>NC_140512.1:38022638-40422638 GCF_964339955.1 Pipistrellus hanaki | reverse complement strand
AGAAGTTAATGGCCTATAATTTAACACCAAGCCTTACAAATGTGAGCTTGGTTAAGCAGACTTATAAAATATGCCATGATGCTTTGGGAATGAGGTAGTTTCTTTGTTACTTTTGCTTTTCTGGCTGAATTCCAGCCAAGGAAATTCCCTTGCAGAAATCCCCTTTCTGTTCCCAATTATTACAGTGGTCTTTAAAAATTACCCATCACTCTTCTTTTTTTATTTTATTAGATTCTATTTTTTTCATTCAGGCAGATCTTATCATGTCAGATTTTTCTGAACAGTCTCAATGGGGCACTGATGTATTAAAAGGGAAGAAGTGGTTAAAAGAAAAAAAGGAAAGAAAAAAATATCTTAAAAGTCCTCAATATCCTAGATAGCAAGATATGTAATTCACATATGGTAGAGACACCAAAATGTGTGTGTGTGTTGTGTGCGCGCGCACGTGTGCACAATAATCAAGCTAGCTTCAACTTTGGATAACCATTTCTTGGTGCTTAATTTAAGAAAGTAACCCACCGCTTACTGAAATATACCAATTTTCTTATTGTTCGGTTATCCAGGTAGTATAAATATAAAGGCTCTTGGAGGAACACCAACCGAATGCATTATAGTGGGAAAGAACAGTGACGATAAAGAAAAGCCCAAAAAGGTTGCGATAGGAGCAGTTCTATCTCTTCTAAGAATAAAACAGTGGTGGAAACTTTTCCCTCATAATTAGTAAAGGGCCTTTTTAAAGGTTCTCCATTGATGTGGGATAGTTGACCTTCTTTTAATAATAATTATTCCTTAGATTTGCATTCAACTTCTAACATTTCAAAGAGCTTTTACAGGTCTTATTCTAAAACCAGTGTGGGCTTCCTCTGCTTCCCTAGTAACCTGGAGATGTCCATGCTGTGCCTCCTCACAGTGGGACAGCCTGGAAGCTTGCTGCATTGGCACACCAGGTCCAAACCAGTAGCAAAGTGGAACCACATAGCCTGTGGCATTAACCTTTATCCATGGGCCCTAGATTCTCTTCTTGAACAAGACTAATGAATAAAAACTAGTTTTGGGCAATTAAGAAATCCAGAAAAGGGCACTTCAAGTCTTGGAACTATTCTGTATCATACTCATACAAAATCCTTTCAACAAGTATTTATTACCTGTCTACTAAGGCCAGTCATGGTTCTGGTGCTGGGGACACTACAGTTAATCAAGCAAAGCCTTTGCCACCAGAAAGTTCACATTCCAGTGGGGAAAGAGAGACAACAAAATACATACACAGTATGTTAACTGACGAAAAGTGCTATGACATCTTTAAGGAGCATCCAATGTGGGGGCGAGTGGAGAAATGTAAATTTCCAGAAGGAGTTTGGTACCTAATTCCAAAAAAAACTTACTGAAAGGAGTTAGGTTTTTATTTAGAGTGAAGAGTGAGATAAGAAGTCACTGGATGATTTGAAGCAGAGGCATGTCATGATCAAATTTACACATTAATAGCATTACGTGGTCCTGTGTTGAGAAAAGACTGAAGTGGTTCTGGGCTGAAGCAGGGAGTTAGATATTGTAATAATCCTAGTGAGATCAAGTCCCTTTTTAATCAAAACCCATCTTCTGCTCCAGGAAACTAATGATATGATTTTTAAAAGTCACTATTAGTTTTACTGGTTTTAGAACTTAATATAAAAGGAAGTTAATGCAGCAATGGAGAAAAAGGGTTGGGAGGAATATGCGAAGGCTGGGCATGGAGAGATGCATCAGTAAGAAGGGGTATTTTAACTTACCTACATTTTAACTTTTCTCTTTGCCAGGAGTCATTTTCCAATAAATTGAGGCATATATAATTAATCCAATTTACTGTGCTACATCACCTCATTTATTACCATTTACCCTTATGCCACAAAAGAACAAACACTGATTAAAGCAGTTTCACATGTATACATCTCTACAATGTTGATTTAATACCATGCTTTATAAACTAAAAAACAGTAATAGCAATGAATTTTTTAAAAATCTTAAAAAAAAACCATAATTCTGCCACACAACTGTTATTACTTTCATATATGTTGCCTTCATTTTTTTTTCACGTATACAATTATTTTATGAATTGGGATCATAGTTTACAAATATTTTGCATTGTTCTCTTTTTTACTTATAATGTAGATTTCATTTTAACCAGGAAGGAAAAAAAAATTGCGTATTAGTTTATCATGTTGCCAAGCAATTATTTATTTTTAAAGTTTAAACAAGTTGCTTTTTTAAAAAAAAAAATCCTTACCAGAATATATTTTTTTCCATTGACTTTTAGAGAGAGTAAGGGAGAGAAGGAGAGAGAAACAGAGAGAAACATTGATGTGAGACACATCAATTGGTTGCCTCCCACACACCCAGACCAGGGCTGGCGGTGAAACCTGCAACCCAGGCATGTGCCCTTGTGCCGGAACTGAACCCATGGCCCTTTGATTCAAGGGCCGATGCTCTAACTACTTAGAACACTGGCCAGGGCTAAAGTTTAAACAAGTTTTGATTGCCTGAAGTGATTAATATACTGGATGAAAAGACAATGGAGATATTTAACCTTTAAACAATTCCAGGGCCTATTATAATATGTTTTAAAAAATCTTATATACCTATGGTAACTATACCTCAATACGCCTGGAAAAAACTCTTATGTAATTTAAGAGATAGTTATGTTAAATGTAATCATTTTTTAGTACACTCAGCCCTAGGGAATGAAACATCAACAATTCTGAACATAATTTGAGTGCATTCTATAGATAAAAGCCCTGTCCTAGATAATAAGTATAAAAAATGAATAAGCATTAGTCATGCCCTTGAGGGAATCACTGTTTCTTCTTCACCCAAATGAACCAAATTAGCAAAGTGTCCGCAATAAACATGAATTTCCTTATCAGTTGTTCATTTTATGAAAATAAAAAATATCACATACAACATGTGACATACTCATCATGTGATGGAAACAAGGGTTAAAAACATATACAATCTAATTTGCAAGTTGATAATAATAAGTAATTTTTCAAAAAGCAGTGAGCACTCTGGCTGCCAACAACCATTTCTGCTCCCACAAAGTCAATATTTAAAAAGAAAAAGTTTATCCTTTTCTTGAGAAAAACACACAGTACATTTTCAAATAAGGTTAAAATAAAATGTGACATTAAGCTTTCTAAAGGGTTTGGAGGCCATGATTAAAAAGAGGGTTTGGCCATTGAAAAATTACCAGATCCCTCACTAACCACCCTTCCAGATGCAGTACAATTTGGTCAAGAGTCATGACTGCATGAGGCCATGAAGCATATGCAGCAGCTTGCAGTAAGCAGGTCAGTAGGAGGTTTGAGGGCCCAGGGCTGTAGGGATAGGATGGTTCAAGTGCAGGTCAAACCACACTGTATGCTTCTCTACTTGAGGTGAAATTAAGTTAAAATGATGCTCCAGGGCTGCCTTAAAGAAGAAAAGTTGTGAGAGAAGAGAATTCCATAGGTGTGTATGGAAAAGGCAAAGGTGAACATAGTTATAACCACTATGGTAGTAGTGGTAGGATTACTATGGGGAAGTGGAAATGCAGACCCATTGGAATGAAGATTTATATAGGATGACTGCTTGGATATCATTCTCAAATATGTATTTAGCACCAATTACAGCATCTTTTTCTTTTCTCCATATCATTTCCTATAACCATCACATAAATGTTTGAAAGGGTGAACAAACTGCATGCATATGTTAAGGAGCGAACTAAACTTAATGAATAATGTACTATGGTACTATACTTTCTTGTATTTAAAAATAACGCTGAATCAGGAACATAAAAATCAGAAATATGTCTGCTCACTTACCTTTTCCAGTGCAGTTTGAACAACGGATTCGCTTTCTGTATCTAGGGCAGAGGTAGCCTCATCTAAGAGCAGTATCTTTGGGTTTCGAACTAAAGCTCGAGCAATCGCGATTCTCTGTTTCTGTCCTCCACTCATTTGAGTTCCTTTTTCCCCTACTAAGGTATTAAATTTCTAATGGAAAATAGGAAAGAGCATAGAAACAGAGGCTAGCATGATCAAATGATAAGAAAAGGAAATGACAAACAGTTATGTTTTAATACCAGTCCGGCTGGTTTTGACCTTTGGTTTATTCTTTATAAAAATAAACAGCTATCAAGTTAAAAAGTCGAGAAAAGCGAGGACCTAAGAAAAATTTGGCTATGGATAAAAGAAATGAGAATATATGATATATCAAGGATTTTTAACAATTTGAATTTTCAAAGTTTTTAGGTAATTTTTAGAATATGTTGCTATCTTTAAAAGAACACTAATACAAAAACATATTTAACTACTATTAAAAATGTTTATTAGCAATTTCATGCATTACACACAATCTCTGTCCTGGATATTTTGAAAAAGAGTATGAAAAAGTTTACTGCAAAAATAAACTTTCCCTTAAAACTTATTTCAATTTAGGTCTTCTTTTACTTTTTTTTGGGTATATACATAATTAATCTGGCAAGATTGGTAGTTATTCTTCTTTTTTGTTGTTTCTTCATCAGTCCTGATATAGTTTTACTGATTTTATTAATCTTATCAAAGTACCAGATTTTGGTTTTAATGATTCCTTCTAATGTTTCTCCATTTTTTATTTTACTAATTGCTACTCTAATCTTTATTTTTTCCCTCCTTCTGCTTGCTTGGGGTTTGACTTGCTCTTTTTATTCTATTTCTCAAGGTAAAAACATAGTTTATAGATTTTAGATCTTTTTTCTTTTCTAAAGTAAATATTTAATGCTATGTTTCTACCAAGGCCATGTCTTAACTGTATCCCACAACTATTGGTTCACTGCATTTTCATTTTTATTTAGATAAAAAGATTTTTTAAATTTTCTTTTAAATTTCCTCTTTGAGCTACAGATTATTTAGAAGTGGGTTATTTAAATTAAAATATTTGTGGATTTGTATTATTAATTCTGTTATGGGCATATTTTATTTGAAATTGCAAAGCTCTTAATTTTTATTTTAATGACTCAAAATATTGTTTATCTCAGTGAACGTTTCATGTGCATTTGAGAAGAATGCATTCTGTATTTATTAGATTATTCTATAAATGTCATTTAGATCTACTTGGTTGACAGTATTACTCCAGTCATTCTATATCCTTACTTTTTGCCTATTTGTTCTATCAAGTATTAGAGACTTCAGCTAAAATTGTGGATTTGTCTATTTATCCTTTCAGATTTATCTTTTCTTTTTTTCTTTTTGCCTCATTCATTTTGAAGCTTTTCTGAAGTGCATAAACTAAATTATGATGTACTCAATTCTGTGCATATATTGGAGACTCTGAATATGTTTTCTTGTGGAAAAAAATGTTGATATCATTCTAGTAGGTAATTCAAATATTGATTTAGCACCTTGAACTTGTATAATCTTGGTTTTATGATTTGTTGGGAGTAAATCTGTTGTCTCAAAACTTGGCAGGACCCAACCTCCAAGTTATGTCTACTCTGGGGATCTTGTCATGGCGTGGTTTTAGAATTTGTCAGGGCAGGTCTAGAGTCAGCCTTACTCTAAGGTGTGGTTTTTACTCCTAAGGTGTAGCTTTTATTGGTGTCTCAGCTACATGCCTGAGGTATTTAAAAGGTGTTAATGTGATTTCTCCATTCTGGCTGGGTTGTGTTTTCAACTTCCCCACCATCCTGCTCAGCTTCTAGCATCTCCATTCTCCTCTCAGCTGTATCAGCTGCTCTCTGGTAAGCCTTGGATAGTCTTATACTCAGACAAAGATTCCCCATGGTATCTACATGGACCTCTGACCCCACCTCAGCTCCACAGCTCTCTCATTTCCTCTATCTTTGCTTAAGCTGCTCTGAAATTCTGTCTTTCAGCTCTGTCTGTATTCCACTTCCCAGAAATGGGGTCAGAAACTTGTTCCCAGGCAGAATGCTGCAAAATCACAGACTTTCTTCATGAGCTTCCTTTCTCCCAGGAATCACAGTCTTATGCTACCTTTCATCCATTGTTTAGAAACAATTGTCCTATTTTAGCCAGACTTAGGGTTATTTATTGGGAAAAGCTAGCAAGTATTAGTTAATCCTAATATAATAACTAAAAATATATGTATATCACAGAAGTTTCAAAAAAGTAATGTGGTTTTATTTTGAGCATAACTTTTTCAAATATTTCACCTACATACATTATCCTCTTTTGGAATTTTTATTTATTATTGTGCTTATCCTTATTTCTCAGGATTAACATGGCTGTGAAATTTAGTTTCCATCATCATAAGCTAATATCTTTAATTTGTTCTTTGGATTATATCTTTAGACTTTACTATTTTATTTTTAGCAAGGGACATTTTTGTATAGCTGTGAGACTTTTAGTAAAAAGACAGTAGTAACTTACAGGGTATGATTTCAGAGGCACCAGAAAGCTCCCTAATTCCAAGTGAGAAACTGAAGATGACTGGTGTTTTGAGAAAAGGAAGTCATTGTAAGACTCAAAAGGTCAAAGAAAGAAAATCTGTGTTTTCCTGAACCATAAGGCAAAGAATGACCTCAAGTCTTTAATGAGTTTTCTGTCTTAATTATGATACTAAGAATGGGGATAGGAGGTATTTACTAGCATAACAAAAATTTTTATTAAAAAATGAACAAAATTATAATGATTCATGGAAGGCAGTTTGTAAAGCATACTCATTAAAATGAACTTTTTTGTTATTGTTTCCTTCAGGAATGGTGAAATTTTGTCTGTATTTTAATTTCAAATATTATCCTTCCATATTTCACAGGGTACTCCCCACAACAATTTCAGTGGTACTGATGAACAAATACTTTGAAAATGTAAATAAATGGCCAAAACCGGTTTGGTTCAATGGATAGAGCATTGGCCTGTGGACTGAAAGGTCCCGAGTTCGATTCCGGTCAAGGGCATGTACCTGGGTTGCAGGCACATCTCCAGTACAGGGTGTGCAAGAGGCAGCTGATTGATGATTCTCTCTCATCAATGTTTCTAACTCTCTATCCCTCTCTCTTCCTCTCTGTAAAAAAAAAAATCAATATTAAAAAAAAAAGAAAATGTAAATAAATGGTTTTACAGCAATCATTTCTAAATACCCATTCCATTAAGAAATGTCCTAATACCAAGATATTAGTTTATTATGTCTATTTCCAAGTATGATTTCATATTTCATGTCCAATATTAGCTCTATGTGCTTCTAAAAAACAATCCTAGTTATTCTTTTGCCTAATCACAGACCCAATCTGAACATTTTGTGTGACAATCCCACTCTTAGCCACAAGATGGCCTTGCAAATCAACATTTTTGAGATATCATTTCTCTGCTGTGTCTCATATAATCTTTATTTTATATTTTCATTTACAGTGAGAACCAATTAGAACCAAATATGGTTTTTAAAATATCAATGCATTTGTTTTGGTTGTTACCATGCTCTCTCATTTATAGATGTTTCATCTAGGACAACTAAAAAATTAATCACATTTTCTTGCTTTGTAGAAGTTATTGTTTTTTTATTTCATTTTGGAATAGTATAGTGCTTTAGCTCTAAGCTAAGGATATAGGCTACATAGTGTACTTACATGGGGAAATTCCATTATAAAATCATAAGCATTTGCATCCTTTGCTGCTTTTTCAATCTCTTCATCAGTCACACCTTCTCGTCCATATTTAATATTGTTAATAATGGTAGTCCCAAACAAAACAGGCTCTTGGCTGACCACTCCAATATGTTCTCGATAATGCTGCACATTTAAAGTTCTGATGTCATTCCCATCCACTGTGATCTGCCAATCCAAAGGAATGAATCATGTGGTGATGCCTTTTATTTAATTGTTTTTAGTCTTTTTTACTTGTCTAAAACAAAAGCTGAGAAGCACAGTTTTTCAGGAGTCAAAGACTGACTATATTTTGATAAAATATTTATAGCATTTATATTGTTAAGAGACTTTTTTCTGATAGATAGGAACAAACAAAATATTTAAAAAATCTGCTTCAAATCTTGCCATATCATTTAAATATCTTTATTCTAAGATCCACAAACTAGTATTATAAAGATATATCCCCTGTCATTGTGTAGATACATGTAACTTCAGTTTTGTTATTTTCAGACTGATGTGATCTTTCATTTTTCCCCCCCCTAGGAAATATCCTTCCTTACTTCTCTTCAACACCCCATTCATTGCAAAATAATAGTAAATTGTCTTCTCCAGAGATAGTACCATTACCTTTTACCCTAACATATTCCAATGACAGAAGCCAATGTTCGATCAATATAACTTATAGAGTCTCTCTTTCTCACCAACTCTGGTATTTTGTATAACTGCTTATATATGGAATGGTTATCCAATAATTTATTCAACATTAGCATGGGTACATGAGTGGGGTGTTGAAGATTCTAAATGAAGATTTACTAAGAAATCAAATTTAAATGAAATCAGGCAATTGGAGAGTAGATTTTCTTTTAAAAAGAATAGTTGAAAATTTGAATAGAAGCATTAAAAATTATGGTCCTGTGATTATCATAGTCTCATTCTTTATGCCATGAACAAGGATAAGAAAATTAAGTGCAACATTATGGGTGACAGATAAAAATGAGAGAGCATATTCTCTACAGATGTCATTCTTCTGGGATGTTTTGAGAAATTGAAATTCTTGTTAAGTCCTGGGTACTACAAATTACTATTCTATTTTTCTCTACGGCATTTAATTCCTACTATATAACTTATTTTATTTATTGTCTGTCTACTTATTAGGATGTAAAATTGATGAAGGTAGAGGTATTTGTGCTTTGTTTACCAATGTATTCCCAGGACATAAAATAGTGACTGGCACATAGTAAATGCTCAGAAATATTTATTGAATGAATGCATATATAGGAAAGAAAACAATATTGCTTCTCTTGGAGCTCCACTGTTAAAAATTAAAAGTTAACATAGCTGTAAGATCTTTGTAATAGGTGGTATTTCCAAATATCACTGAGAAGATTCTGCATATTTGTAGGTGCACTTACAAAGCCGTCTTGGGGATCATATAACCTCTGCAGAAGTTGGACTGCTGTACTCTTCCCACTGCCATTGGGGCCAACCAAGGCTACTGTCTCTCCAGAATTAATCTTGAGATTCAGGCCTTTCAGAATCTATTGGAATGTATGGGGAAAATTTCACAAAACTAGGTTAAATGAAAATATGGTTTACATATTTTCAGAAATTTAATATAATTTAACATAAAACAAAGGCTCTTAAAAACAAATTTAGATCTTGTTTGTTTATACAATATATATATTATATATACAAACATATATAATAATAACCTACATAATTTTGGAAAATAATAGTAAAAGAATCATCATCTCTCTATATAAAGAAGAAATATAAATTAAGAGTACTTATCAAATATTAACTAGCCACAGAAAACTATATTTCAGCTGAAATACTTTATATGAATTTCATGACTACCAAGCTAGTGAAAATTTTACTTTTAATTGCAACAACTGAGTGAAATCTTATCAAATATCTTGGTGAGCTACTTAAGTAATTTCTTTTTTAGAATATATTTAACATTATTGCAAAATAAATTCAAAAGTAAAACAACTGTTGAAACTTTTTAGGGACTCCACTGAATGAGATTCCACCAACAGAAACCCTCCTTCTCCTAGTGGTGGATCCCATGGAGACATTTCAGCTTAGGGGAAGCACTTCAAAATTTTCTCAGTAACTGGGGGGTTGAAACCAGTATTTACTGGTAGTGTTCCAAGAACCTGCAAAGTGAGAGAAACCTCCCAGATGACAAGAGCAATCCTGTTGAGAAATTCTCACCTATCTTAGCTTGCATTTGTATGTATTTAGCCCCAAGTATGGGAATCTTTCTTTGGATTCCCTCACTTTGATCTCCCCATTTGTAAAGAAACAGACCCTTTAAATAGCCAAACATAAAACCTTCAAAGGGCCAAGCGGAGAAAAATTCTTTAAAGGAGGTGAGAAATCAGGACCCCCAGTGGGAGGAGCCCCTGCCCCACCTGCACTTTTACTCTAGAGTAGGTTTCTGTTCTTTCCCTAGAAGAATATGCGTTTTATGTAAAATGAGTGAACTTTTTCTTTTTTAAAATTCTTCAGCTTAATGAACAGAGCTGTTTCAAAAGTTCATTTCAAAAACAGTTGCTTAAAACCCAGAGAGCACTTTACTCTGCAATTTGATAGCACAATTGGTGCTTGTTTCCAGGAAGACAACCCAAACGTAGTTGTAAAATGGAGTTAATCCTCTATTTATGTTAAGAAAAATGGAAGACAGTACTCCTGTAATAATGGTAATTAAGTAACAATAAATAAATAAAGAGCTTTGAAAAGAGAATTTCAATCAAAGACTTAGAGAAAAATAAGGAAACAGGAGTAGGTAGGTCTTTTTTGATGCAAATTATACAGGGGACATTTATATCATACTTTAAAAGGCATTACTAGTATAGTTTGATAATGAGCAATTTTATTAATTTCACTTAAAATCATGTCCTTTTTCTATGAAACAAGTATTTGTTAGTAGTTACTCCCCGCATCCTTTAACTACTCTTTTGGGGAAATACACAATAAAATGAAAGGAGGAAGACAATAGAAGAAACATATTTTCTCAAGAACTTGTCAAAGGCTGAATGACAGAAGAAGACACTGTGCTGTGTGTGCATACATGAGTGTGTTTGTGTGTGTGTAAAAGTGAGAGGGGAAGTAACTGAGGCACAAATGCTGACACAGTAAATGCCCTAGGAAAGGGAGAAGTGAAACGCACAACCTGTGCATAATTCTCCCAGGTTAGAAATTAGATTAAAATGAGTTATGCTGGGTGGATAACATCCAGAGTTCACCAATAGGTGGCATCATCAATCCAAGATATTTTGGTGTGCTCACAAATACAGAGTGAAGAAATCCCAGGGAGTTGAAAATGCTTTAGTCAGCTGAGTATAGAAAAGAGGCTGCAAAATGTAATTAGCTCATCCAGGGTTAACTGTCCATTACTGATTTTTCTTTCCTTCCTCCTCACCACCACCTCTTTCCTCTTTCTCTCTATCTCTCTTTTAAAGTCTCTGAACAAAGTGGCTAATTTTAGCCAAACTGATCCCAGATTATTTTATATGAGGAGATCTTAGCCAGTTGGTGATAATATAAGAAAACTGTACAATTCTGTAATTAATTTTAACCTACCTTGACAGATGGTCTTGATGGATAACTGAAAGAAACATTTTTAAATTCCACAGTTCCTTCTATGCATGTGGGTTTATAACCTGTTGTTGAGAAATTATCTATAGCAGGTTCCTTGAAAAAACAAAGAGAATGCTATAAATCTTCAAGGGAATAAGTTGACAAATCACTACTTACTACAGTATAGATTAAAGATGATTGTCTTTTATAATGTTTTCCTTTTTGCTTGAAGGGCGTTGATTAGACATGAAGGTTTTAATAAAACAATCTCCTTGTAGGAGAATTAAAGCAATCTTTCCATAGTCAATTGCCCAACATGAGTTTTGCCCACCTTTTTGTTTTGTTTCCTTATTGCAGCAATACTAATAGTTATATTTCAAAGCAATCAGAAGTCTTACCTTGTCAATAACCTGAAAAATATTAAAGGCAGCTCCTCGGGCTATGGTGAAGGTTTCAAAGTTAGGGGCTGCTGTTCCAATGCAATAACTACTATGAATTACACTAAAGAAAACCTAAAAGAAAAAAAAATAATATTTATCTTTCCTCAGTTATATAAGAGAGACAGCAGAATAAAGTATATAGTTGGTTAAAATTATGTAGGAGAGACTGAAAGCTGCTGTCAAATATAAAGGAATCAAGTTAATCCAAGTATATTTGGCCTTTTCCTAATGTGGAACAACTTTTGATTGTCCCATAGTCGTGTCATTATCGCCTGGGAAGTCTGAGCAGAAAAATTGGCTTTCAGAGGAGTGCCTGCCATATCTGAACCTGGCTGAGTGAGGAAGTGAGTTGCACTTCCCTCCTTGTTGGTCGACCCCTTGAACTTTAAAAAGAAGAATGTGTTTGATTTTTACTAACTTATAGACATTATACTATTTCTGTCCAAACTCTTATGAACTCTTGATTTACTGAACATTTTCATACAGACACATCTCTGCAAAAATTCAAATAAGAAAAGAACCCCACAAGCTAGATGCTATTTTCCCTACTTATAGATGAGGAAACTGAGGTATAGCAAGTCATTTGCCCAAGTCACACATAAATTCTTCATGCTGAAGTTTTATTTATATGAAATAAATGAATAGCTTAAGTCTTTACTATGGAAGTCTCAAATTCAGAAGATGATTTTAGCTGAGGAAAATAGAAATCTATATAGAATAGGAGAGCCATACATAAATTGAAATATATAGACCAGATCAATTCAGTTCAGCAAGGCAAATAGTTCTTAATCCTAAAATGATCTGTTGATTGTTGAAACTTGGAAGGTGCCAGAAGCCAATTTCAGCACGTCAGCAAGGGCTGAATCATCTGGGAATAACTAAAGGCATTTCCCCAAATCTGAAAAGGATGCATTAAATTTATTATTTGTTGCCAGACAGCTCAGGGCATCTTAATCTACATATTATTGCCTCCTGTTGGCTAAACACCTGAACAGCCAAAGGCAATTCCCCAATCTGACATTGCTTTTGTACCTAAACCTTACCCTTTGAAGTGTATATCTCCACCTTGCCCTAGGACAAATTGTGTTAATAAAAAGCAAAGGGTCCTGAGACAAGGAGAATTTGGTTTCTTCAGCCAGGCTACCATGTTTCCCCAAAAATAAGACATTCTTCGAAAATACCTAGCACATGGAAAGATAAGACATCCCCTGAAAATAAGACCTAGCGCAACTTTGGGAGAAAAAATTAATATAAGACACTGTCTTATTTTTGGGGAAACAGGGTACTCTGACCCCCTCCCCCCCCACCTCCCACCCTTTATATGCCTTTCAAATTTTGTTTAATCTCTGGCTGTTATTTAATTTACACGCAGCCCCTTCTCCAGAACCTTTCTAGAGGAAAATTAAATTATGATTCTTCTAAAAGTGTGATGCTTTTAGAAGATAGGCTAGATGAATATATCCTGCCATTTGTAACTAAAATTTAAAGTATATACAAAAAGTCAGATATAAAGACAGTAAAGCAATAAGCAGACTGTAAAATTACAGTGGGGAGAGTAGGGAGATCTGGGGGAGATAAGAGATCAACCGAAGGACTTGTATACATGCATATAAGTACAACCAATGGACACAAAACTCTGGGGAGGGAGGGTATGTATGGGGGGGGGCAATGTTAAAATATGTACACAGATAATAATTTAATAAAAAAAATATATATATATATAAATAAAGTATATACAAATCATTTGAAGGAAACAGTATTCCTATGTTTACTAAAAATCTTCACATTTGAATATTAAATATTATTCAAAGAGAATTTTTTTTCACTATATTCTAAATAAAAAATGTATGTAGGCCAGTTACTTTTGTTCTCACATACAACTTACAGCAAGGACAGTTCCGATGGTATAACCAGATTCTCCACTCAGAATCAAGGAGGTTCCATACCAGAAAGTGAGTCCATAGGTTCCATTCATAAAGAAGTACACAGTACCAAGAGAGAGTTTTGAAGCTATAGTCTTTTTAATGCCAACATCCTTTGCATCTTTTAGATTGTATGCATATCTTTAAAAGACAAAACATAATATAATAGTCTTTGGGAGGAAAAATAAAACCAAGCATATATTGTCATAATTAAAAGAACAGACCTTTGAATTTCTTTCTCTTGGGCCCCAAAGGCTATGACTGTTCGGATGGACGACAAAACTTCTTCTGCCACAGCTCCAGCTTTGGAATAGGCATTTAATTCCTTATTGGTTAATGAGATGACTATCTGTAATAAACCATAACTACAGTTAACCAAAGAATGACCGAGGGTAGTAACAATGCATAGAACATTTAATTCAGGTAGAATCTAGAATAACATAATTTTACTAGAGACCTAGTACACGAAATTTGTGCATTGGGGGAAGGGGTCCCTCAGCCTGGCTTGCATTCTCTCGCATTCTGGGACCCGCAGGGAAGGTTCACCTGCCAGCTTCCTTACCGCTCAGCTCACTGTTCCTTAGCGCTGCCGCAGAGATGAGAGAGGCTCCCACCACAACCACTATGCTCGCCAGCTATGAGCCCGGCTTCTGGATGAGCAGCACTCCCCCTGTGAGCAGCACTGACTACCAGGGGGCAGCTCCTGTATTGTGCGTCTGCCCCTGGTGGTCAGTGTGCATCATGGCTACTGGTCATTCTGCCATTTGGTCAATTTGCATATTAGCCTTTTATTATATAAGATTATTGCAAAAGGTACTTAATGTCACTTAATCTAACCTCGTTGATTTACAAATGAGGAAACCAATAGCCAGATATATTAACTGATTTTTAAAAATTCATTTCAGAGAGGAAGGGAGAGGGAAAGAGAGATAAAAACATTAATGATGACAGAGAATCATTGATTGGCTGCCTCCTGCATGCCCCCCTACCGAGGACTGAGCCCACAACCTAGGCATGTCCCCTGACTGGGAATCAAACAGTGACCTCCTGGTTCATTGATCAATACTCAACCCTGAGTCATACTGTCCAGGCTTAATTGACTTATAAAGTCTCACAGCAGTGAAAGATCTTAACCTAACATAACCTAGAATCTAAATCTCTATTTTTGCTTTCTATGAGTAGAGTTTTACTATTTTTTTCCCCTCTGTATTTTTAAAAACTTGGGTGTTTATATAACTGATAAAGACTTGAATTGGAGAAGGATATTATTATAGAATTCAGTTATTTTGGGAGTACTCTGGAAATTAGTAAGCTTAATTTAACTTGATTTGATTTGTTATTATGTAAAAAGCAAGGCTTATAGAGGATATTGGTCACAGGTTGTAGCAGGAGAAGATGATCCTTGCATATGCCTGGGTTATGACCCCAGAAGCTATTACTGTGTAATGCAGCCATCTAAGAAAATGCTGTATCTCCAAACACTAAGAGGTGAGATTCCAGAGACAAAGAGAGGAGAATATCACTCTTTGTCATATTAGGAAGGTTTATGTGATTTCCCAAAATTTTAAAATCAGAATGGGCCCTTTCCTCTATTATATGCACTTATTACTCCTTTAATTAGTAGAGGATTCAATTTAATAATTAGCACAATGAAAGGGAATAGAATTTGTCCTCTGAGTCTAACTACTGCCTACTCACATAGCAGATCTATCCACTTCCAAAGTACATTTCATATCATTGGAGCTGATTTTATTATATGTAAGACAAAACTTGTCAGTTGTTAAACTCAGAAGGTAGCATAAATTGAGTAATGCCCATTATTTGATGAATTAATGCAAAAGATTATAATTTCTATGATATATCACTAGAAGGGAAGCAGCAAAAAGCCTTGGCTATAGTGCATATTTATTTAATAAATGTTTGCTAAATAAATTAAATTGAAGGAAGCTAGAAGCTATCCACCTAACTTCTTTAGTCAATTGGATAACTTTTACTTGCTTCATCTTCATAATCAGTTAATACAACAATAGCAGAACTTAGATTCCCCACTGCTATTCCTTTTAAACAACTTGTCTACGTCACTTCCCTGGGCAGTTAAGTTAAAGATTTGATCTTAGCAACATACTGTGGGTAATATTTCTCCTAAGAGGTTCTAATTTCAAATAAGATTTTGACAAGGGTTACCAGGTCAACACTCGAAGTCACACTAAATAAAGATTTGCTGTGTAAACATTTGGGTCTATTGTTAAGGAATTATTAACCACAAAATATTATCATTGCGAAAAATTCTTGTTTGGTTGACTTTTTATATTGCTAGAAAATACACTCAGTGAATTTTATGGGGTTGATTTTCATAATGAATAATTAGCTTTGCAAAATTAAAAACTCTATCCATCCCTTAAGAGTACACTATACCTCAAATCTAGGAGATGAGTATGTACATTGGTAGACTTAACAAAAACATGATTTGGAGATACCTATTAGGGATATATTGGTTGTTTTTAGTCTTCACAAAAAACATTGGTTTCAAGATTTGGCTATAAATAGGTTAATATCTTGTGGTATACTCACAGTATAACAGTGCTAAAACTATAATTTAAAATGCACCTACACAATTTATTGATATTTAAAAATTTAAAGAGCTTTACATAGTACATAAAAATAGACATTAGCAAACATTTTAAATATAATTCAGAGCCTTACTAACATTTTAAACTTTAAATAGCTGACATAAAAAAGGTATTTGAATATTTACTATTTTAGGATTTTCTCATTCTGTTCTAGTGAAATAAACTGCAACACATTTATCTGGGAATTTAGATACATCTGATGTATCCAGGCACAATACTTTATCCATGCTATCATATGAAGTTGCATTAGGCTGCTAAATGAAGATGAATATTTTTTAATGTTAGTAAGATACTAAAACCAGCCTCATCATAGCCAAATAACTTGAGGATAGAATGCTGATTAACAGTAAATAAAACCAAAAGTAATTTTGGTGTATAATGTTCCTTTCTATTTGAGACATAAAAAATGAACAGAAATGTCTTTCTGGCAAACTCAGTAAAACACCTCATTTACACTCCCACTTCTAGTCAACACATTAGCCATCTCACCTACCCTAGAACACATGGCCGCTGAAGCAATTATAAGAGGAGATGTAGACAGAGTCACTAGGGTGAGTTTCCAGCCCTTCACCAAGCCAATCACCAGGCCAATGGAAAATGTAGACAGGTTTTGAAACAACAAAGCAATCTTGTCTCCAATACCATCATTGATTTTGTTGATGTCACTGAAACAAATAAATGCAGTGGATTGTTTATATGTCAGATATGAAAACAAAGTTGATAGGCTATATGTGCATACTCTTACTCAGTTATTCGAGTGTTCAGTTCACTAATGTTACAGCTGTCAAACCAGCTGATGTCCTGTGCCAAAATGGAATGAAAAAACTCTTTTCGAATTCTCTTGGTCTGTCGTGCTGCAGTCATAACCCAAAAGGAAATTTGCATGTAGCCAAAAACCAAAGCAGTAACTCCTATTCCAACGTAATATAAGGTCAACCTGAAAAAGATGATGAGAAATGTTAGTGAGATCCAAGAACAACTTTTCCCTTATCACCAAAGAAACCCCAAACACCTCCTTACTACACCCCCAAACAAAAAGAGCCTATCACATTTGTACTGAAAGACTGGGGAGGAGAATAGAGACAGGTCTTCAGAACATGTTTTCTCTCAGCAGCATTTCTACATTGAGCATTTAATATAGACATACTAAAAGTGGAGCATGTTTAGTACTAGTAAGTAGTTAGCACTTAAAATCAGATTTAAGAGAACATCGATTCCTGATAAATTTCACTGATTGCAAATTGAGTGATGCTGCAATACATACTATATGGAGGTCATAAAATATAACTAGTTGTGGGTAACTTTTTAACCAGTTAGATACTTAGTTTTAAGAGAAACTCAGAAGGCCTGCACAGGCTTCCTAGGCCCAATGGGAGGGTGACTAGGCATATTGAAAGGGGGAAAGATAGCTCTCAAGAGCTCTGTGCTCAAACTACTAAAGTGGATGCTATATGTGTGTTAAGAAGTGTAGTAAAGAGCATAGTGTGGTACTATATTAATTTAATTCAACCCAAAACGATTGGTGAGAATTGATGGGCCTGGCATCTTCCCTCAGGCTTGACAGAGGCTGTGGTGTTCTGACTAGGTCATGCAGAGCAGCGGAGATCTTTAAGTTACAGATTCTTATTAAGTAGGTCTGTTAAAAGGCAGAGCATGTGGAGATAGGAGTCACTGGTTTAAGACTCCTGGCTCCTAAAAGAGACTGTTTTATTGAGGTTGATACAGATGGTGAGGGAAAAAGACCAAGAGATTTTCAGCATTGCAATGATAGTTACAGTTACTTGGCTATCAATGAAGGGTTGTACAAGACAGAAAGGACTGGGAATAACCACATATCTTGTTGTCACAGATGTCATGAAAAGGCAGGAGAATACTAGCAAGAATGAGGAAGAGAGAGGAGAACACGATAACTTTCTTGGGCATAAAGGGGCGAGACAACTAGGACCCCAGTCAACATTGGTATAGGCAGGAGCTAATGTGTGACTGGTGTGGCCTCACTGGTGCTTTTAGAGGAGGACCTGTCATACTGGAACTGGCACTAAGGGGAGACAACCTATGGAGGATAAAGACGTGGGTGGATTTAGGCACTGGGAGAAGAGGGGTTATTTATAAATAGAAGTTATTGGTCTAAGTCAAAAGGAACTATTTTGCTAAGCTTTGTGAAAGGAAAAATGCTCCTCGTCTGTGTGATATGACTTGGGTATGAAAACACCTAAGAGGGAGCTGAAGGAGTGTAACAGTAGGAATGCTTACAATTTAACAACTGTAATCTCCCTGGGGGAATAAAATTGGTTCTATAACCATTAGAATTGTTTTTGGATTTGTAATCAAAACGGTTTTACGATTTATCTTTGACTATTCACATATAATTGCAAATTCTGGTTTTATAATCCCAAGTCATTTTACATTTGTTGGATAGAGGGCCAGCTGGTTTGCCATGAACTGTATCCTGGATCAGGATGAGGTTCCCTTGGGGCATGGGATGGCCTGGGTGAGGGGCCTGTGATGGTTTGCAGGCTGGCTATGCCCCCGGCAACCCAAGCGAAGGCAACCCAAGCGAAGGCCCTGGTATCTGGGGTTCATTTATCTTCTATAATTGAAACTTTGTAGCTTTGAGCAGAGCCAAGCCTCTTGCTCGCTCTGTGGCCACAGCCATTTTTGTTGGAACTTATTTATCTTCTATAATTGAAACTTTTTAGTGGAGGCCAAAGCAGGCCAGGGCTATGGGAGCTTGGCTTCCTCCATCACCAGGAGCAACTCAAGCCTCCTGCTCTCTCCAGCTCCATGGCTGCCACCATTTTTGTTGGGATTTATTTATCTTCTATAATTGAAACTTTGTAGCCTTGATTGTAGGCCTGGGCCAGCCAAAGCAGCAGGGAAGCTTAGCTTCCTCCATTGCCAGGGAAACCCAAGCTCCTGCTTGCTGCAGCTCTGTGGCCATGTTCGTGGGGTTAATTTGCATACTGGCTCCTGATTGGCTGGTGGGCATGGCCTGTGGGTGTAGCAGATGTACAGTCAATTTGCATATTACTCTTTTATTAGATAGTATTTATAAAGTATTAAAAAATTCCAATTTAATAAATTTTAGGAAAGCAAATATAAAATGACTTGGGATTATAAAACCAAAATTTGCAATTATCTGTGAATAGTCAAAGACAAATCATAAAATCATTTTGATTACAAATCCAAAAATAATTCTAATGGTTATAGAACCAATTTTATTCCCCCAGTGAGATTACAGTTGTTAAATTGTAAGCATTCCCACTGTATTCACACTCCTTCAGCTTCCTCTCCTAAGACATTATTTTCACACCCAAGTCATATCACACAGACCAGGCATATACACCAGGTCTCTATCCTATTTAATAAAAAAAGTTATATGCAAGTTGACCATCACTCCAACACACAAGATGTCTGCCCCAAAGTGGACACAAGATTGCCACCACAGGATGGCCAGCAGGGGAGGGCAGTTGGGAGGGACCAGGTCTATAAGGGAGGGCAGTTGTGGGTGATCAGGCCAGCAGGGGAAGGAAGTTGTGAGGGAGAGCAGTTGGGGAAGATTAAGCCTGCAGGGGAGGGCAGTTAGGGGTTACCAGGCCAGCAGAGGAGGGAAGTTGGGGGCAACTGGGCCCTGACTGGGGATCAAACCCACAAACTTTTAGTGCACATTGGAGCGCACACACACATACACACACACACACACACACACACACACACACACACACACACACATATATATATATATATATATATATATATATATATACACACACACCATATTTTTCGGACCATAAGACACACTGGACCATAAGATGCACCAGTTTTTAGAGAAGGGAAATGAAGAAAAAAAGATTCTGAAACAAATAGTGTCCTAAAATATTTTATGTGCATTAAAACCCAACATCACAGTCATAAACACATGTAATCAACCCTGTAAAGTAAACAGCAGCATTTAGAACCATTTTAGAGCCGGGCAAGCACACAGAGACCACACAGAGCCGGGCAAGTAAAAAAACTTTTTTTTTTACAGTATATGTGTAGGCTATATTTGGACCATAAGACGCAGGGACTTTTTCCCCCCACTTCTGGGGGGAAAAAAAGTGCGTCTTATGGTCTGAAAAATACGGTATTATAGTTTACTGATTTTTTTTACAGAGTAAGGGAGAGGAATAGAGAGTTAGAAACATAGATGAGAAAGAAACATTGATCAGCTGCCTCTTGCACACTCCCTACTGGGGATGTGCCCACAACCAAGGTATATGTCCATGACAATCGAACCTGGGACCCCTCAGTCCGCAGGCCGACATTCCATCCACTTAGTTAAATCAGTTAGGGCTCCTTTCAGAATTTTTTAAAATACTTTCACTTGAAAAATTTATACTGGCATTCCAGAGATGGAGACAGAGATAGAGTGATAACATGCCTAGCTAAAGTGGATGTAGCCATGACAGGCCAGTGTGGTTCAGTGGTTGAGCACTGACCCATGAACCAAGATGTCACTGGCTCAATTCCTGGTCAACCCGGGTTTCAAGCTCAATCCCCAGTAGGGGGTGTGAAGGAATCAGCCAATTGACGATGTTTTTCTCTTATCGATGTTTCCATCTCTCTATCCCTTTCCCTTCTCTCTCTCTCTCTCTCTCTCTCTCAAAAAAAAAAAAAAAAAAAAAAAGTTTTTAAAAATTAAAAAAAAGAATGATACCTATCACTGTGATGTGATAGGTATCCCCTGGGATTGTGCAACATAGAGGCTTTACCCTTGGGTGAAAACATGACAAATCCCCTTGGTCTATAGTAAAGACTCATAGTTTTATTGAGATATTACTGAAATCCAATGATTATACCCTGTACAGTAGTGTCTCTTTAACTAACAAACTCAATATGGTGTCCTCCCAAAATGTAAATACACTTTAACAGCTGATACTTCACTTAATTTTCAGGTTTAACTGATTTGAAATAATGGATGAAATCAGACTAAGCTTTAAGCAAAAAAATTTATCCTAAAGTGCCACGAGGCTTTTTTTATGGGGATACATAAAAGATAAAGTTTATGGCAACAGACCTAACTGGTTTGGCTCAGTGGATAGAGCATTGGCCTGTGGACTGAAGAATTCCAGTTTCGCTTCCTGTTAAAGGCATGTACCTTGGTTGCAAGCACATCCCCAACAGGGAGTGTGCAGGAGGCAGCTGATCAAGTTTCTCTCTCATCGATGTATCTAACTCTCTATCTCTGTCCCTTTCTCTCTCTATAAAAAAAATCAATAACATATATTTTTTTTAAAAAAGTTTATGGCAACAGTTGATGAACTGAGGGCTTGCAAATACAGAAAAAAATGATTCTTGATGTTTACGATTCCATTGTGTTGAGTTATCAGCAGTGCCTGGATCAGAATGATCATCAGTTTGAAACAGGCATTGACAAAAATATTATTCATTTCTGTAGATTCTTTTAAATATTGAGAATGAACTGTATGTTGATAAATACTGACTTTATAATCATTCAAAGTGTGTATACATTTTTTGGGACACCCTATATGTGAGAGAGGAAAGCATGCTGTTTAGTACATAAAACTACTAACAAAAAATGTCCTTATAAATTACTTATTTCAGTCTTTATAATTTTTAGTCTAAAAATAACGATAATGATCTGAAATAGTCTCTAAAATTAGTCAACAAAATATTACAATTTTACAACTATTTTTACTATTTTTTGCATACTTTTTAAAATTTTTTAAACTATAGAAGTGGCATTTTTTTCTATAAGATTTTTAAGAAAAATAATATTTAAAAAAAGGAAAAACAAGTCCTTTAGTCTCTATGATATGTACCTTCAATTCTAGGAGGCAAAATTTGTGTAAAAATGCAAATCCTAAAACAACTTTTCTATTGATGGCAATTTTGTCAAATAAAACTTAAAGCATACTTACATAACTTTCAAATAGAAAAAATATGTAATAATATTTTATATACCTAAAAAAAAGAGGATATGTTTGCTTTAATCCCTTATATGTCATGTTGATGATCAAACTTTTAAGTTTTCCTCATAAGTATTTAATAAAGCAGCATGCAATGTCCGTGATATTAACATTTCATTTTGACTTACATAATCATATCTTTATTCAACTTGTCTTGAGACTGAGTACAGTTCCGATAATTTGCTGTAAAAAAGTTTTTAAAATTATAAAGCAATTAATTTATCATTGGCCATACTCTCCAAACCAAATATAATGCATTCTTAAGAAAATAAATGTAATGACTTTAACATAAAAATTGAAATAATTACCTTTGATCTCAAGAAGTGCTCATGCAATGTGAAAAATTATGAGTTAATATTAACCATGAAACTCATACTTAGAAAGAATTCTTTAGGACATCTTTGATTTCAGACAACAATTGTGTAATTAATAGTAATAAAGCTCTCCTTTATTGCTGAGATCATGCATTTAGAATTCAGTTTGAGATACCCCAAGGAATGATTTAGAAAGTCCAAGAAAAGCAAGTTCTAGAAGCAGTAGTCATGGGAAAAATGTAAATAAAGCTCATTGAAATATGTGGAGTATAACAAGGATAGCAACATAATAAAACAGTATTTAAAATACTCCTTGAGCCGAAAACGGTTTTGCTCAATGGATAGAGCGTCGGCTTGGGGACTGAAGCGTCCTGAGTTGGATTCCGGTCAAGGGCATGTACCTTGGTTGTGGGCACATCCCCAGTAGGGGGTGTGCAAAAGGCAGCTAGTCGATGTTTCTCTCTCATCGACGTTTCTAACTCTCTGTCAAAATCAATAAAATATATTTTAAAAAAATACTCCTTGAATTACAAGTTTGCTACATAAACTGTAAATTATATCATCTGGTAAAAAATATGGTAAAAAATATATAGAACATTGATTAGTATTCTAAGATCATGATTTCACCAAGAGCACAAATCAGTGGTCAGTATTTACTATTATTATATTCTTTCTTAAACCGCTATAATAAAAATTTAAAATGAATTACAATCATCATAACTCTTCATCTCTTACATAACCAAAATATCTCACATATAATAATGCTTGTCTATGATCATTATTTTTATGTGAACCATCATTTTCCTCTTATTCTATTTATAAAATTATGGCAGGAAACAATTTTAAAGCAGCTATTCCAAATTTCAGAATTGACACAGAAGTATCATAGAAGTATAAAGTTTTAATGAGATGAACTCAATTAATAAATATAATAAACATTTCTAGAAGTGGTACCGAGAATCACATAAAAATGGCATCATTTCATTTTGGAGATTATATTAATAGAGGTAGTATGCATAAAAGCTCAGTGGCACAAAAATGGGCTCCTGATCAATAATAGCTACATTTATATTTTCATTTCTAGGAGCAAATAACCCTCCTCTATTATCCCTGAGAAAATCAATATTATGTTTACTAATTACTCAACAATGAAACTCAGTAAAACTGGAGAAGCCTTAAACAAAAACAAAAATTAAAATTCAAGCAGTACCAACCAGTTATGTTTGGCCTAGGCTATTTTAAGTTGGTAAGGCAATAATTTATTGAGTCAGTCTAACAGAAGAAATATCCTCAAGGATACTGCCTTAGGTTGCTTGGTTTTTCCTCCCTTTCCTTCTTCATCACTCATTTTGAGAGAGAGAGAGAAAGAGATGGAGAGAGAGACATAGTTGGCAATTAATAAATATTTGCTCAGTGAATTGGCTATTTATTTTGTTTAACAAACAGAATGACATCCTTAATTTAGCTTCCATCATTAAAATATCAAAAAATTGAAGGGAAACCAAGATGGCAGCATAGGTAAACACCTGACCTTGCTGCCTCGCACAACCACTTCAAAACTACAACTAAAAGACAAAACAGACATCAACCAGAACCACAAGAAAGCTGGCTGAGTGGAAATTCTACAACTAGAAGGAAAGAGAAAAGCACACTGAGACTCAGAGGAGCTGCAGAAGTCAAGTCCAGAGGTACAGAGGCGCGTGCGCACGGCAAGGGCAACAAAGTATGTACCGTATTTTCAGGCGTATAAGACGACCCCCTAATTTTACAGTTAAAACATAGGTTTAGGCCTATATTCGCTGTATAAAACTACCCCCCACTTCAAAGAAAAGACTTTGCTGTCAAGATCTGCAGGTAATTTTTGTGCAATTTTGGTCTTTTGCCCCCAATTTTCAGCTGACTTTTTTTCATTTCAAAAGTCGTCTTATACGCTGGAAAATACGGTAGGTGGCTTTTTCAATCCACAAGGAGACATAAACTCACCACTGCTCTGAACTCCAATTCTAGTTGAGACTCTGTGGACTCAGACTCATACAGACTGCTGTAACTCGGGGGTGGCTTTCTCTCAGAGGTTCTTGCAGTGATTACAAAGGGACACTGAGACCCCGGGACCTCTTAAGGCAGGGCTGATGGGAAGCCATTACTGTTTGCTCTGCCCTGAGACTCTGCCCCATTCAAACTGTGTGCAGAAGCCTTTGCATATGAATGGCGTGGTCCTTTGAAAACTAAACTTACCTAATAAACTATAGCTGAGTCAGAAAGCCCCAGAACATCTAAAAGAAAGCCCAAGGCCCCACAGCAGCTTGCATTACTTCACAGCTGGGCCTCATCTGGGCACCTCCAAAACCAAAACAAAGAAGAGGAATCTGCAGATCTCTCTGCAGCTCTTGCTGAATGGCCTCAGGCAGAGGCTAAATTAGCACCTCCTTAGAGATCCAAGAGCCATTATACCCAGGGGTCAGAATAGGACCATCCAGATTACAACTCCTCAGATCCATAAGGGACACACTTCAAGGGGAAGACTCAGTGAGCACCAAAGCCCCACTGAAGCAAGTCTTGTCTCATAAGGGTGTCTCCAGCACAGAAGTTCTCCCATTGCAGACACAGCTGATCCTCACAGCCAATAGGCCTGGAGGTCAATTCCTTTCAGTGATACCAACAGTAGAAGCACACAGAACCTCAAACAAAAGTAATCCAATGAGGACCACACTAATTCACATCATAATTAAAATATCAAGAGCAAAAGACAAAGTTACCTACAAGGGAGTACCCAAAAATTGTCAGCTGATTTCTCAACAGAAACTATGCAGGCCAGATGGGAGTGGCAAGAAATATTCAAAGTGATGAATAGCAAGAACCTATAACCAAGATTACTGTACCCAGCAAAGCTATCATTCAGAATTGAAGGTCAGAAAAAGAGCTTCACAGATAAGAAAAAGTTAAGGAATTCAGCACCACCAAACCAGTATTATATAAAATGCTGAAAGGTATTCTTTAAGAAGAGGAAGAAGAAGAAAAAGGTAAAGATTAAAATTATGAACAACAAATACATATCTATTAACCTGTTAACCTAGTGGGACCTATAAATACATCAAAGGTAAATACTATCGGGAACGGGTAGGACATATGAATACATCCTTGAAATATATGTTGCGCCCTGAGAGAGACAGTATATATTTTTTGTAATCTTTATAATTGTTTGTAAAATTTATAAATTTTTAATTCGATGTTTCCATGTTTTTGTTGGTATTCTTTTCTATTTGTTTGTAATTTTGTATTTTCCTTTGCGCTTTATATATAAATAAAGGAAAAATATATATTTCATTTATTTTAATTAAGTATAAATAAAAAAAAATAATAATATAAAATTACGTCCACTGGGTGTGACGTACTGACATGTCCTAGTGAAAGAGTATGCGCCCGTTGCGTAATTTAAAAAGGGAACTCCCCGGTTAACAGGTTAACAAGTGAATCTAGCAGAAATCGGTTTAGCTCAGTGGAATAGAGCATCGGTCTGTGGACTGAAAGGTCCCAGGTTTGATTCCGGTCAAGGGCATGCACATTGGTTGCGGGCACATCCCCAGTGAGAGGTGTGCAGGAGGCAGCTGGTCAATGTTTCTATCTCATCAATGTTTCTAACTCTCTATCCCTCTCCCTTCCTCTTTGTGAAAAATCAATAAAATATATCTTTAAAACAAAACAAAACAACAACAAAAAAAGTGAATCTAAAAGTCAAGTGAATAAAAAATCTGATGAACAGAATACTCTGGTAAATATAATAGAATCAGGGGTATAGAAAGGGAGTGGACTGACAATTTTGGGGAGGAAAGGGATGTGGGGGGTGTGGGAAGAGACTGGGCAAAAATCATACACTGATGGGGGTGGGTAAGGTCAGAGGGTGGGGTGGGAACGAGGTAAAGGGGATCTGTGGGGGGGGGGAAGAGGAACAATTATAATAATCTGAACAATAAAGATAAAAAAAAGAAACACATGCTCAAAATCAGAGCAATAAAAAAAATATCAAAAAATTAACATGCAAAGACAGAGGTAGAATCAATGGCTTTACTTCATTCAAACAAGATTGGGACCTTAGAAAGATTAGCCTTAGGGTAGAAAATAAGAGGCTATAAATTAGTATTTAAAGTCAAATAGGGCACAGAGGGAAGCACACTGTATAAAACTAGGCTTTTGTCTAAAAGACAGTCAGATTTTAATGAGACATTTTTCCTAGTTATAATAAACTAGAGGCCTGATGCATGAAGATTCATGCAAGAATAGGCCTTCCTTCCCCTGGCTGCCAGTACTGGCTTCCCTCTGCACCCAGGATCCGGCTGCTTCACTCCTACTGCCGCCACCACCCACTCCTGGTGTGTGTCCACTGGGGCTGGGGGCAGCACGCAGTCCCCTCCCACCCTCTGTGTGCACAGCTCCTCCTGACTGGTCTTGATGCCTTAAGGCATCTGGCTAATTTGCATATTAACTCTTTACGTATATAGATAGCTATTAGGATACTACCTACTGTATAATTTGGAGAAAACATATTAGGGAATTATTAATATTTATAATATCCGCTAGATTAAAAAAATGGATATTCACTATATTGGTGATAGGAGAATTGATGGAAATTACATCTGAAAAATGTCACTTTGAAGGACATGACCCTAAAATAGGATGCTACAAAGGTAACAATACATGAAAGATATTTATAATTTGGAAGCACAAAAACACTTTTTCCACACCTGATTGCTAAGATTGCCCTCCTAACTTTATTCAGGCTTTCTGTTTCTAGCACTATAATTTTTCTGCATGTTCTTTTTGGCTTCTTTGCCATGGTATGTTCTACAATGCCATGTATGTCTATATATTATTAATGAAACTCTAAATAGATCTCTGAAAGATTTAGCCATTCTTGATTATTTTCTTCTTAAAGTTTGAAATACAAATGAATAGCCTGGAATGGCCCAAGCCGTTGATTAAATCTTGACATAATCATCACTGATTTTTCCCTTTTAAATAATTTTTTATTTTTCAATTATAGCTGACATACAATATTATATTTGTTTTGGGTGTATAACCTAGTGATTGGACATTATATAACTTCTTAAATGATCACCTTGATAAATGTAGTACCCAACTGACACTAAACATAGTTATTGCAATACGATTGACTATATTCCCTATAACATACTTTAGATAGAAAATTATTTGAAATTCTAGAAAGACAAGCTGAACTATTCTCAATCTCAGATTATTTTTGTATATCATGGACTTGAACTGCAATACTGGTTCTCTCATGAGTCTCCAGCCTTCAGGCCCACCCTGAAGATTTTGGACCTGCCAGCTTCCATTACTGAGTGAACCAATTCCTTGAAATCTCATCTTTCATCTCTCTCTCTCTCTCAAAATGTATGCACACTTTAGCAGTTGATAACTCATTTAATTTTCACTCCTTTTCAGGTTCAACTGATTTGAAATAATGGTGAAGCTAGACTAGGCTTTAAACAAAGAAAATTTATTCTAAAGTGCCACTTTTTAAAATGTGGATACATAAAAGATAAAGTTTATGGCACAAAACAAACAACAATTGATGAATTGAGGGTGCACAAATACAAATAAAATGATTCCATTGCTTTATGTTATCAGCAGTGCCTGGACCAGAATGGTCATTAATTTGAAAACAGTTATTGACAGAAAAATTATCATTTCTATAGATTTTTTTTAAATTTTGAAAATGAACTATATGCTAATAAATACTGATTTTGTAATCATTCAAAGTGTGTATATATTTTTTGGGGACATCCTGTGTGTGTGTGTGTGTGTGTGTGTGTGTGTGTGTGTGCATATGTGTGTGTCTGTCTCTATACACACATATATAATGTGTGTATGTATGTATTCAAAAACATACTCATCCTATTGGTTCTGTTTCTTTGAAAAATATTGATGAATACAGATTTTGGTTCTTTAGTCCCTGGCAATATATAAAAATAAATGACTTTAATGCAAACCATGTAGATATTATATGACAATACAATAATCTATATTATGAGCTGACTGTTTTAACACCTCTGAGTCTCCAGCAATATATAATAGAAAAGTAAATATTATACTCACTTGTGTTACTTTTGAGTAGACATCCACTAAGAAGGTTATCACTCATTTCTCCTAAAATCAGTGACATTACAGGAAGACATGCTCCATTTACCACCGATGCCAGTAATCCCAGGATCATGAGTATGATGTCCAATGCATCAGCAAAGCGAAACTGAGGAAAATAAACAAAACAGGGTAGCATTTTGCTGTAAAAAATTAAAACCCAAAACCAAAACTACAGTTTTTGCCATCAAGTAAATGTCATTTTATAAATTAATTGACTAAATAAATGAATAAAACAATGAAAAAGTATTTATAAAGTAAAAAAATAGTCACCAATTTTAAGGAATTACAATGTATATTGAAAAATATAAAGTAGCAAAATCAGTAAAAATTGTAGACCTGTGATACAAGTCAGGTCAGATGTGGATATGAATCAGAAACTTTCTTCATTTGGTTAATTCTGGAATAAATTAAGATATTTCAAAAGACTGCAATGACAATATCTTGATTGATGGACAATGATCTTCAATTCCCTAGGCTTATCAACATCATAGCAATGAAAACTAAGTGCAATGAACCTAGTAAAAATCAGTTCACCAAATGTAATAAATTATATTTTTCATTCTTATTTTAAATTCCTTATATTTATTTCTACTTAGGACAACATTTATTCTGTAAATTAAGGTCTATAATAATTCGCAAAGCTGTTTAGAAGAAAGAAATAACGAAGTCAAATATTGATTGCTTCACATTCTATTATATAGCAGGTCCCCATAACACTATTCCAAACCAAAACATGAACTTAAAAATGTGGATTATTTATTTTACTGAGAGGTAAAGATAAAATGTATAATGTTACTGAAATAAAATTAGATTTGAATAACAGGAACTTAGTAGATGTTTTATAAGTGGAAACTGAAAAAACAATGTTTTCCTTTCATTCATGCATTAGCTAATAAATATTTATGAATTAACTGCCATACCATTGTACTCATTACAACAGATGATAAGAGGGTATCTGCTCCTCCAACACCCCCAGAGTAGTGTGTTATCTCCTTGATAAACTTTCTCATGTTCTGTTACTTCTCAGATTTCTTAAAAAATGGACTTTCAAGTAGTTTCAAGTATATTTTTAGTGATATTGATCTGATAGATTGATTTAGAGATTAGATTAAGTAGAGGAGCTGTTTTGAGAAAGCATTTTTGAAAATTTTCCTTTAACATAATGCTAAAGAATTATGCTAAAACATACTGTGATGCATACATAAAGTTTACAAAATATTTAAATACTTATTTTTTATTTAAAAAGGATTTATACAATTTTAAAAATAAAGGCAACTTTTGTCAGTATCACTGGAAAATATTAAAATGTAAACAAAAATAGTAAAAGTCATTTATAATTCCACTGGAGGCCAAATGCATGAAATTTGTGCGAGGGGTTCGGCCCTTGCAGCCCTGGCTTCGTTGATTATTCTGCTGTTCAGCCTAATTAGCATATTAGCTCTTTATTATATAGGCTACCCCTCAGAAATAACCTCTGATAACATTTATGGATCACACATACACACATGCACACACTCTTCCCCCCCAAAGTTGGAATCATTGTATAGTTCTTGTGTTGGTTTTTTCCATGCCTTATTGTGGACCTGTTGGGTTGGTTATATATTTTTCCTTTTGGAAATCATACTTTGATGAATTTTTTTTAAATCCCTATTTTCCCCAAATAGATGTAACCTATCAAACAAACAGTCTATCCACTACTGAGAATTCCCTAAAATCTTTTGATATGCATACTTTCTAACAGATGTTACTTACTATCTCAAAAGGTCCAACAACTTGGTTTCTTACTTTGGGCAGTTGTTCTTGCAGTTTTCTGGAAAATAAATTTTTAAAAGGTAACGTTACATTGTGAATATAATTTGTAACATTTTCTAGTTTATAATTGTGCTGAAGAGTCAAATTTCACCCAAGGTAGCAAATTATACCAACATTGCAATTTTAAAAACAAAATTAACCACAGACAATACAAAGATTTTTAGTATAATCCCTGGAAAATTTAAGTTCTCACTGGCTGTCACGTTAGAGTAACAACTGAAGATATACATCTGGTGTGAATTTTTTTATTGTGGTGAAATTCACCATCTTAACTTTTTTTAAGTGTACTTCTCAGTGGTATCAAGTACATTCATATTGTATATTGTGTTACCATCACCACTGACCATCGACAGACTACCATGAATCTTGAAAAATGGAAACTCTGCCAGCTTCTGGCCACCACCATTCTACTTTTTTTTTTTTTTTTTTTAAGCCTTTATTGATTTGGGAGAGAGAGATGAAGGAAGAGGGGAGACAGAAATATCCATGAGAGAGAAACATTAACATCGATCAACCCAGACATGTGCCCTGATCAGGAATTGAACTAGGATCTTCTGTGCATAGGTCGATGCTCAAATACTGAGCCACACCAGCGAGTCTGACTAGTCTAGGAGCTTCATATAAGTGGAATCATACAGTATTTTGTCCTTTTCTCATGGGCTTATTTCTTTACATATCATTAGCGTTCATTCAAGTTGTAGCAAATGTTGGAATTTTCCTTCAAGTCTGAATATTACTCCATTTGTATATATATATATATACACCACATTTTTCAAACCAATTCATTCATTCCTTAATCAATGTACACTTGGGTTACTTCTACTTTTTGGCTACTGTGGATAATGCTGCTATGAATATATATCTTCAATTTCTGCTTTCAATTCTTTTTAACTTCTTAAGGAACCATCATACTGTTTTCCATAGCAGCTGCATCATTTTACATTCCTACCAATCATGCACAAGGAAGTTTCTTAACATAATCACCAATACTTACTATTTTCTGTTTTATCTCATTATAAAATAAATGAGAAGTCACTTAATTCTATTCCACCTGAGTTTAGCCAATTTTCTCTGAGATGAGTCATAGTGACAAAAAGTGCTTTAAGATCATAAAAGACCTTCCTTCACTCCAAACACTTAAGACCCAGTATGCTCTCTTTTGATAAATTTTGTTTTAGGAAAAACATTTCTGTCTCTATTTACCTTCATGGAAAGCCTTGGAAAGAGCGGTTGGGTAGTCTTTTAAAAGACCAGAGTTGAAAGTGAAGATTCATAGATACAGAATAGACTGACAGCTTTCAGAGGGGTTTGGGGGTTGTTGTGGGGCTGGGTGAAAAAGATGAAGAGATGAAGCAACCAACAACAACAAAGAAACCAACCAACAAACAAACACAAAATACTCATAGACACAGATAGCAGTATGGTAATTACCAGAGTGGAAGATAGGGTGGGGAGGCAAAAGAGGGTATAGGGGGGTAGATGGTCGTAGAAGGAGATTTGACTTAGGGTGGTGAACACACAAAACAATATACAGATGATATATTATAGATTTGTACACCTATATAATTTTATTAACCAATGTCACCCCAATAAATTCAATAAAAATAAAGATTGTATAATTATAATAATTTTTTAAAAAGAAAGTGGAGAAGAGCATAGAAATGGCAGGAGCTTCTTTCTGGCTACTGCAGCTCTGCATTAATGAACCACAGAATCTAGAGAGGTCCACCTGATGCTCACAGTTTATACACTGAAATTTAACCCAAATATTATGCTAAAGATGAAAAAATTTTAGATCATTTCAACTTTAAATCTCTAAATTAATGGATTATAGGTGAAGAAAAATTTTATAACTTACATATACACAGACATCCACATTCAGTGAAAAAAAAATCAAAACTTTACATTTTATTTTATTAAATGTACCAAGTGGTATGAAAGATCCATAGATAACTAAAATGGAATTATCTGTATCTGGTAAACTATAAGAAATTCAGAAGATGTGATATATGAAGTGCTAACTCAATAAATCCTGTAGCTATTGATTTCCTAAAATTACTTTTTAACCAGTTGTAAACTTGTAACACTGATTATGTAGAAGTACAGCAAAATGCAAATAGGATTGCTATTTTTGGGAAAAAAATTATCTTTTTTGCTATAGCTGTGAAAAGGATAAGGTATATATATATGAAGTTGTAAAACACTTTTTTGTAGAATTTAGGCAAAACTTACCTATTTCTCTGGCAATTTTCTTGCATCTCTTCAGCTTTTTCATAATCTGCCATCTTCTTTATAACTTAATTATTCTGAAGTAAATATCAACAAATATATCATGACTATGTGAAATTTTATCACTTAGCTGATATAAAGCATTCTTTATGTCCCTACAGCTTCTGAAAAATCATGCTGCCTCTTCACCCCTCCACCCCAACTGGAGTTTCTGGTTATGTATCTTTAGGTTTTATCATTGAATTTATGACTTCTTTGTCTCATTTGGGCTTAGATGTAAAGCTAATGAAAATTATAGAAATGGGAAAAAAAGAAGTATTAAGTTTCATGACAATGCATAGTTGTTCAGGACATTGGATTTTATTCCTATTCTGCCTCTGATTTAATTGTAATTGATGAAAACTTTAAATTATCTCATGCTTAGTTTTCTCTGTAAAAAATTAATGCAATAGTGTCTTTGAGTAGTTTGATGAAGAAGGCCTCTCTAGTTCACCAAATGTAAGCAATTTAAAGGTTCTGCCATATATAAATTAATAGTTACTAAAAGTAGAATAGTTTGAAAACCCACTCATCATTATAATTATATTAAGCATAATGTATCTTCCTTTGGAAGACACTTCAGAATCTTAGTTTGTCTTAAGATTGAAATTATTTACATAAATTATCATTTCAATGCAAATGTAATAGAGATGTTTTGACTGAACCTCATTTGTTTTGAGTTAACCTCATGTATTGAGATCATTATACAGAATATGGAGAATCTGAATTTTAACTCTAGAAGTACTAATTAAATCCTACCTGAACATCTGAAAAAATCCCAACACTTTGAAATAGTAAGTTTCTTCATGAAGAAATAAGACCTAATGGGTCAGTTGTTAGTGCCTGAGAAAGAAGGCATGCTCTTCCTTTTTTAGAAGTCAATCGTCATAACTCCAAATAGGAAATCTTTATAATTACTACACTAGCTTTACACCATTTCGTTATTTTGACATATGTGTAGGAAAAGTAATAAAATATACTCTATCAAGCATTTTCATTTTACGGATATTAACAAATATATAATACGATTCATATTTACACAAAAAAAATAAAAACAATTGAGGCTCACCTTGTTAAATGCATGATCTGTTCATTTACATCAAAGTCATGTGCAGTTTCTCTTCTCAACAAATAACTAACTATACTTTTCATAACTATGCTTTAAAAAGCTTATTTTCTGATCATGCGGTAACATCTGATTATAGCAGTTAATTTCCAGCTAAAGCACATTGTGTTCTTTATGTCATACTGCACTCAGGTAACAAGGTGAGCAAAGAGAATTCACTGAGCCAAACAAACACTCTTTAAAAAAAAAGTCTGAAGTGTTTATATATACCCAGTTTTCTATTGTTTAGTCCCATAATATTTTTAGTTAGCTGAATTAGTAATTATAATAACTAAAATAAATATCTTTCATATGTCAGTGGCACAGTAAATAATAATTTAAATAATAGCAAATTACATAGTAAATAATCATTGAGTACAAGGCATTCATTCAACTACCTCATTGTTACTACCTGAAAATAATCACCTCCTTTTGTGCTTTGGTCATATCTGTATTATGTGCATTGATACATTCTGCCTTATATTACAACTAGAGACCCGATGCACAAAATTGATGCAAGAGTAGGCTTTCCTTCTCCCAGCTGCTGGCACCAGCTTCCCACTGGACATGGGCTTCCCTCGCAGCCCCAGCTTTGTCTGGAAGGTCATCCAGAAGGATGTCTGGTCCAATTAGCATATTATGCCTTTATTATTATAGATTCCTAGTTACTGTATTATATTTATTTAATCTATTCATTCAGGAATTCATTGAAAAAGTATTGAGCTTATATTGTAAGTTTATAAGAGTAAAAATAAAAATATTTCCTTCTCCTGTTCAGTATGGGAAAACCTCTTCTGGAAGATAGTATTTAAGGTGAAAGTGGAACTAAAAGAAGGAGAATGACATATAAAGATCAAGAAGAGTATCCCAGGCAGGTGGAGATAAAAATGCATGAGACAAAGGAACACAAGACGAAAGAGCATGGCGCAATGAAGAGGTCATTATTCCCGAGGAAGATATAGGTTGGAAATGATGGCAACTTTTTGTTCCTCTAGATCAGCCAATGTTTTAGGAGAAAAGTAAGTTTGGTTTGAAACATATGATGTGAGATATTGGTGAGATAATCAGGTAGTAATATCTAACAATTAGTAGGTAATGTGAGAATAGAACTCTTTGTTGGCCTAAATAACCTGTCACTCTGCCAATCCTTACTGATTGATAACTATGTAGATTATCATAGCAAATATTATAGAGGATACAAAGAAATACAAATTTAGAAAGATATATTTTGTTTTCAAGGCTCTTGCTTAAAAAAAAGTTCTAGGTTTATGTGCCACGATGGGAAATCAGAGGAGAAATTGGGAAAATTTTTTTTGAGTGGCAATTAATTCTGAAACATGGTTAATAAGAATAATATGATGCCTAGCTAAGATAGATAGGTTAGATGGAAAAATTTTTTTGAATGGCAATTAATTCTGAAACATGGTTAATAAGAATAATATGATGCCTAGCTAAGATAGATAGGTTAGATGGAAAGATATAAAATTTATATCTTTCTTCTAGAATCTAGATGAAGAAAGATATAAATTTTATAGAAGCTACAAAGAGAACAAACTGTAGTAGGAAGATCATTGCTGAGTATAGACAAATTTCATAAACAATTTTTATTTCTGTCTTCTCCATAAAGCTATTCGATTGCAGAGCATACACACACACACACACACACACACACACACACACACACGCTCTAAAAATATATTGATATATACCCAATGTGATGGTGGATTCTATATATCAATTTGGATAGGTAATGAGACTCAAATGTTTGATTAAACATCAGTCTACATATTGTTGTGGATGTATTTTTTAGATGTGATTAACATTTAAATCAATAGATTTTGAGTAAGGCAGATTATCCTTCATAATGTGGGTAGGCCTCATCCAATTAGTTAAAGCCTTAAGAGAAAAGACTGAGGTCCTATGATGAGGAAAAATTCTGTCTCCAGACTCAAGATATTAACTTCTTGTTAGAATTTCCAGCCTTCTAGCCTGCCCTGAGGATTTTGGTCTTGCCAGCCATCTCACTGATGGGAGCAAATTCTTTAAGATCAATCAATCAAAATTTATCTATCTACCCATTCTCTCATATCTATATAAGTATATAAAGATAAAGATGTAAATAAACACAAAAGGATATATGGATATATAAATATATTGTTCCTCTTTCTCTGGAGAACCTAGTCCAATATACCTAGCAAGACAAGAAGTTATGTGATGAATAGCACATAGAGTGACTGACTAGTCTAGCATCTGAAAAGAACATTATGACCTAAAATGGTTTCACCCTAAGGATAAGGAGGGCCCTGAGGTTAGTCCTTGGGGGATAGTTAATATTTAAAGTAAGTGGAGATTAGTGGAAGAAGAATGAGAACATAATCTCAGGAATGCAAAGGTCAAGTATCTCAATAGAGGAATAAGACCAGTCTGGTTAGAACAAACAGTTCATGCAGAAATGGAGGAAGAGATAAAGTAGATAAGATTGTAGAAGGCATTAACTGTTTTTTTGTTTTTTTTAAACTACTGTAATTTTCTGAGAATGAGGGACAGGGCCATTGGTATTTGATATCTGATGTCATGGATAGACTGGAAGGATTTGGGAAAGATAAGATTCAGCTAGACTATCATGGTCTAGTTTAATTGCAGTAAAAAAGTCCTATTTCAGAGATATTTCTAAAGGAAGGTTGATAGGATATAGATTCAGAGGACAAAAAGAGGAAATAAAAAGTAAAAAGTTCAATGACTAACCTTCAGAAACTGGAAATAAAAGGGTAGCAAAGATGAAAATGGAGAGGTTAAGAGAGAAAGTTGATTTTGAGGATAAGGTGAAATTCAGTTTAAAAATATGTGAAACCTAAACTGCAAGAAGTTGTGACTTGGGTGAAAAATTCACGGGAGAAAATCACTGACAGTTGCATTGCAAATGCACTGCGAGCAGGCTACCTTGACAAGAAGTACTCATTTAAAGACAGTGCTATTGCTAAACATGAGAGATTTGGTCCACTGATTCTGAAAGAAATGGAGTCACAAGAAATTCACCAGGAAATTCAGGAATTGGATTGTTATGATGATGTTCCAGAAGATGATGACATGATTATCATTGAATAAATGAGTAAATTCTTGATACCGTAGGATTCACAGTTTGTCTGGTTTGTGTTGACAACTACCGTACTACCGTACTGTATACAGGTAATAAATTTCCTTTATTTTCATTAAAAAAACAACAACACATGTTTGCATTGCTATTAGAATGTACAAATGAACATATCTGGCATACAGATGAAAATGTGGCACTGATAATTAAGAAAATTGCTTGCTATGGTCACTTGCACAAAAGGAATAATTAAAACTTTGAGAATAAATTGCTTTACTAATCTATAATGTTATATAAAAGTATAGGGAAGTGATGTAGTATAGAGGCTAAGAGTTTTGCTTCGATAGAACTTTCTGCAAAAATGCAGATATTTCTGTACCGTCTGATAATGGTAGCCATTAGGCATGTGTATCGATTGAATATGTGCAATGTGGCTATTAAGGAAACTAAATTTCTAGCTTATAGAATTTATTTAAATCTAGATGCCACATGTGGCTAATGACCATCTTATTGGAAAGCACAGTTCTTGGAGTCAACTTGTTTAAACTCAAATTCTGAATTCCCCACTTATTATACATATAATTTTGGGCAAGCCATTTAATCCTTACTGTATAATACTAAGCACAGTAACTCAATAAGGCCAATTTTCCTCTTTCGAATAATGTAACTACTTGTTTCATTTTTGGTCAAATGAGCCATATCAAGTAATACCAGATGTGAGTAAAACATCACTATTTTAAAAAAAAGCAAAGTCAGAGTTAGACAGGGTCCATAATGGTGAAATAGTAGCTTTCGATCATTTCTCCCACAAAGAACACTGATTTATACAATCACTCACAGCCTTTGTGGGAGTCTAGGAGTTCAGCAGAGAAGTTCAAGGAGACTGTTGAAGCAAAAATTCCAATTTGAATGTTTTGAAAAGGGTAAACTGGGTGCGAAGCCACTAAAGATACCCATTTCTTGCACAACCTACCCATAACAATGAGGTGTGCTATGACTGGCGGTAGGGAGCAACCGGGAGAAGACCAGCCAGGGCTCAGACTGGAACATATGAAAGGAATGTAGATTCTATTAACCCCAGGGAGTGAACTCCATCAGAAAGCCTCCTCATGAGCTGCTGGGGATGCCTTGCCTGAAAACTCCCCCAACTGGTCAATGGACAAAGTTTAAAAAAAAGTTTTTGTGAGAAAGTTTCTTTTAGTGACACCATGGACTTGCTTCTGTTTTATGGCCCAAACTATCAACCAAATTCTCAATAGGCTTGGCTACCACATTTCCCCTGAATTCTAACCCTTGATCCTCTGACATCCATGGGAATAGAGTGGTCAGTTTACTTTGGTTTGAGCCTAAATGAATGCTTTAAAGTGACTCTTTAAAGAAACCCATTAAATCCTCCCACTCTGAAAGTGTTCTGCCAAGACTAACTCAAAGCCACAAAAGATTTCCGATTGGTTCCAAGTTGGAACCTGTAAGAATTGTGTGGGCCTTCAACTCAGCAAAAATTCCATCTTTAACAAAACTCAGAATATTAAACATAAGAATACAAAGTAATTTTCCAGACCCAAGAGCATTTGGAATGCAATAAGGAAACTCCCCAAGTGGAAGTCCTTTTGAATGCTATGAAAGGATCACAGTGATCTCTAGAGACAAGATAAGGTCTTGGTCAGAGCAGAACTTTGACTCTGCCATGGAGTCATTTTGTGATCTGGGCCTAGGTACACAGACTGCTCATGTTTACTCTGTTTCCTAAAAATGTAAGTGATTATAATGGTGGCAAACAATTTGTCCACTAGCTATCTCTTCACATTAGGAAAAATTATTACTTTAGTTTTTAAGCTAACCATTGTAATAACAGCTTCTATACATTAGTAGTAATTGTAGCATGTATAGGTGGAAGGATTCTTATATATTACCTCTATTCTGAGCAGTACTCTTCTGTACTCTGAAAACATTATATTGAAGAGTCAATAAATATTAGATATTACTATTATGCAAAGAGGCAATCCAGGCTTAAAAAACTTAAATATCATTGTCAAGTTAACAACCATTATATTGGCAAAACCAGATTTGTTTACTCCAAAACCTATTGCTTTTAGCCATTGTACTACTCTGCCATTCTACAAATTAGAAACTCACTGTGAGCTCTAAAGTTTACAGGAGCATTCTAGGATACACGAATTCCTTGGTTTCAAAGGTGAAAGAAACTTCTACCTTCTCAGTTGCTTTGAGGCTCATCCCCCCTCTCCCCCCACTACCTCCTCCATAGTCTGAGCCAATGCGCACAGCGAATGACAAAGTTGAACCTTATTTGTAAACTGGACAATATCCTATACCCGCTATCTCATATGCACATTGTGAGGATATAATGAAATGATGTATGTGAAAGAGCTCTGGAAATATAGCAATTTCCTTACAAATATAAGGCATCAATGGGTCATAGTGCTTCTACCCTATCTTTTAATAACAAGACTTACTATTTACTTAACCCTTACTCTTTGCTAGATATTGGGCTAAATGCATTATATACCACTGCCCCTTCAATGCTCACCATAATTCTGTGAAGGTACATTGTAATCCCATTTTCAAGATGAGGAAACTGAGATTCAAAGTGTTTAAATTGCCCTAGCTAAGACAGGGCAAGTTAAACTTAATGACTGACCTGAAATTTTTACTGGACCTCAAAAGGGTGAAATCATAATAAAAATTTATTTCTGGATCTGAAAAGGGTGAAATTATAATAAAAAATAAGTATATCTATCTCTAGATATCTGTCTATCTAGACATATTGATATGCATATATATACTTTACATAAAATTAATATTATCAGCTCAATGTTTAGACAGAAGCTGCTACTAGAATATATTTTAGAACCCAAGCTGACAGCTGATTGCACACATGGCTCAACAATGAATCTTTAGAAGCAGGGAAAGTAGGCCACTGGTTTCTCTGTGTTTATTAAATTGTGATTCTTGGAACACCTGTGTCAAGAGGCAGACTACTTAATAAAAATGCAGATTCTTGAGCCTATCTTCAGACTACTGAGTCAGAATCACTGGAGAACAGAACCCAAAAATATGCATTTTTAAAAAGTACTACACATGATTTTATTCAAGTTAGGATTTGAGGTCATTGCTTAAAGTAGCGGACACTGGCTTTATTCCTAGTTGTTTTTATATACAGAATATTTTTAAAGCTCCTCTTCTAAATGGAGGATAAATAACTTCTTAGAGACAATGATGTTTTTATTTCATAATATGAATTATTAAAGATTACATTATTGTGACTCTGATGGGTAAAATCTCCCAGTCACACAGTCAGCATTCATCATCCATCATCCATTTTGTTCACCAACAGGCCATCAATTCTATTCTAATTTAAATATCAACGAAAAGAAAAGATATAACTTGTTATCAATTTCCTCCAGGCAAGGAAACATCAGCCAGTCACATGTGGGGGCCATTTGCTTGTTAATAGCTCTTTCTGTAAATAAATGACAAGATTAAATAACCAGATCTAAATGAATTAGGCAAGTTGTTCACAGCAATCAATGCTTTTCTCCTTTGAGTTTTATAAAGGTTTCTGAAATCATTTCTAATCCACAGAGGGAAAATTACTTTTCCTTTGATGACTCATACTATTATACCCATATCAAAAACAGATTATGGAGCCTTCTGTAAACCACAAGTCCAACTTTATAGACTTTATTACTGAAGTTTTCCTAAAAAAATATGGGACTTATTTATTCTTAAACAGTCTCAATGGAATTGAATTTTCCTCTTTCCTGAAGTCTTGCTTTAAAAAAAAAAAAAAAAAAAAAAGTATCTCAAGGAGACCTCTGAATATTATAAAAACAAACTTTAGATTAATAATACATTTACTAAGAAAAGCTATTTTGGCAAATCTCTCTATATAAAAGCCTAAGTGACCATTTGACTATTGATGGTTGGACTGGTCACTATGATGCATACTGACCATCAGGGGCAGATGCTCAATGCAGGAGCTGGCTCCTGGCGGTCAGTGAGCTTCCATAGATGGAGCGCTGCTCAGCTGACACCGGGCTTACGCCTGGCGAGTGCAGCTGTGGTGCGAACCTCTCCTTTGGACACCCACCCTGTGTGCCTCTCCCCTATCCGGACCAGGACCGGAATCAGGACTGACTGGGTGCAAGCCCACAGCCGCTTACCAGGTCATGGGCACACTGGTATCACTCTAGGATGGGTGGGGAGACTTCAGCAGAGCTGCATCAAGCCTACTGAGTGGCAGGAGCAGTGGGACTGGGATGAGCAGGAATGGAGTGGTGCCCGACCTGGGCTCCTCCTGGGCTGCCTGCTGCTTCACCCACTACTACATCCCTTGGGAGATGTTGGACTCCCAGTTTCGGCCTGATGCCCACAGGCCACGCAGAGGGACCCTAGTAAATAAAATTTTATATTAATAATATATTTACTAATAGAAGCTATTTTGATGAATAGTTAATAAAATTGCCAAGGTTTAAAATTGTACTCAGGACTTGTTTTAAGCAGGGATGGTAAGACATATAGATTCAGAAATGACTGACAAGAAGGAAGAAGTTATACTCTCAGATCCCTAGAAACATGAAATAAGGTACTCTGCACAGGACCACCCCAGGGTTGGCCAGGAAGTAAGAGCCTTTACTGTGGTTTCCATAGGAAAGGCATAGCAACACAGGATAAAAAGGCTTAGAATTAGCTAGATTGAATAATTTCAGTGAACTTGGGTGTAGGGGATGTCTCTAGTTGTCTGGCACCTGATCTTGGACTGATTTGGGCAGGGGATAGTGGCTTGCTCAGCATGTGGCAGTCTTTTGTATTAAATGAGAGGAAGCTATAGGCTCTGGATGGTTGGTTTTGAAAAGCACGTCAGGATGAATTGTTTGCTGTCTCTAAGAATTGGCTAACCTTGAGAAGGACAATCTCTCTATAATCAGCAAGGCCCAAGATGTTAAAGCATCATAAAATACAGAAAATAAAATCCATGATCAATACAGGGGAAGTTCTTGTGCTATTACCATAAAACAGGACAAATTATTGAATTCATATATTAGATATACTTGTAACATATGTGAGTTCTTACAACTAATTCTATTTTGAGATCATGTGTTAATTTTCTATCCTGAAAAAGTGAAAGTATTTTTTTTTAAAAAAAAAACCCAGTAGCTTTAAATTCTAAGTAAACTAAATATTATAATGATTTTTTAAAATTTAGAGCAAGAAAACATATTAAACTCTACAGCAACATTTGGCATCTAGGTCCATCTGTTCTGAAATTCTGGGTATGGCCAAAGAGAAGTAGTAATTGGTTTTCTTCCTTGGAAGACCTAACACTTACCAGGAGTTAGAGATGGAGGACAACTGAGAAAACTTGTAAATGTGAGCTGCTACTTCTCAACAGCTGCCAGTATAGGCATGGAAGCAGAGGTTAGCTAAGATTCCATTTTTGTTTTTAATTTTCTTCAATGAAAGGCATATTTCCCCATATAGAGCTAATGCTGTCTAAAGAACCTATGAGAAAAGTAAAGCTAGATAAAGGGCCCAGCTATGGGGTATATTAGTAAGTGATTAGAATATAGACAAAGGGGATAGGAGGAAGGAGTTTTCCTTTTATCTTCTGAGAGATTTTGTTTTTTAGAAGTCTGTACCACAAAAACTGTAAAGCCTCAACATGAAGGGCTGCAGGGTTATGGCATGAATTGTTTTAGTACTAGTACTCTGAACAAGGTTAACTACTTGGTTCTTCTTCAAATTTTATGTATTAAACAACAACAAAACTGACTATGCCTGAAGGGAGTGTATTATTAATTAGAACTCTTTAGGTTACAAGTGACAGGAACCCAATGGCAAATAGTTAAATGAAAAACAAAAGTCTTGTTTTAGCCGGTTTGGCTCAGTGGATAGAACGTTGGCCTGCAGACTGAAGGGTCCCGGGTTCGATTCTGGCCAGGGGCACATTCCCAGATTCTGGGCTCCATCCCCAGTAGGGAGCATGCAGGAGGCAGCCAATCAATAATTCTCTCTCATCATTGATGTTTCTATCTCTCTATCTCTCTCCCTTCCTCTCTGAAATCAATAAAGAAATATATTTAAAAAAAGAAAAAGAGAAAGAAAAGAAAAACAAAAGTCTTGGGGTTTTGCTAGCTTCAGGCACAGCCAGACTCGAGGACTAGAATTATCCCTCCCCAAGTGTCTCTCAGTCCTGGAGCATTAAAAAATATATACAGATCTACTGGACAGAATACCTGATAAAAGATCTCATAGCATTAATAGAATTTAAATAAGATATGTTATAACTTAACATAATATAACTTAGTCTTACTTGATCTTTATTGTAACCTTGAGTTTAGTCTTTGAGTAATCTAACTTGTCAATTAATTTTCCCCCCTCTGCTCAGAGCATGTTCCTGTTAGTGGCTGCTACTGCAGCCTGGACTTCAGATGAAGATTTGGAACAGAGCTACAGCCAACCTGCAAAGATCATTAATGTGAGCACAAACCAGACCTTTGTTTAACCCTCTTTGATTTTGGGATGACTATGCCCCAGTGTCCACTCTCTCTTCTATAATAGATTGAAGAGTGAAAATTAGAACCCAGGTCAGCCCATGCCTTGCTATTTCTATAATACTGATTGGAGAAGACAGCCACATCTGTCTTAGGTGGGAAGGGGATTATTGGCTCCTATTGCTATGGTCAAAACTGGTGAAAGGTGTGTTTTTGGTATATTTCACTGGAATTTAGAATAGAGATCTCAAATTTCTTCCAATCTCAAAATTCTATTGCTTTTTGATATTTCCAAAGTAATCACTGTCAATTGATGCTAACTGAGCTAGTCCTATTTGTGGGGTTATATATTTGAGGTCTAACTTTGGTATTAATCTGTGAAACTGACTAGGAAATAGACCACAGTATAGGTATATAGCATTCCTTATATAGAAAAAATTTGTTAAGTTCCAGATTATAGGCAAAAAAGGTCAACTTTTAAAACAAGGTTGCAGATAAGGTTAAACTTAGACTACTCAGATGATACTCTCTAACACTATATATATATATATATTAAAGGGGTACTGTGATTCACATTCTGCCCATAAGAGGGCCACAGAAATCAGTACTTCACAATATTTTCTTGTGATAAATTTGTTTACACATTTATTCCTAAACTGATTTTTTTTTCATCCACAAATCCAGATTATCTTCACAATTTATAGAGTTAGAAATCATTTTTTCAAGTTCTCTATGTAAAGGTACTATCAGTCTGTTCCAATTCTTCTAAACCCTTTATTACTATTCAAGTCTCAAGTAGATTAGAATTCCTATCTCATTTTCAGATATTTAAAGCAGTTTTCCCAAAGTCGTTATTTTGTAGTTTAAACACCTGTAACAAAGAGAGATGAGGTCATTTCAATCAGGATCACAGATAGTTGAAAATTTAAAAACCAGCATTTTGGCTTTTTACAATATCCAACTGTAAACATGAGGATAATTATTCTTAGTAAAATACAAATAATAATAATAATAATAATAATAATACCACCTACTCTGGGCCAGAATTTTATTGTACATGATTCTATTCAATCCGGAAAACATCCTGACAAGGTATATGCCATCCTAATTGTTTGAGGTAAGGAGATTGAGTTCCAGAGACATTACTGTCATAACTACCATGTGACTTTAATGGGAAGAACTGGCTTCTGACCCCAAGTGCCTTGGAAGCTGAAGTCCACAGCTTTCCTCTATACCACACTGCCTTTCCCCTATTTGGCTCTGAAATGAGTTTCTACTCTATCAAATTTATCATCTCAAGTTTCTTTCTAAATTACATATTTTATTTCCAAAATAAATATTTATGCATGTAAACTTCATTTTAACAGGAAGCGGAGCATAGTTGCCATAAAAGCTTCTGGTGATCTTCCTACGGGAAAAGGAAGTTGTGGTTTACAAGGAGCACATGTGGGGACCCCTAATAAGCAGTTTGTGGGCCGTTGGACCACAGGAGGGCGTGGGGAGGCATTGGGAGGAAGGCAGAGCACATAAATTAAAATGTGAAATCCCTTCAAAAGCAAGCATAATTGATGGGAATAATTTGGATTCATTGAATATTCTACAACATTCTCTTTGGGAATGCCTTTTTCCAAGTCAGAAGGCATACAACTTTCCAACCACTAGATGTCATTGCTGCTCATAAAATAGAATTGCCCAGGCTCAAGGGAACTCGCTTTTATTTTTTTAAAAATTATTTTAAAATATATTTTATTGATTTTGCTACAAGGGAGAAGGATAGAGAGATAGAAACATCAATGAGAGCGAAACATCCATCAGCTGCCTCATGAACACTCCCTACTGGGTATGTGCCCGCAACCAAGGTACATGCCCTTGACCGGAATTGAACCTGGGACCCTTGATTCCTCAGGCTGACACTCTATCCAAACAGGTCAGGGCTATTTTTTTTTTTTTTTAAATGAACAGAGACCTGAATGGCTGCACACTCCATTAGGGTCAAATTTCACAAATTTGCTGGAGGCAACTTATTTATTTATTTATTTATTTATTGATTATGGTCTCACATAATTGTCCTTATTCCCCCATTCCCATCTCAAACCCCTCCCTAGATATGCATGGCCACAACCCCCCCTGCAACATGGCAGGCGCCTGAACCTCCTCCCATTCTGAGGGAGGTCTCCTGCCCCCTTGGCTGCATCGCTTACCATGCACAGCTCAAAGTGGGACCCAGGTAACAGACAGAGACTTGGCTGACAGCAGCTGCCCTCTCACTGCAACAAGACTTATTTGAAAGGACTCATACCCATGGTGTGGGCAAGTGGGTTTTTAATATACAAGTCCAACCTAGCAGCAGGAATGCTCAGACCCTTCTCAAGAAGGGAAATAATCAACTCCACTAATACACACATGATAAATGAGATTGATGCTAGAGTGTTGAGTATGACAGATGAATGGTAGCCAATTTCTCAGAGGAAAGTAATGTGGCTAATGGAAATAAATGATATTCTAAAACAACAACAACAACAACAACAACTGATTGTACTGTTCAAAAAGCTGTTCCTAATGGGTTAACAAAAATTCTTATTGGCAGAGCGGCCACGGTAAAATTGCACAACATGTTATGAATCTAAAGTAGTCATAATGTAGAGCAACTAACTTAAAATGTAAAAGCTATCAAGACTACAGTATAAAATTTCCAAAAGTTTCCTATTATTTAAAGTAAAAAAGGGGGTGACAGTGGAAGAATATCATGTAAGGAAATATATCCTGATAATAATTTACATCTAAAAAATTTGTGTTTTAGAAAATTAACCTTCATTTGAAACACTAATAGCAAGATACCCATGAAAATACCCACATGGTGACAAAACAAGCCAGGGGAAAATCATTTGGGGGGAAAAAAATGGAAAAGAATCCCAAATAAAATTTAAAGAAAATATCCCTTTATTAACTTTTGGTTGAGAATATGTTTGTATATTTTCAGAAAACAACTCCAAGACCATCTGGAATTCTGTAACAGAGAGCAATAGACAGAAGCGCTCCAGCCATGAAGACAGAAGAGACACAATTCAGAGATAGAAGATGCTGACGATGCCTCAGCATACCAGCAGACGGGAACTCGCTTTTAAATGTAGTCTGTTGCTTCCTGTCCTCTTGCCTGAAGTTCACCTTTCAACTGGGAGCCGTGAGAGATGTAAAAGAGACCAAACACATGGGTCCTAACAAGGAACCTGTATTTTTCTGTCAAGAGACAAGACAAACCTATAGAAATAGTTACAGAATATTGCAGAGTGTGCATTCATTTGTGATTAGTTGCAAATATGAAGGATAGAGGTAACAGGAGCTATAAAATCTGAGAGAGAGAAATAATTGTAAACTGGAGTGGCTGTGGAAGGTTCCACTCATGTGGGAAATAGTGATGTTCTAAAGGATGAATAAGAGATTTCTATGGTAGGAAGAGAGCCATGTCGTTCCGTGGAGGAATGACATGAGCACAAGCATGGACATGGACATAAACACAGAGTCCAGATGAGATGGAAGATGTCTTTAGTGAACAGTGGAGGTCGGTTGTGGAGGAGACGAGCTTCTACTAGATCAGAAATAACACAGAGGAGCGTTGGAATTTACCTTCCCTCCTGAATTTGCCTCTAAAATTTTGAACAGGAGAGTCATTTGGCAAACATTTCATTGTAGGAAGATGAACTGGGCATTGGGGTCAGGCACCAGTGATGATTCACGACTTTATAGTGCTTCCTTGTAAACATCATTTGAGTTTTCTTCCCTATGTAAATGGAGTTTCCTTCTGTTTTTGAGGAACTGGTCTATTTGTCATCTGCCATGTTCCTCTCCCGCCAAATCTTGTTCTGGAAATAGCAGCGATACCCAGCCCTTCTCCAACATAAAACTGGCGCCAGCTTGTCTTCCTGTAGAGCAGGGACATCAGCTTCTGCTCTGGTCTTGCGCCCAGAGACTCACCTTCCTCTGGCTGACCCACTGTACTAGCAAAATAATCTGAATTTGTGCTCTCAGTGGTTCAGCCAGTTAGCTCCCCTTAAAAAAAAAATGCTTTCACCCTAGTGAGGGCCCATCTCCAATAGATGGCTCCTCTATTCCAGTTGCGATCCAGGTGGGCGACTGTTTCAGGGGTTTTCCGTTTTGCCCAAACTCCACCTCATCAAATTCCATCAGAATAAAAATAAAAACCACCACCACCCAAACCTTTCAGACTCTTAGGACCCTTTTAGGTGTTCTGAGGTGAGGGCAGGTCGGCTGGCGGGGTGGAGACGGTGGCACTTCTTGAGCCGCATTCAGAGTCTGTCCCTGTGTGGCGGCTGGATGTGGCTGGGTCGAAGCTGCTGGACTTCATGGCCTCCCGGGGTTTCCCCGGCCCCTCAGCTTCCGGGCGGGCCCACGCCCGCACTAGGCGGACGGATGGCGCACGAAGGTGCTGCCAAGGACCAAGAGCATGGAGAAACCAACAAGGCGATGACTCCGAGGTCCCGGAGGGCCACATGGGGTCCTTGGGGCAACGCGGGAGGCCTTCTTCACACAGAGGCTTCAGGGCTCCAGATCCGGGTCCTCCGAAGGCCTCCAGGCGCTTCCGCTTCCGGCGGCGGCGTGCGTGGGTGTTTCCGGTGGCTCCGTTTTCCCTCCACACCGGAAGGCCTGGATTCCTGCTCAGCTAAGTGGAGGCTGGAAACACCGGAGAGCGGTTCACGGTGAGCAGAACGTGCACACTTGTTTTCCATCGGTGGAGGCGGAGTTGATAGAAACTCCGCAGGTTTCTCACCGCGTGGGCGGGCAGTGGGCGGCCCTCTCCCTCCCACTCTCCCCCGCGCCCACGAGGGTCAACCTGTGGTTCAAGTGGACGAGAGCCGTAGGGCCCCAGGACCAGTTCTCTCACTTGGTTGTCTCTAGTTGTATGTTATGTGGTTCTGAATAGGACGAACTTTAAAACCTAGACTCTAGAGCACATGTGTCAAACACAAGGCCCGCGGGCCAAATCCAGCCTGCCAGGCCTTGCAATGTGGCCCGCACCGCGCTGTCATCACTGCACTCCGCTGTCAGTTTATGACATTGTCAGTTTATGACTGTTCAGTAAACCATTCGGCCCGCGATTTAGGCTGGATTTTAGATTTTGGCCCCTTCTCTGATTGAGTTCGACACCCCTACTCTAGAGGCTTAAGACTTGTGAATGGGTCCCGCCAGAGTGGATCAGTGATGGAGCCTCGACCTGTGAACCAGGAGGTCGGGGTTCGGTTGGAGTCCAGTCAGGGCACATGCCTGGTTTGCGGGTTGGACTGGGGCGTGCAGGAGGCAGCCGATTAATGATTCTCATCATTGATGTCTCTCTCTCTCTCTCTCTCTTCCTCTCCCTGTCCCTTCTGAAATAAATAAAAATATATTTAAAAGCAAGCAAACGAACTTGTGAATGGCTTCTCATTGTTCTCAGGAAAGGGCCCCTATCCTCACATAAGCCTCACACTTCCTGGGATGCCTATGTGCTGTGCCGCCTGCCCTTCTTTTACTTCCTTGAGTTCACCATGCTCTGTCCTCCAGGTACCCTGTTCATTTTGTTCTCTGGAACTCCTCTTCATCCCTTTCTTCCTCTCAACCCTGACTCCAGGTGAACTCATACTCATTCTTCAGCTTCAGGTCAACTCTAACTTCCTCAGGGAACCCTTCCTCAGTTATGTCAGCTTCTTTATGATATGCTTTCATAGAATCAGGTGCTTTCTTGTCATAGCATTTATCCCTTCTTACTTACATCCCATATTTGTGCATCTGTTTGATTAAACTCTGTTACTGCAATGTAAATTTCTTGGTAACAGGGTCTCTGTCTGCATTTGAGGGACAGTAAAAACTAGGCATCTCTACTGTTTCTGTTGATCCCACAGGGAGTGGTGGTGAGGTGGTGAAGAAGCTGGAAGTCCAGGGTTAAATTCCTCTAGATAAGAGGATTCCAATCATTCTGCGTTGCCTGAGAAAAACAACTTTACATTTCATTAACATGTCATGCAGTCTGGGCCCTGTAGGACATAGAGACATTAACATCTTACAGTGTGATTGTTACCATTAATGCCATGGTGCTATGATTGTTGTACCCAGTAAGTTAAAGCTAAACGTGGCCAAGCTATTCTGAGGATATTTCCACAAACAATAAGACCTTTCCTGAAATGACTAAATTCATTAGAGATTCTTGGTCAAGACTTACAGATTACTGCCTAGAAATAGAGGCATCTATGGCAGTCTTTGATACATAGCTTGTAGTGGTCTTACAGTTTATGAGTGTGGCCAAGATAGCAAGTATTTTGTGCAGTGACAGAATTTTCCTATGCCCACCTTACTGTATGGGTAAGTCATGTTGATGGCTTCTGAATGACACATTCTTTCTTTGGCTTTATTCTGGTAACTCCCTCCTAATAAACAATGAGTCCATCAAATAATCTCATGCAAATAATGTGATTATATCAGGAAAGAGCATTGTTATGGTAGGTGATTAAAAGCATCTTATATCGTTACTAGTGTCCAGGTGCACGGATTCATAAACATTGGAAAGAAATTAATTAGAAGAAATATTTTAATATTGCTTTTTACCCTTTCTCTATAATAGAAGTGTCAACCAAATTCACAATCAACAATGACAGATCAAAACATACATGTGCAATTGGCCCCAGCAAGAGCTTTATTTGTATCGTGCACTCGCGAGTCAACTTAGTCATTTATCGATATATATATATATATATATATATATATATATATAAATTTGCTTAATTAGACCTGCTTTCTGATTTAGCTAAACTTTTTCCAGCCCAGTGAAGCACCTCAACTTCTCTTTCAGATAATTGTCAGCAACAGAGCAGTAAATATCAATATAAAAACAGATCATTATTGTAGATCACACAGGGAGAACAATGAATAAAATATTTAACTGTAGCAGTGTTTGACTATATTCTGCACAGTGAGAAAATCTGAAGTCATTTTCTTTTTCTTTTTTTAAAAAAAAATATATATATTTTATTGATTTTGTACAGAGAGAAAGGGAGAGAGATAGAGAGTTAGAAACATCGATGAGAGAGAGTCATCGATCAGCTGCCTCCTGCACACCCCCTACTGGGGATATGCACGCAACCAAGGTACATGCCCTTGACCGGAATCGAACCCGGGACCCTTCAGTCCCCAAGCCGACGCTCTATCCATTGAGCCAAACTGGTTTCGGCTGAAGTCATTTTCAAGGTCCACCATGTCTTCTTTTAAGTTGGGTCAAGTTTCTAAGCTTTCTAAATCCCCGTTTTCAGGCTAATGAAAAGAAAATAGGATTTTACTGTGTCTGCTATCTACTTATTCCAGGACTTTTGTGAGGATCAAATGAGATGAAGCATGGGAAACGCTTCATAAACATTTGGTTAACTGTAAAATGTTTGCACCTTGGTATAAAGCAAGTCATGTTCCTGGTCTGAAGAAACTATAAGGAGGCTAGTTGCTAGGGAGAGTAAGCTGGACATTGCTATGTTATGTCATTACATGGCGCTCACAGCGATTGTTTGTGGACTGAACTGGGCTGTGGGCTGCATTTTGCACCATGGGGTCTTGGCAGCATTGGCTGCAATTTGGTGGGGTGTAGCTCTGGGATGGTGGCAGGGCCTGTGTCCCATTTGGGGGAAGTCGAGTGTTGGTTTGTTGGCACCAGGCCTGTGACGCTGTTTATTTTTAAACTAGAGGCCCAGTGCATGAAATTCATGCATGGGTGCAGTCCCTAGGCCTGGCTGGCAATTGAAGTGCAAGCGTCTAGTGTGGAAGAGCAGGTCCCAGTTGACCTCTGGGCCCTGGGAAACACCAGGGCCCCTGGGTCCTTGTGCAGCCTCCTCTGACTGGGCCATCAGCCCCTGCCTGGCTCCCTTAGTGCCTGGGAGCTGGGAAGCAGCACCGTCCCCTACTGCTGCCACTGACCACCATAGGCAGGGCCATTGGGCCCCACTCACATGTGCCTTGGCCTGGTGCCGCCTGCTCATCTGTTCCACCGTCTCGCCATAGTCCCGTTCTTGTTGGGGTCCATTGGGGCCCGCTGCCAGCACCATATCACCAACAACTGCCATGTTTCATGCTGCCCCCTGGTGGTCAGAGCACATCATAGTGAGGGGTTGAACTCCCAGTCAAGGGGACAGTTTGCATGTTAGACTTTTATTCTATAGGATGGCCAGTGTGTCATGGCAGCTCCTGTGTTGGATATCTGCCCCTGGTGGTCAGTGTGCATCACATCTACCTGTTGGATGGACGGACACTTAGCCTTTTATATATGTAGATATATTTTATGTTTAGTATTGTGTCTGGTTGTACACTTAAAAAAATGATCACAACCATATTTCTAATTCCCCATGCTGTTCTAAAACATTGCCTCAAGGGTTGAGGTCTTTTTTCTTCTCTTTGGAGTTTGGTGGCATTTTGTGGTTGCCTTGGCAAAGAGAATGTGATAGAAGTGACACTGCATGACTTACAAGGACAGTTAAAAAAATGTGATATGGCTTTCACCTAGTTTACTCTTTCTCAGGATGCTCATCCTCACCACCCTGCCACCATGTTGTGAGGAAGTTCAACCCACAGGGATAGGCTAGGGATAGGTTTATAAGCCCATAGAATCAGCTAAGGTCTCAGCCTACTACAGTTATCAATCAATTCATGTATGGGTAAGCCTCTGGCTGATTCTAGCCTCAGTATTTGAGCTCTCCCAGATGATGGTAGGCAGAGCAGAGATGAGGTGTTCCCACAAAGCTCTGTCCAAACTGCAGCTTCATAAGCAAAATAACTGCTGATATTAGTTTTTGTTGGCTTGTTATATAATAGTAAATAATTGGAAAATCAGTCCTAAATAGGAAGCAAAGCATTCTATTTCAGCTTGCCTCTGTGCTTTTGTTGATTCTATTTCTTGGGTCTGAAATATCCTTTCTTTTTTCTCCTCTCCCATTCCTTTTATTTGTCTAACTCTCCTGTTTATTCTTCTTGAATCAACTCAAGTATTAATCTCTTTAGGAAGACTTTTATACTCCTTAGTCAAATGCCCCTCCTATTTGTATAAATCCTAATACCAGTCCTAGTCACTTGGGCTTTCAGGATCCATTTAAGTGTATGATGTTTACACCAGTTGATGCATTCATCTTGATATATTATTCATCTTTGTGTTATTCATCTTTGTACACTTGGAAACTAACATAGTGCCTGGCTCCACCATCTACTTACTACCTGTGTGGACTTAGCCAAGTTAATAAATGTATCCAAGACTCCCTTTCCTTATCTTTGAAGGGAGATAAAAGGTCCAACTCATAGCGTCTTGTGAGGATTAGAAGATAAAGTCATCTAAGGTTCTGGCACATACTAAATACTACATAAATGCTAGCACAGTTATCAGAGTAGCCTCAAATAGGTGGAAACACCCAGAATTCCAGAAAGCATATCTAACATAGATCCTGACTCCACTTTCCTTCTCATCCACTGGGCAACTTGGAACCAATTACTTTCCCCCACAAGATAATTTTCTCTATATACTACCCATAGAGGGAGGGAGGGTATAGTTTAGAAATGGAGTTGATGAGTGGGTTTTGACACTCACAGCAGAAACAAATTTTAAGAATTTTTAAATTCCTAAAAGCCAAGTTCTTGAGACAGATAAGTGCTTTAAAGTTTAAAAGCTTGGCTTTGGATATCAGAATCAAAACTTCTGAAGTTAATAAGGCATAGAAATCATGCCCAAATCATCTGAATGTCTGGTTATATAAGAATTAATGGGAGAGACTCAGATCTTGCCCTGAATTCTCTCCCACCTCCTAAGGAGAGGGAATTGGTACATGATATCTTAGGGTACATAAGCCAGAGGAGACTGGAAGCCTTTTAGAAGCCCCATGGTTATCATGGACCAAAACAGCAGACCAACCATGGTATGGTAAAGAGCCTAAGCTAATAGCTCAGAGTTCCTTGTACCCTAGAGGTGAGAGAAAGAATCCAATGGAGGTGCAAATTACTGAGAGAGATCCAGGGAATTGAAGGAACCTGAGCCAAGAAAGGAAGGCATTGTGTGTGTGTGTGTGTGTGTGTGTGTGTGACTTCATGACTGCTCAAGGCCATTATCATCAGCACCTGCCAGCTCATGACAATAAGCACCGGTTGAAGAGATTTATAGCTCAGTAGACACCAGATATTGTCATAGTTACATGTTTTTGGGTTAATTCCTAGGTGTGAGGGAGTAATTTGAATACAACTTATTTAGTCAGAGACTTTTTTTCCTTCCATTACTCTGCCCTTAGAATGGAAAGGGTCTTTTTCTTCAAGTTAATGGGTAGCATGATGAGGTCTAGACTATTGTAGTAGCCCCCTTCTGGAAGCCCAATTAGTAGATTTAGGGCACTCGCTTCCATGTGGTTTACCAGTAGTCTCAGCCATCTTCTCCCCAAGAAACAAATGCACAAGCTTTTGTGGAATCCAGTGGAAATATCCCTCTTTTGGAAACATGCTGCTTTCTTAGGATTTACTTGTGGCTCTCAGCATGGTCGACCTTCTTATCACTGTAATTTGGAAAAGCACATGCTGTTCTCAATAATCTTGGCAACAGACTTTATGAGAAAACTTTGTGGAAGTTGTCTTTTCCAGTTATAGCTAAACCACCAGGGTCAAGTTCTATTTAGCACTGGTGAATATAGTTGCAAAGCCTGCAATATTCAGAGATAAAGCACAATGGGGGAAAAGCATAGAGGAGCAGTTCTAACAGGGGGAATTTATTAGATTGTATAGGTCTAGGTTATTGTCCTAGCTCCAACAGTTTCTAGCTCTAAGACCCAGAAAGGTATTTTAGTTTCTGTTTTTCAGTTTTTTTTTCTTTTCTTTTTTTTCTCTCTATAAAATAGACTTTCCTTGTGAGATTTTTGAGTTAAATAAAAATGCATACAAAGCACAATGTCCAGAATTTTGTAAGTTCTCAAGGAATATTGGCTGCTATTATCATGTTTGTTATTATTCTCAGCATTGATAGTGGCCGAAAGTATAGACATTTTCTGGTGCTCCATCTACCTTGCAATCTGAACACTTAATTTTGTGTATCTGGAAGCCAGATGCTAATAATCTAGATTGAAAAACTGCTCACTAAATGTTTTCCCTCAATTTTTGAGCATACAGAGGGATGGCACTTACCCATAAGTTACCCACTTGCTTGAGTGTAGTCATGACCATATGACTTGCTGGAGTTAATAAAATAAGACTTATGATACTTATCACCTCAACCAATGACAATCCAGATGGTGTAAGTTCTAAGAGAAAACACCGGGTGTAGAAAACCCTGTCAAAATGTGATAGATGAAGTGTAAATGAAAAATAAACTTTTCAGCTTTAAACCACTGACATGACTGAAATGATTGAAATGTGGTTGTCATTTGTTGTTACAGCTTTACTTAGCTCAACTCATCCCAGCAAGCACAGAAGGGCAAAGTCAATAAAACCTATTTTACTTTTTGATAATTATTTTGTATAGCATCCTTTTGTCATTTAAAGAGATTTTTTCTTTTTATTGTTTAGAAATCATTGTCACAATTAACTATTTTTTGTTCAAATTCTCAGAAATTATTAATTTATAATTGTTTTGCAATACCATATTGCACTAATTTTAGCTTTTGCATTGTGAGTTTAATTTTGTGGTTATTGTTTCTAACAAGCTCAATTTGCTTATGTCAAAATTTTGGAGATATAAATTTCATTAGGGAGATATGAATCTTGTATAATTTTCTAGTCAATAATAAAGGTTTATTAGAAAGGGAGCAGTGCATAGAACAAATTCAAGGACTAGATTGATAAGTTCCAAACCTGCTTCTGCCATTACTGTTACTTGCCATAAGTTTCCTATCTGTCTCTGTGTTTCACTTCTCTCATCTATAAAAAGGGATAATATTAGTGTCCAACTCAGAGGATGTTTTAGAATATCCCATGACTTGAGGGCAGTGCACAAATTCTATGCATGGGTGAGGTTTCTAGAGGTAGCCTGCGGAGATTGGGCCTCAGCTTGCACCTCCAGCCTTGCAGCCCCAGCTTTCAGCCCCAGCATCACAGCCCTGCTCCACCATCCCGCCACAGTCATGCTCTTGTTGGAGCCCATCAGGGCTGGCAGTGCTTCCACTGTCGCCTGCTGCCAGTGCTGTGTCGCAGACACCCGCCATGTTCCACGCCACCCCCTGGTGGTCAGCACTTGTCATAGCAAGCGGTTGAACTCCAGGTCTCCTGGTTGAACAACCACCTAAGTTCTCTAACTGATATTCCTATTGAACTAAAGTGACTTTTTAAAAAAAAAATCTAGAATGCTGTATTTTAGAATGTTATTCGTGTAGCAGAGAGATTAAATGAAATATTTAATCAGCACTTTTACCCTACTTTTAGAAATATGTAACTGTTCAAAGAGTGTTTAATGTACATCAATGTTTGTAAGATCAAATCAAGAAAGAAAAACTTTATAAACAGTATTTAGGTGTAAAGTTTATGAATTTGATTATATTTTAAAAAATACAATAGTTGGATACATTAAATCTATCTAAACAAATATGTTCTTATTAGCATGGAGAACTGGTTTCAAATATTTAAATTTGAACAATCTCATTTTCTTATTTATTTAGAAACTGTTCTAAATTATTATCCTATATTTTTAAATTTTATAGATGAGAAGATGTGCCAGACCATATATTATTGAAAAGGGAATGTATTTGGTATAGAGCTTTTCATAAGTTATAGAAACTGTGAATTGCGCAGTTATCCTCAATTCTCTGAATTCCTGTTAATGAGATACTAAACAAACACATACACACATCAATATGCCCTTGACTTATAAACAACTCCTGAGGTTTATTTTGTCAAGAATATATCCTATATAACAAAAGCCTAATATGCTAAGTGTCCGGTTGTTCTGTCAGCCACTCAACCAATCAAAGCATAATATGCTAATGATATGCTAAGGCTGCTCAACTGCTTGCTATGATGTGCACTGACCACCAGGGGGGAAATATTCTGACAGGTAGGTTAGCTTGCTGCTGGGGTCTGGCCTATTGGGACAGAGCAAGATGGGCCAGACACACCCTGGAGCCCATTCAAGGTCCCTCCCTGGCTGGCCAACCTCCCATGTCCCTCTTTGGCTCTGATTGTGCAACGTTGGGGTCCCTTGGCCTGGCCTGTGCCCTCTCACAATCCAGACTGAGGGAGTGCACGAATTTCAGTTAAATACATAGCAGCTTCCCCAGTTGGTCTATTTTATTTATTTACTAGTGACCTAGTGCAAGAATTCGTGCATGGGTGGGTTCTTGCTGGCCCGGCCCAATCAGGGAAGATTGGGAGGAGGAGATGGCAGGAAGTTTGCTGGTTGACCCTTCCTGATTGGGGCCAATCAGGGTGCGGCCAGCTGGGGGGATTAGCCATAGGCGATTGGCCAGCTGGCCCTGCCCCAAATGGGGTAGAGGGTGCCAATCAGAGACCAGTGGACTGGGGGAAGGGTCGTAGGAGGATGGCTGGCTGGCCCTGCCCCTGATTGGGGTAGGGGGACTTACTTGGGGAGAAGCCAGGGAAGGGGAGGGGCTTCAGGAGGTTGGCTGGCCTGTCCACCCCTATTGGGATGGGGGGGACGATCAGGGGCGGGGCTGGCCAGGAGGAGGGGCTACAGGCTGATTAGGGTGGTGGGGCCCTCCTCTCTATTGGGGTAGGGGAGTGATCAGGGGTGGGCTGCCCAGGGGTGGGTTGCCCAGGGGAGTGATCAGGGGTGGGCTGTTGGCCAATCAGGGTGGTGGGGGCCCATCGAGGGCATGGATGGCCTGGGGAAGGGGCTGCAGGAGATTGGCTGGTTGGCCCCACCCTCTATTGGGGTGGGGGGTGATAAGGGGCAGGGCTGATGGTGGGGAGGAGTCGGCTATGGGGAGGGGCTGTGGGCCTATTGTGGTGGGGTAGGCTGATGGGGTGGGACTGGCCAGAGGGAAGGGAGTGGGGCAGTTGGCCAGCCAGTCCTGCCCTTGATTCAGGTAGGAGAGTCTGGTAGTGGGAAGTACTTATTAAAGGATATTTTTTGAGAACAGGAACTAGGAAGAATGGGAAAAGAGCAGGTTTGAGCAGAGGAATAAGTAAAGCTGCAATGCTGACCAGGGATCAGCCTCTGGTAACCACATAGAGAGCTCTTGGGTCAATGGAGAAAAAAGTAAATCTATGTACCTGAAGGAGCCAGTTTTCTGGCCACAGTGGGTGTCATAGCACCAGTCATTATGGTCATTACGGTGTTATGGTCAGTGGTTTTTTATATGTGTAGATTTTTTATGTATTTTAATTGACTTAAGAGAGGAAAGAAGGAAAGTGAGAAGAAACATCAATGATGAGAGAGAATCATTGATTAGCTGCCTACTGTACACCCCTACTGGGAATTTAGCCTGCAATCTGGGGATGTTCCACAGCTGGGAATCAAACTGGTTCATAAGTTGAAACTCAACCACTGAACAACACTGGCTGAGCCCAGCTGGACTTTTATATTTATTGATGTCAGTGACAATTGAGAAAAGTAGTCTGTGTGCAAGAGTATAAATTTCTTAAGAATTTATATCAGGAAAAAGAATTAATGACTGTTGAATATATTACAGAAATTACTGTAAAATGAACCTGGAAAAAAAAGAAAATACATCCAGTTCCTGGGGACACAATTAAATTGCATTTTCATTTAAAATGTTAAAAAATAATTTTTGAAATATTTATAGATTGTTTTTAAATTTCATTTTAAAATACTTAGGGACTTCCCAGTTCAGAGTAAGTCTGGAGGCCAGGATATTAAAACCTTTTGAGTAAAAGTTTTGTGTTCAGATTTCCCCAAGGATGTTGTGAAATCTCTTGGGAACGAACTTGCAGAATTACAGAGATGTTCTTCCAGACTTTAGTTTGGCCCTGACAGCCTACTTTTTTGTTTTTCCTGCTATTGCATAAAACATAGAATAGCTAACATATCAATCAATCAATCAATCAATCAAACAAACAAAAAAGGCTGGGTCTATAGAAATGTATAGTTTGTGAAATTACTTATAGTGAACCCATTAGAAAATACAGTTTGAAGCATAATTATATTCTCTTATTTTTCCTGGTTGATAACATATGACCTGAACTATTTGTCCATAGCTCTCCTTCCTTTCTCTCTTCCTTCCTTCCTTCCTTCCTTCCTTCCTTCCTTCCTTCCTTCCTTCCTTCCTTCCTTCTTTTCTCCCTTCCTTCCTTCCCTTATGATGTGAAGAGTTGTAACCTCGATGGTCTTACTCTGACCACTGGGTACACTGGCTCTTGGATCTCTAAGGAGATGCAAAGTCAGCCATTGCCTGAGGCCACTCAATAGGAGCTACAGAGAGATCTTCAGATTCTTCCTCTTTGTTTGGGGTTTGGAGGTGCCCAGATGAGGCTCAGCTGTAAAGCAATGCAAACTGCTGTGGGGCCTTGGGCCTTCTTTTGGAGTTTCTGGGCTCTCTGACTGAGCTGCAGTTTGTTAGGTTTTAGATTGCAAAAGGCCAGGCCATTCATATGCAAAAGCCTCTGTGCATAACTTGGGTGAGGTTGTAAGTTGTGTAGGGTCTCAGAGAATCACCAGGGCAGAGCGAACAGCAATGGCTGACGGTCCCGAGGCACTGTGCAGGAACAATGATCACTGCAAGTATCTATGAGAGAAAGCCACCCTCGTTTTCCAGCCTGATGCCAGACAGCCCAGTTTCTCCCTGTATGAGTCTGGGTCCCCAGAGTCTCACCTGGAACTGGAGTTCAGAGCCATTGGGAGCTTGTATCTCCCTCCTGATTGAAAAAAACAACAGTATACCCAGTTGCCAGCTCTTTTCCGCACACGCCCCCTACCTCTGCACTTCACTTCTGCACTTCCTCACCTCCTCCCATTCTTAATGTGTTTTTCTCTTTCCTTCTAGTTGTATAAATTCAACTCAGCCAGCCTTCCTGTGGTTCTGGATGATATCCATTTGTCTTTTAGTTGTATTTTTGACGTAGTTGTGCAAGGCAGAAAGTTCAGGTGTTTACCTATGCCACAGTCTTGGTTCCTCTCTATTCCACTTTCTTACAGTTATACAAAATAATAACAAAACTATTAGTGAGTTCAGCAATTCATATTTTAAACCTGATTATCAAGTATAGTATAATACTGCAGGTGCTTAATTGAGAGTCAAATCAGCTTAGATTTTGATTTTTAGCTTTTGCTGTGTCAAAAAAAAATAGTCCCCAAATTTCAGAGGCAGCTACACTAATAAAAGAAAAATATGCAAATTGACCACATCTATGCCACACCAGCCAATCAGGAGCGACTATGCAAATTAACCCAACAAAGATTGTGGGTTAATTTGCATACATAGGCTCAGGGCAGCTGGGGATGGGCTAGCCACTTTTGTGCACACCTGCGCAAAGTGGCCTGCATCCCAGGGACAGGCATTCTCCGCATAGGCCCGGAGCAGCTGGGGTCCTGAAACGACCTCCTGGCCACTCCAAGCCTACACAGAGCAGCTGGAGGCAGGGTGGGAACCTCCCCGGGACCAAAGCGCTCCTAGCCAACATGCATGCATGTAGCCAGGGGCGGGGTGGGCACGTCCCCCGCAGCGAACTAGCAGACAGCAGGGTCCTGCTTGCCCCTGCCCCTGGAGGCTAAGGACAAGCAGGCCTTTACAGAGAGCAGACTCCAGAGCCTGTGGTGTTGTCAAGCAGGCAGGTCCTCAGAGTGCAGAGAACCATGGGGAGCAGGCCTAAGCCATCAGCAGGACATCCCAAGAGGAATCCCAGATTGGAGAGAGTGCAGGTTGGGCTGAGGGACCCTCCCCTCCCACTGGGACCCTAGTATAACAATAAACATTAATTTCTTGCTCATATTACATGAGGGTTGTGGGGTGGCTATAGCTGAGCTTCACGTGTTTTCTAATTCTTGAACTTTGGCTGGTGAGCATCTATTATCTGGGGCATGCTCTTCTCATGGTGAAGAGAAGTCAAGAGGAACACAAAAAATCCACTTAAGTACATTGGACCCTCACATTCCAGTTCACATGGCCCAGCCCCAAATCCGTGGGGCAGAGAAGAGAACTCTGCCTCTAAGAAAGCATGTCAGGGTGGGGAGGGAATGACAGGTGAGGAGGGAGTGATAATGAACAGTAAATTCAATCTGCCACAAGTACCTATCTTGGAAATACTGAGGACCCCTTACAGGGAAATCCCATAATAAGCTCAACATGTTAATTCAGACTAGAAATAAATTATTTCTAAGTCAGAAACTTTTAGAACCCAAGTAGATTTTTTTGGTCTTTAAAGTCATAGATTCCTTTATTTAAAGTGATATGTGTTTGGAGGCCCTAAAATAAAAAAATATGATATGAGGGTAGGACCTACTGTACTACCTGTGGACTGCTTCCTCTTTCCCTCCTTACTTCCCTCACTACAGTTTCCTGGTAAACACTAAGAGGATTTAGCAGAATTTGAAAATCACCAGTGTAATATTTCTCAGTGCAGGCTGTACAGATGTTTAGGGGTATTAAGTTAAAAAAATAAAGTAAAATGTTTTTTTTTTTTTAAATAAATATATTTTATTGATTTTTTACAGAGAGGAAGAGAGAGGGATAGAGTTAGAAACATTGATGAGAGAGAATCATCGATCAGCTGCCTCTTGCACGCCCCCTACTGCAACCAAGGTACATGCCCTTGACCGGAATCGAACCCGGGACCTTTCAGTCCACAGGCTGACGCTCTATCCACTGAGCCAAACCGGTTTCTGCTAAAATGTTTTTTATTGGTTGAACAAAGTTAAGTAGAACTGCAGGAATTGTCAGAGCCTTTACTGTGTTAATGCTCCTTGTGAATCTCCAAGAGGGGTGTAAAGGTCTCAGGATTGCCCAAACTTTTTTGGAAGCAATTTTATGCTTTAGCACACATCTTAGGAATGGCTGTATAAAACAGCTGCTGTTTTATTTAAAATATCTCTGGAACAGCCAAAACCGGTTTGGCTCAATGGATAGAGCTTCGGCTTGGGGACTGAAAGGTCTCGGGTTCGATTCTGGTCAAGGGCATGTACCTTGGTTGCGGGCATATCCCCAGTAGGGGGTGTGCAAGAGGCAGCTGATCGATGACTCTCTCTCATTGATGTTTCTAACTCTCTATCTCTCTCCCTTCCTCTCTGTAAAAAATCAATAAAATACATTTTTAAATAAAATAAATAAATAAAATATCTCTGGAACAGAAACTCAAGATGGAATAATTGGCTGAGTTTTTCTAATCTAGTTAGTTGTAGAGATCACATTAAAATTCAGGTTTCTCCACTTTCTCCCCACGAGTCTTTGGTTGTGTTGCTGACTTTGTTCCTATGACCAGGGCATACTTTTGCAGTGATGTAGTGGTTCATGGAAGTATTTTAACCTTTGAGAACAAAAGGCTGGATAATGCCTCTGTTAGGGTCCAATAAGAAAGAAATTGAGTAATCATGAGTAACTGGTTTCACAAAGTGAATGAAGGATTGTATGATCTGATCTGAAGCAACTATTGGGGATAAACCACATTAGCAAATGCTTGAGGATTTCTCCCCCATGAATTTAAGGCTTTATTCATGAAGAAAATAATGGGTATTGAAAACTGTAATTTTCCATAGTACACCAACTCTGCTCTTTTTTTCTCTTTCTCTTTTCTTTACAAACGAATGACTGTTGTGAATGTGAATAATTTATGTATGAGGTTATTATTTGAAAAGTTCTCTAAAATATACTACTTAGGAAATAAGTTTGGCCTTATTGGACCTGTTCTTAGAGCCAAAGAGCTTCATAGCTATTATACATTCAGATGGAGTAATCACCATCAATCTTATGTATTTAAGGAAGATTCATAATATCAAGTGGTGGTGGAGATAGAATGGAGAACCTTAATTCTTATATCATTACCTGTGTCTTGAAAATCTAAAATTTCAAGTGAGTTAAAAATCTAAAAATTTCATTAGTAAATGGGAAATATCTCAAAGAATTAGGATGCCCTGGCTGGTATGGTTCAGTGTTTGAACACCAACCTATGAACCAAGAGGTCATGGTTTGATTCCTAGTTAGAACACATACCTGGTTGCAGGCTTACTCCCCAGTGTGGGATGTACAGAAGGCAGCTGATTGATGATTCTCTCTCATCGTTGATGTTTCTATCTCTCTATTTCTCTCCCTTCCTCTCTGAAATCAATATATATTTTAAACAATTAAAGAAAAGAAAAGAATTAGGATGAACACTTAGTAGAAGCTGTTTGATGTCTCAAAATATCTTTAAAATATAAAAAGTAGAGAAAAGAACAGTGAATTGAATCATAAACACTTTTAAACTTAACATTGTTTCATAAATACTGAAAAAGTGCAACTTCAGATTTCCTTTTATTGTTCTTATAGAGTAAGCATTCTATTACTTTTTTTTTTTTATTGTTTAAAGTATTACATATGTCTCCTTTTTCCCTGACTGACCCCTTCACAGCCACTCCTATTCCCCAGGACAAGTCCCCACCACCCCAGTGTCAGTGTCCATTGGTTATGCTAATATGCATGCATATAAGTCCTTTGGTTGCTCTCTCCTCTCTACCCCCCGCCCTCCATATTGTATTACTTATATTTTTGATTTGGTAGTTGAAAGAGGCAAGAGTGGTGTTTATAGTTTTATGAGGCTTTGCCTTAGGCATTAGTGATTTAAATTGCAAAAGAGCAAATATAAAACTTTTCAGGTGTGTATAAATGAAGAATATATGTGAAGATAAAACTGTGAGTAGAATACAGATTAAAGGATGACACTGATTTTTAAAATCTACAGTTACAGTAAATATTTGTTTTAGGTAAATACAACGATCTCTGATTTGATTAGCTTTTGTGCACCTATTGATTAATTTCTCTATTATTTAAAATTTGAGGCCTGGTGCATGGATTCATGCATGGGGGATGGAGGAGTGTAGGAGGGAGGGTCACTTAGCCTGGTCTGCGCCTCTTGAAATCCTTGACCCCCTTGATGTTTTAGGCCTGATCTATAATAAACCAGCAATCGGACATTCCTCAAGGGATGTAGCAGTGCACCAAACAGGCAGCTAGGGAGGAGCCTGAGCCAGAGAGGAGCCGGAGCCGGGGAGGGGTGCCATGCTGCTCTCGTGGTCATCTCAGCCTACTGCACCTGCCGCCACTGCTCGGATGATTAGTGACTTTGAGCATGTTTTCACATGTCTCTTTGGCCTTCTGTATGTCCTTTTTCGAAAAATGTCTATTTAGGTACTTTCCCATTTTTTGATTGGATTGTTTATCTTCCTTTTGCTAAATTGTATGAGTTCCCCGTAAATCTTACCATTTGCAACAGCATGGATGGACCTGGAGAGCATTATGCTAAGTGAAGTAAGCCAATTGAAAAAAGATAAATATCACATGATCTCACTTATTTGTGGAAGATAATGAACAACATAAACTAATAAACAAAAATAGAGTCAGAGGAAAAAATATTTTAGAATATAATAGAAGTAAACCTGTTGTTTGCAGGTTTTTAGTATTTCCTACAACTTTTGCGATATTATACTATATTAGTACAGTTTTGGTAAAATCATATTTAAAATCTTATTTCTTGAAATATTAATCTTTATTACACGTAATATTATATATAAAATATTTTTTTCTTGAAAAAAATTTGTTGAACGTATAGGCCATTGCAATATTTTCTTCCTGTATTTCTTTTTAAGAAAAAAAATCACACTAAAATAAATAAAAATTAGCATCTGTTAAACAAAACAAAACAAACAAGCATACACAAAATATTTCAGGAACTCACACAACTTGTCACACACACATAAAAATGAACCATCCATTAAAAAATGGGCAGAGTCCATGAATACAGAATAGGGTGGTGAAGGCCTGGAGTGGGTGGGAATTGGGTAGTGTAGAGCAAGGGGAAGAAAAAAAGGGGGAACATCTAAGTACTCTCTAATACTGTAAAAAAATAAACGTATTTTTAAAAAATTGGCAGAGTGACCGCAGCCCGGAGCTGAGCCTGGAGAGTACGGGGAGGGGCGGGGGGAGTGGGTGGGAGGGGTGTGGGCCTCCTTTGTATGGAGCGCGCTGGCCTGGAGAGGCCCTGGAGGAGGCGCCAACGACCCCCTGCCCCATGGCCCGGGAGAGGAAATTTCCACTCCAGATGCTATCTTGTGACTCCATGCTGCCAGCCCAATCGAGAGTGCAAGCTTGATCTTGCTCTTCTACCTAGTCTTTTATGGGTTCGTGGCTGCACTCTTCACATTCACAATGTGTGTTATGCTTCAGACGCTGAATGATGAAGTTCTAAAATATTGAGACCAGATTTCTAGTCCAGGACTTACAGTTTTCCCAAAACCAGTGACAGCGATGGAATATTCATTTAGTGTGTCTGAAAAAGAGTCCTATAATGGTAATATTGAAGACCTTAAGTTTCTAAAGCCATATGCTTAGGAAGCAAAGAAGAATCTCAAAAACAGCCAGGATGATGGAGTCCTCTTTGAACTGAAGGGCCAGTTTATGAAGCATGTCAGTTTCCTCTTATCTTACTTGAAGCATGCAGTGGGGAGAATGATTCTGATTTCGGCTACTTCTAAGGACACCCTTGTATTCGTGTGAAAATGAACAGAATAATTGGATTAAAGCCTCAAGGAAAACCAGCAGTAGAATGCACTGGTAATTCTAAGGGTGAAAGCACAACAACTCTACCAGTTTATCCTCCTGAGGGAAACATGGACTTAAAATTTTTTCCATATTATGGGAAAAAACTGCTTGTGAGTTATTACAGCCATTAGTTGCTGTCCAGCTCAACTATACTGCTAGCAGTACCCCAAAAGAAGTAACAGTCGAGTGCAAGATTGTTGGATCAAAAAACCTGATAAACTATGATGATCGTAACAAGTTTTTAGGATGAGTTGCTTTCAAAATCACAATGCGTGCATAGTTGGAGTTAGAATATGTCCACAGAGTAAATGTTGTGTTGTCAGTCTTTATTTTGCATCACCCGGTCTTGGCATTCTAGAGTATGAGATCACCTGAGAGAGAGGTGGGGTGGTACATGACACTGCGGTAACGTTGTAATGTGCTTCCCAGTTGTAGTGTTCAGTGTCCTCTGAAGTAACTGCCTGTTGGCTCTTCTGCCTTTGGAACATTGTACAGTTGTCATACAGGGACTGTGAATACCTGATTCTGAACATGTGGGTCTTATCCTATTTTTTTTTTTTATGTGGTTTAATTGCCAAGTGTCTAAAGCTTAATGTGCTGTGCCATGTAAATATTTTATAGATTTAACATTAGTTAAATGTTTTATATTGATGACAAATAAGTTTTAGGGATAAAGTGGTACCTGACCAACATGAAGTGACTTTACAGCTGCAAGATATGTGTGGGGAGAAGTTCTGTGTGTGAGGAGGAAAAAAGAAAATAACAGCAGATTTGAAAGATTTAAAAAAAAAATTGGCAGAATATCAGAATAGATATTTCTCCAAAGGGACTTACAGATGATCTATAGACATATGAAAAGATGCTCAACATCACTAATTATCAGTGAAATGCAAATTAAAACCACAAGGAGATATCACCTCACACCTGTCAGAATGGTTAACATCAATAAATCAACAAATAAGTGTTGGTGAGGATCTGAAGAAAAGGGAACCATTGGTGGGATTGTAAACTAGTACAGCCACAAAGGGAAACATGATTTAGGTTCCTCAAAAAATTAAAAAGAGAAGTAGGCTATAACCCAGCAATTCCACTTCTGCATATTTGACCTGTATATATATATATATATATATATATATATATATATATATATATATATATATATATATATATATATTTTTTTTTTAAATCTGAGATACCAAAAGGGTCTGTGGTTCTAGATCCCTTTAAGGGAGGAGCTGTATTGGCTTTATATTACCTATTTGCATCTAAAAGCAAACCCTCCAGAAGATGGCAATGAAGATTAAGCATGTGTGTGCAAGCAGAAGCAATGTGCAAGACATAGAGTCAGTTTTATAGCTGCAGGCAGGACAGTTTACCTCACTCAATCACGTATAGAGTAGTTATTTAAAGGAAATACTGTGTGTCGGTAGTTGGCAAACTGCGGCTCTGGAGCCATATGCGGCTCTTTGGCCCCTGGAGTGTGGCTCTTCCACAAAATACCACGTGCGGGCGCGCAGGTACAGTGCTATTGAAACTTCGTGGCCCATGTGCAGAAGTCGGTTTTTGGCTCTCAAAAGAAATTTCAATCATTGTACTATTTATATTTGGCTCTATTGACTAATAAGTTTGCTGACCACTGCTGTAGGTAAATTATTCAATTTAATAAATTACAAAATTAAAATTTTAAGAACTTGCTTTAAATAAAATAATTGGATATATTTGCTTGCTTTTCTTTCTTAGGATAATCCTGGGATGTGCCTCTTGTTTTGATGTCTGTGACAGGTTTTACAGAAGGCAGATTAATCAGCTTTCATGGAAAACAAAACAAAACAAAACACATGCCATCACTTGCTGCTGAGATTAGAGCGTGGAAGGCTTCTGGGTACTGATAAAGTAATAACCTCAACAAAAATAAATGTATATTATTAGAGTAAAAACAAAATATTTTGTTATAGGATTTAATAACATTACTAAAATATCAAGTTCTTCAAAGCAAATAATGGTAGATACTCTTGGTTATTTTTCCAACACCCATTCCCACACTTTTATTATAGAATATGTAAAAGCTAAATACTAATTTTTCTAACTTCTCTAAGCATGTGACATTTCCAGTTACTGAAACCTGGCGGTGGGATATGGGCTGACTAGAGGACACTAATGTGATGTAAGCCATCTTGTAACTGTGAGTTTACATACATGGGAAACAAGCCAAGAGACCAATAAAGATTTGATCATAATAGTATTGAGTTACTGAGCCCATGAGTACAACTGCCACCTTCAAATTGATGTATGAGTTCAAGATGTTGTTACTTAGGTATTCTGGTACACATAGCTAAAAGCAAGTTTGAATACTAATATATGTTAAAAACGGTACAGACATTATATTAAATTTCATCCTTACAACATTCTGAGCTAAATATTATATATGAATGAGGTAGAAGGGACAGGGAGATATTAAGTCACTTGTTTTTCTGGGATCTTTCCCTCATTAGAGTTGGAAATCAAAATCAAGTTGTCAGATTCCAGCACATAACCCTGATAAATCCTGTGATGAAATCGTACAAACTAATGTCTGTTTTGGAGTCCAAATGCAGTAGAACTGTCTTTGTTGGGTTTTTCCCTTACTAAGGCACCCATGACAAAGATTGGCAATCTCCAGACAAATGCACAGCAGAACAGTGATTATCTAGATTAGGAATTTATTTTATAAGCCAGAAAACAAATAATTGGCCTGAGTTTATTTAAAATGGCAGGTATGCCAAAACTGGTTTGGCTCAGTGGATAGAACATCGGCCTGAGGACGGAAAGGTCCCAGATTCGATTCTAGTCAAGGGCATGTACTTCAGTTGCGGGCACATCCCCAGTGTGGGGTGTGCAGGAGGCAGCTGATTGATGATTCTCTCTCATTGATGTTTCTGGGTCTCTATCCCTCTGCCTTCCTCTTTGTAAAAAATCAATAAAATATATTTAAAAAATAAAATGGCAGGTACCATTTGGAGAAGAGAATAGAACAAACAACTTAAGTAGCTTGGTAAGCAGAGAACTCCTCTTGGTTTATTTAGGTTGTTTGCTCCTAAGCCACTTTAGCTGTGCTTAAAACTCCTACTCTAGGTGCTTCTTATATTGATACATGTTTGAAAAACAAAAGGAAGTAGTGAGGATTCAAATTCTGAAGAGGTGAAACTCAGGGAATGTAGCACTTTTAGTTCATTCTGCTTAGTAGGCACTTTTAATTTCTTCTCCAAGTAAGTAGCCCCCAAAAGAATGTTAAAGGCAGCTACTCCTTTCCTGGGAGATGCAGTAAAACTTAAACAGCATAGAAAATCAAGGTTGTGTGACTCTTCTTAGAGACTTTAATGGTTTCTGCTCTGTGTAAAAACAAAAAGACTTCATCTGTGCTTAGCAGCTGTTACCATGTTTTCACATACTGTATTCCAAGGAGTTTTGAAAAATTTTTTTCCTGTTGTTTTTTTAAATTTTGACTTGGGATTAAGTATTACAATTTAAAGATGTGAATTTATTTGATGAGTTAGGCAGGGAGGATGTAGGTTGGGATATGGAATTGCTTCAGGAATATTTTAATACAGTGTTGATAACAGCATCAACATAATATATTTTAAAAGAAGAATTTTTCAAAATAAAACCTGGCCTAACTATTCTTTAAAATTAAGCTAAGAAGGAACTAAGCATTAAAGTTTATGTTATGTGTTTATATTTTTTATCCTTATACCAGTATTCATGTGAATATGAGGCACAAATGAGGTATCAGCATTAGATTTGGTTTGGACATTTTGCTGTCTTGCCTTACTTAAATTTTTTTTTTAATATATTTTTATTGATTTCAGAGAGGAAGGGTTAGGGAGAGATAGAAACATCAATGATGACAGATAATCATTTATTGGCTACCTCTTGCACGTCCCCCACTGGGGATCGAGCCTGCAACCTGGGCATGTGCCATGACTGGAATTGAACCCAGGACCCTTCAGTCTGCAGGCCGACACTCTGCCAGGGGTCCTCAAACTTTTTAAAGTGGGGGCCAGATCACGGTCCCTCAGAGAGCTGGAGGGCCGGACTATATGAACTACTAATTCCTACTGTAACACCTCGGCTGCGCTCACTGCCCAAAAAACCTGGCGGGCCGGATCAGACTCCTCTGCGGGCCGCATGTGGCCCGCGGGCCGTAGTTTGAAGACCCCTGCGTCAAACCAGCTAGGGCTAAAATTTCTTTTGTAGGATGAACGTTATAATTTCATTATCTTCCAAGCCTATTTACATTTTGTAACTTATCTAAATATACTTTTGTTAAAAATAAAATATTTTCAATAAAATCTATATAATGTAATTATACAAAGTAATTTAGGCTTCTTTACATATCTCCACATAGGGAATTGAAATGATGATAAATATTGTTTGCATCATTTCCAAATAGTAGTTTTTAAAAGTGCTCTCTACCAGTAAATGAAAAAACAAACTAAAAACCCAAGTAATCATTTAAATAGAACTAGAAATATATAAGACCTTTCTTATTAAATAAAAAAAGAAACTGGCTGAAATACACACATAATCTCTCTTTTAGGGGAGGACATGGCATATCTACCTTTAAAATTTAAGCCTTTAAACGTTGAATTTGTATAAAAATTTAAAAATACAGTATATGTATACAATTTTAAAGTACAGTAGCAGTTACAGTGAAAACTCCTTAGACAGATATAAATACTCACTGGGTATATATTCTTTAAACACTTTAAAAAATATTTGGGAGTTCATTGTACAAAGAGGATATTAAGTTATAGCACAAACAAATTTCTAGTAGATAGCTAGTCTATGTTACATTTAACAAATTAGTTACATATATATGTTTGCACCTAGTGTATTCTGGGAAATAAATTGGCTTTTTGTAACTTCTGATTGTCCATTGTCCATTAAAGAAAATAAAATGTCTGGTTTATTTGTTAAAACTGCTTACTAAGAATTGATGTGCCTGAATAATTGGTGAAATTTGAATATGGAAAATAGATTAGCATTAACAGCATCAATGTTAAATTTCTTAGTATTGTGCATAGTATTGGAGCTATGTAAGAGAAAGTCTTTTTCTCAGGAGATACACGCTGAAGTATTAGAAGGGTAATGAGATACATGTCTATGATTTACTCTCAAACAGTCCTGGAAAGTGTTTTTTCATGTACATACACATGCATATAAATAGAGAATGAGAGAGAAATGAGGCAAATGTGGCAAAAAATTAACAATTGATAAATCTGTTTGAAGAATGTAAGAATATTTTGTATACTTCTTATAGCATTTATGTAAGTTTTAAATTATTTCAGAACAAAAATATAAAATATACTTTCAAATTAAGGAAAAAAAAATGTATGTTTCTAGTCACCAAAGAGCCATGCTCCCTTCTTTAATTCATGTATTTTACTTTTCTATTATAAAATAATGAGTAAGCATATCTCTGACTTTTTAGGACATCTGAAAGCTAGGAGGGGTGAGAGCCCTCCATTATGGCTGTGGAAACTGCTGATAATAGCTACAGGAAATGGATTCCATGAGTGCTTCCTTCCTATCAGGACTGAAAACAAGCATCCCCTGAGAGCTGCCTTTTCAACTTTGCACTGGGGAAAGGTAGGGGTTTTGTTTATTTCTAGTTTCTTCTTTCATAAACAATTTTAATTTAAGGAGGAAATAAGGAAACACCATGAACATGCTATACTCTTATGAGAACTCAGTTATCTTGATTTAAATTAGGGTCTTGCACCTAATGATATAAAACATTTTTAGTCAGTTGTTATGGGACTAAAAGGGTCTGTTTGCTTGCTTGCATCAAAGTCCAGTAAGACATGAATAGGACTTTGCAGCATTGAAAGTGAGGGTTTATTTCAGAAAGTGGCCCATGCCTGGAGACATGGTCAATGACTTGGCTCCCTGATGGCTTCCAGGGGATAGGTTATAGGGAAAAAAAGTGTTAATAATGGTTACTAAGGGACTTAGGGTGATGGTCAGGGTCATGGTTTCTCCTGATTGGTCAGTACTAGGGTAGAGTGTAGTTGCTCAGTGAAGCTGGTCCTGATATCAGCCATGGTGTCCCTTCATATGGTTTTATGCTTTTCTGGGCCCGGAGGTGAAATACAACGGGGGGTTAGATGTTATCTGTAGTTTGACTGAAACTCTGGTTTCTGGGGTCAACAGACCCAAGGCTTTGTTCCTAAGATTATTTGACGTCTATCAGAATTTCTTCGTTCTGAGGGCTTAATGATTAAGGAAGCGAGTGATCCTTTAAGGGAGGAGGAGGCACCTGAGTCAGGATGCCTGATGACTCAAGTTTGAATCAAAAGGAAAGAAAGGAGAAAAGGTCATATTAAAGAAATAAAGTTTCTGTGCAGTTACAGTTGTGCATCAATTGTTTGACTTTGAAGATAAGATTAACAGTGATTAACTATCACAGTTTTTCATAGTCTTTTATGCATGTCAATAAAAATACTCTTACTTGTGTTGATGAATGTATTTAATTTTTTATATCTTTTCAAGACTAAAAATTAGAAAAAAAAATCCTGTAAGACTAGATTGGAAAATAGGACCATTGTGTTGTTAGCTCCCATGAATTAAGCCCAGTGATGTGAGGGCTAGTAATGAACATTAGATAAATGAAAAAATTAGGTACAGAGGACTGAAATAACTTCTTCAAAGCAAAATAATCCATACTTGTTTAATCTCTTTATAAGGTTAATGAGTTCTCTTAATTATCCTGAGTTTATAATTAGATATTATATAGTCATCATTGGTCATTCTGTCCATTTGTTTATACTAAGTGCAATTTAAAGGAACCAATTTGTTTTTCAATTGAAAGCTTTAGAATTCAAGCTGCTTTGTAACTTAAATGGCAAAATATATTAAAGTCAAATGTAGAGTTGTAATAATATTGTAATATTTTGGTTGTTTTGATACCTTATAGGTACTATGTGTTTAGCAATATGGTTCTGAGTGCTTTCCCACTCATCACTTGAATACGGATTTCTTTCTAAAATAAACTACAATACCTATTACTGGTACTCTCAACTTACATTGTAAGAAAGTCCTATTTTATGTGCTAAGAGTTCCTTTCTTATATCTTTCTGGGTGCAGGTCTTCAGGATTTAGTCTTGCCCATATCTCTGTGACTACTTCATTACCCTTGACTACCCCAACCCTTTTTTGAGTGTTGAAATCTAGATCCTATTCTGTGCCCTCTTGTGAGTAGCCACTGTTACACTGCATGGAAACCTATTTCTCCCCACTCTCCTTATTTCTCCCCTTTTCTTTTAAAATTGGGGTTCCATCTTTACCTCTGTAAGCAAAGCTTTAATATACTCTGGATATATTTTCTATTATTCCCCTCACCTTTTTCACCAAGCCATGTAACCCCTTCCTTCTGACAGCTTTCAGTCTCCTCTCTGAGTCTGTTTTTATTTTGTTAGTTTATTTTGTTCATTAGATTCCTCATACAATTGAAATCCTATTGTACTTGTCTTTCTCTGCCTGGCTTATTTCACTTAGCACAATTCTCTCTAAGTCCATCCATGCTGGACCTTGGTTAAATTTAAGTAATGGTCTTCTATTAGCACAAGAGTTTGTCCTCTGGAAACTTAAAGGTTGGTCCCTGAAAAAACTGTACTTCTAGTCTTTCTTATAATATTGATACTCTTTAAAAAAATCTTTTTAAAAATATACTTTTATTGATTTCAGAGAGGAAGGGAGAGGGAGAGATGGGAACATCAATGTTGAGAGATTGATTGGCTGCCTCATGCACACCTCCTACTGGGGATCGAGCCTGCAACCCAGGCATGTACCCTTGTCTGGAATAGAACCTGGGACCCTTCAATTCCCAGGCTGATGCTCTATTCACTAAGCCAAACTGGCCAGGGCAATACTGATGTTCTTTTTTTTTTTCTTTTTTCTTTTTTTAAAAATATTTTATTGATTTTTTTTTACAGAGAGGAAGGGAGAGGGAAATAGAGTCAGAAACATCTGTGAGAAAGAAACATCGATCAGATGCCTCCTTCACACCCTGCACTGGGGATGTGCCCTCAACCAAGGTACATGCCCTTGACTGGAATCAAACACAGGACCCTTCAGTCCACAGGCCAATGCTCTATCCACTGAGCCAAACCAGTCAGGGCTATACTGAGATTCTTGAGTCTCATGTTTCTTTCTTAGAGAAATTTAGAGGTGAATTAAAAAACAACAAAAAACACATTACCAGCCTATGAAGAAAATTTAACTGAATTTAGATTATTTTAATATGGAGATAATTATTTAAAATTAATTAAGTGATTTATCTCTCACCATAGCTGTAGTAATATTGGAAGAGGATTTCCTTTAAAGTTCCCTATAAAACCATTTATAGTTTGGGGGGAACATTAGCAGGGAAATTCTCAAGCTGTGTACAACCTTATCTTTTCCTCATAACATGCACAGCAAACTACTCTGGAATCAGAGACTGAAATTTCATGTTGGAGTTTAGAATTTAAATTTAGGTCATTGGTTTTCTCTAGAATTTAAAGTGTTTGTTTTTATAGTTGCCTTTTCTAATACAATTTCAGGAAAATTGCAGCTCACCTAGAGCTCTGTTAAAGTCTGAGTGAGAGACCTTTAACATGGAAGAGGGAGCTGGGCACAGAAACAATTGCTTTCGCCCCTGGGGTTTCAGTCTCTGGCCCTTTGATCCCTGGATAACCTGTGTAATGTTCTCTGGGTTCCCTGGGTTCTGACTTTGTTCTGGTTCCTTAGTTCCTAACTTACATTTGGCCTTTGTTCAGTTTTCTTCCTTGATTCATGAGTTGGCTCTTCTGATGATTTGTCCTGGTTTGATCCAACTCACTACTCTGACAGGAAGTTGGACAGGAAGAAGTAGTCTACTTGTTTGTAAAAAGATAGTTGTCATTACTTATATACCTCCCCCCCCCCCATTTTTTATAATAAGCACTTATAAAGATAAATATATATTCATTGCTATAATTTTACAATATACATTTTTTCTAAGCAAATAAACTACTATAAGTCTGTATCACATAGAGAAAAACACTAGTGAATAATAAAACCAGTTTTCCAGTGCATAAGCACAATTTTTAAACAAAAATAGGATCACTTTATTTTTTACTTGAATTCAAATGCCCATTTCCTCATGTCATTATATTTTCCTACATCATTTTTCAATAGCTACAGAGTAATCCTCTGTGAATGTATCTCATTAATCAGTTGCTTACTTTGGACAATTTTAGATTTTTTATTTTTTTATTTTAATAGTCTTGCATGAACAACTTTATATATAGATATTTCCATAAGACATATTACTAAAATTTAATATTTTCAAAGTATGCATTCAGAGGTGGACACATGACATTAATAATACTTCTAAAGTGGAGCTATTTTAATACTTAAGAGTAAACTTAGGAATTTTGAATCTTTTGGGGCAAAGACTACTCTGTTTTGACAAACTTTGATTATAATCAGAATGAGCAGAAAACTCATATGGCTCCCTTTTCTATTTAACATGCATGTCATGATTCTGATTTTTAATGTTTTTTATGCTTTCTTCTTTGGTTTGATAATTGTTTACTTTTGGATTTTTTTTTTTTTTTTTTTTTTTACTGTCCAAAATAATAAAATTCTTGAGGCATATCTTTTCCTTTATCAAAATCTGGTGCAAAATTATGATATAGGAAACAATAGAGAATGTGAAATACTATGATGCTCATATGTGGAAAATCTTCCATAGTTTTTTTCATTTGATCATTTTTCTGTAGGAAGTTTATTAAATCTTCTCAAACATATTTGGAGTTGAAATTAAAACAGTAATCTAACCATGTAGCATAAATGTATAGACTTGTTCAATCCTTTCATAAAAGCAACAGATAAAATTCAGCTTGTAAAACAAGGTAACAGTTAAAATTATCCCATAGCAAATGTACTGTGCCAGCTCTCTGTGCCAACTCATAAATATTTCCATCCACATACACTTTCCAAAGGATAGTTTTCCAGTTGCAATTAAACTTCAAGCTGTTGCATATTTCAAGACTTCTGTAATTTTGCCTATATACAATTAAATTTTTGAAAATGATTTCTTTAACTTATTATAATTGTGACAAATTCTTATATAAATGTACTTCCAAATATTAGGTATCACTGTACAGTATGCTATATTCCAAATAAATCTGAAGACCTTCACAACAATGAAGTGGTAGGTACTCCACATTCTTCCACAGGTAAATCCATGGGGGAAAGCCTCAGATAATGATTATAGTAAGAAACACTAATAAATTTATTAAAACTAAAGATTAATGTGATTATCTTAACTCTAAAACAGCAAAAGCTCAAACATTTGGTTCTAAAGAAATCCAATCACTTAAAATTTCCTGTGGCAACTAAGTTTTTATGATTCTGTACCTAATATTATAGTTAGACAGCCTGTGAAAATGCCCTGCTTGTCTTCCTTTGAAGTTCTGTTTGATTTTGTTGTTATTTATGTAAAAATATTTACTTATTTGTTGAGTGCCCACTATGGTCCAGCATCAGTCCTAGATACTTTATTTAATTCTCATAATAAGTCTATGAGGGAATTAGTGTTATTCCTGAATTATACATAAGAAAATGGAGGGCCAGGGAAGTTGAGTAACATCACCAATGTCACAAGACATAGGAGCAGCAGAGCTAGGTTTAGACTTAGTTCTGGATAAAATAAGTATTGTAAATTTGATTCCTGAGAGTGGGTTGTACTGATAAATACATTTTATCTTATTTTTGTTTCCAAGTATTTATTTTTGCCTTTAAGAGCATTGTAAATGAAAGATGGCAAAATAAATTCTAAATATATACCAAATCTGCATCGAAGCTGCTATTTTCTGTTGGTGCTGATGAAATCTAAATGTTGAAATGAATCAGAACTAGAAAGCTATTGAGAGCTTAAAGATCCTCTTTGGCTATCCAGTAGTTCTTTCAAATAAGTGTTTCATATTCCTTCAATAATGCTTTAATGACTATACCATTCTGTCCTTTCTTAAAGTTTACTACCATTTGCTTTTCATTAGAAATCATTTTATAAAGTAAGGGCCCCTTTAAGATGAAAAACCCATTGGTTCTAAGAAGTTAATCAGTGAGAGAATATCCTTCTGTAATTCACCAACCTAACCTGTATCAAGGAAATCATAAAGATTAAAGTATAAGCCGCCCAGCATTTTACATTTCTTTCCTGTCTTCTTCCATTGCACTGCTATTACCCAGTTTGGAGATTATATTCTTTTAGCTCTCCCAAAGCACTTAGGTCTTCTGTAATGTGTCCAGCAATAGAAAGTAATTTACTTCTATTTGAAGCCAGAGTGAAAACTGGTCAGTGCTGCCTACACAGGCCAAGATAAGTCAAACTACTTGACAGCCATTTCAGAACGAACCAGAAAAGTCTCCGTAACAGAGCTTAGGTGAATTCCTGCTGTGGGAACACAGTGTATTATTGATATAAATTATTTTGTTAAATGTTAAATTTCTATCCTTTATTTTCTCTAAACAAATGGGGTTATTGCCCAAAGAAGGCTTAAAATGCCAAAAAGTACTGGTGCCAGTGGAAAATTCAACTAGTGACGAATAGAAGATTAATCATCAAGGAAATAAATAGCCTTGGTTCAATGCATAGGCATTTTTGAGCTGCAGCATTTTGCTCTTTCTTAGTAATGTTGTGGAAGAGAAAGAAAACTGAATGTGGAATACAAAGAGTTGAGTTTTAAAAGGGGAAAGTGAAAGGAAGCAAATGTTTTTGAGAACTTTGGTAAATGAAAAGTACTGTGTGAAGGGCTTTCACATTTTATCTCATTAAATCCTCACAACACTGGGGTTCAGAGAGGTTAAGAGATTTGTCCCAAGTCAGAGCTAGAAAGCAGCAGTAATAGGACATAATGTGTTAATCTAAACCTGCAGTTTACCTTGCCTCTTTCATTATTTAAACATGATTATCATCACATTCAGTTTATCATGAAGAAGGATAAAATCCAGTTATTTTTCTCAAATTGTCTTTGAAACATCACCTATATCAGAATCATTTGGAAACCCCCAGTCCTATTTCAGACCTATGCAAACAGAATCTTTGAGAAGGGCCTTGGCTATAGCAATGATAACAAGTCCCATAGCACTCTTTATCATGTAAGTTAAAATTTGATAACTGCTGCTCTACAAGGGGGTTTAGAAGACTACAAAAACATGAATTGAAAAATGATACTTGCACCATTTCACTTTTAAAGTTATTCAAAACCAATTGTAACACATTGGTTCCTGAGAATGGGAAGCTATTTGAAAATAAACCAGCAGTCCCAATTCCATAAAGGAAACCTGAGGAATGAGTGGACAGACTCTGCTAGGTATGTATAATCAGCCAAAAGCAGGACAGGGAACCTCTTGCTCAAGGTCAATACTATTCTTGCATTTTATTCTGGAGTGTGAAAAACTGTCAAGTGTATATTATATTTTTCACACTCTGAGGTGTAGACATACTTATTTGGATTTTGTTTTAAAACTAATGGATCAACAAGGAGAGACAAATGAGGGGAGGACTTTTGAAAACTACAGACTTTTGGTTGAATATTTACTTGGGTACATGACCTAATTGAACTTTTGTGGGTTCTGATTTTATATGTATCCTTAAAATGAAATAAAAATAACAACTAGTACATGACAGAGAGCCTGGGACAAACCAAATAATGGTAACTTATGTCACCATGATTATTAGTGATGTTCATTATACAGCATAAATAGAAGTAAAGAGTGCTTATTGCATTTATGATATTAAAAGAATCAGCTCTAGTGTATATAATGGTAAACCACTAAGTAGGGAGATATACCTGTTCTTGAAAATTGTCCAGAAGAAGATAATATAGTCTATAAACAATTATATCCTTCATTCTATGTCTTAAAACGTTACTGAGAATTTTGAAATATCAACTTAATATTGTTGAAACCATTTTTAGATTTTTGTTTTTATATATTTCATATTTCTGATACAGTGTATATGCATATCCCATCCCATAGCTACAATTTTAGCATCTATATTTTTAAGTTTTGTTCTAAATGTCAATAGGCAGTTTAGAGTCTAGAAATTTTAGTTTGATAGCTAAATTTTAGCCAATCACTCTTATTCTAAAAAGACTTGGAAGTTTACCTACAAAAAATTAAAAAAAATAAAGAGTACTTTAACTTGGTGGTATTCTTTTTTTAAAATGATTTTTTAAAATTATATTTTTATTGATTTCACAGAGGAAGGAAGCAGAAGAGAGAGAGAGATAGAGACCTCAATGATGAGAGAGAATCATTGATTGGCTGCCTCTTGTACTCCCCCTTCTGCAGATGGAGCCCACAACCCCGGTATGAGCCCTTGATCAGAATGGAACCCTGGACCCTTCAGTCTGCAGGCTGATGCTCTCTCCACTGAGCCAAACAGACTAGGGTCTTAGTAGTATTCTTAACTACCTGTTCTTAAGTAACACACCATTTTACCACAGAATATCTATTTTAAGTTGAGTCAGCAAAATATCTACAGTATAGATTTAATTATCTTATCAACTAGTGTTCCAGAAAATAAAAAAATATGGTTACATTTTTGCCTGTTGAAGTTATAATGTTGTTTCTGGGAGGTCTGTTAAAATAGGTGTGCTAAATTTAGGCTGATTTAGGTGGGGAAAGGAAAATCTTAGGAAAAATCCTTGTTTATAAAACCTTGTTTATTCGGGCTCTCTATATCTGAATATCTTTTTGATTGGAATAATTGTGTTGCTGGGAGAGGGATCACAAAAATCAGAAACTCTCCAACACTTCTTCCATGGAAATGGATACTCATAATTATCTATTTACAGGAGAAGGGCTTAGAAAAATCTGACTGTTAATTTTTTACCCATAGAGCCATTCTTAGATGAAGCTTACAGCAATATCTAACTTTTGTTGTTGTTTATAGCTGCATAATCTTTCCTGTCTACTAAGTAGAAATTTCTTCTTCCCCAGTGTTTTTTACTGATACTTATAAGCCTAATAATTCTTGAGAAAGTACAAATCTCCAATGTACTTATTTGTGAAATATTTGATTATGTTAAGGTAACATTTATACTCTTATAACATTTCAGATTTCTTAAAAAATATGTGGACATATTTATAAAATTTCTATTATGAGTCAATCTTTGACCAATGAGTTAGTTTCTAAATACATGGAATTGAAATTTTATTTTTGTTATTAATTTTTATATCACATACTAGTTACAAAATGGGGGTTTGTGTGACACATTTTTTGCAGCTTTAAGGAGTTGTTTTATGGCCTTATACATGTTGATTTTGTAAATGTTCTATGTTTACTTGAGAAACTCATATATTCTAATACTCTGGGTCTTCTCATTCAATATTATTTAGTTATACTGTTGAAATTTTCTGTAGTAAGCTGATTTTCTATCTGCTTGATCTGTTAATATTTGAAAGAGATATTAAAAACCTGTCATTATGCTGATAAAATGGTCTAATTCTTTCATTAGTACTAATTTTTTGATGTGTTATCAATTTGCTGTATTATCAATCTTTTTCCTATTTTATCAATTTATAAAATAGCTTTATTGAAATATAATTCATGTACCATACAAGCCACCCATTTAAATTGTTCAAGTGAATGGTTTTTATTATATTCAGAGATACATGCATGCATCATTACCACTGTTGATTTTTAGAAAATTTTCATCATCTCAAAAAGAAACCTCAAACTCTTTATCATCTGCCTATCCCCTATATCCTCCCTCCTGTCCTAAGCAGCCACCAATTTCCTTTCTATTTCTGTAGGATCCCTATTCTGGACTTTCATATGAATGGACTCATATAATGTGTGGACTTCTGTGACTGACATTTTTCTCTTAGTTATAAAGAGATATCAGTAATATCTTTTCTGTTATTCCAGTAATTTGAATAGTAATGTTTTCAAGGTTTATCCATGTTGTATGTATCAGTGTTCATTACTTTTTATGAGTGCATAATAAAATTCCAATGTATGGATTTAGCAAATTTTGTTTATGTATTTGCCCACTGATAAACATTTGGGTTGTTTCTATCTTTTAGCTATTATGAATAGTGCTGATATAAACATGCATGTAAAAATTTTTTGTGTGGATATATGTTTTCATTTCTTCTATAGAAGTGGAACTTGGGTTACATGTGACTATATGTTTAATCACTTGAGGAAATATCAGAGACTATTTACCAGAATGGTTTCAACATTTTACATTATCATCATTGTATGAGGATTCCAATTTCTTGATATCTTTGCCAACACTTGTTATGATATGATTTTTATTTTTTTTATTTTAGTGGGTATGAAGTGGCATTTCATTGTGTTTCTTTAATTTACATTTTCTGATGACTTATGATGTTGAGCATCTATGTATTTATTTGAGATATGTCTATTCAGACTTTTTGCTCATTGTTTTAATTGAGTTATTTATTTTTATTTATTGAGTTATAAGATATTTAAAAATATAGATACAAGTTTCTTATATATGATTTTCACATATATAGTAATATATATATATAGTTATTATTCTGTGTGTATTTATTTTTTTACTTTTTAAATGGTATTCTTTGAAGCATAGATGTTTTTACTTTTAGTCAAATCCAATTATTTATATTTGAACTCATGCTTTTGATGTCAAATCTAAGAATTCAGTGCCAAATTCAAGGTCAGGAAGATTTACCCTATGTTTTCTTATAAGAATTTTATAGTGTTAGATCTTATATTAAATCTTTGATCCATTTGAGTTAATTCTTGTGAATGTTGTGAGGGAAGGGTCCAATTTTACTCTTTTGCATGTAAGCTATCCAGTTGTCCCAGCACCATTTGGTGAAAAGACCATTCTTTCTCCATTGAATAGTTTTGGAATTCTTGTAAAAAATTAGTTGACTATCTTTTGGTTCATCAGTTTATAATGTTCTTTATTATCCACAAATGAGTGAGGTCATTGGTGTTTCTCTTTCATTGATTGGCTTATTTCATTCAGCATGATGTTCTCCAATTCCATCCAGGTTGCTGCAAATGATGAGAATTAGAGACAGTATATCAACAAGTAGACTGTCAAATTACAGCGGGGAGGGGAGGAAGATCTGGGGGAGATAATAGATCAACCGAAGGACTTGTATACATGCATATAAGTACAACCAATGGACACAAAACTCTGGGGAGGGAGGGGATGTGTGGGTGGGAGGGAGGGGGTAAAAAAAAAATCAATAAAATATATTTAAAAATAAATAAATAAATAAATTAAAAAAAATTAGTTGACTAAAAATTATGGGTTTATTTTAGTACTCTCAACTATATTCCATTGATTTATACATCTATCTTTGTGCCAATGTTTGGCAGTTAAATTTTAAAATCAGGAAGTATGAGTCCTTGTGTTTTGTTTTTCTCTTTCAGGTTTATTTTGGCTATTCTGAGTTTCTTTCAGTTTCATATGAATTTCAAAATTAGGTTGTCAAGTTGTATAAGAAGTCAGTGAATTCTGATTTCACTAAATCTGTAGATTAGTTGGCTAGTGTTGCCATCTTAATAATGTTGTCTTCTGATCCATGAACATGGAAGTTATTTCATTTATTTTTATCCTCTTTAATTTCTTTCAACAATATTTTGCACTTTTCAGAGTATTCTTCTTGAGTCAGTTTTTTTTTTTTAAATATATTTTATTGAGTTTTCACAGAGAGGAAGAGAGAGGGATAGAGAGTTAGAAACATCGATGAGAGAGAATCATCGATCAGCTGCCTCTTGCACACCCCCTACCGGGGATGTGCCCGCAACCAAGGTACATGCCTTTGACCGCAATCGAACCCGGGACCTTTCAGTCCGCAGGCCGACGCTCTATCCACTGAGCCAAACCGGTCCCGGCTTGAGTCAGTTTTGTTAGTTCTTTTCTTCCTATGAATTTTCTCTAAGTTATCTAATTTGTTGATATACAGTTGTTTATACTATTCCCTTATAATCTTTTTGTTTCTGTAATGTTATCGGTAATATCTTGTCTGTCATCTAGTGATTTGAATATTTTCTTTATTTTTCAAGATCTGTAGTACTACACATTTGCCAGTTTTGTTGATTTTTTTCAAAGAACCAGCTTTTGGTTTATTTGATACCAATTGATTTGCTTTTTAAATTTTTCTATTACATTTGTTTTTGCTTTAATATATTTAAAAATATTTTTAATTGATTTCTGAAAAGGAATATTATTGAATCATCATTTTCTCCCTTTATTGCTATCAATTTTGCTTCATGTCGTTTGGTGATGAATTCCCCCTGGGTACATTTTTCAGCTTTGACAATACCTATTTTTTCCAGACTAATATGATTAAACCTCTGAAGGCCAAATTCTTTAAAAAATGCAGGCTGAACATTCTTTAAATTAAACAGAATCAACCCAATGTTAATTTCATATCTCAAATTAGCTCTCCTACCCTTCAACGTCAAGGCTGATAGGAAACTATTCTATATAAAACCGTAACAGTATCTATTTATTTTTGTTTTTTAAATACATTTTTATTGATTTCAGAGAGGAAGGGAGGGGGAGAGAGAGATAGAAACATCAATGATGAGAGAGAATCATTGATTGTCTGCCTCCTGCATTCCCCCTACTGGGGATCAAGCCTGCTACCCAGGCATGTGCCCTTGACGGGAATCGAACCCATGACCTTTTGGTTTTCAGGCTGACGCTCTATCTACTGGCTAACCCAGCAAGGGCAAAGTATCAATTTATTTGAAAAGGTGAGCTCTTCACTTGATTTTACACCATTTTGGATGTATATATATATTTCTGTCTGAAATGTGTATGGTTTTGCTGACTGTATTTGGCATAAACTAAATGACAAAACTGAAATGGTTGCCAAGGAATAAGGGCCAAACCTCTCTGCGCCAGTCATATTTTTGACAGATAACTATAAAGAATTAGCTTCCTCAGTTGAGAGTAATTGGAGTCAAGTCATGCTTACAGAACGTTCCTTCTTTGTTCTTTAGACTGCCTCTTAACAAAGTTCATAAGAGCCGTTACTCCACTAGAAATAAATGCCAAACATCTTTTGAAAATAAATAATAAGGCTGAATTGCGAGTTTTTGCATGTGCTTTAGCATTTAGTATACTGAATACAGTTAAAGAAATATATAATCAAATAAGTGCTTTAAGAAGTGAGAAATGGTACATTTGAGTGACCAAAATATATTGCTTTGCTCAAAACAACTATTATTATTAAGGGAAGGGAATTTTAATTCCTTTTACATTCATTGATATATATATATATATATATATATATATATATATATATATATATATATATATAATATATATATTTATAATCTTATATAATAAAAGCCTAGGTGGCATCACACCCTTGTGCAATGTCCTCATGTCATCACAAGATGGCTGGCAGGGGAGGGCAGTTGTGGGTGATCAGGCCAGTAGGGGAGGGCTGTTGAGGGCCATCGGGCTGGCAGGGGAGGGCAGTTGGGGGCAATCGGGCTGGCACAGAAGCAGTTAGAGGTATTCAGGCAGGCAGGGAGGCAGGCAGGCAGGCAGGCAAGTGATTAAGAGCCAGTAGTTCTGGATTGTGAGAGGGATCCCAGATTGGAGAGTGTGCAGGCTGGGCTGAGGAACACCCTCCAGTGCATGAATTTCATGCATTGGGCCTCTGGTGTATCCTCCTATCTAATAAAAGAGTAATATGCAAATTGACCATCACTCCAAGATACAAGATGGCCTTCCCCAGTGGTCAAAGATGGCTGCCCCTATATGGACACAAGATGGCTGTCACAAGATGGTCTGCAGGAGAGGGCAGATGTAGGCAGTTAGGGAGGGCAGTTGGAGGTGCCCAGGCCAGCAGAGGAGGGTAGTTGGGGGAGACAAGACCAGCATGGGGGAGGGCATCTGGGGGGGACCAGGCCTACAGGGGAGGGCAGTTGTGGGGGGGCAGGCCTGCAGGGTAGGGCAATTGGGGGGGACCAGGCCTATAGGGAAGGGCAGTTGTGGGTGATCAGGCCAGCAGGGAGGGAAGTTAAGGACAATTGGGCTGGCCGTGGAGCAGTTAGGCGTCAACCAGGCTGGCAGGGGGTGATCAGGCTGTCAGGCAGAAGTGGTTAGGGGCAATCAGGCAGAGGCAGGCAAGTAGTTGGGAGCCAGCAGTCCTGGATTGTGAGAGGGATGTCTGACTGACCGTTTAGGCCTGTGGGATCAGGCCTAAATGGGCAGTCGGACATCCCTCAAGGGGTCCCAGATTGGAGAGTGTGCAGGCTGGGCTGAGGGACACACCCCTCATTCACAAATTTCATGCATAGGCCTCTAGTATATAAATAAATATACATAAAATCTGTTTCATCACTTTCTATCAGGGTATCTAAATGACTCCCCTGTTCAAAACCATAGTCCCAAACTACATTTCACAGGTGCTTGCTAGTAATTCTAATATGAGTTTCATGGTCAGATAGATTAGAGAAATGCTGGGTTTGATAAAATTCAACAATTGTTTTATTATCTTTTTACCTGCAGGATTTCTCAGGGCCTTCATAATTTATGTAAATTGTGAGTCCCTAACTGTGTTATAGAGAGTATGGTCTTTTAAAATACATGTGATCATGAATCCTTTATAATGAGGAGCATCTGCTGAAACTACTGAGGATCACTCTGAGAAACACAGCTGTGTTCTGCAAGAACATATGTTCCATTCAAGACTTACTTTTTTTTAAATGCTTTTTGGATAGCGATAAGATGAATTGTCTCTTTTTAAGGGACATACTAGTAGATTTTAACTTGCCCAATCTACCTCTTTGTGGTTTACCAACTTGTGCTTTGGAGCTTTCTGCCCAAAAGATAAGGGGCTCCCTGAGAAGGCCCCTAAACTAAGGAAAGTTCTGAAAATTAGTTAGGTCCCTAAAACAAGACCATAGTATATATTTTATAATTTAAAAAATATAGTACTATCATACATTTAGGGATTCACAAATTTCAAACTATATAAAAGGCCCTAAGAAATCCTGTAGGTTAAAAACACACACTTTCAATAAGTCCACATTACTCAAGTATTGCTCTGAAATAAAATTTCTCAGAGATCCTTCTCAAGTAAAGTAGCTATTGGTTCAGAGGCTTTCTACGCAGGAATTTTGTCTTATATTTTAGAGCCTGCCCTAGAAGACTGCTTCTGCATTGATGCCTGAAAAATTATCATCTTAAGTGGGAAACTATGGGCCCCTATTTCAAATCATTTATAATCCTGAGTGATCTCTGAATCAAAACAACAAAAAATGTTCCTTGGATAAGCTGGTTGTCTTGGTTCATAATAAATTACCTTATTCTATTCTAGAGAAAACCAGAACTGTTCCAGGAGTTGGAAGGGAATGTGTTTGAAAACACTGAGGTATAGGATTTTAATAAACCTGGATATATATTAGTTTGCTAAGTCTGCCACAATGAAGTACCACAAACTGGATGGTTTAAGCAACAGTTCTGGAAATTAGACATCTGATAACAATGTGTTGGCAGGGATTTCTTCTGAGGCCTTTCTCATTAGTTTCTAGATGGCTGTGTTCTTTATATATATATGTTCACGTGGTCTTTCCTCTGTATTTTTTTTTATTGCTTCTGTATTTTGTTTAATAAACATGTAATATCTTCTGTATTTTGTTTAATAAACATGTAGCCTTGAGTTAAGAAAAACAGTTTCAAAAATTAAATAGAGGAAGTGAAATCATGCAATCTAAATTTCCTAATTTTCTTTTTTTATAAGGACACCAGTCATATTAGATTAGGGCCCACCCTAATTGCCTCATTTAACCTTAGTAAATTAAACCTCTTTAAAGATCCTATGTTCAAATATAATCATATTCTGATGTACTAGCATTAGGACTTCAACCTATGATTTTGGGGGAGACATAATTTGGCCCATAGCCGGGACCGGTTTGGCTCAGTGGATAGAGCGTCGGCCTGTGGACTGAAAGGTCCCGGGTTCGATTCCTGGCAAGGGCATGTACCTTGGTTGCGGGCACATCCCCAGTAGGGGGTGTGCAAGAGGCAGCTGATCTATGATTCTCTCTCATCGATGTTTCTGACTCTCTATCCCTCTCTCTTCCTCTCTGTGAAAAATCAATAAAATATATTTAAAAAAAAATAATTTGGCCCATAATTATTATAGTTAGCCCTTGAGGAGCATACTTCTGAATGTATCCCATTAGGCCAAATGTATTAGGAATACTTTCAGAGACAAGCAAAGGATTGAGCAATTTGAAATCATTATCACAAGCAAAAAGAACATTTAAACATATGTATACCTATCTATATTATACAGAGGACTGATAAACTTTAAATATATTTTATTGATTTTTTTACAGAGAGGAAGGGAGAGAGATAGAGAACTAGAAACGTCGATGAGAGAGAAACATCGACCAGCTGCCTCTTGCACACCCCCTATCGAGGATGTGCCCGCAACCAATGTACATGCCCCTGACCGGAATCGAACCTGGGACCTTTCAGTCTGCAGACCAACGCTCTACCACTGAGCCAAACTGGTTTCGGCAGGACTGATAAACTTTAAAAACAAAGTTACCTTTACTTTAGCAGTATTTTATTTTACTTTTATTTGAAGGAAAGACAGAGAGAAATATCAACTTGAGAGAAACACATCCATTGGTTGCCTCCTGCACACGCCTGACCAGGGCCTGGGTTGGGAGGAGCCTCCAACCAAGGAATGTACCCTTGACTGGGAATGGAACCTGGGACCCTTTGGTCAGCAGGCTGATATTTTCTTTCAGCAGTATTTTATACTTACTTTTATTTGATTTCTTGGGCTTGGAGTTTCTTGGACTTGGAGCAGTATTTTATATTTACTTTTATTTTCTTTTTTGGGATTAGAGTTAAAGCTATCATGTGTGTGACAGGGTGGTTGTATTTGTTTCCAAGTATCACTTGCAGATGAAAGCCAGATATAACCATCCAGGGATGTGATGCAATAATAAATATGATCTAATATAAACAATCTATGTTTTAAAACAAATACAGTGGCAGAATGTTAAAGATGAAGTGGAATGAATTTCCTCAATAATATTGTGTTCCAGTAGGATAATGGCCACCTCAGTAGAATATACTGTCCCTCAAGGGTATGGACCAAACAAGCATTATAGCCCCTCTTTTCATGGTGCTCCTATACTATTTATTGAAGTACAAATGACACAAAGGCAGTGGACAACTAACTCAACACTTGCTTGTGTCCTCTATATATCACAGTCTAGTGTGTTCCTTCAACACTGCACTAAAGCATTTTCTTAATACTCAGAAGTTTCTCTCCTGCTAGTGTCCCTGCCTCTCTTTGCCCCTTACCATTTCAAGTTGACCTTACTCTTAAGGCTTGCTCCTCTTCCCAGAGCTATATTTCACTTCTCCACTGGGCTTTAGGGCCCCACAACTTGGTTAAGAGTTGAAAATCATTTTTCTAGCCTGGTTATTAAGAGCATTCAATCATAAAGACTATTAGATTTGCATGATATAACCCTCAAGTGTTATATATATATAAAATTTTATTATATATATATATATAAATAAAATAAATTATATATATATATATATATATATATATATATATATAATTTTTTTATTTTTTAAGTATATATTTTTATTGATTTCAGAAAGGGAGGGAGAGGGAGAGAGAGATAGAAATATCAATGATGAGAAAGAATCATTGATTGGCTGCCTCCTGCATGCCCCACACTGGGGATCGAGCCCACAACCTGGACATATACCCTGATTGGGAATCTAACTGTGACCTTCTGGTTCATCGGTTGACACTCAACCACTGAGCTACCCTGGCTGGGCTTACCACTGTTTATTAATGTATTATTGTAAGATGGTGCAAAAGCTTGTTAACATAATAAAATAGATATATAAGTCTGGGAAGTGCAGAGAGTCCCAAACAAGATAAATCCAAAGAGGCCCATACTAACACATCATAATTAAAATGCCAAAGGTTAAAAACAAAGAGAGCATCTTAAAAGCAATAAGAGAAAAGCTATTAGTTACCTACAGGGAAGCTCCCATAATACTGTCAGCTGATTTATGAAACTTAGGAAATGCAAGGACCTACAACCGAGATCACTCTACCCAGCAAAGCTATCATTTAGAATCAAAGATTAGATAAAATGCTTCACAGACAAGAAAAAGCTAAAGGAGTTTATAACCACCAAATCAGAATTGCATGAAATGTTAAAGAGTCTTCTTTAATAAGAAAAAAGATAAAATATGAACAATAAAAGAGCAATATGTGCATATCTATCAACAATTGAATATAAAAATCAAAATAAATGAACAATCAGAACAGAAACAGACTCAAAGATACAGAGAACATTTTGATGCTTGCCAGATGGGGTGGGAGTTGGAGACATGGGTGAAAAAAGGTGAAGGGAATTAGAAGTACAAATTAGTAGTTCTAGTATAATTGTGGGGTGTAAAGTATAGCATTGGGAATATCCTATATAATAAAAGCCAATCGGTGGAGGGACCTGTGGAACAACCAGTCACCATGACGTGTACTGACCCCCAGGGGGCAGACATTCAATGCAGGAGCTGCCCCCAACCTGCAGGCCCCAGGCTAGCCAAGGCAGGTGCCCATGGGGCCTCCCTAATAGCCCCCCACCGGTTGCCCTGTAGATCGGCCCTGATTACCACCCTACCCGTGCATGAATTTTGTGCACTGGGCCTCTAGTAGTCAATAATATTCTAATAACTATGGATGGTGTCAGATGAGTATGAGAGTTTTCAGAGTGAACATTGGTGAATTTTATAATGTCTAATCACTGGACTGCACACCTGAAATTAATATAATATTGTATGTCAATTATAATTGAAAAATAAAAAATGATTTTAAAAAATCACTGAATTTTAAAACTTTCTCCTTTGAAGGGGGCTGTAAACAACATTTTCCTCTAATTTATAGATTACCGTACTCTTTATAGAAGAAATATTCAGTGTGGAAAATAGAGATAAGCAAAAAATTTGTTAAAAATTACTCATAGTCCCACTATTCAGAAATAATAATAACTCATGATTACATATAAGATGATATTTGGATTAAGGTATAGGAAACTGATATTTTCTATGGTTCTGGCATGTAAATGTGGTCGAGGATTTCTTGAGTTATTTTATGTGACTTTTTAGAGATCTCTTTTAAAAAGAGTAGAAAATATCTACAAAATTTTTAAGGTAGACATTCCCAGGCCAATGTTTTTGGTTCTTGTATTTCATATTATTAGTCTGTCCTTGTGGGAATGAGCCTTAGCTGTCTATGTTTTATAAAGGGAAAAATCAATTTATCACTATAACTGCATCCAGCTATCCAGCTGGTTCATTGCCAATTCTTACAACTAAACTGAGGCTGAATTAGACTAATAGTTTTGTTCACTGAACAGTGAAACTTTCAGCTCCTTATTATGATTCATGTGTTACAACTGCAGTCCACACACATTAATAACATCTGACTTTTCATTGAACCACAGGGCTTCTTTCTCTCTCAGCTAATCTTTTGATAAAATTTTAACTTTTCAGTTTCCTGGATGAAAATTTGAAAGTTAACAAAATTCATAAGCCTGAAGAAATCATTATTCAGAATAGATTAGATTGTGAGAATATTAATTATTTTTAATATTTTTAGTAAGATTCACATTTAGGAAGTATTATATACTTTCCTTGGGAAAAAGCTTTTTATCATATTTTCAGAGAAAATTTCATATTTACAATAATATTTTAATGCAGAATAAAAACTTTCCCAATATGTTCTATTGCAGAATTTTTGCTCTAAATAAGCCAAAGTAGATTTTTATGATTTTAGGTGTATTTACCAAATTTGCTCTATATTATATAAGTAATTTTGAGAGAAAATTATAGTTGGTTCAAACCAAGAAGTAAGGAACCTAAAATATATTAATATCTCTGAAATATTTTATTTTCAGATATTCAAAATCAAAACATAGGCTTAGAGTATCAAAACATTATGTATTGCAAATAAGAATTTGAAATTTCTCTGGCAAACACATATCAGAATGGACTCAAATCTTAACTAATAAAGAGGGAATATGCTAATTGACCATCATACCCTCACAAAAATGACAGCCACAGCCAATAGGGAGGGAATATGCTAATTGACTGCCACACCTTCAAAGATAGTGGCACCCATAGCCAATAGGGAGAGAATATGCTAATTGATTACCATGCTCTCAAAGTTGTTGGTGCCCATAGCCACAAGATGGTGGCACCCAGTCCCCTTAGCCCTGCCAGGGCTGCAGGCATGAGGCATGGCCAGGCCCTCCCCCAGGTGGGTCCGGCCACTTCACGTGCCTGCCTCTGGAGACCCCCAGTCCTCTCAGCCCCCTGCCGCCCAGGGCCAGCCCAAGGCACAGGTAAGCCTTGGATGGCAGCTGTCTAGCCCCCCAGGATCACCTGAGGCTCAGGTAATTAGGGTCAGCCGAGGCTTGTGCTGCTGACAAGTGGCAGCAGCAGAGGTATAATGGGGGTATTGCCTTCCCCTGATCGCTGGGTCACCTCCAGCCCCTGAGGACTTCCAGACTGTGAGAGGGAGCATGCCTGGCTCTGAGACCCCCCTCCAGTCCATGAATTTTAATGCACCAGACCTCTAGTTTTTTTAAAAAAAATATATTTTATTGATTTTGTACAGAGAGGAAGAGAGAGAGATAGAGAGTTAGAAACATCGATGAGAGAGAGTCATCGGTCAGCTGCTTCTTGCACCCCCCCCCCCCCCCCCCCGGGGATGTGCCCGCAACCAAGGTACATGCCCTTGACTGGAATCGAACCCAGGACCCCTCAGTCCCCAAGCCAACGCTCTATCCATTGAGCCAAACCGACTTCGGCCACCAGACCTCTAGTTTTATAATAAAAAGAAATTTGGTTAAATATAGATGAGGAAATGATTGAAGCTTTGTTTTAGCTTTAAAGCAGTATAATCTGTGTTTGTGTGTTTTCAAGATTGATGTTCATAATTCTTTAAAAAATGATTTTGATTTAAATAAATTAAAAGTGTATTTTACTTGGTTCTTGTGGTTTTAGATGTGGGTTCTACACATTATCATCTCTAACACAGCAAATAAATCAGTCTGACCTTTTCAGTGGTCACAGGCTAGTGGAGAGAATAGAACTTCTTCAGTCTGTACTCTGACTTCTTTATTTTGTAAAATTACAGTAAGCCTTTTGATGGATCCTGTGGATTGTTTTCTTAAGAATGCATTCCAACTTTTTATTCCTGTGACTTCCAGAGGTTAAAAAATAACCAAAACAAAACATTTTCCATATGTCCTTGTCACTAAGGTTCCAGGTGTGATTTGGATTTCACCAATCTTGTACAATCATATGAGACTTGAATTTGGAGCTCAGTTAGTTAGGAGAGAGACCATAATTTTGCTGTTCAGATGATGCCAAAGGCAACATGGGTTTGAGTTAACAGCTTCCTGTATCTTCAACTTTCTCCAGTGCCATGTGCAGCCTCCCCAAACACAGCAGTAGGGGGACAATTCTTGGGGTTGGGAACTTTCTTAAACATTATTCCTAGAACTTACTTATCCAGATAATCTAACAATTTTTAAGCCACAAAATACAAGTAATATGTCCCTTTTTGTATAAAAGTTTCTGTGGCCTGTAATGGAGCCTAAACTATTAAGAAACTTCCTAGATTTTAAGCTATTCAAGGGAATTTTGATTACCTATTTCTGGTGATGGAATGAATAGATGTTGCATAATGTTTTCATTTGTCATTTGACTCATGATTTAAGTCGGCATTGCTAACAAATAAGGCTCTACTTTCTAAATAGGTTTTTGGAGATGGAAATTTGAGGATATGGGGGAAAATGTAATTCTTTTTCTTCTAGTGTTCTTATTATAGAAAATAACTATATGCAATCAAGGTAAAATACACATTCATATAATCACACATTATAATAGTGGAAGAGTTAATGCTACAAATAATTTAAAAGTAATACTTTGAAATAAAGTATAAGAGTGAATTTATATTATATCATAAATTTTTATCTATCTAATATATAATTAATGTATGATCAGGTGCCAAGTCTTCTGTAAAGCTTTCTTTACTCCTTCCATGCTTGCCTCTCTAACCACTGTACACATGCAACAACACACACTCCATTCCTATTTATCCAATCCATTTGGTCTTTCAAGAAATAGTATCAATTATGCTGACAAAAATTGTACTTTGGTCTTCTTCACTTCATTTGTAAAACAGTTTGTTTAATCATTCATTCAGTTATTCTGTAAACATTTGTTGAATACCTATTATATATGCCAAACACTAAATATAGAGATGAAGACATTTCCATCAAGGAAATTAGTCTGGTAGAAGAGATGAAGATGTAAATAATTGTAGAGTTTGATGATACCTTACAATGAAATCTAAGCTATAAATGTGTTTTTAAATGTTTGGCAAAAGATTAGGACTGGATTATCATAAGGAAAACAAATATCTAAACTGCTAATTTTGCAGCCTTTTATAAATTGTTATTTAAAGAAAACACAATATCAAAACTTTCTTTTGGGCCTAAGTCCTTATATTTTTAAAATACTTCTTTTAAATTTCAAATGTTATATTAATAATTCTGGAAGTATAAAAAATATTTTTATTTCAGAGAAGAAGGGAGAGAGAGAAATAGAAACATCAGTGATGACAGAGAATCATTGATTGGCTGCCTCTTGTACGTCCCCCCCCTGGAGATTGAGTCGAAACCCGGGCATGTGCCCTTGACCAGAATTGAACATGGGACCTTTCAGTCCACAGGCCTACACTCTATCCACTGAGCCAAACTGGCTAGGGGGAAATCGGGAAGTTAAAAAAAAAAAAAAAATCACAAGTAAGATGTAATGAATGAGTTTCACTGTTTTTAACTTTTTCCTGAGTGTTCCCTGGCATATGTGGTACTGGACAATTAAGATGCTGAATAAAACAAAAGGATATGAAGCAGTAGGTTCCTTCACTGAGCCACAACGTGAAGAATCTGTCCTTTATTGCTAGGACAGGCTTATTAGTCATGCAATATGATTAACTATTTTGCACATTCAAAGGTATATGCATAAGGTGTTCTAGTAGGTTTATAGAAGTAATGAGTTGAACTATGTTTTTTAAAACTTAATTATTTCTCATGGTGATTATGTCTAAAATTACTGACAAATTCTGTTTACAATCATCTGCTTTTCATATCATAAGCATGCTGCATGGCCAAATTTTACACTATGATTATAATTTGGACAGGCAGCTTGGGGCTAAGTATGCCCTTACATATTTTTTTTCCTAACCTTTTTACAAATGATATTTTGAGACATTTTTTATTAATCAGAACCATTATTTTAATAAAGTCCAATAAAATAATCTAAATTTAAATGTGCCTTGCAGTTCAAAGTTGCTGTAATTTGTCAATGTTTAGTTTGGGGTTTCAAACTCTCTAAGGATAACATAAATCATGGGGTCATTTGGTCCCACTGTTGTCTTAGACAAGCATAATCTAAACTTACCTAACTGACACTCTCGTTTACTACCTTGCCTGGGCAATGTATTTAATCATGGACACAGTGGATATGATGTTCTTTCTTAAAAGTGTAAACACTACCAGCCCCTTTGCTGAAAATTAAGCCCAAATCCTTTTCAATTTTGGCAGTTGCTCACTGGTCAATTTGAGAACATTTAACATTTATATTACCCTTTGGTCTTTTGTTTGCAATATTAGAAAAAGAGTAAAAAATTTAAATCCAAAGACTTCCTTATATATATATTTTAATAGAAACTGTTTTCCTCTTGGGTCCTTTAGTTTCTCCATAAATTGAAATGCTAAAAGGAAGGATGTTTCTCCTAAACCAGGCCAAGAAGAACAGCATGCCTGTCCAGCGTGGCTCAGTGTTTTGAACATCGACCTATGAACCAGGAGGTCACTGTTGGATTCCCTGTCAGGGCACATGCCTGGGTTTCAGATTCAGTCTCCAGTGTGGGGCAGGCAGGAGGCAGCCAATCAGTGATTCTGTCTCATCATTGATGTTTCTCTCTCTCTCTCCCTTCCTCTCTGAAGTCAATTAAAAATATTTTAGGGAAAAAAAAAAAAAAAAAAAAAAAAAAAGAGCATGCTTCTTCCTTCCAGTATACTTGAGTACGCCTTTCATTCTGAGCCAGTATTCTGGATGTTAAAAGGGCAATGCGCAACAAGAGAGAGCCTCTGACCTCTGGGAGTTAACTGTCCTGTCAGGGTGACAGAGAAGGAAGTGAACAAGGTGGCAGAGGGTCAGGAATGCTAAGTAGGTTAGTGCAGCGTTTTTCAACCGCTGTTCCGCGGCACACTAGTGTGCCTCGAGATGTTGCCTGGTGTGCCGTAGGTGCAGACAAGACAAGAATTTTATAATTTTTCACTATTTTGTTTACTTAATATTTCATAATAAAGTAATTATAAAATACTTTCTTTGTGTTTATTTGATTCCTATTCAAGAGAATTACTTTATATATAGTCAATATAGGCACAGAGTTAAATTTTTTAACATTTTCTAATGGTGGTGTGCCTCGTGATTTTTTTCATGAAACAAGTGTGCCTTTGCCCAAAAAAGGTTGAAAAACCCTGGGTTAGTGGGAGCTTGCATAAAGAGGAAGCCAAGAAAGCTTTAGGCTACTAAAGCAGGGAAGCACTTCTGATGACTTGATGCCATATTTAAAAATTTTGTACCTTCTTCACATAGTGTAGAAATGGCTCAAAACAGATGAGAACTGCAACTTTAGTTCCCCTGTACTTAAACAAACAAGCAAACAAAGAAGCAAAACCTTAGTTTGTGCTGTGGCATTCTCCAAAAACAACTTTTTGTCTAGACAAATATTTTTCAGTTTTCTAATTCCTTGCCCAAATCCTTATAAACCTTTGGGAAATAAGAAAAATATATCATGTATTATTCTAGTACAAATGCAAATATAATTTCTAAAATAATTTTTTAAAGACAGAAAGTATGATCATAAATTTCAAAACATATATTTTTTCAATATTTACTCTTGAGGAAAGAAAATAAATGCTTTTCTCCCCATGACACATTTATCTATAGATGATTATATATGTGCTAGAGGTCCGATGCACGGAATTCATGCATGGGGGGGATGTCCCTCAGCCCAGCCTGCACTCTCTCCAATCTGGGACCCCTTGAGGGATGTCTGACTGCTGTTTAAAAGGGCAGTCGGACATCCCTCTCACAATCCAGGACTGCTGGCTCCCAATCGCTCACCTGCCTGCCTGGTCACCCCCTAACCATTCCCCTGCCAGCCTGATGGATGCCTGTTTCCCTGCCAGTCTGGTTGCCCCCAACTGCCCTCCCCTGCTGGCCTTATCACCCACAACTGCCCACCTCTGTCAGCCATCTTGTGATGGCCATCTTGTGTCCACATAGGGGCGGCCATCTTGTGTATTAGAGTGATGGTCAATTTGCATATTGCCTCTTTATTATATAGGATTTTGTTGACAGTGTTAACAGTTGGCATTACATCTGGATTTTGAATTCATAATTGCATTTTTTATTCTCATGATTAGTGTGTTTCAACATTTCTGGAAAATTCTCTTTATTTATTTATTTATTTATTTATTTATTTTTAAATATATATTTTTATTGATTTCAGAAAGGAAGGGAGAGGGAGAAAGAGATAGAAACACTAATGATGAGAAAGAATCATTCATTGGCTGCCTCCTAAATGCCCTCCACTGGGGATCAAGGCTGCAACCCAGGCATATGTGCCCTGACTGGGAATCAAACTATGACCTCCAGGTTCATGGGTTGATGTTCAACCATTGAGCCACATCACCTGGGCATCTTTTATCTCTTTTAATATTATTTTATCTGAATTTCTTTTATTATTTCCTTTGGCACTCTTATTTTATTTACCATAGTTTTCTTTTTCTTGACTACATTAGGTATAATTTTTTTGAATTTATCCTTCAGTTTACCAATTCTCTCCTAAAATTTCCTTTTTTTTCTTTCAATCACCTTGACAGTTAATTAAATTCTTTAAATTCTATTCTCTACCTAGGATTTTCAGACAACAGAGATTATAAATTTAACTATAAATCGACCAGAGATCGATTATCAGGAGAGATTCCCTCCTCTTTCCCAGCCCCCACATAATTTTTATCTTGTCCTGGCTTGAGACAGATGAGCTTTGTTTTTCTGTGCCCTTACTGATATCAGTTTTGATTTCTTCTTCACCTTTATATTACTGATAGGAAATCTTATTAATTCACCACTTTGAGCTAGTGCTAGTCATTCTCATGGGTCTCCTGCATTTTGTGCAGTCTTTAGAGAAAGCTCAGATATCTAGGGGTTGGGTAGTAACGCCAGAGGGAAAAGATGCATTTGTCACTCACTTGTCTTCCAAGTTTCCTGTGCATCCATGTGGGGGCTCCACCAAACCTTTTGTTTGTTTCTTGGTTTTTAACTCAGCAGTACATGTAAAATTAAACTATACACATATATTTGTTCAACATTTTAGTTGGTTAAGTTTAGAGAGTAGTTCTGATGCTGCTAGAAATGAAAGTTTAGATTTACTATCATAACTCTCCATTATTCCTTACTAATTTCTCTGTTGGCGAGTGGCTCTGTTACAAATTGACTTCATTAAACTCTTCTGGAAATGAGTCAGCTAGTAGGGGAAAAGGAAAATTATACTTCCATCTGCTTGTCACCCAGGTTTTAAAGTAGTTTCACCTCTTGAATTTAAAAAAGATCTGTTTCTGTATTTTGCAAGCAGCATGTTAGCTGTGGTAGCATTATAGTTCTATCTTTTTTCTTCTTCAGATGGCTTTTAAGCATTGCCAATATTTAGGCTGGGGAGGTAATGAGAAATCCCTTGATATCATTACATCATTGCTTGTTATGTCCCATTGCTGTTTTCACTGTCATTGTTTGAATATCAAGAATCTGCTTTGGGCTCAAGGCAGACACAACACAAAAATTTAGCAAATATATGGTCACCAGCCTATAATGTTTCATCAAATTCTAGATTCTGCCTCCAACAGAAAATTATCTATTTCTTATTTAGATTAATGCCACCCTCCTTTCTGGTGTTGAATATTGTCAATTTTGGGATTGACTCAACTTTTCTGAGACAAAAATTAGCAACTCAGTTTTCTGGAAGGTGTTAGTCACACTTAAGAAAGTTAACATTGGAAAATGACCAAAACAAAGTCACTGCCACTTGGTGTTTCCAAGAAATCAACTGGAAAACAAGAGGAAACTTGAATTTCTCTAGTCCTATGACCCTATCCCTGGGCCTAAGCATGCAAGACCCTGAGAAACCCTGTACATTGTGTAATGATGAGGAGAAGAGACCCTAGCTGATCCACTAATCATGTTGGTCTATGGGGGTAAGTAGGATGGGCATTAGGTACCTGCTTCTTCCTGAAAATCTTACTTTTGTATCAGTTTATTTGCTAATTATGTTTTGATTTGTGTCTCAATATCATACCTACTGAATGAAGGATTTCTCTCAAATTTTAGAGAACCTTTTAAGGGAGATCAGAGAGCACCAGGTCGGACTACAGTATAGAAGAGAAAAAGTCTATGAGAAAAAAATTCCCATTCACATAGAGTCACAGACCAGATTCCTTTGTATCAGTCTAAGATTCTACTGCTCCATAGGCTCAACTTTTACTTGAGCATCTGTATTACTTTTTTGTTTGTTAGTTTTGTTAATCCTCACCTGAGGATATTTTCTTTCTTTCTTTCTTTCTTTCTTTCTTTCTTTCTTTCTTTCTTTCTTTCTTTCTTTCTTTCTTTCTTTCTTTCTTTCTTTCTTTCTTTCTTTCTTTTCTTTCTTCCTTCCTTTCTTCCTTTCTTCCTTTCTTCCTTTCTTCCTTTCTTCCTTTCTTCCTTTCTTTCTTTTTTCTTTTTTTAAAGAGAGAGTGGAAGGAGAGGGAGAAACAGACAGAAATATCCATGTGAGAGAGACACATCAATTGTTTGCCTTCTACATGCACCCCAATTAGGGCCGGGGAACCTGCAGCGGAGGTACATTGACTGGAATTGAACCGGGACACTTCAGCCTGCAGGCAGATGCTCTGTCCACTGAGCCAAACTGGCTAGGGTGCCATGGTTACTTTTTAAATTAAAAATGGTAGGAAGGTTTTGGGTAGTATTCTCAATGGTTAGAGCATCAGCCTGAGCACTAAAGGTTTGCAGGTTTGATCCAAGGCCCTGGTCAGGGTGTGTATGGGAGGCAACTAATCAATGTGTCTCTCTCACATGGATGATTATCTCTCTCCCCACTCCCCTACTTCTCCTTCCTCCTTTCTACACTCTCAGAAAGTAGAAAAAATAACCTCTGGTGAGGATTAACAATAATAGCAACAAAAAGGTAGGAAAGGAAAGAAGGAAAGGAAAATAAAGTTTTCCTAAAATTTTCAGTTATTCTTGTTTAATCTCCCAATTTATATCGATTACTAACAAAGAAGCCACATAAAGGCCTCTGAAGAACTAGATGTTCTTAGCTTGAAATATTTTTCCATTTGTACCCACTCTTCCCAACTACCCAAACAAAACTGCATCTGGTTATCATTCATGAATAGATGGTGAAATCATAGAGGGCAAGAACCATGCTTCTCTTTTCTTCTTTTCCACCTTTCATTGACCTCTTCTTTTTTTCCTTATTTATCTTAAAGCTTGTAGATGTAGCAATTAGGAGGTCTTCAGTTAAGTTTGGATTTAAGACTTTGCTCCAATGATACCTCCTTTGGTTATACTGTCTGTGGGATAATTTATCCTTGAGGGGGAGCAGAATACGTGACCCCAAAATATGCCACTTTGGCATATGGTTGATTTTGAGCTTAAGACAATAAAGACTCAGCAGACAAATTTTTACCTCTCCTTTAACTACCTAAAGAATTTAGGTAGGGAGCCTGGCCCGGAAATGACTGTTATTTGAATGACCTGTCTGTATGGCAGGACGGACATCTACTAGTTACCAAATACCTGCTCTTCTTATCATGCTGTGAGTTACCCTCTTCCCCTTTGAAGCCCAGCCCCCATTCATTCTTTAGCTCAAAATAATATATAAGCATTATTGCCTGGCTGGTCCTTAAGTCCCATATCTATGGGGCCCTGTATATATGAAATTAAATTATTTTTTTTCTACTATTAATCTGGTTTATGTCAATTTACTTATTAGACTAGCCAAAAGAACCTAGAAAGGCAGATTCTTTTTCTTCCCCTATACCCTAAATACAGTACCTAGCATAACTACAAGTTAACTTATAGTCAATACCTTAAAGAGAGTTAATTAGTAAGTAAGTTTCTTATTCTAAATACATGCATAGACATTCTCTTCAACTGTCACATATTTCCCTGAAATCTTGCTGTGCTTTGCAACAAATATGTAAAAAAGCCTTTGCTCTAAAAAAGCCACTCCTTGAGTAGGAGTATGAATTCAAATGTTAAGGTCTATAAATATTTCTCTCTTTGCAGCGTCCAGCGCGACTAGAGAGCAGTCTGGTTTCTGAGTAGGGGCGGCTGGGTTTGAGAAAATGAAAGAGACAGTCAGAGATAGAAGGAAAAAGAAGTGGCCAGGTGGGACAGCTGTCTTCTGAGGAGAGACAGTGACCTGGAGCAGATACAGGGCGTTTACTTTATATAGCAAGATACCAGAAAGTTTTACTAAAGCCCAAGACAAAGGAGATTATGTGCATTCTTGTGACTTAATTGTAATCATCACTTCTGGGTGGGCCAGGATAATCGTGTTTGTTCCTGGTGCTTGGCTGGATTTAGATAATAAAACCCATCCCCTGGCACCTAAGCTGAAGGTCAGGTTGACAGCACACCTGCCTCTGGCAAAGTATGTTTCCAGGGCATGGCTCTGCTGGGCACTACTGGATTCAGATGACAATAAGCTCAGGGGCCTTTTCAGGTGCTCTTTACAAAGGTCACAATGGGATACCCTAGTTATTCAGCTCAGTAAGATCTCTGTGACATCACACTTTTGTTAACTATTTTAGGGAGGAAAAAAAGAAAGAGAAAAAGGCCAACACTTGCTGCCTTTATTGAATAAACTTTTGTTTCCTTTGTCTAATTCTCTTATTCACTCTCCCCACCTCTGACCAAGGCCAAAGGAGTGTTTCCCAGCATATTAAACTTATGTTATATAAATATGAGACTGATTAATCCATCTCTCAAGTGTAAATCACTGATCATTGCACCGTGGAGTGGCCTATTTTATAGAGATTTTTCTCTAGTGTACTTTTTCTGGAACACTAGTGAGACAGGTATGAACTTAGTCCTTAAAAAAGAATCTTGTAAAAATGCATAATAAAATTTATTATATTAACCATTTCTAAGTTGTACTCAGTAATGTTAGCTATATTCACATTGTTATACAATCCCCAGAACTTTTTCAACTTTTAAAACTGAAACTATATGCCCATTACACTCTTCATGTTCTTCTTTCCTAAATCCTGGAAGTCATTCTACTTTCTATCTTTATGAATTTGATTACTCTTGATCCTTTATTAAATGCAATTATACAATATTTGTCTTTTGTGACTGGCTTATTTCACTTAGCATAATGACCTAAAAGTTCTCCATGTTGTAACAGGTCAGAATTTCCTTCCTTTTAAGATTGTATTATATTCATTCTATGTGTAGATGTGTGTGAGTGTCTATTTCATATCTTATTTATCCATTCATTTGTCAATGGATATTTGATTTGCTTTTACCTCAGATATTATAAATAGTGATGCTATGAACTTAAATGTGAAAATATCTCTTTGGGATTCTGCTTTTAGTACTTGTGGATATGTACCCAAAAATGAAATTGCTGGAGTAGATGGTAATTCTTTTTTTTTTTTTTTTTTAACATTTGAGAAACTGACATAATGTTTTCCATAGCAGCTGTACCATTTTGCATTCCAACTAACAGCTCACAAGGGCATCAATTTCTCAACAGCCTTGCCAGCAGTTATTATTTTCTGTTTTTTTTTTTAATAAAACAAACTAATTGTTTCCCCAGTGATTAGTATGTTAAACATCTTTTCATATGTTTGTTGGCCATTTGGATATCATCTTTGAAGAAGTGTCTATTTAAATCCTTTGCCCATTTTTTAGTCAGGTTATTTTTATTGTTGTTACTGAGTTCACTAGTAAACTCCACTCTTTAGAACCTGTCTGAAATCCATGAACTTTGCAAATGCAGGTCTTACTCTTTAAAAAGAGACTTCACAGACTCTATGTGTTACACTTCCTGTGCTAGTACAGCAAGTACACCAAGTCCTTGGCCAGAGCATATTTCCTCTTAACACATTAAGTAGAATTGTTTATTGCTTTCTTTAACTGCTTGTTAGAAGCAGTTAATTAAAAAAGGAAGGCTAGAGGTATTGCTAAACACAAATATATTGTTAGCAACAAACAGGACTTCAATGTGGGAAAAGATTTTAAAAATTAAAATTTTAAACATCATTTAATGTTAAACAGCAGGGAGGTATCATTGTAGAAAGAATGTGGCTTTTGGAGACAAACAGTCCTGTGTACAAAATCTCTGTCTACCTCCTGCTGATTAGCTCTATAAACCTAGGCAAGCTATTTAAAATCTCACTGCCCATTTTATCATGTATAAGATGAAAATAATATAGTCTAATTTGTAGAGTGGTTGTAGGGATTAAGTGAAATAACTGCAAAATGCCTGGTCAACTTTTGTTTCATTCTCAGACCTAAAAGCATATTTCTGTGTACACTTCCATAGCTTTCACAACTCACTGGCTTCTAAAGTAGTTCATGCTCATAATGATGACTTATGCTGGACTGTTATGAAAATATTAAAGCTATAGCCAATAAATTTAATTAAGAATTTATGCTGATATGTAATTCATGTTAGAAAAACACATCAAAATGGTTATATGTTATGTATTTCTGGAATGGGTTACCCAGTCCATTTTTCTCTTTGGCTCTCAGAACCACCCTTTAGGGACTTGTACGCCACACTGCCCTCCTTTCAGGACCCAAGGTTGCCAAGCCACCAACACTAGGGGAGTCTTATAGTAGCATCTATAGTCTTAGACGCTTAGCTCAGAAGTCACATATTGCTTCCACTCAAAGAAATATTAGTCTTTCTTTGATGTATTTCACTTAGCACAATGCCCTCCAGCTTCATTCATATTATTGCAAATGCATCATTGGCATATGGTCTTAGCCAACCACAAGGGGTTGGGTTAGATGTGCAGCTTTGCCCTCTTCCCAGAAGGAGGAGGACTAAAAACATTTGGAGAACAGCTGTATGACTAAATTCAAAAGAGATTGATATATAAACCAAATTGCCATTCTACTTATTTATAAGGAGAAAATTCAGGATGGAACAGATTGGATACAAACATTCCTCTGAAAAAATTAGTCCCTTTGCCATCTTATATTTTGAAAATGGGGAAGATCTATTTTCAGCCTTGGCATTCTTAATGTTGGCTTTTCAAGGAACACTCTTACTGGTATCAGAGTTGAGAAGCAATAATCAGGAAGTTGCTTCCTGGGTATAGAATCAGACTACAGGGGTTGGGTAATTTAGAGGAATGATTCAACCATTTTTTTTTTTTTTTTTGTAAAGTATAATGAACTCATTGACTCTCTACAAGAGAGTTGTGTTTCTAGATTCAGTTTCTCTCCTTGATAGATCATGATGAATAATCATTGCCAAATTTTACAATTCTTACTTTGTTTTTAATCTCTTTGATCTGCCTCATCTTTTTTGGACAGTTTTCCTTCAAGTTTATTAATAATTTGGTCAGACTCCACTCAGGCCCTGTTATTTCTGTTAAACCAGTTTTATTTCAATTTATTAACGTATAATTGACAAATGAAATTATAATATATTTAAAGAGTACAATGTGATGATTTGATACAAGTATACATTGTGAAAGGATTCCCACTGTAGAGTTAATTGACACATCTGTCACCTAATATATTTATTTACCTTTTTTTTTTTTTTGTGAGAACACTTAAGTTTTACTCTTCAGCAAATTTCAATTATGCAATACAGTGCTATCAGCTATAGTCAGTATGATATACATTAAATCCTCAGACCTTATTCTTATAACTGAAAGTTTGTATCCCTTATCTGTTTCTCTTCTCCCCACCCTCCATTGTTAGCTCCTGGCAATCACCACCATTATACTCTCTGTTTTTATTGAGTTTGACTTTTATTTTTTTGTAGATTCCACATATACTAGTAAGTGATACCATGAAATATTAGTCTTTCTTTGATGTATTTCACTTATCACAATGCCCTCCAGCTTCATTCATATTATTGCAAATGCTAAGATTTCCTTATTTTTAAAGACTACATAATATATTCTCTTTCTCACTCTCTCTGTATGTATCTACATTTAAAAAAATATTTATTGTCTAAAGTTTTACATATGTCTCCTTTTTCCTCGCTTGACCCCTCTCCCCAAGCCATTCCCATCCCGGGCAAGCCCCCATACATTTTCTTTTTTAGAATATATTTTTATTGATTTCAGAGAGGAAGGGAGAGGGAGAGAGACAGGAACATCAATGATTAGAGAGAATCATTGATTGCCTCCTGCATGCACCCTACTGGAGATTGAGCCCAAAACCTGAGCATATGCCCTTGATTGGAATCGAACTTGAGACCCTTTAGATGGCAGGCTGACACTTTATCCACTGAGTCAAACCAGCTAGGGCTCTCACATTTTCTTTATTCATCCATCTGCTGACAGAGACTTAGATTGTTTTCATGCCTTGTCTTTTGTGAATAATACTGTAATTATTATGGGTGCATCACATCTCTTTGACATAATTATTTAATTTTATTTGGATATACACCTAGAAGTGGGAATGCTGGATCCAATAGTACTTTTATTTTTAATTTCTTAAGGAAATTCCATACTTTTTTTGCATAGTGGCTATACCAGTTTACATTCTCACCAACAGTGTGTAAGCATTCCCTTTTTCCACATCTTTGCCAGCATTTGTTATCACTGTCTTTTTGATAATTGACATCCTAGACATTGTGAGATAGTATCTTATTGTGGTTTTAATTTGCATTCCTGACAACTAGTAATGTTGAGCATCTTTTTGTGTACCTGTTGGCCAGTTGTATATCTTTTTTTGGGGGGAAAATGTCTATTCAGATCCTTTGCCCATTTTAAAATTATGTTATTTGTTCTTTTACCATTGAGTTGTATGATTTATTTTTATATTTTGGATATTAACTCTTTGCCAGAAATGTGGTTTGCAAATATTTTCTCCCATTCTGTACCTTGCCTTTTTATTTCATTGATGGCTTCCTTTACTATGCAGAAGATTTTTTGTCTGATGTAATCCCACTTGTTTACTTAGCTTTTGTTTTCTTTACTTTTTGTGTCAAATACAAAAAATCATTGCTAAGACCAGTGTCATGGGGTTGCCCACCAGCTTTTATATTTTAATTGTTGGTTGTTTTGTTTTGACCAAGGTATATTTATTTCACTTCAAAGTTGGCTCTTGAATATGTCTGATACTATTCTTCATGTTTAATTTAACTAGTCTTAATTTAGCTTTGGGATATTGCTCTATTTGAGAGTAATGAAAAAATTAAATTGATTTTTAATAATTTCACATGATGGATCTGTTTACTAGGTCATGGGTACTGAAATTATTTGGTTGAAAAGGATTCTTTAGTCTGATCTAGGATCAGATGGATTATTATGAGGCCATGAAATCAAAGGGGGTGATGACTATATAAAGGCCTCATATTTGCCATGTCAGGCAAATAATGGAGACAGATTAACTGTGTCCCCACATCATGTCTCCAGATAATGATGGTATTGTCAGTCACCAGAATTGTCAGCTCAGGAGGAGGAGAGGTAGTATAATTTTGGAGCAGAAAGGGCATTATTGTCACCACTCAGAATTATTGTGAACATTTTTATGTTCATGACAATGATTAGTAAAGGACAAAAGACATGCTGATTAAGTACATTTTATTTTGAAAAACAAATCATATTTAACTTACCACATTTAGTTATATGATTGTTAAAGAAATTTAGAATGTTTCTTCTTGTATAACTCCAGAGATGAAATAAGATCTAAAAAGGAACCCAGTACTTACAAGGTCAGTACTCATTGATATATTTCCCCAAAAAATTCTCAACATTATTGCACAAGAAAAAAGTTTTTACATTTCATTGAGAAAAAATAAACAAACTGCTCTCTTGGGAGCTGATTGTCCTTGACTAGGGAACACATTCAAGGATAGAATGATCTGCACTCAGCTTTCCTGCTGACACAAGGGCTTGAGGTATGGGATATGATAGGATATTGCCAGTATCCCATACTGTATATCCCATCCTCAAGCCCTTGTGTCAGTAGGAAAGCTGAGTGCAGATCATTCTACCTTTCTTGAGGTCCACCAGCTGAAGCACCTTATATAGGGCAAGCTTCTACCTCTGTGCCGGAAATGTTGGGGAGTAGGTGGTCAGGATATTTGACTCACTTCACTGAAATTGTCATGAAGGAGGTTATATGCAAAATTATTGTGTGGTGAAACTGAAACAGTGTCAGTCCTAGTTCTTAAGTTTTTAAAAACATTCTCACTGTCAATGTATAAGAATAAAGTGTTCGTAAATTATCGAACAAATATATATATACTGCTTCTTCAGGGATTTGATTGTCCTTGGATAGGGGGAGATTTTCTGGGGAAGAATTGTTTCTTTTCACTCTAGGAGTTTCTTGTTTCCAACAGTTCTAAAGACAACTTAATGTGAGGTTGAACAGATACTGGATCAATTAATCATTGGCTGAAGTTTCCACCTTTAGGCATTCAAATTCATTACCCTGTCATGTCCTATGAAGAAAGTAAGAACAACAGTCTCAGATTTCCCTGAAATGGCTTAGTCATATGGGTTTATAAAAAATCATATTCTATAATTTGCATGTGAACCAGCCTTCTGATGAGGCTGCAGGAAGAGCAGAAGCCTAAAATTTTGAACCAAATGATAAAAACCTCAGGGTGTGTTCTCTCTCCAGCTTTCTTTGTTCACAATGCCTGAGTCCAATGTGATGTTGGACAGCACTGTGGGCTTCATTGTCATTAATCCTACCCTAAAACTGATATGGTCCAAGTCTATTTTGGGACTAGTCATTCAACCAAAATTTATTTAACATGTACTTTGTGCAAAGCCCTACTTAGAATGTATTGTAGAGATTTTTAAAAACAAAAGAAAAAGATGCAAGAGTATAATGATTTATTGAGGGAGAAGGACAGACATAAGGAAACAACTATAATAAATCAATTTATTTAGTTAGGTTCACAATTTGGTGGGAATCCAGGTAATTGGGATGTTGGGCAGGTTTCCATGGGAGAGGTGATGAAGATGAGTAGGTGTTTATCAGCAAGAAAAGGTGGAAGACAAATTATATCCAAGAGCCTGGAGTACTAAAGAAGAGAAAATAGGAGAGAGGTCAATGAACATTGGAAGCACTAATGGGAGTAGTTGAGGAGAAACAGGGGCTAGAAAAAAGGTTCAGATCATGTCATAAAAGCTCACAGTTCCAAGGGAAGGGTTTGGACTCTATTCTATTATTGTTCTATTGTCAGCGATGAGGGAGCCAGTGTAATTCTGAAGCAGAAAAATGGCAAGAACAGACTTTATCTAAAAACAACCCTCAGATTTACATGGAAGGTAGACTGAAGATGGGTTGGAGCCTGAGTCAGGAAGATGGGTTAGAGGCCATTGCAGTATTTCTGTGAGAGTTGACAGAAATTTGGTAATTGGCTGCTTAGAATACTGAATTGGCAGGGCCAGATGACTAAGGAATAAAATACAGCCTTATATTCATCCAGTAATTATTCAAAGAACTCTTATTCTGTGCCAGTAAAAAGACAAAGTCCTTGCTCTCGCAAAGTTGCATTCTGGTGAGAGAGTCAGAAATAAGTCCACTAATGTATATCATCACATCACATCAAGAGATGTTAAGTACTATGAAGAAAAATAAAGCCCTTGGCAGAAATGACATTATGCAACTTCTGAGTTTGGAGTACCTGCTTTTGGCCTATGGGACATTGTCTTAGATGGCCATGTAAGGAAGCCAGTCTGGCAGATGGGAGGATCTAAGGGTATAAGGTAGGGTTGCCTGATAAAATACAGGCTATTTAGTGAAATTTGAACTTCAGAAAAACAATAAGTCCAATATGAAGTATAACTATGTTTCATGTAAAGAAAAAAAAAATCTCTATTTGAAGTACAAATTTCATTGGACATTCTGTATTTTTATTTGCTAAAGCTGGCAACCCTAATGTGAAAACTATATACTGGCCCAGCCGGCATGGCTCAGTGGTAGAGTGTTGACCTATGAACCAGGAGTTGGTGGTTTGATTCCCAGTCAGGGCACATGCCTACGTTGTGGGCTTGATCCCTAGTGTGGGGTGTGCAGGAGGCAGCCAATCAATGATTCTCTCATCATTGATGTTTCTATCTCTCTCTCCCTCTCCCTTCCTCTCTGAAATTAATAAAATATATTTTTAAAAAACAACTATATACTGTATAGGTCAAGGTAGTGTCTTCTGTCCTGAAAGGTTTTCTCTGAGTTCAGGGCCCTGCTCCTGCTTAGGAGTTCTCTTTCCCTCCACACAGTGTGAGCACAATGCAAAAATTAGGGAGCAGTAGTTGACCCTCAGAGCCTCAAAGTTACTTTCCTACCTGGTTTGCTTTCTTATAGGAGCCATACAGACACCTTACTTGCATGGCTTTTCTTCTTGTACATATTTGGTCTCATAAAATATTACCTTATAAAGTCATTTCTACTGAAAGATGAATGACTGAGAAAGTTCAAATGTTATTTCTATCGGGAATTTATTCTATAAATGAATACCATCAAATAATTGATAAAAAAATAATTTTGAGTTGTAGAATTTCTTTGAGTTGTTATTGGAGGTGGTCTTAGAAGTAAAAATCATGTTCTCTTTAAATTAAGCATTCAGTGTATAACTACTATAACCTCTCAGGCATGTAACATGTAAATCTGGGGTTCAGGCTCCAGAATCCCGAAATTTTTAGGGGAAAGCAGTTACTCTAAATTATTCAAGCTTCTTTATCCCATGACCAGAGAGGAAAAACAGACTGTGTCTAACTAAAAATAAACACACTTAAGGAGTGCCTTCCCTTTGTTAGTGTTCCTTCTGCTAAGTGCTCTCACATGTCATTCTTGGAAAAAGTTCTGTGAGGTGGATTATATTATGTCCAGGTTTTAGATGAAGCAATTGATGGTAAATGGCAGAGCTGTGATTCAGATTCAGGCGTTATTTTAACATGAGGACAGTGATCTTTTTGTGATACAATGGTGGCAACCCACCTCCGTAGCCCCCTCTTGGGAAGTCCCAGGATCCCCCTGAAGCTGTTTAGGGTGTGAGCCTAGAGTGTGGTTGTTGGGTAGTAAATGCCCTGTGGTTAAATGACTTTTGATTGCAAAGTTTTAAGAAAAAGTAATAATGTCAGATTATTCAGTATCAGAGATGGGAAAAATGATTCAGAAACACATGCTATTGTGAAACCAAATTTGGTTGCAAGTTTTTCTTTTTAAGAAGCTTATTTGTTCTTTATCTGAATAAAGCAATCGTAGAGGGTAAACATGACACTACTATTGAGAACCATTTCCATGGCTGTTGGGCAGTTAAGGGGAAGTGAAGCAAAATTGTGATGTAATGGTACTTGGTCTTTGGTGTCCTCTCACTAATTCTTAAGGCAACTTTTAAATTACTTTTTTAGCCCAGAAGAGCCTGATTAATAGTTTAGGAAGAATCCAAAAGATTGCTCTACTATTGTGTTAGCTAGTGGAACTTTTTGGGATATGAGAACTTTAATAAGGATTACATTAAAAAAGGAATAAAGATTTGAATTTCTTAATGGCATCCTAGCATGTCAATGAGGAGGGTCTTTTAGGATGGGAAACCACTAAAACCATGCTTCCTAGGCAGTATGAAAGAAGAGTGGAAATTAGAATTAGATATATTAAGTGTTGGTTACTATTATTTAATTAGTAAGCGAAAGGCAAGGCTCCTTAATTAAAAGTTGTGGAAATATAGTGAAAATAAACAGAAAAATGGAAAATATGAGCTTAAATGGCATAAAGCATAGATTATTAGGATCAACATTTGGTCTGTGGGAAAGAAAAGAAAAAAATTCCCATATAAAGTAGTAAGAATTTGGTTGGTATTTTCATCTTTATGTCTGAGAAAAGGAAAAAAGAAAAAAGAAAAAAAAACATGAGTGAGATTTTGTGTAGAAAGAATTAATAGGGCATTTTAATGTTGGATTTTTTTTTTTTTTAATAGAAAATTCTCTGGAGACCCTGGAATTTGCTACTATACACTTATCACTTAGACTAGGAGGTGTGTGATATAATAGAAGCAGCCTGGTTTTGGAATCAGACAAATTTGGCTTTGGTTCTGACCTTACATCAATTACTTAATTTCTTTGAACCTCAGTTCCTTTTTGGTAAGATGAGAACAGTAATACATAACTGAGTTATTCTAAGAATAATCCAAGAACTAAATGAGATTCATAAGATATGTAGTAAATCCTATCTAATAAAAGAGTAATATGCAGCCAAAACCGGTTTGGCTCAGTGGTTAGAGCTTCGGCCTGTGGACTGAAAGGTCCCAGGTTTGATTCTGGTCAAGGGCATGTACCTTGGTTGCGGGCACATCCCCAGTAGGGGGTGTGCAAGAGGCAGCTGATCCATGTTTCTCGCTCATTGATGTTTCTAACTCTCTAACCTTCTCTTCCGCTCTGAAAAAAAATCAATAAAATATATATATTTTTAAAAAAATAAAAAAAAAATAAAAGAGTAATATGCAAATTGACTGTCACTCCAAGGCACAAGATGGCCGCCACCATGTGGTCAAAGATGGCTGCCCCCATGTGGTCACAAGATGGCTGCCACAAGATGGCCTGCAGGGGAGGCCAGTTGTGGGAAGTTAGGGGTAACCAGGCCAGCAGAGGAGGGAAGTTGGAGGGGCACCAGACCTGCAAGGGAGAGCAGTTATGGGGGATCAGGTCTGCAGGCAAGGCCAGTTGGGGGGGGGGGGGAGGGCAGGCCTACAGTGGAGGGCAGTTGTGGTGGGACAGACCTTAAGTGAAAGACAGTTGGGGGACCCAGACCTGCAGGGGAGGGCAGTTGTGGGCAATCAGGTCAGCAGGGAGGGCAGCTAGGGGTGACTGGGCCAGTAGGGGAGGGCAGTTGGTCGGGGACAAGGCCTGCAGGGAAAAGCAGTTAGGGGGGATCAGGCCTGCAGGGGAGGGCAGTTGGGAGCCAGTAGTCATGGATTGTGAGAGGGATGTCCAATCGCCCATTTAGGCCCGATCCCAGTGGGCAGTTGGACATCCCTCAAGGGGTTCCAGATTGGAGAGAGTACAGGCTGGACTGAGGGACAACCTCCCCTCCCCCACCACACAAATTTTGTGCACCGGGCCTCTAGTGTATAAATAGAACTTTAGTGTTATACTTCTCTTTCCCTTTATTTTAATAAACAATTTGTAAATAACTGCCTTAAATAATAAATCGATTAGGTGGTAGTTTCCAAATCAAAGCTATGACTTCTAAGAGTCAGATAACATTAAAAAGGCTTGGAAGTTAAGAACAGTGTGCACACAGAATTAAAAAGACAGAATTGTACTTCCAGTTGCAAAAGAGTTTCTACCTTTGTTTGGTCACACTATGTTTTTACATTGAGATAGGAAATAGGCATATCACTAGGCATGTTTCTCCTAAATATTTAGGAGAAATAAAATCCATGGACCTTCTCTCTCTCTCCCAAATTTTTTCTTTTGGGAGGCAGCTAAAATTTTTGGCAGCCTTGCTTTGACAAGGCTTAAAAAAAAAATAAATAAAAATCCATGGATCTTAAGTCAATAACCAGTAGTGCCAATATGAGCTATCTATATAAATTTTATGATTTTAAGTCCCCAAGATCAGCAAATGTTTATGCAATATTATATACATATATTGTAATATATTTTATGTTATATACTAGAGGCCCAGTGCACGAAATTTGTGCATGGGTGGTTGGGGGGGTTGTACCTCAGCCAGGCCTGCACCTTCTCCAGGCTGGGACCCCTTGGGGGATGTCCAACTGCCAGTTTAGGCCTGATCCCTAAACCGGCAGTTGGATATTCCTCTCACAATCTGAGACTGCTGGCTCCTAACCACTCACCTACCTGCCTGCTTGATTGCCCCTTAACCACTTTCCTGCCAGCCTGATTGATGCCTAACTGCTCCCCTGCTGGCCCGATCGCCTCCAAATTCCCTCCCCTGTGGGCCTGATAGCTCCCAACTGCCCTCCCCTGCCAGCCTGGTCACCCCCAACTGCCCTCCCCTGCTGGCTTGATCACCCCCTAACCACTTTCCTTCCAGCCTGATTGATGCCTAAATGCTCCCCTGCCAACCTGATCATCCCCAACTGCTCTCCCCTGCCGGCCTGGTCACACCCAACTGCCCTCCCCTGCCAGCCTGATTGCCCACAACTGCCCTCCCCTGCTGGCCATCTTGTGGTGACCATCTTGTGGTGGCTGTCTTGTGGCAGCCATCTTGTGGTGACGTAGGTGTGGCCATCTTGTGGTGGGCATGTTGTGATTACATGGGATAACCATCTTATGATGACATGGGGCAGCCATCTTGTGACAATGTTGCATGATGCCACCTAGACTTTTATTATATAGGATTGTATACTGTTGTTTACATGTATATGTATACTATTACATAAGAATCTTTATAGCTATATGTTTATGTAGTTAGCTGGTACATAAAGCAAATATACCTCAATAAATATGCTCTCATTAGATTCATATAGTATTAAGAGCAATAATGATAACCTATTTCCTGAATGAAGGAATCCCTTTTGGAATTGTAAACTTTGCAAACCCAATAAAGGATGTTGTACTGAGATGGGGAAGTCTGTGGAGGAACAGGACTTTGAAGGAATAGTGTGAGTAAAAAAATAAGGAATTTGATTTTAGTCAGAGTAAATCTGAGATAGTTATTAAAGTACTAGAGGCCCAGTGCATGAAATCCATGCATGGGTAGGGTCTCTAGTGGCTGCTGGCTGCCGGCTAGGGGGCCTTCCTTCCCCTGGCTGCCTGCTGCCATCGCCAGCTCTGCCCCCTGGTGGAACTCCTGGTTGAACTCCTGGACAGTTTGCATGTTAGGCTTTTATTATATAGGATTAACTGGGAAGTCAAGAGTCAGATGGATAAATAAACCTGGGGTTCAAGAACTGGAGGGAGAAATTTAACACTCTTAGAGAAACAAGCCATGAAACTGATTAAGATCACCCAAAAAATGAGAAAAGCTTTTAGGATTGGTCTTTGGACCCTCCAGAATTTAGAATCTGGGAAGCTTGGGAGGGGCCCTTAAATGAGATTGGGAAGAAGTGGCCAGTGAGGAAGGAGAAGGGTTAAGGGAGAGTTTTATTCTAAAACCAAGCAAAAATGTATCTCAGAAAGCAGGCAGAGAGGTCAACTGTGTCAAATGCTGCTGGTCAGAGGAAATGAGGACTCGAGCTTTTTTGATTTAGCAATGTGGGAATGATTTGTTGCTTTGATTAGTGGTTTCAGTAGAGGGATAGAGACAAACAGGCTCACGCTTAATCTTTGCAGGCTCCACAACAAAAATGCAATTTGAGTCCATAAAACATATACTGGTAGCTACATTTTAAGAATTACTGATCATTATAGCAAATAGTAGATATCTTCTGATCGCAAGGCCATTTTAAAAAAGGTCAAGAAAATAGTAGAAATTTTGGCCTGATGTAGTCTAGCCCCTAAACCAATGCTAGTAGCCACGCCCACATACCCAGTGTTGGCAAGATATGAGAAGGACCAGTTCTCATCTTCCCATAATCACACTTGGAAATGTGCAGGAGCCTGGCAATGTCCAGAACATGCACTATGGCTCTGTACTCTTCCTTTCCTGAGAGTACAAACATTGAGTGTAAACTTCTTAGTTGGATAGTAATCAGGCTAGTTATCTTTGAGGATGTCAGGTGTCATACAGGAGCCTCTGGGAGTAGAGCCGCCTTGAGGTTCATGAGATTAAGGAAACCATCTCATGGAGAAAGCCATGAGTTCTTTGTGGGGCCAAGACAGGGTACAACCCCTTCTGCTGATAAATAGGGGAGCCCCAGTCTCAGGTGTTTTGTTTTATAGAGTGAGCTCCCAGGTACTTTTGAGCTATCCTGATCTTGCACTATGAGATTTTCTGTTCCTCACAACTGAATGAAATCTACTTGATCTATAGGCATTCAATAATTATTCATTAAATGGCTGAATGAATAAGAAAACATACAGCCATTAATTATGGCAAATCAGAGCTATCAAATGATGTTATTGTTATTTCATTTATGTATGTGTGTTTATATATGTGTGTATGCATGTAATATATGTCTAGAATGTGTACATATTCTAGACATATATTATCTCTTTTCACCCAGTATAGTATTTTGCTGCTAGAATACTAAAATACTAATTCAGAGTCCCAATCTGAGAAACAGAGTAGGTTAGGATCCTCTTATCAACTACTAGGTTCACTCTAAACATCAACTTTTCCAGCCTGTGCAAAACACCTTTACCTTTAAGGCCCCAAATATTTATTCTAAAGTCTCTTTCCAAAATCCTGCTCAAAACTCTTATTTTGCATTTTTCTCTACCAGTGTTCATTAAGTGCTTCAGGAAGTGCTTACTTGTTTTCCAAATCCATTGAGATTTGTGCTTGCCAGGGCCGTTTCTGATGATGGCTCTGGACCTTTTTGCTCTTTGCATCCAGCTGCCTCCTAGGAGCCCTTCCACGCTGCTGTGACTCCCCATTCTCAGATCTTAATTCCCCAACTGACACTGAATTGTGGTTTAAACTTAGCTTTCATTAAGGCTTTAAGGACATCTGGGGAGTACAATGCAGAAGAGACGTTAACGCTGCCTTAGTAGTCACTGGTCTATGCAGGCTTCCTCAGAGAGCACCCTCTACTGGTTGTACTTCTCCTGAGTCCCTACAGATGGTGAGGGAACAGGCAGCTTCTCTTCCCCAAAAAGGGGAGTCCTCTTTAGATTTTCCCTTCTTTTCTGGGCCACATTAGAGCCCCAAAGTCTTATGCCTTTAGACTAATCCAAAGGAGGAAAGTATCACTACAAATAGCCAAACAAATAAACTAGAACAAACAACCTTGTAATTGTCATCAGCCATAAGGCATCAAATGAAAGCTGCCTTGTTATATTAAGGCACAGATGGATTAAGGATTTAGTATGATAAATTTGTAGCTAGATACTTCTTTCCTATGGATTTTTCTCTATGGTTCTTTTGTTGTTGTTGTTGGACAAATATTTATTGTTTTTCTATGTGCCAGACATCTGTCAAGTATTTGGGCCAAGAACCAGGACCCATTTTTACTCTAAAATGCAGAAACTACTTCCATCTTCCTAATAGCAATTTCCTAGCTTTCTTGCTCAGGTGCAGACACATCTCTAGCAATAGAAAATGGTTTCTTGCTACATTAGTAATGAAGAATACTTGTGAAGGCAAATGTCTGAATTGTGTCAGTAATAAAAAATTTTTAGTCTAAGTGAAGTATTTTTCCAGTCCAAGGTCCACAGACAGAATGTAACAAAACCACTTGGGAGTTTATACACACACGCATGCACACACACACACACACACACACACATACACACACACACACATCACATATATACCACACTCACACATACAACATGCATAAACCATCCCCCCTTTGCCCCCACAAATGACAGAGCCACATTGCTGAAGTTTCAAAAGATAATATTAGGCATGAGGTGGTGGTATGGAGGAAGAGAATCTATTATACTAAAAAAAGCGATTGGAAATAATAAAAATCTGCCAGATTGGGATACCAATCTAACATAGAGATCAATTGATAGGGAATTTGGAGAACTTGATTAGAAAGATGGTGACCATGTTCTCTGAGGTAGTTGATAGGGCTTGGTGAGCTAATACCCCTTGAGGTCCTCTGTCTATATAACTGTAAGGCTATCCCCACCCTGAACCATAATTCAGATATAATTACCATTACTTTCCCAGAAGGAAGCCTTGCTTGTCTCCCTCAGACTATATGCACAGAGTAAGTATCCTTTCACTAAAGTGCAAGAAAATCTTATGTCTAATACAGCATAGGAATTCCAGAAATCTTGATGTTTTGTAAATTGCATATTCTTATATTTGCTAAAATGTAATTCTAGCTAATAAAAGAGTAATATGCAAATTAATCATCACTCTGCTACACCCACAAGCCTCACCCACCAGCCAATCAAGAGCGAGTATGCAAACTAACCCAACCAAGATGGCTGTGGCCATGGAGCAAACAGGAAGCTTGGGTTTCTCTGGCAATGGAGGAAGCCAAGCTTTCCACACACCCTGGCGAGCCCAGGCCTCCACTCAAGGCTACAAAGTTTCAATTATAGAAGATAAATAAATACCAGATACCAGGGCTTCCGCTTGGGTCACTGGGGGGCATGGTCGGCCTGCAAACCACTACAGGCACCTTGCCCAGGCTGCCCCATGCCCCAGGGGAACCTCCACCCTGATCTGGGACAACCTTCAGGGCAAACTTGCCAGCCCCCACCCATGTATCAGGCTTCTATCCTATCTAATAAAAGAGTAATATGCAAGTTGACCATCACTCCAACACACAAAATGGCTGCCCCTATATGGTCAAAAATCCTGCCCCCATGTGGACATAAGATGGCTGCCACGAGATGGCTAGCAGGGGAGGGCAGTTGGGAGGGACCAGACCTGCAAGGGAGGGCAGTTGGGGATGATAAGCCTGCAGGGGAGGGCAGTTAGGGGTGACTAGGTCAGCAGAGGAGGGAAGTTGGGGGGGGGAACCATACCTGAAGTTGTGGGGGGACCAGGCCTGCAGGGGAGGGCAGTTGGGGGTGACCAGACCTATGGGGGAGGACAGTTAGGGGTGACCAGGCATGCAGAGGAGGGCATTTAGGGGCAATCATGCTGGCAGGGGAGCAGTTAGGCATCAATCAGGCTGTCAGGGAAGTGGTTAGGGGGTGATCAGGCTGGCAGGCAGAAGTGGTTAGGGGCAATCAGGAAGGCAGGTAAGCAGTTGTGAGCCAGCAGTCCTGGATTGTGCCTAAATGGACAGTCCAACATCCCTCAAGAGGTCCCATATTGGAGAGGGTGCAGGCTGGGCCGAGGGACAGCACCCCCCCCCCCTCCCTGGACGAATTTCATGCACCAGGACTCTAGTCTCTAATAAACCCAAAACGCAAGTTCGGAAAAACCTGCAGCATGCTTCTTGATCTTATAGATCTCTCCTTCAAATCTCCATTTGATATCTTTTCGCCATCTTTGGGAAAAACTAAGTGTGGACACAGGAAGAAAAGTTTCCACCCTTGATACTTTCTCTTTGCCAAGCAAATTCCAGAGCCTGGAGATTTGTTTGGATTCTAATAAGGCTCCTTCTACCCAGGCTCTAGTCCCAAAAGGAAAGAATTTGATTTTTCACCAAGAGGCTAAAAAGTAAGCATAGATTGCCAAAATGAGGGCCTTACTTTTTGCCCTGGAGACTACATATTAAGAGAGTGCAGTGCTGTTGTGTACAAGTCTTGGATAAAATTCTTGGCTTAAAAATAACTCAGGCATGACTATGTTATGGAGCATCTAATTCTTTTTTTGGGCCTGGCTTATTTCAGAAGTCACCCCATTAGCTGTGCTGTCTTAGCAATCCTGATGATGGCACCAGCTGTAGTGAAATTACTTTTTACGTTTCTAATTAAAAATCTTTTAATTACAGTGTACTTCAACATACAGAATATAACAGATGATTATTTTTCTGTCACTCAGATCTTACAGTTCTTTTAGTTTGCCCTCTTTTTCTTATAAAAATATTATAGACTAGAGGCCCCGTGAATGAAATTTGTACACTCCATGGCAGGAGTCCCTCAGCCTGGCTTGTGCCCTCTCGCAGTGCGGGAGCCCTAAGGGGATGTCTGACTGATGAATTAGGCCTGCTCCTAGGCTGTCAGTCGGACATTCTTAGCGCTGTCACGGAGGATGGAGAGGTTCCCGCCACTGCTGCTGCACTCGCCAGCCATGAGCCCGGCTCAGGGCTTCTGGCTAAGCTGTGATCCTCCTGTGGGAGTGCACTGACCACCAGGGGGCAGTTCTGCATTGAGCATCCGTCCCCTCATGGTCGGTGCACATCACAGGGACCGGTTGTTCTGCCATTTGGTCAATTTGCTATATTAGCCTTTTATTATATAGGAATACAGCTCAGGAAACCTCCATCTCCATAACATACATAGTAAAAATAATAAATCCCAATTATTTGATGTGTTAATACACAATATTTAAACCTGTTTTGTATTTTTAAAAAATCTTTATTGTTGAAAGTATTATATAGGTCCTACTTTTCCTCCCATTAACCTCTTCCAGCTTGTTCCCATTCTCCCCCGCCCCCAGGCCTTTACCACTCCATTATATGTTTTGTGTCTTAAAGTTTAAATAAATAAATAAATAATAAACAAGTTTAAATTTAATTAGATTTTCTTGAATTTGATTAATATATAAAACATAATGTCTAGTTTTTAAAAATCTCTATTAAAAGTAGCAGATTGGTCTTGATTTTTCCATTATATAGAGTATTTACTATACATTCAGTTTAAGGATGCCCATTTTCTAACATAAATGAATCATTTACAATATCATATTTGTGTATTTATAATGCCAGGGGGGAAATTCCATCCTCAAAAACCAGTAAAGAAAGGAAATACACTTTGCCTAGCTGCCCAAGACCTAATAGCATGATGGCTAAGACATGATGACAGCTGCACACAAGTAGGAAAGTGCTTCATCTGAAGGTGCCTCAGAAGTTAGCAAATAGGGATTTGAGTTTGGGAAACCCAAAATGCAAACTCGGAAAAACCCGTCATCATGGAGCAGTTACAATTGCCTCATGATCTTATTAGATTGCAAAACATGAAGCAAAATAAATTCACACATAAATTTTTCACTTACCCACTGGGAGATTTTGTTACTGTTAGACATATGAGCATTTTGGTAACATAAAAAGTAGATAAAATAATGTTAGAATAATTTGGAAATACTTGCATAAAGAATAAGAAATACTTGACCGATGGTTTGACTTTGTTTCCTCTTTAGTTTTTTTTTTTTCTAATTTTAAAATTTATGTGTATTCCTCATACAAAATGTAGAAGATATAGAAAATTATGAAGAGGAAATAAATTGTTCACAATGTTTTCATCCAGAAATTAACACCATTAATATTTTTTTAAATTGACATAGTATAATTGTTCACTTATGTAATTATTTTTTACAACTTCATTTCCTTTAGTAATTTAAAAATTATTAAATATATGATTATGATAAAAATTTCAAGCAACACTCACATGCACTTAAAAAAAAACCCCTATTTTTCACTACCACATCCCATGGAAATTTCACTTCACTGTTTCAAACACCATTTGTTTTATATTGATTGTTACAGATATAGTCTATGCAAACACTTTTAAGACAGTGGCTATCCTAATATACAATTCTGCTTTTTCACTTAATAATTGTGGTAAATTTTACATTAGTAACTCCCGATAGATTATGCTTCCTATAATTCATACCCTTGTGTACTAACTAGTCTTTCATATGTGTCTGGGCTTGACCATGTGTCTTGCTTTGGCCAGTGGGACATTAGTAAGCTTGATACCAGCAGTGCACAGTAGGGCTTGTCCTTTTGGCTCACTCCTTAGGACCTAGCTATCATGTTCTAAGGAAGCTGATCTATATTTCTAGGTGGAGAGAAGCTTCATGGAAGGGGGCTAAAGTGTTTCAGGTGTCAGTCAATACCATATGGCAGATATGTAAGTGAGGTCTTTTTGGATGTGCCCATCCCAGTTCACCTGGCAGCTGAATGCAGCACTGTGAGTAGCCCCAGACAAAACCTGGAGTAGAAGACTACTTTCAGTCAATGTACAGCATCCAGGGAAATAATGAATAATATCTTTATATTTGAGTGGTTTGTTCTGTACAAATTATTAACAATAATATATCAGTTTATTTTTATCCACCTCATTCTTTTGAATTTCCACTTAGTGTAAAATTATGTGAATATACAATCATTTATTTAGTTCCCACCTGATATTTTGTTTGTTTACACCAACAGTATAGCAGTGAACATCATATTTAACTTACTAAGGCAAATTTCTTAATATATAAATTTTTATGTATTTACACCTCTGAATATGTCCTTAGAATAAATTTCTAGATACCTCTGAATCAAAGGTTAGTCAATTTTTAAGGCTTTTGATAGATTTTTACCAAATTTGCTCTGGAGAAGAGTTGAGAACTCTTTAGTTTTCACGATGGGCACACTGAAGATAAGAGAAGCTACATTTAATCAGCTTTGACTCTGATCTAATTAGCTAATTACTTGGGTTGAAGGAATGAAACATAATTGTGGAAAAAGCAAACTTCTTTTAATGTATTCTAGAATGAGGATCCACCTAGAATCAAGCATTATTGGAGTTGAAATTTATGTTTGTATTATCTGTTTAAAAAGTTGAGAAGGACTGGCCAGTGTAGTTCAGTGTTTGGGCAGCAACCTATGAGGTCATGGTTCCAATCCCGGTCAGGCTCTATCCCCAGTGTAGGGCATGCAGGAAGCAGCTGATCAGTGTTTCTCTCTCATCATTGGTGTTTGTATCTCTCTCTCCTGCTCTGTTCCTATCTGAAATCAATAAAACTATATTTAAAAAAAGTTGAGAAGGATGTGAATTTGACCTCTTTTAAAACAATTTTTCAATATCTAATCTAGTTGAAGGTGTACATACCTTTTGATCCAGAAATTTCACTTCTAAGTGTAGCCTAGGGAATCTCTCATGTGATCACAGGTATAAAAACATTAGAATAATATTATTTGTAATGGCACAGCAATTCTTTTGTCAATAGGAAAATGGGTTATATTGATATATGGGTACAATGGAATCATGCAGTGGAAATGTTATTATAGATAGTTCTATATTAAGATGGGTGACTCTCACAACTGATCATAAAAAAAGAAAGAAAAAAGTTGCAAAAGTGTCAAGATTGTTTGAAACATTTAGTTTTAGAATCATGAAAAGTCTATGATATGTGTTGTTTAGGAATGCATACAGATGGAATAAAAGTATCTATATTAATAAAAGGGTAATATGCAAATTGGTCAGGATGCCCTCACAGTAATGACCGAATAGCAGGCTGCTTGGGGCGACAAGGTTGGCAGGGGAGTTAGTGAGGGACGACCAAATGACTGAACAGCAGACTGTGGAATGACCATATTGGCAGGAGGGTTAATGAGGGATAACCAAATGACTGAACAGCAGGCTGCATGGTGACTGGTCGGCAGTGGGGGTAGTGAGGAGCGACCAGGCTGCCAGGGGGGGCAGTTGGCGGCAACCAGGCCGGTGTGTGTGAGGGCAGTTGGGGGAAACCAGGCTGGCGGGGGGGGGGGGGGGGGGGGAGTGGTGTAGAGAGGAGGGGGATTGGGGGTGACCCGGATAGCAGGCAGATGCAGTTAGGGGTGATAAGCCTGGCAGGGTGGGCATTTAAGGGCAATGGTGAGCAGTTAGAAGCCAGCTGTCCCGGAATGTGCAAGGGATATATGACTGCCAATTTAGGCTTGATCCCGGGGACATCCGGCAGTCAGATATTTCCTGAGGGGTCCCTGATTGGAGAGGGTCCAGACTGGGCTGTAGGGACCTCCCCCATCCTCTGTAAACAAATTTCAGGCACTGGGCCTCTAGTCCTATATAATAAAAGGCTAATATGTAAATTGTCCCCATGGGCGGGAGTTTGATTCAGAGTTAGATGTACACTGACCACCAGGTGGCGACAAGGAACATGGTGGGCTTCAGCGATGTAGCACTGGCAGTGGGCAGCAGTGGAGGCACTGTTGGCCCTGATGGGCCCCGATGAGAGCAGGACCACAGTGGGATGGTGGAGCAGGTGAGTGGGCAGTGCCAGGCCAAGGCTGGTGTGAAGGGAGGCCCTAGCTGGCAGTTGGCCGCTGCTAAGGACTCTACTCATGCATGAATTTTGTGAACTGGGCCTCTAGTAAAAAATAGGTGGAAATAGCCCTGGTAGAGTAGTTCAGTTGGTTGGATCATCTTCCTGTACACAAAACAGTTGCCAGTTTGATTCTTAGTCAGGGCACATACCTAGGTTGCAGGTTTGATTCCCAGTACTGGTGGGTATGGGAGGCAGCCAATCTATGTTTCTCTCTTGCATTGATGTTTCTTTTTCTCCATTCCTCTTTCAAAAATCCATAGAAACATATCCGAGGTCAGGGGGTGGGGGGAATATATATATATTTTAGAGGGCTCAGTGCATGGTCTGGCTGTGGGGATCGGACTGAAACTGGCTCTCCGACATCCTCTGAGGGATCCTGGATTGCAAGAGAGTGCAGGCCAGGCTGAGGGACCACCCTGGTGCACGATTGGGGCAGGAAGGGACCACAGAGGGCTCCAAGGTGTGTTTGGCCTGTTTTGCGCAGTCCTGATTGGGCCAATTAGGGCCATCTTGCCCAGTCTTGCTGGCTGGCAGGGGAGGGACCCTGGGAGGGCTCCAGGGTATGTCTAGGCCATCTCACCCAGTCCTGATTGGTCAGACCCCAGCAGCAAGCTAACCAACTGGTTGAAGCGTCTGCCCCCTGGTGGTCAGTGCACATCATAGCTACTGGTAGAACGGTTAGTCAGACACTTAGAATATTAGGCTTTTATTATATAGGATTTATAAAATCAAATTCAGAATAAGTTAAGCTCTGAGGGTGTGAGGGGCATGTGATTAGGATTAGTTCTCAGAGACTTTCAAAGTTTTGGTAATGCACTATTTCTTTTTCTTTCACGAATATGATATTAATTAATATAACATAGAATGGCAAATCTTGACTTTGGATAAAGATAAATTTTTACACATCTCAGTGTCTTCAGCATATTTTATGCAAATAGTTGTTAAAACAAAAATTCTAATTTCCAATGAAGAAAATTCATGACATGCATCTTGGATTGCAGTTTAATCACTATATACCCAGGAAAGTATCAACAGTTGTCCCGTGGAAGCTATTAAAGTTGCTGTCCAAGGTGAAATGAAATTGCAGTTTATCAGAGCAGCATGGAGAAAATAAGGAAATCTGTTCATGGCTCTTGATTAATGCCAAGCATGGTCAACAAAAGGAGGCTCATTAAGCTACGCATCATGTGGGTAATTAACTTGTTATTGTGCCTGCTATGAGCTTTGACTGTGCACAGCCCTGAGTTTCAGAGTTGTACCTCTTGACACCACAGAGTATCTACACAGAAGCATCCCTCATCTTTTGCTGTGCATTTTCCATTATGAATACTTATTTTATAGACATTTTTAGACATGTTAAGCATTTCATATAATTTTTTAAATGTGATTTGGGACAAAAATGTATATTAGCTTTTTAATGAGTTAAAAATATATGTAATAGAAGTTATAAGGAAACTTTTCTCCATTTGAAATTTTCTTTTCCCTAATCATATTTATGTCCTAAAATAGTATGTGATCAATATGATATTTCTTAAGTTGGGAAATAAATACCTGGTTCTATGTTGCATTATTTTACACACATTTCATATGTCTTAAATATTCTACATATACAAGTTTTAAAGATGGTGTTTGGGTGGTGGATAATTTGAAAGGTGGTAGGTGTTTCTTCTGTGGTATAATAATTCTGTGTCCTGAAATGGGGAAAATAAAGGTGATGGCTGGGGAATCCCCTGTCATACATACAATCAGTTCTTTGGAGTCTAGTCCCTGCTGACTGGGTACAGGAATCCCCAGTATCTTGGAAATATTTAGAATATCAAGAAAGTTTCCTGTGGACAGGGCCTCTTCTCACTTCCTTTAAAGTACTTCCTAATATCTCTGTATTATGATAATGCATTTTTGACTCAACTGGGAAAGTAATCTATGGCTTATATCTTTGCCCATTGAAGGGTCATTTCTTCACCTTCCTTTACAAGAATATGAGGGAAGGTGGTATGGTGTAATGGACACAGCATGTACTATGAAACCAAGCCTACGTAAAAACACATGCTAGCTTGTTCCCCTGCAAGCTCTGTAAACTTGGACAAGGGATAAGACTCAACTTTTCTGGTTTATTGTGAGAATCAAATGAGATACCCTTTAAAAAAGAGCCTCCTGAAACATTGGGACTCAGTCATCCTGTTTTCCACTTAAGGATTCTATAATTTCTGAATAATTTTAGTGATATTTGGAATAATGCAATTGAGTTATTTTATTAAAACAATAGATTAAATGTCATGCATTGGAACCAAACCCGAAGTTCTCAGGGTACATGTTTTTTTTTCTGGCTAAATATTAAAATGATATGCTGAAACAATTAATTAGGCTACTGTGATGTTATTGTTGAGTGATGTTCCCCTCTTTTGGAATGGTACAGTGGGGTTCTTTATATTAGAACAGATAAGAATATATGTCTTGGCATTTATATCTTCTATTTGAAAACTGGTATTTATGATGCATATTTTCTTTTTTTATATTTTTTTAATTATTATCTGTGTACATATTTTACCATTGTCTCCCCTCCGATACATACCCACCCACCCTAAAGTTTTGTGTCCATTGGTTGTACATATATGCATGTATACAAGTCCTTCGATTGATCTCTTATCTCCCCAGATCTCCCTCCCCTCCCTGCTGTAATTTGACAGTCTGCTTGTTGCTTTACTGTCTATATATCTATCTTTTGGTTCATCAGTTTATAATGTTCTTTATTATCCATAAATGAGTGTGGTCATATGGTGTTTCTCTTTCATTGACTGGCTTATTTCACTCAGCATGATGTTCTCCAATTCCATCCAGGTTGCCACAAATGATGAGAATTCCTTGTTTTTTTATGGCAGCATAGTATTCCATTGTGTAGATATACCATAGTTTTTGGATCCAATCATCTGCTGACGGGCACCTAGGCTGTTTCCAAATCCTAGCTAATGTAGATTGTGCTACTGTGAACGTAGGGGTGCATATCCTTTCTGATTGGTGTTTCTAGTTTCTTGGGATATAATCCTAGGAGTGGGATTACTGGGTCAAATGGGAGTTCCATTTTCAGTTTTTTGATGAAACTCCTTACTGTTCTCCATAGTGGTTGCACCAGTCTGCATTCCCACCAGCAGTGCACGAGGGTTCTTTTTCTCCGCAACCTCACCTACACTTGTCATTTGTTGATTTGTTGATGTTGGCCATTCTGACAGGTGTGAGATGGTACCGCATTGTTGTTTTGATTTGCATCTCTCGGATAATTAGTGACTTTGAGCATGTTTTCATGTGCCTCTTGGCCTTCCTTCTGTCTTCTTTTGAGAAGATTCTATTTAGATCCATTGCCCATTTTTTTAATTGGATCATTCATTTTCCTTTTATTTAGTTGTATAAGCTGTCTGTAGATGTTGGAGATTAAACCTTTATCAGTGATAACATTTGCAAATATGTTCTCCCATACCACATGTGTCAAACACAAGGCCCGCAGGCCAAATCCAGCCCGCCAGGCCTTGCAATGTGGCCCGCACCACGCTGTCATCACTGCACTCCGCTGTCAGTTTATGACATTGTCAGTTTATGACTGTTCAGTAAACCATTCGGCCCACGATTTAGGCTGGATTTTAGATTTTGGCCCCTTCTCTGATTGAGTTCGACACCCCTATCCCATACAGTGGGCTTTCTTGTTGTTTCTTTGATGGTTTCTTTTGCTGTAAAAAAGCTTTTTATTTTGATGTAGTCCCATTTATTTATTTTCTCTTTAGCTTCCATTGCCCTAGGGGCAGTATCAGTGAAGAAGTTCTTTTGGCCTATGTCTGAGATTTTGCTTCCTGTGGATGCCTTTAGTATTTTTATGGTTTCCCATCTTATGTTTAAGTCCTGTATCCATTTTGAGTTTATTTTTGTGTATGGTGTAAGTTGGTGATCTAGTTTCATTCTTTTGCATGTATCTGTCAAATTTTCCCAACACCATTTATTGAAGAGACTGTCTTGACTCCATTGTATATTCGTGCCTCCTTTGTCAAATATTAATTGAGCATAGTGATTTGGATTGATATCTGGGTTCTCAATTCTATTCCGTTGATCTATATGTCTGTTCTTGTGCTAGTACCAGGCTGTTTTGAGAACAGTGGCTTTGTAATATAGTTTGAAGTCTGGTATTGAGATCCCTCCTACTTTACTCTTCTTTCTCAGGATTGCTGTTGCTATTCGGGGTCTTTTATTGTTCCAAATGAACTTTTGGAGAGTTCTTTCTAGGTCGGTGAAATATGTCGTTGGTATTTTAATGGGGAGTGCATTGAACCTATAGATTGCTTTGGGAAGTATGGACATTTTGATGATGTTGATTCTACCAGTCCATGAACATGGTATGTTCTTCCATCTGTTTACATCTTCCTCTATCTCTTTTTTCAGTGTCGTGTAGTTTTCTGCATATAGGTCCTTTACTTCCTTAGTTAAGTTTATTCCTAGGTATCTTAATTTTTTTGGTGCGATGGTAAATGGAATTGCTTTTTTAGTCTCTGTTTCTGTAAGTTCATTGTTGGTGTATAGAAATGCTATAGATTTCTTGGCGATAATTTTGTATCCTGCTACATTGCCAAATTCATTTATTAAGTCAATTGGTTTTTAAATGGGGTCTTTGAGTTTTTTATGTACAATATCATGTCATCTGCAAATAAGGATAAATTTACTTGTTCTTTTCCAATTTGGATGCCTTTTATTTCCTCTTCTTGTCTAATTGCAATGGCTAGTACTTCCAGTACTATGTCAAACAGGAGTGGTGAGAGTGGGCATCCCTGTCTTGTTCCTGTTCTTAGAGGGAATGGTTTTAGTTTTTGCCCATTGAATATGATGTTGGCTATGGATTTATCATATATAGCTTTTATTATGTTGAGGTATGATCCTTGTACTCCACCTTGTTGAGAGTTTTTATCAGGAAAGGGTGTTGGATTTTATCAAATGCTTTTTCTGCATCAATTGATATGACTATATGATTTTTATCTTTCAATTTGTTTATGTGATGTATCACATTTATTGATTTTCAGATATTGTACCATCCTTGCATTCCTGGAATAAATCCTACTTGATCATGGTGTATGATCTTTGTGCTGTTCTGCTCAAGCTTATTTGCTAAAATTTTGTTGAGGATTTTGGCATCTATCCTGTTTCCCCGAAAATAAGAGCGTCTTATATTAATTTTTTCTCCCAAAGTTGTGCTAGGTCTTATTTTCAGGGGATGTCTTATCTTTCCATGTGCTAGGTCTTATTTTCAGAGGATGTCTTATTTTTGGGGAAACACGGTGTGTTCATGAGGGATATTGGCCTGTAATTCTCTGTCATTGAGTTGTCTTTATCTGGTTTTGGTATTAGGGTGATGCTGGCTTCATAGAAAAAGCTTGGAATTGTTCTTTCCTCTTGAATTTTTTGGAATAGTCTGAGGAGGATAGGTTTTAGTCTGTCCTTGAATGTTTGGTAAAACTCTCCTGTGAAGCCATCTGGCCCCGGGCTTTTGTTTGCTGGAAGCTTTTTGATGACTTTTTCAATTTCTTCCCAAGTCACTGGTCTATCGAGATTTTTAGATTCTTCCTGATTGAGTTTTGGAAGGTTGTATTTTTCTAGGAATATGTCCATTTCCTCCAGGTTGTTCAGTTTGTTGGAATAGAGTTGTTCATAGTATTTCATAACAATCCTTTGTATTTCGGCGGGGTCTGTTGTTATTTCACCTCTTTCATTTCTGATTTTTTTTATTTGAGTCCTCTCTCTTTGTTTCTTGGTTAGCCTGGCTAGAGGTTCATCAATCTTGTTTATCCTTTCAAAGAACCAGCTCTTGGTTTTGTTGATCTTATGTATTGTTTCTTTAGTCTCTATTCGTTTATCTCCACTCTCATTTTTATTAATTCCTTCCTTCTGCTTACACTGGGCTTTTATTATTGCTCTTTTTCTAACTCTTTGAGTTGTAGAGTTAGATCATTTGTTACCATTTTTTCTTGTTTTTTGCAATAGGCTTGCAGGGATATGAACTTCCCTCTCAAAACTGCTTTTGCTATGTCCCATAGATTTTGGATTGTTGTGTTTTCATTGTCATTTGTTTCTAGGATGTTTTTAATTTCTTCCTTGATTTCTCTGGTAACCCAGACCTTGTTTTATAGCATGCTGTTTAGTCTCTATGTATTTGATTTCTTTGGAATATTTTTATTATAGTTAATTTCCAGTTTTATGCCACTATGATCTGAGAAGATGCTTGATATGATTTCTATCTTCTTGAATTTGAAGAGACTTTGCCTATGTCCCAACATGTGGTCTATCTTTGAAAATGACCCATGCGTACTTGAGAAGAATGTGTATTCTGTGGCTTTGGGGTGGAATGTTCTGAAGATGTCGATTAATTCCATCTGGTCTAGTGAGTCATTTAGGATTGATATTTCTTTGCTGATTTTTTGTTTAGGTGATTTGTCCAAAGGTGACAGTGGTGTATTAAAATCTTCTACTATGATTGTATTGCTATTAATCTCTCCTTTAATGTCCTCCACCAGTTTATTTTTTAAAATGTATTTGGGTGCTCCCGTATTGGGTGCATATATATTTACCAGGGTTATTTCTTCTTGTTGAATTGCTCCCTTTACTATTATGAAGTGGCCTTCATTATCTCTTGTTATGTCCTTCACTCTGAGATCTAATTTGTCTGATATAAGTATTGCTACCCCAGCTTATTTTTTCATTTCCATTCGCCTGGAAAACCTTTTTCCATCCCTTCACCCTCAGTCTGTGTGCAACTTTTTTTCTGAAGTGGGTTTCTTGTAGACAACAGATATATGGGTCTTGTTTTCTTATCCAATCTGTTACCCTATGTCTTTTGATTGGAGCATTTAATCCATTTACATTTAAAGTTATTGTTGATAGGTACTTATTGTTGAGGGTAAACCGAAAGAATGGGGAAAATCTAGAGCAGAAAAGGGTTAAGATAAACAGGGCACCAAAGGTAAAGGTTAGGAAGAGAATGATGGCATAAAGGTAGGGTTGATATAGAATAAAGCGTTGGAGAAGGAAAGATAAATATAGACTGTAGAACAGTAATCCCGAACTAAAATTAAAAAAATAAATAAATAAACAAAAGAAAATAAGATAAAAAAGGTAAAATAGTAGTAGTAATAATGTTGATTACGTATACAATGTAATAATTAAAAATTTACAATCAAGTGAGGAAAAAGAAAAAAAATTGTTTCTTGAGTAAACGTTGCAAATAATGAAAAAAAAAACATTAAAAAATTAAAAAAAAATTTAAATAAAATTTGCAGTCATGAAGGTCATTTGCTTCCTCTATTGTTCTGTTTGGCACGCCTGTTTCCCAGTCCAGACAGTGTTGTAGTTCCCTGCGTTTCACTGCTCCTCAGTGTTGTAATCAGGTCCTGATTTTTAAGCAGGTCTTGCTTTGATTTTATTATAAGTACTAGGGTCAATTTGTGCTTTAGCCTCTGGGTGGCAGTGTTTCTAGGTTGATTTCCCAGGCTCTCTAGCTCCCCCCCCCCCCCCCCCCCTCTGCAGCACTGATCTATGGAGGGGGAGAGGGGGCAAGTCCCAGGCAACTGTAATCTCCTGTAATTCTCCGATATCCCTCCGAGTCAGATCCAAATGTATTGCTCTTTAGATATCTCCCCTATTAGGAGCCCCATCCACTTTCACGGGTGACACCCACCCAACAGTCAGGGGCTTCTACTTGTACTCACCGCCCCTGTTCTCCAGTTTCCGCGTGCCAGGCGCGCAGGCTTTTGTCTTCCCAGCGAGCACTAACTCACCCTCTCCCCGCGAAGTCTGACCTTTTTGCCGTGCAGTGGGGTACTCCTGTGAGTCCAAGTGTTCACACTGCCTGGGATCAGCATTCTGGGGGTCACAGCTGCTTGGTGATCACTGCAGCTATGGATATTCAGGCTCAGACACGATCCAATTTCCCTTCAAGATGGTGAGATTTCCCCGTCCAAGCCAGTAGGTAGCTCCGGGAAGGGACTTAGCCCTGCTGTGGGTACTTCCCTGTCAGGGGCACCCTGGTCAGCGGTTCCCCAGTTTCTTCTGGTGTTCGGCTGTCTCTTTGCTTGCTAATAAACACTCACAGCATGACCCTCAGCTGCTCTCTCTTTCTGCTTCAGGACAAGGCTCAGAATCCGCCTATCTATTCTTCCGCCATTTTGTCTCTCCTCTATATTTTCTTTTAATTGAAAAATCTCAGCATTTAAATCCATCAGAATTTTAAATGTTTAGGGGTCTTGAGAGGCCATTCTGAGCCTGTCATTGCTACTGTTCCTTGGCTCCTCCCCAAAGTCTTTTAGGATCTACCACAGGGAGGGTGATCTCTGAGGTCTGCTCAGCAGAAGAATTGATTGATGAATCCCCCAAAACATATTTATCCTGTCTTCCCTCTCTTAACTGTGAGGTAGAGACTTAATTCTCTACTCATCATACTCACTGTCTGTCCTCTTTCACATCTGGCTATGGTTTTAAGACCTTAGGAAAACAAAGTTACTCTTCTTTGGGAGGAATATTGACTCTACTGACCTCATTTAAGCCCCTTTAGCTTCTGATCAGTTTGTTCAATGTCTCATTCTTCACAGTTGCCATTCTGCTTTGACCCCCATTATAAAATTGTTTGACTTTAATTGCCTCTTATAGGAAGAATAGATAAACAAAAGTTTAATAGAACCTAAATAAGGTTAAGCTTCTTTTGTGGTAACAAATTTGAATGGCAGTAACATTAATGCTTTTTACATCAGGAGGGTACTTATGTCAACAACTATTGCAGCACCAAAGCACCAAAACAAACTGAAATAAGACTGAAGAGGAAGCACCACAAAGCAAGATACCAATCAGATCAACAAAATTCCATTATTTTGATTTACTTTCCAAAAATTCTGGAAGGCTAGCTCAATTCTAGTTGGCTTATAAACAAAGGAAATACATGTCCACATCTCATAGCACACATTTCCCTCCTCCCTATTTTTATATCCTTTGGTTACAATATCATTGTGATCTATGTTTTCATTTTTCCTTGTTGTTCTTTACATTTTATTTGATTAGATAGTGTTATGCCTTCCATTATGGTAAAAATTCCAGAAAAGGAAAAATCATCAGATGAAATGAAAGCAAAATGGAAAGAAAGAATGACTATATGTGGCCCATTCAATAAAGTAATGATTAAAAGTTCCACATATTTGAGGTAAAAAAACAATTGGTTACAGATACATTTTTTTTAAATCTGAAGAAAATATTAGAGAAAACATTAAAGAAAATATTTGTTAAATATATTTTTAATAAATGTATATTTCACATTATAAACAGCAATGAATTTTTTTTATAATTTGAGGAAATAATTATGAATCTAAGTTTTTCTATAAGTGTTCCTGTAGAGTGGCCACTACAGTAAATGGGCCAAATTTTAGAACTGAGGTGTATTTTTCATAGATTTTTTTTTCTCCTTAGATTACTCTCCAATATTTATAAATGTTTCCCAATTTGCAGAGACTAAGTTGAGACAATGTAACATGTCTAACAAATGTGCCTGGTATATTGAGTGAGTCAATAAATCTTAATTTCTGAGAAGTTATTTATAATTAGATATAGAGTAAAAGTAGATTGATCTTGAAGATTCTTGTATGAATAATATATATATATATATATATATATATATATATTATTCATACAAGAATCTTCAAGATATATATACTATCAAAGCTTTTTCAGTTAGTAAATGCTTGAAAGACATGAGGTAGATTTCTGTAGGGAATAATACAAATTTTTTAAAACTAGTCCTCCTAAATAATGTAAACTTTTATGATAACTGTAGATTAGTACTCTGCCCTTGCCAGACTACTACTGTCACAGTGAATCTCTGTTAATGCAAAAAGTGTGTAGTTAAGATGAGATAAATTAGATGTTGCTTCATGTGGTTCAAGGAAAAAGGACAAACTTATTGCCAATTAAGAAATAAGAGCTAAAAGTCCAGGAATTATATTTATGTAATTATATGTTTTGTGTAGTTTTTTATTGGAATTCCATTTATAAGTATGTAATCATTTGTGGTCCAAGTTCAGCATCTAGCAGAAAAAGAGAAAGAGCCAAAATGTCTAACAGTAAGGGAATGAGTAAATAATTTATGATACATACTAGTATATATCTGTATATATATGGCATATATTAAAATTAATTAGTTTTAGACTAATATTTACTAAGAGGAAAATGCTCCTGATGAAATAAAAAGTGGAAAAGATAAAAATGGGATATAGATTTGGATATCAATTTAAAAATATAAAAATATACATATGCATAGAAAACCAAAGAAATAAAAGAGTGGATGATAGTTATGGTGAATTTAATAATTTTAATTCACAGTTTTTCTAATATATATTATATATATCATATCTGTAATGCATGTGCCAAATATTTAATATATGTATATGCTATGTATATATACACATGTATTATTGAGGGCCTACTTTAAGTTAATAGGCAGCTAACATCCACATACTACTGCTACTACTATTGCTGCTGCTTTGACTACTACTAACTAGTATTTATGCAGAGTTATTACTGTTCCTATCCCCTTGCATATGTTAACTCATTCAACCCTTCCAACAACCTGTTGGTGACAGTCCTCCATGTGTCTCTTGCATTGCTACCCATCTTTGCTGGGAATGCCAAGAATGCAAGTCACTGATGTAGTGACAACCTTGGGAGGTGAGGTAGTAATCTTGCTCTGGAACAAAGAATAGGAGTTCTAACAGACTGCCATAAAGCAGCAATTTCCCCAGGCCCAGTATTCCTCTTCTGTAATACAATGCAGTGTGTGTAGGCATTTGTCTAGAACTGCGGCTCTTTGGCCCCTTGAGTGTGGCTCTTCCATAAAATACCATGGCCTGGGCGAGTCTGTTTTGAAGAAGTGGCATTAGAAGAAGTTTAAGTTTAAAAAATTTGGTTCTCAAAAGAAATTTCAATTGTTGTATTGTTGATATTTGGCTCTGTTGACTAATGAGTTTGCCGACCACTCTAGACAAACCTTCAGTACCACGAGAAACTTGGGTTAGGGAATTGACACAGTAATGCTGTTGCTGTGACTATTGCTGTAATAAAATAGTTTGTCTCTGATCGAGGGATCTTGTGTCTTCTGTCAGTATACATGAAACTCAGCAAGTTTATTTGTGAGCTTGCAAGTAAGGTAAGATCTAGAACTCTCTATAGTCTTTACAAAATTCCTTACTGTCCCCCATTATATAGATGAAAGAGAGACACAGGAGGATAAGTAACTGGCTTGAGTTTGGATAGCTAGTTAGTGGTAGAGTCAAATGTGAACCTGGTAGATAGGCTCCAGTATTCATGCTCTTAAATAAGAAAGACTTTGTAGCAGCTGAAACTAGGTACTTTGAGAAGTCAAATGTGTACCAGCTGCCCCCATGCAGTTGATAGTCCTGCAAAATAAGGCTGAAGGGTTCCTAAGAGTTGCCATGATGATACTTTCTTCCTCTAAAATGTATAAATATGGCAAACTAGAGGCCGGATGCATGAACTCTGTACAGGTAGGGTCTGCCAGCCTGTCCTGATTGGGGCTGATCAGGCCAGTCTGGCTGCGGGGAGGGGCCGCAGGGAGTTGGCTGGCTGCCCCCATCCCCTGGTCCAACTTCACTTCCCTGTTTGAACTGCTGGTTGAACCCCAGGTTGAGAGGACAATTTGCATATTAGCCTTTTATTGTATAGGACTGTCACTATGAGAGCCTGGGAAAGCAAGTTCTATATAGGCCCATAAGATAAACTAAATATAAAAGCAAGTGAGTAGTGCCAAAACTGGTTTGGCTCAGTGGATAGAGCATTGGCCTGTGGACTGAAGGGTCCTGGATATGATTTGGTCAGGGGCATGTACCTGGGTTGCAGGCACATCCCCAGTGGAGGTTGTGCAGGAGACAACTGGTTGATGTTTCTCTCTCATTGATGTTTCTAGCTCTCTATCACTCTCCCTTCCTCTCTGTAAAAAATCAATAAAGTATATTTAAAAAAAAACACCCCACAAGTGAGTGGGTTAAAAACAGAAACTATTATATCTTCATATTTTGTATTATATTGTTGTATATTTGTTACTTTGCAATATCTCTGTTAATGACTAGAAGAAACTTTCCTCAAAGAGAAAAGACGTTCTTATGTTTACACATCATCACTTTTAATTATCTCCTTATAAAAAATGGAAGTGGGTCTCTTTATTACTTCAAAGCAGTTAGGAGGTTCCATTTTTAGAGCTTGACTCGGAATGAATCTCTAAGTTGCACTGAATCTGGGGCTGCTGCTTGACAGTTTCTGAGGGCACCATTCATATACACACATCATGAGTGGTCTCTCTTAGAGTTGTGTGATACAGTTCACAAGGAGGGACATTACTGGTAATGAACAAAAACAGTGCAGGTAATACCTAATTTTTACTTGATGCCATCTTGACGTGAAGTAAAAGGATTTTGTTGGAAAGTGCATCTGAATAAACTCTCAGATTTCTTTCCCCTTGCCTCTGATTTTCAAATAAAAACTTTCCATGTAATGGAAGCTATTTTTATTAAAATATTATAGGAAGATCTTGATTCACTGGGTCTGGGGAGAGTTGAAATGCTATGTTTTTAACAAGTTCCTAGGTGATGTAATTGATAGTGATCCAAGGAATCCACATTAAATAGCAAGATCAACATTTCCCAAACTGCTCGGTGGTAAGAATCACCTTGGACAGCTAAAGTTTAAAAATACTACTCAGCCATAAGAAAGGAAAAAATAGTGTCATTTTTAACAACATAGATGGACCTTGAGAGCATTATGCTAAGTGAAATAAGTAAGTCAGAAAAAGCTAAAAGCCATATAATTTTACTCATATGTGGGATATAAATCTGAAATCTGTGGACACTAACAGCAGTGTGGTGTTGCCAGATGGGAGGGGGTGGGCGAAGAAGAGGATGCTAATATATGGCGATGGGAGAAGATCTGACTTTGGGTGGTGGGCACACAGAGAAATATTCAGATCTTGTAATGCAGAACCCCACACCTAAAACCTATATGTTCATGTTGACCAGTATCACCCTAATAAATTTAATTTGAAAAATAAGAATAAAGATAAAGATAAAGATACTTTCAGGCTACACCTTTAGGGTTTCTAATTAGGTAGCTTTGAGGAATGCTTAAGCTCTTTTATTCCTTCTTCTTTTTTAAAATATGCAACCCAGGTTATCATTAGGAAAGTGTGGATATGCCCTTCTACTAGTACATCAATGGTTACCAAATATGGCTGTGTTTGCTACACACACACACACACACACACACACGCACGCACACACGCACACACGCACACACGCACACACGCACACACCCCAGTGCTGAGACCCAGTCAGCTCTGTTAGGAGTTGAAGAAATTGTTACCTCAAGGACTAAAGTTGTTTTTTCATTGCATTATATAAAGGACTCAGCAAAGTGTCTGACAAAGTGAATACTCATAAAATATTTTCCAATTGCCTTATTCTGGGCTCTCCACAATCTAGCCCTGGATTAGTCAGTGCTCTTGTGATTTCAAATGACAAAAACTCATCTTAAGCCAGTTTATGCCAAATAAGGGAATTTTGGGGTTAACAAAACATGACAGTCTAAGGTTGTTCTGATTTCATAGATATAAGTGGATTCAAACGTTCACATTATACTATTAGGTATCAAGTTTTCTTTTCTTTCTCCTTCCTTCCTTCCTTCCTTCCTTCCTTCCTTCCTTCCTTCCTTCCTTCCTTCCTTCCTTCCTTCCTTCCTTCCTTCCTTCCTTCCTTCCTTCCCTTTTCTTTCTTTTTTACTTCAACCTCTGATTTCCTCTGTATTTTCAGTAAAATTCTCTACATGGGAGAAGATGTCCAGAGGTGTCTCCAGTTTTACATGGTCTTTAATCTTAAATATCAATAGAAGAGAGAGTCTCTTTCCCTGATCATGCCAGCAAAATCCTAGAGAATTTTAGTTTTTCAAGATAAAAATTTTTTAGAGATTGGTATTTCACAGCAATGTGAATATACTTATCATTACTAAACTGTATGCCTAGGAATGATAAAAATGCTAAAGTTCATGGTATGTATTTTTATCACAACTTAAAAAAATACTTCAAAAAGATCATTTTTAATTGAACAGTAAAATGAATTATTATAATAAATAGACTTGAATGAGGAACAATTCTAGGGAATCTTAAACCAAGAGAATACTTTGGGCAAAGAGATAGAGATGAAAGGATGCAGAATAGTCACAGACCAGCATCTAGTTCAGAGTGAGTTATACTTCATTGAGTCAAACAGTGAGGCTGAAAATACAGATTCGAGCCTATGATGGACATTTGCCTGCAAAATAACAACTCCCAACTTGAAATGGCTTGGCCCCCTAGTTTTCCACTTAATCTTCCTCAATTCACAAGGTATGTATAGAACTAGTCACAGGTTTCAATAAAGTATCGTGCCCGCCCCAAACATATATATCCCTACAGGAATAAACCATTTAGACTGATCTGTAGGATTTTGTTGGCACTCTCTGGGAAAAAGACGCTCTCTTTCATAGATATTTAAGATTTAAGGATCATATAGAGCTGGTGATGCTCCTGGAAATCTCCCATATAGAGAATTCTACTGAAAATACAGAGGAAATCAGAGTGAAGTAGAAAAAGAAAGAAATAGAGTGGGGGGGCAGGGGGAGAAGGAAGGAAAGAAAGTAAGGAAGGAAGAGAGGGAGGAAGGAAAACTTGATATGTGATAATATTATGTGAACATTTGAATCCAGCTATGTCTCTGAAATCAGAACAACCTTAGACTGTCATGCTTTGTTAATCCCAAATTCCCTTCTTCAGCATAAACTGGCTTAAGATGAGTTTTTGTCATTTGACATCACAAGAGCACTGACTAATCCAGGGCTAGATTGTGGAGAGCCAGTATGTCCAGATCCTCTTTTTAAATTAATATTATATAATAATAATTACTGGGCATACTCTGACTTTAATGTGTCCCAACTCCTTTGGTGAACAAGGAAGGATGTCAAAGAGCAAATAGACCAAAAAAATAGGAATATAGCCTGGGAGATACAGGAAACACAAAGCACAGAGATTTAGGTTTACCTAGGGTGTGTTGAAATTACTTGTTCAAAGTGCGCATGACTTTTACATAATATGTTCAACTACTTTTACAAAGTGCATATGACTGCTTCTCAGTTCCTCATTTTCTTGTACCCTTGCTGTAATCAGTTACTAGACGCAAAAATAGCGTGAGAATTAAATAGCAGAAACATTCACTAATATAGTCATTCAGTTCATGCACATTAATCTCACAGGTTCATCATTTTTAGCAAGTAGAAAGCAAAACTTTTCTGTTAGACTGCTTTTTGAGCCAATATAAAAGACATTTCATTTTCTGATCCTACTTATTTGAAATTTCATCTAAAAAATCAGACACATGTGTTTCCTTTTCCATGGTGGGGGAAATGCCAGGATCTCTTTTTTTTTCTCACAATGAGGTCTTCTTTGAGAGCACTACATCCCTTGAAAAGGGAAACCATTATATAACTAAGGAGCATTAAATCTAATGTGTTTCTTATCAATAGCAAATTACTTCTTACAGCCAAAAGTTTGCATATGTTGTTTACAAACACACATCACATTTTATTGATTTTTAGAGATAAAGGAAGGGAGAGGGACAGAGAGAAAGAAACATTGATGTGAGAGTGGAACATCAATGGGCTACCTCCTGTACTCTCCGTACTGGGGAATCACGCACACAACCCAGACATGTGTCCTGACCAGGAATCACCCAGCAACCCCTTGGTGGACTCATTAAGCACAAATGGCATTTGTGCCCCAGAATAACTTACATATTTATAATTACACAAATAATTTAAAAATTGGGAACCTGAACAAACAAACAAACAAACAAAAAAAGGATGCGGACAACAGTGTGTTGATTGCCAGGGAATGGAAGTGTGTGTGGGAGGAGGGCATAAGGAGGGTGTAGCGGGAATAAATGGTGATGGAAGGAGACTTGATTAGGGGTGGTGAACACACAATACAATGTACAGATGATGTGTTGTGAAATTATGCATCTGAAATCTGTATAGTTTTATTAACCAATGTTACCCCAATAACTTCAATTAAAAAATCATGTAATTTCTGATTAAATTAGTCAGGGACACTGACTTCTTTTCCCTTAAATTGTAAAAAAGAGAGAGAAAAAAAGCCAACACAACCATAGCAATCTAGTGTGAATGAGTAAAAATTATATCTATTTTTTTGTCAGATCAGCAAAATTGCTGGGTTGCAGAATTTTAGTAATTACTTTTTGTGCTATGAGATGAAAAGGTTGAAAATCACTATAGAAGAATGTCATCTGAAAGTGATATGATTTCAATTAAAAAAGGACTGCAGTGGATTATGAGACTCACTTGGTCTAACTTCACAGATTAGGAACACAGTCCTCCATGAGATACCAGCTCTACGGGGATTTCAGGCCACTGACACAAACCAACAAGCTAGCCACAAACTCAGGGGTTCCCATTACCTGCTGAGGTTTGACAATTAGCAGAATGACTCACAGAACTCAGGAAAGAGATACGAATAAAGTTTTATTATAGAAAAGGATCAAATTCAATTCCAGCCGAAGGGGAAGATACATAGAACTGGGACTGGGAGGGTTTTAAACACAAAGCTTTGGTGTCCCCTCTCTGTGGAGTCGGGACATGTTCCCTTCCCAGTACATCAGTGTATGGCAATATATGTATTGCCAACCAGGGAAGTTCACCCCAGCTTTGCTATCCAGAGTTTTCATTGGGATTTCATTTTGTAGGCAGGATTGATGGAATCATTGGCCACATGATTAAACTCAATTTCCAGTCTCTCTCCTTCTCAGAGGACCAGCAGATATCACTTGGTTCAAAGCCCTAACCCATTAAACATATGGTTGATCTTTCTGGCAAGGCCAGTCCCCATCCTGAGACACTCTTTAGCATAAACTACCAAAGGGAGAGACACTCTTTAGCATAAACTACCAAAGGGACTACCTTTGATAGTTTATGCTAAACTATCAAAGGTAGTCCCTTAAGGTGATGTCACCTTGTTAACATAAACTCAAGTGCGGTTCCAAAGGCCCAGCGTGAATGTCAACTTCCAGTAACCAGGGACAAAGGTCAGACAAATTCATTATTAAACAAAGGGAACCAGAATATTATAGGAGAATGGCCCTGAAGAAGTTGAAAATGTGATAATTGCACTTCAATGTTTAGATTATTTGTGTAATTATAATTACATAAGTTATTCTAGGACACAATGTCGTTTGTGCTTAGTAAGTCCAACTACAGGGTGAAGGTATTGCTGTGCATTTTCCACACTGACTGGTAGCAAAATGAATTTTTAAGAGCTCTTTTATTTTTTCGAGTTTCAAGTATTCAACATCCATTTTCACTTTATAAAGAATGTCAGGAATTACCAGGACAGCACAATATATTGAAGGTGTTAGCTAACTATGTGATAGAATAAGGCATTTTTTTTTTTGATAAAATGTGGGGAAAAAACACCTTTCATTTTGATTCAATATCAACTTCCTTGTATAGGTAATTTGATTTTTAGAAAGGAAGTCAAGATTAAAATTCTGACTTACTTTGAGTTAATTAACATTTTGTAGGTTACTCAAAAACTACAAAAAATTGTTGGAATGAACAAATTTAATAAAGTTATAGGATGCAAAATCAATACATAAAAATCTGTTCTGTTTCTCTACATTAATATTGTACTACCAGAAAGAGAAATTAAAAAAACCCACACACCTCATTTACAATTGCATCAGAAAGGATAAAATACCTAGGAATAAATTTCACTAAGGAGATAAAAGACATATATATTGAATATATATATATATATATATATATATATATATATAAAGCCATGAAGAAATTGAAGAATATAAAAATAAGTGGAAAAATATTTCTTGCTCATGGATTGAATCAGTATTGTTAAAGTACCCAATATACCCAATGCGATCTACAGAGCTAACACAATTCTTATCAAAAGTCTAATGGAATTTTTTAAAGAAATAGAACAAATAATCCTAAAATTGATATGGAGCCACAGAAATCTCCAAATAGCCAAAACAATCTTGAGAAAGATAGACAAAGTTGAAGGCATCATGTTCCCTGATTTTAAAATATATTAGTTATAATAAGAAGTTCCGATAAAGGGCAGTAAACACAATATTAATATAATGGACTTTAGAGACAGAAATGGATACATTAATTGATTTAAGATTTGACTGTTTTCTAGTTTTGTAACCTTGTGGAAACTAATCATGATAAGTCTAAACTTTCTTATCTGTTTAAAGGAGATAATAAATCTTCTTACTAGTATAAGGTGTTTTGACTATTAAATAAGATTATCTAGATAAAATACTCTGCAGAATGCCTGGAACATGACAAGAGTTCAATGAAGTATAATTTTAAGTATTCTTTCTTTTTTAAAAAAATATATATTTTATTTATTTATTATTAATTTTTAAAATTATTATTATTATTTTTTTGCAGAGAGGAAGGGAGAGGGATAGAAAGTTAGAAACATCAAGAGAGAGAAACATTAATCAGCTGCCTCCTGCACACCCCCTACTCAGGGTGAGCCTGCAACTAAGGTATATGCCCTTGACTGGAATCGAAACCGGGACCCTTGAGCCTGCAGGCTGACACTCTATCCACTGAGCCAAACCTGTTAGGGCTAATTCTAAGTATTCTTATCTTTACAACAGGTTTACATATTTTATAAATAGCAAATCCTTACAACATTTTTTAAATTAAATTATTATCTTTGTACATATACCATTGCACCCCACCCCACCCCCCAAATACATGCCCTCCCTCCCCAGAGTTTTGTGACCATTGGTCCTTACAACATTTTTTATTTTTTTATTTTTTCTTAATTAAAATTTTAATGAATGACATTTTTTGAACATACCATAATATACCATACATTGATACGATAAATAGAAGGTCTCTTCACAAATGGCAACGCCATGAACTTGACCGAGAAACAAGAAATCCAAAAGAGAACATTAACAATGATGGCATCATCTGGAAAGAAAATTACATGAAGAACTTGCAGAAAACGCTTGTTTGTGACTGACTGGGATGTACTCTAGCTTCAGCTACACACAGAATGTTCTATTATGGTACCTTTTTAAATTTATTTTTATTTATTTATTTATTTATTTATTTATTTATTTATTTATTTTAATATATTTTATTGATTTTTTTGCCCCCCTCCCTCCCATACATACCTCCCTCCCCAGAGTTTTATGTCCATTGGTTGTACTTATATGCATTACAACATTTTTTAAATGAAGATGAACATGTCATAGAGAAATAGAAAACAAACATGTTAAATTTAGAAGAGAAATTCAAATCATTAAGTTCTAGGAATTTATTATAAGCACTGTACATGCACTCATTATTTTAATACATTAGCCTTATAAGTTAGGTACTATTGTTATTTTCATTTTAGCAGGATGAGGAAACTGAAGCATAAAGGGTTAATAAACTTGCATGTGATCACATAACTAATATTTGTTTTCCAAAAGAGTTTCAGTGATTATTTAAAAAATATGATTTGAAAATATAAAAAACGTTTTTAATAATTACTTTCTCATTAATAATAAAATACTGTAATCTTTTCCTGATGGAAATTGGTTAAATTATTCCCTCTCATCTTTACCAAACTTGAGAATAGTGTAAAAATTAAATTTGAGTGACTCAAATTATTCTATTTTATCTAATTTATCCTACTCAAAAACTGAAAATATTTGATGTTTATGGAGAAGAAAACTGGTTGACTGGGGACAAGAGTGGGGGGAATTAATAAATAAATTCAATAACTTAATAAAAAATTTCCAATAATGGTCTAAATAGTGAAAATTATTTATGATATATTATAACTACTAATGCAGTAGAATACTGGCAACATAAAGGTCAGAAAAAAATGAGAGAATATATGCAAAGAAAGTCAATCTACTTATAGTGTAGGGAGATACTTCATTATTTAGGCATAAATGACAAGAGGTTCTAAGTCTGGGAAGCTCAGCAGCAAGAACCTTGTGAAATCCTTAAGTACCTGTTATTGCTCTATCCCATTCTTGGCACCAAGGCTCCTCAACATCAGAGGTGGTAGGGGATGGTGTTTCATATGGGAAATTACCTTGGTACAATGGAAGCTTACATGTATCCAATAAGAGAAGCTTTCCCAGAGCTCACAGAACAGAAAAACTCAGAAACTAAACTTAAATCACCAAAGTGGCTAGTTTATTGAATCAATGTAAAATAAAGAGTGAGAAAAGCAAAAGAAAAGAGATGGGGTAGTTTAACACACTTAGGAAAGGATAGAGGGTTACCATAGTGCAGAAGGACCACACTATGGGAATTTTATGTTACACAGTATTGTTCCTGTGTCCTATCTTTATGCTTCATGAGCCATCCCATCACCAGTGTGATTACAAGGACCAGAGTTGAGATTAAGCACAAACTCAGCCAATGGAAAGTGCCTGGAGTGTGCTATAGGAGAGACATGGGGGCGGGGATGCTTTACCACAGCTGTAGCTTGCTCCCTATCTTGCTGAGCAATTGCATGTCTCAAGTAAAGGACACGTGAGCCTGAATGAGTATCATCAATGAAAGGGGGGGGGGGATTTAAAATCTCATAAATATTAATGATCTCATGAATATCTGGTATTGTTTTGACTCATAAATATTTAAATAGAAAGTGAATTTTTGGTTTCTCATGTGCCATATGAATATTTGGTACTTTTGTTTTTTCCATCTTCACCTATGTTTATCTTTTATGCTCTTTTTACTTTATTAATGTCTAAGAAACCCACTTCATGAGTTAAGATCTTACTTTTTATGCATAACACAAATTAAGGATTTCTCTTGTGCCTCATAAGCTACTTATATATTTGTTGTTTATATTTAATGTTTCTTATGAGTTTCATTGATTCTATCTTCTATAGGAAAATGAAATATTCTCAAGTAATATGGCAAATACACTTTACAAGGGGAGGATGTGAAGAGCTAGAGGGATAAGGGGATTATAATGAGGGAAGATTTCTGAGTGTTAGTGGAGATTAGTTTCTCAGTGTGGTATGGCTCTGCAGGAGCTGGCAGAAGGTGAACAAGGTACAGTACTCCTCTTCTGGGTACTTCCTACATTCCCTCTCAGCTCAAATACTTTAGATTTTCTATCCTGGTTCTCATGAATGATTTATAGAAGTCTTCTTCAAGGAGACTTTTTATATAGTTGTAGACTTGTAAAACATTCCTTTTATAAGTTATTTTATGCTGTTTATTCTTCTCCCATCACATCTTTTCTAGGACTAATACATTGTTTAGTTTAGGATGACAAAGCTTAACTGGAAAAACATACCAAAGAACAGAGTATCAGAGGATAGAAGAAAGGAGAATACATAGATTTTCTTAGGCGGATGGCACTGAAATTATTCCAGGTAGAATTAAAACTTGTATGTAGGATTAAAACTTTTATGTTAACCACTTGATTGTGGTTAACATAAAACTGGCATTCATAATTTATTCTAATCTGTAATTCCTACTGCAATTAATGTTTGTTTGTAGTTCATGGTATACATTTGACTTTGACCATTGAGTGCTATAAATTCCAGCTGAACTTAGTTAACTGGGTTCTAATACAAGGGAGAAAAATCCCCACTATCACTTATAAGACTTTCTTCTTTGTTTTTCGTCTTGGATCATGGAAATCACCAAATTTTACTGCTGTGTTTTAAGATTCTGATCTGGGGGTTAGGGCAGAAGGTAGTGCTAATCCAATATTTGGCAATTTCTGTTTACCCAGGCAGTTACTATGTACTATGTCTTCCACACTAAGGTAAATAACTTTTAAAAGGATGATTTAACAATTTTTAGTTCCTTACCCAGGTAATTTAATAGTAATCTGGAGACAGTTATGAAAGCCAAAACTTAAAATGTCTGAGAGCTTAGGTGGCAGAATACTGCCATGGAAACAGGTGCCAGTTTTATCACAGGAAATCCTGACAGCATCAGAAGCTGCACTGTTCCAAGTTCCCATGCAGTTTTAATTAGAAAAGCTGGCTTTCACCAATTCATTTTTAATTTTTAATGAAAACCAGTTTTCTAGATTTTTAACTGGGATTTTTTGTCAAAGATGAGAAAATATTCAACATGATTTTTACACGCTATTTTATAACTGAATGAAACTGGTTGTGTAAAACTATGTAAAATAGTGCTAAGTTGATTACATTTTAATGTAATCATGTATTTTAGTATTTGTGTATTGAATAGCATTTTTTTCATGGCTGAAAGGCAGCTGAGTGCGTATGTCTGGGGTGGTGGACTACAAAGGAATAGGGATTTCAAAACAAGAAAGAATAAGTATGTTATGTGTAATTTAAATTTAGAGATGTCAAACAGGTTTATTTTTGTATCTCCACAAAGCTTAATAGTGTTTCACTATTAAGAGTTTCACTTTTGAGCATTTATTGAGTAAATAAATGTAACATTCTATCTTATTCTTTTACCCATATTTTTACAAAAGATTTTCAGAGAACAGTACAGTATCTTTATCTTTGCAGTTCCATCAAAACTAAAAATAAAAATTGAGTAGTCTTCCAGAATTGTTCCAAGAGCAGTAAGGGTGGGAGGAGGATTGCCTATGAGTATAACATTATTGGAATCTCCCCAGAACGAGTACAAGAAATTCCCTTTGTAATTGTACTAGGAGAAAACAAATCAGTTGTAATACTCAAATATTCTTCCCTACCTTCCCAGTACTTTCTCACATTGACTCTTATCTCCACCCATTGATCCCTAACAGTTTCTTTCTCTTCTTAACATGGTTTCTTGCTAATAAAAATGGTTTGGAAGAGTGCTCAAATTCAAATGATTGGCCCAGGAAGAAAGAATTTAGAATGGAGAGAGGTTCCTGGAGTAGGTGGAATTAAATTAAACCTTGAAGAGAAATAAGGATCCAGATAGTGAAGGGAAAAGAGCATTGTGGGGCAAAGGATGAATATTATTCAAGCAAGATAGATAGGATTTGTGATTATACCTTGTGCAAAATATGGTTGAATATGTAGAGTGAAATTATATGGTGGGTCTTAAAAGCAGATGAGTTATGGTGATTAAAAGAGGGAAAGGGGTTGGAGAAAGGTAGAAGAGGATATAGGGGGATAAATGATAATGGAAGGAGACTTGACTTGGGGGGTGAACACACAATACAATGTACCTATGATGTATTATAGAATTATACATCTGAAACCTATATAATTTTATTAACCAACTAGAGGCCTATGCACAAAATTTGTGCAAGGGGCTTGGCCCTTGCAGCTGCGGCAGCTTACCTTAGGCTTCACAGCCCTGGCTTTGTCTGGAAGGTTGTTTGGTTGTTCGGTCTAATTAGCATATTATGCTTTTATTATTATAGATATCACCCAATAAATTAAGCAAATAAATAATAAACAAATAATTGCAGAAAAAAGTAGCTGGGTTAATTCAACATTTAAAACAATGAGTGAATGTAAATCATATCAAAAAGCTTAAGAACGACATGTCAATAGATGCAGTAAATACATTTGAAAAAAATCAACATCCATCATGAAGTAACTCAGCATATGAGGAACAGAAGGTAATTTTCTCAACTTCATAAAGGGCATACATATAAAATCCAATAGCTAATAACTTAATGGTGAAAGATTGGATGCCTTTACCTGAGAGTTGCAGGCAGTGCAAAGTGCCTGCTCTTATCATTCCTATTCAACATTGCACTGGAAGTCCTAGTCAGTGCAGTAGGGTAAAGAAATAAAAGCTATACCATTTGGAAAAGAAGAAATAATATTATTTTATTTACAGGTCATATAATTGTCTACAAAATTCCCCAAACTATGAAAAAGCTATAAAACTGATAAATGAGTGTAGCAAGGTGGCAAGATCAAAGGTTAATACACAAAATTAATTGCATTTCTCTATACTGACAATGGAAAATTTAAATAGATAAAACAGCACTATTAAAGCTGCATTAAAATATAACATACACGAGGATATTAAAAATATGAATAATTATAGGTGAAAGCTATAAATCAATGAGATAAATCAAAGAACATTTGAATAAATGGAGATATATCTTTTTATGGACTGAGGAATTTAGGTTCCTCAGTCCATAAAAAGATTTATATCCTTTAAGATTTTGATTCTCCCTAAGTTGATTTATATTCAATAGAGTCCTAACCAAAACCTCAGCAAGATTTTTTATAGAAACTGAAAAACGTATTTTAAAATGTATGTAGAAAAGCAAAATATCTAGAATAATCAAAGAAATCTTGGCAATAAAAAACAAAGCTGGAGAATTCATACTAACTGATTCAAGATTTATACTCTATAATTAGTGCAATAAGGCCAATACAATATTGGCATAAGGATAGACAAACAGATCAATGGAATGGAATGGAATCTAGAAATAGATTATACATACACATATAGTCAACTTTTTTTTTTTCAAAGGTGCTATTTTATGTAATGGGGAAATCATGTTTGAAACAATTAAGTTTTCAAAAATTGAACTCAAATGAGTTATACAATATATCTAAAAAAACCCCTAAATTTATAAAACTTCTAGAAGGAAGCAGAGAAAAAAATCGATTGACCTTTCATTAGGCCAAGAATTTTAAGCTATGACACCAAAAACATGAATCATAGAAGAAAAAATACTAGTAGACAAATTGGACTGCATAAAAGTACATTTTTCCCCCTCTTGAACAATTGTATTAATATTAAGAAAATGAAAAAACAGGCCAACAGTTGGGAGAAATATCCTTGAAGAACACATAGGCTATGAAGGACTTATACACAAAGGATATAAAGAACTCCTTAATAATAAGACAAATAATCCATTTAAAAATAGACGGAAAAATTGAACAGACATTCTATCAAAGAAAAAATACGAACAATGTATTACCTGTAATAATTTACTAAATGTTGGCTTAAAATAATAATAAACATTTATTTTATAAGTTTTGCAGGTCAGGAAATCAGAAATATCTTAACTGGTTGTTCTGGTTTTATAGCAGTCTTCTAAAACTTTAACTGGGGACTTGAGAATATGCCTTCAAAATGGCTTACTCACCAGTTTATGTTATTCATTATATTCCACAAATGAGTGAGATCATGTGATATTTATCATTCCCTGACTGACTTATTTCGCTTAGCATAATGCTCTCCAGCTCCATCTATGCTATTGCAAATGGTGCTCAAACCTCAGAGGGATTAAAGGAGGATGGGGGTAAAGGGGAGAAATCAATCAAAGGACTTGTATGCATGCATATAAGCATAACTAATGGACCCAGACAATAGGGGGTGAGGGTGTGGGCATGATTGGGGGTAGGGAGGCAATGGGGGGATAAGGACACATGTAATAACTTAATCAATAAAGAAAAAAAAATGACTTACATTGTTGGTAAGTTGATGCTGCCTAGTCAGGAGACCCGAATTCTTTATCATGTGGCTCTCTCCATGGTGTTTTTTTTTAATGTCCTTATTACATGGTGCTGGTTTACTTCAAAGTGAGTGAGCCAAGAGAGATCAAGGAAAAAGCAGCGATGGCTTTTGTAACCTAGCCTTAGCTGTCACACTATCGTTTCCACAGTCCAGTTGTTACCCAGCCCTATTAAATTTAGGAGCTAGCTACTGAGAGGCGCGAATACCTGTATTTAGGGATCATTTGGGGGGCATCTTTAATGCTGACCAATAGAGATAGCAAAGAAGTACTGATAAGTTTCACATCGTTAGTCAGCAGGGAAGTGCAAATTAAAACCACAAATATAGAGCAATACATATCTACTAGAATGGTTTTTAAAATCCTGACACTACAAAGTCTTAACAAGGATGCAGTGCAATGGGAACACTCATATATTGCAGCTGGGAATGTGAAATGGTAGAGCCAGTTTGCAAAACAATTTGATAAAGTTAACCAAATACTTAACCATTTAACCTAGCAGTTTTACTCCTAGGTATTTAAAGGAGAAATGAAACATATGTCTGTGCAATATTTTATGAGAATGCCTACAGCAATTTTACTCATAATAACCAAAATCTGGAAGTAGTTCAAATGCTGTTCAACCAATGAGTGGGTCATGAAATTGGACTCTTACAATTCAGCAATAAAAAGGAATTACTTATACATGCCAACATAGCCGAACCTCAAAAGCATTATTCTAAGGGAAAGAAACCATATACAAAAGGTATATATTGTATAATTCCATTTTTATGACACTCTAGTAAAAGGAGGCTATTGGGACAGAAATTAGATTAATGGTTGCCGGGGGCTGAGGATAGGGAGAGTGAATTGACTATAAAGGGACATTGAAAAGTTTTGGATTTGGTGGAAACATTCTGTATCTTGATTGTGGTAGTGGTTATACAACTTATGTGTATGTTTGTCAAGATATTTCTGAAAAGAGTGTAGTTTTCTATTATACTACAGTAAACCTGACTTTTCAAAAAGCAAGTGTAATGTATTTAAATATTATGCTAGCTTTCATACTTTAGTATTGCCCTGAGAAGATTAGGTTTGGGTAAATGTCAGGCGAGTGCTATTAATTCTGAGGGAAATGACAAGTACGAAAGTTGTTTAAATAGAAAGAGACAATAGACTGACAGTTGTCGGGGGTGGGGGTGGGGGGCTCGGGGGGTTTGGGAAGCTGGGTAAAAAAGATGAAGGGATGAAGCTTTACAAATTTATAGTTACAGAATGTCACACAGATGTAGATTAGAACATAGGGAATATATATATTTCATGATAACCATATATGGGGCCAGGTGAATACTTGAAGCCATGGAAAGGAGGTGCACCCTGTAAAGTACAGGATTATCTAACCACTTTGCTGTATATATAAAACTAATCCCAAATAATATTGAATGTGAACTGTAATTGAAAAAGAAAAAGCTGTTTGGTTATGGTAAGAGTGATTGTATTGAAGAGGAGGTATACAAGGTTTTCCAGAGGAACAGAACTGAAAGGCGGTATGCATGCTTGTATAACTAAAAGGATTTATTTTAGGGAACTGGCTCATGTACTTGTGGAGGCTTGATAAGTTCATTATACAACTGGGGAGGCAGGAGACTCAGGAAAGAGCTGAAGTTTGAGTTCAAAGGCAGTCTGCTGGAGAAGCAGAAGGAGCTGATGTTGCAGATGAAGTCCAAAGAGCTGATGTTGCTCCAAAGGCAGTCTTCTGGAAAACGTTTTCTTGCTTGAGGGAGGTTAGCTTGCTGTTCTGTTCAGCAGTAGAACCAACTGATTCAACTGAAACTAATTAGATTAAGGCCATTGTTGAGGGCAATCTGCTTTACTCCAAGTCCACAGACTTAAATGTAAATCACCCTAAAATGCCTCACAGAAATATCCAGAATGGTGATTGACCAAGTATCTAGGCACTGTGTCTCAGTCAAGTTGACACATAAAATTAACCATCACAGGAGGGGATTTTATTGACTGGAGGGGACATAAGGAACCTTCTGAAGGGACAGAAATATTCCATATCTTAATTGGGGTGGCGATTACATAGGTGTGTACATTTATCAAAACTCAAGTTGTAATCTTAAACTCTGTGCACTATATTGCATGTAAATTATACATAAGAAAAAAATCCTAAAGAAGTGCTGGGCAGCTGTGTCATGAGGTGTTATCTCATAGAGTAGATGTGTGTGAGTGTGTGTTTCTGTGTGTGTGTGTGTGTGTGTGTGTGTGTGTGTAAGGGCTGATAGATAAGTGATGAAGATTTTCCCTGCTATGACATTGTCTTCCCCATTTGTCTCTCTATTTTTATTGAAGTACCCACATCCACTATAAAGACTCACTGACACTTTCACTCACCATCATTTTAAAGAATGCATTACTTTCTCCCTAATTCTTTGGAAGTGTATGGATTTCTATTTTCAAATGTTTACTGACTAGGCAATTATCTACCCATTACTAGAATAGAGAGTTAAGATACATGCTGTTTTTACTAAATGACTAAGGAACTAGGAAGAAACTTAAATTGAATACTTATCTTTTACTAATAAAGGCAATTTAAAAGATGACATATATAGTTACCATTCTAGTCATCTGATTTTGACATATTTTTTACTCAGACTCAATGTCATCAGATTGAAATTAAATTTTGAAGCTTAATAATTGGTCTTTCACAATTCTTCCAAGGGCAAAAGAGAGCACCTTTTATATGTTAGTGTGGTCGTTTTATTTTATTATTTTAATTTTAAAATTTGTTGTTGTTAATTCTCACCTGAGGATGTTTTTTAATTGACTTTTAGATAGAGTGGAAGGGAGGAAGAGTGAGAGAGGCACATCAATTGGTTGCCTTCTGCATGGACTCCTACTGAGCCTGCAACCTACATACGTGCCCTTGACCGGAATTGAACCTGGGACCCTTAGTCTGCAGGCTGATGCTCTATCCACTGAGCTAAACTGGCTAGGGCTATTGTCAATTTATTATTATTATTATTATTATTATTATTATTATTAATTATTATTTTTAACCCTTATCCAAAGATACCCTTCCATTAATATCCACAGAGAGTGGAAGAGAGAGGGAAAGAAAGAGAGAAACATGGATGTGAGAGAAGCATGTCAACTTCTTGCCTCATGCATGTGCCCCAACCAGGGCCTGGTAGGGGATAAGCCTGCAACTAAGGCATGGGCCTCTGACCAGAATCAAACCTGGTACTCTTCAGTCCCCAGGCTGATGCTCCATCCACTGAGCCAAATCAGTTAGGGCTCAACATTGACGTTTCTATCTCTCTCTTCCTCCCTCTCCCTCCCTCTCCCTCTTTGAAATAAATAAAATCAATAATACACACACACATATATATATATTGTAATATTGAAAAACATCTTGTCTTCCTTCCTTCCTTCCTCCCTACCTTCTCCCTCCTTCCCTCCCTCCCTTCTTCCCTCCCTGCTTCTCTCTCTCTTCTCTTCTCTTCTATTTCTTTCTTTCTTTCTTTCTTTCTTTCTTTCTTTCTTTCTTTCTTTCTTTCTTTCTTTCTTTCTTTCTTTCTTTCTTTCTAAAATAAAAGCTCTTAATCAAACAAAAAGAAGCTAGGAAATTGCCAAGTGAAAAGTAACCTATATTTGCAAAATCAGTCTGTAGATTAAGGTGAATATTTTTATGCAGAGTAATCTCATAAAATTTAAATACCCTACAATATAACAATTAATTAAAGAATATAATAAACAGTATTATTGAACATTTCTTTTAATATATACATTTTTTTTTCAGATTCTCTGGTCAGGTGAGAGGGAGTTGTTAGATCTAAAATAATTCTTGAGAACAATTATCTACATTAATAAAAGAATAAGATGCAAATTGGCCATACCTTTCTGATGCCCACCAACCAATCAGGAGTGAGTATGCAAATTAACCCAACAAAGATGGTGAGTTAATTTGCATACATAGGTACTGAGTGGCCGAGGCAGGGTGGGACACTTTTGTTACCATGGCAACAATGCAGGCATTACACAGTGCCCCACTCGTCTGGGCCTCTGGGGAGCATGGGAAGGCAGAAAGGCGGCTCTAGCCAGAGCGAAGGCGGTGCTGGCAGCCAGGGGAAGGAAGACCCATTCTTGCACAAATCTTCGTGTATCGGGACTCTAGTTTTGATATAATCTGATATATAGTCTGATATTATTTTGATATTTGAAAGGAAAATGGCATTTATTTATTTACTTCAAATTATAGTTTAACCTACAAAATAATGATAGACAAATTTAGTATAGACACACCTAGTCCTGGCCATTCATCCCCTTTAGTTTTTCCTAGGAGATAGGACCCAAGTAGCCTTATATGTTATCAGCACTAATCTATGACAAAGCTTCTTTTTCTGGCATGAGCCAGACATCAGACCTCTCTCTCTCCCAGGTGTCAGTAATACATTTTAAAACTCCTAGTGGTTCCCATGAAACTCCATTAGGCTAGAGGTTAGGAATAGCCCTTACCCAATACTTAAAGAAAGGTGTGGCAGAGACTTCAAACAGAGATCTCTCAAAGAAAAAAAAAATAATCTTTTTTCCTTCCTACCCCTGCTGTCGCTTTATATCCAGAGTCCCAGAGTAGGTTCTCAGTACCATTTCTTATTCTTTGGGTCTACCTTATCCTTGCATAGATAATATTTTCTTTCTCCTTTACTATTTATTGGCACCATAAGATTTTTCTTCTTTTTCCAAGCCCAGAAATATTACCAAAATAAGTGCAAAATTTAGTGGACTAGAGATAGATTTGGATGCATGCCCATAGAGCTACATTTTTTTTTTCAAGATGAGATAAAACTGGATCTAGGGCAAAGAGAGAAAAAGATTAAACAAAAATGATTCCTCAAAATGTGACAGAGCAGAAGGATTTTCTACTACAGTGACCAAGAAGTGGAAGGAAGGGATGCTGTGTCCAGCTGTCCTTGGTGTGACTGTCCAGTTGTATTCCCTGAAGACAACCAACAGACCCAGACAATCTTTTTGTTATTAATTTTAGAGAGAGAAGAAGGGAGAGAGAGTGAGAGAAAGAAACATCATAAAAACCAACTGTACACAGAGATGGAACCTGCACCCTCAGTATGTGCCAGGACTAGGAATCAAACCCACAGTCTTTTGGTGTATAGGATTGCGCTACAACTGAGCCACCTAACTAGGGCCAGACCTAGACAGTTTTAAGTGTCTTCGAAGGAGGAAGGAGAGAAGTTGTATACTTTGGTGATGATGAGAAATTGTAAGACTTAGTCCTCTAAGATGGAACTCCACAAACCACGTTAGGAATTTCTCTATTATTTATGGCAGTAATGGAGCTCCTCCAGCTGATTCATAAACACACACACACACACACACACACACACACACACACACACAATCTATATGCATGTAACCTTTTCAAGAATAGAGAAGGTTTAAAATGAGACCTGGCTGTGGATAATAGGATATTTAATGTAAGACTCTACATATGAGATGTATCTTGTTATAAAAAGTAATTGAAGTCCACCTTATTTTTTTAAGTGACATTCAGATAATGATTTTATTATCTTGATTTAAACTATAAAAATACAAACATTTTGAGCATAATATTTTCTCAGGGACAGGTCTGAGGGGCTCATAGAAAAGAAAACATTTTTGACTGACTCAACACTTATTTGAGTACTGGATATTGAGTATCATGTATTGGCGTAGGTGCACTGGTAAGTATAATCTACAATATAACTAGTCTCCTGATGCTAGTTTTCACTCTTAGTGGAAATGGCTCTCAAACTTTGGCAGGCATTACAATTACTTAGAGAGTTTGTTAAAATACAGATCACTGGGCCCCATTCCCAGAGTTTCTAACTCAGAAGATTTGGGGCAGAAACCAAAAGTCTGCATTTCTACCAAATTTTCATGTGACACTGATGCCTCTGGTCTGGGGACTACTCTTTGAAAACCATAATATCTCAAATTTAATGGGGGGGAAATGTATAAAAATTGTTGATAATGGTAAATTAAGATTTTCTTATATGAATGATTATCTCTCGTGACTTTAATGATGGCTAGAATATATTTTGTAGTCATAACAATGTTAAAACAGCATGGAGAATAACAAATCCCAATAAAGAAAGAATTCCCCTTTCATCACTATAGTCTGAAACTGTTTTTAGACCTAAAGGTAATTCATTGGAAGCAGTCTAAACAGTATTAGGTTCTAAGGACTAAATAATATTCCAGTCCAAAATAATACTGAAAGATTACCAAGTTAAAGCCAAGGTCACACTTGTTTTTTGCAAGCAGTCCACCATTGATGCTAATTATGATAAAAATATTCATAGATAAAAAGAAGTTACTGTATGTCTTTTTAGATGGGTTTATTTTATAATATTGAAAGCATGATAATTGATATAGTTTAAAAATTTACAGCTTTAGTTTTGTCTGGCCAAATGTTTTGATCAAGTTAGAATTTAGTCTAATAGTCATGGATTGGCCAGAACAATGTGGTGTGTGAACAATGTGGAAATTTTATCCAATTTGGATAGAAGTCTATAGTGACTTTCAGAGTTGGCATTAGGATTTTCTTTGACTAACTTCTTTATCACCTATATCTAGCCAGTCCCTAAATTCTCTCACATCTTCTTGCAGCTGTAGCTCATATTCCCTCCCTTTGTTCTTTTGTCTAGAATTTTCTTCATGAAAACTCTCAAAGCTCATTTGACTGACTTCTCTTTGTCACAATTTGAAATGTTCCCCTATTGTACTTTAGACCAATCTAAACTTTCCTCACATAAACATTTCTCTCTACATTTGTTCATTTTCCATTATAAATATGTGAATCTTTCCCATTCAAAAAAGTTTATTTAACCATCTCTTGTTAAATGCTGAAATTCTTAACCAATATTTTATACTTGGTATCATATCCTACTCATTCTTTTTCTCAGTGCATTTAAGAGCTATGATTATGGCACATTCTTCGTGGGATATATCCACCTAGCAAAATGATTGTTTCAATTCTTGACATGGAATTCTAGCGTGTCCATACTCACCTTTCTTCCAAGGCCTATAAGCCAAATTTATCTTCCATGGACCCTGCTGCAGTCTAACTCAAGCATCTGAGTATGCTTAGCATTTTGTTTTTTATATTCTAAAGGTCTGTTTACTTTTTCCTATGTAGTATTTGTACACATATATTAGCTCAACTTTCTTTATTACTTTTTTTTTGTGGGGTGGGGGATAGAGACATAGTTAAAATACTAAAACTAGTTAAACTAGTAAAATCTATTCTCTCATAGTATATGGTCACTCCCTTATGGAGAGTAAAGCAGATCTGGCTATGAATCTTCCCTTGGCCACTTGCTGGCTGCGTGCATTTATTCGCTAACTTCTCTGTGCCTTGTTTTTCTTATTTGAATATTTGTGGGAAATAGGATTTTGTATTGCTAAGGATTCAGTGAGACAATTATTTGAATAACACAGATTATCTGATATAACATCGAGCGCAGTGGTTTAGCTAAAAAGAAATTGTTTTCCTACCAGGGATGTCTTGAGGTGAGCATTTGATGACTGAAGGGGAAGCGCTGACAATTTTATTAGCACATGGCTTCTTTTGCTAAGGCAGCTGCTTTAGTTGATCCAGACAACAAAAAAGTTGTGATCTGGGGTTGCACATATTTCCTCTCTCATCCTACTGACTAAGATTTAGTCCTGTAATCACATTTAGCTGCAAAGGAGTCAGAGTAGCTAAGTCAGCTGTGTGCTCTACTGAAACTCAGGCGGAGGGGTCTCAGTTTGGGGAAGATTGGGGCCAAACAATATTCATAATGAAATCAGGATTCTGATCCCAAAAGACTGTAACTCATACTTCTGAGTTGTGAGGCCTCCTGATAGTTTCCCTTTGATATCTCTAGCCCAATCCTATATTTAGATTTGTTACACATACCTTTTCCTTCAAACCGTTAAAACTCCTAAAGTACAGGACTCTGTCTACATGTCTTATTTAGCTTTTAATGTGTCCCCTCATCTGCTTTACTACATTCTCTACACTAAATTAAAAAAAAAAATCACAATTCCAGGGCATTTTATAAATTTCAGTAGTTTAAACATGACTCTAGAGAATGTGCGATTGAAGTTTGTGAACATTCATATTTATATCAAGGTTCTACTTTTTCAGTTCTTTGTAATTAGGATAGTCATTCTGCTTCCATCATTGGGCAGCAATCAAAAGGTAAGTAGAGCAATTAGGATGGCCTCCACCCTATGTCTTTGGCCCTACAGTTTTCTAGAAGTAGTAGTTTTTGGAATTATGTAATGTCCTCTATCAATGACAACATAAGAATGTTATTACATTTCCTTTTGTGACAGTGTGCTGTGGTCTGGTAATTGTGAAGGTTATGTAGGGGCACAATGGTAAATAAAGGCAAAGTCTTAAATTTTTAGATTTTTATTTTAAAACAAATTTTATAGTAATTAACACCTACATTTAAACAGAATGATGCATTAATTAAATGCCTTGTCATAACTATTATAAGCTCTGTTAGAAAAATAGACATCTTACATCTACAGTGTCAGCTCTTTAATAAATACATAAAACAGCAGTTAGTAGTCAACCAGAATTATATAAACAGCTTCATAGTATATTATATGAAATTGTCATATTCCCCAATCTTCTGTGTCCTTTAAGGAGATTTAATTTTATGTATAATTCAAAGCCAGAAATAATAAGAAACTTGCTTAATGAGAATGTTTCTTAGAGCTATTTTATATTTAAATATTTTAATTTAAAAATACACTCTATGTTAAAAATTTTTTACAAAGGCAATATTAATTAAATGAAACAAGGTTATATCATTGATAATTTAAAAACATTTCTAAATTTTCTTTGCAGAGGTTTAAAAATGAAGTAGCTATAAATGTAAAATAGTTCTGAAGTTATGTTAAATATCTGAAAATGAATATCTATATTAATATGTGCAAATTTGTATTTTCCCATAATTTAGAATGAAAGTATTTGATATTCAATATTCGTAATAAAATTTATGTACCCTATTTGTCATTGTGTGAATTCTTATCAAAATCATATTTATCTATGGTATAATATAAAGTTAATAAAAGTTCTTTAGACAAATCACAGTTTCTATCCTTGGTAACTGCAGTGTGTGTGTGTGTGTGTGTGTGTGTGTGTGTGTGTTTATTGTTAGGTTAAATAATTTTAAACTGAAATTAGATTGTAGAGGTTCAAACCTGATTAAAAGAGTTAGCTTAAAAGGTACATTTTATGTAGGAAAGTATTTCAGGTAGATAAAAGAGTAGTGTTGTTACTCTCATGCGTTTTATTAACGTCTGCCCAGATAGCTGAACAACTGTTTCAAATAATTAAAATAATTTAAATATGGATTTTTTTATGACAGTCATTACATAGGCTTGAAGGTAAATTTATCAGAGCCAAAGGAAAAAAATTACTCAAAAGAAGAGAAATGTTAAAAAAGAATAAAAATGTAGGACTCAAAGAGAAAGTTATTTTTCCCCCAACAGCACTGATTGGTTGTATCGTATTTTTCTCCTGTTGCTGATGTAACATGTGCAAGATGGTGCAAAATGTAATTATAATGTTTACATATAATAGTCTTTCACTTAATTTTGTTTAACAGAGAAATGATATTATAGAAATATTCATTACAAAGGAATAGAAAGAAAAAAAATTATTAACAAGACTGGGAGAAACCCCCTTACTCTTATCAGTTAAACCAGGCTTTGCAGAAATCATAGTCACTGGCAGAAAGAGGAGGTTAAAAGAGCTTTAATAATGTAGACGTCTGCAGGATGTGAGCTCATAATCATACAATTAGGATCCATGCTGAGTTGTATGTGATTCAATTGTACTGAAAACTGGCTCATATGCCATCATAAATGAATATTCAAATACTTGTAAGAAAGCAGTGTCCCTATACTCATTAACATGTAGTTAAAAATTAGTGTACCATTTATTTAAGCACAACTTTCAACACTGCATCTAACATGCCAACAATTGTAAGATACATCACAATTTCAGAGATGTTACTGAAAAAGCGGATGTGTCAAAATAAATGAAATATGAATTTGTATAATCAGCTACCCACTGCAAATTTTCCATAGAGGAATTATAAAAGAGAAGGGAAATGATCTGAAAACTAATTCTGTATTTCTTTGAAAGATGATATATTTCAATTTGCATTGCATGAAATTGAGTTATTAAGGTCAGTATATATTGGTAAGGACAGTCATAAATTAAATGTTTAGAGCAAATAAAACAAAATACATTATGCACATGCTTGAACTCCCAAGTAGTTATATTTCTCTTGAAACTTTTATTAAAGTATATAGGCCTCAAATCCTTTAAAACCGAATCTCTAACAGTTATGAGAACTTAAAATGCTTAATTTTCAATGGATCTGTCTTTGTTCAGGTACATAGATTCCAATGAGTTTTAAAATTATTAAGAGGTGTTTGGAAATAAACATTATTTCATTACATCTGGTTATTTTTCATAATTGGGCTTATTGAGTTTGAGGGCAATCCCTTAGAAAACTGAGTGGGGGGAAAAATAGGAGTAAGAAAAGGAAGTAAAAGGCACTGAATCTAATTTGCTATATCAGGTACCCGGAATAAATAATTCTATAGAGAAACATTTCCATAGTCCCTCATAAAAATATATCAATGTCTCATGGAAGCCATAAGAATATCTTCAATGGAGATTAGGAAATATTAATAAATATTTGGAATTTATTCTTTTTTTAATTTAAGTTCTTTATTGTTTAATGTATTACATTGGAATTTATTCTTTAGTGAAGGATTATGTCTAATGCAGTAATTTTAATAATGATTTAAAAAAATTTGCCTGAAGACAAAAAAATCCATTTTGTTTATTTTAATTTTTAAAATATTGATTAACTAAAACTGCTTTGAACATTTAGGACATAATCAGATTTTTAGTGAATTTCTGAGTCTTGCAGAGAATATGTATGATTTCATATACGTTAAGAAATTTTAAAAAAGATATCAAATGCTTAAAAACCCATGTACACTGCAGTGTGAAGATTTCCCCAGAGAAATCAAATGCATACAGTTATGTTGTAGTGTTATGTCTGGCACATTGCTAAGTTATTACATGGCACATATAATTTAAATGTAAGTCGTTTAGGGCACAGAAATGTTGTCGTACCAAAAGTATTCAAGTTCCCAACTTTGTTAATCATTAAAAATGTCATTACTTATGTTTGATATCAGTGAATCTTAAAAGGCTCCTGTGGTCATAATGAAAATAGGCTCTATATACAAATATTATTTAATCTAAGAATACCCTGTTTTCCCTTACCTTTTAATTCTAATTAGTCAAATATTAATTCTCTTCTCACAAACCATTATACATGAACATACCAATTATTCAAGTAAAATATAAGTTCAATAACCTTTAAGAATTAGATCATTAAGTGGAAAAAAAGAAAGAACGCACATAACAGTCATCATCTAGCTTTGAACAGCGTATCAGGAAGTTTGTCTCTCCCTATGATAACAGCTTCAGTTTGTTATAAATTAGTGCATACTAGTGAGAGTGTAAAAATATAAACTCTGGACTTTCAGGATTTCACTATATTTTGCTCTTTTGGATAATTATTCCACATGAAAATTAGTTTATGAACATCATAATGTTCATTTTTAAATTGTCAGCATTTTAATAAATGGAATTTTCCCACTTTTTCCTTTTGGGACTGTCAGGTATCAATTTATTTTCCTTTTAAAAAGGATGCTACATGTGACAAACTGCAAAATGTGATTTTTATGTTATCCTTGGTGGTCAAGGGTATCTTAAATAAGTGAGTCACAGTACTGAATTATGTCAGTGTCTCCAATCTCTCATGTGGGGAAGGAAATACAGTTCAACTTTGAGTCATAGTTGTTTGGCTATGGGGACTGCTAATGGAGTTGCCCTATTTGTTGGCTCCAGAGCAACTTATGCATTAAAATGCACTTTTGGGTAGAATGTGGGGTACAGACTTTAGTCTTCATTGAAATGCAAATATCTAGCACTTTGATTAACTCAGGTGCTGAAAGACAGTAAATCTGGGATGTTAATTATAAAAAGACATTGTTGTCATAGGCAAAGCTCTGACTACTGGATGTCTTGCCAGTTAAATGAGAATAAATCTGTAGGGCTGTGGTAATTGTGAAGAAGTTTCCATTCTTCTGTATCAATCTCGGGGTGAGCAGTGCATAGTTCTAGGGGGTGCTGTTCACACAGGCGAAGGCATAAATGGATTTCACACCTGTACTCAACTCTTAGAAGTTGATTGGCAGGAAATATTGGAACTAGTCATGGCCAATTCAGTCTGAATGACTCTTTCTGCCTTGCTTTGCAATTTTCTCATGCTCATATACTTAAGACTTCAGTAAATCTCATTTAAAAACACTTGCCAATTGTATATTTTAAAGACTCAAGAGGTAGCATGATAATTGTGCAATGAACACTAGCCTGGCAATAAGATAGAAATTGTCTTCAAATGCTGCCACTTACTGGGATGGTTTTTGAGACATCACTTAAACATGATTCCCTGACTAACTAAAACGATGAATTAGCTTATTTCTTAGATATTGTTTATCTTCCTCCAATTGCATACTTTTAGAATTCTAATCAGTGGGGTTGAGGTGATACTATATTATATGGTCTAATATAACTTTTAATTTTAAAAAATGCTAATATCTACTTAGAGTAAATATCTGAGAAATCTCAGTCAAAAGTCTGGAACTTTGCTTGAGGCAGAGTTTCTAAATATCTTCTGAATTTTAACCGGATGATTAGACAAATGAAATGGTGAAATAGTTTGTCCAGTTAACCAGGTAAGAAGATATCAGACTCCACATCTTCAAACAATGAAGCTGTTCAAATTTTGATGTTACTTTACAGTGTCCCTTATTAAACATTCAGCTTTTTAAAACAGTATTTTAATAAAGTGACATTGTATTATTAAGTTTTATGGCAGTAGTAACTTAGCACTTATTTAATCCAGTCATCTGTGATATATATAAACTTATCCTGTAAGAAAGAAAACCAAACCATAAAGGCAAAGAGGAGAGAATGTTGGAATTAGTATCCATCTTGTAAAGAGAAGAAAACAAACACACATACATAAAACTACAGTTTCAAAAGCAGTAACCCCCAAGATTAATGTTTTATCTGTTCACCTCCTAAGTGAAACACTAATTTACTCATCTAGTTATTCTTGTAGATTCACTGCCAAATGTTGAAGTGTTTGGCAACATTAGAATAAATGCCTGATTATTATTTTTCATTTGCATGTTCCATGCAGGGATTACTGTGCTCTTGCAGCAACACAATGCCAAAACTATCTCAAAAGCATTGCTTCTCCCTGGGAAGCTTAGGAATGGCCAGGTACCTGTAAAGTGTAATCAGTGCTCTTCAGATGATCTACATTCTACGCTGATCTAAATAAGTTATATATTACAGTAAAGTGCTACAATGACACTAGTCTCAAACAGTAGTAAGACACATTTTTTCTCTGAAAAAGTCAGCAGCAATGTGAGTCACATGATGATGAGGATGCTTCAGTCTCCATTCCAGTGAAAACCAGCAACTAGCATGATCTAGAACAATTTGTCTCCTCCTGTGACTTCTAAAACTATAATTTTAGGAGCAATTATTAAAAATCCAGTTTCCAATAAAGTACTTTTAAAAAAATCCTTTTAGAAGTTGCACCTGAAAGTTTCATGAGCATTTAATTTGCTGATATCCATTTTTATTTCTTCAGGCTTCTCTCGTCGGTAGGTCACTGCTCTTGTGCAAACACTTTGCAGAATTGACTTGTCCTTAATGGAGAAGAAATATTAGCATTAATTAAGGACCTAAATATTGGAAGTAGACGATGACATATTGATAGTAATGCTTTTTTTTTTTTTTTTTTTTTTTAAGAATTCACTGACCTTTTTTGAGGCTGACACCCTGTAATCTGCTGAGGACTTCATTTTATTACTATTCCATTGTAATATCACCTGTCTAATGATAAGGACTTTAAGCAACCCAATCAAGAACGTAACTATGAAAATGATAAAAAATATCCTCATGTAGCTTGGACTAGAGAAGCATTCTGTAATGAAGCAAACAAATAAATTGATTAAAAATGTGAAGGAGTAGGTAAAAAGATTCCAACAAGTAAACAGAGTTTACCATCTCAATTAATAGGAGCAGAGATATTTGCAAATTTACATTTTGAAAACAGAGGACTACCATTACTGTAAATTCAAAGAAGACTCTGGAACTTTTATTACACCTTTATTAAAATATTTTTAACATAAAACTCTCCTTTGTAGAATAGCCACAATTAAGTATTTAATAAGAGTATTTATTTACAACTTGCTTGATTCTTAGTAGTATTAACTGGAATATGTCTAAATCCTTTAACCAAATATAATTGTATCCATGATAGAGAGAGGGTCAGTTTTTGTGATGTGTTTTTGTGATGTGTTCCCATGATCACAAGTGGGAACTGGGATTTAAAAAATTATTTAACTGCACCCCCCCATTAGTTTATGTTCTCCTTGTTTTGTTCCTCTTCATTTGATGCAAACCAGTAATGGAAATTAAAGTAAACATCTGCAGAAGCTAAAATCAGTACTACTCTAACAGATGAAAAAATATTTCCTTTGAAATTGCAATGTCACTTCTCATAATTATTACACATAGATTCTCCAGGAAATAAATATTACACATAGATTCTCCAGGGGTGTCCAGTTGAGGACAATACACAAAATCTCTTTCCTCAATGTTTCTTTCTCTTTCTCTTTCTTTCTTTCTTTCTTTCTTTCTTTCTTTCTTTCTTTCTTTCTTTCTTTCTTTCTTTCTTTCTTTCTTTCTCTTTCTTTCTTCTCTCTCTCTCTCTCTCTCTCTCTCTCTCTCTCTCTCTCTCTCTCTCTCTCTCTTAACCAAGTTTTGCATCTAAATATTCCACTTGTAGTTTTTTAAGATTAAATAATTGCTAGCTGGAAAAGGATATGCTGCATTCAGAGGAGGAGCATGCTAGGTCTCTGTTTTAGCACTAGACTTTTGGCAAACTCTAGCTGGAAAGTCTACAGACTCTGTGGCTGCCAGAGGTATTATCCAAATCTAAGAGGAACGTGGTTGCACAATATGTCAGTATTCCACAGAATTTACCAGCTGTTCCAGACTAAAAAAATTACCTCCTGGCCTAAAGAGGCATGTGTTTCTTGCCTATTCTTTGCACTTTGGGGACTTCACCTAAACATCTAAAGATCTCCCTGAGAGGGAGGGATTTTTGGGAGGGGACCTGCCAAGACTTAGAAAAGCAATCACCCACCAGTGGGTGATCTGTGTCTGAATTCCCAGGGATTACCAAGCGTGCTCTTGAATAAGCCAAGAGCTCAATAACAAGAGCAAGTGCTCCTCTCCAAATGGGAAGAGAGAGTGCAGTTTTCTTTTGGTGAATGATAAGATTTCCTTGAAAGAAAGGTTAAAGAGAGGCTGGAGGACCACTAATTGGAATAGAAGCACCAAACACAAAATGCAAGTTTTCCTGTTTTACACACGGAGAATCCAGGATGCTCTGTTCAAAGATGATGCTCTTGGAGTCCTTCACAGCGACCTTAAAGTTTGTGACATGCATGCCTTTTATCCTGACAGATTGTCATTTCCCCTAGCTGATTCAGAGCTATTCAGTCAGCTAATATCCTTATAAGGGGCATGTGGCTTGATCCCACTTACTGGTTTCTCGCCTAGTAGAAGCTTAGCCAGAAAGACCAAAGAACACTCTTAAAGTGTGATTGAATGAATAGATAATAGAGGTGGTTAACACATGCCCTTTTTCTCTCCTTTCACAAGAGTTGTGAAGGGGAGGGGATTTCCCTAGCTACCCATACATTTTACAAATGTTTATAATGGGTTAGGATAGATGACATTTTCGGGGCCTAAATCTGCATGCATTTTTTAAATGTCATTTTGGATCAGCAAACATTCAGCCATGGCCATGACTATCATCTTGGTTTAGGTCAAGTAAGGGCTTTTTCTAAGGAGCTTTAATGGAATACTTTTTGTAACCACACTTAGGTCACGGTAGGTCTGTTTACTTAACATAATAAATGACATGTTGACAGTAAGGGCTCCATTTATTAGAAAAGGCACTTAGCTTTTGGGAGTGATTGCTACAGCCCCAGCTGGCAGCACATGGGCTCTTTTCAGAGCCAAATTCAGTATGGGCTAAAATCAGTATGGATGGGAGGGAAGAAGGATATTTTGTGCTCTCTCTGTAAGAGCTGGGATAATTCTTACAGATTGGAGAGATTATTGCTAATCTCTCCAACCTGTAAGAGAGATTATAGTGGCAGTTAAGAATGTTTTCAGTGAAGTCATAATTTCATTATGTGTCATCTTTTAATTTACATAATTCTTTCATGTTCACTGGCTCATTTAGTCTTACACTACTCTGAGATTGGTATTCCATTTTATAAATGAAAAAATTGAGGCACAGGGAAGTATTATAAGAGACTGATATTTCTTAACTACTATGTCAAGGGACATGGCTTAAGCTTAGGTCTTCAGACTGAAAGTTCCATACCCTTTCCATTGTGTCACCTTTATAATCATTCACACTAACTTTTATTTATATAATGAAAAATATTTGCAAGGAATAGTCCCTTTGAATTTATGCACTTTAGAAAAGCATATCTTGCTACTTAGAATTTTTTGGCTTCATCCGAAATGTGAAAATGTTGATTTGACATGAGGAAGGTTATAACTGGAAACAAGTTTGGTTTATGAAAAATAATTATGGCTCCATAAGTATTGTCTTTAAGGGTGAAATGAACTCCACATAGGAAACCCCTTGGTTCACTGAGGCCTCTCTAGAAAATATGTTTGGTGTACTTTCATGGAGGTGCACAGGTTGGGAACTTACCTGTGTAGTTGAGAAGGGGGATCTAACACTTCAGCCAACTATGGCAGAAACACTCAGCTAATTTTATTGAGTACCATCTCTGAGATATTGAAAACATTGAAGCAGCTAGTCCATTCTTTAGGATGGTTGATTATGGACCCTTTTGAGGAACATGACTCAATACTTTCTCAGTGCTTTGATTACTAAGCTTTGTCTTACCTGATGTTTGGTCCACATAATGCTGTTCCATGAAAGCACATGAGGATTTACACCGATTAAGTATAGCTTGAGACAGATTGTGGGGGTGAAGACATTGCATACAATTCCTGAAGGGGAAACAGAAGTGAAAACATAATCTTTAAAAGGTTGTAGCCTGTAGTATTTTCTACAAGAAATAAATTAGAATAGAATACTGCTTTAGGATAGCAGCCTTGTAAAACTAGGAAAGAAACCTATGACACTTATTTGTAATTTTGGCTGAATTTAATACCATGACAAAGTTACCTTCTAACCACTTAAAATAGTTTAATAACATATAAAATCAAAATAATGATTCTTCTGCCTATTTTTTTTTCTAGGATTTTTAGGGTCCTACATGTAAGCCTTTAATCCATTTTGTGCTTATTCTCTTATATGGTGTGAGAAGGGGGCCTAGCTCCATTTTTTTACATGTATTTGTCCAGTTTTCCCAGCACTATTTATTGAGTAGACTGTATTTACCTCATTGTATACTCTTGCCTCCGTTGTCATATATTAATTGACTACATAAGTATGTGTTTATTTTTGGGCTCTTTATTCTGTTCCACTGTTCTATGTGTCTGTTTTTATGTTAATACCATGCTGTTTTGATTACTACAGCCTTGTAATATAGTTTGATATCAAGTAGCATGATACCTCCAAACATGTTCTTCTTTCTCAAGATTTCTGTGGCAACTTGGGATCTTTTGTGGTTTCATGTAAACTTTTAGATCAGGGGTCTTCAAACTACGGCCCGCGGGCCACATGCAGCCCCCAGGGGAGTCTGATCCTGCCCGCCAGGTTTTTTGGGCAGTGAGCGCAGCCAAGGTGTTACAGTAGGAATTAGTAGTTCATATAGTCTGGCCCTCCAGCTCTCTGAGGGACCGTGATCTGGCCCCCACTTTAAAAAGTTTGAGGACCCCTGTTTTAGATTATTGGTTCTTGTTCTGTGAAAAACGAACTTTGGTATTTTGATAGGAATCACATTGAATCTGTATATTGCTTTGGGTAATATGGACATTTTAATGATGTTAATTGTTCCTATCCACGAGCAGGGTATATACTTCCATTTATTTGTATCTTCTTCAGTTTCTTTCTGGAGTGTCTTACAATTTTCTGAATACAGGTCTTTTATCTTCTTGGTTAAATTTATCCCTAGGTATTTTATTTTTTGATGCAATTGTAAATGGGGCTTTTTTTTTTTTTTTTTTTTTTTTTAGTTTCCCTGTCTGACAGTTCATTATTGGTATAAAAATACTATGGATTTCTGACCTAGCAGGTATTATGATAAGTGAAATAAATTGGTCAGAGAAAGACAAATACCATATGATTTAACTTACATGTGGCATCTAAAGAACAAAACAAATGAACTAACAAAATAGAAGCAGACCCAAGGATACAGAGAACAGACTGATAGTTGCTAGAGAGGATAGGTGTTGCGGGATTAGGTGAAAAAAATGAAGGGGTTAAGAAGTACAAATTAGTCATGACAAAATAATTATGGGGATATTAAATACAGCCTAGGGTTATAGTTAATAATATTATAATATCTGTATGTTGCCAGGTGAGTGCTGGAAATAACAGGGGGGAACATTTTGTAAAGTATATGATTGCCTAACCACTGAAACCAATACAAAACAATATTAAATGTAAACTGTAATTGAAAAATATTTATAAAATGACTTTTCCATCTTGAGAAGAAAATCTATAGGAAATGAATACTCTCAACACACACACACACACACACATACACAAACACACACACACACTACATAAATGTTTTAGAAGATGAATATTAAGACACTAATAGAAAAGTTTAGCAATCAATGCACAGTTCAAATTTTTGTTTAATTCATTAGAATTAATTCCATCATTATATTTAGGAAATGCATTTCTAAGAGACATAATTTGCTATCCATTCTTTAATAAAAAATTTTACTTGTACTATTAATCCAAAAAAGAGAAGGTTATAAAAATTTGAATAAAACAAATTGGAAGGCACAGTAATGTTTAGAGTAGTGGCTTTGAGCAGGGCTTAAACTGTTATTGGGAAATTAATTATTGGCACAAAACAATAATGCTATCTTCATTTAACATATCACCTTTTATTTATCCATCATTTGTTTCTTTAGTGCTTCATAACCACCATCATTCAGTGATACTATCTAACATTTTTTCTATGATTACAGTGTATAAGTACAAAGTTTTTTAAAAATATGAGTTATCTAATTTAATTCTTTCACAGAACTATAGCAAGGTATTATTATTATCCTCATTTCTGAATATTGATAGAGGAATATTGATAGAGAATATCCTCAAAAAATTCACAGAGAATTTCAACAACTTGCCCTAGATCAAACAGCTAATTAATAGTAAGCTGGGAAGCAAACAACCCCTAAATCATCACATTATAAACCTTAAACTTGCATAAAGTTATAGGCCAATTATATATCTAAAAAACTGGTGGGGAAACCAATGAACCATTATGAATACTGAATATTATTATTAAAAAAAGCAAACCTTATTCTCAAAATTGAAGACAGTGAATGCTTGTTAAATTCTGATACTCCACAGCTACCTAGTGGCCAAAAATTGGAATCTAATCTTAAAATCCCCAAATCCCCCACTCAGTTCTCTTTTAGGATGATGATAATTAATTTGGAGGAGGAGATGCTGCACTTCTAGGGTTATGAAAGGCAGAATAAGAAGGACAAGCATAGCTGTAATGGAGTACTGCTTTATGCATGTTTGGAGTCAGAGAACACTTACCAGTTTTCATTGCACCCTATGTGACACGTGGGGCAGTGTTCACAGAAGCGGCCAATGCTCCTGGGGTCAGTGCACTCACACTTGCCACATACACACGTGCCTCTTCCACTGCACACCTGGCCCTTGGGATTGACACAGTGTTGGGCTGATGTTGATGGGCACTGGCACCGATCTCCTTCCCAGCCGCTGAAGCACCGGCATCTGCCTGCTTCACATTCTCCGTGCCCTGCAACAGACACCAAAGGATCTCAGTTATTGGGGCCACCGACTTTGGGAAGCATTTCCAAATGTGAATTCCCTTCCCATTTCCATGGAAACACCCTGAGAGTGAGGTGAGTGCAAACAACATCATTTTCTACTTGTCTGACATAAACAATGCCAGGATACAGTGTCTATTTCTAAAGCTGTTCTAGTGTAATCTGATGCTGTTGTTTTGTGCTGACAATTGTGAAGTCTGCCCAACTGCTTGAAAGTCACTGTATATTCAGTTTTAAATTAAAAACACAAATATAACTAAGCTATGAAGACTGAAGTAATGTTAACTGCCTGATTTGAAAAGAGGGGTATTTGATTAATAGCTTCCATAATTTATTCTCTTGTCTCTCCTTATTGCTAAGGACCTGGAATCACTCTGAAGGTTCCTGAGGCAAACCATCTAGTGCTTCATTTCTGCAAGTTTAAAGATAAGATTTCTAGAGAAGCCAAACTAATCGTTTCAAGTCTTCAGGACATTAGTTGTCAGGGAACATCAAAAGTACTCTGTGCACTATTATTACGGGGTATTGAGAGAAAGCAAGGTGGTAGATGTGTATGTTTGTTGGGATTGAGGCATTTATGCCAACAAATAAGTTGAGAAAAAACACGAGTAATATGTAGTTAATGCATTTTAGACTGCAGAAGTATCCAAGATTTAATATGCTGATGTGAACTAGAAGTCTTCAAGAGGGGGTACATTTTATAGGATTATGTAGTGTTTCTTGGGCTAATTTATCCACAGGATCCTCCCTCCCTCCCTCCCTCTCTCTCCCTCCCTGTCTCTCCCTCCCTCCCTGCCTTCTTCCCTGTCTCCTTCCCTCTATTGCAGAACACCTCACAAGGTAACTGTTACATAGGGTGTACTTTTGGATTGGCTCACTTTGCTAAGCTTAAAACTGATGAGATTCAGGCCAAACAAATGCTTGCCAGACCCTGTTCCCTGTAAGCAGGCTGCACCACTAATCCTAAGCAGCCGACCTGTGAACATGTGTTTTTATTCTCAAGGGAGACCAGTGAAGAAAATGCTTGTCAGTCTACAGTTTGCACTTACAATTTATATACAAATAATTCAAAGCAGACTCTTAGTTGCCTGTGTGTCAGTAGTATCATAGTCATATAGAAGAGCGTCAGTACATTAATTTTTGATATCTACATATATAAAGAGGTAATATGCAAATTAGCCAGGACACCTTAAAGCATCACCACTGGCTCAGGAGGAGGCTGCATCATGACTGGCTCAGGAGGAACTGCATGTGCAGATGGGTGGGAGGGGACTGTGTGCTGCTCCAAGCCCCACTGGCCGTGGGGAGGCTGGGGCTGGGGCTGGGCCAGAGCAGAGACACAACACCAGGGGCGGGGGCATGCTCTGAGTGGTCAAAGTGCAGAGCATGCCCCCACCCCAGCAGACACACACCAGGGGGGCCTCTGCGCGTGAGCTGCAGAGGAAACACCTTTTCTGAAGGTCATTGGCTAAGCTCCCTGTACATCGCCACTCACAATGTTCTTGGTAACTTGGATAATAAGAATCCAAGAAGGTGATGTAAGGTTTTTCCACCTCACTCCTGGAGGGAAAAACTAAGGTCCGCTGCTGGAAGGGCTAAGAAATGTCATATTCTGCCCTAGCCAGCTGGGCTCAGTGGATAGAGCCTCAGCCTGCCGACCACAGGGTCCGGGTTCGTTTCTGGTCAAGGGCATGTACTTAGGTTGCAGGCTCCTCCCTGGCCGGGGTCCAGGTCAGGACTCATGCAGGAGGCAACCAATCGAAGTGTCCCTCTCACATTCATGTTTCTCTCTGTCTTTCCCTATCTCTTCCCGGCTCTCTAAAAAAAAATATCAATGGAAACATATTCCCAGGTGAGGATAAAAAAAAAAAAAAAAAAAAAAAAAAAAAGGTCATATCCTATGAAAGACACATTTTGAAAATGCCTAAAGAAAATTGTCAGTTTTTCATGGTGAAGAGACTGGAGTCTGTTGATGAAAACACCTTGGCAGCTGCAACGGCCAGTGGTGGCAGCATCAGTGGGGTGGTGGGGGTGGCACCTTCCCCTGATCAGCCCAGTCACCTCCTGTAGAGGGAAGCCAGACTGCAGTTTAAGCCATCAATAGGACATCTCCTGAGAGCTCCTGGACTGTGATAGGGGGCAGGCTGGACTAAGGGACCCTCCCCCCCCCACACTCCAGAGTACAAATTTCATGTATCGGGCCTCTAGTCTATATATATAAAAGGCTAATAGGTTAAGTGTTCATCCAGGTAATGATATCACTCAGCAACTAGCCTCCTTGCAGTTTCTTCAGACAAGGCTTTATAGCCAGGTGAAACATTTCACACTTTAACCAAATGTATGTGAAGCATTTTCCCATCCCTCATCTCATTTGATGCTCACAAAAGTATTAGAGTAGGTAGGTAGGAGAGTTGGTAGGATCCTATTTTCATTGGCCAGAAAATGGAGATGTAGAAAGCTTAGAAACTCGACCTGACGGAAAAGAAGTAAGAACTGGTGAACCTTGAAAATGACTTCAGGTTTTCTCACTGTGCAGAATATATACAAACTCTGCTTCAGTTAAATATTTTACCCTTTGTTCTCCCTGTGTGATCTATAACAATAATCTGCTTTGTGTTGATACTTAGTGCTGTGTTGCTCACAATTACCTGAAAGAGAAGTTGGGGTGCTTCACTGGCCTGGAAAAAGTTTAGCTACATCAGAAAGCAGGTCTAATTAATCAAGTTTATTCTCTCTCTACATAAAACGCTAAGTTGACTCATGCATGTACTATACATATAAAGCTCTCGCTTGCGCCGATCACATACATGTGTTTTGATCTGTCATTGTTGATTGTGAATTTGGTTGACACTTCTATTATAGAGAAAGGGCAAATAGCCATATTAAAATATTCTTCAAATTAATTTCCTTTCAATGTACACAAATTCGTGCACCGGGACATTATTTTTATTATAAACAGAGGCTGGGATTTTTCAATGCATTTCAAATTTCTTTGATATATCAACAGCTGTGGAAAAGAATCTCAGATTCTTTCTCTTCCCTCTCCCAAACAGGATTAGTTCAAAAAAATTAGCAGATAATTACTGTTTTGTTCTAAAGTCATCTATAATCCATTTTACCTATGATAGCAGGTTGAGCTGAATACATGTTTAAAATATAAAATATTTTGTGTATATAAAAGAATAAAAAAGCCATATGCCATCACATATTTTTGTGATATAGGACAAAATTTTAGCTTACACACACAAAAAAATTATTTTGTATAGCTTTTTTACTTTCCATATGCTTATTGCAATGAAATATTTATCAATAATTTAATTAATATTTGTTTACAAAAATGCAAAGGCATTTTAACAATAAGTGGATTTAGTGCATTGTCACAGAAAAATTAATTCATTGAAAAAAATGATTTGTATTAATTTTTAAATGCTGCAGATTTTCTGGACTCTAACCTCCAGATGGCAGTAAACTGAATTAGCCAGCAAGTGCTTAGGTTTCTGTTTTTAAATTTGGTCTGTGGGGGCCTCTGGGACTAATCTTCTAGATTACTAATGAAACCACTATTTTCTTGAAAAATGCCATCTCTTGACAATTTTGTGTCTGGTATTGTTACAAAAATAGACTGGAGAGTTTTAAATAACTGCAACTTCCTAATATCACCTATAATAATGCATTAAGCATTTTCCAATGAATAAAAAGTGTATTTTTAAAGTTCACTATCCTCTGAGCAAGCTGGAGGGAGTGACCACTTATGAGAATGAATCAGATCCTTCTAGAATACCCTGATTATAACAAGCTTGTAAGACATCATCTGTAATTTTCTTTCTGGCATATATCTTCGCAAGGGCAAGGCATACTTGAGAATAATAACTCATTTTTATTTTTTATTTTTAACTACTTACTGCATACAATTATTTCAAATATAAAAATCAGAATCATGTGATATAAATTTGTTGTTATGCCTTAATTTCACGGACTCTGAAACTTTAAAAATTAAATTCAGATTCAAGGTTAATAATTATAAAGCTGTGATTTAAAGATACTTAAACATATATGCTAATTTTATAGTGACTAGTGAAAACTGCATGTATATTTGTATATTTATACTCACCGGCACATAGATTTCCTTGGTGATATGGACAAGAGAAATCATCCTTTTCACAGTATTTTCCATATACTTTTCCAAGCTTAGTTTTATGACACAAACATCTCCCACAAATACAAACTCCTCGACCACTGCAAAAAGGTTGATCCTTGTGTGACTTGCAACTCTCAGAAGGGACTTGATCGTCATCAAAATCACATTTATTCTCATCACATTGGAAACACTTGGAGTCTAGGAAAGTTTCATCTACACACTTTCTTTTAGGTCCTCTGATTTCATCACACTGACAGCTGCAGTTTCTGTGTATATGAATTTTAGTGGTTTCATTGAAACCAATAGGTTTGATTATTGCATAGCTTTTTCCTCCTGTGACGTCACAGTTTTTCATTATAACTGTTACATTGAAAAGAACCTAAATTTTGGGCAAGGGAGGAGAAAAATATATGTCTTGATTATTTTTATTACCAATATTACATCTGTTAATGACATTTTGAATCAATATTCCATATTACAGAAATTAATATTTATAAATTACTCATTCATTCTTTCATACATAGATGTAACATCTCTCTTTAATTTTACTTGTTTCCCAATTAATGAACTAGAGCAATGGTTCTCAATCTTTCTAATGCCGCGACCCTTTAATACAGTTCCTGAGGTTGTGGTGACCTCCCAACCATAAAATTATTTTTGTTGCTGCTTCATGACTGTAATTTTGCTGCTGTCAATGAATCATAATGTAAATATCTGTGTTTTCTGATGGTCTTAGGTGACCCTGCTAGTAGTTCTCAAATTTACCAAAAGGAAAAAAATATATTCACACTAAAGAGAAAGGAAGATTCTCTTTTATTCAGTATTAGGATCTTAGGTCTTCTATCTCTTTGAATAACTCATATTCTTTTTCTCTATATAATGGCATTAAAATAATTAATAACATCATACAGCATTAGAAATGGAAGCAAAGGGAATTATAAATCTTCTAGTACAAGCTATTCACTTAAATATGAGGCAACTGATGGCTCAAGAGGTAAAGGACTCACTGGAAATCACTTCATCCAAGAATAATTCCCTTTAAAAGCATGTTTTGGTGTGTTTACTCTCTGTTATGGTGGTCACTGGAGAATATCTCCTCTGATCCTGTTTCCTGATCCTACCTTAAAAGGGGGCCTCTCTTTCCCACATTTCATCCTTTTTAATTAAATGATGGCACTGCTTTTTTATTGTTCTAACAAATTTCCCTACCTCCTCCTACATCATTATGAGTGTACCAGAGGCCTGATGCATGAAAATTCATGCAAGAGTAGGCCTTCCTTCCCCTGGCTGCTGGCACCGGCTTTCCTCCGGCCCTGGCTTCATCAGGAAGGACTTCCGGAATGGCGTCCGGAAGACGTGTAGTCTAATTAGCATATCACCCTTTTATTACTATAGGTTGGGACAACCCCAAAGTGAAAGAGTTTGGAATTCTTAGTCTTTATCAGCTGTTCCATAATTCCCATTCTTTTCTGTGGCTTATTCACCTTCAGTTTCACATTTGCTCTGAGAATTTTCAGATTTAAAACCAAAAATATTAATGTCATCATCATAAATGCAGATACTACTAATTTGAGGAGATGTGATTTTCTAATATTTAACGGCTGGGAAACCTCGATTTAAAGATATTATCATTGAATAAGTATTTAATATAATATATGCTTATATTTAACTTGAGAGTTTGAGAGAACCGTCAATGAAATTAAAACAAGCAGGAACTTTGCAAAGAGACAATAAAAGTTACTTTGAAATCTAAATAAGATCCTTGGGGTCAGAGGTTAGTAAGGTTTTCAGGATGTTTTGATTTTCTGTGAGGAAGCACACCAAACAGCTTAGTTTACTTGAAATAGGAAAAAACGCGCACCCACATACTTCATCATTGCTCGTTACGTTTCTGCATCCTTCTGTGCCTGGCCTTCTGGTCCCATCTGGACAGATCGCGGTAATGTTTAAATAGATGCCTTTTATCTGATTTTCCACCTGAACTTTCACTTCTGAAATAAGTTTCTGCAGAGACATCATTTAAAATTTTTTTACTATAGCATTATCAAATATAAGCAACTAACTGTTTTATTGTCATTCTAGATTTAACTTAAAGATTCTGTCTCTATTAAAGGATGAATAAAAACATCATTTCCACATAATAACCCAATTATATTTGAAATCTGTAAGAACTACTGAAGATTAAACTAACTGCATTTAATTGCTCTATTTTAAATATATATTGATGCATTTCTTGCATTTTGATAACTTCAAAGATAAGATAAATCTTACTCAGCCTGTTACAAAAATAGTAATTTAATCCAATAATATTTATATTATATAATAAAATTTAAATAAAACATTGAGAACACATACCATCAGAGAGGGTAAATCTTTAAAAAAATATAAATATATTTTATTGATTTTTTTTTTTTTTACAGAGAGGAAGGGAGAGGGATAGAGAATTAGAAACATCAATGAGAGAGAAACATCGATCAGCTGCCTCCTGCACACTCCCCACTGGGTATGTGCCAGCAACCAAGGTACATGCCCTTGATCGGAATCGAACCTGAGACCCCAGGGTCTGCAGGCCAATGCTTTATCCACTGAGCTAAACTGGTCAGGGTAAAAAGGGTAAATCTTGACAGCTTAAAATATGAAACATATTTCTGACCTTTACAGCTGTCAAGAAACATTTCAGTTTCAAATACTTGAGATTATCATGAAGGCTAAAACGCCTTATTAGTACAAAATTGAAAGACAATTTTTGGAAGGCAATTTCTATACAATAGGCAAAAGAATTACCTTCCTAATATGGTCCTATACTAGTCAATTCTCCATGAATGGTCTAGGATTTTTGCCAAGTTCCTGAGGCTTGCTTGTGTCAATCAAATCTGTCCATTTCTTAATACTGAGCTAGATTCCCTTACTGAGCAGAAAACCATCCACTCATTTATGCAAACTTTCAAAAATCATTTATGTAATGCCATTTATGTAGATCATGTGTCAAGCACACATTTCTTCCATTAAAATCTCTGAGTTCCAAAAATTCTAGCTACATTAAATATATACTATAGATCTGTGTGTATTTTCATTTTATAAAACTAAGAGTTTACACATGCAAAAATCCTTAACATATACTTGTAAACAAAAGGAAGGATAAAGATGACATATAGAACTAAGGACAGAGAGTGAGTAGATGGATATGAAGAAAATAAAATAGTTTCCACTGTCTACTAATTATTTACTTGAGTAATTTTTCTTCTTTAATTGTATAATCAATAAAAACATGTATACTAATTATAATTAATCATGGAATTATGATAGTAACTATTTAAAACAGATACTTCCTCAAATTAGTAAATTTTATTTTGGGTTAGGTAAGATTTTATGAGCCACATTTTTTTTTTTTTTTAATCTCCCAAAGAGCTCATACATTATAATCACTTAATTGAACAATTTTGGCAAACCAACAGAAACTTCTAATAGTATACAAATGGGGTTGATATGGTGATGGTTTGACAGATCAGAAGGAAATGCCTCATATTCTGAGTGCCCTTCTGAAATTCCGCTTCTCTTAAAACCTTGAGCTATTATACCAATGTTTTCAAGTAGGGTATTGAAGACAAATATCTAAAATGTTGACCAGTTTTGGCATTTAGAAGTTAAGCTTCAAACACAGTCTTAAGCTTCACTTTTAATGACAGAAAGGCACAGAGGTAGAATTTATTTTTTGTAATGTATAATTGTTATATTCTATATATTTTCCCTTCATTTCAGCTAAATTACTATTGTTTTTAGAGTTATGATTTAAAAAAATATTCTTTAATGATTTTTTTTACAGAGAGGAAGGGAGAAGCACAGAGAGTTAGAAACATCTATGAGAAAGAAACATCCATCAGCTGCCTCCTGCACACCCCTTACTGGGGATGTGCCTGCAACCAAGGTACATGCCCTTGACCAGAATTGAACCTGGGACCCTTCAATCCGCAGACCTACACTCTATCCACTGAGCCAAATCAGTTAGGGCTAAAGTTATGATTTTTATGTCATTTTAATTCTATTGCTGGTGTTGATGTAAAAGATAAAAAATAAAATGTAATTACATTCACCATGTACTAAATTTGTATGTACTTTTTTAAATTCTTAAAAATGAAGTGCAAAAGTGAAAAGTTAGAATGAAAATATTTTTATTCTTTTTTCCATCAATGAATTGTGAGTTGTTTCTGTTGGACTGTGGAAACAAAATGAAATTTCAGAAGAATTTTGAAAATATAGATATATAAAATAATAACAGAATCTCAACTTAAGGAGATTACTTAGAGTAAGTTTTTGTTCGATTTACTAGTATTTTTCCATTGTTTAAGGTTAATCAGAACTGCAATTAGCTTAAGGCTTCACATTCCTACCCTATGCAAATAAGAAACCTAAAACCAAATGCTGCTGTTTCCTTTTCATTGGTGCAGTCTGATATCCAGGCAAGTGTGTCAATTTATATTAGTTGTTTGGGGTAATAAATGGGTTCATATTATAAAAATTAAGATGGCTTCTAATACTCTGAATTCCTTCCTTATTTTGATTATTCTTGAGAACAAACTATGGATGGGAATGAATTGTACACACAGTTGATTTTCTTTGATAAGAAGCTCCGCCAGTCCTAATGTTCATTGGTAACAGTGAGAAAGAAATAGAATTAAAAATACACTTCCTTACTTTAATGTATTTTCAGATATACAAACAACTTTTTGGTAAAAAAAAAAAAAAAAACAACTCACAGGATTTATTTTCCTTTAAAAACTTTTTTCACAAGATTAATTTTTCTTTTTAAAAAAAGGAAGTTTAAACAAGTCCTTCATTTTCTCTCCTTTCTCTTTCCCATCTGTACCTGAGTTGAAGGCAGATGTTGCATGGAGAAAATGAGAAGACTGGGATTTCTCACAATGCTTGGGCTACTATTTCCGCTATTCAACTCTACTGTGTCAGAAAGGGAATCAGAGAAATTTGGGAAGTGAGACTTAATTAATGGTCCTTAAATTTAAGGTATAATAAAGCACATCTTTGGATGCTATGTAAAATGAAAACAAAAAAACAAAACAAAATGGGTGGAATCACTTGGTGCCTGGGGTTAAGGAAGACCTGGATTCTATTCCTGCTTCTTCTGCTTGTTAGTTGTTTGACCTTTGGTTAATTTGCTTAGCTTCTTTGGGGGTCTATAAATGTGTAATGGGAATACTAATCCCTGCCTTATAGGTCAGGTGTGCAGATTAAATGAGGTCACATGTGGAAAGTAACTGGTTCTTAGTGGAATTAAAATAACAGTCACTATTATAACAACATCCTAATAGAGAATTATTTTCAGGAATAACATAGGTTGACAGAGCAGATGTTTCTTTATATCTTAGCATTTGGCATCCACTCTTCACAGGCTGGGGACAGCATACAACTGTCAATAAAATAGAATATCTCTTAAGGTGATCCTTTTGTTCAAACTAGTTTCATAAAACTGCTAAAATAATTGATTGGACAATCAAGTGATTGATTCAGGAAACCCTCTTAGTAATCTCTCTATCCCCGGTTTTCATTTTATTTGACAGGTTGCCACTTCATATACCAGTGTGGGTTTCTTACTTTATCTTTATGATATAGGAAAATGTGAAATTTCTTGGTAATAAAGTACATTCTATAGTCCTGATTTGGTGACTCACTGAATGTTTGATTTGGAAGGAAATTTAGATTGCCTGCAGCCCAACCTGGGTTTATTGTCAGTGAGACGCACTGAGGCACATACCTGTGACTTTCCCCACAAGGTTCCATAGCTCATCAGTGGGAGAGCCAGGGCTGAATTAGGTTCTCAATTTTAAATGTAATGCTCTTCCTACCACACCTTTCAAGATGATACGGCACTAGTTTGTACCTTGTCATAGAAAGTGGGGTTAAAAATAATTTGGAATATATATGTACATACCTGATAGGCTTCTACTACCAAATTATTAAGGTTTGCAGCCTTGGATTCTATTTCACCAGCAATGGTACCAGGCAACAGGGGCAGAAGATCCTGGAATATATACCAATAAAATTTATTAATGACAATCATATGCAATGGTTTAGCAATCAACACGTAGTAAAAATTCTTGTAGTTACCAGTGAGTGGTGATATTACATGAATAAAAAAAAATGAGAAAAGAAAATGGTGTGTATATTATATGTGTATATGCAAGAATGTGTGTGCATGTACAAATTACATGTTGACCTAAAACCCAATCAAAGTACAGACCAGCATTTCTCAAAGTGTATTCCATGGTACATAGTTTCAAGAGATTTTAAACATGAAAGGGTCCTAAGGGAAGATAAGTTTGCCAAATTCTACACATGGTTTCTTTCACTTAGACTCGAGACTAAAAATATACACTTGAAAATTGAAGGTTCAGAGAAGTCTTGCAATTCAGAAATGAGTTAGCATTATTTAGTGCAGCATTTCCTATGATTTCTTTAAAAGAATACACACACACACACACACACACACACACACATATATATATATATATATATATATATATATATATATATATATTTAAGAGAGGAAGGGTGAGGGATAGACAGAAACATCAATAATGAGAAAGAATCATTGATCAGCTGCCTTCTGCATGTCCCCTTCAGGGGATTGAGCCCTCAACCCAGTCATGTGCCCTGACCAGGAATAGAACTATGACCTCCTGATTCATATTGTAGTTTGACACTAAATCTCTGAACCACACCACCCAGGCTCCCACCATTTCTTTAACTACAAAATTTTTTTCTTATGTAACAGATATAAACATTTTGTAGAATGACTGTTTCATGGAATGAGCTTTATCATATGTTGGCCCAGACTGGAGAAAAAAATAATAGTAGGGGAAGCCTCATTTGGTAGGTGTTCTTGATGGATCTTCTTAATTACTGAGTAATTATGGAGAAGACTGTAGGTATTCCTGGTGAGAAAAAGAATTAGCAAAGCCTTAAGCAGGGGTCTTCAAACTACGGCCCGCGGGCCACATGCGGCCCGCAGAGGAGTCTGATCGGGCCCGCCAGGTTTTTTGGGCAGTGAGCGCAGCCGAGGTGTTACAGTAGGAATTAGTAGTTCATATAGTCCGGCCCTCCAGCTCTGAGGGATCATGATCTGGCCCCCACTTTAAAAAGTTTGAGGACCCCTGCTTAAGGGTTTATCTGAATTAGAGATAAAATAAGAAGAGAGAAGAAAACAGTCTGATTAGAGTGAAGGATGCATAACTAACCTACTAGGAACCAGATTATGGAAAGTTTTGAAATCCATTTATACACTAATTTTTATCATTCATAAGTATTAAGTTCTTGCTGTATGCCAGCCACTATGTAGTCACTATCAACTTGGAATTGTAGGTAATAGGAAAAATGTATTACCTGTACATTTTTAAAATCCATTTGTAAAACCTTTGTTGAGCACCTATTGTGTACCACATTGGAAATGCTAAATTGCTAGGCCACTTACTTTCCATTCTTAAAGATCCCACTGGTGAATAAATGACAATTTCACAAAACAATGTCCACATGAAACAAAATAATGAATGCACAGACCCTAATGGGAGGGATAACCTGGAATCATTTGAGGGTTGCGGAAGGTTGACAGGGACTGCTTCCTGGAGGAGGTGACATATGAGCTGTATCTTAAAGGATGAGTAAGATTTAGTCAAGTAACAAGGGAGAAGGGCTTCCATTCTTGGGGGATGTTGGAGAGCCGATTTCAGCCTGATCCCGGAGGCCAGGCTGAGGGACCCCACTGGAGCACAGATTTGTGTACTGGGCCTCTAGTCCACACTAATAAAAGAAAAAGATGCAAATTGATCATACCTTCGTGACACCCACCAGCCAATCAGGAGTATGCAAATCAACCCAACAAATATGGCGGGCTAATTTGCATACGCAGGCACTGAATTGGGGGGGGCAGGGTGGAATGCTTGCTTCATCACTATGGTGATGACTCAGGTGTTCTGCACTGCCCCAGTAGCTGTGGGCCTCTGGGCAGCGAGGAAAGACAGAAAGGTGGCTCCGGGCCAGAGCAAAGGCAGAAAGGCAGCTCCAGGTGGAGGGAAGGTGGTGCCAGCAGCCAGAGGAAGGAAGGCCCATTCTTGCACGAATCTTCGTGCATCAGGCCTCTAGTCTGTTATAAGGATCTTTCCATGGACTAGCACATAAGCAGGACCCTGGATGTAAAGGTGTAGCTGGAGTGTGAACTATTTTTTACAATATTGTCACAGGTAGCACCACACTAAGTATCAGTGCCCACACTTGATTCTAGTTGCTATACAGAAAATTTATACTTCATGCTAACTTAAGACACTGTGTAGTATACATTAGTTCTTACCTGGGATTCGAAGAAGTATTCCAGTTTCAACTACCAAAGCAAACATTTTAATTTTTGTATTTGGGAATGAACATACCTTATACCAATGGAACTGTTTTCCTTGAACTGCAAAGATGACATTAATGTTGTTGTCTATTAACTTTTCTGAGAGTTGGCCTAGCGAGGGATGTTCCTGTTAATGGACAATGAAATAAAGAAGGGAGTGACCTTTAGTAGCTTGATCCCATACATATCCAAACATTTTTTAGGAGGGAAACCACATGACTGACATAAAAATGGTTTTTGTTGGGAAGGGTTATGGTTTTACTGGAGACATTTAAATGGTTTAAAAAATAAGATCAACATCAATGTATTAAAGAATGTTTTATAGACAAAAGCTCCATGAAAGTAAATAGCATTTGTCTAAAGAAAAGGGATGAATTCAACATAATACACAAAGTATTAAGTGCCTCTTTAGATAACATTGTGATCAAAGTGATATAACTGAAAGATAATTTAATATTCAGACAGATATATTAGTGATAATCACATTCTGAGGAAAAATTCAATAAAAAGTGTTTAAAGGCAAATATGTGCATATGCATACACATATATACACTAAGATATATACATATATATCTGTATATATATAAAACATATATATATATATATATATTTGATATATAACATGATATAGTACAAATTCTGTTTAAAAGCAGAAAACTCTGTACTCAAATTCCAAGTTGACACTTTATGATAAAAGTTCTATCTTAGGTCCATCTTTCTAACATGTGAATGGTATCTGATTCTATTATTGCTGTCAAGATGAAAAATATAACAATAGTATGTGAACTATTTAGTGTAGCTTCTTTCATAGAGTAGGTACTCAAACTAATAGCAATTATCATGATTTTACTTCCCTCTGTGGGTTACAGATCTCTCAACATATTATTCTACTTAAATCTGTTTTACTTTGATAAATAAAACGTACATAGAGCCAACTTGACATTCCTGTAGTAGTGAGAAAGCTTGGGATGAGTAAAAGGGGAATAAAATTTATTTTAGCATATATGAGAAATCTGACAACTTGGAAATTTCTATATCTAGTGATATTGTTAAATATTGTACTTGATATTTTTTTTCCTGTAAATGCTCTTCTAGAAATTAAACTCATAATCTCAAATAACAACTTCACACCACACACCTCTCAGAGAGGTGATGTCAAACTTTACCTGAAGTGTCCTCACCTGCCCATTGGTGCCTATTGCATTAGCCATGGATCATGTGACTGAGCCTAATTAGTATCATGTGGCTCAAGTTCAAGTTACTATGTAGTTTTTATTCCCCCGCTAGCCTCCAATTCTAATTGTGTTTGTTTAAGGGAAACTTTTGTTAAACAGTCTTGATTAACATTTCTGTATTTTGACAAATAAGTGAACTTAGTAAAAAACTAATTTTGTTAATTTTGCTTATAGCCTAAGTTCTATAACCCATATATTAAATGTATATACAAAGTCATAGAAGATAGCCTTATGCTTAAAATACTATCACTAACATGAGCCATTGCTATGATCTGAATATTTGTGTCTCCCTCCCCAAATTTATGTTTTGAAATCCTAACCCTCAAGGAGATGGTATTGGGAAGAGGGCCTTTGGGATACGATTATGTCATGAAGGTGGAGCCCTCATGAATGGAGTAGTTCCCTTATAAAAGAGGGCCAGTAGAAAAAGCTCTCTTGCCCTTTTCACCATGCGAGGTTACAGCTAGAAGTGTCGCCTATGAAACACATAGTAGACTTTCACCAGACCCTGAATATGTCAGTGCCTTGTTCCTGGACTAACCACTCCTCAGAACTATAAATTTCTGTTGTTAATAAGCCCCTCAGCCCTAACCGGTTTGGCTCAGTGGATAGAGTGTTGGCCTGCAGACGAATGGTTTGATTCCGGTCAAGGGCATGTACCTTGGTTGCAGGCAGATCCCCATTAGGGGGTGTGCAGGAGGCAGCTGATTGATGTTTCTCTCTCATTGATGTTTATAACTCTCTATCCCTCTCACTTTCTCTCTGTAAAAATTCAATAAAATATTTTAAAAAAACACAAAAGTTTATGGGTTTTTGTTACAGCAGCCCAAATGGACTAAAATAACCATAACACATATGCTTTTTTTTGTATATAATTTATAATTGCTGTGATAGAAGCAAATCAAATTTTCATGAACTGCATTTAAATGTGATATGAAGCCAATTCATGAAGAAGTTAAAAAAGCATTAGCACATGGATTTCCATAAGAACAATTTTGCCCAGAGCAATTCGTAAAATATAAATTTAAGGTAATGGAAAAATAATTCCTCAAATATAAATTCTATCAGATAAATTCTTTTAAAAAATATATATTTTATTGATTTTTTACAGAGAGGAAGAGAGAGGGATAGAGAGTTAGAAACATCGATGAGATAGAATCATTGATCAGCTGCCTCCTGCACACCCCCCACTGGGGTTGAGCCAGCAACCAAGGTACATGCCCTTGCCTGGAATCGAACCTGGGACCCTTCCGTCCGCAGGCTGCCGCTCTTACCACTGAGCCAAACCGGTTTTGGCTCTACCAGATAAATTCTTATTCCTTGTTTCTAATAATATGTATACTCTTAAAATAGATGCATGACAGTTTGCATAATGCTAGTAAATTAAAGACAACAAGTAAAGGAAAGTTAAGTCTAGCTGTATTCGGAGTATTTCTAAATGGCAGCAACTACTTTTCAAATATTTTTGCTTTGACAAAAAAATAATCACAATTTGCCAACCATTCCCCTTCTTAATTTTTTAAAACCATTCATATTTTAAGGAAAATTAAATCCATATGTTTTTTTTTTTTTAAAACTAGCTTATACTAAACTCAGTCCAGCATATAAGCAGCTTTTGAAGCCTTCTTAATCTCTTTCCCCTTCCAAAAACAGGAAGTCCCGTTGACCAAAAGTACACAAAATTAAAATCAAGAAACTTCTAGTTTGGTCAAAAGCTCATTAAAAAAAGGTCAACTGGACTTTTAAACTTAGAAGAACACATTTATTTTGAACCCTAGAAATAAATCTGTTTTAAAAGAAAATTCCAAGTACCTTGATGCAGATTTGTTAAAATTACAAATGCTTAACAGATGTCTAAATAAACCACTGTTGACAGGAGAGTTGTGGATTAATGGCCATGGTTGAAACCCCTGCCCCTTTCCTCCATGAAGCACATTATCTTTTAAGTATTTTATCTTTTATGTCTAGTATTTCACTAGCAGGAACACTCCCTCTCTGCCAGCTGTTGTGGTGACGTCACTGCTCCTCTTCTCTAACTCCCCCTTTGTCTTCTACTCTAACTCATCACACATTGTTTCTCTAAACTCTGAAAATAATTAATAGTGATAACAGGCATTCCTGGAAGAAGGGAAAGCAGTGTGCCAAGACAGCTGTAGTGTAATTAAGGGCAAAAGGATTCTTTCACATTTTTCTTCTTCACCAACACCTTCACTGTGACTTGTGGGAAATGACTTTAAAATGTCAGAGGGAAGAGGAGGTAAGAAAGATTTGTTGAAAGCAATTTTGGTTAAAGAGATAACTGTGTAGTGATGTATGGGAGAATTAAAAAAAAATTTTTTTTATTGATTTCAGAGAGGAAAGGAGAGAGAGACAATGATGAAAGCCCTCCCCCCACCCCCACCCCAACACACATAACACTTAACTAGGGATTGAGCCCACAACCCAGGCATGTGCCCTGACAGGAAATTGAACCATGACCTCCCGATTCATGGATTGATGCTCAGCCAATGATCCATGCTGGCCGGGCTATGAGAGGATTTTAATATGTGCTTATGTAGTAGCAAAAAAGCAACAAAACTGTTTAAGATTCTCTTCATAAAAGTGAGATTCATAAAAAAATTTTGTAAAATAATATAGAATTTGTAGTATTAAATATCATGATATGCCTCCCAAAACCCCAATGTCTTCATTAAAGTTCTCAATCACCTGAACTATTTTTTACAGTTTACTTTTTAGAGGAAAGAGACAACATGAAAGCAATCTTACAACAGAGATTTATTTAGAAATAAAGACTTCACATTATGTACCTTCAGCCTATTTTTTATGTAAATGTCTACACAGTAAAATTGCATAGACCAGGATTTCTCATCAGTGGCACTATTGACATTCTCAAGGCAGGTATTCTGTGTTGTGGTTGGGGGTCTGTCCTGTGTAGTGGAGGAGCTTTAGCAACATCTGTGGCCTCTATTTGCTAGATGCTAATTTCTCCCACCTCTCCCAGTTGTATCAGGCAAAATGTCTCTGGACATTGAGATGTCCTCTGGTGGACAGAATTACTCTAGTTAAGAACCATACCATTAGCAGGATCTCTGAAAACAAACAATTTTGGGACTTCAACTCCTGCTTCTGCAATTACTAGCTATGTCAACACTGGCCAGCTGTCTTAACCTCTCTGTGATCCAGTTTCCTTATGTATAAAAGAGGTATAAATACCAGTATCTACCTCTCAGAGTTATGATGGAAATTAAACGTGTTACCATGTGTAAAGGCTTTTACTTACCATCCTCTAATTATTAAGCTTACATTAGCAGTCAGTAGCAGCTCACATCCTGATGTCACACTGGTTGGCATTTACCATAGGCAGTACTGATTAGGGCTGGCATGTCTGACCCCACACAAGTTCCTGATCCTTTTACTGTTTCCATTTTCCATTTATAAAATGGAGGTGATAGCAATATCTGCACCTCACTGAGTTGTTGGGTGGTGGTGTGTAAATGTAAGGGACAAACACCACACAACAGCTGCCTAATAAAAAACAGCTTTCACTAAAAAATTTAATAAAACACATTTTGATGCCATTACTAACGGCTAGATATTGGGCTATTGCCTATGCTTTGTTTGACTTGTCTGATTTATGTACCCTTGGTAACTGGCCCTTGAAGCATTTGAATTTGTGGCTCCTGTCTGACCCAGTATCAATTGTAATCATGATGTCCTAGTTACCGAGGTGAGGGACATGAACTAATAATTTTTATATGCTTGTCAATCAATGAGTGGTAATAAAATGTTTTATGCTTAAATGTGAACTGAAACATAATTTAATTTGGAACACTGCAATTCATAAATATTTTCATCAAATTTTGTTTTCACTGTGTCACTGAGGCAAACCATTATTTTTTTTTTTCCTCATTATCAGAGCCATTATAAAAGTAGTGCTAGTGTAAGCCTGGCCAATTTGATTCTGTGGGCAACTTTTGCTTTCAATTTAAAAGAAAAAATAAACTAGATATTGTTTGCAGAGATCATTTCCTGGTTACTTACTGGTAGTATGAGAAGCATTCAAAATTAGGTCAGTTCTGAAGTTTCTGAAGTCATTATTGTTCTCACGACATTTACAATTTAAAGCAGATAATTCAGAGAGCAGTCAGCTGATAACAGGCATGTTGTTAGTTTTAAAAGTTGTAACAATATTTTTTAAAAAACCTGCACCTGAACTTACTAGTAAAACTCTTCTGGGATATTCTGCCTGGGGGACAGTTCCTTTGCTTTCCTGATTGTGCATGTTCATAATGCCCAAAAGTGCTAACACTGTAAAATTTTCTCTCCAATTAATTTAGAAAGTTACATTTTATGCAATGTTAAGCAGAGAATAGGAATCATGAAGTAAGGTGAAAATTTTTATTATATGCTTTAGTTTGGCCATATTAGAAATATTGTTATTATCCTGAGACTAAATAGATTATACAAATTCCTGTTGTCATAAAAGCCCTAGTACTTTGTAAAATTCCACCAGAGTTATAATTAATTTCCATCAGGTTATAAGGCATGGCATATGTCTAAGAATTATGAGAGCATTTCTTTGCCTTAAGGAATCCTTCCTAGATGAGCAATAGCATCCTCTAAAATGCAATTATGGAGAGATGACTTCAGTGACTTTGCAAGACTTCAAAAGAATAATGCATTGCAATTTGAGAATAATGTGATTATTGTTTTTATTTTTAAGAAAAGCTTCTCCTTGTTTCACAGTTTCACAATAGAATAATTCCTCTTGTCTTTTCCACTCCCAAGAAAACAAATTGAAATTCCATCTCAGATTAAAAGAGGTTAACTAGAAGGAAGGAAAGATAAGAAATGACTACATTGAAATGGATGGTCAACCAAAGTGAAATGTGGCTGAGTAGAAGAGAATTAACAAAGGGAAAGACAGCTGAAGTAACTCCAAACCCTACCTTTTTAAATGCAAGCTCTAGTTAACTTTTAAAATCTTTAAAATTTGAGGCTGCCTTCAAGAGACTAAAACAGCGTTTTTCAACCGCTGTTCCGCCGCACACTAGTGTGCCGCGAGATGTTGCCTGGTGTGCCATAGGTGCAGACAAGACAAGAATTTTATAATTTTTCACTATTTTGTTTACTTAATATTTCATAATAAAGTAATTATAAAATACTTTCTTTGTGTTTATTTGATTCCTATTCAAGAGAATTACTTTATATATAGTCAATATAGGCACAGAGTTAAATTTTTTAACATTTTCTAATGGTGGTGTGCCTCGTGATTTTTTTCATGAAACAAGTGTGCCTTTGCCCAAAAAAGGTTGAAAAACACTGGACTAAACCAACCAAGGGCTGAACTTGTTTTATGCCATAGTGCAATTGCTCCTCTAGACTGAATAAGTCTGGTAGGATGTTCCACATTAACTAAATTTAAGCAATCTAAATTTTATTCATGGGAATCACACACTTTTCAGCATAATTTATATGCTTTAAATATTGCAGTTCCCAAACTGGGCAGGAGGTGTCTTGGAGTACTGTAGTACACTCACCAGGGTGCCTGGAAATGTCTTACATTTTTAAGGGAAACACAGTGATACTTGGCATATCTCAGGTGCCTGGATGTAGTTCACAGTTTTAAGACTACCTTTGGCTTGGTTCCTTTAGAGCACATGTGTCAAACACAAGGCCCGCGGGCCAAATCCAGCCCGCCAGGCCTTGCAATGTGGCCCGCACCGCGCTGTCATCACTGCACTCCGCTGTCAGTTTATGACATTGTCAGTTTATGACTGTTCAGTAAACCATTCGGCCCGCGATTTAGGCTGGATTTTAGATTTTGGCCCCTTCTCTGATTGAGTTCGACACCCCTACTTTAGAAGACACTGTGTCTTTGTAAAGCTGGGCAGAATGAAAATCAGTGAGAAACAGGAAATGAGGGCAGCCATGTCCAATCTGATTCCAAGGCTTGGAAGTTCCCATTAGTAACTGATTTACTAAGAATGACACAAGTATATGTATATGAGTTTCATAATGTATGTTATATTTTAACTGACTGCTAAGTTTTTAAGACATAAATAGTTAAGGTTTTTGGACTTGACTACTTAAAAAACAGAATGGTCAGGTTTTTTGTTTGGTTTGGGTTGGTTTTTGTTTTGTCTTAATGGCACCAGGGGGAAAATTACTGAGACACTAGAATACGAAGATCTGAGAAAGTTTGGAAGTTTCTGTTTGTATGAATGTATAAATATGTGTCAATGTCAGAAACAAATGATGCTTTGTGCAGTTGATTTTCTACATGTAGCATAAATAATGCTGGGAAAGATATGATACTAGGAGAGTATATGTAAATATGTGACTCAGAGCTAAAACACCCTCAGGAAGCAATCCAGATATTTTCTGATTAAAAAGAAAAGTCCCTAAATATAGATAAGTTTCATAGGGAAGGAATGAGATATAGAATATAGAAAGCTGGCCTTATTTTATCCCCTCTACCCCCCCCCAAAAAAATTTTTTTTTCAGCTCCACTTAGATTCTACCTGCTAAATTGTGAGGCTTCCTCAGGTCAAAGACACTTTTCTTACAAATCTTTTGTATGTTTTTAGATACTAACCCTGAAGAACTAGTTTATTTATGTAAAGCAAAGTTATATATGTAAACACATATATATTTTAGGATTCTTCAAGTGCATAAAAAGTAAGCTCTTCTATCACTTTTATTTTCATAAATATAGTGCATTTATTATAGTGCATCTTTGTAGCACATCTGAAAGTCAGCTAGATGTTGTCAAAGTATTTTAGTTTTATATTAAATTGTTCCAGAATTTCTCTCTCATGGCTTATCCTAACTATGTATGCTGCTCCTTAAGGTAATTTCTTTGGTACAGGATTAGCTGAATTGCCCACTTAAACTTATGCTTCAACCAATAGTCATAACTACTAAGAGGCTACGGCTACATTACCATGCTTGTTGATCTGACGTAGACGTTGTTTTTCAGATGGCAATTTCCATCATTTGGCACCACTATGCCTGCCAATTTGCTATCAAGAGCAAGATGAGATGTCTGATCAGTCATCACCAGCAGCAATCTTTTAGCTTCTTTTCGCCATCCAATATCACTCTTAAAAGAAACATGTAATTAGACTTTGTACAATAACATAGATTTGTGCCATGGTCTTTCTCTCAAGTAAACAATAAACTCACATGCCAGACATCAAGTCAGGCTGGAAGGATGTTCATAAATACAATGCTATCTCATAAATAGAATTAACTTTTATATGTATATTCTCTATTTTACTACAGCCACTGGCCACAAAAACTCTTGGCTACAGATTTCTGTGATCCCCCAGTGAAGACAAGCCAGGTATAAGAAGTCAGAACACCCAACATGACGTGCATAGGACAGCAGGCGCTTCCTGGTGGTGAGTGAAAAGGATTTTCCAAGTACATAAGTCAGTCTTTCCCTTTTATCTTTTCCTATTTATAACCCACTCCAAATTTAGCTCCTCAGTCCTAAACATAGACCAAAATGAGTAACACTGCTGATGTGTAAGAGATATAGATATTCTTCTCTGCTATGTTTTCAGTCCATAAATCAAAAAGAAAATGAAAATCCTAAATTCTTGGGGAGTTTTGCATTTGCACAAACACTCAATGGTGTGAAACTTCTTACCTCACAGACAGCTGCCTGAAGCATAGCATCAAAACCTCCTTCAGGTGTATCGATATTTCCAGAGATCTTCTGCCTATGTACCGCTTTTTCAAACTCAGTGATGTTCTCTGTCAAAGATAGCACATGGATATATCCATGGGGAGGCATACAGTCTAAATTGTAGTCGCTGTGTGGGTAAAGAAGAAATGAAAATTCTATTTTGCTATGCTTCCTTCAAAGTTCCAAAATGTTACTCACAGTAAAATTGTGTGGTTGGTGTGAGAATGTAATAGTTGTTTGTTTGTTTTGCGATGGAAATTTTATTAGATAAAATCTGTACTTTATAAAGTCAACGGAATGTTCAATATTGGTCAATATTTCTTTGCAAGTAGGAAATAGGAATATAATAACTTGGTGTTAAAAAATACTGAATATTAAATATGTTTATTATATGATACTAGTGGCCCAGTGCACGAATTCATGAACATTAAAAGGAAATTAATTAGAATAAATATTTTAATATCGCTATTCACCCTTTCTTTATAATAGAAATTGTCAACCAAATTCAGGATTGACACTGACAGATTGAAACACATGCATGCGATTGGCACCAGCTAGAGCTTTATATATATATCGCACATGAGCGAGTCAACTTAGCCTTTTATATATATATACCAGAGGCCTGGTGCACAAAATTTGTGCATGGGGAGAGGAGGGTCCCCTACCCCAGCCTGTACCCTCTCCAATGTGGACCCCTTGGGGGATGTCTGCCTGTTTCAGCCCGGAAACCAGCAGTCGGACATCCCTCTCACAATCCAGGACTGCTGGCTCCTAACTGCTCACCAGCCTTCCTGCCTGATTGCCCCTACTGCCCTCCCTGCCAGCCTGATCACCCCTAACCACCTCTTCCTGTCAGCCTGATTGCCCCCAACTGCCTTTCACTGCCGACCAGTTGCCCTCAACTGCCCTCCCCTACCAACCTGGTTGCTTTCGACTGCCCTTTCCTGCTGGCCTGGTTGCCCCTAACTGCCTTCCCCTACAGGCCCAGTTGCCCCAACTGCCCTCTCCTGCAGGCCTGTTCCCCCCCAACTGCAATCCCCTGCCAGCCTATCACCCCTAACTGCCCTCCTCTGCTGGCCTGGTTGCCTATAAATGCCCTCCCCTGCCAGCCATTTTGTGGCAGCCATCTTGTGACCACATGGGGGCAGCCATCTTGTGAGAGGGAATGACAGTCAATTTGGATATTACCTCTTTATTATATAGGATAGAATAAACTTGCTTAATTAGACCTGATTTCTGATGTAGCTAAACTTTCTCAAGGCCAGTGAAGCACCCCAACTTCTCTTTCAGGTACTTGTAAGCAACACAACAGTAAATATCAACACAAAGCAGATTATTATTGTAGATCATGCAGGGCGAACAAAGGGTAAAATACTTAACTGCAACAGTGTTTGACTATATCCTGCACAGTGAGAAAACCTGAAGTCATTTTCAAAGTCTACCATGTCTTCTTTTCAGTTGGGTCGAGTTTCTAAGCTTTCTAAATCTCTGTTTTCTGGCTAATGAAAAGAAAATAGGATTCTACAAAGTCTCCTATCCATCTACTCTAGGACTTTCTATTAGGATCAAATGAGATGAAGCATGAAAAATGCTTCACAGACATTTGATTAAAGTGTGAAATGTTTCCACCTGGCTATAAAGCAAGTCATGTTCCTGGGCTGAAGAAACTCCAAGTAGGCTCGCTAGCCACCAGGCTAAGTCACTAGGGAAGCCAGGCATTACTACATGACATCATTACCTGGCACTCACAGTGCCAAGTTTGCAAGCTGGGCTGGGCTATAGGCTGCATTTTGCGCTGTGGGAATCTCAGCAGCATCAGCTGTGATTTGGTTGGGTGTCACTCCAGTGTGGTAGTGGGGTCTGTGTTCCCCTTGGGGGAAGCTGAGTGTTGCGTTGTGGGTGCCAGGTCTGCAGTGCCATTTCTCTGTAAATGGCCAGTGTGCTTCACATCAGCTCCTGTATTGAGAGTCTGCCCCCCTGGTGGTCAGTGAACATCATAGCAACTAGTCAGATGTTAGACATTAGTATATTAGCCTTTTATATATATATAGACTAGAGGCCCAGTGCATGAAAATTCACACACAGGGGCAGGGGAGGGTCCCTGAGCCCGGCCTGCCCTCTCTCACAGTCCAGGAGCCCTCAAGGGCAGGAGGTGACCTGGCAACCAGGGGAAGGTAATGTCCCATCACACCTCTGCTGCTGCCACTGCCAGCAGCGCAAGCCTTGGTTGGCCCTGGTTACCTGAGCCTCGGGCAGTCCTGGGCAGCTGGGCAGCTGCCATCTGCGGCTTGCTTGTGCCTTGAGCCGGCCCTGGGTGGCTGGGGGCTGAGAGGACTGGGGGACTCCAGAGGCAGGCACACGGAGCGGGCCTGGCCTTGCGACATGCCTGCTTCCTGGGTGGGCTGAGGGGACTGAGCACCGCCATCTTGTGGCTGTGGGTGCCACTATCTTTGAAGGCGTGGCAGTCAATTAGAATATTCCCTCCTTATTGGCTGTGGGTGCTGCCAATCTTTGCGACAGCATTGAGGGCCAATTAGCATATTTCCTCTTTATTAGCTAGGATAGGACACTTAAGGAACTTTATTATGTTAATATACAGTATTAATTTTGAAGAGGAGATAAAAATTTGTAGTGATTTCCTATCACATTTGACCATGAAACAACTGGAAAACATTTTTTGGGAAATGTTATTTAGGATTTCAGTGAAAATACTATACTATTATTAAATTATTTTAAAATACTGTGCTATTTGTTAAATTGGTGCTTGGTGTGCAATTATTGATTAACATTCAAAGTTCATTAAAATTGATTTGAGCCCTAGCAGGTTTGGCTCAGTGGATAGGGCATCAGCCTGTGGACTGAAGGATCCCAGGTTCGATTCTGGTCAAGGGCACATGTCTGGGCAGCGGGCTCAATCCCCAGTAGGGGATGTGCAAGAGGCAGCCAATCAATGATTCCTTCAGTATTGATGTTTCTATCTCTCTCTCTCCCTCTCTTTTCCTCTCTAAAATTAATAAAAGTATTTAAAAAAATTGTTTTGAGAACTCCACGGTGTTCCAAAAAGTGGGCGTCATTCCTCAGGTGCATCCCTGCGGGGAGAAGTCTCAGGAACCCCACTGCAGTGTTTCAGTCCAGGTTGCACTATGGCAGCACTCTTTGGTAATAAGTGTGTGTACTTACTATAGAGTGGCCTGGGCTATTTATCAAAGTAGGAAATAAGATGTTAAAATGAGATGCTTTATTAAGGAGGCACTAAACATTTATATTTCTCTCTGAAAACTCAACAGGATAATTAGACTCCTGTGAAAACTTGTATTCTTAAGGTCGGTTTTGTTTTATAGTGGGGCATATGCTATTTAGAATTGCACTTTCAAAAGAAAAAGGGCTCTTTCTAGAATGCGAGTTCTCATTTTATGACCTACCTTCCATGTATTAGCTGAGTTTGCTTAGTAGTCACATCATAAGTAACAACGTAACCCACAGTCACAATACAGTAAGGGGAAATAGATGCAGTACTGGCAACATAAGTAGTATAAATTGAACCAACCTTAATTCAACAAATTGGAAGCAATCAAAAGGGAGAAATACAGAATGTTCAAAGAGGTATTTATATACATGGAAGCTTGATTATTGGAGGTTTGTCCAAAATTACTCATTTATGTTTCATGTGTGACAAAAAGTGAATGATATTTGAAAAAAATAAAAAGACCAAGCAACAGATAATCTCAGAAGTTTTCAGATAGGGATATACTCCCCTTCAAATATTTTCACTTCTCATTTAATAAAACAAAAATATAAACTTTAGTAATTTCTTTATAAAAAAAAACTGAGATTTAATACGAAGAAAATTTCATTTAGCATTATGATATCCGCCTCAAACACTAGATACCTGCATTGATTGTGAATCCTTTCTGGGTGGATGCTAATGTATGGTGAAACTGTTTTATCAACATATGAACCAAATCCGATACGGAAGTCATGGGAGAATAATGCCATTTTTCTAGATAAATCATTTCCAATGGAATTTAATTTTTCAATATTATTGTGCATTGATGCCGAGACATCAACCAGATAATAAAGATCCACAGGATATTTCTTCAGAGGATGAATTTTCAGCATAAAATTAGCTTCAGCTCCTAGTTCAAAGAAAGACAAATATCATGTATTTATTTTACATATCTCAGGATAAACTGTCAATAAATATCATTTTAGATGTAGAACAATAATAACAGATTTGTGCATAATTTATGAAATAAGGAATATTCTGGAGTATTTTTAAGGCAATTTGAAAACCACCCAAATGTGTGAATTTCCAACTTTTACAATGCATTTCTCACAATTTTATAGGGCAAATAGAGATAATATCATCAAATGGACCAGCTCAATACAAATGCAGTAGGAAATATATTTATTATCATCTGAACCAGTAGTTCTAGTATCTAGAAAAGCACAGCACAAGACAGCAAGCAGCATTCCATCTCGAGAGAGAGAGTAGGTGGCTATGGTTCGTGTAAAGGTTGCTTTCAGGTATAAATTCACTCTTTCGGATTAAGGCGTATTTATAGATGAGATGTGAAGCATATGCCCCATAAATAAGCAATTCAAAAACAATTAGTACATCATCAAATTACTTGATATGATTCTTCTCAGCAGTTAGTTGTGAGAAGGAATGAGGAAGTGGTCTGAAGAACAGTAGCCAGCAGTGCCACAGTGAGGACCAGGCAGGGCTCTCTCTCAATAAACACGTTGCGGAGGGATCATGGAGGCAGGGGAGCTGGGTGAGAAGAGGGTGGCCACAAGGAGAGCCGTGGGAGCCTCCCAGGGACAGCCCTGCAGAGTTGGTGACTCTATATTCTTTTTTAAGTAGATGGTGAAAACTTGCCAATTTAAATACAATACTTTGTGAATTTTACTTTTTTAAATAATAAAGTAAATGCTTTGTAAGTAATTATTTGTCCATGGAGAATATTTTGAATGGAAATATTTTTTAAAAACACCAATCTGTATGCATAATTGGTAGTCTGATGTACCGATTATAAGGGATCCTCTAATCTAGCCTATCATACCGATATTTGCAGTTTTAATGTGCTTAAAAGTAGCAATATTTTCTCTTAAATTATTTCACAGACCAGAAGTTTTCCAGCCAGACTAAGGAATGCATTCAAAGTAATGAGTTATTGTTTTTCTGGTACCTAATAATTTTGGGAGAATTCTATTCACTCATTCCTAATATACCAATATGTGGATGAAATCCCTTTACTATAACACTGCTAATTTTTTGGCCCAAGAGTTTGGGGGAGAAATTTGGCATGTGTCGTCTAGCCCAGCCAACTCTCTCAGTCCTTCCATTTAGGAGCGGGGCTCAGCTTTTGGGTACCTGGTGAAAAAGCCTGACCATGTCTAGGTAGGTATCTGCAATCTGGGTAGAGCATTTCAATTTAGGAGAATGATAGAATTTGGCCAACGCGGCTGGATGGGTAAAAAACAGAAATGGAGTAGAGCAGGGGAGTATGGTTCATGAGGAGGAGTTTTAACTTTAATGTGTGGGTCAGTATTGAAACATTTTTATTTTTATATTTTTTACAAATTGCATAGTTGCTTTTTAATCATTGAGTTGGAGATACGGCTGAAGGCCTTAGGCACTGGCACATGTTATTTTCATCTTGGTGGATCATTGCAGTTTATGGTAGCTCTGTCTAAAGATGAATGGCTGTCTGTTTTTTTATAGTCATTGCAAAATAAAACAGTTAAGTGTATTGTTGGTTATCTCAGTCAACAGGCAGAGTCTGTGAAGCATCAGCAAAACACAGTCCTTGGAGGCCTATTCAGGGAGCTCGAAGCAAATGCTAGTCACATAAGGGCCCTTAACACACGCCAGTTGCTCATAGCCCAGCAAGCAAATCTTGGTCTCCCTAGATGTTAGTAATTATTATGATTACTATTACTAGAGCAGCATTAGGGTAAGAACTGTCTATCCATCTCTGAAGCTTCTAGGTTTTGTGCATGAATAACCACTTATAAATATTTTCTAACTGGACAATATTTGAAGGACATTTTTATAGAGCCTTTTAAAAGGCTCACATATTTATTACAGCAAGAAGCTAATATCTATGATTCCTTTCCCACAGTTTAGGGGGGGTTCTTTGTTTCTCTCTTTAAGAAGAAAAAGGATCCTCTAGCCCCAAAATGTTTATGCTACTACCAGGTATATTATTATCTCCAGGAAAGCTTCATTCTCATATCTTTTGAGATTCTAAAGGCTCAGATCCTTTAATGGAATGAGAAAGAGGACTTGGAGGAAAGTTGAGACCTACTTAGAGCTATTGCCAGTATTGGTTTGAATAGCCCAAAGAATTAATTAAAAGTTCTTAGCTTGATTTTGAATCACTCAAATAATGGAGTGAGCATTTCTGAAGTACTGGCTACAACAAATATTACTGGGCATTAAGAAAATATAATTTTAAAATGTTCTTCATAAGGTGAAATTGAAAAGCCATAACAGAATGTACAAAAGTGTAGCAGGAAGAAAGAGCAGCCAATTACTATTAATTATACATGGGCAGGGGAAGGAGAAGGCCCAAGTATGAGACTGGTTGAAAGTAGGAAAGCACATACACCAGCACAATTTTGAATTTTTGTGGTCGGTAAAATGGGGTATATGTGCAGGGAAATGCATAATTTCTGCACTTTTATTTTTTTTTAAATTATTGAATTTAGGAAGAATACCTGAGAAATCTTACATTTAAATTAAGCTACACTAAATAAAGAACTTTTTTCTTTACAATATTAAAATGAATCAAGATTGGAATATTTTTTTTAATGAGTAAAGTATAGATTATACTAATACTTATCATACACACTAGAGGCCCAGTGCATGAAATTCATGCACTTGGGGTGTGTGGGAGGGTCCCTCAGCCTGGCCTGCACCCCTTCGCTGCCCGGGATCCCATGAGGGATGTCCGACTGCCAGCTTAGGCTCACTCCTCATAGGACATTCTTAGTGCTGTCATGGAGGTAGGAGAGGCTCCTGCCACCACCACTGCGCTCGCCAGCTGTGAGCCTGGCTTCTGGCTGAGTGCTGCTCCCCCTGTGGGTGTGCACTAACCACCAAGGGGCAGCTTCTGCATTGAGAATCTGCCCCCTGGTGGTCAGTGCATGTCATAGCAACTGGTTTGCCCTTTGGTAGATTTGCATATTAGCCTTTTATTATATAGGGTTATATTACACTAAAGCAGACTTAGACAATTCTCTTATTTTTTCTATCTTCCTAAATATTTCATTTCAGTGTTCTTAAGGAACATCAACTAGGACCTAATTCTGTTATTACTTTTCCAAAAGATTGATAGTTAAAAATAAGAAAAAAAGTATAGTTTAAGAAGTGAAAAGTAAAATAAAATGTCATTTTAAAAACTCATTTTAGATATTCATTACATGTTATACATATTTTATATAGTCCTAACATTATTTTAAACATTTAGTCAGTATGTGATGTTACAGAAATATTTACAAAATTTTTAAAAAATTCTTAATGGATGTTATATTGAAAGTCATGAATTTTTATCAGTAAAATAAAGTGATTATCTATAACCAAACCAAATGAATCAAAACAATATTAAGGGATAGATACATTTTACACTTAGGTTTGCATTGTATCAAACACCCAACTCTTTTTTTTATAAATTAATTCTCACCCAAGGGCATTTTCCATTGATTTTTAGAGAGAGTGGAAGGGAGTGGGAGAGACAAAGAGAAAAGCATCAATGTTGACAGAGACACATCAATTGGTTGCCTCCCACTTGTGCCCAAACCAGAGCCAGGTGGGTCGATCCTGCAACAGAGGTATATGCCCTTGACCAGAATTGAACCTGTGACCCTTCACAGGCTGATGCTCTATCCACTGAGCCAAACCAGTTAAGGCAAACTCTCAACTCTTATCATGTATCATGGTGGAATGGACTTAGACATTATGAGGAGTGATGTTTCTAAATATTTGGAGTTGGTACAATATAGCTTTATATATTATGCCCCAAAGCTGGCATGTCTTTGATGTCACAATGCATTATTTAGATGAATTTAATAAACCTAATTTAATGACTCTTTGCTATATATGCAGATTATAAAATACTAAAGGCCCGACACACGAAATTTGTGTAAGTGTAGGCCTTCCTTCCCCCGGCTGCTGGCAATGGCTTCCCTCTGGCACCTGGGACCGGACTTCCCTCTGGCTGCCGGAAGGCACCCAGGCCCTGGGCTTTCCTTGCAGCCCTGGCTTCGTCCAAAAGGTCATCCAGAAAGACATCGAATCTAATTAGCATATTAGCTTTTATTGTTATAAATAGTTATGTCATAGCTATTTTGGAAAGATGATTTACACACCTTAGACAGTTATATTAATTTGCAAACATAAATTCAAATAGAGGGAAATTGAATAAAATCAAGCCCATAATAATTGACATAGACATCAAAACATTTCTCTTTTTTGCTCTTCTACTACCCATGATCTTATGCATACTGCATTCACTTAACATCTCATGCTGACATCTCCCATGTCTCTATCTCCAGTCTGTATCTCTCCCCTGAACTTCAGCCTCATATGTATAAGTCACTACCTCAACCCAAATAGACCCAATTTGAACTCATTACCACCCCCTCTACAGAGGGCAATCCTCCCCTTCTCACCTAGATGCTTGAGCCAGAGCCCATGTGTGCCCACGCTCATCATTAATCACAAACCTCTGAGGATGCTACCTCCCCATTATCTCCCAGTCTGTTGATCTTTCTCCTGCCTGGATACCATTATGCCATTATTATCATAATCATTACTATCATTGTGGAAACAGCACTGAAACAATTTCAACTTTTGAACTGTTAATTAATTTATAGTCTTGGGAGGATTCAATTACCATTATATCTACAAAAGGGACCAAGCTAAAGTCATTGATGTGTATAAATTTAAATGTAACAAACCAGTAGAAAAAAAAAAATGCACCATGTAATTTCAAATCTTCAAATATTTTTTAAAAAGACAGTTTTAAAGGTCATAATCATATTAATTAGAGGAAAATTATATATACACTGATGTGTTCTTTTATATTTTCATTAGGTTTTTTAGGGTTTCTGTGTTTCTTAAGTCAATTTTTAATCACACTTTCTACAAAATTATATAATCAAGATTTTTACCATGGATTTTTGTGTTTAATATTTTCTTAAAGTATTTTTCCCATTATTTGTTTCTTTCTCTGATTATAGTCTATATAATTAGGTTATTTGCTTTTTTGTTCTTTTTAATTAGATTTGCCAACAATTTATCTATTTGATTAGGTTTCATAAAGAATTTGCTCTTGGATTTATACATTCATTTTCCTTTTTTATTTCTATTTTCTATTTCATTAACTTTGTTTTATTCTTAACTTATGAATTCCTTCATCTTTTTTTCCTTATGATGATTTTATTTTTGTTGTTCCTATACCTTTACTTGGATACTTAGTTATTTTTTTTTTCATTCTTCTTTAATAATAAAATCATTTAAAATTTTGACTTTTTCTGAGAATAGTTTCAGTCACATACCATATATCTTGATGGGTTTTGCTATTATTATTATTACAAAATAGTCTATGACTACAATTGTTATTTATATTTGAAGATAAAAATTATTCAGAAGTTTTTATTAGGTAATCTGTTATTTAATATTTGTTCATCCTCTCGATTTCAAATTTTATTGTACAATACTCAGAGATATTGGCCTGTAAAAACAATTTCACTTTTTGGAAATCAGTTTTCTTGTCTAAAATTTGATTTACTTCTGAAATTATTTCACCTTTGAAAATATTATTTTATTTATCAAGTGCTATGCACTAAATTGTGCCCCTCCCCATTTATATGTTGAAGTCCTACATCACAATGACCTGGTATTTGGAGATGGGCCTTTTGGAGATAATAGGTTTAGTTCAGGTCATGAGGGTGGGGCTCTTATGATGGGGTAGTGTCCTTTTAAGAAGTAACACAATGAAGCTCTTTCACTCTATCTTTACCTCTCTGTTACTCTCTCTTCCTCTCCAGGAACTGAACCAGGTAGCACATTAATCTTGGACTTCCTAGTCTTTAGAACTATGAGAAAATAAATTTTCGTTGTCTAAGCCACTTTGTATATGGCAGCAACAGAAGGTGGCAAGCATCACAATCTTACTTTCATTTTTTTGTGTATCCTTTTCCAACTGTTGCCCATAATATCCATACTTTGTGCTGTATAATTATTTTATAGGGTGACGAGCACAGTTTTAATTGGAAGCTTGGAATATGCTATGGTCAAAAAAGAAATGGACTTTGTTTCTCTGGTAATCCAAGAGTGTGGAAGAAATAGTTCAGCTTTGGAATAGGGAGCTTTTGTGTCAGTATGGTTATTTAAAAATTTAATGACAGGACAAGACTACCCAGAACAAAATAAAATGAAGGTTAGCATATTAGTTAAAACTAAACATATTTAATTGAGTGATGCACACCTGTGTATCTGAATTTATCTTGCCATATGAGGTTGTATACTGGGATTCTCTAGCACTGGCAGAAAAGGAATAATTTTAGTGGCCTATTACATATGCCAACTGTGGAATACAATGTGATGGAAGGGCAAGGACAGAAGAAATATAGAAGGTAGAGTGTGTATTAGTTTCAGGGGCCATCACAAAGCTGCTCAAGTTAATTATGACAATTATGAATTGTAGTTTTGTGTCTAAAAGTTTATCACAAAGGCTCTAAGGATTTAGCTTAATTCATATCTCGTACTAATTAATTATTCAACCAATAAATTCAATAAATACTTATAAAATGCTTACTATAAGCCAGCATCGGAGGAACAGAGTGGAATAAAGTATGTTCTCTTTCTTCCAGGGCTGGCAGTAGAGCAAGAACACAATTACACTACAGCATGATCAAGTCTGGAAACACATAATTATAATATAGTGCCGTCAAGTTTGCTGGAGTGTCTGAGGCCACACAGCTAGCTAGGTATAGGCACAATAAAGGCTAGAATTCTGATTTCCTGATTCTGAGCCTACTGTTATTTTCACAACAATACTGCCTGCCACACATTATTAAATATGAGCAAGTAAAACTAAGTATAATTTCAAATTAAGAATCATCATAGATTTATTTGAAAAATCATCAAACCTGGTCGCAGCTGGACCGATACTTCTCCTGGTGTCACCTGGGTATTAATTTCATTTTCAGTTGGTTTTACATTCACAGATGGGTATTCTATTGAATCAATCAAACATCCTTTGCTTATTAAATTGGCAACAGTATCACAACGTCCACTCCTTGATCCACCTGAAATGAAATCCTGTTTAAAAGAAGGAAAATCACTGACATTTTTAGTGCATATCATCTCAATTAAAACCAAAGAAAACCACATAACAACTTTTGCAAAGAAGCCATCTTCTAATATTGCACCACTTATGCAACTATTCAAAAGAGCCGCATGTTTCCAATTAGAGTATTGGCAAATTTGTTTTAAGTAAAGCTTTAATTTCTAAATCTTACTTAAAAAGAAAATGAATATTAGAGGAGATTTAAACCAAGTACTTTTGTTAATTGATCACTGTAAAATTATACCAACTTAATATTTTACTTTGGAGAGACTGCTCCAGAATAAAATTTATCCAAAATAGACCATTCAGTGGTTCCAAATTTAAGCCCCAGTTCTTAAATAACTCAACTGGTATGTTTATTACATATTGTTATGTTTGGAATACGAGAGCAAGTCCTCAGAAGTCACATGCTTAATTAAGTACAGAAAATTCATAAGAGAATGAATTGGAAATCTGCATTCCTTAACCTATGAAATCTGCCAACTTCTTATACCCACAACAGTAATTCAATAATCAAGTACGATCAATTCTCATAATGAGGTAGGGAAATAAAATGGCAGCTCAAATTCTCCTTATTTTGCAACTAAATCTAAAATGTTCATTATCATTCAGCATTGGCTTGTTGATGTTTATCCAAGAGCTTGGAATTAATGGAGCAACCTTGAAATTTAGTTTATCTTAACTATGAAGAAATGATATTTTTATTCTTCATGTAATCATCCAGGTTTTTTCCTAAGAACAAGATATGTATTAAAAAGTACAAAAATATGTTTTATTATATATAATGTTGGCCTGAATTATATGTGATATTTGCTTACACATTAGCTAGATATTTACTTGCTCAGTGATCTTCCTGGCTATTTCTTTTCCTTTTTAAAAATATATTTTTATTGATTTCAGAGAGGAAGGGAGAAGGAGAGAGATAGAAACATAAATAATGAGACACTCATTGATAGGCTGCCTTCTGCATGCCCCACAACTGGGGTTCAAGTCTCAACCCAAGCAGCATGTGCCCTTGACCAGAACTGAATCAGGGACCCTTAAGTCCTCAGGCCGACATTCTGTCCATTGAACCAAGCTGGCTAGGGCCTTCTTGGCTATTTCCATCTGGCATTCAGGCATTCCTCCTTTAGTTCAGCTGATTCAGAGAACTGGATTAACAATCAATTAATCATTCATCATTCAATCAAAGACAGAAGTATTTTAGGTGCAGAGGATACAGAATAGAACAAGATAGACATAGTTCCTATCATCAAAGAGTCAATAAACCATCAGTGAATTCAGCAATGAAGCAAGGAAATGTAATAATCATGGCTATTAAACTTAGGGGAAGCACAGACTGTCCTAGGGTTATGGAGATTATTAAGTTTAATATTAGTTGATTATGAGATCACTCACTAATTATGAACAGGGACATCCCTGGCAGTGGAAAGTAATTAGATGGGATGGTGGTAGGCAATATAAAAACATTCATATAAAGATTTTAATTTAATTCCCATCTCAATTTAGAACAAGGATTGGAGAACTAGGAACAATGGGACAAACAAAACCCATGTTTCCCCCCCCCTATGGCTTTAATGCTAAAAATGTTTGTTTTTTTAAAAATAATTTTAAAATGCTATAGTACAATGAAAAGAACATGAAACAGAAAAAGTATGTTTACTATGTGACCCTTTACAGTACTGAACACACTTGTAATATAAATATAAATATAATGAAAAGACAATAGAGAATAATATTTCCTTTTCAATCAAGTTTTTTCAGATATCATTTGGTAAATGACTTCATGGAAACTTCAGGAAAAATGTAATTTGCTTTTCTATTGACCATACACCTAGAGTTTAAATATTCAAAGTCTTAATTTTATGTATTCAGATTTATCCTATCTACTGATAAAACTTAGAGGTACTAAGAATGTGAGATTTGGTTTATAAACAACTTAGAGTTCCTCAGAGAAAGGTGGCATATACTCTTATTTTATGTGTAACTTTTCATCAGAAAGCCTCAGGCTAGGTGGGGGTGGGGAATCCCACCTGTGCCAAAGCCTGGTGAATATCTGCTCATTCGTGGCTCACATGAAAGGACACAGACCAAGGGCCACATGTGTTTTACAGATGTAAAAGCCCCAAGCCTTTAAATCAGGAAAGGGATAAAGTACAAATAACTGACTTTTTTTTTTTTTCCAGCTAGGGGTTTTGTTGTTTGCATATACAGAATTGAAAAGAAGTGAATGTGATTGATTCACTGCAAGTATAGATCATGCTCTGCCATTTGACCTTTAAAGTTTGCTGATAAAGGCCAAATAGTCTCAATTTTCTGCAATGTCTAAATCAGCCTGGTTGATTTTACTCCAATGTAAAAACAATGTTGTACACTTGAAACGAATATAACATATGCCAGCTATCCTTAAAATTTTTTTTAAAAGGATGTGAAAAGGAGATGGGCTCTTGTTTGCATTTTTAAATAGCATGGTCAGATGACATTTGAACAAAACTGAAGGATCAGAGAGTGAGCTACAGGGATTTCTGGAGGAAAATATAGGAAGAGGAATCATAGTGTATAAATGCCCAGGCAGAAAGAACTATGTCTGGCTTAGGCAAGGCCAATGCAGAAGCCAGAAATAATAATAGGAATAAAGTAGCTAACTTCTATTGAAAAAAAAAAAAAAAAAAAAGCAACACACATAATTAAGTCATAAAAACATTGCCAATTTGACAATTAGGGTTGAAAAGGGAAGAACAGACCATGGCATCAAAATAAAGAATGGAATGCTGCCCCTATTCACTGTGGCCTACTTTCCACTTTGTATAAAAGAAAAGAATTTGAAGCCACACCCATTTAATTTTTGGTGTTTTGTGGCATTTTAATTTCTTCTACTTCTTATGTTTTACTTTTTCTACAAGAAGCACTCAAGCAAACTTAGCCTTCAACTGTCTACATCTAAAACCTATTTGGTGATGTTTTGTTTAGTTATAAACTTGAACCCTGCATGGTTTTGTTAATTGATGCTACCCCAACTAACTTGACAACAATGAAACTAGAATCAAATGTTGAGTTTTTAAATTTGGCATCAAATTCTATAGTATAAATTTAATTATTTTGAGGTTATTAATTGAATTGATATTACAGTCATGGAAATTTTATGTCATATAAAAATTTCCTCTAAAGTGTTTCTTTGTATTTATTATATAACGAGTGTATTCTTTTTCTTTCTAAAATACATTACTTTATCTTTTCAATAAGTAAATAATAAAATCTATTTGGAATGAAAAGGCCATGTTGAAGTTACCCTGGCTGGCTTTTCTTCAGTTATTACTTTCACCCATTTAATGGAATAAACTGGGGAGATGCATAAGAAAAGTGTTTTATCCTCCTCATTTCTGAGTCCTGAGTTTCAGATTTGGCAGTCTGCACAGAAACGAAAGAATTCTATCATCTTCTTTTTGACAGTGAATGCCCTTGGTATCATATTTTAATATAATTATGCTCCAGGGTGCCCTCTAAACTCTGGCTATGAAATCACAATCTGTATCTGACATATCAGGCAGGAGAGGAAGAGACTAGTCGAGTCCTTCACATATGTTAAAAATGAACATGAGGCAAACTAGGTAATACTGATAAGGTTCTATTTATCCTCAATATTTTTCAGTTGCTTTTCTGTAGCATGGAGAGAGAGAGGAGGTAAATTATATATATAATTTAATGTATACACACATATATCTATAACTATATCTATAACTATATCTATAACTATATCTATATCTAAATATCTATATATCTATATATCTATCTATATATCTATCTATATCTATATCTATATCTATATCTATATCTATATCTCTCTCTATATATACACACACACACAGATTTACATGCTATACAAGAATGTAGGCAAATTGAGTATATTTTCTAGGAATCTTTTATTTTTTTATTATTTAAAAGAAAGAGATGGATGGGGGAGGGGAGGAAAAAAGAGAACAAAGGGAGAGAGAGAACACAGAGAGGTTTTTTCTTGTTTTTGCTTTCCTTTATTGATTGCTTTGTTATTTATAGTACAATTGTCATTCTTAGTACTGGTTAATATATATGTACTATATGTTCATAGGTTTAATTTTATTCAGGTCATAAAAAACAGCTAAAGTGGTTATAACAAACTGATCATTAATTTAGCATCAGGACATGAATATTGAAGAAAAATAGATACAAATTAAGTTTCTTTAAACTTTTTAAATTTTATTTTTCAATTAGAGTTCCCATTCAATGTTATGATTAGTTTTAGGTATATAATATACTGGATAGACATTTATAATAACTTGTGAAGTGATCATCCTAATGAGTCTGATACCATACATAGTTAGTACAATATTAGTAACTATATTCTAAGCTGTACTTTATATCCATAACTGTTTTGTAACTACCAATTTGTACTTATTATTCTCTTCACCTTTTTCACTGGGAGCCATCAGTTTATTTCTGTATCTATGAGTTTGTTTCTGCTTTGTTTGTTTTTTCTGCTTTTTAGGTTCCAAATATAAGTGAATTCATATGGTATTTGTCCTTCACTGTGACTCATTTCACACAAGACAACACCCTCTAGGTCCATCCATGTTGTCCCAAGTGGTAAGATTTCATCCTTTTTATGGCTGGGTAATATCCAATTGTATATACAGGGTGTCCCAAAAATGTACACACACTTTGAATAATTATAAAAGCAGTGTTTATTAAAATGCATTTCATTTTCAAAATATAATCGAGTCAGCTGTTAAAGTATATATACATTTTTTTGGACATCCTGCATGTACCAATTCTTTTTTATCCACTTGTCTTTTGATTGGCCAATTTAATCCATTTACATTTAAGGTAATTATTGATAGGTATGTACTTATTGCCATTTTATTAACAGTTTTCTGATTGTTTTTGAAGTTCTCTTATTTTCTTAGTTTTTGCTCTTTTCCCTTGTATATTGGTGACTTTTTGCAGTGTTGTGTTTGGATTGCTTTCTCTTTATTTCTTGTATATCTCTTGTAGATTTCTGGTGTGGTTTCAATGTGCTTCATATATACCAAGCTATGATTATAGCAGTCTATTTTAAGTTAACAGTCGCTTAAGTTCAAACACATTCTAAAATCACTACCATTTTTTCCTCACCCTCTCCATGTTTATGTTTTTTTTCTTCCAATCTATTCTACCTTCTTTTATGTGTTTGTGGTTATCCCTTAATTTACTGTTGTAATTACATATGATCTTCCTACTTTTGCCTTTTAACGTTTGTACTGGCTTAGTCTTGGTTGAACTGCTGCTTTTATTATGTGTTTGCCTTTGTCAGTGAGAATTTTCTTTGCAATATTTTCTTATTCATAATTTTTGTTCTTCATTTTGAAGAAACTCCTTTATCATTTCTTGTAATATATTTATTGCTTTGATGGTAATGAGTTTCTTCAGCATTTCTTTTTCTTTGACCAGCTTTAAAAATCATGTAAGCCAGGCTTACGAACAGATAAAACCACATTTTCCTTCTCTGTCCCTATACCCTTGCTGATTGAAGAATAATAGACATCAGCTGCATGTTACCCAAGCAGTGGGTGATCTTTCAAAACTAACCACTGCATTCTTTCTCTTGATGATGTCAAGTCAGCCTGTAGGAGTGGACAGCTCCTTCTATTAATGATGTGGTTAGAGGCCAAGTCCTAACACTGGTTGTTTCACCTAGGGTTGTGTTCTTAACACAGGCAATACTGATTTTCCTAAGCCTGAATGAATTGCTCCAGAGTTTCACCAAGTTCTTATAATAACACCTCCTATTTCTTAAGCAATGTCTGTTTGCCAAATGCTTCCCACACACAGTTTCACTTAATCTTTACAACCGTGTGTCATAGGGCAGTTAATATTTCCATTTTAGAGCTAGTGAAAACTGAGGTTCAGAGGACATGTTAATATGGTTACTATGGTTAGAAATGAATGGAACTAAGATTGGAATCCAAGGTGATCTAATTTCAGAGCCTGCTTTTTCAACTTCTAAATTAGACTATCCTTCAATACATAGAATATTTTGAGACATAAACAGCCAAGTCATTTCTGAATATTTTCTGAGACCCCTTTATGGGGATTTGATCAAGAGCATACACAGGTTTTGTCTTCTCTGCCCTGGCAGCCACCTACCTCTTCCCTTGGTTTACCTCCTTCCATTTGACTGGCCATTCCTCTGAATACTCCCTCTGAAATCCTTCCTCCCCTGGCAGGACTGACATAGCACCTCCCATAACTGTGACTCTCAGATTTTTCATGCCAGCAGCGGTGTGAGATGCAGGGGGGGTCCTATTTGGAACCAGACCTTCGATATGGCTGGCATGGTGCTTTTAGCTGATAAGTGGGTTTCCAAACCATCTTTTGAAATATCTTCTAAACTACACACACTAAAGTTCTCAGCAACTGATGTCAAGTTGGCCCAAACTCCATGACTAAGGATTTTCCTTAGTGATACAGTAAAAATCTAAAATGGAGTATTGGGTAGGGTCAAGCTATGACGCATTCTTGACAGAGAAACTCTAGTTTTGAGTGACATCTGATTTTTTCAATGGTAAAACCTAGGCTGCATTCAGAAGCCTTGAGGCTGTCAGTAGAAGGGCACTTACTTTCAGACATGGCTTCTGTTCCATGAACCCCTCCCCTACCACTTTCTTGCCTTACTTCATGGAATAAAGTAACATCCACTATCTTTTGCTATGTTCCACCTTTCTTTTTTCCTCCTTGGGGCTGCATGAGAGCAAGCAGTAGTAGGAGAGGTTGGAAAGACGATGGTAGGTGCAGTTTTTAAGCTAAATCAGAGGAAGTAAAACTAGAGATTTATCTTCAGCGCAAGCAAAGGCTATTAAAGTTCTATGTGTTCTAATTCCCAGGGGCTACATAAATAAATACAAAATTACCTACGCAGTCTCATAAATGAAACCCCAAATTAGAAGATGGCTTCTTCATTACAACTTATGTAATAGGTGGTTCTAACTAGAGATTACCAACACCAACACCCACAAAACTACTTTAGAGACGCATTATAATTATTTTACTAAGATGATATTGGGATATGTTTCTCTTGTTAGAATATAAAATACAAATTTTTAACAATAAACATTTCTTAATTATTTTCTATACCACAGAATTTAAATGTACACACTATCACATGTCAAAAGAAAAGCACTCCATTTCCATAAGTAACAAACGAATTGATACAAAATATTATGATAGAGTAAATCACTTATCTCCAAGTATTAAAAAAAAAGAAACAGACCAATAAATTAGTTTGCTTTTCGCTAATAAGCAAGTATAAGACAATGATCCAACTTGAATATATAACCGAATGCCCCAAGCTGCAGCAAGAATTTCACACAAAGCCTTCTGACCCAAGCAAAAGTTACTAGTATCTGCGTTTGCCAATTTTCTCTATAGAACAGATGGAAAACATAAAATGGTTTGCACTTCATTTCAAAATTACCATAATTTTCCTAATAAAAAGGTTATACTTTATATTCAGCCAGATATGCTGTTTCCAGGCATAAAACCAAATAAAATTTTCCTGATGCTCATCAGTATCATTTTCCTGATGCACCTTCAAGGTACGGAGTTTCAGGGCAATGAAATTATGCTAGAGAGAAGGGCAACTGTGAGAAAAACAGAAAAGAGAAAAAGAAAAAAAAAGAATAAAAAAAGAAAAAAAATTAGACACACCTCTTGAGCACACCATCCACATTCTGGATCCAGCGCAAGGCACTTGGTGCAGGATGCTGCATTCGAAGATGCACATCTGCTGTTTTCTGAAATGGAAGACAAAATGAGGGGTTATGGCTTATTCTCCTATTGGGAAGTGTACACAGTTCTAGACCAAAATGCTTTTTGAAAACTGAAATAAGATGACAATAGTTTTAAGTACATGACATTAAAAAATACACAACTTCTTTTGGGAGGAGTTAATCTGCTGATTGCTATTAATAGGTACTGCATTTCTTGAATAGTTATTATTTGGTTTTATTATTTGGGGGAAATGAGAGTGGTAGAACTATGATTTTAGCTACGTTTCAGGGTTTGGCTTGAATTCTGCTGCAATAGTAGACAACCCTCCAAAGTGTTTAATGTGTTGAAGTTTCACGGTATTTATATTATCTGAACCAATGAGGTGTTTTTGGATCTAGAATTTTTCCTATAAGAATAATCAAATACAGACCTCAATCTCAACAGGAAAATCCACATTGAGTTATAGTGAATGGCCTTCCTGAGAAATAATCTTGAAGGGTATATATTATAATTAATTTGTGTTAATATTGATTATTTTGACTTGAAGAATATCAGAACCAGACATGATTCAGTATTTTAAAGGTAAAGTAGTTAAAATGAATGAATTGTTTTAGTTCATTTAATTACTCTAACTGGACCACTTTAATTCATGACCAATTCACTTTCCGTAGATACTGACACTTGGCTGTGACATTTTAATAACATAATTGTACTTGGAAACTATTTACCTTTGTCCCTCTAGCCATAAACTACTTACACCATTAAAAAGAGGCTCATCATTATAGACTTAAACACATAAAATATAATAATGAGCCATAAGTCACTTTGTTATGAGTTTTTAGTGGAATAATCACACCCTTTCTTTAAAAAAAAAATATTATTGATGTTGGAGAGGAAGGGAAAGGGAGAGAGAAACATCAATGATGAGAGAGAATAATTGATTGGCTTCCTCCTTCTCACCACCTACTGAGGATCTAGTCCACAATTTTGGTATGTGCCCTTAACTGGAATCGAACCTAGGACCCTTCAATACGCAGGCTGATGCTTTATCCATTGAGCCAAACCAGCCAGGGCCACATCCTTTCTGTATTATCCCTATATGCTTCCTATATTTTATTCTTTACTGTTTACTCTACAATATCCCAAGGACACAGGAAACCACAGCATACTGTCTAACCCTCTCATGGGCACACAGTAAATAGCATTTACATGCTAGTTGTAAGTACCTCACAGTGCAGTTGAGAAGAGAACTATATAAGCAGACAGTGTGATAAGTACAAGGGAGAGACCACCAGGGAACTATTTTTATTTTTATTTTTTAAACATTTTTTATTGTTAATAGTATACAGATTTCTCCCATCCACCTCTCCCCCCCCCCCCCCCATCACACTGCTTTAGAGGAACAGTTCCCCAGAGGCAGTCATATCTAGTATGTCTCTTTACCACCTCTCTTTTCTTCTAATCTTGTGTCCATCTCTTTTAAAAATGTAACAGGCATGAAAGAAGACTCTGTGTGCATGCACAATCACCCATGGACATGATGGCTTGAAAGAGAATAGAGCCCACAAAGTCTCTAGCTGTCTCCATCCAATTGGTTTCTCTTTTACAACTTGCCCCAAACATTCTAGGATATAGGGCAAAAACATTTCTGACCTAGAGGTGGTATGGTGTGGGTGTTGGCAGTGAGAAGAGAGAGGAACTGTAGGAGAGTAATCATAGCAGAGAGGTGCTCACTGGGGTGGTAGTGAATACTCCTTCCCTGTAACTCCCCAGATAGCAATGAGTTAAGCTGCAAGTATTCTTCCCTAACATCCCCGCTGTTCTATTATCTCCTCTCTGTGTCCCCTTGCACCCTTTGTCCTTGGCTTTATACCAACTTTTAAAATACATTATCTAAAACTCTCCCACTAATATAGATGCACTGGCCTGGAATTCCAAGGACAAAAAGTAAATACTGTTCTGGGCTCTCTTTACTACCAGTGTGGCCATCTGACTAGGAAGACTCCAAAAGCCTAAAATCCTTCCAACTGGCTTAGCGCAAAACTGTAAAAGATGCTTATTCCTAAAGTAGTTAGAGGGAGTGACCTTTTTACTTGTTGCCAGAAAGAAAACCAATTTAGGTCCAGGAATCAAGCACATTTGCAGATCCAACTTGACCTTTACTAACTCTTTACAACTCTTAAACTTAACCCAATTGGAACATGGAATTAAGTTTACTGCAGATCATACTTGACCAAGACTTTTACTGACTTGTAGGACTTTCACTCTGGCAGTTAAGATTGCAATCTCCTGGAAGGGAAGCAGCAGACCCTACAGTTCTGTTCCTCATGTTTGTAATGGTTTTCTCACTCTGTCCTAGGTCAACCCAAATTCAAGTTCAAGTCAGGCTCCCACTTCCATAGCACATGAGGTAAATAATGAAGATACAAACAAAAAATCTGTTTTCTTTATATTCTGCTTTCTGGCTGCGTTCCTTAAAAAGCTCTAGGCCGACCTTTGTTCTGACACTTCAGACACCTAAGGATGATGACTATGAGGGATAGAGACTTTGGTTCTGTCAATACTTCCCAGGTTTAAAAGCTTACATTTCTCAGAGAGTATAGGACTACCGAAAATTAATCCTATAAATGGATATGGAGGAGGAAGGTAGGCCTTACAGTCCTGCAGAACTGGAGGAAGGCCATAAATGGAACTCCAGGGGAACAGTGTTGAACGTTCTTGCTATAGAATGTCATGGTTAGAATTTATAAAAGACAAGCCAGATACACTTCGGTAAATTTTAAGGATTTTTTCTTAAACTTTAAAACATGCAATTAAGTAAAAACCTAACACAAAAATGTTACACCAATTATAGCAATTCTTTACACTAAATGGATAAGCTACTATGGGGCTATTGTCACTATGTGTTAGGAATGTGTGTGTATATACATGTGTGTGTCTGTCTCTCTCTCACACACACACTTCTGTGCAAGTAGAAAGCTTTACACTGACCACAAATCAATGTATGACTTCTGTTTACAGACACTGGCCGTTTGTCGTCAGTCTCTGGGTCTACTCAGTTCATTCCATCCCTGATTCAATATCACAGGAAGGCGACTTTCCAGAGGTGGTTTCTAGCAGCTCTCATTGCTGATACCTCATTAGAGGGTGTGCCTGAGTGGTTCTTCTTCCCTCCAGGACAGTGGGAGCTCCTTGTCCAGTGTTGTGGCATTAAAGACCTTGTTCTTTATGTTCTAGCACTGTGCTTTCATTAAAGATAGTTTTTAAAAATGGATTATACTGGAAATTCTTAAGCCAATAGAAGCAGAAGGATAATGTTTTAAACAACATAGCCTCAGAACCCTCTTTTGTACTTTTTTTTTTTTTTTTTTAAGTCCTAAGTGCCTCACAAATCACATGTCATTAAAAAATGTGCTGTCTTGACAGAAATCAGTGGAGGATTTAATATCCTATCATCAGTATGTTTGTACTTTTTGAATTTTAATTTTATTCCTTCATAAGCATGTGCTATGAGTCTTGCTTTTCTCTCATTTTGTTTCAACTGTAGGTAACAAACGTGATGGTTTAGTATTGCTAAATGAATACTGGGAATAAGGTTCCAAGTTTTCATAGCACGGCTCCATAGCAGCTACTATGTGCCCCTAGACTGGTTACCTACATTTGCTGGGGCTCCATTTCTCCACAGCAACACTGGGCTAACTACACTTACATAAAATACCAATATGAGATGAAATGAGCATGTATACACATGCCAAGAATAGTACTTAGGGTATAGTAGACCAGTGTTTTTCAACCTTTTTTGGGCAAAGGCACACTTGTTTCATGAAAAAAATCACGAGGCACACCACCATTAGAAAATGTTAAAAAATTTAACTCTGTGCCTATATTGACTATATATAAAGTAATTCTCTTGAATAGGAATCAAATAAACACAAAGAAAGTATTTTATAATTACTTTATTATGAAATATTAAGTAAACAAAATAGTGAAAAATTATAAAATTCTTGTCTTGTCTGCACCTATGGCACACCAGGCAACATCTCGCGGCACACTAGTGTGCGGCGGAACAGCGGTTGAAAAACGCTGTAGTAGACACTCAGCAAAGGGACTAGTGTAGTGTTATTATAATTAATATTATATGAATTAATTGTATATATACATATATTCATACATAAATGTGTATTTAATTCTAGCTTTTAAAAAAAGGAAGGCATTATGTGTCTTTAAGTTTGTTGTAAATGTAATAGGCTGTCTTTAAAATAAAGTCACTTGCGTCATAACACAGTTATGACCTTTAAAGGTTAACAAAGGTTTAAAAATATAGCTAATATATAAAAAATCCCTATGAAGGTAAAAGTTACTGTATTTTAATTATTTAAAAATGATTCTTTAGATCTAACTTAGTCAAGTATACACACATCAGTCCAATCTATCACAGATAAAATTTTGGCACTACTATCGATTATAATTGGGTTTCTGAAAATGTTTTAGAACACCTTCATTTTGTTCACATTTTGCAAAGTGAACATTGACTTAATCTGAATAAAAGTTATCTGGAAGAAGAAACAACTACAATAAAACTGATAAATATTGTAGTCCTTGATATTAAGAATAAATCATTCTGGATTCTCCTGTTACTCCTAGACAGAATGATTTGTGAAAAAAGCAGAAATGCACTTTCCCCCCAGGCAGTATTCTCTTCCTAATTACATTTACTCTACAAATTAAATTAAATTTGGGTAATTATAAAAGCTACTTCCTTGAGAAAACAACAGCAAAGTAAGCACTGTTATAATGGGTCCATAATATACTTTGATAGCACTCAAAACCAACACATAGAATAAAGTTTGCAGTATAACTTTGGGTATTCCTGGCTCTCGATGTGTACCATGGTCATTTTACAGATACCTTTAAAACATACTATTACCTGATTATTGAAAGCTCTCTTGTATACAGAAATTTAACATACGCTATCATTTGATTAAAAAAATCACAGTGAACAAATAATTTGCCATTACCTAGTTATTCCACTTTTTGATTGAGGAACTGTTTCCTAAAAGCTCCTACAAACACGTGGGAAGGGGAGGGGTGGTTAGGGCTACTTCTTGGAAAAGCAGACACAGGAAATAAAACCGAAGACAATTCAATTAAGGAAAGGGGCCTGGGAGAAAAGGTGGAAGCATAAGGACTGTCTGGGAAAGGTGGATCTGGGCTGAAAGCTCAGAAGGTCTCCAGATGGATTAAAAGGAAGATAGAGCCTGAGGCAGTGTCTCAAAACACAGGGAACAAGGAAATAGGATAACTACTGGTATTTCTCTCTTCCTTCTACTTATTTCCCATTGAATGTCATATAAACATAATACAAAACTGCATTCTTCATTTATTAGCATTTTTTTCATTTGCTCTTTTACTTAGTATTCAGAACATATGAAATATAACTCTACTGTTGAAATAGACAGAGAAGCAGATATAACTAAATTAATGTATTTGTGGCAAAACTTCAGCTTACTAAAATATTTTTTGCAACAAATGCATATTTCAGCTATGCTCATATACAATTAATTGAAAAATTCATTTTAACTATTGTAATTTGCTATAAAATTATACATCACAAAGTACTATTCCTTAGCAACACTCAGCTGAATATTCCTCTTCTCTACCATAGCATTTGTTTCAAACTTACAGCAAATAAGTATTCGGCTCATGAAAATGAAAATGGGTATATTTATGGGGAAAACGATTTTATCTAAATAGTTTTGCCTCTACTTGCACTTGAAAAACATACACCCGTATTTATGTTTAGTGGAAAACAGCTTGGATTTGTTTCTTGTTTTCTCTGTCAGCTATTCTAGGGATTAGGTTTGACAGTCTAAAGTTGTATTTGGAGGAATAGATGGTGGTATGATAATGTTCAGTTCTTATATAGGGACTCGGAAGAAAAGATGAGGGAATGAGGACATCATAAGAAACATTGTCTTAGCTTCAGAGAGGAAGAACCTGAGATAGAGATTCTTGACAAGTGATTTATTGAAAAGGGAAGTAAGGTTAGAAGGTCAGGACTGGGCAAGGTGCCAAGCAAAGATGTAATTGCAGTTGAATCGACCTCAGCCTGATTCCACCCAGAACTCCGAGCACAAATGGTGTGACAGTGTTGTGTTACTTTGGAGCTGTCAGGCGGTGGAGGGGAGCTAGGAGGTGAGGATGGGTTAACCTCCAGACATCCCTGAGCCATGTGGCTTGCTTTGATGGTGGCCAATTCTTTTGAGAAGGTGGCAGCTCATGGCTATTAATGGCCAGAACTCAGAGCAGCTGAGGATAGTGCATCCACTGTTTGGAAGGATGTCTAGACCAGCAGCAGCCATCTTCAGACCTAAAAGGTCCTTTCTCTTCGAAGCTAATGCTTAGGGTGGCAAAAGGTAAAAAGAGTCTGAATCATTCACATCACCATGGAGTTGCTGATCTCATTCTGGGTTGTCTCTCAGAATTGTTTTTGATGTAAGAGGAAAATTCACCTGAGTTTTGATAATAAGAGGAAGACTTGAGCAGGATTAATGTAAATGCTTTTTTACAAATTTTAAGCAGAACATTAGTTTACATGAAATAGACCATACACTTTGAAGAGGTGTTTTTTTGTTTGTTTGTTTTTCATTTTTTTTTCTCTTTCCTTGGAAAAGTAAGACTACTAGGCTAGCAGTTCTTGGAGGAAAGGTGCTTATGTGTGTTCTTTAGGCCCAGAATCTGAGCCTAATGCCTGAAACACAATAAATGTCTGATGAATAAATGATATCCTAAGTTGAGATAAAGTTGGCAGTTTAATTTCTTACGTTTATAACTCTTGATTATTTACATTTTAAAATGATCATTTCCAAAACCCAGTTATTGAACAAAGCAATATAATTGCATTTGCTTCCCCCCCCCCTTATTGCTGAGATCTAAATCAGATTTCGATTGCCTCTTACTCCCTCGCATAAGATTGAGTAATTTCTTTTTGAGAACTTTCATATAATGCCAATGTTAAGAAATAGCACTTTATCTTTGCTTCTCACTAAGCAGGTTTATTAGGCTTTTATTATATGTAATTAGAGGCTGATGAACGAAATTCCTTCCCCCAGCTGCTAGCACTGGCTTCCCTCTGGCACCCAGGACCCTGGCTTCTCCCTCTGACCACTAACAGGCACCAGGGACCTGGGCTTCCCTCGGAGCCCCAGCTTCGTATGGAAAGTAGTCTGGAAGGACGTCTAGTCTAATTAGCACATTACAATTTTATTATTATAGATCTTTATGTTTCAGAGACAAGTTTCAACTTCCCTTGTTACATAGCAAAAAATTCATGAGAGTTCAGGAGGATTTTATGCTTGGCATAAAGGTTTTTGGGAAGTAAAGCGGGGAAAAGCCACTTCTAACATTGGGCAGGTTAAGAATTGTTGGGACAGCGCTGTACATTCCATCCTTCTGCCCTGCCCTGTTTGGGGCAATCCCGGCTTGAGTCAGAACTTAAAGTGGGCTGAGATGGCATAAATCAAAACTCTGTTCATGTTGGAATTTGCAGTAAGAATCACTGAGAAACCACTAATGATTTGTGTTCAAACAGGTCATCCCAAGAAGGGTGCTCAATCTTATTCATTTACACACTTTCTAATGAGCTTTGCACCATACCCTGGATGACTGTAGAGCTCATGCTCTGCATAGGAACAGTTGAAAGGGGGAACTATTCATTACATTGTACAGCAGGTGTATACTGGAATTGCTCAGGTAAGCAATTCACCCTAAGTGAGCAGTAATGTGGTGGTGTAAAACAGGAAATAAAACAATGAGCAAGGCAATCCATGCTGAGGTGACAGGAAATGTGACAGGAGAAAGAGAATGCCAATTAGTGATGAAGTCTCTTCACATTAAGGAGGGCCTGACAGGATTTGAAGGTACCATGGTACCATAGGTACCATGCTGAAACCTGGTTAAAATTTATTGGTTCTTAGATTACATGCTATCTACACCTTGATATATATACATATATATTTTTTTATTGATGTGAGGAAGAGATAAAAGAATATTAAGAATATTTGTCATTTACATATGAAAATGACACCGCAGTTCATATTATTTCCTAGACAATGTAGTTTCTCTTGGTGGGCCAAGCAGGTATCCAGCATATAGCAATAACCATTCCTGAAGAGGGTCACATTTAGTTTTGCAGTTGCTCCTTTACATGAGTACATCAGCTTGTCTTCTGACCCTCACTCACCTGGTGGGAATTTGGGAGAAAATGGGAGAAACTCAGGAAGAAAGAAGGGGGTCAAAACACAGCACCTCTCAGTATAACGTTGGACTTGGAACTTCAAAAGGGATCAAAATCTCAAGATTCAGGGAGGGCTCTGGAGTGCCCCCTGAGGCAAAGTCTGGTTAAAGCTGCATTTGTCTAACTTGGAAAAGCAATATTAGTCATGTGCTTTGTGTCTTGTTTTAACTGGAACTTTTCCATACATTCCAACTGTCCTGTTTATGAGGTACACTCCCTTTTTATAAAAGCCAAAATATTCACCGGTTTCCCATTCTGTTGCTCTGAATAATGTTTTTAATCTAACATACTAAAGTTCCAGGGGCTCTTCCTATTTTCCTCTCCGACTCTTGGCAGGTATGAATGTCCTTTCCCTCCCTAAAAAAAGAAATCACACCACAATTCATGTCAAAACCACAAATGCCATAGCTAAGGAGGTAAAAGAAATGCCTCAGGGTAGTAAAAATGCATGTTCTACATTATATTTTTTCAAGCTCAAGTTGCATCACAGGTGTGCACTTGATTAGAGCAGCAAAGGAACGCCCTATATCGTAAAGGCTTGTTCTAAGTAAAATAAATACATTAAAACTTAAAGTGAATTTTAGTTCATTTAGCATTTGGTTTTCTTGTAATTACATTTGAAAGACCAGAAAGGTATTTATATTTATATTTTACACTGCCACTTGAAAATTAAATTTATATATACAATAGGTTAAAATTAGAGATAATAAAAAATATAATTTACTAAGTAATTACTCTGGGGGCCTGCTTTAAGCACTTTATATGTATTATCTCATTGAAACTTTGTGAAAATCCTATGAGGAAAGCATTACTATGCCCTTTTAACAGATGGGGAACTAAAGCTTAGGCAAAGTATCATCCCAAAGTCATAAAGCTGGTAAGTACAGAGACCAAGTTTGAACCCAGTTCTGAAGAGAGCCTTTTTTTTTCTTGAACACTATATGCAATAGGAAATACCATAAAGAAATAAAATTGTACCAAAGTATGATTTAAAGCCCTTGCTAATTGTACTATTATAAGTCCTTAAGTGATGATTCAATAATAATCCCCATTTAGGTCAAGAGAATTCTTTCACATAAGTAGCAAGTTATTATTTTTCCTCTCATCAGTCCCACTTTATAGATGAAGATGTTAGATTCTCCCCGTAGGATTATTTTCTATCTGCAGTGCCAAAGACCTCCCTAAATGCTTCAGTGCCCTTTTCAAAATTCATTTTGTTTCCACATACAAGGAAACTTTGAGTTTTAACACCAAAGCCCTAGCCTGAACATTTCACTAACTGCCTGAATTAGATTGGTTGGCACTTGCTCAGTATGGGGGAACACTTCTCCATTTACAACCGTGTTTCCCCAACCTCTTGCCAGGGGATGTCTCTGGCCTGCATGTTAATTAGGCAGAAGCACTTGAAATGAAGTCTGTAGTTGCTGTTTCCATTTGTGAATTTCCAGTTCTGTACTGGAAGCCAAATCTGGAAAGAGCAGCAGGCAACTTGTTCTATTCTCTGCCTGTCCTCTGACCTTGGCTTCATAATTTAACTTTGCTGAGGTTTTGTTTCCTTGCTGATGAGGTAGGGAAAATGCTCCCCTTGTGCATGTACTGTACGCATCCACTGAGTTGTAAAAACATTTTAAAAAGTAGAATGTGAGCCCCACCAGCATGACTCAATGGTTGAGCATCGACCTATGAACCAGAAGATCACAGTTTAATTCCTGGTCAGGGCACAAGGCCAGGTTGTAGGCTCAGTCCTCAGGGGGCATGCAGGAGACAGCCAATCAATGATTCTCTCTCATCAGTGATGTTCCTCTCTCTCTCCTTTTTCCTTCCTCTCTGAAATCAATAAAACTATTTTTAAAAATAGAGTGTGAGTTAAATGACATGATGGGTGGACAACATGTGCTTTATAGCATGTGCAATTCTTTTTAATTTATGGGAATTTTAAGATGCAAGGTATTTAAAATATGAAAGGTTTATTTTAAAAGGCCATACAAAACCTTCTCTGCTAGGTGTATCAGCTGCTCAGTAATGCAGACTCAATTACTGTTTTATGTTTTAACATTGTCAGCAAAGAGGCACCAGCAAACTTTTTTTGGGATGGAATTGTTCTGTATGCCAACTATGGCAGTAGTTTCATAGGTCCGTCTATCAAAATCCATTGATTGATACCTTAAGTAGATGCAGTTTATTGATGTAAGTTATATCAAATTTGTTTTAAATTAGTATTTGAAATTTTATTTTGGGGATCAAAGGAAATTCTGAATTATAATAAAAAGATTATCACCTAAATATTTTATAAGATAGAAATGTAATTTTCTATAATACTTTAAATTATTTTAGATAATTGCCCTATTAAATTTCAATGGCTGGAAATTTACTAGATACTTGCTTATACAAGTATATCAATTTCCAGTGCTTTACTTCATCATCTTCAGTGTGTACTTCCTAAGACCAAGGATATTCTCTTACAAAACCACCATAGACCTAGTTAATTTAGGACATTTATTATTGATACTATATCATGAGCAAATCTTTAGTCCACATTATACAATGAAATTCTTGTTCCATATTATTCATATTTCCCAAAACAGTCTAACTACTATTTCTCCTTCTTAAAAACTCATCTTTGTCAGAGTTCATCATTGTTTGGGTAAATCTTTAACCAATGCTTTAATCATCTTGTTCTGTCCCCATGCCTTACCTCCCAAAAGTATCAACCTCTATTCTTTAAAGTTCAAAGCTCATATTTAATATGCTCTTCCATCTTTGTTATCACCAGAGACTTTTCTAAATTTTACAATGTATTCATCACTTTGCTGATGGTTTTCTGCCTCACTAGCTGCCATGTAATCATCCAGGTTATGCCCTCATCACACTACCTTCACCTTGGGAATTCTTGGGGCCAGGGACTGTGGCGGGGAATTCTCATGAGGTAAAGGAGCTACTGGATCATGAAACCATGAAAGAGTTCTTAGGTCCAAAGGCCAAAGAAAAGCAGAATGAGTGACAAATTCCAGAGGAGCAACAGCATGGGACAGAAGGAAGGCTTCTGACCCAGTAATTCTAAACATGAAGTTGAATAAACAGAATTAGATCGGTCACAAATGGGGTGATGCAACAGCATACATCTTAGTATTTGGAGCTGCCTTTATGAGTACTGTCATGGGCATATTAAGGATTGTGTCTCTTCCAAATTCCTATATTACTTCACTTAGCTCAGAGGCCTTGCTTTTATTTATCTTGTTGACTTTCCATCATCATTTCTCACATTCAATTATTCTAATTCTTTCTCCTCAAATCCCCAAACACTTCTACAAGTTTGAATACTTAAGATATGACCCTAATCATATCTTTGTAGTACCCAGAATATCTAAATAACTTAAAAAACACACACAACAAACTTAAAATTGTCTTTGTTCTCTTTTCAGAGGGAGGAGAGCTCTCTCTTTTGCCAAGATCATTCCCTCTATCTGTTTAGTGAATCGCTCACTCAACAATGATTTCCTAATTTTATTTAGCAACTAGCATTTAGCAATGTTTAAATATCCTCCATCTTTTAACGGTGGGAAGACACTCTATCACTTCTTTCATTCTCACAACTAATCATCTTCTTATATCTCTGACTATTTTTCCATATCTCTAGACTTGATGGCTTCATGAATTAACATGACTATTAGTACGTCTCACCTTCTTGCACATGATCACCAATTAGTATCCGTAGTTCTAAACTCTTATGCAAGTTACTGTCTTGAATTCTCAATCTGCTGGAAATTCCACTTAGATTCACTAGAACTTCCAAATCTGTAAGTCTCAAGTAAAAATCATCTCCCTACCTCTCTGTAGCTCTTCCTGACTTGACTGATGTTTTTGCTAATTATATTATTTTTCTGGTTATTCTGCTCTAAATCTTTGTAGTGACCTTAACTCCTCCCTGTACCATAATCCCAACAACCTATGAATCACCAAGACTTCTTTACTTCTATCTAGATCTCTTTAGCATTCATATCTTCCTTAGTTTATTGTAACAACTTCTCACAGTCTTTTACCTTTGTCATCTACCACTAAGATTCAATATACGCATTAGTGCCAGATTCACTCCCTGATACACTGTCCTTAATAAATCACATTACTACCCTACTAAACATTAAAAAGCTTTTGGTGATTTATTTCCTGCCACCTGAATAGTAAAGTTCAAACAAATCTACCTATATCTAACTTTGTATTCTCTTTCACTTCTCTCCTGATGCCCTACGTCCTGACCAATATGTGTGTTCTCTCTCTGCTTGCTGGGCATTTCATGGGCATTTCCCTGTATTACAACCCTTCCAGTTCTCCAGCATGCAATTTAGACACTTATCTCACTTCCACATCTCTGCCACCAATTCCTTCCTGCTCCCTTCAGATGTAGCTGATCTCTCCACTTTTAAAAAATTTGTGTTGTGATCTTTACATTCTACATTGAAATATAGTTATTTGTATTATGTTAATTAATTACTTTTGTTTTATTTAGTTGTGTGTTTGCATATGTGTATATAATTTACATATTACACATGTGGAACTATAGTTAGCAAGAAGTAAATTCCCCCAGGAGGATGTTCTTAAGTAGTCTTCAGTAAACCCTTTCACTTCTAAAACATTGCTGGTATAATCCTCAGGTATTGTGCACCTCCGCAGGCAGTCAGCTTCATCGATCCCAAGGCATTCAAAGAAACCCATCTCCCACCCGGCAGATCCGGTAAAGTGAACCCTGTCAAACCACAGCTAAAGCAGGCTTCTTCAGACCTCCTCCCTACCTTCCTCAGGAATCCAGATCAAGCCCCAGAACCTGCCCCTCCTCCTCACCACTCACAGCCTCACTACCACTGTCTACCTTGAGTACACAAAGACTAATCTCTCTTCTACTCGTTTACACCAGTCCTTCAAGGAGGCTGAGACTTGCAGAAACCCTAATTTCCCCCACATACTCTATTCCTAGATGGCTCTACATAATCTCTTCTTTCCCCATCTGCACTCCTTTACAACCTAGAATCCCCTCGATGTCCTCTCCAAAATTCATAGTCCATTTCCAGAAGAATTCCCTGTATTAATTTCCTATTTATCTCCCCATTCTTTCTTGCTCTGATAAACCCTGGCTCTCCCCTGAGAACTAGGCTTCTCTTGCTGACCTCATGAATAATGGCTGATGTTTCTTCCAAAGTCTTCAGGACACTGGGCCTGGAGGCAGATAGCTGTCCTCAGCTCTCACTGCCACTTCCAGGGTATTCCACCTCTCTCATTTCTAAACCCTCCCAGCTTTCACACTCTGTCCTCAGGCCATATTGCCAGAACTCTGCATTACTGCAGGCATTTACTGCCCCAGGATGACACCTTCTCATTTCTAGAGAACTTTTACTCTTTGCCTATTACCACATTCTCCAGCAGTACTCCTATATGTGGATCATCTTTGCAATACCTAGATGCCTCACTTCCTTGTTCTCTTCACCAATTATTTTGTCCTCTACTCTGATTTAACTACTTGCTTCCATGATTATAGATTTAGACCTTGTAATTACCAGTAACTGCAACCCCTCTTCAATTTCAATTTCCCATATTACCCTCTCCGACCACCTCCTCCTGTCTTTTACTCTAACTCACTTCTAGGATCTAGACACCAATAATCTGCCACCTTCAGTCCTTCCATCCTCCACCTGTTTTACCTCATATCCTGTGATATCCTCTTTTCTCGACTCCTCCAGTTATCCATAAGGCAACTTGGTCACTGCCTTCAAAACTTCGCACAAACATCCCCTTTCTTAATTAGATCAATTTTGTCTAATCCATTTAAAATGTCAACTCCTTTCTGTCCCCCTAATCCTGCTCTACTATTTCCCACAGTACAAATCACTTTCTAACCTACCACATAATTATAAGTAATTATGTTTACTTTTTATTTTATTTCTCCTGCATCCAAGATATAAGACTCATGAGGATGAGGTTCTTTGTCCTTTGTTTCCTAAGGTCTTTTACTCAAAGACCAGTGCTTTACACACAGTTGTTGGTGAAAAATTATTTGTTAAGTGACTGGCAACTATTGGATTTCAGTTTATGTAATATAACCTATTAGATAATAAATGCCAATCTCTGCCTTTAAAGTGGTATGTCATTGAGGTAGATGCTGTTCTGTTCATATTTCCCTCCAAGTTTAGGGACTGGGCTCAGATACCACATTCTAATGGGAGAGGGCAGATCATAGAAAAAATAAATAGAATGTATAGCAAACTATAAGTTGCTGTATGTTTAGCACCTTCTGTAGAGAAAAACACACTCTGATGGGAAGTAAGAAGTGCTGGGCGGCAAGTCAAGCTCTATACTATAATTCTCTGCTAAAGATAGGAGATATTATAACTAAGTGTTAATATTTAAAAGTTTTTCTTTTGGCATCAGGACACATTTGACCTATATCCTGTCTGAATCGGAAGTCTAAAGCCCTGCAGCACTAACGGCCCAGACCACCCACATCAGCCTCACATCACTCTCTTGTGTTGTTTACTCACACCGTTCCCCAAGCTCAACTATCCCATCTGTGTGAAATCTTACTTCCCCTCTGTTCCCACTGCAACTAGTGCAAGTCAAATGTACTGAGTAGGTGCTTGATTGAATGATAACTGTGGGCTTTCTTCAAATCTCAAAGGCTGACCTTTTATCATGACAGGAAATTTTACAAATATATCTTTAAGAGATTTTCAAGAGTCAAAATATGAATGATCATGGATTTAATTAACTACAATACTATCTTTTGCATGCACTTTAAATAAACAAGGTTTTACTTTAACTCTTTTTCACATTCTCATGGGCGTATCTGTTAGTATTATTACAAGATTTCTTGATTACAATGAAGAGAATAGGCAAAGACTTGGTCAAAAGAGGAAAGGAATTAACATCTAGGAATAGAAAGCAGAAAATTCCATGTCTTACGGAATTTGGAAGTTGTATTGATTTGGATAGCATTCATCCATTCATGATTATCTAGGAGCTATTTAGAACCTGCTATCACCATGCCATTATGCAGTATATTAAAAATAAGGTACCTATCTTGTGAAGTTTACGGAATAACAGCATAATTGACATATGACAGAGCCTTAACAAATATGCTACAAAAAGGACCAGACAGGGTGCTATTATATTACAGCAGATGACAGAGGGATGTCACCTCAAGGGGAGACAGGGAAGGGTAGTGAAAACTTGAGGAATTTGCCAGGTCTTTTTATTACATGATTGCCTCTCTATTCTGTCTGGCTCCAAAATGCTGTCTGTTAGAAATCACACTGTATTGTTAGGTTGTTATCTAGAGTCATCCCAATTAGCTGGATCAGTGAAATCTGGCAAATTATCAGCAATCTACTCAGAGAAATGAAATCATTTCCCAGCATCCAACAGCCCAGGTCTAATCTTTGTTACTGAAGAACTCCTGTTTTCTACTCAGCTTTCTTTTGTACTTCAGATCTCTTTTGTCTTCCAATTAATTACCGTTTTCACTTCTGCTACAGACTCCCAAGCTGTCTTTAAATATATATGTACAATCACGTATGATTATATTTAATGAGTCAAAAGGAGCTATGCCCTTGCAATGACTGAGGCTATAAAGAACCCCTCTACTCCATCAGACCTAAGTTATAGATCCATTGAGTATGCTGAGATAGGCTAGTTTATCTAATCCTGTTAGCTTGGAAGACTCTGCTCTCTTCCCCAATGACAACCAGACTCCAAACTCTGTTCCTAGGCTTCTGTGCTCTCACCTGTGGCCTCACCTCCTGAACAACCCCCCAAACACCCAGATTTCCAACACGCTTCAACTTTGCACGCCAAAAATTTCGAAAGGGAATGAATGAACTTTTTGCAAATATGCCATGGGTATGTAAGTTATTGGTAATATGCCCTCAGATTCTGGAATTTCCTGCCAGTCTCCCAGTATTTATGTGATATCTCCTGTGATCTTCTGGATGGAGGGGGTCACATCCAGCAGCCTGCCTTATTTAACCAACTCATTTGAACCATTCTAGGCCATTTACTGTACAGCATCCTGAAAGCCCTAGAAAAGTGAGTTTGTGCTATGATGAGTAAAGTTCTTGAAAACCAGAATTCTTTCATATATAGATAGGAGTGCCACTATTCTGGAGAAGTAGACCTCCAAAGTTTGTATAAATTCCATATTTCTTGGGATTTTCTGGACCCCTAACAAATTGCCACTATGGCAGCTCTACAGAATTTGAAGGCCCAATTCTGGTTGGAGCTCAAATTCTTTTTTCTTTTTAAAAAATATATATTTTATTGACTTTTTTCAGAGAAGAAGGAGAGAGATAGAGAGTTTGAAACATCGAAGAGAGAAAAACATTAATCAGCTGCCTCCTGCACACTCCCTACTGGGGATGTTTTACCCGCAACCAATGTACATGCCCTTGACCAGAATAGAACCTGGGACCTTTCAGTCCGCAAGCTGACACTCTATCCACTGAGCGAAACCGGTTTCAGCTCAAATTATTGTAGAGCTAGAAGCATCTAATTTAGTCAAAGGGTCAAGAAAACCCTGGTTCCATATGTGGGGTTTCTTGTTTTAAAAAATAAGCCCCCCAAAATTGTTAAGTACCCAGTGTAGCAGAAAAAAAAAAAAATGTATGCTATTCGTCAGTATTTTAGAAGTTGATCCTATAGGGAAGAGGCATATAACACCCAGTGATAGTTTTAACTGGTTAAACATTTCTGTACCTCCAAGTAAATCAGTAATTTGTCCAAAAAGCCCTGATACCTGAATTTTCATAATGCCTACAAACAAATTTCTACTCTAACAAGTCTGTCACCCAGTAATCTAGTCTGCACCTATGTTCTCAGAGAGCAGTGACCTCTAGCATCAAAGCTGCGCTGACCTCTATGTAGCTGAAGGTTAGCCCTGGACATGTATATCAACACCATGTGCATCCTTACAGGGAGCACTGGGCTTCATTCTCCAGCTGTTCTGTGCTGCCCTCAGTAGGGCATAGGTACATGCTCAGGAACTCCCTCCCCTGTTTCCACCTCATCTTAGTTCCATCAGATGTCACCAGCATCCTGTGGCCTGGGATCCTTTCAGAGGCATCAAGCATCTTACCTCTTCTGAGTTAGACTCATGCTAATAAGATTTAGTCCTCCTATTTCTATTACCAATATCAGCGGTCAGGCATTGTGATTCTGTATACTGGCTCTCATCTTTAGTGCTCTGATTCTATGTGATTGTGGTTGAAACACTTATCCAAAGAGACCTTTTTTAAAAAAAAAAAAAAAAATCTTTAATGTTCAAAGTATTACATATATTCCCCCCCCCACCCCCTCATTCATTGATCCCCTCTAGCCTGAATCCTGCCCCTCACCCCAGGCCTTACCACACTATTGTCTATGTCCATGGGTTATACATAGATCCACAGAAGTTCTTTAATCTCTTCCCACCCGCCCACTCCCTCACCTACACAACCACCCACCCGTCCTCTTCCCTTTGAGATCAACAGTCTGTTCCATGCTTCTGTGTCTCTTTTAAACCCAAATTCATAATGCCTGAAACTGTCTCCCTTCTTGGGTATGTTTTACATTGTTAGTGTCTTCCAGATACATTTTCTCAGAACTTGAGCCCCAGGTATCATTTTTAGAAAGTTTTCTTTTGCAAATTATGGTCTACTTGACTTAAATTCCATAAAAATCCAAACTAAATGCACAAAAAGACAACAGAGCAATACCTTGGGAGGTATTCCTTTTACTAAGAAATAAACTGGCTAGATCATTTTTTTCTGCCAATAATACAGTTCTGCACAATGAGTTCTTTGTTTCCAACCAGAACAGCCAGTCCTACAGCAATTCCAGCACACCCCGAAACTTTCCTGCGTTCTTTGTTCTCCTGCAGTTAATGAATACCTTTACAACACGAGGTGTAGCCAGCCTGGCCTCCTAGCCCCACTCAGGCAGGCAATTAGGAACAATATTCCCTAGTTCGGCACCCCTTAAGGTAGTTCCTGACAACCTAATTTTGTAGAATTTTGAACTTTTCTTTTAATTATTTTCTTTATTTGAGCTCATAATATTCTGAAGTCCCTTTGAAGCATAGTGGTAATACCTCACTCCCTAAGAATGAACCTGTCCACTAGGCTCCTTTCCCTACCCAGCATCAGTAATAGTTTCCATGGAATTGTACTAGATATCTGGCCTTCACTGAAATCAGAAAAAATTCTGTACCTGGGAAAATGTGGTTCAATTTCAAGGGAAGGACCCTGATATGTGGAACAACAGTATCTCAGCTCTGGCTACATTTCCCCCTCATCATATCTTGAAATAATAAGTATTTTTGTTATAAAAGAAATTTGGATCCAAAAACCATGCAAAAGACTAAACATTCTTGGCAAAAAAAAGCCACTGCACACCTCATATTCTTTATAAGACATATTTCTAGTCTTATCCTCCACTTGCAAATTAGGTCTCTTCCTTGGACCTTGGCTTGAACTAGCCTTTGGCAGCTACTGAACTACCAGGGGACTGTGAATTTTGGAGGCAATTCTCTAGACCAGTGTTTCCCAAACTTTTGACATATGTGTACTCCTTCTGTAATTTTCGTAATGCTGAGTATCCCTCGCACTCATGAGAATGTAGAATTAGGTGCAGCTAAGCACGGTGCAGTGCATATCCCCACCAAACTCTGGTGCAACGCATACCCCCACCAAACTTTTCCCGTACCCCTGGGGGTACGCGTACCACACTTTGGGAAACTGCACCAATACTGATCTGGAGTGGCAACAGACTCTGTCTTTGACAAACATGACAGCATTTGTTGAATAAAACTAAAGAAAACAAAACAACAAAAATACCAGGGAAAGAAAGATAACTCACTAGAGTAATGATGGTTGGCTTCTTGATTGAGACCTTATATTCTATCTTAAAACGTGAACTTTTAGTATTTTGACTAATAGCACTCAAAATAAAAGCATCTTTTAAAGTCATCTTAAGAGTATATATCTATTAAGACCACCATAATTTAACATTTCAATTTTAATTCAATTATTTTACTCTGACTTCCTAAATTCATTTTAGTTGGGAAACTTTTAAAGTAACTCAGTAAAGAGAATTTTTTTAAAGTAATATATGTACTTCTTTACTAATGCAGTATATAATAAAAATACTTTTAAAAAAGCAACACATTTAAGTTTATTTTTAAAAATCATATTAGGGTGTTTCATTACATTCAACTTAATATAACTACTTGAATAATTATATAATTATTGTTATTAGTTTGAATAATAATATTACTTGTGTAATTACATTCAACCATGGGGTGGTCTTTGGCAAGACAAATGCATATTTTGTTAGGTATGAAAATACAACTATAATTCTTTTCCAAAACTAGTTCATGGGCACACTCAACGCTCTGTGGACCCAGCACAATATGATCTAACTCTCTGCTCATAATCCTTCAGATCTCCTCCCTCACCTACTCACTTCTCTTGCTCCCCTCTAGCCATACTGTCTCTGTTGCTCTTTTTCCAATATTCCAGGCACATTTCTGCCCCAGGACCTTTGAGCCTGCTGTTGTCTCTATCTGGACTCTTCTTGCCAATATATATATGGCTCACTCACTTCAGGAAAGATAATTTTAACTTATGTTTTATATTAATAATTTCTGAGCAAAATTGACCCTATTAGTTTTGTTGATAGATAAGACTGTTTTAGGGGCGGGGTGAAAAAAAAAAAAAAGACTGTTTTAATTAAATTATAAAATTCCAATATAAACCACTTTGACTTTAATTACATTTTTCTTTGATATGCAAATTATACCAATTTACTGTGAAAACAGAAAAGAAGTCACATTAACATAGGTTTTTTAAATTGAAAAAAAATCCTTTTAGTCCCTAAAGGCAGTATGGTAGTTTTTTTTCTTCTACATATTCATGTACTTATAGTCAATATATGATAGCTGAATGATTCAACCAAATTTGGCTAATTTGTGTCGATAAAATGTTCTTTTCTGTGACATGTTTTAAGTTAATAAGAGGTTATAAAAATAAAAATAAACCTAAAATATGCATATACTAGAGTCACTATAACATTATTTACAAGAAAGTGTAATTCAGTGTAACTGATATACATCTTAGAACTATCTTAATATGAGGTAGTTCTCCTTATGCAATGATCTCTGGTGCTTTCAATGCTTGTCAACCTCCCAATAATATTTAAATTAATAGGAAGTCTGCTCCTAACTTTTTCAGGGCCAAAACAGGAATATATATTGTGGTGGGCTTAACAAGACTAAATATTTATAACCCAGGCTAAGAAACCAGTAAGAAAAATAAGCTCTATTTTCCTAATATACATTTATAAAGTCTTAGAAGGCTAAGTGTGAATTTAGAATTTCACACTTTAGATTTCTTGTTGAGAAGTTGGCAGTGTGTAAGATCATTCCTTGATCTGCCCCTCTTCTTTCTCACTTCTAGCTTTATTCTGTATTAAAAGTTGCCTATCACTTACCTGCATGGACACTCCTGCCAGCATGGCCAAGTTCTATAAACTTCCCCTTTCCTACCGTTTTGGCATATGGGTGGCAGAGTGAGACGTCAGTATGGCCTTGAAAGTAGTCTGGGACTAGTATTTGGGCAGAGAATTCTTGAAATGATTTAGAAGAAATTATCTAGAAGAAATGATCTGGAGGGGCATGCCCCATGGGTTCCTTGCCTGTGGGGAGAGGCAGAAAAGGATAGGGATCCCTTTAACCCTGGAAGGTAGGCTGTAATAGTGACTGAGAGTACTGAGTCCAACCCATGGAGGTCTGAATTCTATTTCCATTACTTATTAGTTAAGAGATCTTGAAGAAGTTATTCAATGTCTCTTTAATGAATTTACTTGCCTATAAAATGGGGAATAATCAGAGTATATACCTCTGAGGGTTGTGGACATAAAAATATTTATTTTTATACCACATGTTCAGGAGGATGTCTGGCAGAGAGCAAATGCTTCACAATATGAACTATTGTCAAACCCAGAACAGTGCCTGAATCAAGGCTGTATGTAGGTATTTAAAGAAAATTCAAATGAATAATAATTGAATGGTTTAGAGTAGTTTGTCTTTTTATTTATTACCTTTCTTAGTGTTTTCTTATTAACTTTCTTAAAAATGACTACAGCCCTAGCTGGTTTGGCTGGATGGATAGAGCGTCAGCTTGGGGACTGACAGGTCTTGGGTTCAATTCCGGTCAAGGGCATATGCTTAGGTTTCGGGCTGGAACCCCAGTGGAGGGCGTGCAAGAGACAGCCAATCTATGATTATCTCTTCCCCTTCCTCTCTGAATCAATAAAATATATTTTAAAAAAAGACTACAAATTCCAGTTTATATAGTCCAAATAGAAACCAGTTTTAAAATACATATTGAGGTAAAAGGTCAGGATTACTTTTTATACTTAATTTTCAATGAAAATAATTATCACAGAAATTTTGAAAGCAAACAAATTTGTAAAAAGTCGATTAAAATTTAGTATTTATTTTGATCTTTGCTAAAGATTTGCCTATGAGGTCAAGAGCCTGCTTTCTGGGGTAGACTGAGAAGACAGAAACAAGTGTCTTATTGTGTTAAACCATTTATAGTAGAACCCGCTTCTGTAGGACACTATAGTTCTTAAAGTGCAAATTCAAGTGTGAATTAGAGAAAAAGAGAGATCAAGGATACCAACAAAGTGTAATCCTAAACTACAGGAAGACTGATTTACTACTTACTCAATGAGGAAGAGTAAGAACGGCGCAAGCTTGAAGGTGAAAATTGGAGGTTTTTTAATACGTTAGGGTAATTCTGCCTTTAGACATACCGTGGAGATGTTGAATAAGTTTGCTATACTGTCTGGATATCAGATAAGAGGTCAGGGTGTAAGTTGTCATCATAGAAATGGTACTCAAGACCCAAGAATGGATTAGTCCACCTGAGGACTTTATAACTAGCTATAACATAAAGTCCAGTCCAAGGACTGGGTCCTGAGCCACTCCTACATTTGGAGGTTGGGACATGAAGAACTGACTCCAGAGATGGAGAAGGAACTTAAACCAAGAGCATGTGGGTCCATGAAAGAAGTGCTTTGAATGAGGGAGTCTAACAGTGTTAACCTACCGACAGATAATAGGATGAAGACTGTGGCTTGGCCCTGGGATTTGGCAATAGGGAGCTCACTGTGATTTTAACAGAGCAGATACTTGTAGAGGTAATAAACAAAGCCTGACTGCAATGCCTTCAACAGGCAGGTGAGGAGAATTGGAGACAAGTATGACAGCTCTTTCAAGAATTCTGGCTACAGCAGAGAGTGAGAATTAGAAGAGGGATACTATAGTGTGTAGGATATGCATATATTATAAATGATCCAGGAGAAAGGAGAAAAAATGATGATTCAAGAGACCGATAACAATCCTTCCAACAAACTCAAACAAGGTATACTTTCTGTGATTCCATTGGGATAAAGTAATTAGCATTTAGCTGGGGAAGTAGATGTATTCATGTTATTTTTTCCTTCTTCATATACATGCATATCAAAAGGCCTGTTACATATGTTTAAGAAAAATATTTTTTAATGGAGCCATAATAGAACCACTGAAAAGTAAGTGAGGGCTCCTGGCCCTCACTTCTGCATTCCTCCCATTAAAGATAATGAAAAATCTTGTGGCCTTAAAATTCAGCTAAAAAAAAAAAAAAAAAGTCATGCTCTTGCTTAAACTGATTTGGCTCAGTGGATAGAGTGTCGGTTTGCAGACTGAAAGGTCCCAGGTTCAACTCTGGTCAAGGACTTGTACATTGGTTGTGGGCACATCCCCAGTGGGGGCTGTGCAGGAGGCAGTAGTTCATGATTCTCTCATCGATGTTTCTAGCTCTCTATTCCTCTCCCTTCCTCTCTGTAAAACAAAATAAAATATATATATTTTTAAAAATTCATGCTGTGGGATTAACGAGTGTGTTACTTCTCCAGTAGTATTTTGATTTATGGAAATATTTAGGATAAAATGATATAAGAAATTTACTTCAAAATAATCTAGTTGGGGAAAAGAGATAAACTGGGTGGGGAGAGAGATAAAAAAAAATGTTGGCCCTGAGTTGATAGTTCATTAAAGCTGAGTGATGGGTATATGGCAATTCCTTATACCATTATCTCTCCTTCTGCATGTGTTTCAAAATTACCATAATATAAAGCTAAACTTTAGGAGAAACATAGTATCAATACCATGCTTAATCCAAATAAACCCATTAAATGGTAAAATTTCAGATAATTTGTTAACAGGTAAATTTTCTGGGGCACATGATTTTCTTTGGCTTTTTCTAATCTTATCAGTTACTTTGCTTTTATATATAGTACAAACTTATTTTTTACTTAGAAGGTGTCTCAGTTGCTTTAAGATATAATTCATTTGGATTCCTTTTGCACAAATAATTTGAGACTGGATTTTTATAAACAAAGGTTTGGTTCTCTTAAATATCTTCCCTTTTTAGGTAACCATAAATAACTTGAGAACACTTATGTTACAAAATATGTTCTGAGGTAAAGTAATACTACAGTAAAAAAACAATGATAATCTAGTTGGTTATTCCTTAAAAGAACAAATAGTTTATTATACACAGAAGGTGAAATCATAGAAGGTTTGATTCCTGGTCAGTGCACATACCCAGATTGCGGGTTCTGTATGGGAGGCAACAGATTGATGTTTCTCTCACCTCTTTTTTCTCTCCCTTCTTCCCTCCTTCCTTTCCTCCCTCCCTGCCTCCTTCCCCTCTCGCTCCCTCTCCCTAAAATCAATAGAAACATATTTTTAAAAAGTTTTTAACCTGCCCTAGCTGGTTTGGCTCAGTGTTTAGAGGGTTGGCCTGTGGACTGAAGGGTCCCAGATTTGATTCTGGCCAAGGGCATATGACTGGGGTGTGGGCTCGATCTCCAGTAGGGGGCGTGCAGGAGGCAGCTGGCCAATGATTCTCTCTCATAATTGATGTTTCTATCTTTCTATCCTTCTCCCTTCCTCTCTAAAATCAATAAAAAATATATTTTAAAAAAGTTTCTAACCTTTCAAAACTAGCAAATGTAGAAATAATACTGTTGCTATCTTAAGTCTTCAAATATTAACCACTAGGTATTCTTTAGTGTATTCCAGTTACTCATTAACCACTCTTTAGTGTTATTGGTACTTGAATTTGTCAGTAACTTCCATCAGGGAAAATTGAATAACAAAGTCCAATAAATTTTCTAGATCAGAAGAATATTCAGATTTTATTAGTAGCATTCTTCTTGCTCGTGATAGTCATTAACAAAAGTCTGCTATATAATTTGGGACCTATACATTCTAATTCAAAAACTAAACCCAAAGGTATGTTGTGCTGTTTATGGTTTCTTTTGTATGGCTTTAATGCCCTCAACATTTCCTTGGTGTAAACTACTGAGCAAGGGAACAAGATTTCCTTTGTAACTGATACCGAAATTTCTATTCTGCTTTAAGCGTCTAATTTGCACTGTGAAGACATATAATTTGAGCCTTGTAGCTATATCACAAAAGTACAACAGTTTATGCTGATCTCTAATTTTCTGACTTGTGCTGGCTGTAATTTAAATTTTTTGCATGCTTTTAACTGCAATGCAAACCAGTATACATGAGAAACCTTTGTATATTGACAGAGGCTGGGAAAAGGATGCCTTGTTCTGATTTCAGATAAGCATTCCCTTTTCACAGCTGCAGGTGCAAGGGAGCCCATTCATAGTATTTGCTTCAAGTCAGCTATAGTTACTGACGGGAAATGTAATGCTGTTACAGGAGAACTTGACTAATCATCACAAGCCCAATGAATGAAAATTATTGCTATTATTAACAAATTCTAGAGGCAAGTAGAACTTCTTCCTTCGCCTACGTATTGGGAACATAATATATGCTGTTGACACAATTTTGGTCATTTTACAATAGTGTGTGTTTTACTATTGTATCTGTTTATTAAATCTAGAAAAACACTTTGTCACTTATTAATACAGAATGGAATTATGCTCAGTGGAAAATTTGCTGTAATAAATGCATGTTCCACTTAAGAGATAATTGATAATGAATGTTACTCTTTCCTTTGCCTTAAGTTTCACTTATTTTTAAATCAACACATAAGGCAAAAAATAACCACAAGATCAAAATTTACTCTAATTGCTCTCATTTCACATAACTGGCAAATTCCTTTTGAAACATATATGAGACAACTATATGAGCAACCAATAAGTGAAGTTAGCTGGATGTTTCCATTAGAAACCCTTATTTATAAGGTTATGATTTGACCATTTTAATTAGCTTCAGGCAGAAACTTGGCATATCAGTTCAAAGCATGGGAGAAAATTTTGGTCTGCAAAACAATGATAATTCTCCTTCAACAGGAGAGATCAGAGAAAGGCTCTAATAGAACTTAAGGACTGGATGGCCACACACAGATAAAGCAAATTAAAACATAAACTGCAGCAATAATCATTGCATTGGCAAAAATAACTATTTGGCTTATGTATAAAACCAATAACAACGCATCCTAACTTGATGATTACTATTACAATATGTTTGCTAGCAACCCAGTAGTGTCATCTAACATTTGCATATAACTCAAAAGTGCCAAAATGCTTTTGCACTTTTAATTCATTCAGGCTGAGCACTGTGACAGAAGAAACTTGTATGTTGCCATCCTTTTCCTTCATGTTCTCAAAAAACAGAAGACTCACTCCTGTTACACCCATTTATCCTCAGCCTTGAATCAGATGCAAGCTAGTGTTTAGACCCACATGCTAGAAAGATGTGGAGCATCTCTAAGGATAGGACTAAACCCCTAAGCTGGCTTCTGTAAACACCACTGCCCACACTTGCAAACCTCCATTCTATTACTGCGTTCCCAATATCCAGGAGCAACACACAGGATCCTCACTTATAATTAGTGATTGATGTTACTCCAGAGCGTTCATGCTGGACACCTGGCCTCCCTCAGGCCACATGGGATGCGGGATAGTGCCACACACCAGCCTTTGGCAGTTCTAAGGACAGATGGAGGGAGACTGACACCGGCAACTTAAATGGCCGGGATGCTCCTTGGCCCTTGCAAGACCTTTGAGGAGGAGAAGAATACAAAACACAAAACACACACACACACACACACACACACACACACACAACTTACCACTTTGGCCCAGTCCAAGAACAACTGAGAGCACCCAGGCGGCCCGGAGGAATGGGGCAGGACCGGGCCGGCAGTTTTGCAGGCAGACAAATGCGGCGCTAAGGAAAGCCAGGGCCGAGCAACACATAATGCAAAGCAGCCCGCACAGCGCCCGCCGCTCGGCTGCTCTCCGGATGCGCGCTCGCGCCTCCCGGGCGCACCTTGGGGCCCGCGGAGCGAGTGTCGCTAGGACGTCTCCCGCAGGCCCGGCAGGCGGACCCCGCGGCTCGGAACGGGCGGTGCAGGTACGCTGGCCCAGGCGCCGCTGGGCATCTCAGGGCCCCCGCGGCCCTCCCAGCTCGGCGCGGTGGGTCCCCGAAATCTCTGCGAGAAGCACCTCCTCCGACTGCCAGAGGCTCCGGGCGGCAACGCGAGCGCTGCTCCGCAGCCAGCGCCGGGACAAAGAAAAGAGCTTTTGTTTCTCCCCAGCCGACGGGAATTCTGCTGCATAAATCAGCTTCGCGAAGAGCCAAACACAATCAAACCCAAACAAAGCCCGAAGCTGGGGGGAAAAACCAGCCTAATGTACATTCACTGGGTGATGCTGCCTCTGTGGGAGGGGACGCCGGGGCGGCCGGAGGGGAAAACAGTCAAGGTCGCATCAGTCAGCCAGAGCTTCTTCCACAGGTGGGCAGGCAGGCCAGCTCCGCTCAGTTGCAGCTTTGCAGCCTCGTGAGTGGACCAGCGGGCAGAGTCGAAGGGGCAGCGTTCTGGCTGGCCGCGAGGAAGCTCGGGGCGCCCGCAGCCCGGGGAAGCGGCTCCGGGAGCGCCCTAGGAGCCGCCGCCGGCGCCGGCGGACCCGGAGCGAGGCATGGCAGCTTCCCGGCTCGGGGAGGAGTGGAGCGCACCGCGGCGGGGGTGCCAAAGCCCGGCCTCGCGGGGCGGGAGCTTCGCGCCCCGGTCCTCTGACCTCGGCGTACAGCTCAGATGTCCGGCCGTCCAGAGCCCGGGCTGCTGGCGCGCTCAGGGGTGCACCCGGCGAGGATGAGTGGGAGGCCAGTTGGTGGGGAGCGGGGAGGTGTGGTCCTGCCCGGGGCCCGCGGGTGCGAGGGGTGGGGAGGTGACTCCCCGCGTGCTGATCGCTGGGCGCGCGCAGGGCCCCGAGTTGCTAGGAAACCGCCCCACGCTATGGAGCGCCGGGTCCCGGCAGCCGAGAGGCTCCGAGGCTGCTCTCAGCAACAGCAACGCTCCGAGTAGCGTGGGCGGGACATTAGTGAGGCATGAAGTCACCGCGGCCCACACTCGCTCTTTGTTTTGCTCACTCCGGCTCTTTCTCTGCCCCTTGACTCTGCTGGTTGCCATTCCCATAGTTCACATGAACTCCTGAAGCGTAGCCGTACAGCAGGACTCGCACGCCCCGTTCTTTCACCTCCCTCCCCGAATTCCTGCACCCTAACGCGCGCCTACCGGGGGCAGAGCTCGCTCCGTGCGAGCGGCAGCTGCGCGCTAACCCCAGCCTCTCGCCCCCGGCTCTGCGCACTCCTTTGTTTGGAGATACTCAGCGCTCCGCAGCTGCCGCCTGCAGAGCGGACTCCGGGAGCCTCCCCCCACCTCCAGCACCCTCTGTTCTACGAGCGCGCACTGCCTACTTTGCTTGCAGAGTTAGGAGCTCATCCTTTCTCCCACCCCAAGACTATCCCGCGTCTCCCAAACCCTCGGAGACTTGACCCGTCCAACCAGGTTAAGGTGAAATATGCTGTGGTTTCCAGTCTGCAGGAACCGTACTGGAAGCCGCTGGCCGAAATTTCTCGGAGGATCTAGCCTGGGCTGGGCAGCCCAGTTCTTTCCAGGGTCTGGTGGTGGCGGCTCTGGGCATTTGCTAGTTATCTGGGGTCTTTTGACCTAAAAGTCAACTTCCCAATAAACATAACCAAGAAGTTACAAAGGCCAGCGAAACGGGAGAGAGAAGCGATGGAGGGAGGTGGGATGGCATTTCTGCTGCTTGCAGATCAGAAATGTAGCTGCCTGCGGGAAGGGGTGTTTTGCTGCGCATCTGTCCAGAAGCTAAGCACCTCATTGGGTCCTGTCACTAACTGGCTAGGCCGAGGGAAAAAACCCAGTCCTCCGCATTAAAAACAAGGCATTGTTTCCAATCTCACCAAGAGTGATGCTTCTCTTTTACCTCTAGGGGCAGGAGTGGTTCGCTCTGGTGCAGTCTGGCCTCTTGTTTCCCACTAGCTGCCTGCCAACCTCTTTCAGAGCAGCCTCCCCTTACAGGCATCAGACCCTTCCAGCCAGGTCAAGGTGAAGTATGCCGGAGTTTCCCTCTGTACTCTTGCTTAATAGTTTCCATCTCCATATTTGAGTAAAAAAACAAGTAGGAGGCTTTTTCTCTCTCTTTTTTCTTTCTGTTTTCTCTTTGTTAACTGAGTGAATGGAAAGTACCTGATTAATAAGCCACAACATTGAAAACTCCCCCTTTTCAGGTGTGGATTGCACATTGAAGCCCACAGAATTAGCTAAGCAGACCAGGAACCCAGTTGGAAAATTACAAGTGCCCTGGATCTACAAAGCAGGTTTTTTGTTGTTGCTTTTTTTTTTTTTTTTTTTGAGGAGACCAAATGAATAGTTCAAACCTGAAAAACTGGTACTTGTAAGCACAGCTCCACTATAGGCAATGTATTCTAAATATGTACAGTGAAATCCAGCTCAGCTTCATTATTTATTTTCTTTCCTTAGTTCCAACTTTAAACAACTATAGTTTTGCTTTTTGTGGTCTTAAAGGGAAGGCCGGAGAAGTGGCTGGATGGGGGTGAGGACTTGAAATTTAGACACAAAATGAACATATTCAAACTCTAATTAGTACTCTTCAGGGGGATAGCATGTGTGTTTCCAGAGATTATTTTACAGTCCAAAGGAATGCAGCCACCCTTGAGACAGTGAAGTGCTGTAATAATTAAATGATTAAATTAAAATAACTACCAGAATTGAAAATTAAATACCTAGATACTGCCCTAGCTGGTTTGGCTCAGAGGAAAGAGCATCAGCCAGCAGACTGAAGGGTCCTGAGTTCGATTCCTGTCAAGGACACATACCTTGGTTTCAGGTTCCCCAGCCCTGGTCGGGGTTCAGACAGGAGGCAACCAATTGATAGGTCTCTCTCACATCAATGTTTCTCTCTGTCTCTCCCTCTCCCTTCCACTATCTCTTAAAATCAATGGAAAAATATCCTCAGGTGAGGATTAACAAAAAAATAAAATACCAAAATAACATCACACTTCTATTAGAATGGTCAAAATCTAAAACATTAATAGGACCAAATGCTGGTGAGGATGTGGAACAACAGATACTCTCATTCATTGCTGGTGGGAATGCAAAATTGTTTAGCCACTTAGGAAGACTTTTGTGGTTTCTTATAAAACTAAACACTTGCCATATAATCTAGCAATTGCTCTCCTTGGTGTTTATCCAAAGGAATTGAAAACTTATATCAATACAAAAACAGAATCTTTAATTCATAGTTGCCAAAACTTGGAAATAACCAAGATGTCCTTTCATAGGTGAATGGATAAATGAACTGTGGTATGTCCAGACGACGGAATGTTATTGAGCACCAAAATGAAATGAGTTATCAAGCCATAAAAGACATGGAGGAACTTAAATGCATATTGCTAAGGAATATAACCCAATGTGAAAAAGCTACATACTATTATATATGATTCTAACTACATGACATTCTGGAAAAGGCAAAAAAATAGAGATAGTGAAGAGATGTTTTCCAGAATAAGGGGGGTAGGGATAAATTAATGGAGCACAGGAGATTTCTAGAGTAGTGAAACTACTCTATAATACTACATTGGTGGATACATGTCATTGTACATTTGTCAAAACCCATAGAATGTACAACATCAAGACTGAACTCTAATGTAAACTATGGCCTTTGAGTGATAATGATATGTGGTCTTAAAGGAAAGGCAGGAGAAGTGGCTGGATGGGGGTGAGGACTTGAAATTTAGACACAAGATGAACATATTCAAACTCTAATTAGTACTCTTCAGTGGGGTAGCATGTGTATTTTTTTTTTTTGTAGGTTCATCCATTGTTATAATACTGCTTTTATAGGATGTTGACAGTAGAGGAGGCTATATGTGTGGAGGAGTAGGAAGTATATGGGAACTCTCTATATTCAATTTTGCTGTGAACCTAAAACTACTCTAAAAAAAATAGTCTGAAACACACACACACACACACACACACACACACACACACACACAAACACACAAACACACTACCAAATAAGATTATTGTGAGAATCAAAGTGGAGGTCATTGATGAAACATTATAGAAGTCATCATATATTTTCTCAAGGGTTTTTGCAATGCTAATTTAGATTATTTAAATTTTATACTATAAACAACTTTGAAAATGCATAAATGCTTACTTCAAGACTTCCATATTGTCATAAAAATAACATCAAATATCTTTGCTTTGCTTTGCACATAACTTTCCCTTTCTGGTAACTATACAATTCTTTACCCACATTGATAGATGTAATGAGCATGTCTTTATATAGAAGCCTGTAATCCTAGCATTCTTTATGACAGTCTAGTTTTATGTCTCCTTAATCAAAGCACATTGTTTCACAATCTTTTTGGCCTGAAGTCATCCTTGTACAGTTTGACATAAAAGCTTTACTAATTTGTACATGATAGAGATGACATACTTAATACTGCCTTTTATTTATAATTTAACATGTTTAAACTTTCATGTAGTCAAGAGGTTAAGTAAATATATATGTTTTTAAAATTATTACTTTATTGCTCAGTACTCTGTGTAGCATTTTAAGGATCCATGACTAGTTCTCTCAAATAAAGGTATCTGCAGACATTATAAATACAACATTTCACTATTGACATAGTTCATCTGTTGAGCCATGGTGGTATGTGGTCTGATTTGCACATCATTATACTGTTAAAGGTCTTTGCAAACTTCAATAACTCACAGTTAGTCCACGACTAACACTCCCCCTTTCAGCATTTTCTCATGATCACATTGCCTCTGGAGAATGAAGTCACTACAAATTTTAAATTATTCTAATCAAATTCACATGGTATTTTTATTCTTGGAATGCTTCCATTTTCAGCCCCCTTCTCCAATTTCAAAATTACTTCATGTTTCACCTTAAAGAATGTGACCTTTTAACATAGTGAGGAAATTCTTTGTAAATTAAGCATAGGATATTCAATTTAAACATCCATTTAATAAATATGTAAATATTTATTGAATGTTTAGTATGTGTAAAGTGATAGGTCCTATGGAAAGTACAAGCATCAGTAAAACTCAATATTTTCTCAAAGATTATCTTACTTGGAAGTAATATGTAATAATAAAAATAGATGACCAAGTTGGTAAACAGAATAGCTCAAAATATATTCTAATATCAATAATAATTTAACATTACACAAAATATACTTTGAAGTCGATGAAGGAGGAATAAATAATTTAATAATTTAATAATTTAATAAATGATGTTGGGACAATTTGTTAGCTATTTGTAAAAACACATTAATTTAGAAAGTTACTTTATACCAGAAGACATTCTTGATGGATTAGTGTAATATAATTTTTATTACTAATAAAACTTTTTTCTAAATGTGAAAATGATTTATCCACTTTAAAGAACAGATCAACAAATTTGATGATTTCTTTAAAACTTAGATGTTTATAAATATTTCAGAAGCAGATAAAAATACATACCATAGAATATGCTCCTACAACTAAATCAGAAGATGTCTCCAGTAGATAAATGGGCAAAAGAACATGAACATATGATTCAAGAGCAGGAAATACAAATACTTAAAACCTAGGAAAAGTTCAGCTTCATCATTAAAAATATATATATTAATTTTAAAAATGGAAAGATTTACCCATTAAACTTTTCAAAATGACAATACTTAATGCTAACAATAGAGGGTTGAATAGGAACTCATTTATAGTGGAATGGTAAATTGGCTTTCTTGCAATCAGTTGCAACATGTAATTAAACCTTTAAAGTATTTGAGACACTAATCTTATGTCTGTGAAGTCTGTCCTCTGAAAATTCATAAATATAAGAAAATTTTATAAAGATGCACATTTCAATATGATATGCAATCACAACAAAAATGCAATTGATATTTTCCATCAATCGAAACCTTTTCAAGCTAAAGTAGCAGAGATTATAAAGTTTTTTAGTATGTCCTAGGTATTATTCTGTCTAACCCCTATCTTTTATTAGTTTACAAATTACATTAAACCCACCTCAGTGAAAGGTCTCTAGTCTTTTCCTTTTTATTTAAAGATTTTACTGCTCCTGTAGTTCAGACTTTACTCTTCCTTTTTTTTTTTTTTTTTTTTAATTCCCAGTCATCTCAACTCCACATTGCCAAGAGATCTTTTCTTCTGAAACACAAATCTAATCTTATCCTTAAAAAACAACAACAAACTTCTATGCCTTTCCCCAATCGTTCTGCAGGTCTTTAGCATCAGCTATGAAACCATAAATATTCTGGCCCCACATAATATTTCAAGTACCATTTTCCATGACATCTTCCTTCCCTCCGGCCAGCTCCATCTACCATGCTCTACAGAACAGAAACCTGATTTTCTACAAGCACTTTACCTTGCCTTTTCATAGGCTTTAACCTCAACTCAGCTGACATGTTTTCCCCCAATTTCCTTCTCATTTGTCCTGTTTGATTGTCAAGAATCATTTATAATGACATGCCTATAACTGCTTTCTGAATTTCTCTAGACATAACTACAGTGCCTTTCATTTTTAAGTAATCTTAAATAAAAAGGTTTTCATTTAAAAAATAATGTGTTTTTAGTACAGTAAATTTGAAGCATATATTGCATTTTCACGGGGAATTTTATTTATTTATTTAAATAGAGCTTTGCTCATACTGGATTCACCATTTTTGTTGTTAATATGCAGGTTGGGACAAACATAAGTATATTGTTGTGAGAATGCTAAACACCGAGTTTATTCATGTGTTTTTGTTTATAAATTTTTATAGTATTTGCCATATGAACAACTGTAAATCTACTTTTGCCCCACTCTGTAAATTCTTCATGAGTATCTTTCTATGTTATATGTTACTAGAGGCCTGGTGCACGAAATTCATGCATAGGGGGAGGGGGTGCCCCTCAGCCTGGCCTGTGCCCTCTCACAGTCTGGGACCCCTCGGCAGACATCCCTCTCATAGTCTGGGGCTCTCACAGTATGGGATCTCTTGCTTCTTAATGCCTGCCTGCAGTGGAGGCAGGAGAGGCTCCCCCCACTGCCGCTATGCTTGCTAGCGATGAGCCCAGCTTCTGACTGAGCAGTGCTCCCCCTGTGGGAGTGTACTGGCCAACAGGGGGCAGCTCCTGCATTGAGCATCTGCCCCTAGTGGTCAGTGTGCGTCATAGTGAGCGATCATTCTGCTGTTTGGTCAATTTGTATATGAGGGTTTTATTATATAGGATTTCTTAATGAGTTTGTTGTTCAGTTTACTTAAACACTCTCCTTGACTCCCCCAGATTCTTGGCATACTCAAAATTTGAGAATTTATTAATCAAGGGGCTGTTTATAAACATGGGGACAGGGTGTTAGTGACAGTGCTATATCCTTGAATTAGAAACTGTTGGGACACACATCACTATCTTTAGACTTCAGAGGGAAAAAGAAGGGTGCATTACTGAATTCTAGAGGTTTTGAGTGCGTGAATACCACCTCACAGCTTCTGTCACCTTTGTTCAAGAGTTATAGTAAGTCTGAAATAAACTACCCCTATTTCATTATTTTCCACTTTTCTGATTTCCTATCAAGACATGCTATTGGTCAAGCCTATCCCTAAGCCAGAGGTCTTGGAGCCATAGCTAGAGTCCAGAAAGGCTGGACCCTCAGGCATAGAAAGCAAAAAGTAGTGGGAAGCTGGTGCAACAAATGAAATATACCTGGCATGTTCTTAGTATGGGAAGTGGATTGTTTATCATTTTGACCAGACTATCTAATAAAAGAATAATATGCAAATTAACCATCACTTTGCTATACCCACAAGCCACGCCCACCAGCCAATCAGGATTGGTATGCAAATTAACCCAACCAAGATGGCTATGGCCACTGAGTGAGCAGGAGGTTTGGGTTTCCCCGGCAATGGAGGAAACCAAGCTTTCTGAATACTCTTCCAGGCCCAGGCCTCCCCTCAAGGCTACAAAGTTTCAATTATAGAAGATAAATAAATCCCAGATCTCAGGGCCTCCCCTTGGGTCTCTGGAGGATGTTGCTGGCCTGCAAACTGCCACAGGCCCCTCACCCAGGCCATCCCACACCCCAAGGAAACTCCCACCCTTATCCTGGATACCCTTCAGGGCAAACCAGCCAACCCCCACCTGTGCACCAGGCCTCTATCCTATCTAATAAAAGAGTGATATGAAAATTACTATCACTCCAACACACAAGATGGCTGCCCCTATATGGTCAAAGATCTTGCCCCCATGTGGACACAAGATGGCCACCACAAGATGGCCAGCTGGGGAGGGCAGTTGGGAGGGACCAGTCCTGCAGGGGAAGACAGTTAGGGGTGACCAGGCCAGCAGAGGAGGGAAGTTGGGGGCGACCGGGCCTGCAGGGAAGGGCAGTTGCAGGGTGATCCAAGCCTGCAGGGGAGAGCAGCTGGGGGGGACCAGGCCTGTAGGGAGGAACAATTAGGAGCAATCAGGCTGGCAGGAAAATGGTTAGGGTGTAATCAGGCTGGCAGGCAGAAGTGGTTAGGGACAATCAGGAAGGCAGGCAAGCAAGTAGTTGGGAGCCAGCAGTTCTGGATTGTAAGAGAGCTGTCTGACTGCCCATTTAGGCTGGATCCTATTGGAGCCGTAGCTGGAGTCCAGAAAGGCTGGATCCTACCAGCATCGGGCCTAAATGGGCAGTCAGACATCCCTAGAGGAGACCCAGATTGGAGAGGGAGCAGGCTGGGCTGAAGGACAACCCCCCCCTCCCATGCACAAATTTTGTGCACTTGGCCTCTAGTTTTAATATTATAATTAACATATTTGCATGAATCTGAATTTAAATTCTGAAACAAGAGTCTTTTTTTAGGAAAATTCTTTCCAAGGTGAAGTTACTGGGTCTAAGATTTGATAAGATTCTCAAACTTTCTGATACTTCCTGCCATACATCTGCTTTTCCAAAGGACCCAGAAAAATAAGGATTACATGACTTGATGAGAAACTTTGCCTAGTTAAGATCCCAACCCTGGGGAATGATTGTGTCCTTGGAAATGGCATCTTAAGGCAAGCTCCAAGCAGGAAATGGAAAGCAGTTAAGCTGGGTAATTAAAACCTATAGGGAAGGTTTTATGGAAGGGAACAGTGATAGGGCATATAACAGTGGGAAGATGTTAGCACCCTAAGTTTGAAGGGTCAAGAAGAGGTAGTATTGTAAGGAACACTCACACAGAGGACACAGGGGAGCTGTATAAAGAGTGTCTCCAGGTAGGAAGAAGGGAGCCAGTCAGTGAGCCAGCAGGAAAAGAGCAGGGCAAATAAAAGTCCCAATGTCAATTTCTTTCTATCCTCCAAACTCCTGCCAATGCCTCAGATGGGCCAAACCCAATAGAAGCCAGAGATAAGTAACCTTTTAATGCAATCTATACTGGCCAGCATCCTGGGACACAAAAAGGGTAGAGAAGGGAGCTGGATTGGCAAATGGAAAATATCTAATACATTTCACTTTAAGAGAGATCAGATGGCCAGGGGAAAGGAGATTGGCTTTATTAAGATAGCCATAATCTATCTTGGCAATATTAGCAAAAGAAATATAACAATTGCTCTTTAGTCTAAATTTCACACTTTTGCCTAATAAGTGTTTGTATTGCTGCTAGCTAAGTTCCCTTGCCTCTCAAATATACCCCTGTTTGCTTGGATTTCCTGGATCTTCTTGACTGACTGTTAAATACAAGTTTCGGAATGAGAAATGAACATATATAAGTTTTGTTTTGCCCTCATGCTATCTGCCTATAGAGTGCTTTAAAAATTGTTGGTTTTGCCCTAGCTGATTTGGCTCATTGTAGAGCATCGGCCTGTGGACTGAAGGATTCGGTTCCAGTCAAGGGCATGTATCTGGGTTACAGGCTCAGCCCCGGTCCTGGTCTGGGTGTGTGCAGGAGGTAACCAATAGATCTGTCTCTCTCACATAGATGCTTCTCTCTCTCTTCTCCCTTCCACCCCATCTAAAAATCAATAGAAAAATATCCTTGGGTGAGGATTAACAACAACAAAAAATTGTTGATTTTTTTTTAAAATCAGAAGATTTCATAAAACCCAACTTTCAGCTTCTCCTGAACAATCACAATATTGGGCACAACTGGGCCTACATTTCTGCAAGGCAGTGAGCTGGAACTGCATGTCTGCTGCCGCATAAGAAGGAACCCAGGCTCTCTAGTTTGCCACACTCCTCATTACATTCTACTGTATATTTGAGTTAGTGTCCATCTGTCACTGCGAGTCTGATACTGCTTTCCATTTACCTAGCCTGGGTTTGTTCATATATATGTTAAGTACCTGAGTCCTGTAGACATTTAAGTTTGTGATCCCTTCCTAGTGTCTCATGGACAAAGCGGGCAGTGCCCCACCTCTGATTCTTTTGTTTCCTTGGGATCAACTGAACATTCAGTATCAAAGCAGTAGGAACTACATGGTGGCTAATGGGATGTGACATAAGTCAAATTATACTATCTTTTCACAATTCCTTTTACCAAATAGTAATTACCTATTACCTGCTCTGTGTCCTGTCCCTCACCACTTTCATTGTGCCTATTCTCTCCATGTTTTATTTTGCCTGCAGAAAGTCATTTAGAATTATAACAGCTTCTCTTCCATTAAAGCAATTTTTATGATGCTAGACCCTGACCAGTTTTGTGGTTCTAGAACTATATAATAATATGACTGTCTATTGTGGACACTGAAGACAGTATAAGATACTAAGCAACATTAGATTTTATCACTTACATGCAATGTTCAGGATGACATAAGGCCTAGCATCTTTAGGAAACTACTTATAAATGCTCTTTAAAGTATTAAAGGATAAAATGTAACAAAAGTTTGAAGAACTTAAAGGTTCATCTTCAACATTTTACCCAGATATCAAACAATATATCTCTAGAGAAGGGAGAGAAGTACCCACTCGGTGCATAATCGCCATACGACCTTCCTTTAAAAAGACACCAGAGCTTGAAAAGTCATCCCCAAACCTTCTTGTTCTTTCCTTATATATTTGGGCCACAAGACAGAAGATTCAAGGAACTATTAGAAGACACATACATTTATGTTTTGAGGAAGGTAGAAAATCATTTTTGCTAATCAGGAACCTGATCCTTTAGACTAAGCAGGTTTCACAGAAATAAAGGTCTTGGTAGGACATGTTAAATTAAGTGAGTGATTAAAGCTTTTGAAGTAGAACACAAGAAGTTTCCTCAAGGCTTGGTCATCCCGAGACCTAAAAGAACCCAGAGCAAACAGAGTCAGGAAGATAAAGACTGTTATAGATGTGGAGAGTGGCAGATGTGAGGTTGAAGTGCAGGTATGAGTGAAAAGGTTAAAGGTAAAATTAAGAGTTTTAATAAGATGAATAAACCTGAGGATCTAAAGTATAAAATGGTGACTATAGTTGATAACATTACACTGCAGAGCAGAGACAAAAGAATAACTACCCCTATATCATTTTTTCCCACTTTTCTGATTTCCTGTCAAGATATACTATTAGCCAAGCCCATCCCTAAGCCAAAACTATTCAGAGGTAGTTGGAAGTATAGGTTTGAAGCCTAAAAGAGAAGTATAAATATTATTGTAGACTTGGGATTAAAGATATGCATTCTATGGGGGACTATATGGAAGGATTATAGGATACGGCCAAGAAGAGGTATCTGGGAAACAACAATTGAAGGTTGAGACAGGATAATCAGTGGAGCAAAAGAACAATGATATTAGAGGCTCACTAATAGAAACCAAAAGAGCTGAAACATTTCTAAAAGGAAGGAGAAGGTCAAACGCTACAGAAAAATCAACTACCACAAAGGCTTCCAGTTCTCTACCGTATTGAAATCCAGGAGGTCACTGTTATTGCTAGGGAGAGCATCCTCCATGAAGGACATGTTAGAAGCCCGAGAACAGTACATGAACAAGTTGGAGACATCTTTTGAGATGCTGAAAAGAAGTCAGAGAGTTAGCTTAGAGGGTGAGACTTCTACATTTCTCAAAAAATCTTTATGTATACTGTCATATTTCATATTTTAGAAGATAAGTATGGAAACTTTTGTTTGGGATCACAATCTTATCTAATAAAGAGGGAATATGCTAATTGACCCTTAACCATCAGAAAGATGGCGGCACCCACAGCCAATAAGGAGGGAATATGCTAATTGACTGCCACTCCCTCAAAATGGCGGCATCTACAGCCACAAGATGGCAGCACCCAGTCCCCTCAGCTCCTCCAGGGGGGCAGGTGCACAACAAGGCTGAGCCTACTCCCCGGCGGGCCCAGTCACTCTGCACGCTGTCTCTGGAGTCTCCCAACCCTGTTAGCCCCCCAACCGCCCAGGGCCAGCCTGAGGTGCAGAAAGCCTTGGGTGGCGGCTGTCCAGCCACCCAGGACTGCCTGAGGCTCAGGTAATCGGGGCCGGCTGAGGCTTGCCCTACCTGCAGTGGCAGCAGCAGAGGTATGATGGGGTGTCACTTTCCCCTGATCACTGCCTCTGAGGTTTCCCAGACTCTGAGAGGGGAACAGGCCAAGAGGACCACCTCTCCAGTGCATGAATTTTCATGCAGCAGCCTCTAGTATAAGTCATATTGATAAGACCGCTTTCCTGTCAGCAGCTTACCTGGGAGAAGCAATTGATATTTTAGATTTCAGTTTAAGAGGAAATACTATATATAAAACTTGAATTAAATATTACTAATCGAGGCTTTTATAATACACATGAAAAATTGAATACTAGAAAGGTAAAGTGACTTAAAGTTGCTCAACTAATTAGTCACAGGCAATATCACTTGATTTTGATAGTTAGATTTGATTTTCATTTATTAAGTACATCTATGTGCTAGGCACTATGCTGAGTACCATCTACTTATGTTATCTTTTAATCTTTAAAACTAATTATTACATAAGTTCTATTATTACTAACATTTTGGAAAAGATAAAACTGAGTCAAATGAGATAAAATAGCATGCCTAAGATCACATTGTAAATGGAGGACTTAGGATTTAAACTTAGGCAATCTGAGTAAAGGGCTAATGGTTTTCATCATGACCATTTTCTAGCAGATATAGCACACACACTGTTCAATTAACATTGAAATTATTATGTCTCTAATATAGAGAGGAAGCAAATTTTAATATTAAAGAGTCTTTCTCGTTTTGACTTTAGTGGAAAAGAATTAAAAACAGAAAAGCTACAACTCGATAATTATTAAAAATTTTAATTTATTTGCCGAAGCCGGTTTGGCTCAGTGGTAGAGTGTAGGTCTGCGGACTGAGAGGTCCCAGGTTCGATTCCAGTCAAGGGCATGTACCTTGGTTGCGGGCACATCCCCGTTAGGGGGTGTGCAAGAGGCAGCTGGTTGATGTTTCTCCCTCATTGACGTTTCTAGCTCTCTATCTCTCTCCCTTTCTCTCTGTTAAAAATCAATAAAATATATTTTAAAAAAATATTAAATTTTTTTTTAATTTATTGGTGTTTTCCTTTGACAATTACATTTTGAAAAGAAAATTGCAGTTGTTTTGTGTTAAACTGCAAATGTAATGTAATAATAACATGTTCAGAAAAGCTTATTGTCATGATGTACTAATATATTTTTGCCAAGGTAATTATTTAAATAATAGTCTATTTCACATTTTTTCCTTCTCCATCCAGGTCATTTGAAAAAAAAAAAAAATAAGCAGACGTTCATCTGCTTAGTATCAGAGGCAGATGGCAATGCATATGCCTCACTAGTGTTTATCAGAGTGTGGATGACAAAAAAGTCCTAAATTATTTAGAAGATTAACCTCAAAAGGAGAACATCCTATTGACGTTAGTCAACATATTGAACTATATAAATTCTGTATCTAATTTAGCTCGACACTCCAGTGGTAAAATTCTATAAATATTACTGATGTTTTTATGTCCACCTTAAGTAATTAATGAAAAATATAGTAAATAGAGCTGATGTTAGGTGGAGATATGTATAGCAGACTGAGCCCATTATATAAGAATTGGCTGTTCAGCATTTACTAAATGGTACTGTTTACTGACTTAACAAGAATGAACTAAGCCTTAGGGTTTGCTTCCATCCCAAATAAGTGCAGAAGGATGAAGTAAGAGTCTGGCACCAGATTCTTTTCTTGCCAGAGCATGATAGGCTAAGTGAGTGAGAGCATGAAGACCAAAGATTCTCAGTGGAGCAAGGAGGAGAGGGGTGCCCACAGAATTCCCTGCCAGGATTTTCCAATTTCACTGTCTAAACTCCACCAACACTTCTCACCAAGTTAGGAGTCAGAATCTCCAGGAAAATGGGCCAATATTTCTAGTTCTCATGTTTAGTTATACATTGGAATAATCTAGGTGCTTTTAAATATATTTTATTGATTTTTCACAGAGAGGAAGAGAGAAGGATAGAGAGTTAGAAACATCGATGAGAGAGAATCATCGATCAGCTGCCTCTTACACACCCCCTACTGGGGATGTGCCCGCAACCAAGGTACATGCCCTTGCCCGGAATCGAACCCAGGACCTTTCAGTCCGCAGGCCGACGCTCTATCCACTGAGCCAAACTGGTCCTGGCCATCTAGGTGCTTTTAAAAACTACTGGCATCAAATACAATATTTTTTTGAATCAGAATCTAGAGTTGGTATAGAGTTAGTACTTTAAAATACCAAAATACTATAGTAAAAATAAGAATTTCAGAAAAAAATTAAAATTTGACAAATTTTTCTAATTGGACACCACAACTTCACCTATATAGCTTTAAAATCCTCACAGATAATTCTGATATTCTAATTCTGTGCCAACTCCCTCAAAAACACAATTTTCTCAAGTTCTGGCTTGAGAACTCAACCTATATGGTGGTGAATAAAATCATGGTGGTGAGAATGGAGTACCTCACTGATGGACTAGATCTGGGCCTAAGTTTCTCAACCTCTGCACTATTTAGGCTTCATAATTCTTTGTTGTTGTGGGGAGGAACTATGCTGTATATTGTAGGGTGTTTACCCAGCATCCCTAGCTTCTACTTACTAGATGTCAATTGCATTTTCTCCCCAGTTGTGACAGTCATTAAATGTCTCCAGAAATTGCCAAATGTCCCCTGGGAGGCAAAACCATTCCTGATTGAGAACCATAGATCTAGGAAATAAACTAAAATGAGACCTAGCAAGGAAGTCTGGGATGGATCTGGCTGGTTAGAATCAGATATCCTTAAATGCAAATTGGAATGCATGAAAGTTTATCTAGGGCTTTATGTTTTATCCAAAGAAGCTTTAGAAATATTTGGAATTTGTTCTAATTATCTATTCCTCTGTAAAAAGCAAACAAACCACCACACTTCAAACTTAATGGCTTAGAACAGTGACATTAGTTTTATTCACAAATCAGAAATTTGGCCTTAACAAGGTGAGATAATTTGTTTTTGCTTTACTTGGATTGCTCAAATGTTGATGGCTTGAATCATCTTAGACTTCAATCACATGTCTGGTGGTTGATGGCTGGCTGTTGACAGGGGTTTCATCGGGAGTTATAGCTGAAAGGCCTACACGTGGCCTTTCCTTGTGTCTGCTTAGCTTTCTCACAGCATGGTGGCTGGATTCCAAGGGCAAGTCTCCCAAGAGAATCAGGCGGAAGTTATGTTGCTTTTATTCATTGGTCTTGGAAGTCATACAACATCACTTCCACTATAGTCAAAGTCTGTCCAGATTCAAGGAGAGAAAACATGCACCCCTTCTTCTGGTGGAGAGATGGGGTGCATGTCAATGTCACCTTAAAGGAAAAGCATAAAGGTATATTTGTACAGTCATCTTTGGAAAATGCAATCTGCCACAAAGTTGAAAAGGCAGATCATTTAGGATTGCTTACCTGGAGTCTTATGACAGTGCTATCTAAAGATTCTTCTAAGGACCACCTATAGCAATAAGTTGGGGAAAACGTGTTTCAAATGACAATTTCTGGATTTATCTCTTAAAGATTCTCACTTGGCAGGTCAGCTTTAGGCAGCTGATACCTGGTTTTTCAAGAAGTCCTCAAAATAATACTTGTGTGCATTAAGATTGTTGTTTGTTTATACAGATGCTTTAATCATCTTCACATTTCTATTACATATTTATTCATTTTCTTCTGTGAAACAAGGTGGTGTGATACAGAGAGAGCTTTGAGGAATGTAGCTTTCAGAGAGCTGTTGCAAACATGCCTTCGTATTTGTAATATGCACATGTTACTTGTCAAAAGACACTTTGAAAGTAGTGTTGCTGATTGGGGTTTTGTGGACATTTGATTTGTTTTCGTTTCCATGCATGTCAAAATGAAAAAGGGAAAGAGATAACATTATAGTACAAGTCAAGAAATTTGGGATTTTTTTTTAGTTTAGTTTTATGGTCAAGTTTTATGTTACATTTGAAAACTATATTTTAAGCTTCAAAAGAAAAACAACATTTATAACGATGCAGCTGAAGTTGTGTCTTTAGGACAGATCCTTTTTAGAAACTTAAAAGGATAATGTATATGGTAATGTGAATTCCTTTTTCAAGGAGCATCTTAAAAAATGTGGGAAATAAAATGCTAGCATAGGGCACCTCCCTGATTTGAATTTTGCTGATCAAGCAATGACCTAAAATATTCATGTGAAAACAGCATGTAAAAAAAAATCACCCCAAATCTTTGTCCAGTCAAAATAGAATGCAAAAGCTCATATTTTACTTGGAGTTTACTACTATTAACTTGCCTGAAAATCTGATAGCAGGGTTCCCAGCTTTAGAGGAGAGGAAAGATATGGAGTGAGGATGGGGAGCTACAGTTGGCACAATAAGAACTAGCAGCAACTGAAGCAACATCAACAAAAATTTAATTATTTCAAAGCAGATTCGTTTTCCATTTTTCAGAGTAAAGAAACCCTCATTTTTTTCTCACTACATTTAGAGATACCACTATATTACAGAGACACAGCAACTATTTCTCAATATTGTAAGCCTGTGTTTTGAAAAGTTTCATTTATTTAAAATATATTCTGTTTAAGAGATCAGAGAAATATTTAACAGTTTTAGAAAAAAAAATCTATTTAATTGGATAAAATTAAACAAGCTTTGATGCTTTTAATACAAACTACCATTATCCATAAAAAAATTTTTTTTTAGATTACTTTATTTGAAGAATATGCTAGATAATGTGTTTTTTAACTGGTGTAAAAATAGGTCATTCTAATTGCTTACATAAAACTATTGTTTTTGCTAAATTAAAGCTTAGGAGTGATATAAAATCTAATTTATCTATTTAAATCTAATATGGAAATCTATATCAGCATTTCAAACTATATTTATATCAGCAAATGATAACAAGCTGGGAAAGAATGGCAGAACCAAGTGGTTATCTGACCTACCACCAAGTCCTATTGAGTATAGATCCAAAATTCATCTCAAGTGTGTTCACTTCTCTGTGCCTCTGCTGTCACTACCCTTGTCCGTGTCACCACAGGTCTCCCATCTGCATTTATGTTCTAGACTTCTGTCTCCATCTTCTCTTGGCTGTCTCCAATTTCTTCTTGCTATGATTGTTTTTCATTTTATTTCAAATAAAACCCAAAGTCCTTAACCTACACAGTTGGGTTCCTTCTTATTTCTCCAAACTGCTCTTGTACCTCCCTCAATATTTTGGCCTTTACACAAACTGTTCCCTCTACTCCTCTCTAATCTTGTCAGAACTGGCTTCTTATTCTTTACTAGAGGCCCGGTGTACCACATTCGTGCAGTCCGCAGTACGGGAGCCCTCTGGAAATGTCTGACTAAGACTTCAGTTGGACATTCTTAGTGCTGTCATGGGGGTGGGCTGCCTCGCCAGCCATCAGTCTGGCTTGTGGCTGAGTGGTGCCTAAAATATATATATTTTTAATTAATAAGTAATGAATAGTGATCTATAAGTAAAATAAGGGCTAAATAAATGGAATTCATAATGGCAAATATTCATGCTAATAAAACATGTCTACACATCTAAAAATTATTTTGGTGATCTATAAATGCTCTATGTATATGGATTTTGAAATGAGAAGTTTGTAGAGCTCATCTCTAACTTTTCACTATGATATAATAGCTCACAATAGTTTAATTCTCAAAGCATGACTTTGTCAGAATCCAAGTAGGGGTTGGAGATAATGTGCTTAATTGAATAAAATATTTCTGGGGAGGAAAAAAAAATTGAGTGAGAGACTAGGATATGGAGCATGAAATTATTAATTCTTTTGCTCCATTTACCCTCAAGCAAATCATGGCATTACACCTGTCATTAATGTTATTTGTAAAATTTGAAGAGTTTAGCATATACATCGTATTTAGCAATGGTTCTATAAACATCAGTTTGATAGAATTTACCTTGGAAAGTTGTAAATGAGAAATATTTCTTCTTGTTTAGACTTCTAGATTCATGTCATGGCATCTGGTAAATGATAATTCTAATTTAGATTATGACAAAAGGAAGTCAGTTTCTTCATTGGCAACTGGTGCAGGCTTCTTGAGTCAGAGATCGTGACTTAAATATTTTCCTATTTCCAAGATGAGCCTTGGATTGGCTTTGGTGCATACTATGGACACACTCCTTCTTGAATGAATAGAAAGATTTCAGACCATTTAGAGGATCAGGTTTAAATTGCTTTTGTATACAGAATAGATTGGGAAGTGGATTTAATTATATAGGCTGTTAATGTAAATACACAAAGTGAAAAAGACATACTGAAAGAAGTCTCTTTACCTTATACTTACAAAGACACATGTGATCATATAACCAACAATTTTATTATAAAAGGAATGCACAGTAGGTCTTATGTAATATACAATAAGAAAGAAACCTTTAGGTGGCGGCCAAGAGCTATGATTATGAATTCCTTAGTTTGCTTTTGTGAGAATTTATGATCTTGTTTGAAAGTAGTCATGTTAAATGGGCTATTTAAATCAGAATAATTCAGTACAAAGCAACTACAAGCAACAGAATTAGGCCTAGAAAGAAATGGATTTGAATGTTAATATCATCAAACAATCAAACTTTAACTTTGATTAAATAACAGGTATTCTGAGTATGAGTACGAGTTCAGAAACTGGATCTGGTAAGATAATTGTTTGGTATTGAGACATGAGATTGGAATTAATTATCCTTGGCAGTTAAATAATTGTCTTAATCTTAAAAGAAATTATCTTTAAACAAAATGGTAGCAATTTAAGAACTCAGAGTGTAATAAAAATGTCAAAACTGTCCAGATGCTCATTGTGCAACTGGAAACTCCACTCAAAGTTGACACAAGGCCACAGAAAAAAAGAAGGTCAGAGCTCTAACTCATTCTTGCGACATCTGCCAGAGGCTATGGCTTCTTGGAGCAAGAATGCTTTTTCTTCCCTGCTTTCATTGCTCCTTGATATGAAAGCCTATGATTAAATCCATCACATTCTTTTTGCAGTTCTAAAAATAAAATAAAATAAAATAAAATAAAATAAAATAGAGAAATATTTATTTTAAAGCATCATGATTTTGTGATGGTATGCACTAATTTTCCCTCCCTGCTTGTTCTTTTCATTAATATAAATGTCTACCAAAAGAAGAAACATTTTAAAACATTATTATTAGCTATTGCTTTATAGTAATTTTCATTTTAAATTTTTTCTTTAGTGATTCATTCTGTTAGCATTTATGTTTGTGATGTATCCTTTTGACAACACTCTTAGCAGCACAGACTAAATTGGATATTTGCTTCCAATTAATCAGGACTTCTCTGATGAAGTTTCTCTAGGTCAATTCTTATCTACTTAAATAGCCCACGTGTAACCTCAACTGAATGAATATTCGGGATCGCAGAGAAGAGAAAACAATTACAAGATAAATTCAATACACATAGAGTTAACAAACTTTCTAAATGCAACAAGAAAACAGAAACAAACAAAAAAACACTATAGGAGAAACCACCCATTATTATTTAATAATAAAAAAGAAGACAAGGAAAAGTGTGGGTTAGTATTAATAAAGAAAAGTTCCATAGAGAAGATAAATAGACTTGTGGTTTCCCAATACATTATTGAAAAAGTAAACATCTTAATTCCTAAGAAATTCTATTTCAATCATATATTTAATATTTCAAAAAATACTGAAGTAATATAGATGAAAGAGTAGCACTGAACATTCCTTATCTAAATATTCTTAACTACATTATCCCTCTCTCAGAAAACTCCTTAGTATGCTTCTGGATTGCATAGCAAGCTGCACAAGGAGAATTAGCCAGAAATTATGTATGTGTTCTAACAATATAAAGTTGTCTAGGTATAAAGTTTGGCTATAAGTCTAGAAAATTATACTTATGGGATTTATGTGGTAGAAATGTAATATTTCCTATGTTACAATAAATGTCTTTAAAAAAGATATTCCTGTGGCTATGAATTAGGAGAGTTGGCTCTAACCCTGGCTTTGTTGATATATATATATAGTGATAAAATTGTAGTCAGGATATTAGAGATATTGTGAGTTTAGTTCCACACTACTGCAATAAAAGGAATATTACAATAAAGTCACACAATTTTTTGTTTGTTTTCCTAGTGCATATAAAAGTAATGCTTACAGTGTACTGTAGTCTATTAAGTATATGCAAAGCATTATGTCTAAAAAAATGCACATGCCTTAATTAAAATATACTTCATTGCCAAAGATGCTAATCATCATCTGAACCTTAAAAGAGTTACAATATTTTTGCTGATGGAGGGTCTTGCCTTGATTTTGATGACTGCTAACTGATCACAGTAGTAATTGCTAAAGATTGGTATTGGTGTGGCAATTTCCTAGAATAAGGCAATGATGACGTTTTTCTGCATCACTCAGCTTTTCCCTTTATGAATGAATGAATTTGTGGCATGAGATGTTCTTTGATAGCATTTGCCCACATTAGAATTTCTTTCAAAATTGGAGTCAATTCTCCCAAACTCTGCCCCTGATTTATTAACTAAGTTTATATAATATTCTAGATTCTTTTGTCATTTCAACAGTCTTCACAGCATCTTTACCAGGAACAGATTCCATCTGAATGAACCACTTTCTTTGCTCACCCATACAAGCAACTCCTCGTCTGTTAAAATTTTACCATGAGATTGCAGCAATGCAGCCTCATTTACAGGTTCCACTTCAAATTCTAGTTCTCTTGCTATTTCCACTACATCTACAGTTAGTTCCTCCACTGAAGTTTTGAACCTCCTAAAATCATCTACGAGAACTGGAATCAACTTCTTCCAAACTATTGTTAATGTTGATATTTTGACTTCATCTTATGAGTCACAAAAGTTCTTATTGGCATCTAGAATGGTGAACCCTTTCCAAAAGCTTTTCAACTTCTTTGCTTAGATCCATCAAAGAATCACTATCTGTGGCAATTATAGCCCAGTGTAATGTATTTCTTAAATAATAAAAATTGAAAGTTAAAATTACTCCTTTATCCATGGACTGCAGAATGTTGTATTAGCAGGAATGAAAATGCACTAATCTCATCGAACATCTCTTGATTGGAGCATTTAATCCATTTATATTTAAAGTTATTATTGATAGGTACTTATTTGACGCCATTTTTCTTCTTATACCTCTGTGTTCCTTCTTCGTCATCGAACATCTCTAACAGAGGGCTTGGGTGGTCAGGTACATTGTCAATTAGCAGTAATATGTTGAAAGGAATCTTTTTTTTTTTCTTTTTTTTTCTGAGCAGCAGATCTCAGCAGTGGGCTTAAAATATTGCAAACAGATATGCTGTCATCCAGGCATTGTTGTTCCATTTATAGAGCACAAGCACATTTGATTTTGCATAATTCATAAAGGTCCTAGGGTTTTGGAAATGGTAACTGAGCTTTGGCTTCCACTTAAAGTCACCAGCTACATTATCCCTTAATAAGAGAGTCATTTTGTCCTTTGAATCCTTGAATCCAGGCATTGACTTCTTGCTAGCTGTGAAAGTCTAGATGACATCTTTTTCCAATAGGAGATTGAAAATCTGTTGTTTAGTGTAGCTACTTTCATTAATTATCTTAGCTAGATCTGCTGGATAACTTGCTGCGGCTTCTTCTACATTAGGACTTGCTACTTCACCTTGTACTTTCAAGTTATGGAGCTGTCTGCCTTTTTTTAAACCTCATCAGCCAACTTCTGCTAGCTTCAAACTTTTCTTCTGTAGTTTCTTCATCTCTCTCAGCCTCCACAGAATTAAAGAGAGTTAGAGCCTTGCTCTGAATTAGGCTTTGATTTAAGGGAATGTTGTTCCTAATCTGTACAGACCATTAAACATTTGTCCATATTAGCTATGAGGCTGTTTGCTTTTTTATCATTACTCTGTTTATAGGAGTAACACTTTTATTTTAAAATGAGAAACATGTGACTTCTTTCTTTCACTTGCAGACTTAGAGGTCATTGTAGGGTTATTGGCCTAATTTTAATATGATTGTATCTCTGGGAATTGGGAGGCATTAGAGAGTGAGAGAAATGGAGGAATGGCTAATAGATGAAACAGACAGGACACATACATTTATCAATTAAGTTCTCCATCTTGTATGGGTTTAGTTTGTGGATCCCAAAACAATTACAATAGCAATATCAAAGGCCACTAGTGACAGATCACTATAAAAATATAATGGGAAAGTTTAAAATATGGTGAGAATTACCAAAATGTGACATAGAGACAGTAAAGTGAGCAGTTGAAAAATTGTGCCAATAGACTTGTCACAAACTATAATTTATAAAATTTATATCTGTGAAGCACTATAAAGCAAAGTGTAATAAGGTGGTATTCCTGTACATTGTTTCTCTGGAAGCATCCTTCTTCTCTGTAACATGAGAGAGAAAAACAAGATGATTTCTAAGTTTCTTCATAAGTGTAAAAATGTTATGTTTCAGGATATTTTGAGAATAAACCAACATTTATGATAGTAATTTTTTCTATCTGATGAGAACGAGCATGACATAGAATCAGTGATCATTGCAAAATGAATCCAGCTCCATACAGGGCCCCACATATGGGTCAAGAATGGCCCCACAACCTTGCCATGTTCAGTTTGCATGACCACATGTGTTGGCTCTACAGTTAGATCAGAAGTAAAGAAAAGATATCGAAAATTCCTCTGTACTAAAAAATTGTATATAACAGTGGTTTAATTTCCAAATTATGGTCTTTCTCAGAACCTGTGGTCTTTAAGCAAGATTAAAACTGTTAAATGCAAAAGCAGTAAACTGAGAAAAACAAAAAAGTATGTGAAAATGAGTGACCAAGTCTTTGAGTGCAGTAAAGCCACTAGATGTTGGGGGTACCAATATTCCCTCATGGATTTAAAAGACTGGAACTTTGTTGGTGGATGAACCCCACTTTTAGGTGCTTAATAAATATAATCTACATCAAAGATTAATTTCAAGTATGACCACACATAAATTAAGAATCTGCCACTATGCCAGTATAGATTTAATTATATATAACTCTCTCATATAGTTTATAAAACTATATAGTCACGGATAAATCAGATATTAGGATATATATATTATAATTCAAAGAATGCATTTAAACCTGAGTGGACTACTTATCTTTACACTATTGTATACTTTTGGAAATTAGGTGAAAATCTAGAAAAGAAAGATGAACATCCAATTCCCAAAACTAAAAAGAAGAAGAAGAAAAGAGCAACTCAAAATGTATGTCATCTGATGGTATGGGGCCAGAAAAAAGAAATCTGTATTCAAGAAATTTTTACTGTTGTATCTGCCATATAGAATAAACAATATAAAATGATGAAAGTACTTCTACCCCAACACCATACAAAAATGAGTAGGACAAAAACCTTTGTGTCCTGTTTCCTTGTCACTATTGCTTCAAAAACTACAATTAATCCTGGGACATATCTTTACTGCTGCTTGTCAGTTGACCACATAATGTACAAAGATTATTTTATCTTGAGTGGCAACAACTCAGCATGCTGGACTTACTGATTTCAGAGTCCTGCTCTTCACTACTTGATTAGGGTGAGTAATGCCTGATCCACACAAATATAGAAGATGACAAATCTCATTGATTCTATTCCTGTGAACATGGGAATAAAGAGACCGGTTTGTGAGAAAGCTGTCTAATGTTTAAGATGCTATTTTCTGAGGCTATTTTTTCTTCTCACTTTTATTATATTAAATATTTTAAGTTGGCCCAATCATAATCTTTTGCACAAAGTCAGTTGGACTAGGATTCAAACAATCAAGGAAAAATAATGCATGGCAGGACAGTGAAAAAGAGGGCATTCAAAGCAATACATAATAAGAAGAAGACAGAGCAAAATGCACAAAATTCCAGGAGAAGAAAGGGTGCAAATAGAGGAAGAAACAATGGCAAGAATAGAAATAAGCTAAAGGCAGGAAAGGACACTGAAAATAAGGATAATGCAAGACAAGCTAAAGAATGAAGAGGAAAGAGTAAAAAAATGAGAATGAAGCCAGAGAAAAGGTGAGGAAAATGTAGAGTAAGAACATCAGAACAAAATGGGGAAAAGGAGGTCGAGACTTAAGGGCAAACAAAACACAAAGGCTGGAGAACATCACACAAAGAAGTGGGGTAGAAGTGTAGGTGTCTAGATTACAAAGTGGGGGAAGTAGGCAGGCAGAAGGAGGGAGGTTGCAGAACAAAGAGGGGAGCCCGGCTGTCATTTTACAAGTGGAGTTATGTCACTTGAATGCAGCTTGCAAATGGATGTGAATTATTTTACTGGTAACATTCAAAGTCCTGCTATAATAAGTGTTAGGAATTTGTCATTGTAGTGTGAGCCTTAACTAAGGCTATTGACTTCCTTTCATATTCAGCCACAACAGCTGAAATTCCATCCATTTGCAGTTTGCAAGCTCTATTCAAATGGCACAAACTGGCAGGTAGGCTAGGAAAAGTCTGGACATTAAAAAAGAAAGAAAGACAGACAGAAAGAAAAAGGATCTATTTTTATTTTAAAATATCTTATTGTCATTTACTCACAGTTTCATCATTTTAGTGTATAAGTTATTTTTTCCACCAAGTTGATTTAAATTTAGACAGCATTATGAAAATTCCAATAATTCTTAAAATATGTAAATTGCCACTATGAGAACCAAATTGCTAAAATTAAACCATCAAATCATCATTAAAAAGGACTGTTGTCTAGGTAGTGAAAAGAAAAACTGCTTTAGGGAAAAGAACAGTTTAAAGTTGTTATTAAGGACACCAAAAATGATTTTGTTACTCACCAGATCAAAAGAGATCAGAAGTAGTTTCTTAGCTCTGAACTGAAAGTTGAAATCTATATATAGCTTCTGCTTTTTTGTCTTGTCATTTTGTTCTTTAAGAACCTCTGAGCAAATTGTTCATCGAGTGAAATTTTATATCTTCAAGTTCAACTCTGTTCAGGTGTTCAGTTTTTGTTTCTCCATGGAAACAAACATGTTGCCATGGAAACTGGATAGCATAAACTATAGATAGTACAGAGAGCTCTATAGAAAAAAATCAAGCTCATAACACAAAGTTAACTACTCAATCCAAATACTAGCTGGGCTCTCTAATAGCTAACATATTATGGTATCTCAAAAAAAAAAAAAAATCGATCCTACTATTGCATATCAAATTCTGGAACAATAAAACAAAAGGAAACTGCTGTTTTCTCATTAGAGAAAATGTAAAGGTTTATTTTTCACTAAAAAGAAACCAGCAGACAGATCAATTGCAGTGATTGTTTGCATTGAATGAAAAAGATGCCTTTAAGATTTCTCCATGTGATGAGCATTTTTTGCACTGGTAGTCTTATTCCACATCTGACCTACTGTGAGAGGAGCTGAGCCTCGGGTCAAGGAAAGAGTAGTAAGCAGGAAAAAGGGGTCTAGGGCCAAGTGTGTAAAGTAGGTGAGTGACCAGCATTTCCAGTCACAATATCTGAGGGAAGGGGGACTAGCCTTCTGGGCCTTGAGCGATTGATTATAAGGGGTTGGAATCTGATGGGGGAGGATATGGCAACAGGCAGCTGATATGGCAACATTTTTAGTATTGTGCTAATCCTAACCTGGCAGTGCTATAGTTGCAGCTCCAGGCTAGGAAAGGAAAGAGCTCATTTAGCTGGAAGCAGAGCTCCAGCCAGTGTCTAGGAGCAGGGTGTGAGGTATTAGGCCAGATTCTAGTCAAGGGGCAGGACACCTGTTAAACCAGTGGTTGGTTAGCTTAGGACACAGGTGACAGCCTGGGGAGTGGTGTATGACTCCAGGACAGATCCAGCAGTGAGCACGGGGTGACAGAATTGTTGGACGGGAGAGTGGCTGCAGTTTGCTGGGTACGTGAATGTGTGGGACACTCCACAGGCACTGTGGGTTCTGGGCCCAGGACATGTGGTTAATTCCAGGCTCCATTGAATGTCTGTGGAGATTTCCTGGTTGCAGTAAGATCTACTCAGAGAAGGGTGGGTCAGAGAATCAAAAAACAAAGTTTTAGGAAATGGGATGATATTGATGCAAGTATTGATTAAAATCAAAGACTTGACATGCCAAAAGATCAACCTGCAATAAAGATTCTACATTTATTGTTTACTGTCAGTGCAATTGCATGCAGGAAGAAGCATTTACAAAGTATTGGCAAAATAAGGACACTCACACAGGCCCCACCTTTTGTTTTACTTTTTTTTTTTTTTTTTAAATTTAATGCCAATTTGCCAGTTATTTTCATCTCTTTTATTATTTATTTATTTATTTATTTATTTAAATATATTTTATTGATTTTGTACAGAGAAGAAGGGAGAGAGAGTAGAGAGTTAGAAACATCGATGAGAGAGAGTCATCGATCAGCTGCCTCTTGTACACCCCCCACTGGGGATATGCCCACAACCAAGGTACATGCCCTTGACCGGAATCGAACCCGGGACCCTTCAGTCCCCAAGCCGACGCTCTACTCATTGAGCCAAACCGGTCTCGGCTAGTTTTACATTTTTAGTATTGTGCTAATCCTAACCATTATTATGTATTAACTTTAAATATGAAAAATATACATGATACCAACCCTTTTAATAAAAATAACAAAATAAACTCCAATAAAAGAGATGATAACATTATAAAAAATGGTACCACTCCTACCTTTTGTTTTGCAGAGTCCTGCAGGGGCTCTTTGACAGCATCTCACAGCTCCTGCAGGAAATCACTGGAGCTGCACTGTGGTGCATGAGGTCTGAGCTCAACGGGCTGCCACTCTTCAGCTTTCTGAACTAATGTGGTCATGCTGTGTGTCTCACTGCACTTTGGGGTTATGAAAATGAAGTTGAGGAGTAACATCATAGCAGGCTATTGAGTCTGGATTTTCTTTCTTAGATGAGAGTCTAGTGCTTCCCAAAGTATGGGACTCAACTACAGATGACATTTTGCTTGAGGACACAGTTTTAAATTGCAGTTAAGTCCCACAAAGCAAAAATAATTTTCTTTTCAATTATCTTATAAACTCCCTAATTTAAGGAGAAAGTCTTAGATTTATACAAATCTATGTCTTAAATTGTAATTGTTAATCAACATTTTAAACAAAGAATGAGTGGATTTCTACTAAAATTTAATGATTTTGCTTTATTTTATTTATTTATTTATTTATTTTAAAAATATATTTTATTGATTTTTTACAGAGAGGAAGAGAGAGGGACAGAGAGTCAGAAACATCGAAGAGAGAGAAACATCGATCAGCTGCCTCCTGCATACGCCCCACAGGGGATGTGCCGGCATCCAAGGTACATGCCCTTGACCAGAATCAAACCTGGGACTCCTCAGTCCACAGGCCGACGCTCTATCCACTGAGCCAAACCGGTTTTGGCTGATTTTGCTTTATTTTCATTGACTTTTTAAAAATATATTTCTTTTATAGTAACTGATAATGGTTTTCCAGTTTAATTAATAATATGAAAATTTTCTTTTAAACACAACTTATTTAAGTTTTTAAAATGCTGAGTCTATTTAAAGACAAATATTAAGTGCAGTAGCAGAAGGAAGAATCAGGATGAGTCCCTTGCTTTTCATTTGCTCAAAGAGGGGAGAGGTAGTGCCGTTAACCATGATAGAACTTACAGGAAAGTAACCAGAACAGAGGAAAAGAAAATAAAAACTAAAAATAGAAATGTCTTATCTAATATTACTGGATGTCCAACAAAGTCTATTTAGGCTTACAATCTTCCAAGATCCCATTACTTTAAGATCATAACAATATTCTCTACTATATAGCCAAAAAAAAAAAAAAAAAAAAAAAAAAAGGCAAGCCACAAAAACAACTGTATTTGCCAAGCATGAGTGCTTTGCTTCACCTACAACATGCTCAGGTCACTTTTTTTTTCTGCCAGGCATTAACCTTAGATAAGTAGTAATAAAAATATTTCATTAACCTTAGGTAACTAGAAATAAAAAAAATACTATTTTTTTTCTGTATTCCTGAAGAGTCCATTTTATACACTGACAAAAATATTGGTTCCCAGTGCCTTTTGATCTTGACCTTAAACTTCAAGATTTTCTTTGGCCTTTATTTTATTGCTTTCACTGGGCATTTTTGGAATACCAGCTTCAGCTAAGCTTTTAGGCCTTCAAGTCTGAGATCCTGGCACCAGTGCAAATCTAGTAGAAGGTTGTCTTGTGTAGGTATCCTTTCTTTTTTTCTTAGCATGATTCCTTGCTTTTTTATGGGGGCTTAGTAATAGAACTTAGCAGTATATGCTTTTTTTGTGTATTTATCGTGCATTAAGGTCTCCAAGGTTAGAAATGCCAAAGCTTTATTCACAGTTGGATATCAGCAAGACATTTTTCTTTTTTAGAGAGGTTTAAAGCAAAACTTCTTTTTGAGGAAGACCTTAAACTTGTTTCTTCCTTTTGAAATAGATAACCTTTTCTTTTTAGTTTCTCTTTGAGGCATTCATCTGAAGCTTTTGTCTGTCTTCTGAGATCCTGTGCTCTATCATATAAAAAATGTATATGCTATGTTCTGGGTACCAACCATCTCCTTAAAGATGGGCTTTTCCCTGCTGAATTATTTCCATGATGAGGTCAGTCTTCCTTTTAATTTCAATGGAATTCTTAAAATTGAGTTTTAGAATAGCTGAATCTTTAAGTGAAAAATTAGCACAGACATATTTTCAATTCATCCTAGATTATCTATAATTAAAGGAAGTACTTCATGGTTTCTCATTTTTGGAATTTTTTTTACATTTGTTACAAAAATAAACAGATGGGGTGGAAGTACTATTTTTAATAAAAAAAGTTTAAATTTTCATATGAAACTTACTAGTATAATTAAATCTAAGCATAGATGCTTCTTTCTGCTGATTACCTGTTATTTTTCAATTATAGACTTACTTTTATTGAAACTTCCACTTAGCCAAGAATTAATGGCCTATAAATGGATTAGATTAATATGTAACACCACAATTACATTACTTCCTATAATTTATTTAAAGAAGTGTTTTTATTTTAAATTTAACACTTCCAGTTTTTAGAAAGATGAGTCATTTCCTCTGTCTGGGGGATGACTATGAGTGGTAAAGTCTGGGTAAATATGTTAAGGTCACAGACATTATTAGAGTACAGATCCTAGTTCAGTTTTGAATTTCATCTTGACTTTACAATAAAGTGATGGAGTTATTTAGATAAACCAATGAAGTTATGACTGATTTGGTAGGTAAAAATTTAACTTTTTTTTCTATTACTATCTCTAGTAGAAATAGGTGATGTCCCAAGCCTTTAGTTTCTGAAATTCTCTTCCATGGATTTGTAGTGAGTCTAAATTCTTACTAAGGCATAACTTAATTTATGGTCAATTTGCGCACACAGGAACAAGAATTTATACTGAAGAGTGATGTCAAAGGTATAACAAAGGGACATTAAAGAAAACTTATACCTTTATTCCCATCTTTAATTTAACATTTAATATGGACTTCACCTGCCCTACTTAATGGCAGTTGTGACCTTGAGAACGTTACTCAGTCTCTTTAGCCTCATGATTCCCATCTGAACAAAGAGGGTTTATAATACCTCCTTTATTAATTTGCTGTGAAATCTCAAATAAAAAGCCATTGAATGTAGTAATATTTGAAATATGCCTTAAATAGTATATAGTCACTCAGTTTATAGTTTATTTTCCAGATTCCTTATCTCATTCCCTTTTTCTTCCTTGAAAGAGAAATAAAATGTTTTTCTTCTCAATATCATTCATTTCTTGATTGAAGATGATTTGTTAAAGTCTATGAAGACGAGTGATAGGTAATGACAGATAATGGCAAATACCAAACATATCATGATCTGAGTAAAATATCAGACCCCATTATACAAATTTGTCTTTATTACACACATGATAAAATAGAGCAGTTTTTATTTATTTGGTAGATGGATAATATAACTTAATTGGAAAGCCCATGAGAAGTTCTTAGATGAGGTAAGATTTTGCAGGTATGGTGTTGGACTCTCTTGGAGTTCAGGAATCCTGTGCAGTGTAGAGAAATGTTGCTGATATACAAGGGAGCAAAGGACAGAATTAAGGGATGAGAGGGATGACAATGGGAACAAAACAAGAGATGCAATATAGCTGTTTTATGGATAACATTGCTTTTCTGATGACCACTGAAGATCCTAGACTCATGGAATGCTTGTTGGGAGTGAGGTTCACAGACCTGAGAAAAGTGACACATCTAGATTCACATTGGGCCAACAAGCTGCAAGAGTAAAAGCAACAGGACCTAAAAAAAGTAAACTAAAAAATTTGCAAGTTAGAATTAAGAGCATCAAACTCAAACTGGTGGTTTGAATGCGACTTATTTGGGACTCTTTGTGAGGGTCTTGGATGACATTGCTTTATGCATGGCCACATGTCACTTCAGCCTTCTATCTGTAATGTTATGGTTTCTATTACTGCCAGTATATCTGCATGGATAGCTCACTAGAATTATTTTGAAATAGAAATGTTAAGTTTTTAACATATTTTACAAAATCCTTTAATACAATTCTATCTGAGTTATGCTATATGTCAAATTATATTCTTCTATCATAATAGCAGACCTAGTAATGGAGATTCCACTCTTATTTCTAGTTACCAACATTTTAAGAATATTTATTTATTTTTTTGTTGTATTCATGAAAAGCCCATTTTATACACTGACAAAAAGTTTTTAAAAAAAATATATTTTATTGATTTTTTACAGAGAGGAAGAGAGAGGGATGAGTTAGAAACATCGATGAGAGAGAAACATCAATCAGCTGCCTCCTACACACCCCTATTGGGAATGTGCCCACAACTAAAGTACATGCCCTTGACCAGAATCAAAACTGGGACCCTTCAGTCTGCAGGCTGATGCTCTATCTACTGAGTCAAACCCATTAGGGCTGACAAAAGATTTTTTAAAACTGAAGATGTTTTGGCCCTGGATAGGTATCTCAGTTGGTTAGAGAGTCATCCCAATATGTTAAGGTTGTGGTTTTGATCCCTGGTTAGGGCATATAAAAGAATAAACTAAGGAATGAATAAATAAGTGGAACAACAAAACAATGATATTCTCTCTCTCTCTCTTCTCTCTTCCTCCATCTCCCTTTCTTTAAAATCAATAAGCAAAAATTTAAGAAAAGACAAAATATTTTCCAAATAACCTATATAATAAAAGACTAATATGCAAATGGACTAAATGGTGGAACGACTGGTCGCTATGATGTGCACTGACCACCAGGGGGGCAGATGCTCAATACAGGATCTGCCCCATGGTGGTCAGTGCACTCAGCCAGAAGCCAGGCTCATGGCTGGTGAGTGCAGTGATGGTGGCGGGAGCATCTCCTGCCTTCTCAGCAGCTAAGATGTCCAACTGCCAGCTTAAGCCTCCAGTATATCTATAAAGACAAATATACTCAAATGACCAGCAAAGCTGACAAATAGGGGGGGAAATATGGTAGAAGGTAATTTTAAAAGGAAAACAAAGAAATGTTTGACTTTTACTCTCATGGCTAGCTGATTTCATAGGTAGGTATCCTGCTCCCTACTAGTACTGAGCTAATCCAGCCTGTTAGGAAGTTGAGGGTGACCTGTAAGGCCTCTTGTTTCTTTATATCTGCCATGGTGGGTCCAGCCTTTATGAATAGCTGTTACAGTTAGTGGCAATCAGTATAGTAAGGATGACTAAATGTGGTGATTCCATTTTGCCCACTTATTCCTCAGTGGGACCTACGGTAATTCAAAAGATACTTAAGAGAAACCCGTGGTCAGTAGGATTGTTGAGGAATGCTTATTTCCATTTCTTTCCCCACAGGAGTTAACTGAAATTCCCCTGTAGCCTCATAACATGGAATTAGCCCCTTTCAGTTCTAAGAGGGAAGAAATTGGGATTTTCCAGGGGTTAAGGAGAATCCCCTAACTCAGTCCCATCTTCATAAATGAACAAAATCACTCAGGTCTCTCTGTATATATTCATACTTATACCCTGTCACCTCAGAAACTATATATTTGTATTTATATCTTATTGCAGTTTTGTGCATTGATTTTATTCTTACCTAACAGATTATGATTATTTAAAAAAGTTATGTGTACTTATCCTTTTTTTGAAGATAACTCAGATGATATTTACTTTTCACTTTGTACTTATTGCTCTTCCCCAATGTCTAAGTTGGGACTGTGAAAGCAAATATTTTTGATACTACAGGCAATATTGCCAGGCAGAAAATCATTCCTGTAAATAAGTATTCTATGGAACCATAGGGGAAACACACTTTTATATTTGAGTAGGAGAGTCACTAAGCAGAATAGTACACAAGAAAGAATGCTGAAAATTATTAAAATTCTTCAATGCCAAGTCTTCACATATCTACTAGAGTATATTTTGGAATCACTGGAAAAAAGACTCAAAATTGTGCAAATGTATTGAGAAAGCAGTTGGAAATGGTCCTAGTATCATATTTCATCTTTAATTTAGAAAAAAAAAATTTATTCTCATTTCAGTGATCCATTATAGTCATTGCAAATACAGCAAGCTGTTGATGATCCTTAAAAGGGCTTACCTGCGCCGAAACCGGTTTGGCTCAGTGGTAGAGTGTTGGTCTGCGGACTGAAAGGTCCCAGGTTCGAATCCGGTCAGGGGCATGTATGTTGGTTGCAGGCACATCCCTGGTAGGGGTTGTGCAAGAAGCAACTGGTCGGTGTTTCTCTCTCATCGACGTTTCTAGCTCTCTATCTCTCTCTCTTCTTCTTTGTAAAAAACCAATAAAATATATTTAAAAAAAGGGGGGGGGGGCCTTACCTGGGTATGAAAGGATTCTAGGAAGATGATGTAGTAGGAAACACCAGAAATCTAGCTTTCCACACAGATATAGTTACACTGACAGAATTTGATATAACTATTTTGGAACTCTACAGTTTACTGAAGACTTAAAACTACAAGGAGAAGGTTTAGGCATTAAATTGTGATTAATTTCAATCAATTTCATCACTTTTCAGCTATTCATTCCCACTCACAAGCCAAATGTCAGGCCACCGTGCACATGTTCCTGAAGCAGTTACACACAGCTTGCCAGAGCCAGGATGACAATAAGGACCCTGTCCTCCAAATATCAGGAATCTGTGTTCTGATTGCTAGTTGCTGCTTCTGCTCATAGAGGTACAAACAGAAAATAAAATGAGAAGGAAATTAAAACATTTCACTACAAAAAATAGTCCTAAAGAAGATACTAATACAGAACCTGAGAGACAAAAAAAGATATGTCATACAGAAAACAAAATGACAGAAGTCTCCTTATCAGTAATTACTTTAAGTATAAATGGATTAAATTTCTAATGAAAAGATAGAGATTGGCAGAATGAATTAAAAAAATAAAAATATCATATAGCTATATGCTATCTATAAGAGATTTACGTAGATCTAAAGACACAAATAGGTTAGCATGTATGTACAGAAAAAGATATTCCACGTAAACAGTAACCAAAAGAGCTGGGGTGGCTATATTAATATCAGATAAAATAGACTTTATGTAAAAGAATTTTACAAGAGACAAGGAAGGACATTATATGTAATAAGAGATTACTTTTGTAATAGAAGATTTAATACAGCAAAAGATATAACAATTGCAAACATTTGTGTATTAATAACAGGCCATCAAAATATATGAAGCAAAAATTGCCAAACAGTTCCAAAATAGTAGTTGTAGACTTCAATTCTCTTTCAATAATGGATAGAACAACCAGACCAATGTTAAGTAAGGAAACAGACAACACAATAAACCTACTAGATCTAACAGATATATAAAGAACATACTCCTCAACAACAACACAAAACACATTCCTTTCAAGTACCCATGGGACATTATCCAGGATAGGTCATAAATTAAGTTTCAGTAGATTTAAAAAGCTAGCTGTCATACAAAAATATCTTCTCCAACCAAAATGGGATGAAGTTAAAAATTATTAATACAGAAAACTGAAAGATAAGTTAAACAGCACACACTTCAACACCCAATGATAAAGGAAATTATCACAAGTGAAATTAGAAAATATTTAGAGTTGAATGAAAATAGAAACACAGCATACCAAAAAACAACATGCCAAAAATCAACACTTGGGACACTGTGAAAACAGTATTAAGGGGGAAATTACAGCTATATATGCTTATGAAAGAAGATACATCTCAATCTTATGATTGGCTTATTGTAACCTATGTTTACAATTTAAGGAACTAGGAAAAAGAAGAACAAATTAAACCCAAAGCTAAAGAAAGGAAATGAAATAATAAATGTTAAAGAGGTAGAACCTTTACCTAACTCCATCTAGAAAAATTAACTCAAAATGTATCAAAGACCTAAATGTAAGAACAAAAACTATAAAACTCTTAGAAGAAAACATAGAACAAATGACTCATGGCATTGAATTTGGCAATGGTTTTTGGATATGACATCAAAGACACAGTCAACAAAAGAAATATATACAAATAATATTTAATGAAAAACTAAAAATATTTGTTCATCAAAAACACTTTCAATAGAATAAAAAGTCAACCTACAGATGGGAGAAAATATTTTCAAATCATATGTCTCATAAGAAATTAATATCCAGCACATAATAGAGAACTTCTAAAATTCAACCACAATAATAATAATAAAAAAATACAGCCTGAATAAAAAAATGGACAAAAGACTTGAATAGACTTTTCTCTAGAGAAGATGAATACGTAGGTTGGTCAATGAACATGTGGAAAGATGTTCAATATCACTAATTATTAGGAAAACACAAATCAAAATTACAATGAGTACCACATCACACACACATTAGGGTTGATATTATTAAAAAAAAAAACCACACCATACATACCAACACCCCCTCCCTCCTCCGAAAAATAATGGATAACCAGTATTTGAAGAAATTGGAACTCTTGTGTACTGTTGGTGGGAATGTAGAATGGTGTTGCCACTGTGGAAAACAATATAGTAGTTGTTTAAAAAAATAAAACTTAGAATTACTATATAATTTACTAATACCAATCTGGGTATATATCCAAAAAAATTGAAAGCAGGGTCTCAAAGAGATATTTGTAAACCCATGTTTATTGCAGCAGTATTCAGAATAGCTAAAACTTGGAAGCAAACCAAGAGGCAATTGATGGATGAGTAGATAAGCAAAATGTGGTATATACATACAATGGAATATTATTAAACTTCTAAAAGGAAAGAAATTCTGGCGTATGCTCCAAATGCATGTAACTTGAGGATACCATGCTGAGTGAAATAAGCCAGTCACAAGAAGACAAATATTGTATGACTCCATTTTATATGAGTTAGTTAAAGAAGTCAAAATCATAGAGGCAGGGCTAGAATAAAGGGGGAACATGGAATTATTATTTAATGGGCATAGAGATTCAGTTTTATAAGATGAAAATAGTTGTAAAGTTGAATGGAGGTGATGATTGCACACAAATATTCATATACTTAATACTGAACTGTATTCTAAAAAATGGTGAGTTCTGAGTTAGAAGTATAGTGTTTTGGAATCATTGTGTAAATGATAGTTGAAGCCATAAATTTGAATTAGGTAACTTAGAAAGAGGAGGAAGCCCTAGCCACTTTTGGTCAGTGGTTAGAGCATTAGACCGAGGACCAAAGTGGGGGGTCAGTAATTCCTGGTCAAAGGCATATACTTCAGTTGCAGATTCCATCCCCAGCCCTGGTTGGGTGAGAGCAGGAAGCAACCAATTCAATCTCTCTCTCTCTCTCTCTCTCTCTCTCTCTCCACCTCCCTTCCTTCTACTCTCTCTGAACATCAATGGAAAAATATCCTTGGCTATAAAGAGAAAGCAGAGTGAAAGATGAAAGCAAGACCCACATTTTTACAAGCCAGTTGAGGAATAGAAGAATACTCATCTCAGTAGGTTTTTTCTTTTTTTTCTTCTGTAAACAGTATTTCTCTCTTTTGCTTTTTCTGTCAATTTTATCCCATCTATTTTCAATTTACAGAAATACCTAAAAAAAATTATGGTCTATTGTTGACCCCCTTTCTTTTGTGCTTTTTATCTTGTAGATTTTTAAAATTTGTTATTCAATGTGGCTTGGGAGAAAAGTCATGTAGTGACTGAGATCCACCCAAGCAGTGTCCCCAACCAGATTCCCCAACTCTCACACTTCAAACTGTGGAACTTTACCTCTGAGTCCTCTTCTGAGCTATTTCACCTGGCTGGCATGCTGGATTGTTTTCTCAGACATTTTTCTAACTTTAAGGTCCATATTGATTTTAACTTCCTTCAAGAAATGAAATTCACAGCTAGTCTTCTTCCAATCTGTTTTTGTTCTCTCATCTGAACTAGTATGATACTCATTCTTTCATAGTTATTTGGTATTTATAATGCTTCTATTGCCTCTTAAACTCGGTTATTTTTCAGATCTATGTGCCTATCTCCACAAGATAATTTCTGTCCTATGGAAGCAAATCCTCTTTTCTAATTTAAAAATTTTATTGTTCTAAATTCTATGCCTTATTCATATAGGTACTCAATAAATATTTTAAAAATCAACTTTCCTTTTTAAAATCATATATTTTTTTGTCATTTATCATAACAGTTTTATTGATACTAAGCATTTCACTTGTGGACAATGTGTTGAACATTCCCACAGAAAAAAAAGAAAGGCTGAATTTCTAGTTTTGCTAATTTGGCCTTATAGGAAACTTAAAAAAAAAAAAAAAATTCCAGCTAGTTCTATACTCTATTCTGATTGGTTAAAACAATGTCACCCATAGACAATTATAACTAAGTTTGGGAATGATGATAATGTATAAATATAAAATGCTGAAAACTCAATGGATTATTATAATTAGTGAATAAAAAGATATCTCTACTACCAACAAAGGCTTAATTATGTCCTTGTAGGGCTTATAACATCCTTGGGATTCTGAGAATATTTTGAATCTACAAAGAATATAGCATTTATCCCAAAATGAATAATAATAATAAGAAATATGTGTAGACTTCAAGCATCTGCCTCTGTAACTTAATTTTTAATAAAGCTCCATTTGCTTTTGCAAAACTGTTGGATGACTCTCCTTTGCTCTCAGGGTTTGCTTGAACTTTTTACTACTTTCCTTCTCAAGTCTGTTATGTTCAAGTCCTTATCACTGCTAGATTTCTAGAAAATTCTAAGCCAAATAAGCATACATGCAATAATAGAAACCTTTAAACAAGATTTAAAATCATTGTATATCCCTGAAACCTTGTACACCAAAGCAAGAGTCTCATTTCTTTAATTTCTTTAGATAAAGCACTATGACTTGAATGGCTGGGAAGAAAAACAAAAACAAAAACCTATATTTTCCGGCATATAAGACGATCCCCCTAATTTTACAGTTAAAACATAGGTTTAGGCCTATATTCGCTGTATAAGACTACCCCCCACTTCCGAGGCAACACCAGTTTTTTTTTTTTTAATAGACCGCCTCTCTGACTCTGGCCAATCTGAGCAGGCTTTTTTTTTTGTTTCAAAAGTTGTCTTATACGCCGGAAAATACGGTACTTGGTTATATTAAACTCTTGATTTCACCTCAGTTACAATTAAAAGTGAACTCTATGAAGTTCCCAACTGTCAATTATTTTTTATTGAATTATAGTTGACATGCATTGGAGAAACTGTGTTTTTTATGTTTGTTTCCTCATCAATTTGATTGGTAGTAGATATTTGTTATTATTGGCTGTATTTCAATGCTTTGAGGTTGCCTATTTGATTCTTTTTTATTAACTCACTAGTGTCCCAAGGCACAGATTCATGCACATTGAAAGGAAATTAATTGGAAGAAATATTTTAATATCACTATTCACCCTTTTCATATAATAGAAGTGTCAACCAAATTCACAATCGACAATAACAGATCAAAACACACATGTGCGAATGGCACCAGCGAGAGCTTTATATGTATTGTGCATGAGTGAGTCAACTTAACCTTTTATATATACACACACACACATACTAGAGGCTTGGTGCATGAAATTTGTGCACAGGTGTGTGGAGGTGGGGGTGTCCCTCAGCCTGGCCTGCAAAGAAGCCAGCATCCCTCACCCTGCCCTCTAGCTAGAGGTTCCTCCCCTCCTTCCACACAGCCTCTGCGAGGATGCTTATCTCAGGGCCCTGGCTCATGACACCTTGCAGCTTAGGTACTCCGGAGCTTGGACTATCAGGTCCGGCTTCTCCCCCTGGTGTGGTGCGCATCAGCTGCCATGGGAACCACGCCTCAGGAATCGTCCCCTTGGACCATACTACTTGCAAGTGTGGGGGGTGGCCTCGGTGCCAGTGATTTGATGTCTGTAGTGTGCCTGCCAGATCTCATCCCCCCACCCCACTGCAGGATCACACTGATTGCATGTGGACTGCAGGCAGGGGGCCTCCAGTCTGTGACTGGGGCTGCTGGGCTGTGACTGGGGGCTGCAAGTGAAGGACCCCAGCACCCATAGGGCTCCGTCAGCATCAGGAAGTGGAAATATCCATTTTTTTTATTTCTCCCCTCCCTTCACATGGCCGGTCAAGGTGCAGACACTGGGCTCATGGCCCCACATGTCCCTTCCCTCTCTCCCTTTGCCATTTAGAAATAAAAGGCACTAATTTTTTACGCAGACATTGGGTTCATGGCCCCACAGACCACTCCCCTCCCTCTGCAGCCAAGGAGCAGATGCTGGGCTTCTGTTGCTGGGGTAATGCCACCAGCGTCTGCTATGGGCGCCACTATTTTTGTCCCGGAGGGATGGCTAATTTACATATTACTCTTTTATTAGAATATCCTATCAAATATATATATATATATATATATATATATATATATATATACACACTTGCTTAATTAGACCGCTTTCTGATTTAGCTACACTTTTTCCAGTGAATTACCCCAACTTCTTTTTTAAGTAATTGTCAGAAACAAAGCAGTAAATATCAACATGAAGCAGATTATTGTTGTAGATCACACAGGGAGAACAAAGGGTAAAATATTTAACTATAGCAGTGCTGTAGCAGTGTTTGACTATATTCTGGAGTCATTTTCAAGGTCCACCATGTCTTACTTCTTTTCAGTCTGGTCAGGTTTCTAAACTTTTTAAATCTCCATTTTCCAGCTAATGAAAAGGTAATAGGATTCCACCAAGTCTCCTATCTACCTACTCCAGGACTTCTGTAAGGATCAAATGAGATGAGGCATAGGAATATGTTTCACAGACATTTGGTTAAAGTGTGAAATCTTTGCGCCGTGCTATAAAGCAAGTTGTGTTCCTGGGCTGAAGAAACTCCAAGGAGGCTAGTTGCTAGGGAGAGGAAGCCAGGTGTTGCTACATAATGTCATTACCTGACACCCACAGTGACCAGTTTCCGGGCTGGGCTGGACATGGGCATTTTTTTGCCATGGTCTCAGCAGTAGCTGTGATTTGATGGGGTGTTGCTTTGAGGTGGTGGTGGGGCCTGTGTCCCACTTGGGGGAAGCCAAGTGTTGGTTTATTAGTGCCTTTTATTTCTAAACGGCCAGTGCGCATCATGGTAGCTCCTAGTTGAGTGTCTGCCCTCTGGTTGTCATTGCATGTCATAGCTACTGGTCAGACAGGACAGACAGCCTTTTATATATATATATAGATAGATTTGTTCCTTAAGATAAAGTTTAAAGGTAAGTAAGGTGTACATTAAAGAAACATTTTTGGTTTTTGCACATAAGGAAACAGAGACTTGTTAATCAGCATCTGCCTCCCCATAGTTCAAGGTGAACATGTAACTCTATCTTATGATAGTCACAGCTGCTAAATGAATCCTTAGGTTGATCAGATATTTATGATAATTTGCAGTGACAAAATCTGAGCAAACATTAAAGAAAGAAACAATCATATATCTTCTTTAGAAATTTGGAATCAAGTTATTGAGGAATCTGAATGATTCCTAATTCAGCCCTAGAACTTATTGGTGGTAATACCGAGTTGGGTTTGTAGATAGGTTGGGCTAGGGAAAAGATTAGTAAGTAGAGGAAGATGATAAAAAAAAAAATTACAGAACAAATATATTCATAGAATAAAATAGAGAAAAATAATCTAGACAGTTCTCAAAAACTTCAGTAATTTTGGTTTCCAACCTTGCAGTCCTAGGTTATGAGAAACCCAACCATACTTCATTTTCTATATTAGTATTCTGGGATAGTTTATATTTTCTAATAAACCTCTCTTTTATCTTGTAAATTTGAGTAAGTCTTGTTTTTTATGAATAAAGCAATGGTTTGTATTACCAGGTGCCAGTCACAGCATCCCTTGCTAAGGGCTCAAGGTGACAGAGACAACCAACATTACATATTAAAAATGAAGTAATGTAATATAAACCTATACCTCGATAAATACTTAAGTCAAATATTTTTTAAATTTGGTATTGCAAAGGTAGACACTGTTTTATTTTAAGAGAAAATAATATTTTACTGGAGCCAAAAATAAAGTAAAGCCTAGCTATTATGATAATCCACAAATGATGTCATACTTTTTATTGCTCTCTGATTGTTTTCCACTTTTGCCCATAAAGAGAAATTGAATCAATTATGGGGCTGTGAGAATCATTAATGCTTTAATTTTATATTCTTTAAAACTATATTTTAGAAAATTATACATACTGAGACATAGAAAATGCAATGGAAATTTTCTAGAATATGGAAAAGCAAAAATTTTCCCTCTCACAACGAATGTAATTAGACCAGATAGAAAATTTTAGCACTCATTTTTAGGAAGTCTATATCATCAATGAGCAAACCATGCACAAAATCAGCAACACCTCAAGTACAAAAATAGTGAGTTTATTTAGTTATTTTGTTTCTTGTCCTTTTCTTGGAATAAATTGGATTAAGCCTCTGGATTTTCCCTAAGATTCCTCCACCATGTGTTTAAACATCTTTTGATAAAAAGTTGTTGGTTATTTTAAAAAGAATTTGTTTATGAGTGAAATTGAATACATGCATATTAAATAATGCAGGGCAGAAAAATATGTTCATTTCTAATCTTGAAAAAGAAAAGCCATACCTGTGCCTTGGCCTTAAGTTTATCAATCTAAATCCTTTTGAACACTTTATGATAAGAATGAAGCTAATTCGGATTTTTGAGTCTCAGGGTGAGTGCCTTTCTTTGCTTCCTGATACTTGTGTTAGACATGATGAAAAGTCTTTGGCGAGATTGTTATTCTTCATTGCTCTGCTTTCTTGATATGCAAGATAATAGCCTCATTACCAAACATTCCAGTATTCTCTTTTTAGATATTAGCATAATACTGATTATTTAAAATCTATTTTTTCACTTCCTAAAAATATTAAGTGGTTTATAGTCAAAGCAAAAAAAAAAAAAAAAAAAAAGAGTAAGCCAAATATATCCCAAAACACATTATAATAGAATAAAAGAAACAGTCAAATAATAAAGTAACAGAATTATTATATTTTTAAATGTCCTTACTAATAATATAACAAAATGCTTCATAGTAATCAAGGCAAAGATTGAACTATAATGGATTATAGATAATTCTCATTATTATTAGGAAATAAACCAACTAGTTCACATCTACTACTGCTGTGAGCTCTCAAAAAATTGAGAAGATAATTTTTTTGGGGGTTGTTGGGAGAACACAAATGGAATATGTATGTGATGGTTTAATAATTTGGTCTTTGATTAAAAAGGACTTAAGATCAGACCTTCAGTCTATAAACAAAATTTCACAGGACACTTGCTTATTACAATTTTCAAATATTTACAATATCAGAAACAATATAACTTTAAAATAAGTTGCATGTAAAGTATTATATGTTTGTGAGAGATTGCTTCTCACCATGGTCACAGCAACCCCTTCCATCCTGTGTACTTTGCAATGTGACTTTATCTATTCATAAAGAATGGATTTACTTCCTCTTTTATTGAATTTGACCTTCTGGTTTGTTTTGACTAATAGAATGAAACTTCTAAGCCTAGGACTCAAGGGACCTTACAGATTCCGTTTCACTCATTTCTAAGTCGGCTGCCATGTAATGAAGTTAAGGCTACTCTATCAGAAAGAGTATGTGGAAAGAGGCCTTTGAGAATAGGAGGTATCTTAGCTGGCAGCCAGCAGTAACTGCAAAAGATGTGAGTGAAGCCATCTAGGTTGGTCCAACCCTAGCTGAATTCCCAGCTGAATGTGGCACATGAGTGATTTCAGTCAACACTAAGTGGGACAGAAAATCAACCATAGAATTGAAATAAATAAAGATCATTGTTTTTAAACTAACTTTTGGAGTAGTTTATTATGTAGCAGTAGTAGATAATTTACGTGGGTCTTTTGCAAATATTATTTTGTAAATTTTTTTACAGTCAGTGGCCTTTTTGTTTATTTTCTTGACAGTGCCTTTTGAGAACACAATAGTTTTAATTTTAATGAAGTTCTGCTTATCAATTCTTTCTTTCATGGATTATGCCTTTAGTGTCTTTAAAGTCAACATCAAACCCAAGGTCATCTAGGTTTTCTTTTATGTTATCTCTGAAGAGTTCCATAGTTTTGTGTTTTACATTGAAATCTGCAACCCATTTTGAGTTAATTTTTGTGAATGGTGTAAGGTCTGTGTCTTTATTCCTTTTTTCTTTTTTTCTTTTCATATGGATATCCAGTTAGTTGTTCCTACACCAGTGGAAAAATACTATCTTTTGCCCATTGTATTCTAAAAGAGGCTATTTTTGACTTAAGAGATACTATGTGGTAAAGATATATATATATTCTAGCTTGTCACAATGTAAATGCTTCCTTATTATAAATGTGTGAATTCAATAGAAAACCAGTTTGTGAAGATTTATCTAAAGAAGAATAGACAGGAACATATTAATCACCTGGCTTTACTTACAAGGTATCTAGTGGAAATCTCATGGTGATTATTTTGGGTCTCTTCAGTTGAAAAAGGATTATATTTTATCATTTACACAAGTTAAAGAATAGAAACCTTAACTTGTGCAAACAAACAAACAAACAACAACAAAAAAGTATCCTTGGGATTCCTCAATCTTTAATTTATCGCACATTCTGTTGAACAATGAAGAGCTTTCTAGATTTCCCCAACATGGCAGGATTGTCAGTTATATTCCCATCCCAGAAAAAAAAAGCAGTTTAAGAAACCCATGGGGCTCCCCATGCAGGGAATGTGAGCTGAGATCCCCAACACACTGGGGACATCCAGTGTGAATTCACTGACTTCCAAGGGAGTGTCCCTTCCCACCTGGGGAATACCTGGGGTATTGTTCTCCTAATGCTAAACCAGCGGGGTGTTTGTGGATATACATGAAGTTTTCTTGAATTTGATATGGTGACTAACTGCTCCTAGTTGCCAAGTTCTGCTTATGACTTTAGATGACAAAATTTCTGATTATAGAGTTGACTATAGCATTTATTCTCTGCTTCCACCATATGGCTCTGAGAAATCAACTGTTCAACTCTGGCCTACATCCTAGTTTCCAATTCTTCTAAGACCGAATTAAGAAGCATGAGTGGGGAGTGGGGGAGAATAGGGTATAAGGACACATATGTAATAACTTAATCAATAAAGAAAAGAATTTTGAAAAGAGCAAAAGAAGAAAAGGGAGAGGGAGAAAGCAGGAAGGAGGAAGGGAGGGAAGAAGGGAGGGAGGGAAGAAGGAAGTTGAGAGATCAGTGAGTAGGGAGATGGATTAGCAATCCGAGTTTAGATATAGTTTTAGATTTTATCTGCTAGGCCGCTTCTGAGTTGTCAATTTATTATGGTTTCTTTGTTAAATTCCCTAAATATGAATTCAAAACTGCATGATTCTTTGATGTGTGTTATTACTGAGTTGTTTTGTGGCTTCAGTATGAAAGTCTGGTTTCAAAAATAATATGAAAGCGAGGGTTCTCAGTAGGATTGTGAGGTTTTATCTAAAACCAGAACCAGCAACAAGGATGATTAACTTACCACAGATGAAAAATGAAACCACTATAGCTTAGCCAAAAAGAGTGTCTAAGTACCACATGCTAACCAATTGCTTCTGTATGTCAAAGAAACTGTCAACAAAACAAAAGGCAACCAGCTGAATGGGAAAATATATTTGCAAAGAGCTCAAGCAGGTGGTTAATAACCAAAATACATAAAGAACTCATACAGCTCAACACCAAATAAACAAATAATACAATTAAAAAATGGACAGAGTATTTGAACAGACACTTCTCCCAAGAACACATGCAAATGGTCAACATATATATGAAGAGATGCTCGCTTTACTAGCTATTAGGGAAATACAAACCTAAATCACAATGAGATACCACCTCACATCTATTAGAATGGCTATTATCAACAAGATAAGCAATAACAAGTATGAAGAGGTTGTGGAGGAAAAGGAATGCTCAGTCATTGCTGGTGGGATGTATACTGATATAGCCACTATGGAAAAGTCTGGAGGTTCCTCAAAAAATTAAGAATAGAGTTACCGTATGACCCAGCAATCCTTCTTCTGAATATCTGCCCTGAAACTCACACGCGTGTATTCACAAAGGTATATGTACCCCTGTGATCATTGCAGCAATATACATGGTGGCCAAGACATGAAAACAACGAAATAGATGATTGGATGAAGAATATGTGATACAAATATACAATGGAATACTACTCAGCTATAAGAAAAGATGAAATACTACCATTTGCGACATGTATGGACCTTGAAAATATCATGCTAAGCTAAATAAGTCAGTCAGAAAAAGCCAAGAACCATATGATGTCATTCATATGTGGGATATAAAACTGAAACTCATAGGTGGTGACAAAAGTATAGTGACTACCAGAGGGAAAGGAGGTTGGGAGGTAGTAAAGGGTGAAGAGGGCCAAATATATGGTTACAGGAGGTGATTTGACTTTGAGAGGTGGTCCCACAATGCAATATAAAGATTATGTATCATAGAAATGTACACTTGAATCCTAGATTATCTTATTAACCAATGCCAATTAAGTAAATTTACTTGAAAAAAGGAAAAAAATTATAAATTCATTTTATAATTTGTCAGAAATTTAAGGGACATACAGCAAGTGTATTTTGACCCCAGATTAGCTGAGTTTATTCTTGTTTCAGGTTTTAGAATGAACTATTTCTCACAGTTTTGGTATAGAGTTCTTGAAATGAATAAATACTATATGTTTTATATTCATTGGCAGATAAAGAGACACATTCCTAAGTAGTAACATAAACATAATTATCTAACTAAAAATTCCCTAAGCTTAACTAGAATATCATTTCTTATGATGGTTTTTCTTTTAAACTAAAATGTTGGGAAGAAAATGCCATTGATACATCCATTACTATAAATAACTCATTGCATATTTGTAGTTTTAAAATTCCTAGCATTATGAGTTCATCTTTTATGTACATTAATTTAACTACCAAATAATTGTATAACATAGTAAATCTTTGGTATAACAAAAATTAATTTGGGGAGCAATATTTTGGGTTTTCCCATATGACTTGATGTTTTTATAAAAACTTTAACTTTAGATATAGTTTTAAGCTTACAAAAATTTGCAGCAATAGCACAAGAATTACAAGTTGTTTGTTTATATATTGCCCTATTTCTTCATTACTTTCTCTCTGTGTGAATATACATATAATATATACATATACGTTCTGAATATACATATGTGAATTCTTATGTATATATGTAAAAGGTTTAATAATTAATGTGGAGTATATATAGGGTTGTTATACAAAAATTAAATGTATTTCTTTATTTTTAATGATCAGATAATTAATATATTGTGTAAAAATCTGAGATAGGCTTTGATTCAGTATAAGGAAGAATTTTCCAGCATCTCAGCTGCCCATAGGTATGATAGTTACTTGGTTATCTACTACAAATTATGTCAAATGAATGCCTCCTTTACCAGATTGTGAGCCAGAATTAATTTTAATTCTGTTAAATAAAAATTATATATCTTCTAAGCTACAATAGTGATTTCAATTTACAACAGAACTTCTTAGCTTTTGTCATACTAGGTTAATTTGTGGAGAAGAGTAGACATCTTACATTACTACACCCTGTATATGAAAGAGGTAAATACAGTAGAAATAAGTGAATGTCAGTAGTATAAATACTTTACAAAACACTTTCATATCATGCTAGAGTTAGCATAAACTCTTACATTTTTTTACAACTCTAAAGAAAAAGATATTCTAAATCATTATCTTGAAGATTTGTAAGTTCTTAAAATTTCATTTAAAAAACCATAGCTTTGCTTAGTAGAGAGCTAAAAAAAAAAAAAAAAAAAAAAAGAGCAAGCTAATTATAAATAATTGTTGAAGTAAAAATGTATTAATCATGTTAGTAAGTTTGTGTTAAATGCATTTTTCTATATTTTAAATGTTTATAATTGATAGTCCATGTTTGGATTTATGTGCTAACACTCTATTAATTATACCATTTGATTACCTTATTCTTAAAAAATGTCAGATAAAAGTTTACTTAACTCCTCTTTTTTTTTTTAAGCTGCCAAAAAAAAAAAAATGATAAAACAGAGTAACATCTGCTTTGTATTATAGTCTGGTTGACTCTTCTGGGCCAATGCCTCCAATACACACAGACTCAAGAACTCATACATGCACTGGTATGTTTTACCTATTTGCAATTATATATACATGCATATAAAAGTACAGCTATGTATGGAAATGCTTATATAATATGTATGTGTATCTATGTGTAATGCAGGTAGTAGAGGCACTGAGAGACAAAGAGATACTTGTATTAGTATTTTCTAAAATAATAGAACTTAACATATGCTGAGTACTTAGTGCTAAGCAAAATACCAAGTGCTTTAAAAGGTTTATCTTTATAAATGCACATAACTCTTTGAAATCCTCTTGTTGCCTTCACTTTAAAGATCTCATAGCTCATATGTGGTACAGATGAAATTTGCAATGGTCAGTGTGATTCCAGCTATTTTAAGCAGTGGATCTCATGGTCCATAATGACTAACACAAACATTATCTTCTTTCTCCCTATATCTTGTCACAAACTCACAGCACAATATGCCCCTATACTTACCTGTTCTTAGATCTGTTAAGAGCAGTGGTCCTTAACTAGGGAAATTTTGCTCAAGGGATACTTGTCAATGTCTGAAGACATTTTTAGTTATCATACCTAAGATGATATTTGCTGGCACAGCTCAAGAATGTTATGAACATGTACAATACAAGAACATTTCCCCAACCCTGACACACACACACAGAGTAAAGAATTATTTGGCCCAATGTGTTAATAGTGATAAGATTTAGAAATCTTGATCTGGAGAGACATTTACATATGTTTGAAGAGAAATGTAAATACTTATGTGTCTATACTTACACAGTTATTTCTGTTTAGCGGTCTCTTTTAGGTTGTTAGAGAACAATGATTCTTAGAAAGTTTTAGAATTCTCTAGTAGGTTATTTTGATTAACAGAACACATGACTTTATTTCTACTTCAGAGAACAGTGTTGCCACATTGTTCTTAAATATGCAACTGTGTTATATGTCCAAAATGTTTTGACTTGGTATTGTTGACTATATGTATTTAAAAACAATAACCCATAAGCTTGGACAAGAATCTTGGTACTAAGTCATCTTTTTCTTAGTCCAAATGATATGATTTAATGTATTTGTGTTGGAAATGAGACAAAAATAGACAGCAATAAATAAAAGAGAGTCTTCACCACACAATAGTTACTGCTTTGAAACTGCTTGAGGCCAATTTTCCTTAATTGGCTACAGCAGACCACATTTCATATATTCAAAAGGACCAACACGTCGTCCTCAAACTACAGTGATGTCTGGCCTCCAAACTTTCTAGTTATGTGAATTACCAGCTTTGTAAATTGGGTTGTCAATAATCACAAACAGTTCTGGAAGTAAGAGTTACTGCAAATGAAAAAAAGAATTAAGAACTATGGAAAATATGTGTATGAGAATAGGTTGGTGGTATGCAATTGCTATATGTTTGACATTTTTCACCTATAGAAATGTCAATTTCAGATAGTTTGACATATGTTAATTTGGTTCTTGAACATATTCTGTAGTAATAAAGAGCAGTGGCTCTGCAATTAACCCATGTTAATTGTTCAGATCCTGGCTTTAGATCTTTCTGCTTATGAACCTGATGTCTAGATCTCAGTTACCCAAAGCCTTTAGTTCCCATTTTTCCTGAATATGTGCATTTTGTTTGTCCTCTCAAGAGCAGGGAGTTACCTGTCTTTTCTTAGTTCCATTTTCATTCCTTAGATAGAGCTGGACAGAGTGGCCATAGTCAATATGTTCTAAACTGTTCTTGAATGAATAAATTAAAGGCATGAAGAATAGTATTTACTTCATAGAATTGTTATGAAACTTAAACAAGATCATATATGTTAAAGTCTTTAGTATAAAAAATAAGTGTTAAATGTTAACTGTGGCTATTAATTCAAAAACAGCAAGAGATTCACAAACTTTATAGGTGTTTTTTTTTCTTTCTGTTTTCAGTGCCATTACTACATTTTTGGTTCAGTGCCATTACCATAAACCTCTATCTTATCCGAGTGAACTTGTGTGTCAGATACAGTTATCACACTGTGAGAAATGTGACCATAAATATTTTTGTGCATATAGCGCTCTGTAAATTGTTTAATGATGGAATAAATGAAGAAATAAATTCACTTTCCATTTTCTGTTCTTCTGCCTTTCTCCTCCAGATTGTGAGACTATATATTCTCTTCAAAAGTATCTATCTCAGGCAGATTTCCATTGTAAATAAAGAAAAAGTTCCAAGAAGCCATCTAGTATCCTAATGAGGTTTAGCTACCATCTCTCCTACAGAGATTCCCATGGTTCCTTGGCTCAGATAATTTTGTTTTGAGCTTGTAGTTATATATTTTTATTTATTTTTAATAATTTTAAAAACATTTTTTCAATTATCATTGACATGCAATATTATATTAGTTTTAAGTGTACATTGTAGTGATTAGACATTTATAAAACCTGTGAAATGACCACCCCAATAAGTCTAGTACCCATCTGGCAACATACATAGTTACCACAATATTATTGACTATATTCCCTATGCCAGTGGTCAGCAATCTCATTAGTCAACAGAGCCAAATATCAACAGTACAATGACTGAAATTTCTTTTGAGAGCCAAATTTTTTAAACTTAAACTATATAGGTAGGTACATTGTTGTTTTTTTAAAAAATAAATCTTTATTGTTTGTATTATTACAATTGTTTCTCCTTCCCCCTCATAGTTCCCCTCCAACTAGTCCCCACTCCATCCTCTGCCCTTACCTCATCCATAGGTATATGATTTTTGTTCAGTCTCTTCCCATATTCCCCACACAGACACCCCTTTCTCCCTGAGAAATATCAGTCCCCTCCCATTCTATGCCTCTGATTATATTATATTTATCAGTTTCTTCTGTTCCTCAGATTTTTAATTCAGTTGACTTTTAGATTCACTTGTTGATAGATATGTATTTGTTGTTCACAATTTTTATCTTTACTGGTTTTCTTCTTTTTCCTCTTTTTAAAAAACACCTTTTAGCATTTCATATAATACTGGTTTGGGGTTGATGTACTCCTTTAGCTTTTCCTGATCAGTGAAGCTTTTTATCTGTCCTTCAATTCTAAATGTTAACTTTGCTGGATACAGTAATCTTTGTTATGGGTTCTTGCTATTCATCACTTTGAATATTTCTTGCCACTCCTATCTGGCCTTCATAGTTTATGTTGAGAAATCAGCTGACAATCGTATGGGTGCTCCCTTGTAGGTAACTAACTGTTTTTTTCTTACTGCTTGTAAGATTCTCTCTGTCTTTTGCTCTTGGCATTTTAATTATGATGTATGTTGGTGTGGTCCTCTTTGGATTCCTTTTGTTTGGGGTTCTGTGTGCTTCCTGGACTTGTAAGTCTATTTTTTTCACCAGGTAGGGGAAGTTTTCAGTCATTATTTCTTCAAATAGGTTTTCAGTGTCTTGCTCTCTCTCTTCTTCTGGCACTCCCATAATTCTGATGTTCGTACACTTGAAGTTGTCCCAGAGGCTTCTTACACTATCTTCAACTTTCTGGATTCTCTTTTCTTCTTGCTTCTCCAGAAGAGTGTCCTTTTCCTTTTTGTATTCCATATCTTTGACTCGATTCTTGTGTTCTTCTGGTCTGCTGTTGGGTTTCTGTATAATATTTTTTATTTCAGTCTGTTTATGTTTAATTTCTAGTTAGTCTAATTTCTTTTTCATACCCTCGAGGGTCTTGTTAAGTTTATCGGCCTTTTCTAGGAAATTCTTGAACTCTATATCCAGTCTTTTGTTCTCCTCCATTTCTTTCATTTGAGATCTCCTTCCATTTCTCTGCATTTTCACTGCTTATGCAAAAGCAGCTGTGTGGAGCCTGGGGGGATATGTAGAATGTGTGGGTCAGGGCCTCAGGGCAGGCGGGGTATCAGGATGTCACTAGGCTGGGGCATGGCAAACAGCAAAGGCTGCCGTCAGCAGTCTCTGCCTTTCAGCATTTCCAAGTCTCCATGCTCTAGTGCAGTAAACAATGATTGCTGCACACACCTCTGCAAAAAAGTCATCCTCACTTTCAGACCCGATGGCTGACAGAGCAGCTTCTCCCCGTAGGTGTCTGGGTCCCCCATGTGACCCCAGAAACTGGATTTCAAAGTGATCAGGAGCTTGTTTCCTTTCTGGTTGAAAAGAAGCCACTCGCCCAGTCACCTGCCACCAGCCCAATTCGCGTGCCTCCATACCTAGGCTTTTCAGCTTTTCAGCTTTTCAGCACTTGTGCTCCTTTTGCTTTCAGCCAGCTTTCCCGTGGTTTGGGGTAGTAGACGTTTTGTCCTTTTGTTGTAGTTTTGAAATTGTTGTGCGAGGAGTCAGATTAGTTGCTCACCTACACCACGATCTTGGTTTTCTTCCTCTCTTTTTCTTTTTATAATGACTGGTAGGTACATTGTTATTAACTTAATTAGAGTACTCCTAAGCTGGCCTTTGCTAAAAACTCAAGGGGCCAAAGAGCCGCACGAGGCTCACGAGCGACAGTTTGCTGACCATTGCCCTATGCTAGGGGTGTCGAACTCAATCAGAGAAGGGGCCAAAATCTAAAATCCAGCCTAAATCGCGGGCCGAATGGTTTACTGAACAGTCATAAACTGACAATGTCATAAACTGACAGCGGAGTGCAGTGATGACAGCGTGGTGCGGGCCACATTGCAAGGCCTGGCGGGCTGGATTTGGCCCGCGGGCCTTGTGTTTGACACATGTGCCCTATGCTATGACCAGATCTTTTGGGTCCTTATTTGTCTGGGTAGGATACATCCCTGTATGGATGATGTGAAATGGAGGATGGCTCTGCACTTTGCTGATTCATTTTGCTCTATATCCAAATTCACATTCTCTCCAGGTGTTTACACCAAATATGGAAGGCAAGTTATTTGACCTGCCAGAAAAATATTGCCAAAAACACTGAAAATTACATAGTAATGAAAAACAAGTGTATATTCATTGACAAATGTTTTCAAATGCTAAAATAATCAGAATTATATTTGCTGTGGTATATGCAATGCTCCAGATGTTCATAAAATTGAAGTCGTTAACACAGATTGTTGCAGCCTTAAGAGCAGTCTAAATTATAAAATAAAGTGAAAAATAGCCTAGCAACTAGTCACTCAACTTGTATCAAGGAAGACCAAGTATGAAGCAAAAATCCTCCTTATGAATTTCAATAATAGAACTTGCTCTGGCAATTTGAGACTATCACCTGAAATGGAAAGGTAGTCAATTCATTTTTACTTTGTACTACTGTTTGAGAAATGGCCAAGCACACAGCAACATGACCTTTCTAAAGTTAGTCTAAAGCATCAAGTAGCTATCACAAGCAAATTGTTATAGAAGCTCTTTGGGAAAATCAGCATTCACAAATGAAGGAAATAAAGAGGCATAAATTGAAAAGAACTCATTTGAAGTCCTACAAACCTGTCATGATGGGCTTCATAATGGGTATTTGGTCACTTTATGAAGGAAACGTGGGTGCTTCTTTGGGCAAGAAGAAATTGTGTATCTCATTCTCTAGTTTGAAGAGCTTCTTTCTCTTTGTTTTAAGTAGAAATGAAAAAACTATTGAAATTTTGCTCAGGTTTCTCTTTTTGGAGAGGCAATGCCATTCTACATATTTCAAAATAGCTTATAAATGGCTATAAAAATTTCAACCAGAAAAGCTGAGGAAGTATAAACTCAATACCGAAGAGGAAGAATTGTTAATAATACCAATAATAATCACTGGACAACTAAGCATCGATTTTCTTCAGGATGCTTAGTTGTCCAGTGATTTGGTAGGATGATGTCAGCTGCTTCTGGCTGTACAACTTTTCCCAGAATCTCTGGCGTTTTATGAAGAGGAAGGTAAGGGTAAGGACATTGGGGTAAGGTTCTATATTACTCATTGCCAGAAAGGCATTAATCACTGTTTTACAAATGAAGAGGGACTATCAACCATGAGGTTTGTTTTAGAAAGAGGTTTATTTGAAATTTTATCTTGTTAGTAATGTTAAACATCTGTAAATACAAGATATTTGATGAGGATCTGTAATGTCTGCTCTAGGGAACTTGAAACAAGGCTGCATTGTCTTCTTCCCCCACTTGTCATTAACAAAGAGAATCTAGGACAGGGCTTGCTTAGGGAAATTTGTGGAGGAATCCTCAGTCTCTTCAGATCTGAGCTGCCTTTTAATGATACCCTGCAACATCATCGTTAGTAACCTGAAAGCACACTTGTAAATAATATGATGTACTTACACACATAATTTATAAAACAGTAATAATTAAAGCAGAAATAAACTTATTTCCAATAAAATTATGTATATTTTAAAGCAAATATAAGGATAAAGCTATTTAAAAAAAACACAAAATGTGATAGGTGCTATTGCATATAAAGACTTTAGGGATATGATTGAAGACTAATCCAAGTGCATTGTATTCATGACTAAAATGTCTTAGGCATTGACATCAATGATGTGCTTAGGCATTGACATCAATGATGTGCTTTTCTTAATTTTTTTTTCTTTTATTCTTGCTAAAGTACTGATGGAAACAAAGTACAATATTCCATCAATTTATGTAATATATATTTCTAGAAAACAGTGTATATTAAAACAGTTCAAAATGCCTTGCATTTCTGTGTACAGTGAATTAGACTCTCAGCTCAGAAAATTACCAAAAAGTTTTAAATTCACATGAATATCCAGTGGGAAACATTAATCTATAGAGAACACAGAGTGAATATTTGTTGTGTGTGACTATCCCATATGTTCCTGGAAGTCTAACACCCCTGGTTTCTCCAGACTAAATTCCAGTAGGTTTCCCAACCTTGGAGCCTAACAAAACTCATATTCTAGGGAGCAATAACCCCTGTTCCCCCCTCTCCCTATGGAGACCTACTGTTTAGAGATAGTCAGGAGAAAGCGTTGGAAATTTCCCCAGCTGATTCTTTTGTACTAGAGAAAACAAAATTTTAATTAAGTTGAGATGATGGACAATAAATGGCCTTGCTGCAGATTAAATTATGACACACATCCATACCAGAGTGTTCCAGAACACTGAAATTCAGTCATAGTATATTGATTTGTAAATGGAAAAGGATCTTAGAGCTCACTATGCAAGCCTTTTAATAAAAGATGAGGAAATTAAGACCCCTGGAGTGTATAATAGAACAGCTATTGAGTACCTGTAATGTAGCTTTATATTATTTGTTTCTCACAAAAACTAGGTGATTAAGATATTATTATTTCTCTATTTCACAAAAAGAAAACCGAGGCTTAGCTTGTAGGCAGCAGCTCTAACTTCATATTTTATGTTTTCCCTGCTACATCTTCCTTGGACAAAATTGCAAAACTGATTAGTGATCCAAGACTTACTATTTCTGTAACCTTCTCATCCATTGATGTCTAGGGCTATAATGATGCTCACTGTTTCCTTCTGCAGTGCTCTCTTCACTCTCTTCTTATCCTCTGCATAGGGGTTGGCAAACTGTATTTTTGGGCCAAATCCTGCCTGCTGCCTATTTTTCTAAATAAGGTTTCATCAGAACATATTACTGATGGCTGCTTTCATGCTACAGGCAGAGCTGAGTACTTGCAATTGAAACCATTAGGCCCACAAAGCCTAAAATCTGTGCTATTCAGCCCTTTACAGAAAAAGTTTGCTGCCCTTTGCTCTATATTACCTTGTGTGGCTATCAATATATAGCACTTCCTTATTTGCCCCTGCTAGTACTTTAATAACTATTAATTACTTAGTATGTTATTTTTTTAAAAATAATTATACTAGAGGCCCAGTACACAAAATTTGTGCATGGGAGGGGGGTCCCCTCAGCCCAGCCTGCATCCTCTCTAATCCAGGGGGGATGTGGTACTGGCGGTTTAGGCCTGATCCCCAGGATTGGGCCTAAACCAAGAGTCAAACATCCCTCTCACAACCCTGGACTTTTGGCTCCTAATTGCTCACCTGCCTGCCAGCCTGGTCTCTCCTAACTACTCGCCTCTGCTGGCCTGGTAGCCCCTAATTGCCCCCCTGCTTGCCTGGTTGCCCCCAATTGACCCCCCCATTGGCCTACTTGCCCCTACTGCCCCCCCTCCAGCCTAATAACCCCCATTTGTTCCCCTATGACAGCCTGGTCACCCCCAACTGCACCTCCTGCCAGCCTGGTCACCCCCAACTGCTCCCCTCTGCCACCCTGGTCGCCTCTCATAGCCCCCCTGCCAGCCTGGTTCCCCATGCAGCCTGCTGTTCAGTCGTTTGGTCATTCCTCACTAACCACCTGCAGGTTGTAGGAAACATGGTCAATTTGTATATTACCTCTTTATTTTGTAGGATCTGTATTTCTTAAAAAGTGCCTTCTGAAAGAAATAGTTAATAAAAATTATCTTAAAGATGGAAAGTTATAATAAAAGAAATAAAGAGAAAGAATGAGTTTGGGACAAATGGATCAGTTCTTGTTCACAAAATGACTACACACAAAATGGAAAGTAAAAGGACTATCTAAATATTTTTTATAACTTCCAGTTCATTTTTAATTAATTAGACTTTTTCAGCAATGTCACTAGCATAACTATTTGTTTTCTAATAGTACAAATATCCATCGTGGTTTAAAACAGACTCTTTGATAAATAAACCTGAGAAAGTATGAAAGTTGTCCTTTGCTGATTCAGATAACATTTCTCTACATCATTATAAAGAAAATTATATTATTGACTATATATAGTAGTGCATTTGAGAAATGTCTTTTAGAAAACAAAGCTTTTATTTAGTTAGTAAGCATATGTACCACTTATCAATTTATTGCCTCTTCCTTCAAAATTCCCCTTTTTCCTGCTCTGAAATAACAAAGATGGGCCCAATTGAACACTATTATTACATACAGGGTATCAGAGGGACACTTGGGGAGTTTTACTTCCTGGTTCAGGTGTGCTCATTTAGTTGAGCTCCTGTAGAGTGAATGGCTTTTTTTGTCAGTCTCCTGGCATTAAGCAGCAAGAGACACCCTTCCCCCTTTGGGTAGTTTTTAGCTGCAAGTTCAATGGCAGCTAAATTCTATTGATTTACCAGCTTGTTTTCCAGTGAACCAATGGCTATTCCTTCTCACACCCTGTCACTTCCAGAGGGCTTTCCATGAGTCCAGATGGTGCCCGAGTTGGCTTTCTAGCAAGTCAATAGCAACCTAACCTGGTAGTTTCCTGTGACTTTCATCAATATCATAGTAGGCAGTTTTCAGATCACCTGACAACTAGAGGCTCTCTGTAGGCTAGAACAACCCAGTGATCTTTTCCAGCATCCAGTGAGCTTCAACTCTACCCTCTCTAATGAGATCTGAGTCCAAATTTTGGGAGGATTCTCTTTCTCTAAGTTTGTTCCTTCCTTGAGCACTTTCAGTATCCCTTGGGTATCTCTCAGAGTCTTGCAATCCCCCTTAGCCTACTTCCTATTACTACTCCCATTCTCTTTTGTTATTTCTTTATACTAAAACTTTCCTGTTTAAATTTCCTGTATGGCATCTGTGTTCTGATTGGAATGTAAGTAATACAGCAGAACAGTAAGAACAACATTTTATCCGATAGGCAACTTAAGTTTTTATCAGTACAAAGAGCCAGGGATTAAATAGACTTTGGGGTAAGCCTTAAAATGAAATCACTAAATCATTTTCTACTTATGAACATGATCCCCTTGGTATATGAGACTACCTCTGGGGATTATTGTTAACACTGGGACAGAGAAAACACTCATATTCTTTCAGCCTCCTAGAGAAAGCAGGTAAGGGCATAAAAGGAAAGCTTTCTAGTATTGATCTTTTGTGTTGAAATCTTGTTTGAGTTCTGTGTATATCTTGGTTCTTTCACATATTAGCCAGATTTATTCTTATCATTCCATCGGAATATTATGATTTCCCCCCTCCTCTGTTGGTTTATCTATGTAAGAAAGCAGAGACAACCCTCCACTTAGGAGAGAGGAATGTTTCCCAACGTTCCATCTCCATGCCAAACCCCTCACAGAAGCAAAGGCAGTCCCAGCACTGTCAGGATTCTGATTCACTAAGTCTAGAAAAGGATCCAGGAACCTACATTTTGACACATTGTTTACTGACCATATTCAAAGAAATTTTAACATGAAGGTTTAAATGCAGATAAATTAGCTGTTAACCTAAAACAGATACTACATTTATAAGTAGAACGTGACACTTGAACAGGTAAACAAAAGTGTGAAAGTTTCCCTCTAAATATTAGGTTTCTGGAGAGGTAATTGGTGAGTTTAGAGGAGATAAAGTGACAAATTGGAAAAAAAAAAAAAAAAAAAAAAAGGCAACTCAAAACAGAAAAGGAGAAGAAAGGGAATCAAGGAAACCTGAGACTCTGTAAGGAAGTTCCTCAGTTTACTATGGGTTGTAAAAAAATGGAAGAGTCTTTATGGATTTAAAGGTTCCTAAAATGGCTAAAAGTAATATGTGATCAATAACTGTATAATCTTTAGGCTAAAGTTCAAACTCTTTACCATGTTACTTCTATATCTATATCTATCTATTTTCATATCCATATCCATATCTATACCACCAATACCATCTATCTCCATGACTCTTCAGCTGGTACTGTTATTACCATAATTAACTAGTTTATTAATACTAATAATAGAAAGAGAGCAAAGGGGATGCTAGACATTATAAGCATGGTCATCTGAACAGCTTCTCCAGGAAACTACAGTTTCACATTTCCCAGGAAACCACCAGTCTATCCCCTGCAGATCACTGGAGGAAGGGATCAAACAAAGGGGGAGATGGTGGCATGCAAAATGAAGTCAGGGGGAGAGTTGAGAAGGTAGTTGCCTCTCAGTCTAGTCTTGGAGAAAGATATTGGCTAGGAGGGTGGAGCCACTGTAAGTGCAAGAAGGATAAAATGCCCAAAGAATTCCCTTTCTCTTGCTTCTTCTTTTCTTCTGCTGTCTTGCTCCTTGACCTGCACTCACCGTGTGCTAGCCTATAAGCCATGTGACCTAAGCAGCTGCATGGCTCATGGCCATGCAAACCCTACACTCAGCTGGGTAATAAGATAGCCAGGGGCTGGACTTTAAATGGAGCAGAGATTCTGGGAAATGGCCTTAATTCTAGCCATGCTGAAGACAAGACTGGACTTGTTCTATGACCAGGAAGACAGAGATGGGGACGTGGAGGGAAACTCCTTTAATTTTACATCATCAATAAAACTTTCTACAAAACCCCAATGTCCCATGGGGCCTCCCCATGGCACCCCCAAGAACCCCACTTCCACATATAACAGTACCTCCCTACGTGTGTCCTAAGATCTGTTAATGCAGTGTTCCAAATGGAACCCTGGTTTCCTCACCTACATCCTACCTAGGCTCTCTTGTTCTCCACAATTTGCTTTGCTAATGGCTATTTATCATCCATAGCAACAAGCACTCTTTTCTAGAAAGTTACCACTGAAGCAAGAGGAAGCCATGCCCCATCCTCTGCAGCTAGCCTTTTTTCTCCTCCCAGTGGTGTGTGTTACACCTCTGGCCTTGTCTGGTTGGCCTGTGCTGTTTTGAACTTGCCTAACTGTTCTTTAATTCCTGTCTCTCTGTGACTGATACAGTGCCTATTAGTTTAACAGGTGCTCTTTTTTGTTTGTTAAATGAAGGGTCCTAATCCAGCTAATGAGAGTGGGGGACAGTGAAGTAGGTCAAACCAACAGAGCAAGGGACTGGGCTGGGGGGAAGTGATGTTGTTGAAAATAATCATTGATGGAGAGAGCGAAGTCAGGTAATAGCTCCTCCCTCCCTCCTCCCTCCCCTTCTTTTTGTCTCTCTCTTTCATCTTGGTGATAATTTAGATGTGACCCTGTCTGATACAAGTGATTTGGGGAGTGTTTTTTGTTTGTTGGGTTTGTTGTTGTTGTTTGATCTTATACTATACTATACTATACTATACTATACTATACTATACTATACTATACTATAAGGTAAAACAGATGGTGTGGTTTAATGGAGCATTTCCCAAAATGTGTTTTATTAATATAAACATTTTCTAAACAAGCAAACAGAAAGTACTATAGGAAATGATGCTGAGTTAAGGTTTTGTTATTGTTTTTAATTGTAGGACTTCACAGAGCCTTTAATGTGTGCAATATTTCTGGAGGCACATTTAATATGGGAAATTACTTAAATGTATTTGACTAAGAAACTGGTTTTGCAAAACTATCTCTTGCAACTCATAGATAATTATTTGAAGAATGCTGACTTAGTAGTGTATTTTACCCTGGACAAAGACCTATGTCACATATTTCTATGTCTTCTACTTGCTTCTGGTGTGACATTCAATACCTAACTGAGCTTTACTCTACCTCTAATCTAGAAATGAAAATAGTAAAACCTGACCTTCACCAACCTCTGGGATGGGATATTTTAAGATTCAATAAAATAAATACAATAAAACATAAAAAGTAGATATTGTCATTGCTTCCTATTGGATCTTCAAAACTAACGTACCACAGAAAAACATTTCCTAGTGCTACTTTTTAAATCACTTAAAAACATAAAAATCAAACAGATTCCAAATTTTATAAAAATGACTACAATGTGTTTAAAATGAATTTTAGAGAAGTAGAAGTCAGAAATACACAATTGTGTGTAACTCTGAGAGGGAAGGACCAAAAAGAGAGAAGGCCACTGCTGAGTGTCACTGTTTTTGCCAGTTCTTTCTGCTCCTGGGTTTGCTTTCAACTTTCATTTCTTTCAAAGATTGCCTGAGGACTGAGGAGAGAGGTCACTTTGAGTAACTTTATTCTACTGAAAGGGGAGTGCTTCTCCGCAGTGCCTATTTAAATCCTGCTGAGGCACTTTCTCTAAAGAGACTGTTTTGTGTGTTTTTTTTTGTTTGTTTGTTTGTTTTTTTATATAAGCCTGTCTATTCACTAATTCACTGACTGAAGTATCTGTTGACTTGAATAGAAGTCATCCAATACTAAGTCTCAAGTAAAAGGAACTGAAAAGCTTATTTTACAGAATAAGTTTATAGGTGAAAGTATATTATTTTTTAAACTTTTTAAATTTATTGATTTTGTCTAGAAATAGAAGAGGAGAGAGAGAGAGAGAGAGAGAGAGAGAGAGAGAGAGAGAGAGAGAGAGAGAGAGAGAGAGATTGTCCTATTGGTTTATGCATTCATTGCTTTATTCTTATATGTTCTTGTATGTACGTACCCTTATAGGGTATAGAACCCACAACCTTGCTGTATAGGGATGATACTCTAACCAACTGAGCTACTTGACCAGGGCCTATTGGTGAAAGTATATTTTTATTGGCACTATATTTGGAAGGTAAAACATATTTCTACTAATTCTTTGATTCCCCCAGTCCCAATCCAGTCAGGAAGATTCCATGAACTTGCTTCAATCCCACTTTGAGTGCTTTGTCCTCTGTAAGAAATGAGTCCAATTGTAGCTCTGCGGGTGAATGGGGCCTTTATCTCTTCACCTTTATTTTTTTTTTTTATGTATTTTTATTGAATTTTTACAGAGGGAAAGAGAGAGGGATAGAGTGTCAGAAACATCGATGAGGGAGAACCAGCGATCAGTTGCCCTTGACCGGAATTGAACCCGGGACCTTTCAGTCCGCAGGCCAAAGCTTTATCCACTGAGCCAAACTCGTTTCGGCTATCTCTTCACCTTTAAAAATGAAGTTCTGCCCTGGCTAGGTGGCTCAGTTGGTTGGAGTATGGTCGTGTATACCAAAAGGTGGTGGGTTCGATTTTTGGTCAGGACACATACCTAGGTTGTGGGCTTAATCCCTGGTTGGGGTGTGCTCAGGAGAAATCTAATAGATGCCTCTCTTTTACATCTGTTTCTTCTCCATTTCACTAAAAAGAAAAAAAAAAGAAAAAAAAAAGAAGTTCTGCTCACTTTGCAGGGTTGTTGTGAGAACTAAATGAAGTAACTACTAGACTCAACCTAGGACACTTAGCAGGCATTCGATAAATGAGTTTTCCTTTAGATTCATAAGTTTTGAGTTTTCCTTTAGATTCATAAGTTTCATCACATAAAACATTTCATGCTTAACCCTTGAGGCCCAAGAAATCTAGTTGCTCTTTGACAATACAAAAGTAGAATTCTGTTTCTTGTGAGTTTTGCCTTATAATTTATCCAATAATTCTTTCTTGATTAGTACATTTTTCTTTTTCTATGAAGAGTTTAGATTACCATTTTATATCATTATTATTCAAGAATGACTTCATTTAAATTAAGTCTACTATATGTAACAGAATAACACTGTATGTGTGCTTTTTATTATGTATTATGTGGCAATTATTTGGTTATTGCCTAATTAAAGTCCCAATAAACTGGTTCTTGTAATAGACAAGGTCACATGCTTTAGGTGAGATGGAGGCTTGATCTGAGCCTCTGTAATTCTGTCAATCATTTATTGAGAGAAAGGGTCTGAGAAGGCTGGAGTTTGAGTCTTTGTCCTTGTCCTGAGAACCAATTATACAATATCTAGGGAAATGTACTTATCTGATGGGTAGTATATGTTATAGAGAGATAAATGGGAATATCAGGGGAATAACATTAGGATATGCTAATTTTGAGGTATCAAATAAATGTGTTTTAGCCCTCAGCCACCCCAGTTCCTAGGTGTCTGGATGTCCAAACCACTGTATCAATAGCATGCATTGTTTCATGAAAAAGGCAAAGCCCTGTTACAAAAAACATATACATATATTTATTAATTTTTTTAATCCTCATCTGAGGATATTTTTCTATTGATTTTCAGAGAGAGTTATTGAGAGAAGGCTAAACAGAGAGAAATACTGATGTAAGGGAAACACATCAATTGGGAGGATTGTGCCCTTTTAGGTGCCAAGGTCCGTGCCCTTAACCAGAATTGAATCTGGGACCTTTTGGTCCGCAGGCCAATAGTCTGTCCCCTGAACTAAACTGGCTAGGGCAAAAAATATTTTTAATAGTCTGAAAGTGGGCACTTTTGATTATTGAAAATGCCTGGCTTATTTAAGGATGACTTTTCTCAGAACTCCCAAAGCAAACATTTAGCTTGAAGAGGATCTGGCAATCTATATGATGGAACAATGGAACAGGAGTAACAGGATGCAGTGCAAAGAAATGTCTTGGCACATAAGAAGAGGAAAGCCCTCTGGTCATTGGAGCCTGGAAGAGAGATAAAGAAAAGAACCAAAAATCAGGCCCTAGTGTTGGGATTTTCGCCTTTGCAGTGAATCCCAAAGAAGAAATTAATAACATCCAAGAAAGTTTGGGGATTCCAAAGACCTTTGGAGCTGATGCCCTGCTTTCTTGGGTGTAGCCTGGAAAATGGAAAGTTTCACAAAGAAGGGCCATGCATTTAAAATGCCCGGGGCATTTAACATTAGTTGAAGGAAATATCAATCAAAGAGGGTGGTCTTGAGTGGTCTTACTTTGGTGTGGTTTAGAGTATGGGTTCCTTGTGACTGGAGGCTAGAGCAAAGTCCATGGACATCAAACAATGGTGACATGATGTACCCAAAAGACCAAGTAGGACAATCTGAACTGAAGAGGATTCTCAGTGTTCACCTGTTTACACCACTGAAGAAGCAGCCAAAAATAGGCCAACTTAGAGACCAAGCAGGATGTGATATATCACTTAAAGACTTTGATGTTCCACCCTCCATGTCTGAGGAAATGTAATCTTTATTCTGCACCCAGATACTTATAATTAGAAGGAGAATGGAAAGAATTAAAATCATGAGAGAATCTTAAATACAAGATAAAATATATATTCTGACTTTTGTGGTAAGGAGGCACCTGGAGTAGATAGAACAAGATAGTTGTGAAATGAAGTTGCATTTTTAAAATCTGAATGTATACTTGTTAGATCCATATCTATCCTCTAGGCAAGAGAGCTGTGAAATAGGATCAGCCCTTTTAGAATAGTATTCATTAGTCTGGGAACAGGAATCCTGAAATATGAAAACCTGACCTAAAGCTATTAGGATATTCTATAACTAATGTCTTTTGTTTCTTTGTTGGAAATTTTAAAATTATTCTTTGTTTATCAGGATAGCTGATGTCTGAGTTTTATTATTTATTTATTTTTTTAAAAATATTTTTTATTGATTTCAGAGAGGAAGGGAGAGAGATAGAAACATCAATGATGAGAGAGAATCATTGATCAGCTGCCTCCTGCATGCCCCCTACTCAGGATTAAGCCCACAACCCAGGCATGTGACCTTGGCTGGAATCAAACCCAGGACCCTCAGGCCAACGCTCTATCCACTGAGCCAAACCAGCTACGGCTGGTCTGAGTCTTAAAAGAGATTAGCATCTTCTTACAGGCTGCATCTAAGCTTTTGAGAATTAAAGTAAGAAAATTCTGATGCCAACATTATAGTCTGTGGAAGCACCTTATGGACTTTTCCACCATTTGTGGGATCTCCTAATGCTCATATCTGCTCAATCTTAAAAGGATTTCCATGTTGCTTATTAATGGAGGCCATTCCTTAATCATCTTCTGGGATTGTCTGCTTTTCTCTGCCATCCTGCCACAGTCTCTTGACTTCGTTTGGAGAAGATTGAAAGTATAATACATGGATGGCCCCAAGACTGAATTGAGCAGGAGTTAGACATGGAACGTCTGAAATATAACAGGCCTTAGGCAGGCAGGTGAGCTAAAGTCCAAGAAGCTGTGCTAAGATAAGAAGTTGCCTAGTATTAAGGAAGTCTAGCCCTTAGTAGATCCAACTCTATCTAGGTGAAGGTTTTGGATAGAAGCATTGACTTAAACTATGCAAATGCTGAGGAAGACAGAAAATCCCAATTAGGAGGAAAAAATACCAGAAGTGAGGCATAAAAAATGGAGAAACCTGTGAACATAATGAATAGCTTCTCCTTGTTTCATCTCAATGGTGAATGTCTGGAGGCATGAATTCATTCACTTCCTGCTTGAAGGCAGACATCCTTACCAATCTTCAGGACCAATGTGATCCTCTGCCCAGATTAACTTATACAACTCGTACCCTTAGTTGTTGACTGGTTCCTGCCCTGTATCCATTCCCAGTGCTGAATAATGGACTTCTGCCTGTTTGCCATACCTGAAGCCCTCCTCTAGTTGTCTTCTAGTGGCAGGATTGTATTTTATTTTTATGGTAATTCTCCCCATTAATTTCAGCCCACCTCAACGTTGTTTATTCTTGGTATTAATAGTGGTAATTGTGGCATGTCCTGTTATCTGATGCTTTCAAACTCAGTGTTTATGATATACAAATAAGATTGTACATGACAGTACTGGAAAACAAAGTATAAATTTTTTCATTACTATATATTAACAGATCAAACACTAATTTGTTTTTGAAAATCCTGTAACAGTAAGCTCATAATAGTGTATTCAAATAAGACAATGACTGAAGAGCAGTGAGTTCAAACTCAACTTTTCAGAGTTTTAAGGCAGCTCTTTGTTTTTCACGGAAGGACATTTTTCTTGAAAATAAATGTCTATTGGCTACTCCTAATCTTCTCTTCTAATTGTGAAAGCAAACCAAACAGTAAGTCACAGAACTTGCTGCCTGTCTCTGTGCCAGCTCTCAGACCACACAGAAGCAAAAACAAGATGATTTGGCAGAACTGTCTGACAAAGAGAGATTCAGCCATGGGACAAGAGCAGGGGAAGCTGACTGTGGTATCAGTAGGCCAGGACAGAGGGATGGTTACAGGCAGTGCTGGTGAACGTGGGAGAAGCTGAGTGGGGAATCTGACCCTGTGAGTAGAGTGAGAACATGTTGGTATCAGGATAAAAAGAAAGTTGGCATTTTAGGGAGTTATTGAGACCATAAAGTTTGCTTGTGAGTGGTGAAGGCGTAATGGGGAAGGATGCTTGAGATCTATCGTAGGTTGTTTTAAATACTTAATTCTGCCACTTTCTGTGATTAAGACCATATAAAATAATACAGTCAGCATATTTTGTTGGGATTTAATCCCAACTTAAAAGCTAACCAAAACATAAAAAAAAAAAGAAGAAGAAAAGAATGTAGTACAATGATACCTTCCAGAATAATACATCTTTATATTATGGTTGATTTAGAAGAAATTTTTCATGTTACATAAAAAAGACCTTATAAAGGCATAGCTTGATTGTTGTGGTCATAGAATTCAAATTACAGTAATGTAATTTTGCATTCTATGAAATAAGAATAGTAATCTTAGTTAACTTTTATTGAATACTTATTATGATCCAGGTACTATGTTTAGTGTTTTACATTTATTTTCTCTTCAAAGTTCAAAATAAAATCTGAGGAAGGACTATTTTTATTGTGACTTAACAGAGGAGGAAATTGAAGCACAGAGGAGCTAAGACAATTTATTCATAGTCACACATATAGTGGATGCCAGATCTGGAATGCAGACCCATGTGTGGTTCTACCATCAGCCATTTTAACCATTCTCAGTTGCTAATGTAATCCTCCTAAAAAATAAACTGTTTCCCGAATGCAGATTAGAACTATGAGAATAAAACACTCCATATTCACTTAAATAACTATAATTTATTAAGAGTGACAATAATAAATGTGACTAGGATATAGTGGCAACTGAAACCTTCATACACTGCTGATATATCATGAAAGGGTGAAACCTATTTGAAGGACAGTTGGACAGTTTCATGTATAATTAGCATATACTATGCAACCCTATAATTCCATTGCTAGGTATTTACCAAGAAAAATGAGAATGTACCTGTACACAAAAGTTCATATAAGCTTAGTTTATAACGTTAGAAAACTGGAAACAATCCAAATGTCCATCAATTGATAAAAATATAAACTATTTGTGGTATATACATACAATGAAATATTACTCAACAATAAAAAGGAATCAACTATAGATACTTACAAAAATATGGGTAAATCTCCAAAGTACTATGGTGAGCAAAAGAAAACAGACAAGACAGTTCTACTCTATGATTTCACTTATGTGAAGTTCTAGAATAGACAAAATTAATCTATAGTGATATAAATTAGATCAGTGGGTGACTAGTAATGAAAAGAAGGATTAACTTCCTAGGGACATGAACAAAATATTAGATGATATAAATATTCTATATCTTCCTTGTGGTGGTGGTTATTTATAGATTGTCAAAAATCATTGAGCTGTACACTTAAAATGGGAAAATTGTATTTGCTATAAATTATTACTGAATAAAGTTGATTTAAAAATATTTTATTTCCTATAGTTAAGTCCTTACTGCTTAAAGATTCCCAAAACTTTTTAATTGACTTCAGAGAGGAAGGGGGAAGGATAGAGTGATAAAAGCAACAATGATGAGAAAGAATCAGTGATAGGCTGCCTCCTGCACTTCCCATATAGGGGATTGAGCCCGCAACCTGGGTATGTGCCCTGACTGGGAATCAAACCGTTATCTCTTGGTTCTTAGGTTGACACTCAGTCACTGAGCCATGCCAGCCAGGCCCCAGCCTTTTTAAAAAGACTTCCTGCTTATTCATAATGTATATGTAACTATGTATGTATGTTTGGTAGTATGTATAATATTAATTTATTTATGACATTGTCTATGTACCTGTTTATACTATATCATTTCACAAAATGAATTACATATATTTTCCTGTTTAATCCTTTTCTATGTTTGTTTGTCTGTTTAGTTTTCTTTTGCTAACTGAAAGATAGTTATAACACTTTATTAATTTGATTGTGTGAAAAACTATGACCCTGCCAGAGTTTTTAAAATACAGTGCATAATGCCAAATATTCAAATATAAGTAAAATAAAAATGGAAACAGTAGTTTATATTTATTGAATCTCTGGTAACCAAACAACAACAAAAACACATTACAAAAATCAACCAACCAAACAAACAAAAACCCCACTCAAATCAGCACCTCAGGTATATAAGCAATGGAAAGGGAATCCTTAACGGTGACCTTGAAATGTTAACTCCTGAGTCACCTACTATTCATCTCATATAGATTGAACTGTTGTTTTATAAGTTTTAGTTACAATTAGAAGTCAGCATGCTATCACAGGAAAAAATTTAAATGATGAAATCAGGTGGCCTTGCTAAAATTTAAATTTGAATTTGAATTTCACCTCTTACCCACTGGGCGACTGGGCAACTGTCTAAATTTTTTTTATAATCAATTTACATATCTGAAAAATAGAGCTAATTTAACTGCTTTGTGATAAATGGGAAAAGTACATGACATATAATAGATGCTCATGTCTTATATTCATGATTGTTGTTATTCATCATATTAAATGTAGATGATAAGACAAATGCTAGTTTTAAAATGACAATCCTAAGTTTAAGTTTCTATACTTCATTTACCAGCCTGGAACCTGAAGCACACTCCTGGACCTCTTTGACTTTTTATTGATCATTTTGTGCAATGGTTATAAGAATAACATGGTTTATTGTGAGGTTTAAATGACACATTAAAAATTATATATACAGTGGTGCCTCACACAACGAACTTAATTCGTTCCAGGAGCAAGCTTGTTATGCGAAAAGTTCGTTATGTGAAACGTGTTTTCCCATAACAATACATGTTAAAAAAAATAATTCGTTCTGTAGCATAAAATATGCTAAGATGACATAAAAAAAATATGCTAAGATGACATATTTTTATTTAGATACATCTAAAAGCATAATTTTTTTAAAAAAAAACACACATTTTTTTAATTTTAAGACAGACTAAGTAGAGTCTACCGAATCTTGCACATCTTCATCCATTTTCTGCTTTTTGGCCGATGGTTTCATGAAAAACCTGTCCAAAGTTCGCTGTGCGAGGCGTTCGTTATGCGAGGCACCACTGTATAAAAGCCTAAGTGACAGATTGACCGGTCGCTATGATGATCACTGACCACCAGGGGACAGATGCTTAACGCAGGAGCTGCCCCCTGGTGGTTGGTGCACTTTCACAGCCAACCGCCCTTGGTCTGCCATCCTCCTGAGGTCCATCCCCCTGGCCAGCCAGCCCTGATTGGCCCAATCGCCAGCTAGGTCGAGGGACCCCACCTGTGCATGAAATTTATGCAGTGGGCCTCTTAGTAGTATATATAATACCTGGTACAGAGTAGGACCCCATAAATGTTAGTTGATTTAAAATCCAATATTTATTTAAATTCTCACACAAAGAGTATGGTAACTCTGTTAAATAGAATATTAGTAATAGTATCCCCTTCACCAGTTATGCCTAAATGTGAGTATTTGCACAAACTTAAAAGAAGAAAAGAGAAACATTGAGATAATAAACTGAATTTTTATTAATTTTTCCAAATCTTCAACCACTTTTTAAAATTCTCACTTGGGGTGTATTTTTTAATTTATTTTAAAGAGAGAGGAAGGGGGAGAAAGGAGAGAGAGAGAGAGAGAGAGAGAGAGAGAGAGAGAGAGAGAGAGAGAAACATTCATGTGTGAGAGAAACATCGACTGGTTGCCTTCCACTCACACCCCAACCAGGTATCAAACCACAAACTAGGTCTGTGGTCTGACTGGAAATAGAACTGCAACTTTTTGGTATAAGGGACCATGCTGCATCCAACTGAAGCATCCAGCCAGGATCAAATCTTCAACATTTAAAAATTTCAGTTAAATAACTGGCCAAATAATGCAGATGGAATTTTATGATCCTGTACTCCAAATGCTTATGTTTTTTGTTAGATTTCTATGAAAGTCTAGAAGGTGAAAAACAGAAGTCCATGCAACTAAGAATAGGATGGCACCAAAAATTTCTTTTGATAACACAACTGCTTCATCATAGCTTGGTTATTAAGCAGATGAATTAAGCATATGTCAAAATAGACTTGAAGCTCCAGGGACTGTAGCTCTATAAAATTATTCAAAATACAAATTAAAATGACATTTTGCATAATGGTATTAATATTATTATTCTCCTCCTGGGAATGTTTTTTTCTAATTGGATATTTATTATCACAGATAATAAATAGAGATAAATAACAGATAAAATAAATGAACTCAAATAATAAGTAGGTAATACATCTTGTTTGAAAACAAGAAAAAAAACCATAAAAAAATAAAGCATAATAATAAAGTTATATACACTAAAAAAAGTGAACATAGAAATACTAACATATTGTAAAAATGTAAGTAGCAACACATCTTCTAAATATTTGAATAAGAAAATAATATATTGTTTGCTTTACACAAAGCCAAGCAGATTCAACAAAAAGTCATTTCTGCACAGTACTCTCTGCCTACCTTCTGGTATAATTATTCTGATTTGAATCTCTATGGGGCTTAAGGTCAAGATGTGTTGGCATCATCATGATATTTGGTTAAATATGCATGTGCATGTAAGATCTTTTAACTTCAAATAACTTATTTTTTATCTAATTAAAATCATTTAATTACTATCATTTTTTTAGTCTTGTTTGGAAAATTCTATTTACTTCATATAAAATGAAAAACATATAAACATATAACTACCAATATTTTACATATCTTCTAGAATAAAGAAGCCCTGGCTTCATCCAGAATGACTTCTGGTTTAATTAGCATATTATACTTTTATTATTTATTATCATTGTTGGTACATCCAAATTCAACTGGTTTTTACATGTAGATTTTATATGCTGAAACTTCTCATTAAAGGTTCTAACAGTTGAGCCCTAGCCAGTTTTGTTCAGTGGATAGAGTGTGTGTAGTCCCACAGACTGAAGGATTCCCAGTTTTGATTCTTATCAAGGGCATGCACCTCTGTTGCAGGCTCCTCCCTGCCCAAGCTCTGGTAGGGGAACATGCAGAAGGCAACTAATAACATAGATATTTCTCTCAGTCTTTCCCTCTCTCTTCCACTCTCTCTGAAAATCAATGGGAAAATATCCTTGGGCTCGGATTAAAAAAAAAAAAAAAAAGAAAAGAAAAGTTCTAATAGTTGAGAATTTTTGCATCTGTATTCATCAGGTATATTGGCCTATAGTTTTCTTCTCTTGTAGTGTCCTTATGTGAGTTGATATCAGGGTACTGCTGGACAAATAAAGTAATTTTAAAACTGTTTTCTCCTCTCAATATTTTGAAGAGTTTGAGAAGGGTTGGCATTCATTATTTTTTTAAATAATATTTTATTGATTTTTCACAGAGAGGAAGGGAGAGGGATAGAGAGCTAGAAACGTCGATGAGAGAGAAACATCAACCAGCTGCCTCTTGCACACCCCCTACTGAGGATGTGCCTGCAGCCAATGTACATGCCCTTGACCAGAATCAAACCTGAGACCTTTCAGTCCGCAGACCAACGCTCTATCCACTGAGCCAAACCGGTTTCGGCTATTTTTTAAATATTTGGTAGAATTCTTCAAACAGATACCATCTGTTTCTATTAATGATATCCCAAAATTCACTCTTTTTGCTCTTTTATCTGGCTGAACTGCATCCAGCACGGCCAGGGGTGAACATGAGTAGGGGCAGTGAAGGATTAAAGAAAACAAACAAGAGAATACAATTGGGACCAGGTAGATCACTGGGCTTGGATGAGGAAACAGTGACACAGCCTGTAAGCCAAAACTTTATTTTATAGTCAGATCACATAAAGCAAACATGGGCAAGATGTTTATAATGTTCTTGCAGTTTTCAAATCTACATTCTTCCTGTTGTTGCCATTTTCTGAACTTATCAAGCTTTGTTTAGGCAGAATCTGCTGCACCACCCATAGCCCACAGCCCTTAGCTACCTACGACTGTAGGATCTGACTATAAGGTCAACCTTACAACCATAGCCTTTTGGCTATAATTGTGCTGGGAAGGCTTTACCTTCTAAGCTGGGACTTATATGTGGCTTTGCCACAAGTCAATCTGAGGCTTGATCCTTCTGAATGCAGTAGCTGCTCTCCACAACTGGCAATTTCAAATGACTTGTTTTCTAGATCAGCGTTTTTCAACCGCTGTTCCGCGGCACACTAGTGTGCTGCGAGATGTTGCCTGGTGTGCCGTAGGTGCAGACAAGACAAGAATTTTATAATTTTTCACTATTTTGTTTACTTAATATTTCATAATAAAGTAATTATAAAATACTTTCTTTGTGTTTATTTGATTCCTATTCAAGAGAATTACTTTATGCAATATATAGTCAATATAGGCACAGAGTTAAATTTTTTAACATTTTCTAATGGTGGTGTGCCTCGTGATTTTTTTCACGAAACAAGTGTGCCTTTGCCCAAAAAAGGTTGAAAAACACTGTTCTAGATCACTCAATTTTTTCTGCTTGGTGAAGTCTGTTGTTGATGCTCTCTTAAATTCTTCAGTGAAGTCATTGTATTCAACACTGTATTTTGCTTCTATTTTTTGTTAAACTCTCAGTTTGTCCATACATTTACACCTATTTTCTTCAGTTATCTTTGTTTTCTCTTTCTTTACTGAAATCTTTATTCTGAGGTTTTTTTTGGTTTTTTTTTTTATTTTTTTTTTTATCAGACAGTGCATAGATCTCCATTTATTTAGGGTCAATCACTGGAGCTTTATTTATTTCTTTTGATGATGTAATGTTTCCTTGATTAATCATAATCTTTGTGGTCGTCTGAACATTTGAGGAAGCAGGCATCTTTTACAGTTTTTACAGACTGGCTTAGGCAGGAAAATCCCTTTACAAGTCAGAGAATCTTGGTGGATTGACTTCTGCCTTCTGTGAGCAGACTTGCCACTGGAGTATTTGGGCAGGCTGTTCTGAACCTGGACAGCAGGTGAGCAGGCCTGGTGATTTGATCCATGGGAACTAGCCTAGGTCCTAGGTCCACAGAGGCAGGCCTTAAGCCTGTTCACACTGGGGGATTATTGGTTCTTAAGTCTTTAATAATGGGCCTGGGACCTGGGTTCAGATAGGTGGGACTGGATCCTGGGTCCTCAGGAGTCAACAAGGTACAGGGGCACACTAAGGGTGGTCCTGGAGCCTATTTGAATAACTTCAGATACTACTGCACCTGCACTCTTCCTTCTCCTCTGTTCCAGGGTGGTCTCTTTTTCCACATTTAAAGACAACCTTTTCTTGAAACATAAGAAGAGCAGTCTTAGAAACCTCCACACTGAAGCATTTCATACACTAGCTCTTTTTCATTCTGCCTGACTATGTCCCTGGAATGAAGGAGGTAAGAAGAGGCCCAAACTGGGACAACCTACAGTTTCTTAAACATAGTAGATTGACATAGCCATTTGTTAAGAGTAGGAAATGAATGAAGAGTAACAGTGCTTTTTATTCTTCCTTCAAACTTTCTGGTGATGATAAACATTGAGGATTGTCCAGCTGATAGTCCATCATGTACATTTGCACAGTCATAAAAACCTTGAGCAGGTTCTCAGAAGTACTAGGCTCTCTTTCAATTTCTGGCCTTTGAATGTGTTAATTCCTCTTATACAATGTTTTTTGCATCACTTTTTACTTACATGTCTTCTATCCTTCCTCCAGATATCACTTCCTCTAGGAAACCTTACAGCTTAAGTTTGGCATAGATGTTACTTCTATATGTTCCCCAAATAGTCTGCCTACATTTACTATATGATTCTGGGTTGAAATTGCCTATTCTCTCCTGATTTTCCTATTGATTTTAAGCTCCTTTGGGTCAGCATTATATCTTGTTCACTTTTGTACACCCAGTACTTATCATAGTTCCTCCCACATGGAAGCTACTCAATAAAGTCTTGGAGATTAGTCTAAAGTTACATACCCAGTGAGTGGCAGATCTGGAATTCTAATTCAGATCTCTTTGCCTCTGTGCCATTTGTTTTGTGCTGTGCTGAGAAACACTACCTTCCCTTCCCAATGATGCTCATCTAAGCATATAACTATTAAAGTACACTCTTGAAAATATTGTGTGTTGCAGACTGATAATCTTTTTTAGGGAAAGATCCACAGCTGAATTTTTTTAAATCCATCCACTGAAGTGTGACAATAGTTGGCCCACATGTGGTGTTTCTACTGCTGGGTCTTTGGCCGAGTAGGCCCTAGTGTGCTTCTTATGTTATGGAACAATAGTAATACTTTATGATCCAGATGTGTGCACTGAACACGTCATAAGTGAATTGCACAAAGGTGTCCTTCCTCAATCAGATGATGTTGTGTCATAAAATATAGTGATTTCTTCATTTATGTTATCAGAAATGAGCTGTTTTGTGGTTGTTTCTAATAATGAAAGGAATTACATGTTTAATCTTTTCATTTAAGTGTATTTTAATTAAATTTTTGTTATGTGTTGTAGCTTATAATGCATTTGTGCTAAAAGACAATGTACCTTTCAGTCTCAACTGTGATATATATTATGCAAAGTTTTTGTCTGTTTTCTTCTTAATCATTTTAATATTCAACTTCCAGATTGTGGTAGCATTACAGACTATTGCAGCTGAAAGGAGAAAAGGAAAATTTGTGAATAATTCCTACAGCTTATAGAGTGTATTTTATACCCTCATCAGTGAGAAAGTTTATTTGTAATCCAGATGGCACAGACTCTACACATAATTTGTTTACTGCAAATTTTCATCCTTTTAAAATGTGTTTGATGTCTGAAGACCTTAATTTGCAAGTATTTACCTAGAGCGGAGGAGTTGATCACATGGTGTTTTAAAAAATAATTGAAATAAAAATTTTCAAGTAGGAGATTTAACCTCAAGGTAAATATTTCTGGGATCTCCTGAAAAACCAACTGATCTGGGACCAGCTGCCCATGCAACCTAATACCCTGAAGTTATATAGCACTGGCCTCACCCCTTTCAGGCACAAACATCTTTAGTCCCTTATACCCACACATTTCTCCTTTTTATATTGTCTCCTTGGCCCTTGATTTCTTGATATCTGGATTAAAGTATAGAAAATGATAACTTTTCAAATGAATCCCAACAATACTTGTTTTCAATATAAATAGCTATTGAGTTCTTTAATCTTCCTTAATTGTTAGGGAGTATTTTTTCAAAATAATATGACATCACAATGGGACTAGGTGCACTTTGGCCAATATTATTTTATATGTGACCTAATTAAGTTAATAAGAAGTTATTGAACATCTGTGAAGCACTGGCGGTATAGCCATCTTCTTTTAAGTAACTTATAGACATTCTCTGCCTGTACCAGTCAACTTGCAACAAAACTGACTAGATTTAGGGTAGGGTAGATTGCAACCTGTTAAATAAAACAAAGTTGTAGGTATTCATTTTTAAAAAATATATATTTTTATTGATTTCAGAGAGGAAAAGAGAAGGAGAAACATCAATGATGAGAGAGAAAATCATTGATCGGCTGTCGTCTGCATGCTCCACACTGGGGATCGAGCCCACTACCTAGGCATGTGCCCTGACAGGAAATGGAACCATGACCTCCTGGTTCATACATAGGTCAACATTCAACAACTGAGCCATGCCAGCTGGGCACTATACAACTTTTAAGCAGGTATTTATTTAGAAATTTGTTAGTTCATAAATAAAGATGATAGAGTTGTAATCAAAATTAGAGAATACACAAATCTTTAAATTATATTCTTTATTTTTGGGAAAAAACACACACATAACTATTTTATGAGGAAGAATTTTCCTTCTTGGAATAAAAGAGAGTCCTTGAAAAGTAAGGTTCACTTGTTTTCTCACTGAACATAGTTATAGAAAGTAGGTCACTGCTTTCCTCACCAAATTAACAAAATATGTTAGCCCTTGAACTTAAAAAAAAAATAATATCGCCAATGCTAGAATGGCCATGCTGTTCTTCATCTATTCCTTAGTTGGGAAAGAGCTGTTTACATGTTCTTTGACCTGATTTGTTGCCTTCAGAATGCTTCAGTGTTTCTTCTACTTACAAGACAGAGTGTGAAGATTTGCCAAATCCTAGTACCAACTTTTCTGGCTGTGGCCATTATGTGACATTTTGACTTTGGAATTCCTCATTAGTTTGATTTAATTTTCTACAGTCATGGCAATACAAATGAAATTAATCCAGACTGAATAGATAAAATTATAAATCAGTTATCAAATGAAGTCTATCAATTTACTCTTTTTTATTCCAAAAGTTCTTAATTTCCTTAAAAAACCCCGTGGTCCTTACAACTAATACCTCTTCTGTATAAGATGGTACTGATTTTATAGGTAAGTAGGAATTTTACCCTTTCTGGTATTTTCCTATAGCCATGTTGACTTTCTTGAAGCCTCTAATAAAATCTGCACACATAGTCAGTATTTTTGCTCCTAAAGTTCACTCTGAATGAAACCCCAGTACCTTCTATCCATTCTGAGAATTCCTAACTATCTCACTTCTGCTTTCACCATTCCACCAGTAGGTCTGCTTTAGCTCAGGTATCTAAGGAGGTACATATTGCCAAGTTCAACAGACCCTCCTCCATCTTTGTCTTACTTGATCTTTCTGCAGTGTTTGACCCTCTCCTTGAAACTTCTATTACCTTGAGTGACACTACAGTCTCCTAGTTTTTCTTTCCCTTCTTACTTAGTTTCTTTCACAGATTTCTATCGATATTTTTCTGCCTATCCCTTAAATAAATTAAAACACATTTTATTTTTGGTCTTTTCACACACTCATCTTTTCCTTGAGGGATCTACTACATAGTTATAGCTAAAGACACATGCCAAAAGCTGGATCTTCAGCTTAGATCTTTCTTTTCTGCCCCACACTTTTATACACATTCCCTAAATACACATATTTATTTACATGGACTACAATGCTTCAAATTCAATCCATAATTTTGCACCTATGACTGATCTTTTCCTCTTACTCCTTATCATGTGGAAGAGAATCTTTATATATGCAAAAATCTAAGCTGAAGCTTGGGACTAATCCTAATTATCTTTTGCTTAATGTGGAGTCCATTCATTTACTCCAGGGTGGTGGAGAAGAGTTGTAGAGGGCACTTACTTTCTGCTCCAATGGCATGCTGTGCAGCCCACTTGATGCCCACTTGCAATAGGCTCCCCAGATTTTACATGTTGGCAACCTAATTATTCTCAAGATCTGACCTTGGGCTTTTCCCACTTCCACAGAAGAGCCAGTCAATGATTTTTTAAATTGCAAATCTAGTCTCATTATCCCCCAAAAGCAAACAAATAAACAAAATAAAAAAGACTTTATGAGGCTCATAACCTATAACACAGATTTTGCAACTTTTTTTCCATAAAGAAAATCTTAAGTGCAAGCCTAAACAGATAAAAGCTAATAAACTTTTCTTTCCTAGCAGGTCCTGAGGAGACTCTATAATCTTTAAACAACTGACCTACAGTATAAAGTACAGATTCTTCTAAATGGCAAACAAGGCCTTCTTATCTTACCTTCCAGGTACTCACACCAACTTTCCACCTGGGCTCCATCACATTGATCTTCCTGCCTTTCTCTAAACTGGCCACATTTGGTTGGGGCCTCTCTGCTGTTCCACACCTTTACTGGCTGCCTGAATGTTCTTCCCACCTTTTATGACTGATAACATCCGGTTCATCTTTGAGACCCATTAAACTGTTCCCTCAGAGGCATAGCTCAATGCTCCCCCTACATCTTGTAACCCCAGTATCATTCATTATTCCTGCTTCTGTGTACCTTAGTATTTTGTATATATTTATTTATATCTATGCATATATTTACATACACCTCTATTTTACATATATATTTATTTTCTGTTTATGGGTTAATTTCTTTCATCATACTGTGAACTCTTTGAAAACAAGTGCTATATTCATCTTTGTATTCCCAGCCTATAGCAGGGTCCTTAGACCAAATTCAATACCTAGTACCTTTTACAATGATTTTATGTAGTTGCTATTTTTCTGGATATGTTACTTACAAAATCTAATCCATTTCCTCAAAAGCACAGATACATTTATCCCCTTTGGCACAGTTCTGCACTGCCCTATTATGGTTCCTTTATTTATTATATCAATAAGTGTCAGTCAAGTGCTCTATCTTCATGGACTTTAATTTAAATTTGTAGAAGTTTTTTTTAGATCATTCATTCATTTCTTAATTCATCCAACAAGCATTTATTGAGAACCTAGAGTGTACTTGGCTCAGAGAAGTGGAGCATTTCCTGATGTTAAATCTTGCTGTCCATGCTGATAGCTTTCAAGGTTAACACATTATGGATCTTTGGAAGAGAAAGTAAATTTGGCTTTTAATATACACTAATACTAAGAATGGATGGAGAAATTGAAGAAAGGAAAAAATAAAACAGTTCTTCCTTTACTTATAAATGTACATATCATATTGAAGTCATTATCACTTCCAAAGAATATACTCACATGATACAAAACTAAAGCCAGAATTCATTTTCTGTCTGCCTAAAAACTTTATTATGACTTCTTCATATTAAGATAACTTATAGAATTTCTTTGGATTGTAGTATTTCATATACATACATAAATGAACAAAATAGTACTTATCCATTTTGGTAGTCATTTGTGTAGCTGTAGGTCATTAAACTGAGAATTTAAGTGATTATTATTGTGATTTCCATAAAAAAAGTTCTCAGTTGATTGTTGATGTTTTTTAAATGCTTTCTGATTAAGGATTACCCACAGCTGCCAAACTCAAGCTATTTATTGCTTGAAATGGTCACATTTTTATGCAACAAGCATGGAAAACACTTGACTTTTTGGGGACTGTTTTGTATTTTTAGAAAAAGAAAAGGAGAAATTAATATTTATTGAATGTCCATTATGTACTAGGATGTTGCTCTTCCTTTAATCTTCCCAATCAATCTTGGGGCAAAAGATATCGCCTTTATTTTTGCTAATTCAGAAAAATGGATCTCAAGGGAAGTAATTTGTCCCAGATTCTTACTAGAAACTGGCAGAGTCTGATTTAGAATTTGGTGCTCTGATGTCCACTCCTACTCTTTTTCTACGCAATGTTGCCTCACACAAATGTTCAAGGCTAGTGGTGAATAGCATAACCCAGGAAAGTTAACTAAAAGATGCCATTTTAAAAATGATAACACTTCTGGCATGATCTTCTTATTGCCGTTTGTCTCCGTGGTACATCCTGTGTATTTGTAACTGTGATTCACTTTTCACTGTCTATAGCTCATTTCTAGTTCTTCCCCAAGGCTGTGAAGCTTGTTAGAGTTGTTTTGTATAAAACCTTTATGTCTATTCGTTAGAAATTACAATTTTCAAAATTATTTTGGCCTTCAGTGTAACAAACATGCTTTTCTTCTTGTGTGAAAGGAAATCTACAGTGAACAGTCCATTTTTCTGCCTTATTTGATCCTGGTGCACAATTCTTCTTCTAATTTTCTGTTCTTTTAAATTATTATGTTTTGTGGTTACTGAGTCAGAAATATGACATTATTTTGTACTCATGTAAGTATACTGTACTCCAGGTTTTATATATAATGAAACAGTATTTGCTGTCCAAACATGAGATTACTGTAAGGAAACTCAGACCTAGAGCAGAATATATTCAGGTCTGGAACTATTGTGAAGCTTGATATTCTAAAAAAGAACAAACACAGAATTGGGGCTGTTATAATTTTATGTCAAAGCATTAAAATTCATTGCATTTGGCATTTCAACAATGGAACACTGTGTAAAAATTTAAAACATGCATCTGTTACCCTGATTTCCATTCTTTTCCTCCAGATCAAGAAAACAGCAGCTTGTGCTTTTCATTGAGCTTTCTAATGAAGGAAGTGTATTCACAAAGAAAATTATAATCTGAACCAATGGAATAATGAATGGAAGGAATTAGGTCTGTATTTTTGTGTTTCTATCAACTTTAATTAAAAAAGCCTAAGTTAGCAATGCTTCAAATTATAAACTAGTAACTAAATATTTTGAATATTTACTATAAACAACTTTATTATTTTCTATAATTTCAATTAGGTTCTGCCTTGAATACTTACCAGTTTTATTTTGCAGAACAGATCATCAAATGAGAAAACTAATTTTTTTAAATCATAATAGCATAACAAAATTACTTCACTGCTTGTCCTGTCCTCTCTGTGAGTCATCAATAACATCAATGTAAAAAATTTGTTTAAAGAAACTGATCATCTTTCCATGCTACCCATCTGCTTTTCATCCCCTCATAACCTTAGCCCCTAAAACAAATGATCTGAGTCTGCTAATAGGGAGTTAACAAGGTATCCTTTTTAGTGGACTGAATCAAGCACAGCAGAGAAAAGGCCTCCCTTATCACCTATGTCATTTGGCAGATATAAAAGCCATACCCTTTTTGCCTAAATTCTCACATTTGGTTGCAGAACCAAATCTAAAATCAAGATCTTCAGGCTAATTTGTATGCTACACCAGACGTTGCTCAGACTGACTTCAACCAGTGATTTGACTAGAGTCTGTGTTCTGCATATATTGTAAATTCAGTGCCTCAAGATTTCACAGATTTTTAAGTTATATTTATTCATTCCACAAATATTTATTGAGCATCTACTATGTGCTACAGATATAGCTATGAAGGAGAGTTAAACAAATTCCTTCACAGGGCTTAAATGCTAATAAAGGAGTAGACAATAAATAAACTGATAAATCTATAACTTAATAATAGGTATTCAAAGCAGGATAAGGAGATGAATTATTTTATATAGAATGAGTTGTTTGACTGTATTTCTTTTTCAAGTGAAGATGGATTTGAGACATTTGGGGGGAGGTATAAACAGAATGCATGGATGCTATTATCCTTCTTGGTGGGACTTAATTCAGTATATTTATACTTTCATGAACACATGCACACACACACACACACACACACACTCACACACACACACACAGAATGTGTTAGTGAGCTTGTTGTAACAATGGTTTTTCTAGTGAATTGTTAAAATGCTATTTTAAATATATATTTATCTTTTTTCATTCTGTTACTCCAATTTATTCCAAAGACGTCATCTAACAATGTTAATGCATCTAACTGTTGATGCAAAATTTGAAAGGCCAAGAGACATAGAAAAAATACTACAGAATGAGTTAGTAAAACGGCAACTCAGCACAGTTGTGAAGAAGCTTTCCTTCTTCCTGGGGAATTACAGTGTATTGCAAAGAGCTAACTTCTCTCTTAGGCTCCCTCTCACCCTGCTTTTTCAGGAAAGAGTAATGACAGTATTCATAGCTCCTCAACGGTCTTGAGACAAATGACAAATGTTTTATTTCTTCCTCCTCTACTGTTTTTTTTTTTTTAAAAATATATTTTATTGATTTTTTACAGAGAGGAAGGGAGAGAGATAGAGAGCCAGAAATGTCGATGAGAGAGAAACATCGACCAGCCGCCTGCCAACATACATGCCTTTGACTGGAATCGAATCCAGGACCTTTCAGTCCGCAGACCGATGCTCTATCACTGAGCCAAACCGGTTTCGGCCCTCCTCTACTGTTTTCAAATACCTGGGAGTTTTCCTCTACAAATGAAAAAAGAATATCAAATTGATAAAAGCTGGTATCAAGCCCTTACTATGTGCCAGCCACTAGGAAGAACTAATCATTAATAACTTCCTGGTATAGTACATGTACAAAGTATTTTACAAGAGTTATTTACTTTAACAAGAACAAAAATCCCGTGAGTTAAACATTATTATATTCATACTGTGGGTAGGTGACCTGAAGAGGTTAAACATCTATCTTGCTCAAGGTCATACATGTCATCCGGGGAGTCAGACATGGAACCTAGCAATTGGACTTAAGGCCTCAACTCTTAAACACAGCCATCTGCTTGAGTCTTTTATTTTTAAAAAATAAATTTGTGGGTCAGGTTCTAAATGAAAGGTAGGAAAAAAAAAAAAAAAAGAACTGCATGGCATGAGGCACAAAATGGCTAAGAAAGGTCATTGGTCATGATCATAGGAAAGCAATCTAGTGTGATGAAAGATCGTGGTTTTTCAAATATTTGTCTGTTCTTTCTGAGAGTGATTCCCGTGAACATGAGAAGTTGTCGAATGTAATAGCACAAGTTGATGTAAACTGAAACCTTGGAGAAAATTAGATGATTTTTTCATTGTAGGAATTTTTTAGACAATTACTTGCAGTAAAACATTTGTAGGAAGTGTGTGGAAAGACCAGGGAAAAGCCTTGCAAATATCATCCAAAATCAAAAGGGTAATTGTGGTTGATGGATAACATGAATTTTTGTTATAACATGAATTTTTGATCCCTACTTCTTCTTTCTCCCGTGGCTGCTAAGAGTGACATTATTCACAGCTGTAAGCATTTATCTGATTACACATTCATTAATTCAGCCAATATTTATTGAACATCTACTTACTCTAAGACCAGGTCAAGTATAGAGATACAAGTTTTATAAAATATATAAAAATTAAAGAGTGAATTTCTGATTTAAAAGATCTTATTGATGTTCCTTCTTCCCATAATTATTTAACACAAATTATGAGAGTAAATAATATGTGATATATGTTTGCTTCAGGCTTACAACCAATATCAAGGGAACATATATAGCTGAGCTCATGCACTAAGTATTCTAAAGAGGAGACAGAAAATAATTAAATAAACAAATTCAGATAAACTATTAGTAATATTATGATGGGATTAAGTAGAGAGCTGTGAAATAGGATAACAGTGTCCTTTATGGAGGGAGATTAAGAAAAATTCTCTGAAGGGGAGACATATAAGCTGGGATGAGAAGATGAAGTGGAGACAGTCATTGAGAAAGCCAGTCAGAAAAAAGTGCAGAGAAAGGAAATGAAAGACTTAACGTGGGAAGTAGGAGAACTAGAAGAAGGGGGATTTAGTGACTTATGATATATTTTTTTAAAAAAACACCTGTACATTTAATTGCAGAGACAAGACAACAGGTTTTAGAGACATTCCTATGATGCCTGCTATACTTTCCTGTTTTCAAGACAATGAGGTGAGCATTAAATGGATTGAAGAGCCATGAAGAGGTAAGAGGGAAAAATTCTAGTCAAATTTTATCAGTTATCCAAAATACTAAGGGACAAATTGTATTTCCAGAATGTTCTCCAAAGAATAATATACCAAGGTAAAATCTTAGGATACACATTCTATATTAAAATAAAAGAATGTTTTATTTTCCAACAGTAAATTGAGACACTGGGGATGGTAAATTTGTTATAAAAAGAATTTTGAAACTTTAGTTAAAAGGCTTTATTGAAAATATTTGTCAAGACAGTGTTTCAGAAAAGTCATTGCTGAGGTCAATATCTATGAAAAAAATGACATTTTTGTTTCAGTTCAAAAATTGCAGAAATAAATTTTCACTAATGAATACTTCCTTATTTTAACAAGGTACTTTTTAGTATTGTTACCCTGAAGTTCTGACACCTCATTACTTGGCAAATTTATATGGTTTTCGGATCTCTGAGTTATAGAAAGTAGACACTGTAAAGTTCTAACTTAGTTTCATTATTTATATGACTGGAAATTAAGTCATGAGGGACCACTAACAACGTGATTGAAACTTTGTGGTCAGCTTCTAGGTTGTCAAAATAATTCAACATATATTACTCACATGCTCACAAGCACACACATAATGAACATGCATGGCCACATACACACATGAAAACCATGCTGTGTGTGTGTGTGTGTGTGTGTGTGTGTGTGTTTTAATTTATTTCAGAGAGGAAGGAGGAGGAAGAGATAGGAATGTCAATGGTGAGAGAATCATTGATCAGCTGCCTCCTGCATGCTCCCTACTGAGGATCGAACCCAAAACCCGGGCATGTGCCCTTGACTGGAATTGAACCTGGCACCCTTCAGTCTGCAGGCAGACACTCTGTCCACTGAGTCAAACCAGCTAGGACTGAAAGCCATGCTTTCATTGAGGGCATCGAAAGGACACGAGAGTAACAGGCTTATCATTACTGCTATATGCTTATAATAGGTGACCTCTAGTCAGAATATTCTTCAAAGTATTCTTTAAAGATCATTGCAATGTGCCCAGATTACCTCTCTGCTGGGGAAATGACTCTTCTAAGGGGCCAAAAAGGAGCATAGTCTGGAAACCTCTGGTTTTCATCTTTTTCTTTGACACAATCTCAATCCGGTTCTTTCTCTGATACTTAATTCTCCATATCCTTGCTTCTCATAAACCAGCAGCATCATCTGGGAGCTTGTCTTGAAATGCAAAAATTTCAAGCCCCAACCCCAGACCTGCTGAATCAGAATCTGCATTTCAACTGCAAATGTTGTGTACTTTCAAGTTTTAAACTCTCCTCTACATTCAAGCATGCTCAAATTTTCCCTGTCTTACAAAACTGTCATTAGACCTTACCTATGTTTCTTTGCTATAACTATGTTTTCCCTTTCTTTTCATGGCCAGTCTTTCATGCTGCTGCATATTAGAAGGTTCTAATTCCTTCTTGCTCCATACTACCCTGGAATCTGGGTTCATGTCCATCTGTAGTGCACACATAAAAGCCATTGTCCCTCAACATCCTTTTACCTTATCTGACCTAGCATCCACCATTCCTCCCTTCTCTGACCATGGAGTTCACACCCCTCCCTCAGGGTACAGCCTACCCTGGTTAAGTCAAATAGTTGATCACATTCCTCCTGGCCAAAGTGATTGGTGCCTACAGTAGTATGGCTTGTGACCCCTTAGAATTATTAAGGAACAACCAGATATGTTTGGGACTTTTGGAGAGGGAGACTTTTTACTTTTATTTCAGGGGCTTTTAAGATGACCGGATGTAAGTTCTGGAGTTTCTGTTGCAATCCATACTGCCTTTAGACCCAGGTAGAAGTGACCTCTTATCTGGACCCCATGCTCTTGTCCTCTTCCAGGTCTGTTGCTTCCCATTGGTCAAAGAACCTTCAAGGCAATGGGGATTCACCAGACAAAGCCTATGACACCCCCTTATCCAGGACCCAGGACTGTGGAATTCTCTGTCCAATTGACCCCATGCCTCCTTATGCAATTCTTGGGCTGTCTTCAGAAGAGTTTTTGGCTGCTGCCGGTATGTGTACTTATCTGTCTGAGTGGCAACTAGGGGAAGCTGTTGTGGACAAAGCTTGCTCCTGTGGGCTGTGTGTTCACACATGTCTGTGAGAATCTCCTTGTGGCAAGGTGCAGCCAGAGGTGGAAGGAGAAGCAGCCACCTACAGCTATCACTATTAATTTACTGCTGATAGCAAATGAGACCTATTCCCATGACTGTGCCCTAGAATGTCACCAATGACTTCTACATTGCCACAGCTTTTCCTCTGTCATTTCCTTTGAGTGCTGTCCTTCATTTGGCACCACTGGTTTCCTTAAGACTTAGAAAACTCAATTCTCAAGTACTCCTATTTTCAACATGCCATGAACCTTACAGTTGAAATAGACTCTTCCCTTACCCTCTGGTTTCACCCTTACAACCTTTCAATTAAAAATTTGTTTTTAATCAGTAAAAACCTCACCTCCCTCACCGTAGATATCCTGGATTAGTTACTTCAATAGATTTCAAACTAGTTTCATTCATCTGAAGTGCATCTTATACATAATCATAAGAGTAGCTTCTAATAGAAAATTGATTATATATATATATACACATATATATTCCTATTTATTAATCACCAGTGCTTCCTCTTCAACTAATGAATGCAAACAATCTGTTTTAAAAAGAATACATTTTTGTTGATTTCAGAGAGGAATGGAGAGGGAGAAAGAGATAGAAACATCAATGATGAGAAAATTATTGGTTAGCTGCCTCCTGCATGCTTCCTTCTGGGGATCAAGCCCACAATCCAGGTGTATTTGACAGGAATCTAACCTTCAGCCTGCAGGCCGAGGCTCTATCCACTGAGTCAAACTGGGTAGGAGTACACACAATCTTTAAGACAACTTACAAATCCCTTCATGCTCTGTCCCTTGCTTACATGTCCAACTTACTTCATTATTAACCAAATATTTATTGTCTACTTGTGGAAGGCAGAATTCTAGGCAGTGAGGATACTGTGGTGAACATGATAAGGTGCCTACTTTTAAGGAACTACTAAGAACAGATCATCTGTAAACAAATAAACAGATAAACCAATAAGGGAAATTTTATAATTATTAATAAAACGTGTTCATAGAATAAAAATAGGGTAGCTAAATTAAGGTGTAAGCTTTGAAAATCTTTTCTAGATATGTGACATTGAAGCCGAGTATGTGAATGACTAAAACACATACCTGAAGTACAGCTGAGTGAACTTTTTAAGGAGAGCTCAAGGAGCATGCAAAGGCCCTTAGAGGAAGAAGTACTGCCCACGTCAACTCAACCTCAGACTTGCAGTTCCTCAAACATGCCGGGCTATTACCTGCCTCTGTGGCTTTGCGCACATACGTCTGTCTGCTTGGCACACCCTGTCCTTCGCTCCACCCTTCTAGTTCAATTTACCGGTTACCTCCAGTTAAGGCTGCTTGAATTGCCAGCCACTTGCCCAGGAGATGGAGGTGGTTCCTCCTCTGTGCTCCCTCCCCTTTCCTGGCATGAATTTCCACTATAATAATCCTCTTATGGTGTTGAAATTCTCTTAAAAGCAGAGAACATGTTGCATCATCTTGTTTTTCTAGAGCCTTGCATATGTCACACACTCAGTGAGTACTTATTTAAATGGATGAAGGAAATGTTCTTTTGAAAATCTCTCATCTGTTAAAATCTCTATGCCATTTTGTTCTAAATCTTTTCAAAGAACTCTGTAACTTCCTTAATTTTTTGTGTAGTGTACTTTTCTTTCTGTTTTTTCTCCCCATCTAGTCTTTAGGATTCTCTAGGGCTGAAGACTTAAAGCTTCCTAGTTCTGAGACCTTTTGAATTTTCAAAATTTCAACAACCATTTCTGTGTTGACTTAAATTTTTTGTTCTCAAAATTATGCTGTTTTAAAATTTCTTTATTCATGCTAATTCAGTTGACTTTAAGTTTATTGCTTTCTTTCTTGCCCTTAGGATCTTAAACAATATCAAGAGAAATAGTGGGCAAAAAAAAATCTAAGTTGGGATATGTTTTTAAGGAAACCCTGGTATCTCCATGTAAAATAGTTGTCAAATAGCTTTGAGTTAGACATGCTAAGTGCTTTATAAATATAGTAGTTTAACCTTCACAATGGTCTCATAAAGTAGGTATTTTTATTACCTCTATTTATAGGTAGGACAAATGAGGGTTAGAGAGATTGGGAATTTGTCATCAGCTATCAGTCAGTGTAGTAGCCTGGCTTCTAACTCAAGCCTGTGTGATTTGACATTCAATCAGTAGGCTAAAGGACATAGAATGTAGCTTAAATATTAAATATTTTTATGATAAGTCTGTCTCTCAAGTAAAGCCAAGAATGTAATAGGCCTGAAATTCCTGCAGCCAATTAGTAATTTGGATTTGTATCCAGCCTATTACTATCTTATTTTGTCTCATAAACAGACATCAAAAATATTCTTTTTGATTCCAGCCACAACACTTTGTGTTTCTTGCATATATCAAAACATCTGGAAAGGGCAAGAATAGGACTCAGATAGTGGCTTTGAAAAACTTTTGCTATATAATTTAGGGGTAGAAATTAGAATTCACTCAGACCACTAAGAGGCACATTTTGTAAATCAAGCAATGCTACAATCAGCTTTCAGGCACTCCAAATGCTTCTTTCAGACAATGCTTTTGAGGTTAAATATGCTTCTCTTAGATAGCTAGGCTAAAAATGGGACAGGGATCTGATTTCTTGGGTAATTAAATCCTTAGTGAGCATTGAAATCAATGTCCCATTTTCCTGCCCTGCAGTTAGGACAGAGGCTTCTGTGGGGACATCATAGCAGCCATCCCATGAGGAGAAAGGCAGGAAATACTTACTCACTACAGTAATTCAGTTACACAGGAGAAACCCCAACACAAGCAGAGTGCATTCTACCTTCCTTCTCAGGAAAAGGTTAAACAGCCTGTTGTGACTTCAACAGCAATTCAGTCCACAGAGGCTCCAAAACTTTAGATTTTTTAAGAAATAGCTTGGATCAGTTGGATATCCTATTTGAATCTGGGAATTAAAAGTGATTGACTTTGTAGTGATGAATTTTTATGACTGTTCAGTGTGCATTGTGATTTCAAGTTGTGATCTAAATTGCATAATGGTTGTACATATTCAAATGTTTAACAATATAATCCTATCTAATAAAGAGGGAATATGCTAATTGATCATCACACCTCACAAGATAGCAGCTGTGCACACAGCCACAAGATGGCGGTGCCCATTCCCTTTAGCCTGGCCTCATCCAGCCTCAGTCCCTCAGGCCCCTCAACCCTGCCTCATCCAGCCAGAGTCCCTCAGTCCCCTAAGGTATCCCAGATTGGAAAGGGTGCAGGCTGGACTGAGGGACACTCCTCCACCCCCATACATGAATCTTGTGCACCAGGCCTCTAGTACTGTATGTTAGATAACACTCTGTTGTTTCCAAGCACCTTCCACATCTCTTATGATCATAGCAATTGTTCATTGGCCCAAAACTTATTAGCACATATTATTTTGATTCAATCCTCCCAAAATACTAGAAGATAAGGAACTGAAACTCAGAGACATTCTCTAATGTGATAAATGATGAGGTAAAATCCAAACCTACATTTGTCTCACTTCGAAGTCAGTGTCCTGTAACAGTCCTCTGCTGCCTCACAAGAGTGAGATGTGGTAGGATGGAGATTATATCCATTTCCAGCTGGGGAAAGTGTGGCCTGGGTTAACTGCCTTGGGTTAAGGTCCTATAACTTGGTAAGTGGAAGACCTGGAATGTGAATCCAGGTTTCTGGATTTTCATGTCAGTATTTTATCTACATCAGCAAAGTTGCAAAATTTTAGAGGCATCTGAATGGTTAGAAATGCCATCTGGTCCCTCAAACCACTCTCAAACTTGACTATTATTTTTCATATACTAGTGGCTTAGTACATGAAATTCATGCACCCGGGGTGGGGTTCCCTCTGCCCAGCCTGCACCCTCTCCCATGGGGATCAGGCCTAAACCTGTGGTCGGACATCCCTCTCACAATCTGGGACCGCTGACATCTAATTGCTCATCTGCCTGCTTGCCTGATTGCCTCTAACCCCTCTTCCTGCCTGCCTTATCACCCTAACTTCTCTGCCTGCCTTCCTGTCTGCCTGATTGCCCCTAACTACCCTTTCCTGCTGGCCTGATCTTGCCCCCAACTGCTCTCCCCTGCTGGCCTGATCTCACCCCTAACTGCCTCTGCTTGCCTTATCACCTTTAACTGACCTCCCCTACCAGCCTGGTCACCCCCAATGGCCCTCCCCTGCTGGCTTGATCTTGCCCCCATCTGCCTTCTTCTGCTGGTCTGATCACCCCTAATGGCCTCTACCTTGGCCCCCACCACCATGGCTTTGTCGAAAAGGAAGTTGGACATTCAAAAGATAGCCAGTCGACCCAATCTAATTAGTACATTACCCTTTTAGTAGTATAAATAGATTATACAGGATAGGATTGCTTAAATGGGGGTGGGAGGAGCCTTTCTCATCAGGAGGACAACTCTTGGCAGACAAAAATACATAATCCCTATATCTAGACTGATGTCCAGCCATATGCACTATACTGACAAACCAGTCATTAAAAATTGAACCATTTTCTCACACCTTACACCAAACAGCTGTTGCCCTTAAAACCCCTCTTCAGCCCCCCCTCCCCCCACCCTTAGGTTCTGCCTTCACAGTTCACCCAGATTAGGTTCTGATTGGTCGGTTTCTATGTCAGTCAGTGTCAAAAGCTCTTCCTCCTAGGCAGCCATTGGCTCCTTGCACTTCACCCAGATTAGGTTCTGATTCGTTGGTTTCTATGCTAGTCAGCGTCAAAAGCTCCTAGGAAACCATTAGCTCCTCACAGTTCACCCAGATTTGGTTCTGTGATTGGTCAGTTTCTATGCCTCTCAGCATCTCTGGGCCTATCAATGGGCTTGATCAAAGAGGAGGGACTGATCAGCAGCCCCGGTGGAGGCCTGAGAGAAAGAGGTGTGCCTGTTGGCCAGGGCCTGAGAGAAAGAGGCAAGGGCTGATCAACAGCTGCCATGGAGGCTACAGATCAGACCTTGCTTCTCTCTTCCCAGGCTTCTCTTCAGGCCAGATCCGTAGCCTCCTTGGCAGCCAGTGCTGGGTTGTGGCACCTGCAGCAGTGGGCAGTCAGTGCTGGGTCATCATGGCAACCCAGAACTGACTTATGATTGGTTGAGCCTTCAGCGTTTTGGATATTACAACCCTGGGTCTTTATATACTAGGATGCCTTGGGCTTATTCCACATATACCTAAAAAACAAAAAAACAAAACAAAACAAAAAAACAACCCAAAACCTTAGCCCATCCTGGTGTAGCTCAGCAGTTGAGCATCGACTCAGGAACCAAGAGGTCACCAGTTTGATTCTGGGTCAGAGCATATGCCCAGGTTCTGGGCATGATCCCCAGTTGGGGGTATGCAGGAGGCAGCCAATAAATTATTCTCTCTAATCATTGATGTTTCTATCTCTCCCTCCCTTTTTCTCTGAAATCAATAAAAATATATTTAAAAAAAACAAAAAAAAAATCTTATCAATAGAGTGTAAGTCAAATTTTTGAACTGGGAATGAAGCCTTTCAAAGATATAATGGTTCTGATACTACCAGCTGACAAAAGTCTCATTACCATTTAGGGGTGTGGGAATACAATGTTAATGGAAGCTACTAGATACTAATGGTTGTTAGTTACTCCGGACTGATGTAAGGTGAGTTTTCTTTGTAGGATGCTCTAAAAGCCCTGAGGTCAGTGCTTTGATGGAAAAGGAAAGATGAAGGGTGACAATAGAGAAGAATCACTCTGTATTCAGTGGGTCATCTGTTGGTCAGGGAATGCCTGCATTTTCACTCTCCTTGAAAAATGTAAAAGCAGAATCAACATAGATTTTTCTGATTTTGATGTAACAATAGTCATATTCTCTACAATTTTTAATTGTTAAAAAATAGCATGATAGTTTTTTCAGATAGGGATCTGCCCATTCCCCAATGTCTCCACCACAGTCCCCCTCCCAAAGAAATTATGTGTGAAAGAATCTTTGAAAATCACTTTCAAATCTAGTCTTGTTCTGATACCTCCACATTCTCAATGACATTGGAAAAGTTGGTCAGGATACCCATAGGCAAGTCAATACCAGCAGCATGAATATAAAAGGAAATTGTGTGGTGACCCACAAACTACCCCCTTAAGGCCATTAAATTGTCCAGAAACATTTGTTTATATTATACAGTTTACAGGCAAATGTACCCAAATGAGCTCCAGAGCTCTATTTCAGAACTTTTACTTTCATATACCCACCAGTGAATATGAAAGGGACTTTTCTCTGTTTAATTTCTTCTTTAGAATCCTAAACCATTTCCTTAAAGTGTTTTTGATCCTCAAATGCTCTTTTGAAAATTATTTTTCCCTTTTTGCTAAATGGTTCCTTTTAGCTACTTATACAAAACATTTATTTAAAAATACTCAAAGTGTTAGAACACTGATGATTCCAGAAAAAAGATGATATTAAACCAGAGGCCCAGTGCACAAAATTAGTGCACAGGAAGGTCCCATTAGCCCAGCCTGCATCCTTTCCAATCCTGGACCCCTTGGGGGATGTCCAACTGCCAGGACCCAGGGGATGTCCAACAACTGGCAGTTGGAGGTCATCCTTCTCACAATCCTGAACCTCTGGCTCCTAATCGCTCACCTGCCCATCTGCCTGGTCACCCCTAACTGCCCCCCACCTCTGCTGCCAGCAAGGTCACCCCAACTGCCCCCTCTTTGCTGGCCTGGTTGCCCCTTACTGCCCCCCCCCCCACCTCCAGCCTGGTAACACCCAACTTCTCCCCTCTGCCAGCCTGTTGACCCCTAACTACCCCCCTTGCTGTCCTGGTTTCCCTCAACTGCCCCCCCTTGCTGGCCTAGTTATCCCTCACTGCCCCCATTGCCAGCCTAATTGCCCCCAACTACCCCCCCCCCCTTGCTGGTATGGTCACCCCCAATAGCACCTACTCCTGGTCACCTCTTACTGCCACCCTTGCAAGCCTAGATGCCTAAAAATGCCCCCCTCTGATGGCCTGGTTGCCCTTTACTGCCCTCCACCGCCAGCCTGGTCATATGTGAATATTTGCCCTCCCCATTGGCCTGGTCACCCCATGCAGCCTGCTTGTTCATTCATTTGGTCATTCCTCACTAACACCCCTGATGGTCTGATTGCCCCACACAGCCTGCTGTTCAGTCATTTGGTTGTCCCTCACTAATCCTGCTGCCAGCTCAGTCACCCACGCAGCTTGCTTGTTCAGTCATTTTGTCGTCTCTCACTAAACCCTCTGCCAGTCTGGTTGTAGACAGCCATCTTGTGAGGGTATGATGGTCAATTTACATATTACCTCTTTATTATATAAGATGTCATTATGGCAAAGTGGATAAAACACTGAATTAAAAGCCCAGGGACCCAGGGCTCAGTCTGGTTCATCCACTAAGAACATGCACATAAATCCTTTGAGTCTCAGTTTCTTGCAATGCCTGATGCATTCATTGTTTGTTGTTTGTTATATAAAGAAATAAGGGATGAATTTGCATAATTAAGAGAAACTGAGAAACTCTAAGTAACCTTTTGATGGTAAGAATATCTCTTTAGACTCTACCTTTGTACCTTTTAATAAGTTTCATGATACCTAGGAATGACTTAAACATCATTAAAATCTTCATATTCATTAGGGCCTTTCCTAGATATTGAATAAACTATTAATAGTCTTCTGTAAAAATGAATGGAATAGAATCAAATTTATTCTGTACATTTTAATATCTATTTTGTAGGTATAAATAACAGAAGCAACTAATTTTTTATAATAGTACCAAAATTCACTAATTAGGCATCTCCAAGAAGTTAATATTTTATACTGAGTAATTAATGTAACATTTCTTTGATTTTAGTCTCAAACGTTTTTGACATTTTGTCTTTCTTAGACCTATTTAGTCATGCTTATTTACATTGCTTTAGTAATCATGCATATATCTTAAATATGGATTTGAATCTGAAAAAATGTAAAATTTCTGGTACCTTGTCCATTATTGAGAAATTGATTATTCAATTGCACATGCAAATTATACCTTTTAACTGTGAAAGAACATATTTGTAGAACAGCATTTAAAATTCTACCAGAGGAACTTAATGACTTAAAAGAGTCTAAATTGAGATAAATTATTTTCTTTATACTGTCAGCTTCATTTCTTAGAATGACTGCCTTAAATTATCAGCTTGGATTTTGGGTGACACATTGCCTTAATCACAGTGTGTAGGGTTACTTCATTTCATTTCCCAGAAATTCAGGGAAATCTGCAGGCCTGTATTTATTATGTACATGACTTTAAACACATTTGGGAAGTTCATAAATTTCTTCTGAAATATAAAGGGGGAAAGTCACTGTAACAGCGTCCCATTTAATTGTTTTTTAATAGAAGTGGCCATCTGGGGCTGTGTCTAGTCTCTACGCCAAGTATCATGCTAGGATACTGTCCATGAGAAATAATGGGGGAAAGATGAGCAAGTGTGCCTCTTTTATTAGGCAGGTTATCACTAATAATTCTCATAAACAATTAATGTTTGAGGAGAATTCTCATCTAGTCCTAAAAAATATATTTATTTATAAATGTTCCCAGTGACAAGAACCTCACTCCCTCTTTGTTTTTTTGGAGCAACTTTGAACAATAAGATAAATATTGTTTACTCTAAAATTGAATATACAAAGGAATATAAAAATTTCCATTCAGACATTCAAACTATGTTTAACACACATCTGCCATATCCCAGATACCATGCTAACAGCTGGGAAAATAATGATGGAGAAACACAAACACAAGCTCTGGCTTCATGGAGCTTACCTGAACAACTAACATGAATCATTAACAAAAATTATCATGGAAGTAAAAACTTCATATAGATACTCAAATGAAGGCTTTTGTGTGGATGGACAAGAGGGAAGAGATTATTCCAGTTAGAGAGAATGTGCAAAGGCTCTTTGGTGGGAGAAAACTTGGAAAATTTCTGGAACCAAAAGAAGTTTCCTCCAGTAAGTAGCAGTTATTGAGAGTTTATAGTTTGAGAATGGACAGATGGAGGGCCTTACTGGCCAAATAGGGATTTTAGCTTTACTGTGACAGCAGGGAAAGCTATATAATAATTTTAAGGTGAGGGCATTGCATTTACATTTTGGGGGGGAAAGGCTATATTCGATGCAAAGAATGGATTTGAGAAACATTAAAAATGGATAATGGGAGGCCAGTTAGGCTATTGTGTAATTCCAGGCAAGAAATGTGTGTAGTGCGGAGTAGGATAGTGACAGTGAACGTGGAGAGAGGACTATTCCTGGCTGATCATGGGTGAGTGTGGCCATGTGTGCTGTTTGGGCTAAAGAATTATGAGCAAAAAGAACATCTGTTGACTCTGGGCATACTCTGTCATTACCTATATGAAATTTATCAGATTCTCTATCAGAATAATGGGCAGTGTTCAGAATCGGGCCTTCTCAGAATGTCTTAATCCCTCAGGGAGAGAAAAGGAGGGAGAGAGGGAGAGAGAGAGAGAATGAGGGAAAGAGAACATTGATTTGTTGTTCCACTTATTCGTGTAGTCATTGGTTGATTCTTATATGTGCTCTGACTGGAGATTTAAACCACAATCTTGGCATAGTGGGATGATGCTCTAATCACCAGCCAGGGTGATGTTGAGTGTTTCTTTAAAAGACAGAAGGGATATGCAATGAGAGCTGCTAACAGAATTAGGCAAATTTTGACTAACAGGTAACTCTTGGTTCCTCAAAAAGAGAATCATTTATTGGAACAAAAATAAGTTAATCGATAAAAACATGAACAAATAAATGAATAAATATCCTGCAAATGAGTAAATCAGAAACAGTGATGAAGCCTTTATCATGTTAAATTTACCTCATTCATTTTCTTGTTCCCAAAGCTATCTATTTGCAAGAGACATGCTCTTACATCATCCCCTTTAGAATGAGAGTTTTGTACATTTAGAACCAATCCTAGGTAAAACACTAAGTCATCATTTTTAATTTGGGCCACATTAATTAAGCTCTTTCATGTTGCAAGAAATACAACTATGTAGGTGTTGAAAGGACAGAGAACAAAGTAAGCGAGCACAGGAATTCACTTTGACATTTGTGAAATAGAACTCAAACATACTTTAGAGCAGACTCCGTGAAGGCATGGACTTGAGTCTGTTTTCTTCACTGCAGTGTCACCAGGTCTTAGCACAGTCACTGGCACATAGTACGCCGCAGTATTCACCGAATGTGAGAATAACTTGCAGCTCACCTTGCCTTGCCTTATAAATGGATGTTTAATACTTCTGAACCCTGTGATTCTGCCCTGCCTCTGACTAGCCTTTCTCTTACTCTGCTTCTTTCTGTTTCTTTCTACTGTCACCACCAATCACAAACCCTCCACCCTGCTGCTCTCTCCTCCCACGGTCTCTGCATATTACTCAAGTTTTTGACTAGTTTGTGGTTTCTATTTTCCGTCTTGTCAAGGTGTTTATCTTGGTTTTGCAACACACCAGAGCCTGTAACTCTATTTGAAGTTTTTTATTTGCATGTCATAAGAGATAATTTTATTGGTTAGTTACTAACCTATATTAAAAAAATACTAAAAAAGTTGATAGCACATAGCTCTTTTGCCAGAATACCTCATGAGACCTCTATTTAGTTCCATAGTTTTCATATTTGCCCACAGAAACAAAAAAAAAATCTTGAATTTGATCCAGTACTCAAACATACACAGACACATGTGCACATGTGCACACACACACTGAAATGAACCCTTCATGAAACAACACTGACCCTTTTTATTCAAATGCACGTAGAGCTAATCTGATGTATTTTATTCTTTTCGTTCTATTTATTTCTTCAGTTAAGGTCCATTTTCAAATATTCCATTTCACTTAGAAATATTGATGAATTGATTCATGACCAACAAATAGGTCCAACAAATAGTTTAAAAAATTCTGGCCTACCTTGGATTTGGCCCACTTTGATGTGGACATTTCTTTTCAGTCCAGTCATTTGTGATTTATCATCCATGCAGTAGAGTCCTGTTTAAGGCATGAGAAATTATATCTATTACTAGATTCTTTCATGAGATGAGAACACACTCCTTTTCATGGGGGTGTGAGAGGCACTTCATATAGTCTTTATGATACAGCCAAATTCCTACTCCTCAATTTAATGTTGCCTTTATCCTTCCTCTACTCTGCCCATTTCATAAACTAATCTCTACTAAAATATTGGTTGATAAATTCTTGCAATGGGAACCCTTCTAAGGTGTATTTCTGTTTTAATATAATTATATTTAATTAATTTCATTGAATTGCTCTTGAGTGCATATCACCTTTAGACCCAAATCATAGGTCTCTCATAATTAAATAATGAATGGGTGACAACTCAGAGGCAGGTGACGTAGGGAGAACACAGGGCCTTACTTTATACCTCTCCCGTAATATATATATTCCTCTAACACTGTGTGCAAATAAAAATATGTTTGCTCAACTCCAATGGGAAGTTTGTAGAGCCCCAACTCTACTACTAGAATATTATATAGAGGGTTTCCTGTGGTGGAAGCTTGGTGTGGCAGACAGAATAAGGGCCTCTCAAAGATCCCTGGAACCTGCAAATATGTTACCTGGCATGGCAAAAAGGATTTTACAGATGTGATTTACGGTCTGTATATTAAGATGGGTGGGTAGTATCCTGGGTTACAAGGTGGTCCAAATGCAATCAGTGCATAGCAGCTCTTTCAGCTGTTTGTTAGGGAAGGAAGGAGGAGGGAAGGAGGGAGGGAGAGAAAGAAAAAGGAAGGAAGGGAGGTAGAGAGAGAGAGAGAAAAAAAAAGAGAGAGAGAACAGTGAGGACAGGATCAGAAAGATGTGACTTGAGAGGATTCCACCTACATCTCTATACTCCAAGCTAAGGAGTATAGAGATGTAGGGGGTCTAGCAAAAGCTGCACAGAAGATTCTGTCGTTGGTTAGTAGCAAAAGGGCAGCATAGAAACACCTACGATCATTCAGAGTTGGCACATACTTCCTTGTGTTATACTGAAAGCAACAAATGAAAGAAAAGAGGGATGAACTCTAAACTACAGGTTGGTGGATGGAGGTCAATTTATGGATGATTCAGCTGATGCTTGAGCAAAGGGCCAGAAAGATGTAATGAAAGAAAATATGAAATTGTAATAAAAAGTTGGCTCACTTTCTTAATCTATGGAAATAAGATCAACCTGACCTAAATTAACTTTGGCCCTAACGTTTCACTATGATTTGAGCCACTCACTGAAATTAACTGGTAAATGGCACAGTGATGAACTATTTTTGGAAAGTTACAGTGTGATCATGACTCAGATCAAGGACTGAGTGACAAAGTGAACCAGAAAACGGATGTCATGGGCAGACAGGCTAGGGTCTGGGAGTCAGTACATACTGAAACAAGACAGAGAAAAACTCCAGGGGGAACTTATAAGCTTGCAAATGTGGCCTTTCTCTTTCCAAAATAGCCTCATTTTGGGAAAAATCTGAGCTTATGGGGAATATGGCTGTTTCCTATTACTCTTTCTGGTATATTTTTACTATAGGGACTGAATATGAGTGACATTTAACATAGGTCATTGAAGGATACCAGGAAAATACCCTTTTGATTATTAACTAACTGCCTGGGCATAGTTAAACCACATTTTGTGCGTTTGATTTCCCCCTTTGGGTGCAAATAGTCACTTGTTCTGCCCCCTATTAGATACAGATAGTGGATAAAGTCTAAATTTTCAATGCACTGTGGCATCAAGAGAAAGAATTACCTCTGCACTAATAAGCAACTGAGACCTTCCCTGTGGTTGGAGAATTTTTAAGTTAGAAGGAACTTTGAGCGAGGCTTTGTCATTTTTACTGGTCATTCCAATTGAGATGAACAAATATGTACCATGGCCAGGCACTGTGGAGCATTTGGACAGAGATTAAATAACATCCAGTCCTTGATCTGATGGAGTCTAAATATAGTGTGGTAGGCAGAAGTGATGTATGTTATAGTGAGATGAGAGTTGTGTTAGATGTCTCAGTTTTTAGTGCCAAGCAATAGTAAGAGATTTTGGCTAATATAAATTGGAGAACAATCCAGCAAACTCCAGTTCCACAATTGCTGGAAAGGCTGGAGAATCAGGCACAAAGCTTGTGAACCCACAGCAGCTGCCAGAATGCACTCATGCTGGTGAGTAAATTAGTTGTTTCTGCTAAGCCCCAGAAACTAGTTTGTATGACCCATCACTGAAAGTCGCGGACTGTGCTCTCCATGGCTGCGACAGCTACTTCCAAGCAGAACGTTGTTTGAACAGCTGCCTCTGTTTACCACCTTAGTGGATCCTGTTGTCTCTCCTTCTGTGTACCATTGTCGGTCCCAGAGAGCTGTGTCTGATTAGCCATTTTAAGTGCTTTGCCTCTCCCTTATCTCCCAGGCTGGCCTGACAGTAAGTCACTGGCATTTCAGCTTCCATGTTGATTGTCACCATTAGCGTGTGGGTGGGTGAAGCAGATTATAAACATCAGTCTTCTTTGGCTTAAGTGATCTTTTGGGTGACTCCTTTTTAATTCTCAGTCTTTTGTTTTCCCTCCCTCCTTAACGGTTTCTTTCCAAGACGGTACCAAGATGGTAGGAGAACAGACATAACATTATGTGCAGAAAAGAAGGGGGTCTGAAGTTCGTGTGATGCCCTCTGGGTCCTGGCTGATCGCCTGCTGTGGAGGAGTCCGGTTTGATTCTAGTGCTTGACCAACAGGCCTTCGTGTAGCATGGCACAAGCATGGCATCCACTGATGGATGATTCTTACAATTTTTCTGGAGCCACAAAGGCATAGTGTAACCTCTTTGTCCTAACCTCTGGCTTTTGCAGGTTCACTGGACCTCTTGGCACCTTCACATTCCCATACTGACAGATGGGATTAGTCCTTGATAAGCTCTCCCAACTGGGTAGAGAATACAATGATGTAGCCTGCCTGGATGAATGCTGAGGCCTGCTCCCAATGTATATCACTCTCAGAACCTGCATTGTGTTTCTAATGAAGCCCCCTTAGAGCTCACACAGCCTCTGGCTTTCTTCTCCCCACGTATTGGGGAGAAGAAAAAGTTCTTTTTCTGCCTGTCAAGAAATAGCAGATGTACATATTATTTAGTACAATAAATATCATGGCTGCAAATGATCATGGTTTCAGGGCAGAAATGAACAAAGTATATCAACCCAGTCTGACAGCTGTATAAATCTGTACCAGAAACATGTACAAGGCAAGGAAAGAGTAAAGGATAAAAAAAAAAAAAAAGAGTTTTTTTTTTTTTTTTTTTTTTTTTTTTTTTTTTTTTTTTTTTTTAAAGAAAGCAACCCTAAACTATGGGTGGAGGATGAATCCGGGACCTAGTTTCAGAGATCTTACGTTATACTCACACAGACAGGCTATGGGGCTAGCATTCCTTATGATATAACAGAGAGGAATTGGGAGGACTATCCAGACCACAGTCACCTACACTTGCCCGTCTTCCAGTCTGATGGCCCATAGAAATCTCATTGTGTGTCAGCATATCTAGAAAGTTCACTTCTTCCCAAGTGGCTGACAGCTAGAAGACACAGCTGAGTGTGTGGGGACCAGGAGAATCCTATAGAAGCAGAGGTATGAGGTACTAACTGCTGAGAGAATTCCCTTTTCTGGGTGGGAGAGAACAGTGATTAAAAACTATTTAAAGAAGTATAAAGGTCAGAGTATTCAGGTCCGAGCAAGGATATTAGATTAAAGGGGAAGGAAACCAGAAATGCTGGAGCTGGTGATCAGAGACTCACAGATGGAGGCAAGGCTAGCTCTCCAAGATGCAGTCATGGTACTGAGGGCAGGTCATTGGAAAGCTGTTAGAAAGCCTAGTACACAGCATGAGGCAGAGCTGGGGAAGCAATGAGTACTGCCTTGTGAGCCTTCATTCTGGGGACTGTCATATTTCATACCTTAGCTTTATGCTCACGTGGTTGCAGAAGCCACAGAGGAATTTTGAAAATAGTATGCATAGAGCTTTTAAAGTGAAAATGTTCTCTGAGAGAGATAAAGATGGCATTTGGTACTAAAATCCAGCTTAGAGTTAATATCTCAGTTATTTCATTGACCATCAGAAACAGCTACATGCCAATTACTGAGTTAGTAAGGTGGGAATAAAATAAGGGCTTGCCTTCAAATAGGGCGGTAGCCTTGCCTGTGTGTACACACATGTACACACACAACAATGAAACGAAGTATAACATCTGTTATTGTAGTAAAGGACTAGATAAAGTACTATGGTATTTATTAAGAGGGAGAGAATAATTCAGATTAGGGCTGACTGGGGAGGACTTCTTAGAGAGGGTTTTTTTCATTAGGCTTTGAAGGAAAGAAAAGATTATTTTGAAGGAAAGAAAAGAACATTTAAAGGTGGGCAAAAATAGTTCCCGGAGAAGAAACTGCAAGGAGAACCAAATCTGCAGGGTTTGTGGAAATAGAAAACCATTTGTTTTTAAAGGAATATCAGTGACATAAGGGAGCGTTGGGGTCTGGTCAGGAGATTGAAGGACCTGTGGCAAAGGAAAAAGAATGGTTCAGTTAGGCTTGCAGGATGACCCAAGGGGAGAAATGTTAGTGGTGCTCTGGGTGGATCATGTAGGTTGGGCAGCAGGGAGCCCTGTGGAGAGGTGGCATGTAGAAAAGGAGAGAAAAGTACACAAAAAGGAAAGGAATTTATCCTGTGTCATTATCCTGTTATTTTATCTGAAGCCTTTTATTGAACCTTTGAGCCCGACCCAAGCCAATACCTTGTCTGTATCCATTTTTCTGGGCTGTGTCCAACAGAAAATAAAGGCTAGCGACAGATCCTGTATGAAAACCCTTTTCTTAGTTTTTATTCATTTGTTTTCAATACTCTATGTTCCTGATGTTGCAAAGAAGTGAAACAATTGTTTCAACTTCGGTTTTAAAATTATTTTTTTCTTTTCCCCCTTCCAAATTTCTTGTTCCTGAACTTTGAGCAGTAAGAAACAATGCTGGATTATACAGAAGGAAAACATTATATGAAGAAATGGAAAGGAAAATGGAAGGGAATATCAACAAGCGTTCTATTTTGCTCACATTTTTTAAAGCAAATTTAACAAAATCTAAGCTATTTTGGAAGATGAAGGTCTTCATCATGCCTGTGGTGCCTCTGAGTGACAGTCATAGGGCTGATACAGAGGCTTTTAGTCCTCCCTGGGAAGCCTTCATTCACCTGCCCCATAGCTCTGAATCACTGACAGAGAATCTGGTGGAGCCAGTTCCACAGCTGCATGAGGTTTTGTTGGCATGAAGACTTTTCAGTTCTTGCCAACACTGGGGGTGCCTTCGTACTTCTTGGCAAACATCAAACTACTTCTGCTTCCTTTTAAGAATAGGACCATATTTATACATTGTTCTTAGACATACCCACCTGATTACTTATTGCTTTGCTTTCCCGTCTACCTTGTGTTTGCTTTTCCATCTACTTATTCTTTCTTCCTAAAGTGAAACTGTAGCCATCCACCCTCTTCTCCTGGTTTCAGGTGAGGACTTATGAATTGTGGGTGTTGTAGTCTTCTGCCTTTTAGGGTTTCTGGTTGGGCAGCCTGGAGCTACACTGGGAGGACTTCTAGTCCCAGGTGGCTCTGTAAGCTGCAGTTCGGTTGCCACACGCAGAGCAAGACACCTTCAGAGAGTGGCTTAAGCAGAGTGACTTCCATTCACTAACATGATGTTCCAGAACTGAAGAGGCTTGGGTTCATTTCCACAACTGTAAGTGTTGTTTTCAAAAATTAATATTCTTTTCACTATTGATATATAATACACATAAGAAATTGTGTCATTTCCAGAACAATTGAAGAAACTAAATGCTTCCTCCTTTCCAAGCACAGCTTTATATTTTGTGAGTTTGTTGGACATGGTTTAGAATAAACTTTGACACATGGAATAGAATACCTTGAGACATGATATAAAAATAAAATAATTTATAAAAAGAGGAGGGAGACATGCAGCATCCAAAATCAAATGTAAAAAAGACCACTTTGATTTGCTTCAAATATGTAGGTGATTGAAAACCTCTGAAAATTTTAACTATTTCAGAAGACAGCCAGTTGTATTGAAGAGAATGTGAGCATTGAAGTCAGGTGAAGTTGGGTTCAGTGTCCCCTTTGCTTTGAATATGTGACCTTTGACAAGTCGTTGAAGACCAGGGTTTTTGTTTGCTGGGAGTTTTTTATTTTATTTTTATTACTGCTTCAATTTACAAATTTCCTCATTTGTTAAGTTGGCATAAAACCTACTTTACTGGGTTACTAGAGTGAAATTAGCATAGTGCATTATACTAAATAGATGGTTAGACAATAACTGATAGAGGATAAACTTGGTTTCTTCCTAATTAAGTTTCAGTTGAACTCCAGAAACAGATTAAAGAGACAAAAAATACTGTATGAGTTAACTATGTGAGATATCTAGAGTAGCAAATTCATGAAAACACAAAGTAGAACAGTGGTTGCCAGTGAGTGGGAGGAGAGAGAAATAGGAAATGTTTAATGAGTGTAGAGTATCAGTTTTGCAATTTGAAGATATTCTGGAGATGGGTCACACAACATCACAAATATAACTAACACTGTTGAACTATACACTTATAAATGGTTAAGATGGTAAATTTTGTATTATATATATTTTCACTACAATTTTTAATGTAGTGAAAATTTTCATGCTTCCCATTTATGAAGGTGTCACTGACTCCTTAAAAAATGTTCAAGACTATTTTCAGTGGATCTAACTTCAGGATTGATATTGGATCACCTATGTTTATGCCTAGTTTTTACATAACAATAATTAATAGTGATTATGATGTATTTCTGGTATATTCTTAAAGTTGTCTTGACCTTTGTGGTGATCCTTTTTATACCTTCCTTAACTTAATTATGTGATTACCTCTAATTCATAACAGTTATTTTAAATATGATTTCATGGATACTGATAGATATAGCAATTATGAAGCCATAATTATTAGTTACAACTTATTTGAAAACTTTAGATACAACCAAATGTATTACTTATTGCAGTTTTCTCACATTGCCTGTAGCTTATTTATAAACAGACTAGAGGCCTGGTGCACAAAATTCATGAATGGGGATGTGTGTTCCTCAGCCTAGCCTGTACCCTCTCCAATCTGAGACCCCTCAAGGAATGTTCAACTGCCCGTTTAGGATCCTATTGTAGGATCAGGCCTAAACAGGCAGTCGGATATCCCTCTCACAATCCAGGACTGCTGGCTCCCAACTGCTCTCCTGCCTGCCTTCCTGAATGCCCCTTACCACTTCTGTCTGCCAGCCTGATCACCCCCTAACCACTCCCCTGCCATCCTGATTGCCCCCAACTGCCCTCCCCTGCAGGCCTTGTCCCCCACAACTGCTCTTCCCTGCAGGCCTGGATCCCTAGTCAGCCCCAACTTCCCTCCTCTGCAGGCTTAGTCACTCCTAACTGCCCTCCCCTGTAGGCTTGATAGTCCCCAACTGCCCTCCCTTGCAGGCATAGTCCTTCCCAACTACCCTCCCCTGCAGGCCTGATCACCCACAATTGCCCTCCCTTGCAGGCCTGGTTCCTCCCAACTGCCCTCCCCTGCTGACCATCTTATGGCAGCCATCTTGTGTCCACATGGGGGCAGCCATCTTGTGTGTTGGAGTGATAGTAATTTTCATATGACTCTTTTATTAGATAGGATAGAAGCCTGGTGCACAGGTGGGGGCTGGCTGGCTTGCCCTGAAGGGTATCCAGGATAAGGGTGGGAGTTTCCTTGGGGCATGGGATGGTCTGGGTGAGGGACCTATGGTGGTTTGCAGGCCAGCCACATCCCCCAAAGACCCAAGCAGAGGCCCTGAGATCTGGGATTTATTTATCTTCTATAATTGAAACGTTGTGGCCTTCAGCGAGTTTTCTGATTCTTCCTGGTTGAGTTTTGGAAGATTATATTTTTCTAGGAATATGTTCATTTCATCCTCCTTGTCCAACTTGTTGGCATTTTTTTCTTTTTTTTATGATCCTTCGTATTTCTATGAGGTCAGTTGTTACTTTACTTATTTTGTATCTGCTCTTGTTTACCTGGCTCCTCTCTCTTTGTTTCTTGATGAGTCTAGCTAAAAGTTCATCAGTCTTGCCCAGTGTGGCTCAATGGTTGAGCGTCAATCTATGAACCAGGAGGTCATCTTTCAATTCTCAGTCAGGCACATGCCAGAGTGCAGGCTCAATCCCCACTGGAGGATATGCAGGAAGCAGTAAATCAATGATTCTCTCCCATCATTGATGTTTCTATCTCTTTCCCTTTCCCTTCTTCTCTGAAATCAATAAAAATACATTTTAAAAAATAAATGAAAGTTTATCACTCTTGTTTATCTTTTTAAGGAACCAGTTTTGGTTTCATTGATCATGGATATAGCATATATATATATTAGTCTCTATAACATTTATTTCTGCTCTATCTTTATTAATTTCTTCCTTTTGCTTACTCTGAGCTTTTCTTGCTGTTCTCTTTCTAATTCTTTAAGTTATAAAAGTTTTTTAGTTTATTATAAGTTTTTCTTGTTTTTGAGGTAGGCCTGTAATGCTGTGACCTTCTCTCTCAGGAACACTGTGTCCCATAGATTTTGGATTGTTGTGTGTTCATTTTAATTTGTTTCCAGGAAGCTTTTGATTTCTTCCCTGATCTTGTTGGTAATCCATTCATTGTTTAATAATATGTGATTTAGCCTCCATATGTTTGAATGTCTTTAAGTGTCTTTATTGTAGTTGATTTTTAGTTTTATGCCATTGTGGTCCAAGAAGATGTTTGATATAATTTCAGTCTTCTTTAACTTATGGAGATTTAGCTTCTGTCCTTAACTTCCAAAACTTTAGAATCTAGTTACTATTTAAATAACATCAAATGTGCATAATTCAGTAATGGGAAATGTTAAGTAAATGTTATATTTGTACTGGGGGGATTTAATTTCTGTAGCAAGATTAGAAAATAATCCTTATACATGATCAAACTTTATTGAGCCTTGGAGACAAAGAAAGGAAGTTAAAGAGGCAAATAAATAAATAAATAAATAAATAAATAAAAAATGAAGGGATTAGCTTTCTAGAAAATATGGGAAATTAAAAAGTACACGATATATTTGGTAAAGTTAATTTATCCAATCATTAACTCAACAAATAATTTCTGAACATCTATGTGTGAGCTAAAGTGTGGGATATAATATGAACAAGAAAGCCACATCTCTCCCCTTTGATCGATATACTTGAACATGTAGAATTTAGAAAATGGGGCCAAAAATATGAATGAAATGAAAGCTTATCTGTAATTATGAAGGATTTTGAAATATCAGGTATGGAGTGTGCATTTATCCTGAAGGCACTAAGGAATCAGTGTTTGTCACTGTAAGGTGAGTGGCATATTCATTTACTTATTTGGTAAACATTTATTCTACCTGTATTTTGCTTAGTGCTGGGGATATAGGGATGGAAGAGCTCCTATTACAGAGGAAGTGAAAAATACATATAAAAAATTTGATAATGCCATGAGTTAAACAAGGCAGTGGTTGTGCAACACAGAGATTCCTAACCCAGGCTGGAGAACTGTGGTGAGAAGAGGGATGACCATGGTGAGAGATATTCCAAGATATTTTTGGGGGGAATAAATAAAATGGCTTAAAATTTTTGACAACCGAGTTTAGTCTTTTATAAAATAGCAACTATGTGCTGTTTTATTTTGACTTTAAAATGTGGTGTGTTCACTCTAAAAAACTTGAGAACCAAAATCAGAATTATGGAGGATGTACATCTTTGATATAGAAAGAGAGGCCAGAGAAACAGTGTATACATTCATGTCTTTTTATGGATATAATATATATCAATGATGAATCATTTATAAAAAAATGTTATGGGATCATTTTAATTCACTTGACAATATACTATACATTTCCATATCATTATATAGTCTTCTGTAACATAATTTTAAATTGCTCATTATATATGATAACTTAACCAATTTTCTACTGTTAATCTTTTTCTGTAGCTGATGTTTGCTATTGTGAATAGTGCCACATGTTTGATTACTTTTAAGGTAAATTTCTAGAATTTCAATTATATGTCACATTACCCACTAAAACTCCTGACCATATCATATAAAAGATATAAAGCTTTTATGGAATGTTCATAAGAGATTGAACTGATGAAACCTACATTTTAGAAACATACCCTTAAAATATTGTGATGGGAGAATAGAAAAGATGGAGGCAGCCAAAACTGGTTTGGCTGAATGATAGAGTGTCGGTCTGCGGACTGAAAGGTCCCGGGTTCGATTCCGGTCAGGGGCATGTACGTTGGTTGCGGGCACATCCCCGGTAGGAGGTGTGCAAGAGGCAGCTGGTCGATGTTTCTCTCTCATTGACATTTCTAGCTCTCTAGCTCTCTCCTTTCCTCTCTGTAAAAAATCAATAAAATATATTTTAATAAAAAGTAAAGATGGAGGCAGCAAACTAGGTAGGATTTATAATAGAAATCTAGGTAAGAAAAAAAAATAGAACCTGCACAAATGAAGTCACATTACTGATGGAATGCTGCAAAGATTTTAGAGAAATTAATTTTGCAGACATTGATAGATTGGAGTGTTTCAGGGATAATAAAGGGGTAAAATTGATTGTGGATTACCTCCCAATTTATGACATAGGTAACTAACTAGATGGATGGTAGTATTCTTGCTCCCTTAGATAGGGAAGATAGGAGAAACAGGTTCAGTTGAGACTAGTTTGATGTGCCTTTGACCATCCATATGGAGAAATTGTTTAAGTAGTTGGACAGGTCCAGGAGTCAGGAGTACATATAGGTTAAAATAGGTAGTTGTGGGAGTCAGTAATACCCAGGCATTGCTACAGTCATGGGTGTGGATGGGCTCTCCCAGAGGTATTAGGACTGCTTCAGGAGAAGAGCTCATGATGGTGCCTCCTACATAATAGCATTAAACTTTAATCAGAGGAAGAAATAGCCATACTAGAGACTGACTAGGAGGGGCCAGATAAATAGGAGGAAATCCAGTGAAGTATAGAGTGAGGGAAGACAAAAAAGAACTTTCCAAGATGAGAGAAGTTAACAGTGTCACATGTCACAGAGAAGCCACTAAGAATGAAAGGTGTCTTTTACATTTCACTGGAACTTTTGTCTGGAACAGCTTCAGTAGAGTGTCAGGGACAGGCACTTGAATGCCATGATTAGAGCAGTGTTTCAATAGGATAACTTCAGAGATGGTGTGTAAATAGGCTTAGGGAAGGAAGAGATAAGAAAATGGGAAGCCTGGGCAACAGAGAGGGCACTGGGGCTCCAGAAATGAGGTAATAAGGGTGAATGCAGAACACTGCCATGTCACAACAAGACTGACTGTGGTAGGATTTCTCAAGCACAGGGATATAAAATATGAGGGAGAGGATAAGTTCAAGAGGGCTCCAAAATTTTGATCTGGTATGCCTGATAAAACCAACAATAAAGGCAGATTTAAGGAAAAGAAAGGCATTTTTGTTGGTAGAGAATGGATGATTTTAATAAACTGAAAATTCGATAAAAATATTACTTGATTTTTAATATCTGGCATAATTTTCCAGATGTAAAGGTATGAATGTGGTTTTATGTTTTGTCTGTAATCAGGGAAAAGAAAGCATGTTTGTTACAGGTCACCTATTTACTGAAAAATCATATACATTTATTGTCTTTGATGTTTCATGCAAGTTTCCAAAAGTTCATGTTATAAATTGTTATAAATTAGTTAGAGAATGATTTGAAAAGTGCATTTAACATGGACTGGAGTTTAGACACAGCTGTGTCAGGACGTCTGCACTGAAAAAAAGAAAAAAAAGTTGTGCCCAATAAAGAGACTTAACATAATATTTTAAAAATTGACCTGTGACTGGAGGCCTTAATATATATATATATATATAATAAAAACTTAAAGTAATTCCTACATATCATAAAAAATCCAAATAATATAAAAGCATATCCTATATAATAAAAGCCTAATATGCAAATAGACCGAATTATGGAACAATTGGCTACTATGACACGCACTGACCACCAGGGGCAGAAGCTCAATGTGGGAGCTGCTTTCTGGTGATCAGTGAACACCCACCAGGGGAGTGCTGCTCAACCAGAAGTTGGGCTCATGGTTAGTGAGCTCAGTGTCAGTGGCAGGAGCCTCTCCTGCCTCCCCTGCTGGCAGATATTAGGAGAGAAGGGTCCTGGGATACAAGAGGAATGTCTGACTGCCCCCTAGGGATCAGGCCTAAGCCAGCAGGCAGACATCCCACAAGGGGTACCTGACTGTGAGAGGGCACAGGCCAGGCTGAGAGAGCCTCTCCACCCCCCATTCCCTACTCCCCCCCTCCCCCCCCCCACGGCCTTCCTCCAGTTTATGAATCTCATGTACCGGGCCTCTAGTAGTATATAAAGTAAGCTGAAATGCCTAATTTCAGACTCCCATCTGAGTCCTCTCCTCAGGACAGCATGGCAGCTTTCAGTTTCTTTGGAAAGCTTCCAGTAATAAACATTCTAAGCATATGGAATGGCCTTTACTTTCCTGTTATGGTGATTGATTCATAGCACTGCATATGAAGAGACCACATTGTTCTTTACCACATGGTTATGGGTATGCCTTCATTTGTTTATTGGTTTAATATTGATGATTTTTAGTTTTTTAAAACATGTTTTTATTGATTTCAGAGGGAGGAAGGGAGAGGGATAGAGAGAGAGAAACATCAATGATGAGAATCATTGATTGGCTGTCTCCTGCATGTCCCCTACTGGGGATTGAGCCTGCAACCCAGACATGTGTCCTGACAGGGAATCAAACTGTGACCTTCTGGTTCATGGATTGATGCTCAACCACTGAGCATCATATTGATTATTTTAAAATGTAATTTCTGGCCTTTAGCTGCTATTAACACAGCTGCAGTGATCAAAGATGTTAAATTGGAAAATTTGTCTTAGATTCTAAGATAATAGATGTCAGAAACCGAAAAGATATATCTGACTAAAATCCCAACTGGAGATATTTTCATAATTCCTGATATCCTCACCCACTCCCTGGTTTTAAAGAAAAAATAAAGAGACAAAAACACTGAGAGGCTTTTGTGAGAATGCTTTTTGGACAGTTAACCCAATGTAAAGAGGTAGAAATGAGAGAGGTTGCTTTTTATACCTGAAGCTTAGAGAAACTGGAACCTGCAAAGCTGATATGTTTTCTGTTAGAAAATGAGAGTTGAAGGAGGCCTAGCTGACAGAAGAATTAGAAGCATTATTCAAGGTACAGGTAGTTGTAAGCTTGTGAGGATACCCCAAAATTTATTCACGTACATGGGCACACACACACACACACACACACACACACACACACACACACATCTCTTACACACAGTGTCAGCAATAAATATCGCAGAGGCAAAGCCAGCTTACAATCAGAGCAGTAGATTAAAAATGTTCTGTTTTATTTCCTCCTTTTCTTCATCATTCTCCAACTTTAGAGGCTTCAATAACAGGGGCTTGCAAGTTGGGTGATGGAGGAGGTGAGGAAAAAAAAGAGACTTGTGCTGTACCCTCCTCAGAAGGCTGGAGACTCACAGAGTGTGGGCGCAGGGGATCTGTCTTACACTGGAAAATTGCAATGCTGATGGAAATATTGGATGGGGCATTCTAATTTATGAATCAAAACTGCATTTTGCAACTTAAAGTGACCATAGGATTTTCTTTAAATCTAAGAGTGACCGTAAGATCCTGGGGCCAACTGGGGAATTTTCGTCAGTGGTGTTAGAAAAAACTCCCTGCAGTGACTGCATTTTTAAAAGGAAAGTGGTGGCCAAAAATATTTGCATTCTGATTTGTCTCACAAATTGGGTTACAATTGTTATATTCCTATCTTTGCCTACATATAAGGGAAACGAATTCTTTTTTAAAATTCTTTTTAAATATATTTTTATTGATTTCAGAGAGAAAGAGGGAAAGAGAGAGAAACATCAATGATGAGAGAGAATCATTGAATTGATCAGCTGCCTCCTGATCCACACCGGATGGAGCCAGCAGCCTGGGCATGTGCCCTGACTGGGACTGTACCCTGAGCCCCTGTTTCAGAGATCGGTGCTCAATCACTGAGCCATGCTGCCAGGCAGAGAAACTCATTCTTTAACAAGGACAATATACTATTCAAAGGATTTCCAGAGCAGCATAGAGCTAATTAACTTGCAGTAGGAACAAATTAAACACAAACCACTAGCTACCTGTCTTTTAAATTTTAAATTAATTTAAATTACCCAATAAAAATTCAGTTCCTCACTTGCACTATCCGTGTTTCAAATGTTCAATAGCTACATGTAGCTACTGATTACATGATTTGACAAAACAGAAATAGAACATTCCCCAAATCACAGAACTTGTGGGCCTTATCACAGGCATTACAGCATTTATTTCTCACAAAACATGCTAGAAAAGGGATAGTTATTATTCGCACTTAATAGATGTAAACATCAAAGTTCAGAGAGGTTAGAAGCATGACCAAGTTCTTTCATTCCATGCCCCATTATCTCTCTTCTAAGCCACATCAGTCAGCCCTCAAGGCAAGTATAAAACAGATTTCACTATATTTTCAAAATGCATGTAGGAATATTCTAAAATCTAGGAATCCCTAAGGAGGCTTTGCTATTCTCCATATCCTTACTGGATTTGTGGGAAGCACAATCTTGTATCTAGTATCTAATACCTCCTATTTTACAACACATAAAATGTATTCACTGATATGGATTTGACTAAGAGACTTTTAGTGAATGCTAAAGGTTTTAGTAGCCACAGCAAAGTACTAAATAACAACATTTATCTATAGTTATCTCTTCACTTTGGTATATGGTTCTCTAACCAAACCACTGGCTTGGTTATGCACAGATTGCTTTGAGACCAGATCTACTTTCTGTTGTCTTTTACAAATGAAGAGAAATTAAATTCATAATAAAACTATCACTTCACACTAAACATCTAGCAGTGTATGGGCATAACTGTTTTATTGGAGAGAGAAAATACAGGAGCAATTAAAAAAAAAAACTAAAGATGATTAGCACTCAGTGGGTTATGAACACTGTCCATCTTTCTTAATAGGAGGTCTGAGAGATCCAACTGGTGCATGGACTGAGGATGTGACCTCAAAGTTGTGTGTCCCTAGAGGCTGAAGCTCAAAAATGGAATCTATGTAGGTCCTGAGTGTAAGACCTCAAGGGATGGCTTGTAATCTTTAGGGGCCTCAGGAGTAGAAGACGATGAATGAGTTGGGCCCTGTTCCCTTCTCCATTCTCACCTCCACTTTCCTAATTCAGGCGGCTGCCACCTCTCCTTGCCTCTACTTCTGCTCCACCTTTTGCTTTCCATTTTTCTAAAATGTAAATCATAAACAGGATCATATTACTCCCTTAATTTAACTCCTCTGTGTCTCCTTTCTTGTAGGCTAAAGTACAAGCTCCTAGGGATGTCTCATAAGACCATTCAGGACCCGTCCCTGTTGGCCTCTGCTTCCTTTCCTCTGGCTACTTCCCCAGACCTCCCACCTCTGTGCCTATCCCACTGCTATGGCCCAGCCTTCCTCCACTACTTCATTTTCAGAATGTTCACTCTTGTGTTCATGTCCTATGTTTCACATTCCTTTTACTTGAAGCACTCTTTACCCTTCTTCTCCCTACAAACCCTAGTGTGGAACTGGCATTTGTAAAAACACAGCTCAACCTTCACACCCCATTTCATAAACACTACATGACACCATGGGGCAGGAAGGCCTCACCTGACCTCTTGTATATCATGATCCCGTCTGCTACTTTCATTCCTCTCCTTTTTATACCCGCAGATAGTGTCCACCTTCCTCTGGGTCTGAACAGTACCCATCAAGATCTTCTTTATATTTGATTTATCAATTCAGATGTCATCTCTCCCTTTAAAATACATAATTTTAATAAGGAAACATAATAATATCAATAGAAATCCATCATTACAAATAATAACCAGTCATCTTTGAAGACTTAAAAAAAAAAAAAAAAAAGAGCTAACCAACTTAGGTTGACAATTTCCTAGATGCAGAGTGAAATTACAAATATTCAAAAAAGGATATAGCACATCCATCGACCTATCAGAATGGATGCTAGCCAGTGTGTGGTACCCATATATTCTCACTGAATATCCACTCTGCCTGGAAAGCATGGGATAGGCATGCAAACATTGGATAGACCCATGTTTCTAGGCTACTTGGCAAGGCATATCTTTTAGCTATGTGGCAATGGGAATTTCTCCTGGCTCAAGCAAAATAGGAAATTGGGTACAGATTGTTGAATGCATTGTTTTGGCTCCCCTTTTATGTAATTGCTTGATCTGTCATGTCTTGAGTTGAATTAAGCCATTTCCTAAATTTGAAATTCCCTGTAATTAACTTATGCACTTTTGCCTGTTGCAATTTGATAATAATTTACTCTTTCTTCCAGGATTTTTTGTTATGACTAAATTGATTGAGAATGTTGATACTAGATGTCTCCCAGTAATTCCTTTTTTTTTCTTGGACGTTATCATATTTTTCTTCAGTTCTTCTTATTATTATTTTGAAATATAACTTAGTGTTTGTTAATGAAAGATATTTTTATGTTTATCTGTAAGATCTCCATTTCTAGTAATCTTTTAAATGAGTATATGAGTGTAAATGCATGTGTGTGTGTGCATACAAAATGGTATAGTTATTTGTGTTTTTTTTCATTATCTTGCTAATAAGTGTATAGGGTGTGGTTAAATCAAAACTGTTTTATAAAACTCTTTTCTAAAGGCCTTTTTCCTTTATGAAACAATATATATATATACATATATATATATATATATATATATATATATATATACACATATATAATCACAGCTCTCTTATTGATTCATTTTATAAAACTCCTACTGTTATTTATTTCTAAATTTATTTAAATATGTTCTTAAAAAGAACAAGAATAGATCCAGAGACAAATGGTAGGGGAAAGGAGGGTGTTAGAGAGCAACCAAAGGACCTGTATTATGCATATTATCATATCCAATGGACACAGGCACTAAGACAGTGGGAGCTTGCCTGGAATGGGAATGGCTGGGGGAGAGGTGGTCAATTGGGGAAAAAGAAGACAAATGTAAAACTTTAGACAATAAAATAATAATAATAATAATAATAATAATAAGAAGAAGAAGAAGAAGAATTTATTTAAAATAAAATCTTTTATTATTTAAAGAAGATGATAAGGATTGAAAGTAGATTCTGTCATATGACTTTTGAATGACATTTTATGTGCTCTCGCCTCACCTCTGTGAGTTCTTCATTCATTATGGTGTTTATTTCTCTGGTTAATAAATGCTCTGTTGTTGCTGGGTGTTTCCTATTTAACGTGAATCATTTCATCTTACTAATAGAGCATGGTTCTGAAGTGGATTGCTTCCTGATGATTATGTGACGGTCTCCTAGTGTTGTTGGAGGGTGTAGTGGGAGAGCAAGGGGCTGTCTGCAGGCCAAGAAGGTGCCAGTATGGCCATTATGCTGAGCAAAGCAAGCCAGCGCTTTCACTTGTATACTTCACTAGTATCTCCCGCATAAAACGGCCACCTCCAGCACTCCACACACTCCCAGATCTCCTCATGGTGTAATCCACTTATGCCTCAGATATCTTTAGCTGGGATGGTGCCTACTTTCTTCAGTATCTGAATAAGGGAAGGTCAAGTTTGCCAACTCTTTATCTGTGGGCCACATTCCCACCTTCATAGCTAATGATTTTTTCCTTCTACTCCCAGTTCCTTGAGCAAACTTTGAAAAAGCCACATAATCTGTCTGTCTCAATGTCTTACCTGCCAAAGGAGCTAATAGCATTGGCAACTTTTCCTATAAGATAAGTCTTGAAGATTGATAAGCCAGCATTCTAAAGCACAAATATCTAAGGTATTTATGGATAGGCCCTCCATAAATCCAGATTACTATTATTACCATTTTCCCTTTTTACTGCCAGAAGAATAACTCACGTAGAATCTGGTATCTACAGAGGGTTTTACATTTTTTAAGTATTTTATAATGCTTAGTAATTTAGAAAGTGTCTCTCTGCATAGTCTCATCATCATACTTCTATGTACAAAGGATTCACTAAGAGTACTCAGTAGATCTCTCTCTGTCATGAACTCTTCATTGTTTTGCCAAGTCAGATTATTATCTTTTAGTCCTATTTGGTCTCTCATTTGAAAGATTTGTTCTATATCAAGACTGCTTGAGGTGTATGGGATGGCTTGGATTTATTCTTCTAATTGAATTAATCAATAATCTACATGTCATTTGACTTATCAGTTGGCAATCTTTATAAAAATCTTACTTCACTAAAGGGAACTGGAGAGATTAAAGATGAGATTGATAACAGAATGGAGAACTCCAGGATAAAGGATAGGACCTATGGTAGACTTCAGGAGCTTATCAAGACAGAACTCCATAACCAAAGGGTGGAGCCTGGACAAAATATTTACTTGTCTGGATAAGCCTCAGTGTTTACGTTAGCTGATTGATCCCTTTTCATCCCCTCCAGGCCTCTAGGAGAGCAACATCCAATAAACTTGAGTTGTTGGCAGTCCTGCTTTGTTTATTGTTTATATCCTGAACTAGTCTGATACACTTGAGTTCTTTATTTCTCTTGATCTCCCATCCAATGCCTAATTCTAGTTCAGAAAAGCCCCTGGGACTTTACTCAGGCATGAGTTTAATTAGTGCCAGGTTTTTCCCAGCACTCATGAAAGGGAATCAGACATTGCTTTGATCAATATCTTTTTGGCAATGGTTTGCTTTTCCCCCCACCACTCTCCTCCATGTCCCTGGTATCCTGTGCTCATCAGGATGTCCTGATATGTGTAGTCTTCTTGAGGTTTCTTTGCTAATATCCAAACTTCAGACCTTCCCATTCCTTCCTCTACCTGGATGAGCCAGAGTGGTAACTGGAAGACAGTCTGCCCTAATGACTTTGTTACTTGAGGATTTTACCTGAAGTAACAAAGAGTTAACAGAGAGTGGTGTTATCTTCTTATGATCCTTAAAATTTTTAATGTTGAAATGGTTTTTATTAAATATTTCTATCAATGACATCATCTATATATTCTAATGGACAAAATAAGCCTATGTATGTAACATATAAAAATGAAAACAAACAATAAATTGTAGCTTTGGAAGCATCCTATCTAATAAAGAGGGAATATGCTAATTGGCTGCCATGCCCTGACAAAGGTGGTGGCACCCACAGCCAATAAGGAGAGAATATGCTAATTGATTGCCACACCCTCAGAGATGACAGTGCCCACAGCCACAAAATGGTGGCTTGCAGTCCGCTCAGCCCCACCAGTGTGCCTGCATCTGGAATCCCCCAATCCGCTCAGCACCCCGGCCATCCAGGGCCAGGCCAAGGTGTAGACAAGCCTTGGATAGCAGCTGCCCAGCCACCCAGGGCCACCCAAGTCTCAGGGCTAGTTGACTCTTGAGCTGCAGGCAGTGGCAGCAGCAGAAGTGCGATAGGGGTGTCGCCTTCCCCTGATGGCTGGGTTGCCTCATGCCCCTGAGGGCTCTGGGACTGTGAGAGGGGGCAGGCCAGGTTGAGGGACCCTCCCTCCTCCAATGCATGAATTTTCATGCACCAGGCCTCTAGTTTCTCATAAAAGCCAATAAGTTCAGTCTATAAAAATTGATTTTAACTTTTCTGTACTTTCCTGATCCACCTAAAAAATTGAGTGTGAAAAATTGTGACTTTGGAATTTGTAGCACAAATGTGGGTTTAAAAAACTTTATATGATGTGTCTGCAGTTTTTCTGAAATCTTTGTATATCATATAGTTACATTAGTTTTTGTCTGGAAACATTTGTAAAGTAAACCATGGTCTCAAGCTTATTCATTCCTCAGTTTATTGATTGCTGGTACACAAAGACATGTGCAGCTTTTACTAACAGACAACAGAATTTGGTATATATAACGTTAAAAATCAAAGTAAGGCCAACATTTTAAAATGGCTAAGAAAGAAAAACAAGTTATCACTAAGATTCCACAGAATCTTTATCTTATCTGTGCTTATTAAATATAAAAAATCCAGTGCTTTACTTATTTTTATACTTTATAACAAGTATAATTCTTTGCTCAGAGGTAGAGAGAGAGAGAGAGAGAGAGAGAGAGAGAGAGGAGGAGAGAGAGAGAGAGAGAGAGAGAGAGAGAGAGAGAGAGGAGAGAGAGAGAGAGAGAGAGAGAGAGAGAGAGAGAGAGAGAGAGAAATTGATTTTAAGGGACAGAACTAGTTGAAAGCAAATATACAAAGAATAAAATACAGCACCTCCCTGGATAGGCCTTGGAGAAGTCGAAAGGAGAAAATAATATTTGCATTATTGTTGAGTTTTAAAAATTCTTAGACTGTCTTTAATTTTTAACAAAATACCAAATCATTGAGCCCTTCTCAAATACCATAATTTTAATTTTAAGCCAATAGTGGGGCTGACTTCTCAACTGTGACAAAAATAAACATCTGGCAATCATGGAAGTATTTTTAGAAGATCCATTGTTCCACTTTTCTATATTTCTTAAAGGAGAAACTGAAGTTGGTCAATAATATTAAAATGTGTACCATGGAAAACTATGAGCTCTGTGGAATGACAGCAGAGCTACTCATGAGGGGGAAAGTGGTGGTAACAAGGTGAGAGATGGGGGTTATTCTCCCTTTTCCTTTCTACCAGATGAACTTTCTTTTTCATTTTCCAACTGTATTTCTTTAGGTTTTGAAGAAATTTGTTCATGCATGAGAGAATTACAATATATCTACAACCATTCACTTAAATTATTGCTAAGGTCTTTTCAGTTCTAAATTACTATTAGGTCTTTTCAGTTTTCTATGACTATAAATGATAATATATATTGCATACAACACACACATACATACATCAACATACTTCGTTATATATAACCTTTCCCCAATATAACTTGAAGTATCCAATTATATAAAGACATATACATTACAATTGAAAACCATTCACAATAAAGCTAATGTCATAATAATGTCAAGGTATGGTGATTAGGGAGGAAATGAAATATTCAACAAATAAACAACTGGAATATGGAAAGTTACTGCAAAATGCATAAAAACCTAACCTGAGTTTCCTCAGTAGCCAAGGTAAAACCCAAAGCATGAGAAGGTACTAGTCTTTTATAAGAGAAAACATTAGGAGGAAGAAACTTTTCCTATCCTAAACTATGAGAATAACTTGCTATATATGGCTTTATATGATGATAATGTGGGCAAATTCCCTGTCTAAACTTTTACAAAAACAATAGAGAAATTTTATATATCATGGCATCTCATCTTTATCATGAGAAAAATCCAAGGAGATAGTGCTAAGCTGTCACTCTGTGAAGGCCACTTTGTCAGCAAGCTGGAGCAATATGCTTTATTTTTTATTGGAATTGATTTGGGGATGAGACTACAAGAACTGTATGCTGTGAGTGGTTGGCTGGATCTTGGCCAGAGATGGCAAAGGCTCTCAGGTCGCACCTGAGTGATTCAGGTTTAAGCTTTGGGTGCTGTGAAAGGAATGAGGCCTACTTAAGAGACTCTTTACACCTCTTCCATGAAGCCAGATAAAAGTGTCTCTCTCTGTTTTTCTCCAATAAAAAAGAAAGAAAATGAGAAGGGGCCATGACTTTGTTGTGCTTTTTTTCTCAGAAAAAAAGAAAAGCTGGTTTCCCTGCCTCTGTCATTACTGAGCAGTGTGTCAGAACCTGGTAATTATTTTCAGTTTCACTCATAATATATAAGCATACTCTATCCTTGAAGCTGCATTAGTACTGCGGTTTGATTTATTTTTAGCTCATATAGATAGCATAGCTAGATTACATTTTGCAGGAATAATTTGTGTTAGTGTGCATTTCTTTGCTCCTTAAAAGGAGCATATTCTGTTATTTCTTGCCACATAAGCAGATTACCCCCAAACAGTGGCTCAGAACAAGCATTTTATTATATCTCACAAATAGGTAGTGAAGAGATTTAGGTCGGGATTGGCTGGGTGATTTTATGCTCAGTATAGTATAGACTGTGGCTCTGGGCTTTCAGGTGGGCTGGACTGGAGGGTTCAAGATGGCTTCACATTCACCTCTGGTACTTTGCAGGGGTGACTAGAAGTCGGGGCTCAGTTGGTACTGTCCACCAGAGCACTTATATGTAGACTCTTCAGCCTGGTGGCCTCAGGGCAGTCAGAATTCTTAAATGGCAGCTGGTTCCAACTAGAGCAAGTTTTCCAAGAGACATCGTCAGAGGCTCCAAGGCTTTGCATGATAGACTTGAAAATCCCAACACATCGCTTTTCCTGCATTCTATTAGTCCAGCAAATCACGAAGGCCAATCTAGATTCATGGGGAATCTCAATAAAATGATAGCAAATAAATGAATTAGAGGTCATATTTACTATACCACAGGCTAATAAATTTTTCTTACTTGTATACTTCTTGTATAAATTATCTGCTCAACAACATCATCTATTGGTTTGAGTAGAACATTAACATGGCTTTATGACAGTAAGAAAAGACAGATATAATTTAGTAACTTGCATAAAATTACTAAATGTTCTTTAGTAAACTTGAAAAATTATAATTTCTTCAATCATAGGCTTAAATAAAAGCAGTTTATAGTAATATATACATACATATTATGTAATACATATATTACAGTTTATAATAATACAGTATATACGTACAAATGATCTTCTATTTTTATTATTTTTTTCTTTTAGTTAAATGATAAAAATGAGATGCCAAATTCTCATTCACAAGTTTAGTTGTAGTCATATTAAATAAATACTACAGAAAAATTGACATAGAAAAGAGGAAATGTGCCAGCCATTTGCCTGTTCACCTTCAGCCTCCATTTCTACCAGTCGATGCTCTTCTATGTATTATAGATTTTCCATACCCTACAGATAACCTTTGCAGGTTATTATTGTCAGCAAGATTCCAGTTTGGTCTTACAAATGGGAGTTTCCTGGCAAGAGACTGAGAAATGTAGGAGGGGGAAAGACACTCCTTTTTTGTTTTCAGCTTCAGGGCCTCTATCCACAGAAACAAAAAGCTGTGAACTCCAGCATCTTCTGGCCATTCTGGCCTTAGTACAGAATTCTGCCTTGGATCCAGCACTAGTGCCTCCTCAGGTACCCCAGAACCTGCCACGTGGAGTTCCCCTTGGCTATACCAGCACTTGTCAGCAGAGCCCCTTGGTACCAGCTAAGTGGTACCTCCTCAGCAGTTCCAGCACCAATTCTGTAGGTCCCAGTGTATTCCCCAAAGAATGTGTTCAAGACTCCTTGTCCCAGCTGTCCAAGCACCTACTGCATGGCCCTCATCCATGGTTCATATCGGACTTAGGGACCCCATACTTAGAGTTTCAGTACTTCTTGAGGCCCTCTAGAAATACAATGGCAAACGGGGGTAGTAGCTGCTTCCTGCAGTTATCCATAGCTAGGTTAATTCACTTTCGCTTTTGTTCTTTCAGCTTTCCACTTCCTGTGGATAGAAAGACCTCATGTACTTTCTATTTTTTCTTACTGGACCCTGAATGCTACAGTAGGTGCTGGGTTGCTGCTAGTCATTTGCAGTGATGGATAAAATGTTTGCTAAGTAAAAATGCTCAGATAAGTGAAGCTGGTGTGACAGAAAGGTGAGCAGGTCGTTATCAAATGTTGGCTTTGTGTTTATAGGGTAAGTTGTGTTTTTCAAGGAAACACTGTATTGTCATAAAACAGAAAAAAACATTATTGGGAGTAGTGTGTGTGTGTGTGTGTGTGTGTGTGTGTGTGTGTGTGTGTGTGTGTGTTTGGTCAATGTCAAATTGAATTTGTATCAGCAGAAGTCATAGGAATAGGACTATTGATCATTCTGTCATTAGAAGTTCACAGACCGGCTTTCAAAAAAGAAAAAGTGCTTATTAGGAAAATGGCTTGTAATGAAAATCCTTTCATGCTTTTTGGTTTGACAAAAACCTAACAGATTTTGGCTTTGTTGCTGTTTTGAAGCCGTGAACTTCACCAGAGTTTTCATGCTTTAGAATTATCTCTGCAGGCTGTGGGGTAGAAAAAGATATAGGCAATTTTTTTTTTTTAACAAAAAAATCAATAAAGAGAAATGTTTATTTGTTATGCCTTGATTCTTATATTCACTTGTCAGCTCTGAAAACTTTGTGCCAAGAAATTTTTATTTAATGTTAAGATCCAGTAACAATTTGTTAATTAATTTTTGGCTTTAAATATACTATGCTAAACAATAATTAAAATATTAGGAAAAAATGTTTTGGATAAAGAAAATTAAGTGGAAACACTTAAAATTAAATATTTAATTTAGCAGCACTGTGATTATATTTGATGTTCACATCGAGTCCACAACCTGGGCATATGCTCTGACTGGGAATTGAACCATGGCCTCCTGGTGCTTAGGTCAACCACTGAGCCACACTGGCTGGGTGGTTAGCATTTTTTTTAACAAAAGCCGCCATTCATGTAATCTATCTGTATGGCAAATTTTCAGTAGATTCGCAAACTACCTAGAACACCTTCACAGACTTCAGTTGATTTGTTGCACATTAATTTTGGTCTGTTAATCCAGTTATTTCTTTCTCAATTTTCAAGAAGAAATAAAATTTATTCAACATCCTATATAATAAAGAGGTAATATGCAAATTAACCCTCAGGCTATAATGCCCTCACAAGATGGCAGTGCACACAGCGGGGGCAGGGCCAGCTGCTGCTTCGAGAGGCTTCTGTTGGAGTTCCCTCACCCCCACTGGGGGGCTGGTCCCAGCTGCTGGTCCACACAGCTTTCACCAGGATGACCAAACCGGCAGGAGAGGGCAGTTGAGGGCAATTGGGTCGACAGGGGAGCAGCTAAACATCCATCAGGCCAGCAGGGGAGCAGTTAAGGGGTGATCAGGCTGGCAGGCAGAAGCAGTTAGAGGCAATCAGGCAGGCAGGTGAGCTGTTAGGAACCAGCAGTCCCAGATTGCCAGAGGGATGTTCAACTACCAGTTTAGGCCCAATCCCTGAGGCAATTGGATATCCCCCAAGGAGTCCTCATTAATGAAGTGATAGTTTAAAAAATATCTGAGATGTTGATGAAATATCTAGTGAAAGGGAAAATAGCAAGTGTAAAAGCCCTGAGGCAGGAATTTCCCTGTGCAGTTAAGGAACAGCAAGTAACCAGAGTGGCTGGAGTCATATGGGGAAGGAGAAAGACCCCAGACAGGCAACAGGGCCAGATGCTATTGAGTAGGTCCATGTAGGCCATATGACTTTGGCTTTTACTTGGCTGAGAAGTCAAAGTCTTGAACATGAATGAATAGTATGACCTGAGTAGTATGATCTGTTTGAAGGAGAAGAGAGTGATAAGCTTTACTGTGTTTGTTGATAGGTCAAGTAAAATTGTAAATAACAATTTACTGTTGAATTTGGCAATAGGAAGTCATAGGTGACCTCAACAAGAGCATTTTTGGTGGAGTGGGGAGGTGGGCAAAAATGATCTCATGATATATAAATAAAGGAAGAAAGTATTTGTAGATAAAGAGAGAAGCTTTTTGTTTGTTTGTTTGTTTTTATGTCTGTTTTGGTTGCAAAAGGAAGGGTACAATGAGGTGAAACAAAATCAAGACAGGTTTGGTTGAATTTTTATTTAAGATGTCAAAAGTATCAGCATGTTTTTATGCTTATGGGAAAGATGCAATAGAGGGGAATAGACTTATAATGTAGGAGAGATGGAAGAGTGTTTTTGATGCATTTTCTGTGCGTAGGTCAGCAGGAATGGGACCTGTATACTTGTAGAAGGGGAGACTTGGCTGGCTGTGCCATAAGCTCATCCACAGTAATCTATAGTAATAAAAGCATAATATGCTAATTAGACAGGACATCCTTCTGGACAAAGCTGCAAGGGAAGCCTAGGTCCCGGGTGCTGGAGGGAAGCCGGTGCCAGCAGCCGAGGGAAGGAAGGCCTACTCTTGTACAAATTTTGTACATCAGGCATCTATTGTAGTAAGAAAGAAATATAAATACATGGCTCCAAATACTTCAAGGCATGTGTTACAAACAGGTGGAAGTTCTCTCTAATGGCTTCCTTTGAAAATTGTTAATAAAATATGAAGCAAGATCAACAGTTTTCTGTATTAGGACAAGTAGGTAGGATATTAGATTTCACCAATGTATGGTTCATTAGTTAGCAGGAGAAAGTTGTATAGTATTTAGAAAGGTACGGAGGTATGTGAGAAGGTAATTTGATTTCCTATCATTTATGCTGTGAATATAGAAAGAGAAAGTTAGCAGGGAGGCATGTCAGATAAGGGGCAGTGAAAAGGTCATAGGGTTAGTAGGTTGCTGGTCCCATAAGGTGAAAGGATTGACAAGAAATGTTAATTCATGTTAAAGTTCATCTTTATTTTAAGAATTTTCTTTTGTTCCCATTATGGTTTCCTATTTATCCTGGTTTTCTATAAATGTCTCCCCCTTTAAAAATACCTATGATTTAATCATGATTGCTTTCTCTGCGTAAAATAATATTTTTATAATCAAATATATCTGCTCAGTAAAAGTTGGAAAATATAAAAAAAGAATATGAAAATAAGTATAATGATTCTTACCACTTAAACACAGTACTAGTAATTGTTGAATATGTCATCCCAATCTTGGTTCCTTCTCTGATTTGATTAAAACACAATAGTAATCGTTCTATACATTTAATTTTGTACCATGTTTAATTTTTTTCATCTTACCATAATCTCCTAAGTATAAGTCATGCTGTTACATATTTTATCAAGATTATCTTTACTGACTGCATAATATTCCAATAGAGGTATGTTTAATAATTTACTCAATTTTGTCCACATTACAGGATATTTTATTGGCTTATTATATTTATTTATGCATCATTTTAAAAATTATTAGTTGGATTCCCTAAGGAATCTTTTTAAGTTTACTCTTTCCTATTTCAAACAGGATAATTCAGATGCTGCAGATGAATTTTCAGACAACTGTGTTCTCTTTATGTGGATCCTTTCAAAATTTCCACATAATATTTTAATTATTTTCACAGTGGATTTAAGCAAAGCAGACTAATTTTATACTTTCAGTATTTGGGCTCCTATTTATATTATTTTACTCTCATTTCTCAATATGATGCTACATTTTTTATGGTGCTCCACCATGACTACAACCATAAATTCACTCAGTGAACCTATCATTTTATTAAGATAATAATTTATTTTAAGTACTTAGTTTAGTGAATAAATATTTTATATTTATGGACCAATATTTTCTTTTGAAAATGTCCAGGACCATTTAGAATGTTGTCGGTAAACTACTTATTTAACTTATTTATATTGAAAAACTCAAAAACCATCCAAATTAGCAGATTGCTTTGCTTTTATAGGGATAAAAAATGCTTTAAGATTCCAGGGTGTTTGGAGAGACAACCTGAGGAAAAGCAACCTGTGCATCCAAGGAGCAAGATTCTAAGGAATTGGAACCCCATTATGGATGTAACAGGAGCTTGGGTCACATGGTGGTAATTCTTGTAGTTGTTCCCTCAGAAGATCTCCAAGTCCTTTCACATTAGTGTCCTCAGGACACTGATTATTCAGCATGTAGTCGCGGACATTATGGACATCAGGGCAAGATTCTTGGGCTTTGACTTCTGGCTGTTACTTCCAGATGGATGATATTGGGCAAATTCATTAATCTCTGTGTATCTCAGTTTTATTAACTGCCAAGTGGTGACAATAATATATTCTACCCCACAGCACTATTGTGCTGGTGAGAAGAGATAACAGGTGTAAAGTACTTATAACCCTGCCTGTGCCCAGTAATTGTTAGCTACTGCAAATCTAAATTAATCTACATTATACAATCATAAAAATGCCTTTCTGCCTTTCTCTTTTATGCCATGGGATCATTTTTCCCACCCCCACTCCACCGGAAATGCTCTTATTGAGGACACCTATGACTTCCTATTGCCAAAGTCAACAAATTATTGTTTCCAATTTTACTTGTCCTATCAACAAATACAGTACAGCTTATCACTCTTTTCTCCTTCAAACAGTCAGATCATACCACTCAGGCCATATCAATCATAAATACAATCATAAAAATGAAGTTGGAATGGCAATACAACATATAATTTAGATTAGAAAACATTTGTGAAAATAAAGAGAACTGCTACAGAAAATAAAGAGAAAACTCAATAAGAAAACATAACCTTTATATATTTATATGGTTTTAGCAGCAAAGCTCTGAGCCTATGAAGTAAAAAATAGAGCAAATTATAAGAAAAGTTGATTTTATAATTTGAAAATCATGGTTGGAAATTTTATCACACCCAGAGCAGAAACTTATAGCCAAATGTGTAAAATAATTATAGAGTATACTTGAATAATGCAGTTTTAAAACTTTATCTAACAGCCAAAACCAGTTTGGTTCAGTGGTAGAGCGTCAGTCTGCGGACTGAAAGGTCCTGGGTTCGATTCTGGTCAAGGGCATGTACCTTGGTTGCGGGCACATCCCTAGTAGGGGGTGTGCAAGAGGCAGCTGATCAATGATTCTCTCATCGATGTTTCTAACTCTCTATCCCTCTCTCTTCCTCTCTGTAAAAATTCAATAAAATATATTTTTAAAAAAAACTTTATCTAACAGATACAAAGGGTCTCATAAATTTCATGTGTTAAGTTAATAATTTGTTCTTTAATTTCAGATTCTCAACTTTTTAAGTGAGGAAAATGAAATATATATATATATATATATATATATATATATATATATGTGTGTGTGTGTGTGTGTGTGTGTATATATATATATATATATATATATATATATATTGCCTCCCACACACTAACTACCATAGAGTTAATATAGTTGTATAAGAAAATATATTGCTTAGTTCCAGTAACTTCAAAATTCATATTTCCTTTATCTATACTATTGTGATTTTGGCATGACTAATTATAATTCTAATGTTCTACTTGTTAGATTTGGAAACTTTCCATTTTCTTAAATATTGTTTAGCTAAAAATGTTCCTTTGGGTTTACAGGATTTTTTTTTTTTTTTGCCCATCCCTACAAGGCAATCCTTCCAGGTTTAGGGACAATTAACAAAATTTGTGCATGGTGGGGGGATGGGGGATGTCCCTCAGCCCAGCCTGCACCCTCTCCAATCAGGGACTCCTTGGGGGATGTCCGACTGCCAGTTTAGGCCTTTCACAATTTGGGACTGCTGGCTCCTAATTGCTCACCTGCCTGCCTGCCTGATCACCCCTAACTGCCTCTACTTACCTGCCAGATCACCCCTAACTGCCCTCCCCTGCTGGCCTGATTGCCCCTAACTGCCTTTGCCTCTGCCCCTACCACCATGGTTTTGTCCAGAATGAAGTCAGACATCCAGAAGATAGCCAGTCGACCAGGTCTAATTAGTATATTACCCTTTTATTAGTATAGATAGATTATATAGAATAGGATTGCTTAAATGGGTGGGGTGCTTTTTCATCAGGAGGAGATGCTCTTGGCAGACAAAAATACATAATCCCTATATCTGGACTGATAGCCAGTCATATGGACTATACTGTCAAACCAGTCATTAAAAAATTGAACCGCTTTCTTACACCTTACACCAAACAGCTGTTGCCCTTAAAACCCCTTAACACCCACCTTAGGTTCTGCCTTCACAGTTCACCCAGATTAGGTTCTGATTGGTCCATTTCTATGCCAGTCAATGTCAAAAGCTCTGCCTCCTAGGCAGCCATTGCCTCCTTGCAGTTCACTCAAATTTGGTTCTGATTAGTTGGTTTCTATGCCACTCAGCATCTCTGGGCTTATCTCTGGGCCTGATCAGAGAAGCAGGGTTAATCAGCAGCCTCTGCATCTGCTGGCAAGGCCCAGAGAGAAAGAGAGACAAGGGATGATCAATAGCTGCCTCGGAGGCTGTGGATCAGACCCTGCTTCTCTCTCCAGTTCTCTCTCTGGGCCTGATCTGCAGCCTCCTCGGCAGTCAGTGCTGGGTCACCACACCTGCAGCAGCAGTAGTCAGTGCTGGGTTGTGACTGCAGGATTAACTTCCAGTGTTCAGTCATCCATTCTGTCGCTTTGAACATTATGGACGTAGGCTCTTTATATATAGATAGATTTAATGACTCCCTGTCTTAGCGAGGCATCAGAATCCCCTGGTAATTTTTATAAAAATGGTATCTGGGTTCCACACTGTGGTCTTGGGATAAAACTGGACATCTGTATTTTTTTTTTAAGTTCCATAGTTGATTTTTGATGCAGAGGACTAGTTGAGGACCACTACTTAACATTAAACTCCTTGGGGCAACCAGTTAGAGGGCTGGAAGCAAGGCCATCACAAGTTCTGGAACAGCAGTAGCTCAAGAGGTCCCGACCTGGCACCAGGTGGTGCTGTGGACACAACTCTGAGGCTCCTTCAAGTTTTTCCAGCTGAACACAAGGAACCTACCAGTTCCCACAGAGCATTGTGGGTTTCAGCAGAGGGACACACTGTTTTAAATAAAAAGGGGAAATGGAGAGGATGGGAAAGGTGGAACTCCTTCTGAAAGGTTAGAAGTTCCTTTGAGCCACTAACTGAGGGGGCTCAATCTTCCAGACTGATTTAATAACATAAAAAGACAGTGATAAACAGTTTTATTTATTTCATTCCAAATGATATCCTTTGTATTTAATTTGCTGTATTAGAATTTAACACCTGAAATAGAATGAAAAAATGTAATTTGAACATTAAAATTAATTATTTCTATACAACTCAAATATATCTATCTGTATTTTCTACATAGTGGGTTTAAATATGTAAAAATTTTGTTCCAATAGAAGGAATTTACATTGACTATTTCACATCATCAATGTGGGGCCATGTATTTATACCCTATATGTGTAAACACAGTGACCAATTACCCTGGTTTTCCCTGGTCTGAGAGAGTTTAGTTGGGGTGGTCCTAGATAAAGCCAGCTTGATGGATGATCCCCCTTTGTTTGGTATTCATTCATTTGAGCAGCTGTATTTTCCTATTATTTATGCCTTTGAGTAGGCCTCAACAACTCTTATTATTCACTATACTTTTTTTTGCATCAGTAAGTAATATGAATATTTCTGAAGACTGTATGTGCCAAGTAGATGTAGTCTTTGACAAATTATACCTCTCAGTGTTCCACTGAGAGTATTCTCCTTGGTTATATCTTATTACCCTTCTCCCTTTGAGGCTGCATCACCCACAGTTGGAATCTCCAAGCCCCTCAGTCAGTTTCCTTTCTTACACAGGAAAATTTTGGTCTATCTTAGTTTCCTTTTTCAGATTTCTTTTTCATTTCATCAATACGTGACACTGTCTTCAAATAAATGAAATTTTGAAGACTTAATTATCTTTCAGAAAGAAAGTAACCTTTTACTTCCCAATTTTCAGAACAGTGAGGCATTCCTACTAATAAAATACCCTTGTTTAGCTAAGTTATATATGTACATATATTTATATCTACATCTATCTATCTCTCTGACTATATATTCAGATATGAACACATATTAGTGTTTTTCAAGTTTTTGCTTTGATAAACAGTTCACACTTTGCACACAATTCTCAGTTTACAAAATTGACCACAAAAACCCACCATGATTCCCTGAAACATTAAAAATTAGATGTAATAAGCTGTTGAGAATTTAAGGGAAACTCCTGCTTTACACATTGGATGATGTGGCATAATGTGTGTTCCTTTCCTTAATCTTATCAGTTTCAACCAACCTTTTCCTGTACTCCTTCCCACAGCAATTACTGGTGCATGAACATTCTGTTCTCATTTAATAGCGACTCACCATTCATATTTATCCTCTGTCAAGAGGTCTGTTTGCCAGATGATATATAAATGATTCATTCACACCAGTGTTCTAAGTTCAAATCAAGGAAGACTGTGGGTGTACACAAAATGTTTGTCAGAGGGTTTTTTTTTTCATTGGCAAAGCCTATTGGGAATCTTATAATTATTTCTATCCAGTAGCAGTGGGGAAAGTGTTGACTGAAAAGAGTGGTTCATATAATACAGTAATTTTTCAATTATCCTCTTTAGAGAGGTGAAAAGAACATTATCGGGTTGAACAATCAATTAAGCTAAAAGAGCAATTAAAATTCCACAGTGATTTTTCTTCTTCCTCTTTTATAATATTCCTTAACCATCTTTGTCAGTAGCTTCTCATTACTCTTGCTAAAATCAACAGAATTGGCACAAATGTGAAAAATAAAACAGATAAGAATTATCATTTTAAGCAACTATTTGGTGTTAGCTGGGGATTTATGGTATTTAATTTAATGTTCACAGCAATTTTTGTTTAAAAAAAAAAGCTCCATTGAGATATAATTCACATACTGTTACGACAACTATTTGAAGTAGATATTTTATACTCTACTGATGAGAAAAGTTATGCTCAGACCAGTGAATTCCTTTGTAAGCTTTGCTTTGAACCCATATCTGTCTAACTTCAAAGCCTGTATTCTTCCTACTGCACCTCGGGGGCCTCCTCCTTTGTCACTCTTGTCCCAAGAAATAATGTCAATAGCTGCTAAAATGTTCTCTGAAGAGTGAGGAAGAGGAGATAGTCCTTGTTTGGTAAGATATATGATTCTAGGAGAGCATGAGGCTGGAGACCACTTTATTTCACTCTCAGTGAGTTAAATGTTTCACTATTTTTGCTTCAAAGTCTCAAAATCTAAGCTACTATTACTTGTGACATGAAATAGCATCAGAGTTTTAAAATATCTCATATTTTACTCTTATAGAATTTGTGGAATGGGTAGAGCTAGTTATCCCCATATCCTCCTTCTTAAGAAGTTCTTATCAGGAGATGACAGTTTGATTTCTGAACCTTATGCGACTCATTTAGTCTTTCTGAAGCTTACTTTGTCATCTGTAAAGTGAGCCTTCTTCATCTTTATAATAATGCTTTTTGCTTTTCTCCATGACCACTTATACTTGTAGTCATTTCCCCTGGGTCTGAAGGCGAAGGGTTTCCAACTTCATGAATCAGGGCTGGCTACATAATTTGCCATGCTCAGTACAAAATGAAAATATGGGACTTCTTCTTAACCACAATATTAAGTATTTCAAGATGGCAACAGCAGACCATCACACCAAGCATAAAGCCTCTGTGAGAATGCGACCCTGTGTGACTGCACAGATCACATGCTCATGTTGCAGGCCCTGCTGTGAACTTGGTGAAGATCTCCTGGGATCACGAATGAGGCTTGATGCTCCCCAGCAGTCAGCCCAGAGCACAGTCCTAAATCCCACTTCCTTTGGAAGGGAACAGCTGACCTATGCGTAGGAAGCACAGTCTAGGTTTCAAAAGCTTGTTCTCTAAAACCGGGTATCTCTGAATTGAAACCATGGCTCTGCTGCTTAACCCCTATACAATCCTGGGCAAATACAATACATCCCTTAAACCTGATTTCTTTACATTTAAGAGGGGAATAATGATAGAACAAACTTTTTAGAATTGTTGTAAATTATACATGAGAAAATTCATGCATGGTACTGGGGATATAGGAAGAATTCACTAAATAATAGCCCTTAGGATAGGTATTTTTTGTTATTTTACAGCCCTGAAATATTCCTTTTGTGAATCTGGTTAGAGTCTTTACATGTTCCCTTCCAGAGTGAGGTTTTTGGGAAGGTTCTTTGGCTACATCATTGAGCTGGACATAAAATAATTTCTGACCTACTGTTTCTGTTTCTGAGTTGTGCTCACTAATATGTTATCCTGCACAATTATTATAATTTCCCCAAATTTCAGTTCTGCCAGTGATGGAAAGATCCTGAGTATGAAGGAAGTGATAGACAGTTTGACATGCTGATATTAACAAGATAACATATTAACAGAATGTTTTGAGTTACCAAGATTGGAGGCATCATCAAAATTATTGTACATTGCTAATACAGCTTAATGCACCAGGGTCCCTGGAGAATCTTATAAAGCCTTAAAAAAAAAAAGGTAAGTGACTTCTGTCATTTTTACTGTTAGGTATTTGAAATCTTTAGTAGTAACAACCAGTGATAAACTGGTGGTGGGTATATACACTACCAATCAGAGTGCCACTTGCTCATCAGAAGATGCCCTAGACTGAGTAACATCCAATGAGATCATACACACCACGATAACATTCAGTAAAATCACACCAGGGGAGCATTATAAGTTGGTTATAATTCCTCTGTGATCCACTCAAGCAGTTACATATACAAGGGAATGCCAAGCTATTTAGTTAGGTTTGGCCTTTAGGAAATGAAGGAGTCCACTGTCCAATAATTGCTCTTTTGACATTTTAGCATGTGCTGTCACCTATAAGAGTTATAGCCTGTGCCAGGAGAGCATGGCTCAGTGGTTGAGCATCAGCTTATAACCAGGAGGTTACAGTTCAATTCCTGGTCAGGGCACATGGTCCTGGGTCCCCAGTGGGGGACCTACAGGAGGCAGCAGATCAATGATTCTCTCTCATCATTGATGCTTCTACCTCTCTCTCCTTTTTTACTTCCTCTCTGAAATCAATAAACATATTTTTAAAAAGAGTTATAGCAAGCATGGAAGTACTTTTAGTATTACATAGGTCAAGAGTTAAAAACTGTACAGATCATAGAAACATAAAGGAGATCTGAGATATTCAAGGGCTATTTGGAAAATACTTTGAACCTACTGAGTAGCTAAAAATAGCAATTTTCACTATATACTAACCACCATAAACATGACTTCAAGAGAATACATTTGTGAAGAAATAATTCTATTAAACAGTATTTCTTCCCCGGTTATTATTTTGTAAATTCACGCCCCTATCCTCCCCCCCCCCCCCCGCCAAAAAAAAAAATCTGATACGTTTTGCTAATTTGTACACTTAGTGAATGTTCTGTTATTTAAGGCCTAGTTTAAACAGTAAACTAAATGAAAAGCAAAATTTTATTCATCTTTTTATAGAAAAAATTAATGAATCATGTAGAATCAGAATAAGTTTGTTGTAAAAGGCATATTGTCAAGAATGTTGTTCCCAATTAAGTGGGTAGTAGACGGCTCTTTTCCCACTTACTCATTCCAACAAAGATTGACTCATGCTTCTTTAGACAAAGTTTTAAACATTTTTATTTAAGACAGCACTTGCCACTGAGCATAAATTTAATTGGAAGGAAACACAGGGAAATGATAAATGTGATTGGCTATTGGCACTTGTTTAAACAAACACTGCCCTTCACAGGTGGTCCTTCTGGTCAAGGGCTTTCCTCTTACACCAGCTCTCCCTGTATTCATAGGGGAAAAAAATCAGATTTAGAATGAGGGAGAAGACTAGTGGGAGCAGCCAGAGAATAGGGAGAAATCCACTTAGCCAGGGAAAGAAATTAACTTGGGGTTTTCATAACACGGCCCCCAGAACTACAGCATCACACCACTTGGTCACTTGTTACAAATGCAAATCCTTGAGTGCAAGATCAGAAACACTGTCCAACAAACGGTGTTGATCAAGCACTCCGGGTGGTTTTGGTACAGCGGAGGTTTAGGACCTCTGGCTTTCAGGACAGTGAAGATCTGCTTGGGTGACCAGAAAGAATTTTAGCTAATCATCCACTTGTGCCTTTGTTTCTGAGATGTCATGATTCTCCAGGATCATAAGGCACCGTTCCTTGTGCTTATGTGGGTGAGGATTCCTAACTATTTGACTGGGTCATAACTATTTTTTACATCAAGGGTTGTTTGTCTCAAAGGAATGCTAGGTATAAATTTTCTTTCTGCTCGTTTCTCCACAAGAAATTAGAGGTTAGGTAGATCTGTCTAAATTGGTTTTTGATTGAAAATGTACTTTCTTTTTTTGAAATATAATTTTTCATCTAATTTTTTTTCATATTTTATTTGCTTAATTTTGTTGAAGGATGTGAACTTAGTTTTCCTATTGCAAAGTCTTAGCTACCTTTGGTGTCCTAAGGACTCTTAGATTTTGACATTATATTTGGTAAAATCAACCACAGAATTTTGAAGATCTGCCAGGAAACTTGAGGTTTCAGTGCAAATTACATATTGCATAATTCGGCTTTTCGCCCAATCTTTCCGTGTAGTTTCAACTATCAAAGGAAAAAAAACAAAACACACACACACAAAAAAAAAAAAAAAACCTGCTATTGCCCCATTTGATGTTTTAAAGTATGGCACCTTCTGAGATAAGTTTTGCGTTTGCTTATTCATCATGTTTGGAAAATATGCCTTTCCTCTCCTTTTCCTTTTTCCCTTTTCTGTCTTCTCTTCATTTAATTTGCTCTTTATACAAGAAAAGGCTTGATTTCTTTTAAAAATGAAATAAACTTCTTGGAAATAAAATGTCAAACACTTGAAAGATGAATATGACAAAAAAGAAGAGTCAACATTAAAGACACATGGTTAACACATGAAGGAGAACAAGAAGTGAGGAAAATAGCATGACTATAAATTTGAACTAGAAGGTGATAGTCTCAGAATATACTTGAGTCTGACAAGGAGTTACAACGTCCAGATTTATAGATCTATAGGGTAGCTGTACTGTGTATGAGTAATTATTTCTGAGTTAATCACTCACCAGTTGTTTGATCTTTATAGGTTACTTATGTCTCATTGCTGCTGTTCATTTTTGCACTCTATAAAATCTAATAAAAAACAACTTTTTAGCAGGATATAAAATTAATACTCAGAAATTTGTTGCATTCCTATATACTAATAATGAATAACCAGAAGGAGAAATTAAAAAACAATCCCACTTACAATTGCATACAAAAGCATAAAATACCTAGGCTAAGTTTAAGTTTAGTACATTTTGATACTTTTAGTTATAATTTATCCATGTTCATATTTACATGGTACTACTATATATTAAGACACTATTTATCTACTCATATAACAAAGGATATTATGGTTGATTTCTCTTTCCTGTTAATATAATATAATGAACGCATATATGTCTCTTCTAATGAACATACACATGGTTTTACTAGAACAAATAAGTGGGATTGGAATTGTGGGTGCTAGGCTGTAAGCATCTTTCCTAGACAATACTAGATTGATTTCTATGTGGTTGTGCCTTTTGATACTTCCAATAGAGGTGTATAGGATTCCCCTTTGCCTGACATCTTTGTCAATAATTGGTGCTGCCAGATTTAAATACTTTTGCATATTTGATTGGTGGTAATTGTATCTTATGTGGTTTTATTTAGCATTTCCCTTATTATTAATAAGTAGAGCAAATAGAGCATATTTTTATATATTTAGGGGTAATTGTGTTTAATTTTTGAGAGAAATGCTTGTTCAGACATTTTCCCTCCAAAATTTTCTATAATGTTTTTATTTTGTTTAGTAATTTGTAGAGATCTTGATATATTTTGGAATTTAGTCCTTTTTCCTTTTCTAGTCATACGTGATGCGTATATCTTCTCCCATTTTTTCCCTTGTGAGGGTGAGTCTACTTCTGGGAGTATTCCGTGTGCCTAGTCTAATTCTGTTCCAATTTCATATTATATTTCAGCACTTATTTACAATGAATGCTGTTATCTGTGGTACACATTACTTTTGTGATCTTCTTCTGGATTATTTTAAATATTAGCCCTTTGCTTTCTTTTTTTTCTGTTTTGTGATTTTTTTATTTTTATTTTTTATTAAATTTATTGGAATGGCACTGGTAATAAGATTATATAGGTTTTTAAGTGTACATTTCTATGCTATGTGATCTGTATATTGCATTGTGCGCCCACCACCCAAAGTCAAATAATCTTCTATCACCATATATTTGGCTCCCTTTACCCTTTAGCACTCTCCCATCCTCCTTTCCTCTGGTAACCCCCTTCCTGTGTGTCTATGAGTTTCAATTTTATATCCCACACTAGAGGCCTGGTGCACAAAATTTGTGCACAGGTAGGGTCCCTAGGACTTGCCAGCAATCAGGACTGATCTTCCAAATGCTGGCTGCTGGCTACTGGCTACTGGCTGCTGGCTGCTAGCTGGAGCCTCCCATCCCTGGCTGTCAGCTGAGGCCTTCCTTCATTCTTTGCTGTCTCCTGGTGGTCAGCGCATGTCATAGTGAGTGATCAAACTCCCTGTCTCCTGGTCAAACTCCAGAGAGAACAATTTGCATGTTAGGCTTTTATATATGTAGATAAGAGTGAAATCATATAATTCTTAACTTTTTCTTTGACTGACTTATTATAAGTAGCATAATATTCTCAAGGTATAATATATACATTTTAAAATAGCATAAGAACTTACAAGCACATACATACACACATATATATGTAATGATATACACATAACATTGTGATTTTTTTTTTTAACGGAATTGAATGTGTAGAAGAATTTGGGGAAGAATTCCAGTTTTGTGATTTTTTTTAGCCTTCCAGTCATCAAACAGGGAATGTCTATTTATTGAAATTTGCACTTTGCTTTAAAAAAATTATCCTTGGGATTTTCATAACTACTTTTTTTGTAGGATTACAAATGCATTTCTAGGTCTTCTTTTTTTGCATTGATCCAGGATCTGAGTATTTTTCAATGGAGTGTTGATTCTTATCTACTCCAGCATCCTACCAGAAAGAGAAGATCTATGAAGAGTATGTTTATATGTACTTTTCTATTTACACGTGTGTGATTACCTTGAGTTTGGTTTCTCTGCCAACATGTATATGCTTACATACTGGCCTGTTTTTTACTTTGTAGGTGGAAAAATGTTAACCAGTGAAAGAGCCCATTTTTGGTTAGTATGAATCTCATGAAGCATATCTGAAGGAAGTATGATTGACATGGAAGCCCAAAAATCATCAAAAAATTGCAATATCTCAGGTATGGGAAGGTATAATTGTTGTGATGTTTTCATTCATTACCAGCAGCTATTGCAAGTCTACCTCTGAAAAGTGCTACAAAAAAATTGAAAAGAATTAGAAAATCCCTACAGTATCATAGAAATGTTTATTCTATCATTAAAAAGAGCAAAATAGTAAAGTCTACAAATTACAATAAATATTATGGGGAGGCAAAATTCATTATTAAATGAGTGGTATATGCTGTAAATATATAATGAATTTGGGGGTTGAGGACATCTCTAGAGGTTGGAGTGAGCTATGAAATCTTTATAGAGCATGAAAGAACTAAATTTATCCTTAGAGGAAAAATAGTTTTAAGAGTTAGATGTAACTAGTTTGATGAAAGTATAGAAATAGGAGAAATACAACTATTTTTTTTCAAAATGCATCTTCTAAATTTTAATATATGCCACTAATAACTTATTTAGATCAATGTAATAGTTCTATAAATGTTAAAGTAAAAATAGTAATACAGTAATATATATATTAAAAGAAAGTCTGACAGTTTACTCGAACTCATTTTTCTCTTTTGGCTGGTCTCTTGGCTTTCATTTGTGCCTAAAGCAGGACTAGCCTCACAAAGTCCACAGAATCATTACCACTGTTTATTGAAAAATGACCAAATCTGAGTAGCTCTCAACATAAAAAGGACTTCAATATTTGTGAGATATGTAGAAATTCCTTACAGTTGAAATGTGACTATTTCAATGTGTTGCTGATTCTTAAAATACTCTCTTTTCAATGTAATGTTTTTATTTAATAGTGGTAAACCTGTTCTTTGTTATGTTAAGCTTGAAAATCAAAGCTGAATGAATTTCTAATCTGATGTTTATTGTATATGAAAAACAAATTTTAAATATATGTTTATTGATTTCAGAGAGGGAGAGAGAGATATGATCAATGATGAGAGAGAATCATTGATCAGCTGCCTCCTACACACCTCACTCTGGGGAATGAACCCAGAACCTGGGCATGTGCCCCAACTGGGAATGGAAGCGAAACCATTGAGCCATGCTGGCCGGGCTTTGATGTTATTAAAATTTATCAACAAAGTTGTCAGGAAATAATCTGAAAAAATGAACTATTTGGATTATTATTTTTAAATTATTTTAATTATTAACATATATTTGATATTTTTCCATATTGAGTATTATCAGAAAAGAAAAAACATAATGAATAATCTAGATATATTGAAACCACCTATTTAATGTTTAGAAAAAAATCTGGGTAATTGACTGAATTATTCTGTTTATTCAGAGGTTTTTTTGTGAAAGTCAAACACAAAACTATAAGGCATAAGTATATCTAGTATGGGTTCTGTTGAAGGAAGTGTGTTAAATTGATATCTAAATTGTTAAACATTTATTTATTGAAAAATTATTATGTCTTACAATAAAATAGCATGACATATGGTCAAAATGAACTTGTAGAAATAGTTATGTTTCTTCACAGCATGAAAAATTATCCAAATTTAACATTATTATTACAGTCCCTGTTATACTGGCAATAAAAAAGCAAAATAAAAAATCTTGAATGTTTAAGTTATAGTAAAAATTATTATTGGTTGTATCTCAGAATGACACTCACTTTTGTTTTTCCTTTGTTTTTGCTGAAATGCCACAAATGTCCAGACTCAAGTTTGCTTCTCAATTGGCCAGATGCTTTCACACTTCACAGCAATAATGTTTCTAAAGCTACAAATCCATTCTGGAATGAACTGTCTGCCTCTAATCCATTTTTGGATGATGTAACTCAGCTAAGAAATAACCAGAAGAAAGATAATATTTCCATCTTGAAGGAAGATCCTTTTCTTTTTTTAAGAGAAATCGAAACTGGAAATTCTTTGGATTCCTCTGGTGGTGGACTTGCTGTGCATCAGTTGTGTAGGCAGTCTTTCTCAAGGAAATCAGTGAGATCTAAAAGTGTTTCAGAACTTTTGGACAAGTTAGATGACACAGCACATGCCCGTCAGAATATACATAACTCTGTCCAGATTCTGGAACACGACTTAGAATGGCTTCAAAATGACCGAGAGGCTTATAAAATGGCTTGGTTAAGTCAACGCCAGTTGGCCCGCTCCTGCCTGGATTTGAATATAATTAACCAGAGCCCTGGATGGGCCCAAACCCAAGTTGCGGAGACTGTGGTAGTTTGTAAATTAAGCCACCAAGGAGGGTCAGTACAATTACCTGAGTCAGATATCACTGTTCACGTGCCCCAAGGTCATGTAGCTGTGGGTGAATTCCAAGAGGTATTGCTAAGGGTTTATCTTGATCCTCCACAAATGCTTAATCATGATCTTTCATGCACTGTAAGCCCGCTGCTGGAAATCAGGTTAGCCAACCTTAACACAATGGAAGCCATTTTGCTGGAGATGAAAATTGGGGCTGAAGTGAGAAAGGATCCTTTCAGCCAAGTCATGACAGAAGTGGTGTGTTTGCACAGCCTGAGTAAAGAAGGCCCTTTCACAGTGTTAAACAACTGCTACGTTTACGAAGACACCATCCAAGTCAAGCTAATAGATTTGAGTCAGGTGATGTATCTAGTGGTTGCTGCACAAGTTACAGCTACTCAGTCACCAGCTGCCACCATCTGGGATTATATCCACAAAACCACCTCAATTGGAATTTATGGGCCCAAATATATCCATCCCAGTTTCACTACTATTTTCACAGTTTGTGGGCACAGTTATATGCCGGGAAAGCTTACAATCTCTGATATTAAAAAGGGTGGGAAAAACACCTCTCCAGTTGTGTTTCAGCTTTGGGGGAAGCACTCATTCTTACTTGACAAGCCACAAGATTTAAGTATTTCTGTTTTTTCATGTGATCCTGGTTTTAAAGTAAAAACAGAAGGAAAAAGAAAAGAACTTAAACAAAAGCAGTTGCAAGCAAGTCAAGTAGTTCATCAACAATTTTTATTTTCTTTAGTTGACTCCAGAAAAATGCACTTATTTGTTTTCCAGGTTCAATTGGGGCCTCCTAATGGTAGACCAGTGACACAGTTCTTTATCACTACACCTGATCCAGCCCCAAACCTAAAAAGACACTTAAGTCTGCCAGGTAATTTGCAGAAGGAGAAGGAAATCAAGCTTGCTCCTTCATTACCAACAGTGCATGTTAAATACCCCACATTTCAAGACAAAAAATTAAACTTTACCAAATATGGAGTGACTCTGAAGACAGTGCTAAGACAAAACAAGATTGACTACTTACTTGAATATATCAAAGGGGACACAGTAGCTCTTCTTGGAGATGGTAAGGTAAAAGCCATTGGGCAGTCCAGAGTGAAAGAATGGTATGTGGGAGTCCTGAGAGGTAAGATTGGACTTGTACACTGCAAAAATGTCAAGGTGATTGCAAAAGAACAAGTAATATCAATGTCAGATCGTGTCTTTACAACCAGGAACCTTCTGGAACAAATTGTCCTGCCCTTTAAAAAACTGACTTATATCTATTCAGTTATATTGACATTGGTGTCAGAAAAAGTTTATGATTGGAAAGCCTTAGCTGATGTCCTGGGTTACTCACATCTGGCACTGGAAGGTTTTGAACGAACACACGCAGACAAAGAATCAGAAAAAGTTTCTTATGTTTTAAAGAAGTTAAAGGAAGATTGCCATGGAGACAAGAATACCAGAAAGTTTCTTTATGAGCTTGTTGTGGTGAGTATTGCTTGATTATAGTAATTTTTTTTTATCTTCTTTCATGAGTTTGGTTATAAATATCACCAAAGAAGATAAAAAAAATTTAGCATTCTCAAATAATTTGAAGTCATTTTAATATATATATATATATATATATATATATATATATATATTTTTTTTTTTTTCCCTTTTCCTGTAAGACCATATAATTAGTTTCTTAGATTCAGAAACTAGTCCCATAGGATCATCTTTTAAAGGAAGATTAACATTTCTGTTTGTGCTAGAGCATAATAGTTAAGAGATTCTTTTTCTCTCCCAAATATTTGGATAACTCTTAAAATATCAGAAATTCCAATTACATGAATGAGAGCAAACTGAAACAAAACTAATGAACTTGATCTTTGCTATAGGTCTGCTTTTTAGTGGTTTTTAAAAAACATATAATCAACGTCCTTTACTTTAGAAATTTAATATTCTTCTGTATGTGATTCATCATAATCCCAAAATAACATTGCTTATTCTCTTCTTAATCCTCATGTTTTAGTAGGACTCACAGGATCATTTTTTTTCTCCTCATAACATTCAACCTAGTATAAGGCTCAGTGGAGAGCTATAAAGAAGATGATCAACTATTTTGCCTTAAAGGGAAAATTTGGTATTTTATAAAAATAAAAAAATAAAAAGCATAATTCTAAAAATTTCTAAAATTTGAAAGTATAAATAATCTATATAATAAAATCCTAATATGCTAAGTATCCAGTCTTTCAGTCATCTGTTCAACCAAGCAAAGCATAATATGCTAATGATAGGTTAAGTCTGCTCAGCCATTCACTATGACATGCACTGACCATCAGGGGGCAGATTCTCTGACCCATAGTTAGCTTGCTGCTGGGGTCTGGGTGATCAGGAATGAGCGAGATAAACTGGACATGCCTTGGAGTGCTCCCAGAATCTCTCCCAGGCTGGCCAATCTCCTGAGTACCTTCCCTGCACCCTCTCACAATCTGGGACCCCCAGGGTATATCATAGAGCCGGTTTCAGCCCAATCCTGCAGGCCAGGCCAAGGGACTCCACTGGTGCATGAATTAGTGCACCGGGCCTCTAGTCTATATATATATATAATGCTAATATGCTAAGTGTCTGTACTATTGGTAACTATGATGCACAATGAGCACCAGGAGGCAGGTGCTCAACACAGGAGCTGCCGAGCTACAGTGACTCGGTATCAGTGGTTCTCAGATGATGCATCCCGAAATCAGAAAGGAGGGAGCTCAATTCCTCACAGGGCTACATGATTCCTTCAGCCATGGGTTATGTTGTTGCTGGGGCTCTGTCAGGCTCAAATCTGGTTTACTGCACCCTTGCATTTGCGTTCCACACCCTGTACATAAGCAGAGTGCCCTCTCACATTCCAGGATCCCTCAGAGGATGTCAGAGAGCCAATTTTGACCCAATTGCTGCAGGCCAGGCTGGGGACCCCACATGCCAGAGGGACCCCGCTCACTGCAGACATCCACTCCGCTGAGGCAGGTTCTTGTAGAGGAGCAAAGTGTTAATCAAGGTTCAAAATTAGGAGATAAATTTTTGGAGAGGAGTTTATTCAATGACATTAATAATAATTTATACACTGAGTAGCCAGATTATTATGATCTCTGAAAGCATAATAATCTGGCCATTCAGTATACTTCTCTTGAGTACTTCATTTATTTGATATCAGCGATACTATAAATTGTGCACCTGATCAGTTTTTCCCTTTGCACTGGCTGATAGAAAGCTCAGGCCAAGTAGGTGATTGATCTCCAGAAAAAGTCTAGAATACTTTTGGTACCCATTTGAGATACAAATACACTGAGTGGCCAGATTATTATGCATTCATAGATCATAGTAATCTGGCCACTTAGTGTATAATAAAGAAAAAGGAATATTTAAAATATTTCTTCTCTTTCAGTTATTTTGATGATACTGAAAGGCTTAAATTTTAAAAGCCCTCCTATGCAATTGAATAGTTTTATGGTGATTTGCTGCAGTATCACTTAATCTGGGGCATTTAGAGTCATTGGCTGACCTAAAAGGTCAAAGCTGCACATGTATTTTGCAGTAGCGCATTACCTCTCATAGCTCATGTACTGCTGGAAGATTTGAATTGAAAATTGCTTTGTTGAACTTGGTGGCAAAAAAATGTAATATTGGCCAAATGGTCTGAAAGTTTAAACCTGACTGTGTTGATGTATGATCATGAATAGCTTTGGTGACAAACTAGACAGTACTGGTGGAGAGCTTATTCAAGGGTGTAGTTCCTAAAACCTCCCAGGGTGCCCCAGGGGAAGCTTCAGGATTTCTGAATCGATGGGCTTAGGTGTGGTTGTCTGACCAGAAGATGATAGAATATATAGTATAGAGACCACTTCTTAAAAGTTAATTTGCAAATAAGTATACATTTTTATTGGATTGTATCCTAGTTTGGGGTAGCTGAATTGGAGCTGATAAAGATTGTGAAATCTAAACTCTTTAGTCATCTCTAGACTTGAGACTGACTGTCCTTATATACTTGAAACTTGATACTCTACAAAGTACTTGAGCCTCTGCTTCAACCTTCATAGTGATTATAAGAAATTAGATGTAAATTTATTTTAAAAATTATTAAATAGAGAATGTTGAGATTTACCTAAAGTCTTGTACTATGTGGAGCTGGTCTTTAAACTTGGGTTTTGGAATTCTAAGTGCAAATTTTTCCCTTTGAAACAAGGAACTGGGATAAGCATTGCTAATCCCACTCCACAGTTTAGTAAAAGAACCCTAGGGGCTTAATAGCTCAGTACTACTTCTCCCTATAATTACAAATCCTCACTATAAATGTATAGTCCATGTACTAGTATAAAGACCATGGGTAGTCTTTCTAATGGTTCCATGGGAAAGAACCATCCATCTATGGACTTTAATAGTTGACTTATTTGGTCATTCATTTTTACTTATTGTTTCATAATGACAGGAATTAAATGTTGAGGGCCCACCCAACAGGTTTCTTTGGTTTTTTGTTTTTGTTTTTGTTTTTTTGTTTTGTGTGTGTGTGTGTGTGTGTGTGTGTGTGTGTGTGTGTGTTTACTTATTTGAACAAGAAAGAAATATGGATAGATTTAAACCCATATTTTAAAAATATATTCAAAGCAAAAGAGAAACTCATGGACTTGTTTGAAATGTGTAATGATTGACAAGGCTCAGACACCTAATTAAGGAAGAAAGAGTCTGATGATTTTCCATATTGCATTATAGAAGACTGAATGTTTTTTTCTTTAATATATTGTGGTTTCTATTAGGCATAATTACACTGGTGATGAAGTGAGAGGGTTAATTTTTCAAAAGGTATTATTATCAATAGCTTTGTTCAAAGTTGTGGTAGCATCTCTTTTTCATTCAATGACAGAATTCTGTGAATTTTTAAATCACATTTTGATGAAAATTCCAATGTTTATCAGCACCACTGTGCTCATTCCTCTGAGAAATACTGTAGTCAATCCTCTGATAAGGAAAGGAATTGTTTTTTGAAGAGTAAATTATCATTCCTGAATTGGTCAATTATTCACCCTTTGAAACTCAGGATGTCTTTAGAAGTGTCTAGTTCAATATTCTCCTTTTGCAGTTAAAGATATTAAGAAACATTAGTTAAGTGGTTTGACCAAGGCCCTATAATTAGCCACTGATTAGTCCTAAATCTCCTCTAATTTTGGTCTAGCTGTGTCCTCTGTACTATGCTGGTTGGATTTGCTTAAAAGTAAATCAACTTTTTAAAATTTAGGAAACTCAAATATATGTGTGGTGAAAAATAGGATGCCAGTTTCTAGATTATGTAATGAAAAATTGGATTTCTAGGAAAAAGCCACATTCATTGCTTTTAATTGTGACATGTAATTATTGCTGCAGGCTCTGCTGAAGATGGATTGCCAAGGGATAGTAGTGCATATCATCCAAGAGGCTGCGCTCCTGACTTCAGCTGTCAAGCTGGGAAAAGGCTGGAGGGAACTAGCTAAAAAGCTAGTACGATTCACAAAGCAACAAGTGGAGGCATATGAAATTCCTCATCGAGGAAAAGCTGGAGCTGTTCCTGCAGAGGTAATATTTCTGTTTGTCTAATTCAGTCAAAAAATTGTAGACCAAGTAAATAAATGTAATCAGCTTGACCCACTTACAGGGATAAATTGGGGTTGTGTTCTAGAGGACCCCTAGCTGAAGTCACAGTTCCTATAATCATTGGTATTACCTGAAATATGTTCATGTTACTTTTTTTTTTTTAATATATTTTATTGATTTTGTACAGAGAGGAAGGGAGAGAGATAGAGAGTTAGAAACATCGATGAGAGAGAGTCATTGACCAGCTGCCTCCTGCACACCCCCTACTGGGGATATGCCCACAACCAAGGTACATGCCCTTGACCGGAATTGAACCCGGGACCCTTCAGTCCCCAAGCCGACACTTTATCCATTGAGCCAAACCAGTCTCGGCTGTTCATGTTACTCTTTAAAGGCCTTTTAAATATGCATTGAGAGCCTGAAAATATACTGATGCTTATCTTATTGGATTGCATATTAACATGGTCTTTGATAAAATGAATTGACCAAATTGGATAGCAAGCCAGTTATTAGGCAGGCCTAGAAGAACTTGAGGCAGAAAACACATAACTTTGATGGAAGGAGACTGGACCCAGTCAGGGCAAGGGAAAATTACATAATGATAAGCATTTATCAACGTTAGGCATAGACTTAATTTGTGATAAACAATATTTGGTGACAATAAGCATTAAGGGGGTGGATGATAATGGTAAACAAAGATCTCTAAGAACTTTGACAATTTTGTGTACAATAGAAACTATAGACATCAAATATAGAATGACAGCATATAACAAAAAGTAAATATTTATCATTGCAAATATTAAATTAAATAAATTATTAATTTTTATTAATATTAAATGTATACTGTTAGGCATAAGTTAATACATATTTGCTCTATTTAGCAAATAAATTGTGACAATTTTTATGACTTAAAAATATTTCAGTGGTGAGCACCTATAAAATGTTCTGTATTTTTCTTACATGAGTGTAAGCATTTTCAAGATATATATTTTAGTTAAGGGAAGATTGTCTCTCTTATTTGTGATGACTTGGTAAGAGACAGAAACTGTGTTCTTCACTTCCTTTTGGGCCACAGAGCTGGAAATTAATAGAGCTGGAGAAACTTTTCTTACTTTGAAGCAACTATGCCAGCTGGGTGTGCAGGACAAAACAACCTTTTCATGAAGGGACAAGAGTCAAGTCAGTTGAAGCCCAGCAGGTGCAGTGAAGGTCTCAGCAGCATGGCTTCCAGGAATCTAGAGCCTACCTCTCCCTTAAACAAGACCTTTCAACCAAGAGTAGATGGAGGCTGATATATTTCCTCCTCTTTGACTGCATTTATTTCTGTTTCCTAAGAAGTGCTTTACAACTTACAAATCACTTGTTACTAAATGAGCTAAAAGATAAGGAATTTATAAGAAACAAGAACAACATTTAGAAGGATATGCTGTTCTGATATTTCAGTTAACTGATTAGAAAGTTGTCTAATTGAAATATCATTGCATATCTATTTGAATTGACCAAATGCTGTTGAGGATATGGAGCAACAGGAATCTTTATTCATTGCTGGTGAGAATGCAAAATGGTACAGCCACTTCAGAAGGGACTTTGGCTGTTTCTTACAAATGAAACATACTCTTACCACACTTCCATCAATTGTGCTCCTTGGTATTTACCCAAAGGCATTGAAAGCATGTCTACACAAAATCCTGCCCATGAATGTTTATAACAACTTTATTTATAACTAAAGGCCCGATGCACGAAGATTTGAGCAAGAATGGGCCTTCCTTTCCCTGTCTGCCTGCACTGCTTTTGCTCTGGCCAGAGCTGCCTTTCCACCTTCCCACACTGCCCAGAGAGCCTGGGGTGGTGTGAAACACCTGTATTGTGGCCATGGCGACAACACAAGTGTCCTGCCACTTGGCACCTATGTATGCAAATTAAGCCACCATCTTTATTGGGTTGATTTGCATACTCACTCTTGATTGTCTGGTGGGTGTCATGAAGGTAGAGTCAATTAGCATGTTATTCTTTTATTAGATAGATTACCAAAATTTAGCCCTAGCTGGTTTGACTCAGTAGATAGAGCATCAGCCTATGGACCAAAGGATCCTGGATTTGATTCTGGTCAAAGGCATATACCTAGGTTGCAGGTTCCTTCCCGATCCTGACCTGGTCAGAGTGCATGCAGGAGGCAACCAATTGATGTGTTTCTTTCATATTGAAATTTCTCTCTGTCTTTCCCTCTTTCTTCCACTATCTCTAAAAATCATTAGAAAAATACCCTTAGGTGAGGGCTAAAAATATATATGTGTGTAAAAATATATACAATATATGTACAAAATATATATAATACACATACATATATTATATATATATGTGTGAGTATATATATATATATATATATATATATATATATATACCAAAATTTAGAAGGAACCAAGATGCCTTCAGTAGGTGAATGGATAAAATGAACATGTAATATTATTCAACCTAAAAAGAAACAAGTTATCAATCCATGCAAAGACATGTGGGAACCTTGAATGCATATTACTAAGCAAAATAAGCCAACCTGAAAAGGCTACCTGCTATTTGATTTCAAATATATGACATTCTAGAAAAGGAAAAACTATGAAGACAGTAAAAAGATCACTGGTTGCCAGGTATTGGGAGGGAGGGATGAATAGGAAGAGCACATGATTTTTTGGGCAATGATACTATAATGATGGATATATGTCCCTATACAGTTGTCCAAACCCATATAATGCACAATACCAAGAGTAAATCCTAATGTAAACTATGGACTTTGCGTGAGTATGCTGTATCATTGTAGATTCATCAATTGTAACAAACATGTCACCTCTGGGGAGAGTTGTTGATGATAGGGAGGCTATGCATATGAGAGGTAGGAAGTATATGGGAAATCTCTGCACCTTCCTCTTACTTCTTTAAACCTAAAAGGTCTCTAAAAAAAAATCTTTTTAAAAATTGTCTAATTAAAAGCAGGAATTTTTTTTTTCTTAAGTCTGTTTTTAAAAAGGTTTTGTTGAAAGTTATTTATCAAAGTTATTCTCTCAGCTTTGTTATGCATCTGAATTCTCTCTAATTGTGTATGTTTATAGTTTGTCTTTCTCCAAATCTTGATGGAGGGCAGCCTACTTTCCCATTATTTACATTCACACAGCCCAAATCACAAATAACTAAGTCTGTGCCAAAGCTAATAAATTCTCAGAAGTAGAAAGGAAAGCCCCTAGGTGTTTTTTGAGGGGCTAATGTTTAATTTATTGTGGTTAATACTAACAGTCATCATTCTGATCCATGTTATTAAAATCTTAAAAATAACCCATAGTATATTGGTCTAAAGCCATCCCAAATAATCTGTGGGAATCTTTAACCTGTTAGGCCACTTAAACTAAAGAGTAAATCTATGCTAATTTCTATCCTCCTGGAAAAAACATGGCTGTATAATTTTTTCTTTCAGGAAGGAGAAGATTCTTAAATATGATCAATTTACAAGTCAAGTAGTTGATTTGAAAACAGACTGATATTAATTCTGGAACGGGGACTCTGAGGAAGGAAAGTGAAATTTCCTTTATCTCACCACTTCAGAGGGCACACATTCTGAATATTACCAATGCCTATAGTCCGGCTCTTTCACTCACTTTCCTTTCTCTTCAACTTCTCTTTTCCCCTTTGTTCTATTTTTATTGTATCTAACATTTATCCAGCACTTACTCTGTGCCAGGCACTATTCTGGTAACATTTCAAAGATTAATTAATCCTTTGAACAAAAATTTACAGGCCGGCACTAATATTATCTAAAATGTAGGGAGGCTGTTATTTGCTTAAAAGCATGTATAGTGAGAAGTTATGGAACCAGGTTTAGAGAGCAGGCCTTTGACTTTGGGGTCATTGTGCTTTACACTCTGCCCACCCACTCCCAATCCAGTGTGCTGGCTGAATGACAGAGCTGGTAGATGTGGTTAGGATGGGGCTTTAAGCATCTCATTTCACCTTTTTTTCAAGTTATGGTACTACTAAAATTTGCCTGCACATCTTCATCAAGCCTCAGGCCAATTTAATAATGGAGATTATTAATAGGGTGTCTATTAGATTTTTGTTGAGTATTTTGACCATTTCTACTCTTATAAGATGGGGAAAAAGTCTCTCTCTGGGGACTTCTGAGAAGTCATTTTTTAAATTAATCATCTCCCTAAATTAAATTTTAATAAATATTACTCAATTTTTCTAATGACATTGCATTTCCTACATAAAAACAGAACTATAAAAGTTGAATGATGACTGTTAGAAACTTATGCTACACGAAGATGTTTAATTGTTGCCAAGGTTTTCCTGTGAAAGTTGGTAAAAATTGGAGTTTTTCTGAAGATATTTAAACAAAATAGGAATCAATAAAATATTAGAAAAATAGCATATTTTTAAAACAGTTGGGTTTTACAAGGGGCAGTGCTGGGGATTTCAGGGATAGATATTCACAGGCCTACATTAGGTATCCTTCACTTAGCTCTCCGGGGATTGTGACCATATCCTAGCAACACTCTCCCACTGGCCCCCTGCCTAAGAATAGATAATGCGCTTTCCATCTTATTCCGTATGGACACTTATTCACCAAGAACACTAAAAGTTCACTTCCGCCTTTAAGATACCTTTTGCCAATGCTCACTTCAACCACAGGCACCCATCAGTTGAGACTGATTTCTTATTTGACCTGCCAGAGTGGGCCACCCTCCCTACGGAAGCCCCAACACAGTCAGTATTTCTAATTGTAATAGTTTTTAGTTGTTGTTGTTGTTGTTGTTGTTGTTGTTGTTTTTGTTGTTGTTGTTTTCCTTCTCAGAAGCCACTTACCTAGAGATTTAGAACTGGTAAGGTATGTTTATGTCTTTTTGTGGTCAACACTTAAACAGGGAGGGTCTAATGCTCTGTTTTATCTTCTAGCCAGAATCTGCCCTTCCTCATTTATGACTGGCTTCCGTAGTGTTCAGAGCCCTTTATTCTAAGTCCAAATAAGAAATAAGAGAATAGGTCAACCTCAACCAGCTAATTTTATTAATTGTTCAATAAGTAAACAAAAAAATTCTATATGGAATTCTTCCTGCTTGTTTGGTATTTTTCCCCTCTGTATATTTTCTCTCAGTATTTAATTCATCCATACTTAACACCTTCCCCAGGGACTTCAGTTCTCAGCATTGGAGCATGCGGAGTTACAGAAAACACACGCAATGAAAAATATGATTCTTCTCTCTAAAACCAAATTTTATTTGGCCTAGGAATTGTGATAAACTGTTTTATTTGAATTGTTATATTTTAAACAAATATACGGTTAGATGCTTTAAAAAGTGAAACTAAGAATAAGAATGATAATAATTGTGCAATTTATTATGTGTGAACTGAGTGTATGAACATTTTCTTTACAATATCATTTATTTCAACAAACTTAATAAGGAAGATATTATACCATCTGCTTTTTATAGGAATGCAAGCTAAGAGAATGGATTTGTGTAAGTTATTCAGAGTAATGTGGGTCTTAAGTGACAGAATTAGGATTCAAATTCGGGTATTTTATGCACAATCCTTTACACTGTGCTCTACTGATAATCCCTTTCAGAATTAACTAAATGGAAAAGAACAAAGTTGGAGGGACACAGCCTAATCCTGAAGGATGGGAAGCAGTTGAATCATTGGAGAGGAGTAGAAGGGGACTTCATTGACTTCTCAAGACCACTAAGGAAGATATGTGGGCTAGAGGGTAGAGTTTATCCTAATAATTATTGGGATATGTGGTTAGATATATATCTTTTGATGGTAGAGGAAGGAGTCTCTAATGAATGGCACAGCATAGAGGTTAAGATTTCTTGTCTGGATTCAACTTGTAGCTCTACCATCTGTTAGCTCTAGGACCTTGGGAAATTTTCTTAATTTTTGTAGGACTCAACTTTTTTTAATTGAGGCAAATAATACTCTCTTAATCATCAGATGTTTAGAGATTAAAATATGTAATATATGTGGCCCTGGCCAGGTAGCACAGTTGGTTAGAGCTTCATGCTGACACACCAAGGTTACAGATTAGATTTCCAGTCAAGACACATACAAGAATCAACCAATAAATGCATATATAAGGGAACAACAAATCAATGTTCTCTCTCTCTCTCTCTCTCTCTCTCCCTCCCTCTCTCTCTCTCTCTCTCTCCCTCCCTCTCTCTCTTTCTTTCTCTCTCTCCCTCTCTCTCTTTCCCTCTCTCATTCCCTCCCTCATTCCCTCTCTCTAAAATAAATAAATAAAATTTTAAAAAGATATACGTGAAATATTTAGGACAATGCTTTGCAGATTGTAATAACAAAATGCATTATTATCTGTTATTTTGACTAAGAGGCAGAGATGAGTTTGGCAACTGGGTGACGTTGCGTGATTTTGGAAAGAGAATGAGGCATCGAATGATAATTTTTAGTAAAATGGCTGAGAGTAACAATAGAAAGAACACAGGTAAGGGAAAAGTCAGCAGTTATTTCAAGGCTGTCTTCTGAGAAACTGGCAGGATGGTTATACATGGAAACAAATGAGAAAAAGTCTTGGCTAATCAGCTTTTTTCTTACTGGCTTAACACCATTTCGCTTTCCTTGGAAAATATCTCTTGCAAAAAGTAAAAGGAATGTCCTTGGACTCGTATGGTTTTTTTTTGGCTCACGTGGCAACTCCCAGATTCTGCTTACAAACACGTGGCATTGTCTGCATCTGCTGGAACTGGTTCAGTTCTAGCCATGGCACTTAAATCTATAGTTCGCTGTTCTTCTCAGTAAGACATATATTTGCAGTTTCCTTAAAAAGGGAAAAGTATTATATGGAAATGTACCTACAAGTGTACATAACAGTTCACTAAATCTTTGCTGTTTGTACTAGAAATTTGGCATAGTGACATAATATTTAGATTACTATTGTCTAGTTTTTACAATACTTTACATCTTACTGCTACAGTCTTTAATTCCAAAAAGACTCCATTATTTGGAATGATGGAACAAAGAATAAAAAGAGATCACAAGTAAAATTAAGGGGGCTAAGCATTGTATTTCTATGATATTTTATTTAATTATACATTGAATGTCTCATTACCACTCTGAATTTCAAGTAGAAATAATAATCACATTAGGCTAAATATTATGGAGAGATTTTAGAATGGATTTTGAGACACTAATACTTGATTTAGATTTTTTATATCAAGATTTATTAAGGAACACAAACAATAATGAATTTCATAAAACCAAAGTCCACCTAAGTATAAGACACAAATCAACACTTATTGAAACTGCTTAATACTGAGGTAGATTCATGGGAATATCTTAGTGAAATGGCCCTAGATTTATGGCTAGGTGACCTGGATTCCTTTTCTAAATGTTTGGCCACGACTTTGCTATTTAACTTCATTTCGAGTACAAATCCCAATTAGCATTAATCAAGCACCTAGTATGTGCCAGGACCCTTCAGGACTGTTTACTTTGTACACTTGACAGTGCTTTTATGGCTTTGGGAACCCTTTCTCTCCACCTCCTATTTTACAGTAGGAGGAAATAAGGGTGTAGAGATGTTTTGAAACTTATCCAACATCCTAGAGCTAGTAAGTCAAAAGTCTAGATTCAAACCCATGATGCGGTTCTTTAAATGCAGAGCTCTTACCACTATCCAGGATGGGACAAAAGTAGGTTTACTGATGTTTGTATGGAAAATAATGCAATAACTAATAAATAATAACACAAGAATAAACTGTGTTTCACATACTACAACTATAAACCTACTTTGCCACACCCTGTATTTTCTCTCATTTACCTCCACATTGAAAGATTGGATTAGAGAAGCTCAGTTTCTTTAAACTATGATGCTCAGAGTTTCCACTAATATATAGTTGTGGTGGAGGTTGAGGGTTGGATGACAAGGAAGCAGCCTGGAATCTTCCTAACTAGGAATTTGTGAGAATGGTTTGACCAGCACATTTTCTTACGATGTTATACTATTTTGAGCAAATGTACTAACAAGGCATGGGTCTTCCATGTTCCTCTGGCTCATTTTTAAGCCCTGGCATTCCAAGTGGTTGGTTATTCCTAGAACAAACAAAGCTTGGTTGACTTAGAGTCTTTTCCAAGAGAATCTTAAGTCAAGTTTTAAGCAAATATCATCTTCCCTCTGAGGAAATAGGGACCCTTAATATTCTCTTCTGAAGATAATGGCAACTTCCTCTTCAACAACATTTATGAACTTACCAATTATAGGTGCGAGAAGGACTACCTGGAAATTGTAAATGATAAATAATCATTAATAAGGCAAATTTGCCTTAATCTCTCTGCAACTAATTGTACTAAAAATGGAACATCGCTTTAATAGTTTTATGAGGAAAGTAAGTGGATTATTAATCCTTTAATGTAGTAAAATGTAATTATTCAAAGGTAGTTAAAACTAATTTCTTCCTTTATGCTATTCATATTTTACAAGCTCAAAAGAAATACATAGCTGTTATGCCCCAATCTGAATTGCTTTTATTCATGTTTCATTTTATTGCCTAGACTATTTTATAAAATCTTACTGGCTTCTGGAAATAAGCACTCTAAATTTGAAAAACTTCATTTTTAAAATCTCTATCCAGGTTTCTTTTCTTTTGTTGTTTCATTTATCACTTTTTCATTGCCCCTTTACCTTTGTCTTTGTCCTCTAGTACCTAGGAGATAAACTAAAACAACACATATTCCTCCCACACAAATGCTGGGACTTCAGAAAACTGCTCAACTCTGATAGATTAAATGATTATTGATGATCTCCATAAAGAGATCAAAGCACAGAAATGAGAAATTAACAACTCTGCATTTTGATCAGCCTTACGCTTCTGATTCAAAGATGAACCGGAAACACCATGAAGTTACCACTTAAAAATCTAAGAGTAGAGGGGTAAGAATGATGACTGAGGGTCCAATATTTGTGACAGAAGTGAGACAGATGAGCGGAATTATTTTGTGGTTAAGAATAATTCTACCAAAGCAAATCCTCAGGAGCACGCTTTCCTTTTGATTTGTTAAAGCATTAGTGCAGTTTCTGAATATTTTCCCTTAAGTCATAACATTGAGCAAGAGCAGAAGAACTATTTTAAAACCACTGAATAGATAGATGGTAATATAAACCTGGAAGAGATCCTGGCAGTCCACCACACATTTCCAGCTTTTGGAGGACGTAACTAGGTTATTTTGGAAAGGATATTGTTTATTTTACTCATTTTATTCATTCAAACATTTCCAGAGAAAATCATTTCATTTTCTCTCTAATTTACCACACAGTTTAGAATTCTTTGTGGCCTTGATGTGTGTGTATTTTTAAACATAGCTTTATAAAGTCCATAGTTAATTAATACATTCAAGTTACATTTTGTGTCTTTGCCATTAATAATATATGTTTACTTGCTGAGTAAGAAGACTAAAATGACATAAGATAATTAGAAATGCCAAAAGAAATAAAATATAAGTATTTAAGGGCTTGAGGTCGAATGTCATATCTATATCATAAACAACTGTTTATTGCATTGATGAAAGCTGGACTTTGTGAAACATTGTTAAGGCAAATTTCAATAAAGAAAAAGTTATTTTTACCATATCTTACAGACATTTGCTTATTAAAGGAAAACATAGTTCCCCAAATTTTAACATTTTTAACAGTGTGTCAAGATACATAACTAAAACATTTACTTTTGATCCAATTCCCATTCAATTTTTTCTTGATACTTGCCCTTTAATTACCTACCCTTGCTCTATAATAATTTTAATATTTCCCTTTGGTTTTCTGCTTAAAGAAATTTAACTCTTTTTTTCTTGAGTGTTTTATATATGCTGTCACTTTAATTCTCAACAACCCTAAAATTTCTATCTAGCAAAGTTAGGACATAAAACAAACCTTCCTTTTCATTGTAGAATATTACTTTTTATATATTTTCCCTTTTAAAGATACTTTTATTTTTCACTGTTTCTCCTTCTAGCTTTGTCTCTCTTTAACTTTCAAATTCCAAATGTGACCCATTTTTTGTCTGCCTTTTAGTTCCTTGACCTCTATTCATTCCTGAAGTCTTCCCTACACCTCTCTTTAAACTGCCTTCTCCAAAGTTTCCAAAGACTAATTGCCCAGATCCTGACTTTTTTTCAGTTTTCCTTCATGTTTCCACATTACACGATGTTAGGAGTAGCAGAGGAGGTAAGAGAAAAGGGATGTCCTAAGTGATTATATGTTAGTAGATGTTTAGCAACCTATTTTTCAATTGTAGCTGTTGCCAATTTCTAAGGTATAGATACTCCAACATGGATGATTTTAGTGTCCCCATATGTCACTGAACATGGAGTTGGGAGGCTGTGTGAACCTGGGGAGCTGGTGTGACCTGGCTCCAGCAATCCACCTTTTTTTGGAATGTTGTTAGGCCTTGGCTTTTGCACTATGTAGCACCCTGTTACAATTTCTATTGTTCTGGCTCCAGTTTCTCTCCATTTCTTGTTGTTTTTATTTCATACTGTACCCTAATTATAGACTTAATTGAGAGTTAAATTTTTCATCCCTTTATCCTCTTCCTTGGCATTTTCTACTAGTCTCATGCCTTTTATCATTATTTTATCATGAGTGATGCTAACCCTCCACTGCTCTCTGGAGGTAACCTCCACATTTCAGTTGCTCATCAGATAGTCCCTCCTTTACTTCTTATCCTGACCTCACCCAAAAAGTACTCACATTCCTACTATATGCCAGACACTTCATGAAGTATCTTGAACACAAGACTTGGAAGTTAGTACCCATATTTTATGGATTAAAATAACCAGATAATTTGATCAATTTACTCACATTGACCCATTCAATAGGCAATGGAATGCAGATGTGAAGTCAGGTTTTGGTAGTATGACACCAAAACCCATTTCTCTTTCTATTACACCATAGAGGTCCTAAGTTAATGGAACTCTCATTTCTATCTCACACTGAATTAAAATATCCAAGTAATCTTTGCATTTTCTTGGTTGTTATTAACTACCAACTGTATTTTATACATTGGGCACTTACTTGTTCAAGTATCCATCTCCCTTCTCTGTTATAAGCTTCTAAAAACAAGAGCCATACTATAGTAATAATTTTATCCCTTTGTGTAACAAAATCACTTACATTGCTAGGTATTCAATAATTCTTGGTTTAAAAAGTGAAATAATGAATTGGTTTAAAAAGTGAAATAAAAGAACATAATGAATGACAATGTATTTTGAATAGTTCCATTGTATCTGTGCTACTACGATAGTGCTTTTCTTCATCTGTGTTGTAAGCAACCGATGATATTAGATATAGAAAATCAAATTTAACACTGAAGAAATATTCATGTCTAGTTTGCTGCAAAGAGGAAAAAATAGGATGCAAAATATGCTCATATTTTAGTATAGATCATGAAGTTTACCATTTTCCTAGTGTTTTCAGCCCATTGCAATTGTATCCGTTTCTAGGCCACTTAGGGCATAGACTCTAGGGAATCTCCAATGAGTTTAGGGCAATATCCCTCCTTGCATTTCAGAGACATTGAGGTGACCTCTGAGAAGTCTTTTTACACTTTGAGAAGTCTTAATTAAGGTCAGGATGAAATAATCTATCCACATTTTTCTAAGTTGATAATTGTCTTCCTTTCTGTACTTTGCAGAATCAAATTTTGTAAAAATATGGATGTTCATGATACCCAAGCAATGCCAGCGTGGACAAATAACTTCAAATGATCTTTTGAGCCTAATGAATGGCCTTTTGTATAGATTGACTTGAAACATAATGATACTCCTTATATAGGTCTTTCATTTTTTTAACTAACATCGTAGCATATATGGGGATATCAGAGGAGGGTGAACAATTATATCCCAAGGCCCTACTTTATTTGATATTACTGTCAATGGGAGCCCTATTTTAAGAAGGCAACACTGCATAATGTTTAGCTCAGTCTGTGTTCCTGCATTTTGCAAGTGATAACATTACAAATTAATTAGCTTAGTGAGCCCAAATAAGTAGCTAGTAATAAAGTTTATTATTTTCCAAAGATTCCAATTATAACTGGATGGTTCATTTTGTTGTTTTCCTAGAGAAAATTGATTTTAAGGTGTCTCTGTGTGTGAGTATTATACAATTTGTCTTATTTGGTCAGCCTTTGTCTCCATTCTCTCTCAGCCTGGTTGCCCTGGTTACCATTACACATTCTCCTGTGCATGAAGATCCTCTCTGACGTGCATTTATTTCTATGGAAACCATGATGTCACTGGTTTGGGTGGGTAATGAGGGAAAGCATAATGAAGCGTTGAATATTGATCTTTCTTTTGGGCATAAAATGTATTATTAAATTACATTTTTAATTAGATTTTTGCTTTCCCTTTGACGTGGTCATGAAGCTACATTTTCCCTTCTTTATAGAATTGCTTGAATAAAATGACTTTAAGCATTGAAATACTGTACATCTCCTTATGATATGTGGTCATAAAGCTCAACACAGATACATATAACAGTAAAAGAATTATTATTTTAAGCCTAAAAGTGTCTCAGAGCGTGAAAAGATTATCTCAATAACATGTTATCATCAAAATATTGCACAAATAATTTTATATTCACCTCAAGGCAAGGTGCAATGTATAGGTGGTGGATCAAGAGGAAATAAGACCCTGCTTATAGTCCTTGGTTTAGAGTCGTGAGGCTATAATAGGAAACTGATAGTTATTAAACATGTTTTCTATGACATTAAATAAGTCCATGTATAATTACTATTTCATTTTCTTTTAAGTCCTAGGAGGCTTTTAAACCCTTTTTGGCATCTGTTTTACTCCCTGTTTTCCTTCCATACTAATCCAGTCTATTTTTTCCCCCTTTATAGATGATGTGGAAACCTGCTTATGATTTTCTCTATGCTTGGGGTGCTCACTACGGAAATAGCTACAGAGATGTGTTACAAGACCTGCAAGCAGCTTTGGACAGAATGAAAAACCCTGTGACCAGACAATGGCGGGACTTAACTGGAGCTTTACTACTAGTACATTCTTTAGAGGTTCTGAGAGCAACTGCATTCTCCACTTCGGAAGAAGTATAGAAATGAAGGGTGTGTCTTGTGGAGGAAGGAGAATAATGGGAAAGTGTGTGTGTGTGTGTGTGTGTGTGTGTGTGTGTGAAAGAGAAAGTCCTTAGAAAAATGGTACTTACATTTTTCCCATTTGAAAAAATATTTCCCATGTGAAAGCACAGCAGAACACAAAATCCAAAATGGTTTTATAACCAGACATGTATTTTTGTATCTATTTCAGATGCAAATTTGGGTTGCTTTGTTGTTGAGAAAGGAAAGAAAAACACTCCCTTTCAAAGTTACTTTTAATTTCTTTAAGTTAAGACAAATGACTATTAGCATAATCACATCACCCAGATACCGAGCTAAGCTAGAAGCTCTCAATGTGAACCATGCAGTTTTACCAGGAGGCAGACAGGGAGAGAGCAGAAGCAAGCACACACTCTGTGCACAGGGCTGCAGGCTTCCTATATCAGATCTCTTATTTCTCAGTGGAGTTTGCCAGCATTATTCCCATTTTCCCTATGAAGAAACTAAGAACTGGATAGGATGCTCAGGGTTAAAAGCTAGTGTGAAGTAGGTTTTCTCTCTGAAAAACATGGCTTTATTTATTTTTTTAATTTAGGATGTAATAGTAAATGCATATTAAAACTTACAGGGAAGTGGTAGCTATTTCATTCTAATTGAATCTCATTGCTCTTGTTCACCATCTCTTGAAAGACTGCCAAAGGGAATATGTGAGTTATCAGAAATCTGTTGCCTGCAAGCATGGACACGGGTTTCCACCACCTTCCTCCAGCATCTTGGAACCAGCTAATCCTTGACCTCTCTTCAGGATCCTAATGTTGAATAATTCATTAAGTCTCAGAGATTTTTAATAAAGCCTTCCGTTATCACTGTTGACTGTAATAGTCTTAACCACCCGAACGCTGATACCTGTGTGTGTGTGCATGCTCACACAAACACATGTGTGTGTTTGTGTACCAGTGTTTTATAAAGATTATACAGGAATCTGGGCTCATGCAAACACATGTGTGTGTGTGTGTGCCAGTGTTTTATAAAGATTATATAGGAATCTGGGCTCATGCAAACACATGTGTGTGTTTGTGTACCAGTGTTTTATAAAGATTATATAGGAATCTGGGCTCATGCAAACACATGTATGTGTGTTTGTGTACCAGTGTTTTATAAAGATTATATAGGAATCTGGGCTCATGCAAACACATGTGTGTGTTTGTGTACCAGTGTTTTATAAAGATTATACAGGAATCTGGGCCAGTATAAAGGCCAACTACTGGCAGAGAGTTCAGGAAGAAATGGTCTGGGCTTACTCATGGGTTCAACCCTTTGGCCACCTGCCAGTATTTATATATTTTGGGTGCTCATTCATTTATTGTCATTCAATTGACAGATGGAGTGAGTGTTCCTTTTTTTTTTGGTGTGTGTGGTAGGCACATAATGGGATTGAGGTTAATAATGGGAAAATAAAACCAGCATGATCTCTGACATAAGGATTGCCAAGTGATGGATACAGATAATAATAATAATAATAATAATAATAATAATAATGTATGTAGTTAAATGTAAATGGCATCTGGAATAATAGCTGCAATAGAGAGGCTAGGACCCCAAAAGATATAGGTGAGGGCCATCATCTGAATCAGAGGGATAAAGTGAGTTTCCCTGGAGAAGAACTGATGAGCCTGGAGGAGGAGGAGGCATTGCTTCCAGTCTGGGGGTGGTGGAAGATGGAGCTCCTCAGACCACTGAAGCCCTCCGGCAGGAGGGAGTGCAGGCGAGGCAGGGAATGCCTGAAAGGGTGAAGGAGAGAAGGAAAGAGTGACACACCTTCAAAGGTAATGTGGATGAGCTGAATAAGTATTTTGTTTGGGGATCCTGAATAAAACATGTCCATTTGGTTGAAGAGTAAAAGCAGAATCTTTTCAGAGCTTTTAATACATCCACCCTGGGGCATTTGGTATGCTGGCAAAGGTAACTTGAATTAGGGTTTCAGAACAATCTCTATGGCTTTCTATATTTATATTTGATGATAACAGAACAAAGCCTGCCCAAGGAGTTACACACACATTGAGGATGGAATTTATTTTAATTGAAACTAAATTCTGGGAGAGGGGAAAAAATGACTTGGAAGTTCAGGACACAATCATTGAGTGGTCATTCTGCTTTCTTTAGAACATTCTCGGGGTCTTATTAACATGTCAGCAAACCAGAGAATTTCAGGAAGGGATAGTAAGGAATTAATAACTGGGTTCTCCAGCTCCAGGGTCTGAGAAGACAGAGATTTTGTTAGCTGGTTGGGGAAGTAAGATGAAATAAGTCACATCATGTGTTAGGATTTTGGCTGGGAAGTTTAAGAGTTTAAAAAATGAAAAAACACGATCTTTGTAACTTAAGGATAAAGCAATAGTTCCAATATTAATAGTCACAAAGATATTTTATAAATCTTGTAATAAATACTCTCAGATAAATTTTAAACCCATGTCCAAACTTTCTGTTCTTATAAGTACATTCTAATATTTTATACATCATTTCTAGTTTTCTTTTCATAATGGATTTTCATAATCAAAAGTATTAACTCAGTAATCATGAATTGCCTTTAATATTTGGCAGCAAATCAAGGGAATTAATAAAGCACTTAAATCCCATCCTTGATAACATTAAAAGCATCAAAAATGATTACTCTAAAACTTCTTCAAGTATTTTGGAAGTTTAAAAGTATAGGCAGTTCTTTCATTTCCTCAGGCTTTCCCTCTAATGATGCCTCAGGATGAGATTTTAATTCAGTGCTCAGCTTGCAACATAATAATTTCTGTATTAGCCCCAGTCCTCTACTTCCTTCTGTTAAAGCCCTAATATGAAGGCCAGTTAAAGAGATGCCTGCCAGAGTGGGTCATTAACTGCTCATATCAATAATGGATACAACACATTTTTGTAGAAAATACCACATGAAGTTTTGAACTGGGGGATGACTAGTTTCCTGGAAGGAGCAGAATGATCTACATTAATGGGTGGCGGTCTAAAAAAATGTTGCCGCTAGTAAACAGCTTTGAATATGTGATATGAAAATGCAACAGAGAAAGTACATTCACAATCATATGATACTGTAATTGGAAACTTCAAAACTTGAATTTTCATACTGTGCTCATGTAAATTATATTTTCTGTAATTTTTGTAATCAGTAAGGAATATTTGAAGCAATTCAAAGGAAAAGGAGAACAATGAAAAATTAAGTTGCTGGAGGCTTTTCTAATGAAAATAGATCTTGTTTCTTATTATACATAGAAATTCTTCCCTGCTCTTCCATATGGAGTGTTTTCCCATGTGCTGCTGTAGAGCTTAGTGAGTGAAGTTCCAAGATCATATGTTGGCGTTATACCAGGTGGGCTTAATCCAAAGATATTCTTCAGAATAAAATAACCACCTGGAGAGTTTGTTGGCACTGACTGCTGGGCCCCACCCTCAGAATTTCTGATTGGGCAGGTCCAGAGTGGTGCCTGAAGACGGTGATGCAGAATTTCCAGTCAAGAACCACTGCATTAATTTTCTTCATTTCTATAGAAAGATGAGAATCTTTATTAAACTGGAAAAACATACTTTTAGATAAACAAATTTTTGTCATTCCACCAGAGAAATGGTTTTTAAGCTGTAAAAATACACACTTAAATCACATTATATAATAGCTTAATTTATATAAGCTGAACTTTTTCTAAATGAATTATTAAGAGCCTGAAAATAGTCATTTTGATTGTAAAACTAATTAAAATAATTAAGATCTGCCTATTTAAAATGTAAAGATATTAAAATAAAATAGATTAAGAATTTGAGACACTCATCAGTGTATTAAGATGATTTTGCAAATATATTCAATGATGTTCTTGTTTCTATAAAATATTTTTGGAGAAAGTCTTCTTTTTACTGATTTGTCATTTCTTAAATTTCATGTTGAATTAATTTTCCCCATTGAAAAATTTGCTTATAATTAATGTGATCATCTAATTATGCCTTATTTTCATTGTAGAATTACAAAGGATTATAGGCACTTGTTAAAAAAGACAGTCAGGTATGCTCTCTACAATGAGTAGTTCTACATTTAAAAGGCTAGTGACTCTGAGGAGGGGTGACAAGCTGAACAACCTCACGTTGACCTTAATGTATTATATCTCATTTTGCTTCTATAGCTACCCTTTTGGTTATCCTTCTGTGGGTGAGTAGGAGGATCTATGGCTTCTTTCTGTTCTGAGATATTTGAGACTGCAGGAAGCAGATTTTTAAAAAATATTTTATTGATTTTTTACAGAGAGGAAGGGAGAGGAATAGAGAACTAGAAACATTGATGAAAGAGAAATATCTACCAGCTGCCTCCTGCACACCTCCTACCAGGGATGTGCCCGCAACCAAGGTACATGCCCTTGACCAGAATCGAACCTGGTACCTTTCAGTCTGCAGGCCAACGCTCTATCCACTGAGCCAAACCGGTTTAGGCAGATTTTAATTGTTTCTAATATTTAAGTTCAGACTTGTACCTTTGGGATGTACTGAGACATTGAATACATTCACATAAATATATGACTAGTAGTTGAAAATCAAAACTTAGTCATGATGAAGTTACTGGTTTTACTTATACTGATTCTACCCAAGTTCAGTGTTATGAGTATCTGAGATTGGCAAATTCCATGTATGCATGTTAAGTTTAATGATATGCAATTAGTTACTACACTTTGTCATAATCAGAAAATCCCTTCTGTTGGATTTTACTCCCAGAAAATATGATTCAGTGCTCCCTCAGGCCCTTTACTTCATGATGGGAAGTGAGAAAAGTATGTGGGGAGAGATAGCAGAGTTTGATTATGATCTAAAGGTCTAATGAAAGAAGACTATCCAGAGACAATGGGAACATTTTCTTCCCCTCTTTGTGCTGATCTTCTTAAAAATGGAATATATATTTTATTCTTTCTTCTTAGCTAATTAATAGTAAGATACAAAATAACTGTTGCTTTGTTTTCTCCAGGATTGATTTAATGCAACTTAAGGCTGCTCTTTAAAACTACAAAGAAACTTCAGTTAGAGCAAACTCAGCAACCCTATGCTGAGACTCACTTAGCAGTCCTCAGGAACTGGTGTCAGAGAACCCATTTCAAATCAGCTTAAGCACAAAGAATGTATTGTCTCTCCCAACTGAAAGCTCCAGGGGTGGTTTCAGGAATTCCAGGACTTGGAGGTGTAATCAAATTGCTTGTTTGGGTCCCCCCCCTCCCCCCTTCCCTCCATTCCCCTTCTCTGTTTTAATTACATGTTTCACCCTCAGGCTCCCCCAGCAGTTCTGTGCTCTCTCTATGGGGCCCTATGCTGCAGCAGCTCAGCCTCACCTCTCCCTCACCTCTCCCGGTGCTCCAGTCTCAGTGCCATGGCTTTGTAATGTGTCACCTTGGCCAAACTAAACTATGTTTCCCAGAGTTCTGTTCTCTCCACGGAATATTCTGGTTAGAGTTTGCCTCAAGAGAAATCCATGGAAGATCTGGATGGCCACAGTGGAACAGTAGCGTTGTGACTCCTGGAAGGTAGATGTAGGTCAGGCCCCATTGCAGCCCCTGACTCAGCTTGTCAGTGGGGGAGGCAGCTGGCTGGCCTGCAGCTCCAGTTTCCATAGGGCTTTGGTCTTGGTCGGCAAACTGCGGCTCGTACGCCACATGCGGCTCTCTGGCCTCTTGAGTGTGGCTCTTCCACAAAACACCACGGCCTGGGCGAGTCTATTTTGAAGAAGTGGCATTAGAAGACGTTTAAGTTTAAAAAATTTGGCTCTCAAAAGAAATCTCAATTGTTGTACTGTTGATATTTGGCTCTGTTGACTAATGAGTTTGCCGACCACTGCCCTAGGGTAGGTGCTCCACCTTCCCCTTCCCCAAATCCTGGCCACGTGTGGTGTGAGCCTGCAGCAGAGCACCACTTCTCCTGTGGGTTATCCACAGCAGCTGAGTTGCAGGCTTGGGTCAGGCAGGGACCAACAAGGGTTTCAGTGGCTGACAAACACAGATTCTACTTGTCCCTGCTCTTCCCAAGCCCACGCCCATGTTTCCTTCAGCCAAGAAGACCTGTAACTTCTGGCTCAGCCCCAGGAACAAAAGAAAAAGCCAGGTAAGCTCTCACAAATATGTCTGGTCAGATCATTGTGATAAATCCTATTGTACAGCATTGCCAGAGACTCAGCTTTTCCGAATGAACCCTGATTGATAGGGAGGGCAAGAGACTATTTCCTTATAGCGCCAAGAAAAAAAAAATAGTCCCTATGATTGGACCATTTAGGTTTTGTGTTCATCCCTCAGCCAATCACGGAGGGCTATAATCAGTGTCCCTCTGATTGGTCAAATCTGGGTCGCATCCTCTTTCCTTCTGACCCTGTCCAGATCGCCAGGACTAATCAAGATCTGTTCCTGGAAATGGGAAGAGATGGATATTGGGGAGGCCAACAGCAATTTTCCACTAAAAATGTGAGTGAGTTTAAACTCAACATTATTTTCTGTGTTAAGAAACCTTTATGTTTCACGTGTAATTCAAGAAACTAGTCAAATGAGTCCTTCTAATGAGAGTGGGCAATGGGCCAGCTTCTGTAAACTTCTGCAATAAATCAAACACTAAATGAAACTTGACCAGCAATATCTGCCTTCTATAAACCATTAATAAGTTGCTGATTACATGACAGAGCCATGTAGGTTTAAAACCCTGTCAAGACTGTGGGTTCACCTGGCTCAGAAGGCCCAGGGACAGATATCCTTAATTGCACCACCTCAAGCAGGACCCCTAATCTGGTAGATGCACCTCACCTGCTGCCAGAAAGAAAGTGGGAGAGAGGGACAGAGGAGGAGGCTCCAGATGGGGAAATTGTAGTGAAGATCGCAGGGCATGACCAGCCAGTGAAAAACAGCATGGAAAACTCCTTTGAACATTCTCTGAATGAAATTGCAAAAGCAGGTATCTCTGTTTTTCTCAGCCACCTGTTTTTTCATTGCAGACCTTTACCTCTCCTTTGGAATCTATAATAACTTCTAAATACTGTTCAGGTGGGGAAGGGGAACAGCAATATAAGCTAAGTGAATTTGATGATTCTTAAGACAGTGACAAATAGGGCAAAATGAAAGGGACATACAAAGATGGCACGCATTTTCTTTCTTAAAACATTGTTTCTGTTCAATGTTCATTCAGTTATATTCACAATTTACTCCGTGCGTAGGAGTGCTCTTCAGGAGGGAATATTATGTTTTTCAGGATTGAGTGGAATGCTGTGGGTTGTGACAAATAAAAGATTAGTGAGCAAGGTTATTCATGAGAAGAGGAGGAAAGAGCACTTGATGTTACATTCCTAAGGCTGTTTTCAAAGGTCTCACAAAAACAAAAAACAAAACTGAGGTCCTCCTTTCTCTCTCAGAGAACCTTTGTATTTCCCCCCATTTGATGGCTGAGAAGATTCCTGTGTGCTTAGGATTAGGAGTCCACGTTCAGATGTGAGAGCTGCAAATCAACTGCAAGAAACTAAGCCACCTGTTCTGGGTTGCTGCCTCCAGCAAGGTTCCAAATCTGTCCTTAATGAGAGTGCTGTAAACCTGACTATGTCGTGTTTAACTACTAGAAAAGGTGAATTAATTTGCCAGGGCTGCCACAATACAATGCCACAGACTGGTGGCTTACACAACAGATATTTATTTTCTTCCAGGCCAAGAGCAAAGTTGTGTCACGGTTGGTCTCTCCTGAGAGCATGAGGGGAGGATGTGTTCCAGGCCCCTGGGCTTGTGATCCTTATCCTCTCCCTGTGTCTTCACGTGTTTTTTACCTCCTCCCTGAGTCTGTGTCCCAATCTTCTCTTCTTTATGGACACCAGTCACGATTAAGACCATGCTGGTGATCTCATTTTAACTTAATTACCTCTTGAAAGTTGCTGTCTCCAACTACAGTCACGTTCCTAGCTTCTGGGGGTTAGTATCAAAATACATGATAATTCAGCCCATAACAAAAATGACTTGACCATTTTTTTGTTTCTTCTTATTTACTGAAATCAACTACTTTGTTCAAGTGACTTTTGAACAGTCCTGCAATGAACTTTTTTGCATTTCCTTCTCTAGCACAGGGAACTAACTCATAGATGCCAGAGAAGTGGTAGGTGTTTCAAACCCACAGAATGAGCAGAATTGCAGAGAGATGGCAGACCTAGACAGCTGGAACTCTCTCATTACATTGTCCTCTGACCCCTGACAAGATATATCATTAGACTCTGCTTATTAGAACTAATGAAAACTATTGGTGTAGATAACACACACTTTTAGAGAATTTCCTTCGGGTTTTCTTTGTTGTCACTATGTGATCTCAGTGCTTCGGATAAAGAATGCTCTTTCTTCATAAACTATGAAGACTGTCTAAGAACAGACTAGGTGTCCTGAGTAGGGATTATGACATGCACCTGGACCCCTTTATGAATTTGTTTATATTTTATTGACCACTGAAATGCCAGGGATTATCTGTTACCGAGACAACCAAAACAATGGAAGGCTTAGATCACACAGAGTACACTGAGCAAATCTAGGAAATTTGGGGGGTAGGGGGACAGGGAGGCAGGATTTGCTGGACTCTGAGTGGAGCAAGCAGATTATCCACAACAAGGATATGAGAGAAGAATCAGCAAAACCTCTGACTGGGAACTACAATTTGGGAGAGAAGGCTAAAGTCTTCCCTAGTGATCATTTTTTAGGTTCTTCAGTGCAAGTAGGGTAAGCAACCTTTCCCAATTTACCTGGACAGAGGGATTTCCTGAGACTTGGGAACTTCATTGCTAAAACCAGGAAAGTCCCAGGCAAACTGAGACAGTTAGTTACCTCAGGTACAAAACACTGCAATCACTGTTAAAAATAAAACTGGGAAGGAGAAGACTTTAAATCATTACCAGGCTTTTTGCACTGTCACTCAAATAATCATAGTAGTTAAACCTGTGTTATCAAAGGGATTTGGGGTATTTTTATGGGTGAAGGGAGTTATGGAAAGTATCATAACAAGAATGTGTCACTAACTTGAAGACAGACTATTTTGAGGAAAGGGCAAAAGCTTAAATATAAGCTGCAAAAGTTGATAGGGAGATATACTAAGAACAAACCTTGCTAATTAACATTTTGGCTGAGGACCAGACTTGATAACGCTCACACCACTCTGATATGAATAATCTTTGCAAGCAAGGACATCTGTAAGTTACTTGGTTACCAATTTTTCTGATTAAAAAACACTGAATTATTAGCTTAATTCAACTATATCTGTATATATACACACACACATGCATATATACATATATATGTATACACACATGTACACATACTTACACAGTTTTGCAACTTTACAGGCCAGTTTATGGAAAAAGTACTTGTCAAACATTATTTTGGTTTGCAAAGACCAGTGTTAGGCATATTTGTCTGCCTACATTACATTTAAACATTACATTTAAAATATGGAGAAGGTGTAAAAAATTTTACAGTGTTTACTTTGCAATCTTTGTGAAGTGTCTTTTGAAATCCTTCTTGAGATTCCCTAGAATATGACAGTGACTTAGCCATTAATTCGCATTTAAGGAACATTAAATTATGCCAAGTCAAGTACCATGTGTATGAGCAATGATCCAAATATATTTAAATGGAAATTCATTGTTTTAAATTATGAAAATCCAGTCAATGTTAGTCTCCTCCCCGCCCCCTTCCTCCTCATCCATTTTCCTTATCCTCCTCTTTTCCCTCTTCTTTTTCCTCATTGGCAAAAAGAATAAAAGGAGACCTAACAATCTTAGAATAATAAATGAAGTAACTACTTCCGAGAAAACAGTGTTCATTGTCTATCCATGTCTAAAACACTATGCACAGCATGAGACGTAAACAAAGAAAATCCATTGTTACTCCATTTTCTATCTAGTGGAGGAGCTAGGCATGCAAATAATTACAGAGAGGGCAAAAAATATAATTGGTCAAAAGTTCAATTTACATGTAGAGAGGCCTTAAATGAATGCTCACTATTTTAAAGGATTTACAAAACATTAAACATGAAAAACAGCACAAGCTGTTGTCATTACTGCAATGCATTCCTGTTGCTTCCCCGTGGTTTTGTGGCATAACAACAGACATTGTTGTGTTAACCAAAAGTTCTTATTTTTTTCTGTTTATACTTAGCTAGATTTAAAGCTAATTTGACAGTTAATTTCAACTGTGTACATAGTAAAAACAGAGGACTTGAAGACTTTTCTTCTCTCTAGACTACAGACTTTTTAAATTCCATTTTTCTGTGTACTGGGAATGCAGAGTAAGCATCATCGACCAGCTTGCCTGCTTTCTCAGCCCTATTTGTATATTGACAGCCTCTGTATTATTTAGGAGGAAAAAAAACACAACTTCAAATGGAAAGTTTCAAAAATTGCACACAAGATTTCTTATTAAATATTACAGTGACAACTGCATTAATGTACTTCTTGATTTTGTGGGGCAAAGGGCACTTGGAACACAACATTTAAAGGTCTGAGTAAATTCAGGAATCTATCAGTAATTCCTGACTTGACAGAATTAACTCAAGTTTACGGGCAAGGATCTTACATTAATAAAGGAGATTGTATTTCAAAACATTCCACTGTTTAAAAAAATCTTAGACAAACCTCAACCCTGTCTAAACAGAATTATATCAAATAGAAATAATTCTGTGTGACTAAGTACTTTATACTGGAAAAGATCTTGAGAGAGGCTCAGTTGTAATTAACTGTGAAGAAGTGGCTTTGACAGTTGTTCCTGTCTTTCGAAGAGAAACAGTAAACATTTTGGGATATAAGAAAATATAAGTATTTTCTGGATATTGGATAAGGTAATTGGAAAGAATCCCTAGAACAAAGGGGTTGATATATCTTCCTAAAACACACTAATGAATAAAGGTGTAGATTGTCAAAGCCACCTGTAAAAGGATTATCTAAAATTACCTGTAATAATAAAAGCATAATATGCTAATTAGACCAGACAGCTGAACAACCTTCCAGATGCCCTTCTGGACGAATTTCATGCATTAGGCCTCTAGCATATTATATAGGATTATATAGGGTGGCCCATCCCAATCAGTAAACATACTGTAGTAATATAAAAAAGTATATACGCATATGTAATGCAGTTGGATTTTTATGTTTTTATTTGTCTATTTTTATAAACATTTTTATTTTCCATACAAAAATATTTTTGTTTTAAGTGCTTTACAAAAAAAAGAGTCTAACAGAATATCTACTTAAAAGTTTTTATTATTTCATTGTGTCTTCCTTTGCCAGTGATGATGGATTGAATTCCTGTCTCTCCTTCTTTTCTGGTGTTTCTTGGGTCAACTATCATGATTTCTAAGAGGTTTGGGTGAATATCAGTCACATTCATATTAAGTATAGTTGTCAGAACCAATTGACCCAGAAAATAAAGGGTAATTCATTGGAAGTCCAGAGAATAGATAAAAAAATCTTACACTTGAAAGAAACCCACCATATGATCATCCATATCAACAGCCTAAATACTGCAAAACTCACTACTCAAAAAGGCAGGTCATTTAAGTTTTTATCATTTCTCCTTGTATGAAGGTCTGCCTATACTTGAGCCCTAATCTGCCTCTGAATGTCATTCATTAATGTGTTCCTTCATTCCTTTATCACTTAACAATTCTGGTTGTGTGCCTAATATGTGGCATAAGTGCTGGGGATAAAATGATTAAAAGGACCTATTCCCTGCTCTCCTGGATCTTGTGGGTAGAACCTATTTCACCAACTCCATTCTACATTCAAATACTTGAGACAACTATAATTCCCTCAACCGTAACATATTTTCTTATCAGGCTACACATCCCAACTTCCTTCATTTCAAATAAAGAATTCCCAGATTCTTCCCTGCATTTGTTACTTTCTCTGTGGTTTGCCCATACCCCTCTTCAAATGTTTGCCCAGTACTAAGCCTAATGGTCTTGGAGAGATCTGTCCAGAGTGTACTAATCCATTTAGTCATTCATTTAGAACACTTATTTAGCACCTGACAGACAAAGGTAAATATGGTCATAATTTCTGTTTTCAAGAACTTTATGTTCTAAAGGAAGTTCCAGAATGGGTAAACAAGGCACTGCTTCTCTAATTGTGGGAACACCTCTCATTAATTCAGTCTGAGCTCAGCGGATAAGGAAGTGGGTCTCCATAGACTTATGACTTAATTCTTCTTGTGTTAAATTAAGAAGTTGTGGGCCAAGATCCAAGTCCAAATACAGCAAAATTCATTGAGCTGAGCCAACAATCTGCAACTGAAGACCTGATAAACAACAAACCTGTCACTTTTGAATATGTAAAATGGAGTCCTTGTGACATAAAGCTATTTAGGGTTGTGCTAAGTTTTAACAAAGCAATAGATTTCTAACCCATACTGATTAAAAGAAAACTACATACAGATATTTATGATAAAACTAGCCTTACACATTGGCACCATTATGAATTAATAACATTTTATTTTTGTTTCTTCCTCTTTCTGCCAAGTAGTGACAGCTCCTGAGATTATAGCACAGTCTTATCAGTGATGACTTGGATATATGTGTCTCTTCTTTGTTCTCCCAGTTTCTGTAAATGAGAGGAGGCTTCTTGCCCACATTGTGCTCTGTGATAAGGCTTTTTATTTTAAGTATAGTTCAGACCTGTGCTACAAAGAGAATTTGAGAACAAAGTGGCTTTAGTCAGTCTTTCATTCCTACACATATTCAAATCATTTTATTTATTAAATTTTTAAATAAGTTCAGTGCCTGGTCTATATTTGGAATTCAGTGAACTTCAGTGGAATGAGTGACTACATGAAAGAGGACAGGCAGTACATTAAGATTCATCTGCTTAATAGTCAAGAACAAGAACATGATTTCTTGCAGCCTCAGGAAGCCATAAATTTGTGATGGAGAAATGATGCCAACAGCGTCAGAGATATCACAAAGGGTGGCACTCCAATGAGGAACAAGGTGGCTCTGGTTCTGACAGGATTCTGAACTTCTCAAGTGACTAGCAAGTATCATGTTGCTATGCCCCTAACAAGGCCAGGCCCACAGGACATTTGATGAACTTCAGTATTCCTTTGGGGCTTTCTTAGGATCATCTTGAAGATGATTCATTATTGCTGCATAATATTAAGTATCAGTATTGATTAATGTGTGCCCATGCCTTGTTATTAAATATTGTAAATATCACCCCTGCCCCCATGAGTTCAGCTCAGGCATTTGGAAATAGCTCTGCCCATGGGGGTTTACAGTGATCCTCTGTCCTCCCAATATGATGGAGAAAAAGCCACCGGTTCTCAGGTCAGTAAACAGTGTTGCCAAGTTAAGAAAACAGGCAGGTATCACTCCCAGGGCCATAAATACATAGGCAGCCAAGGTTTTACATACAGAAAGCTCTTGCATTCATTTTGTGGAATCACGTATGCCAGGGTTGAGACATAAAGACTGAGATGCAAAGAAGTGCCAATTCCCAAAAAGAAAAGAACAGCATGGAAAACAGAAACTAGACAAAGAGGAATTCAGGCAGGATGCAAATATAAAGTGACCTTGGTGGCTGGTTATCACTAATACCTGAAGAAGAAGAAACTGGAAACTGCAAAGTAATTTCAGAAATCAGATTTAAGTCGTTGTAAGGATATATACTTAATGCTAAATATAACTGTATAGTACTGGGGGTGCAGTCGGATGAATTTTCTAAACCTCCCCAAAACCAATTCAAGAAACTTCTTGGAATGCACTGTATATCAAAGTTGAAATAGCAAAGGGGCCGGAGTTATCGGTGGAAAGGGAGGGACACAATTCAGCCTATAACACTGCCATGTATGGCCGTCCAGAGACAAGTGAAATAGACTAGAGGAGACATTCACATCCCAGGTACTGTGTAGACTTTGTGGGGAGCGAGAGAACATTCTCCAGCTGCCAGAGTGTGTACGTGGCTAAGGCCAGACCTTTATTATGGGCCGCACCACATTCCACTCCTTTCAGGGTCATGGGGCTGGGGTCACAGGAGCACAAACAGAATCGCCAAGTGCAGAGTATGACGTCCTCACCTAATCTTTTGTTATCTTAATGCAGCTCAGAAGTATACAACTTCCCAGATACTGTTACAGATAGTTAGGCTAATTAGCCCTAATTTTAGTGTTTCATCAAAATGTCAACAGCCCAGTGGACCTTGTCAGAGGGCAAGCAGGCCCCTCCCTCTGAGAACATTGTTGGAAAAATGCTTATTTTCTCAGGGAGCACTAAGTGTTTACCTCTTTGATTTGGATCCCAAAAGGCAAGCCTATCTCCAGCTTTGTGTCTCAGTACTCTATAATGGATGATACATTTGAAGATAGAGGCAAACTAGAAGGAAGTATAGTCTACAGCTTTAAATTATTTTTATAGGTTTTTTTTGGGGGGGGGGGCGGGGGCGGGGAAGAGAGAGAAACATCAACTTTGCATTTATGCATTCATTAATTGATTCTTGTATGTGCCTTGACCGGAATCAAACCCACAGCCTTGGTGTACAGAGACAATGTCCTAACCAACTGAACTACCTGGCCAGGGTCTAGTTTGTAGCATTAAATATCATATATATATATATATATATATATATATATATATATATATATATATATTTTTTTTTTTTTTTTTTTTAAATATCTCCCTGTTGTGAACATCAACTAAGGTAATATAAGCAAGAGTGTTTTGCAAACTATTAAGTGACTTCTCCATAAGCTAGTCATTACTTTGTAAGTGATTTGGCCCCTGTGCTGGTGTTTCTGCTTTCATCTAATTTTGGGGTCAGTTAGATACCAGCATGCTTACTGGTGACTCTAATTTTCAGACGGCCTTATTCATCTCTTTATCTCTTTATAAAGTCAGCACCATCTATTCGACAGTGGAGTCCTGGAGAAATATCACTCAAGAAGCCACTGAGTTCTCAAAATTACTTATAAATGCGAATGCTTTAGTCACACAACAACAGTTGTGAAAAATGAGAAATTTGTGTCACACGCCTTGAGGAGTTTTCTCCCACTAAAAGCATGAATAATGCAACAAGAAATGCAAAACAATTTGTCATAGGGAGGACATTTGTAAGAGAGCCCTTGGGCAGGGGGTACTTGCCAGGAGATTTTGTTAGGTGGCAAGTTTTCAAAGGAAAGGAAGATGAGTTCCCACTGGGCGGAGAGAAAATAAGGAATGATGGCAGGTGGGGATAGGCAATTTGGAAGGTAGTGGATAGGCAGAAGGCCTAAAGCCTGAGAGGACTTGGATCTCCACATCAATTTTTTTTTTTTTTTTATATTTTTAAAAATTGATTTTTAGAGAGAGAGATAGGGCAAGAGAAAGAGAAACGTTGATGTGAGCGAAACATCTATCAGATGCCTCCTGCATGCCCCCCACTAGAGATCTGGCTGAAGCCTAGACTGTGCCCTGACTAGGAATCAAACCAGCAGCCCTTTGGTGCATGGGACAAAGCCCAATCAACTGAGCCACACCGACAGGTTCCACCCCAATTTCGTTATGTCAGTTTTTCACCTTTAAGAAGTATACCACCTACATTAAAGATTACAAGATAATTTAAGGCATATAATACCCTTTACCTTAACGAGAGGTTTTTCCTTCAAAATATCTTATGCTCATACTTGTCAGATGCCTTAACACCTAAGGTTATAATTTATATACCTTAAGTAAGATAACACTTTCTAACTGAAGGTTAAAGCAAAAGCATGCTTTGAATAAAAAAGTAAGGTCTAAAAAGACTCATATAATATGTAACACTTCGTATACATATTTTTCCTAAAATAATGACATCTTTAATACTGAAATTATCTTCATAAGGTTCATAAACAGTTTAAATCCCTAACCAATTCTGACACAGGTGCCCAGAATTATAATATTGAAAATATCTAAGAAAAAAACTTACTATCTATAGTATTTCTTAATTGTTTATTTATCAAGAAAAAAGAGATCAACTAGCCACGTTTCGTTGTTCAGGAACACAGGTCAGTGACAAACTTCCATGGAATTCAACCCAAAGATACTTTTTACATTCCAGGGTCACTGCCCTCTGAAAGTTACCAGCCTTCCTCATGTCCTCAAAACCTTTCCTGGGATCATAATCTCCGTAGAAACCTGAATATGGCATCTCTCTTGGTTCAGTCACAGCAAAGTTACAGAAAGCTACAATCCCCCAGGGATACAGTGATCGCTCCAACAAATAACACAATCACACCGCTTGGCCATAAGGCCACATATCTGAGGTTTCGTCAAAGCCCCGGAAGACATGGTAGTTATATTTGCCTTGCCACCAGCATCCTTCCCACTGGAGAAAGGCCCCTTCATGTGTATTTTAAGTATATACACTGTTATTTATGATTACATTCATTTATATATAGTGAAAGCATAGAAGACACACATGGGGAAATGCAATGCAAGAAGAGTGATTGCATTTAGCGATGAAGAAGCAGATGGGCAGTGGGTCATTGGCTGTTGTTTGTGTGTTGGAATCATATATAATCATTTATTCCAGTACTGCCAGCAGGTCAGCCACAGAAATCTGCTCTGCAGCTCACCATAAATCAGATGCTGGTATAGCAAAAGCACAAAGGAAAAGTAGGCAAAAGGGCAGCTTATAGATATGCAAAAGAACTAGAGGTCTTCAAAGGGCTTAGGGATGTGCAAGGGCTGGAGTTACATGGGGAAGGAGCCAAAGGGAGTGCAGGATGGGCAAGTTAACAGGTAAGCAGGCTGCAGGGAGGCAAAAGGGGCTGGGGATCTTCAAAGGGCCATTGATCCTGGTTTCTGCAGCATTGTTGTTCATCTTTCCATAAGAATAGGCAGCACCAAACGGGGAGGAAGGGCTGCCTCTCCAGCTCCAGCCGGGGTAGAAAGTGCCTTCTGTGGTGGATCAGCAGTCAGATCTCCTGGTCAGTGCCAGGCTGCAGCTGTCCAAGGACAACAGGACTCTGTAAGAAAGAAGGCGAGCCCCAAATTCAGGGGTCCTGGTAGAACACAAAACATTCTCAGGAGCCAGGCAGCAAGGCAAACGTCTTTACTGCTACATAGAAGCTGTGCACACATGGTCTGGAAGCATGTGCACCCATTGGCTGTTTTTTATTTTATTTTATTACATTGTTGTTGTTTTTTTCTACTTGGAGCTTTGAACCATATGCAGCAAAATATATATTTTTTAAAAATATATTTTATTGATTTTCCACAGAGAGGAAGGGAGAGAGAGAGAGAGAGCTAGAAACATCGATGAGAGAGAAACATCGACCAGCTGCCTCCTGCACCCCCACCACCGGGGATGTGCCTGCAACCAATGTACATGCCCTTGACCGGAATCGAACCTGGGACCTTTCAGTCCACAGACTGATGCTCTATCCATTGAGCCAAACCAGTTTCAGCCATATGCAACAAAATATTAACATGCATTTAACCTAGGTGTTTTTTTGTTTTTGTTTTTGTTTTTTACCTATAGATGCTTAGATGGGCAATATGTATTCTACTTTTACTAGTATGTTTGAAATACTTGGTAACCAAAAATAAATTAAAAATTAAATGAACAAAAAAAGCCCAATCCCCAGTTTAGAAATCCTAGTAAGATTTCTCATCAAGCAGAATCTCAAATCACTCAGGACTCCTAGTTGACCTCTCCATTTAGTAGTTAAGAAATACACTTTTTGCCATAACTGGTTTGGCCCAGTGGATAGAGCATCAGCCTGAGGATTGAAGGGTCCCAGGTTCTATTCAGGTCAAGGGCATGTACCTTGGTTGTGGGCACATCCCCAGCAGGGGGTGTGCAGTAGGTAGCTGATTGATGTTTCTAACACTATTCCTCTCCTCTCCCCTTGTAAAAAATCAATTATATATATGCCATGAATGGAGTATGCAAGGGACTTTATCACCTTTGTGATTACTACAGCTTTAATTTCCTCTAAAACATTAAAGCTGCACACAAATTACATGTATGTACTGCCTCCCAAATAGGGCGGTATGCTGTAGTGGATGAACTGTGCTTAGGACCAGAACACGGGTCTATTTGAGTTCTGTCTCTTAATAGTAGTTAACCATAGTCAAGCTAGTTACCCACTCTGGGTCTTCAATTCTTCTTCTGTAAACAGGAGATTTGAAATTCTTTCTAGTTCTGGGTCCTCTTAGTAGCTGGCAAAGTAGCAGAGTGTTAGGAAGTAGGTTCGGAGGTGAGACTGGGGAGATGCCAGCCCTTTCTTGTAGGATACTTGTGAGGACTAAATTAAATCATCCAGACATAGTGTTAGAACTATATTGGATTTGCTATTTTGCATAACTATATTTGCAGGGCCCAGGAAATCTAAAAGGGCTCAGATCTTTTTTTGATTGTACTAAAGGCCCGGTGCAAGAAATTCGTCCCGGGGGAGGGGAGGTAGGGGTAGGGGGAGAATGGAGTGTGGTCCCTCAGCCAGGCCTGTACCCTCTTGTAATCCTAGATCCCTCAGGGAATGTCTGACTGCTGGTTTATAGGCCTAAACTGGTCGTCAGACATCTCTCTCAAAGTCTGAGACACTGCATGAAGCAGTGACCATACTTCTCATACAGGTGAAAGGCATCTTACTGTTGTATGAGCAGCTACTTTTTTTTTGCCCTGATTATAAAAATTAGTACATAGCACGACCCTTCTGAGGTAGTAGTACCATTTTCCCCACCTTATGGGTAGAAAAAAATGAAGCAGAGAGAAGTTAAGTAATTGGCTTTGTCAGTTATAAGTGTCAGAATCACGGCTTACCACAAAATGTTGTCACTGCCTGCTGGTTGGCCTGGTGCAGCCCACTCTCTGGCCCTTCCCCAACATCAGTCATTCTGCTGTTTGGTCTATTTGCATATTAGGGTTTTATATAGATAGACTAGAGGCTCAGTGCACAAAATTCCTGCACTTGGGGGGCGATCCCTCAGCCTGACCTGTGCCCTCTTACAGTCTGAGAGCCCCATGATTGAATGCCCCAAAGAGGTAGGCCCTGCCCCCCTGGATGGGGCTCTGTGATGGATTGCTACCACAGAGGGAGGTTCCACCCACCCACTGTAGAGCTGCTGCAGGATAGCCTGGGCCTCCCTCTGGAGGGTGATCATGGGATAATGGCCGGGTTCCTGAACAGTCACATTGTACCCACCTTCTTGGCCTGGCACCAGTGGGTGTCATAGCATGGTCTTCCGGAAGGTCTTGCGGACAGTCATTCTGCTATTCAGTCATTTGGTCAATTTGCATATTATACGTTTATTATTATAGTCTAGAGGCCCAGTGTATGGAAATTGTGCACTGGGGGGTGGGGGGTCCTCAACGCACCTCCCCCTCTCATAGTCCAGGAGTCCTCAGGGGATGTCCTACTTTCCAAGCCCCAGTCTGGCCTCCTTCTGTGGGAGGCAACCAGGTCGATCAGGGGAAGGTGCCGCCCTCATCACCCTGCCTCAGCGGCCTGCCCTCGGCTCTCACAGCTGCCTCGGCTTTGTCCAGAAGGACGTTCAACTATAGAGTCTAATTAGCGTATTAAGCTTTTATTATTATAGATGCCCAGAACCAAGGTTTATGAAAGCTTATGATGCTAAATGCTTTGTTTGAGTTCATTGTGTGTAAAGTATTGTCACGCTATGTCCTGCATCCCAGAATTGAAATGACATATATGCTCTTGTCCTGGGTCTTGAGGAGTTAACAGTGTAGTTGAAATATGAAAGGTAAAGATTATGAGACAATGTCTAGCCCATACAAGGTTCTATGAGGTGAAGAGCCACATTGTGAGGTTCACATCAACCTAGAGGAGGAGATCAGGGATAAGACAGCAGTGTTGGCATTTGAGCTGGAACAAAAAATGATTCACTGAATAACCTGGGACCCTCACTAAGTCTCAGGACCCATTGTTATCTTAGTCTCCTGTCAACCATGCAGTACTAATTAATGAAATGGAATCACAATGTTCCCGAGTGCTTGCATCACTAACAAGGAAGGCTCTGGCTTCTGGGAAGAATCTGGCTTAATTATTTACAGTTTAGGGCCTTTGGATTGATATGTTCTCTCTTAAGCAAGAAGTTATGTGCCAAAATTTACTTTCCTTCACTTAGGAGAATTAATTCCATTCCATTCTAAAGCTCAAAGACTTCTTTCCAAACAAGCTATTTACTTTGTAATCCTCTCTGCCAGGAATCCTGTGCACTCTCATTCCTGATACCTTCCTTGCTCAATGAGGCAGCGCATTTGGTTTTATGCTTCTTAGGTTGAATAATTCAGCCCCCACAGGAGGAGGAAGTAAGCCTGGAGCAGAGCCTTGCTGCCTACCGCTGTTTTCTGGCATGGCAGTGCCTTCCCCCAGGAGGAAGGTGGCCTGGCTTCCCTTCTATTGCTAGCCAGTAGCCCATCCTGGGAATCAGGCTCTGGCAGATTTTCTCTGGCCGACTGGCGCATGGTGAACTACGAAGCGAAGGCCCAGGGGCAGATGGATCTGGGTTGGCCTCCACTTTCTACAATCTACTGAGTTTATTTTGGCAAATTATTTAGCTTCTCTTAGATTATTTCCTTATTTGTAAAGTGGTGGGAAGGAGGGGGATAGATCTATTTTATTGGATTATTGTGAGAATGAACAAGATAATTCATGGAACATTCTTAGAAAAAGAAACTAATCGACGTTATCCAATTGAATGGCTCATAAAATTTTAATATCCATAATTCCCATCACCTTTCCTTTTCCACTCTTTCATTCAAGTAATCCACTGCAGTTCAGAATAGTGAGATCTAATGTTTTAATTTTATTCTCTAGAAAATGTAAAAAGGAAATTCAAATCTCAAATGATTGAAATACAAATTTAATACTTTTGTTAGTTAAAAGAGAGGAGACAGCTATGAACAGAATAGAATCACACTTCTTTTTATTTTATTTATTTATTTAGAGAGAGGAAGGGAGGAGAAAGAGAAACATCAGCTGGCTGCCTCCGGCACACCCCCTACTAGGGTTTGAGCCTGCAACAGGACATGTGCCTGGATCAGGAATGGAATCTGCGACCTCTCTCTCAGCACATGGATCAGCCACACCAGCCAGGGCAAGTTGCATATTTCTTATACCACGCCAACCATTTAAAGAAGTAAGGTGTGTTTCCCAGCCCAGGCTCTGTTGTGCACAGTTATTAACTTTTTTTCTATGAGGATTACAGCTTTTCCTTCATAAAGCCCTTGGACATGTCCTCCCAACATCTAAGTTTTTGTTTTCTTTTTTTAAAAAAAATTTGTTATTTGAATTTCTCATTTGATGTAAACATTTTTGAATGAAGAGGGTTTTTTGTTTGTTTGTTTGGTTGGTTGATTTTTTGGTTTTCTGAAGAGGGTTTTCATGGAACTAAGTTCGTGATTACAGAAAGTGGTTTAGAATCCAACCTGAGTGAATGTGTTCCTTTTTGTCCCATACTCATCATTTTATTCACTTCAGCAGGCTCTGAGACTTTCAGATATTTTAATCTCTCCCACCCCTTCTTTTGTGTCGCCTTTCACAAGGAAGAACAAGCAAAGAGTCCTATGCATTTGGCTAAATGGAAGCTACGCAGCAAGATAACTGACTCCTGTTTTCACGTCGTGGTGTTCTCTGTGTTCTTAGTGTAGCCAGAAAGCGGCTCTTTGGAGAGTGGCAACAAGCATCTGAGAGCCTTCCATTAGTGACGTATTGCTGGAACTAAAGTATTTTTTCCTGTTACCCCTACTTGGCTTAAAACAACACAAAATTTCCAGACCACTTCCTGAAATGACCCCGATGACTCCATACATGGCTCAGGAGAATGAGGATCTAATTGTGTGTTCTCTGATCCTATCAGCAAAAGTGCTGAAAATGAATTTGCAGGGTATTTTTAATTTTACCAGTGCTTTCTTTTCTACATAACTCCTTACCTTAATGATAGAAGTAACTAATGTTGATTAAGCATTAACCATATGCCAGACGTTTCTACTAAGTGCCTTAATGTGCATAGTACCCACCTGTGAGCTGTAGGGCTATTATCATGTGTGGCTTTACCATTGAGAAGTTAAGTAAATAGCTCATGGTCACACAGCTTGTAAGCTTAAGTGGTAGGCCCCAGAGCCAAACTTTTGGACTCGAACTCTGGTGGAACCACACTCTGGCAGTGTTCTTTAAAAAGGCTGCAGTCTGTCCAGGGCTACTGCTGCTGCCAGGTGCCACTTGCATTGTGTGAACAAGATCGTTTTGAAAAGGAAACTCCAAACCCAGATTCAGGGTCCACTTGAAATAGCAACACTAGCCTCAGCAACACTTCCTTCGATGCGATGAGGCTCCCAACTCTCTTTCTTTAATCCTTACCCGAGGACATGCTTATTGATTTTAGAGAGAGGAGAAGGGAGAGAGAGAGAAACATCCATGTGAGATAGAAACCTCCCTTGGTGGCTTACCATCAGCACCCCAACTGGGGAGTGACCCACAACTTAGGTATGTATACCTTTCAGTGTACAGGACAATGCTCCAACCAATTGAGACCCACTGGCCAGGGCCCAACTCTCTTTCAATATCAGATGGCTATAAGGATTATTAGTAAAGTCGTTAAGGTATCAGATTATTTTTTATATTTTTTTATTGATTTTTTACAGAGAGGAAGAGAGGGATAGAGAGCTAGAAACATCAATGAGAGAGAATCATCGATCAGCTGCCTCTTGCACACCCCCCACCAGGGATGTGCCCTCAACCAAGGTACATGCCCTTGATGGGAATCTAACCCAGGACCCTTCAGTCTGCAGGCTGACGCTCTATCCACTGAGCTAAACCGGTTTGGCAAGGTATCAGATTATTGACCAAGAACCTATTATAAGAGGATTATTTGCTGAATATATTCTAAATTTCTCAGTCATGTGCTAGATATTTTTTTTTTTTTAATGCCCAAATACTTTTTAAAAGATTTACTCTTTTAGGAAGAGAAATAGCAAGTTGCTATATGTATTTTCAAGAGAATATGTATTTTCACTCTTTTTCAATGCATATATTACATCATGTATATAAAAAAAAAAGACAGACAAAATGGTATTTGTGGAGGGGGATGCTAAAAATGAACTGCAAGAAGAACCTTAAATCACAGAAATGTGTAATGTATAAGCAGGTCACAGTGGAGAAATGGAAATGAGATTGTGAATCATAAATATTTAGAGGAAATTCACTTTTCATTCCTACTTAGTAATAGGCAGTGAAATGAAAGATTTTTTCTAGTTATGGCTCAGAAGGAAATGACTAGTGATATCATTCAGCTCATAAGGAAGTATCTAGTTACTGCTAAGAAAGAAGGTTACCCTTCATCATTGAGAACATTTTCTTTTTCTTGTGGCACAATACAAAACACCCTGTGGATTTATTTTGCAGAAATGTGCTTTTTTTTTCCCCATTAATGAGAATAAATGTACCTTTCCCCAAATTTTGTGGAGGAATGATGTTGAAGCATGGAATGTTCTTCTGAGCTACCATTTCCTTCAATCTGTCCCGATCCACGGGGCAACAATGGGGGTACGCAGGAACCACCTAAGAGAATGAAACAAACAAGGAACTCAAAAGAATGGAGGCAAGACAAGGTTCTGATCAAGCCTCAACTTTATTCTTTGAAATGGCTGTATATATACAGCAGAAACAAAGGGGGGCAGGGTTGCCTATGCAGAGGGGTCTTTGGCAGTGTATAATTGGTTTAGGTACTGAGTGGCAAGGTGGTAAGGTATCTGGCAACACAGGATTGGCTAACTGCCAGGGCAGCATAACATTCCAAGGTGTAACATTCCAAGGCTGGGCTATCTATGGGGAAGGATCAGGAAGAGGAAGTTGCAAAGATGTTAAGCAGCAGGTTAATCTTATCTTCTGGCCAAACCCTCAGGGCACCGCATAACTTCTGCTAGAAGGAACTTAATTCTATTTCCTTAAGACTGAGTTGCTTGTCTCAACTCGGATGGCTCCCAACATCAATCAAGTTATTTATTCTTTACAACTTCATGGACTCCAATAGCTACCAGGCACCTGGAAACTCTTTTTCCTGACTTGCTTGACTCAATAGCCTGATAGGTATTCATATCCTGAGACATCTACATTAATATTTTAGTATTATACCTTAAACAAACTGCTATTTTATATGGAAACCTGTTCCTAGGACCCTCTTTAAATACAAATATTAAGAGTTGGTATAACCAAGAACCAAACCTGTGAATGCCTTGCAAATATTTCTTTTTGCTTTGAAAAAGTATTGTTGAGTCAATACAATTAAGAAAAAAAAATCTGGTGGTTGTTTATTTGGAAGCTTTCCTTAATATAGAACAACTTTATTAGTATGTGTTAAGACTTCCAAATAAAATACTATACTTATCAATAATTATGCCATTATTTCACATGTTTAATCTGTTTAGATAATAAATTCCCATTCTTTATTATCCCCTTTCATGTTATTCAATATTTTATCACAGTTTTTGCAAGATGTCTGATAAAATTTTCTACCAATGCATATTACTCCTGTACATAATATATATTCTAAGCATAACTTAGCTATTTCTGAATGATGCACATTGCTCTATATTGCAATCTTTTATAACAGTTTTAAATTTTTCTGGTCTCTTCCTTTGATGTTTCCAGCTTTTCCTATTTCAACTCTTACTAATAACCAGGCCCCCTCAATCAGTTAACACCTTTTTTCAAATTAGCTATTTCTAATGTGTTATAGAGATAGAAACAAGATTAATGGTTCTTATCTAAATTTAGAGTTAACAGGCTCTAAATTAGGTCTCTCTTTGATCTTTGTAACATCAATTTTAGTTTTTTTGAGAACCTATTTTAATTTCATCTCAGATTAGTCAGTATTCTGGATGATTGACATTTCCAGAGAAGTGATCTCAGTGGGAAAGTGAAGAGGTGGAGGTAGTCTCTATGTAGCCCAAGCAACACATGGGTGTGGAGAGTATGTTGTGTTTGTAAACTGCAAATAGATTACCAAGGCTGCAGCCTTAGCTATAAGCCAAAGAGAAAAATGTGGGTTGTAGCAATAAGTGACAAAGAATGAAGCAATAAGCAGAAGCAAAATAACAAAGACCCTTATATTCCATGCTCAAGAGTTTTCACTTCAACAATGAGGTATAAGATGCCATCGAAGCATTTTAGAGAAGATAGCATCATGATCTGATTTGCCTCTTAGAAATAAAACTGTCATGTCACTGAAAATGTTGCTATAAATGACTGATGAGATTGCATTTATATCATGTATTACATTACTGGCACCATTTGATTCAGTAACTACAATTGTGGGAAGGGGTTGAATTTGACCCTTCTTTATAATATGAATTCTCATATTGAGATCTAAAATACTTTTAAAGAAAGCTAAACAAATGAGCTAAAACTCAAATGTGACATTAATAGATAGACTCACACAAGGAAAACAGAGAAAAGAATTACTGATATTCTGTATGGCCGCTTCTGAGAGTTCAAGAATCCTTTCATGTATATGTTTTTGGCATCTGGCACATAGTATGAAGCTGGAGAGAGTCTACATGACCTTTTATGTAAAGCATTCAAGTTGAGAAAGAATGCAGAAGATGATGTATGTAGAAAGTTGAGTTAAAATATCATAAAATGTCAACCACCAGTTATTAAAAATTTTCATTACTAATATCATTATAACATCTTAAGTTTCAGTGATAAGAGAGGTGCAAAGAAGGTTGGTGGCTTGCTTAAGAAATATGCAACCAAGATAAATATATAAATAGTCTTCACTTACAGTGAAGGTGAGTTCTTTGCTTTTGTTCTGCTCAAAGACAAGTAACTCTCAGGTATATTAGAGTGCCTACTCTAAGAAATTAAAAATGGACAAACAAGCATTTCTAAAAAACAATTTTGAATTGACTCAAATAGTCAAGATAAGAGAGTTCCACTCCACTGAATAAGACTGACATGACTGGCTGAGAGAAATGAGCAGCTGAGAGGGAAAAAAGAGCAAAGAATACTACAATATTTCTTTCACTGAATCATTTGGGAATGTTATATATCCTCCAAGTATATAAAAAGATAGGTTACAAAGAAAACCAACAAATCATTTTTCCCTTTTCCATGAATCAAGAACCATCTGTACAGCAGAATGCCTGAACAAATATAAAATGTGCTATCATGAAATAGATGAAGTGAGATGTATAAGGAGCTAGATGTGTAAACAGATTTCTTTGACAAATATATAAAAATACATTTAAAATGTTCATTTAAAATATCAGGAGTAGATGTGGGATAGATAGCCTTTTCAGTCTTCTCATTATACTTTTGGTTGATGTCACAAGACAGTTGTTCAATCTAGAGACAAGCAAAGAAGCAAAGAAGCTGAACTCTAATACTAGCCAGACTATTCTCAGCATAATTTTTCAGGCCAGTGAAAATGCAATGCTGAGTTGGACTTTTCTATTCATAGTGATTGATTTGATACTAACTGACATTGGATGACTTCTAAGTTTCTTCCTATTAACCAAAGGGAAAAGAGGATGTGTGTCAGTTGGCATATTAATTCCTGCTGCATCTGGTGACGCTTAGGATCAGATTCCTTATATTTCCACACAGCAATTGTTGGGCTATCACCTACTTTCTTGTTTGTCTGTTTGTTCTGAGCTTCAGCAATAATAGAATTAGTGGTAGAAGTAGAAGGGGATTTATGAGTTTGGACACTTACTTTTATAACTTCCTATCTTCATGTGAAATAAAGTCATTTCCTAAGACACTTCTTCTCTCATAGTGAAATTTTTTCTTTTTCCTGGATCACATGTTGGTCAGCCTATTTCACAGACACTACTGGGAAAATAATGGAAGAGATGAAGATAGCAGTAAAACTGTGGATTCAGTATTTATTAATTTGAGACATTGCTATCGCTAAATGGTAACCCAGGTTAAACTCGTGGTTCTTGGTATGTTGTAGAATAGCTATTGAAAGAGGGAACCAATCAGAAAAAACTGAAATATGTTTTCCTTTCTATACTACCCTTCTCTTTCATTGTTTTATTCTTGTTAGATAATTAAGTCATGCCATATTATAAAAAACTAATCTATGGCAACACACAACAAAAATAATTATTTCTAAGGATGTTAATAATTGGAAAGGCAGATGAGGTAGTCTTATGAGGTGTTTAAATGGCTTGTACCTTGGTAAGGGTGGTGAATAAGTAGGTTTACTTATATTGAGTAAAAATGGGGTAGTTTGTGCACTGAACTATATTTACTTTATTCCTTTCTTGTTAAAAAAAAAAAGAGAGAATATAATGATTAAAGACCTTAGGCAGTAATAAGAAAATAATCAGGCATTAAATAATTTTGATAAGTAGATGGATATACATAATAGGTAAGTGGAAGGAAGAGTTGAAAATGTCCTTTCACACAGTTTTTATAATCTTAAATGCCATGATGATAAAATAAAACTTATTTCTTATATCCGAGGTAGACTTTGGGGATTCCATTCTTGCACACTTATTCTTGAACATCATTGGGGTGAACTGATGACTAGAAGAATTGTTTGGTCATCTTCCAGAAAGCATATTGTTGTTCCTATTTAAGGACACCTCAGTAGATTATGATTACTGATGAAGTGTCAGAATCAATGACCTTCATCTCAACCTAGGCAAGAATTGGTCAAGAGTATTCTCTAAGAGACTCCATGGTCTTAAAATAAATCAATAATAAATTAATTAGTAAATTAAATTCTGGAGAATTAAAGGCCTGGATGAGGAAATGAGAGATGATGCAAAGAAATGCCTCCTGGGTGAGTTCCTTGTTACATGGCAGAGGCAACCCAGGGCTTTCTGGGAGTGACTGCTTTTCAGCATAAGCTGACCTCCTCACCTCTAAGAGACTATCAAATTTTTTTCCAGGACAGGGCCAGCACATAGTAGGCATTTAATTAAGTTTTTCAAATGAATAAAAGAAGATGAATAATCCTCTCCAAAATATCTTTTTTTTTTTTTTGCAAAAGAATAATTTGTTTTATTTTTATTGCCAAGATCATTAAAAATTGTGATCACTCTAAGTTAATATATGAAGTATTGTATTTCCTTACTGACATGTGTTTTCAATGCCAGATGAAGACAATTTGACAATTGAAGGTTTTATTGATGATGTGCTAGGGGTGTATGTGTGCAAGAAATAATGCACTAAAATATTCATAAATTGCATCCCAATTTCAAAAATATTAAAAACTGAAAAGGAATGCATTTTAGAAATGATTGACTGAACATGCATTAAGTCCCTCTACCCAGCCTTTCTTAATGACTACATTGCACATTCATGACGCACGCACCTTTCTTTCCCTCACATCTTCAAAGGTTCCCATGGATTGCTATTAATGTCTTTATTATTGAAGAATCCATGGGACCATCCAGTAGATTAAGTTTGAGGGGAAAAGGTGACCACATACTTACTCTGCACAATTTACAGGAAATTGTATGCTGTCCCAGACCTCACACCTTTTTAAAAAAACAAAAACAATTGGGAAAGAAAGAAAAACTTGGAAGTCCCCTCCTCTAAGATTTTATTCCTGGCAAGATAATTTCATGATTTTTATTATTTGCTTGGAAGTTGAGTTTTCCTGCACTTGAACTTCCAGTAAACCCTCCCAAAACATAAACAGTTTTGACTTCACCTTATTTGTCCTTTTATGGATTTCCAACTGTGAACTTACCCTGCTCTGTTTAAACTGGTGTTTATTCCTTCAGCTTCTTCTGGGCTGTAGCAGTTGGTTCTGAGAATTAATAATTATATTTAATAGTAACAATATTTTATAATTATTGATGTCTGTATAAATATAAAACTGTTTTACAATTTTCAAACTACCTTCATACACCATTTTATTTCATATGGATGGGACAGCTATTATTAATTATATTTTGAAGTTGAATAAATGAATGTTTCTGAATAAGCATGTATTGAATCAGCAACCTGTCTAAGATCACATAGCTATGACATGCCAGTGAGGGATCTAGAACTGAATTATTGCACAACTTTGACAAATGTTTGGGAAACCCCTCCTACTCTTTCTTATGCTCATAGCTATTTCTTTCTTTGTGATTATTTTTAAAAGGAACCATCTGTTTATATAAAACAAGGGCATTCTACCCTCTTTAATGTTTAATATCTCACAATGTATCATACATTTTAGCAAAAATATTCTCTCCCTCTCCTTTTCTCTCTGCTTTCATTACCACACTCCCATTTCTTCCTTTCCAGTAGCCCTCAGCTGTTTGAACAGATATAAAATGAAAGATGCAACAATGATACTTCAATTACCAATTTGCTGTTTAATTTCTCTCACATTTGGACAACTGTTTGCTGATCTCAACATTGACCTTCCGCTCTTGCACATATTCTTTGCTTAAAATGCAGTCATAATTTTCTTCCCAAAGGAGCCTTCTGCACAACTTCATCCCACATCTAGACCGACAATGCTTGAGTGCTGAGGTCAAGAATTGGCTCCATTGGTTTTGAATTGTCTCCCATAGTGGCCCAGACCTGTTCTGCTTCCAGAGTTTCCTATTGTGGGAATGTTGTCATCTATTGAATAGTTAATGCAAATCATGGAAGTAAGCACGGAGATGTCTCTAGTCTTCACTCCATATACAACCTATCACCAACTCAGTCACTTTTCCTCCAAACCATCTTTTGCATGAAACCACCTTCCTCTACATGACACGATCCCAATTCATGTCATCAGCTCTCTCCTAAGATGTCTGCAGGAGGTATCCCATCTCCTTACTTCCAGCTGCTTCTCACCTCCAATGCTTGCGTCATTCTCTGTGTACCCCCATTAAAACTACTGCAGTGTTTCTCTTTGATCACTAATCTATCTTGCTTTACCCATGGAGTGTCCCTTTCAGATCTCTCAGAAAGCATTTTTACCCCATTGCCTATGTTGATCCCTCAACCCACATGCTATTTCCTTTCCCTGGAGAATTCTCTCATACTCTGTGTCACCTTTAGTTTTCAGTTCAAATGCCACTTTTTCACACAGATCTTCTCTGACTCCTCTGACTTGTCAGTTCTCCCCTTCCTAGTAAGATGCACTATGCCTTGGGGACACTCACCCCTGTGTCAGGCTTGCTTTTGTTGGGCTGACTGTTTGATCAGCTGCTACACAGGAAGATGTTGACAGTGGGTCTGGAACATTCTCTTCACCTTGGAAACGGCTGAGGTACTTTTTTTTTTTTTTTTTTTTTTTTTTTTTAACTCCAATCATACATCTTGCAAATATTGACTGTGAAATTTACTAGCTCCTGGTCACTATGAATGCTTTTAACAAATATACCTGATCTCTCTTCTGGACTGTTGCTTGTAAATATATCTGTAAGTTATAGATTTATGAGTTGCAGCTGTGCTGATGAATGCCAGTGAATCACGTGGCTAGGATTGTGAAATGATGAGATATGTAAACTGTGAGACCACAATCCACCACACAAAGAGGCTTTTCTTTGCTAATTCAAGCCAGAGTGAGCACCCTTCACTCCAGAACCAAGACATATCCCAGGAATATAGCTGTCAGATAAAAGAGTCATCTTTCTGCTTTCATGGAGCTCATGATACAATGAGGAGGAAATAGAGGCATTCCACCTACATAATAAATAACAAAAGCCAGGCTTGTCAATAAGACTCACATGAAATGTTACCCAGCACCAAGCTTTACAAGTGATTGGCAAAGGTTATAAGAAAGAAGTATCAACAAAATATGTCACAGCAGGGTCAAGCAGACCTCAACTTCCCTAAACAAAAAGAGAAGTAACTGATCAACACTCAAACTAGATGCATGCTGTGGCATACCTGCTAGACATTTGAGAATATAAATGATAAAAAGCATTTAGTAAAACTTAAGGATAATATAAAGCAAATTAAGGCACTTAATAGCACCATCTTCAAAAGTTTAAAAGTTCAGCATGCCAATAGAGATGTTTATTGTTGATTACTGAATTAGTAGCATAGAAGGAAAAGCAAAGGAAATATCACAGAATAAAATGCAAAGGGTTAGAAAAGAAAAGGGAAGAGCTAAGTGACAAAGGAGATTCAGAAAATGGAATTCCGGAAGAATAAAAGAGGAGGATTATGTCAAAACATGAATTAATTGAATAATAAAGAAAAATTTCTTTGAGTTGGAAAAAAGCCCAATTTAAAGAATTTCCCATTTCTAGTCAGGATTTATAAGAGAACAATACACACACACACACACACATACCTCATACCGAAGTTGGGTAAAATTCCGAAAGTTTAGACATGAAGAGAAAAGGTTAAGGTTTCTATTTGGAAGAATCCTATATAATAAAAACCTAATATGCTAAGTGTCTGGTTGACTGGTAGACCGTTCAACCAATCAAAGTGTAATATGCTAATGATATGTAAGGCTACTTCACTGCTTTATATGATATGACTGACTACCAGAGGGTAGACAGTAGACTGGTCAACCAGTTGCTATGATGTGCACTGAGCACCAGAGGGCAGATGCTCTGACCAGTAGGTTAGCTTGCTGTTGGGGGTCCAGCCAATCGGGACTGGGCAAGATGCTCTGGAGCCCTCCCACACTCCTTTCTCTACTGGTTAACCTTTTACATCTCTCCCCAGCCCCGATTGTGCACCTGTGGGGTCTCTTGGCCTGACCTGTACCCTCTTGGACCCCTCAAAGGATGTCAGAGAGCCAGTTTCTGCTCGATCCTGTAGGACAGGCCAAGGGACCCCACTGCATGAATTTGTGTACTGGGTCTCTAGTAAATTATAAAGGCAGACTGGAATATGGGATTCTGGTCTCCCATGCTGAACCACAGTACAGCAGTGTCAACAGCATGACAGTACCACAATAGAATACCATCTATATGTTCTTAATCCTAGCTGCACCTCAGAATTCTTGGATAGCTTTGGAAAATTCTGATGCCAGGCTCCACCTTAGGTAAAGTAAATCAGACTATCTGGAGGTGAGTAAAGAATTAGTATGTGTATTTCTAGATATCGGGGTGTTTCTAAAAATAACTAACATTGCCATCTGATCTATAGAATACTGGGTGAAAAAGTAATCCACCCTCAAAATGCTATGCTCAGCTGGGCCAGTTGTTGAGCATTGGCCTGTGAACCAGGAGGTCATGGTTTGATTCCCAGTCAGGGCACATGCCAGGTTGAGGCTGGATCCCCACAGCGGGGCATGCAGGAGACAGCTCTCTCATCAATGTTTGTCTCTCTATCCCTTTCCCTTCCTCCCTCTAAAAATCAATAAAATATATATTTTTAAAAATCCTATGCCCAGACAGTCCTATTTTCTATCTATGTGCTAAGGTGAAGGAATGACTATTTATAGATAAACATATTTTTAGAAAATATATTACTACCTAATCTGGAAATGGAAAAGCTCTCCTCAAAGAGCAAATAAATGAAACTAGTCAAAAAAGGATAAAAACAAGGAGTACAGGAACAATGGTTAGAAAGGAGCCATACAGTATCTGTTTACATCTGAATGTACAATGATAGAGATAGTGACTGAAGGCCTGAGAGACTTTAATAAAGGTTCTTAAATTTGTGTGGGGAGATTCTAATAATAGCTTGAAATTGAAAGTGTCAAGTGACTTCAGTAGAATTTAGAAGTTGGGTTAGACTCATGATGAAAAAAGAGAAGTAAAGGGACTCCAAAGAGTTCCCCTAAGGGTGGAAGAAAAGAGTGTGGGGGGTGGGAGAAGGAAAGCAGAGGAAGTGAAAAGACAGGGGATAGTTACAGTATTCTAAAGGTTTCATTTTATGTGTGGGACATCTGGGGAATAGAGAATGTTGGTAGAGGAAGTGGTTGACATATTGTTTTCATATATATAGATGGTGTTTTTTATAGGCATCATTAATGGAAAGGTTATTAATAAATGGCATGAAAAAAGTAATATATAACTCCTAAATAGGAAATAATTTTGTCCAAGAAAGCAAAACATACGTGAAAGGGCATCTGTAGTTTCCTAATTTGCCATCCTGCCTCTTCCTGTAGATAACATAACTTAAAGTGATCTCTCTACTTGTACATTAGGTCTCATCCCCACTAGTCAATTCATTGATGCATCTCTAGAAATTTTCCTCTCTACATTATTTCTAGTTCACTGTTTCTTGGATCATTCACATCAGCATCCAAGCATGCTGTTATTTCCCCCGTATTTAAAAAAAAAAAAAATCTTCATTCACTTTCTTTGTGAGCCCTGTTTATATATTCTATTTGAAATTACTTCTCTTCTAATTTCTTTTTAACTTAATCAAATTTCTGCACCTCACCACTGTACCAGGATTTTTGGTCAGATCTCCATGTTGCTAAATTAAGCATTCATTTCTCAGTACACATTAACCTATTACCTGTGCAATACTTAGCACAGGTAACCACCCCTTCACTTGAGAATCTTTCTTCACATGCCTTCCAGAATACCGTACGATCTTAGTTTTCCTACTGGTCATTTCTTAATTGTCTCATTTTCTGATTCCTGTCTTTCCCCCAATAAGTTTATCCCAGGCTCAGTTCTTCCACCCCTTCTCCACATATTCCCACACACTTGATGATCTCATTCTATCTAATCACTACTGAATTCCAAATGTCGATCTCTGGCCAAATCTGTAATGATATCTCAATGCCCATTTAACATCTCCACTTGGATATGGAATATACATCACAAATCAATATGCACAACACTAAACTGATGATACTCCTATCTCTGTGCAACCTTCTCCAACTCATTTAATGCCAACTCATCTTCTCAGTTGCTCTTGCCAATTAACCCACTTTACCTTCTCTTTTTTTTTTTATTAATTTAAATTCTTTATTGTTGAAAGTATTACATATGTCTCCTTTTCCCCCCATTGACCTCTTCCTGGCTGTTCCCACCCCCAATACATGTCCCCACCCCCATACTGTATGTGTCCATTGATTACGCTCATAAGCATGCATACAAGTCCTTGGGTTGATCTTTTACACACACACACACACACACACACACACACACACACACACACTACTTCCCACCCTCACCTACCTTCCCTCTGAGGTTTGATGGTCTGTTTCATGCTTCTTTGTCTCTGGATCTATTTTTGTTCATCAGTTTATGTTGCTCATTATATTTCACAAATGAGTGAGGTCATGTGATATTTATCTTTCTCTGATGGGCTTATTTTGCTTAGCATAATGCTCTCCAGGTCCATCCATTCTGTTGCGAATGGTTAGAGTTCTTTATTTTTTTACAGCAGGGTAATAGTCCTGCTGTAGATATACCACCAGTACTGTATGAGGGTTCCTTTTTCAGCAGTGTATCGATATAAGAGTTGCTTTTCTCTACATCCTCGCTAGCACTTGTTTGTTGATGTTAGCCATTCTTACAGGTATGAGATGATACCTCATTGTTGTTTTGCTTTGCATCTCTTGGATGATTAGTGACTTTGGGCCTTCTGTATGTCCAATATAATAAACACTTTCGAGAAGTGTTTATTAGGTCCTTTGCATATTTTTTGATTGGATTGTTTATCTTCCTTTTGTTGAGTTGTATGAGTTCCCTATAAATTTTGGAGATTAAACCCTTATCGGATGTCACATTGCCTCTTATGCAGTGGGCTTTGTTTTTATTTTGTTGGTGGTTTCTTTTTCTGTACAGAAACTTTTTATCTTGATGTAGTCCCATTTGTTTATTTTTTCCTTAGTTTCCATTGTTCTAGGAGATGTCTCAGTAAACATATTACTATGACATATGTCTGTTATTTTGCTTCCTATGGATTCTTCTCTTAAGATTTTTATGATTTCCTATCTTACATTTAAGTCTATTATCCATTTTGATATTTTTTTTAATACATGGTGTATATTTAGTTTCATTTTTTGCATGTATCTGTCAAATTATCCCAACACCATTTATTGAAGAGACTGTCTTGACTCCATTATATGCTCTTGCCTTTGTTGTCAAATATTAATTGAGCATAATGACTTGGATTGATTCTGGGTTCTCTGTTCTGTTCCATTGGTTTATATGTCTATTCTTTGCCAGTACCAGGCAGTTTTGAGGACAGTGGCTTTGTAATATAGCTTGATATCTGGTATTATGATCCTTCCAACTTTGTTCTTCTTTCTCAGGATTGATGCAGTTATTCAGTTTTTATTTTATTCTAAACAAATTTTTGGAGAGTTCTAGTTATGTGAAATATGTGGTTGGTATTTTAATGGGATTGCATTGAATCTGTATATTGCTTTGGGTAATATAAACATTTTAATTATGTTGATTGTACCAATCCATGAACAAAGTATAATCTTCCACTTGTTTATATCTCTCTCTGTCTCTTTTTTCAATGTTCTGTAGTTTTCCAAGTTTTCCAAGGTCTTTTATCTCCTTGTTAAGTTTACTCCTAGGTATCTTAATTTTCTTTGTTGCAATGGTGAATGGAATTTTTTTTTTTTTTTTTTTTTTTTTTTTTTTTTTTTTAGTTTCTCTTTCTGTGAGTTCATTATTGGTGTATGAAAAGGCCACAGATTTCCTGGTGTTAATTTTGTATCCTGCTACATTGCCAAATTCATTAAGTCTAGTATTTTTTTGATGAACTTGTTAGGGTTTTTTTTATGTATAATATCATGTTATCTACAAATGACAGTTTTACTACTTCTTCTCCAATTTGGATTCCTTTTATTTCTTCTTCTTGTCTGATCACTATGGCTAGCACTTCCAGTACTATATCAAACAGGAGTGGTGAAAGTGGACATTCTTAAAGGAAATGGTTTTAGTATTTGCCCATTGAGTATGATATTGGCTATGGGTTTATCATATAAGGCTTTTATTATGTTGAGGAATGATCCCTTTATTCCCACTTTGTTAAATTTTTTGGAGGGGTGTTGGATTTTGTCAAATGCTTTTTCTGCATCAATTGGTATGATCATGTGCCCTTTGTCTTTTAACTTGTTTATGTGATGTATCACATTTATTGATTTGCGGATATTGTACTAGCCTTGCATCCTTGGAATAAATCCCATTTGGTCATGGTGTATGATTTTTTGGATGTATTGCTTTTATATCTTTTTATATCTTCCCCTTGTTCAGTTTTCTCAGTGACACTAGCTCCTTATGACTCCTTAAAGTCCAGAATCACTCTTCCCTCAAATATCTACAAGGCTATTTGTAGACTGCTCAAATACCTCTTATATCCTGAAAACCCTATTTAAGAATGATTTCTTCCCTTACATCACAGCATTTGCAATTCCCCTATCCTTCACTATATTTTCACAGTAATTATTGATGATGTAACATATTATCAATTAAAATATTATATAAGTTATAATTTTATAATGTTACTGTGTTCCTCCTTCCTTAAAAATGTACATTTTTTTCAGGGCCAGGGATCTTTTGTTTGTTTGCTTCACTAATTTATTTTTCCTAATAGCTTACAATAGTGCCTGTTATTAATAGGACTCAGTAAGTCAGGTACATTTGTATCTCAGTATAATAAGAATGATTCCTTGGATATATTCAAAACCCAACTTTATTTTAATTTCATAATATGTCTATAATATAATGATCATTATTTTCCTCTAAATCCATATCATGATTACTTTGAACTTTTGTTAGGAATGATTCAGCATGAATCATTTAATTCTGGAGAACAATTAAGAAACTTTTATTTTTGTAGAAGTCAAACCCAAATTTATAAGGCTGAATGGCTAGTATTGGCTTCTCTGCTGAGATATGAGGTGCGAGGCAGGCAGGCAGGTGACAGAGAGTGAATCTTTGTCACCTTGCCCCATCCTCACCACCCCTCCAGCCCTACAGATACCCACTTCTGCAGATCACCCATGTTAAAAAAAAAATACCCTGAAGAGGAGTCAGGATGGATGGGGTGGGGGCTCAGGCTGGCCGCTGGCCAGTTCCTGCCATCAGTCAAATGCTCCCCCACCGGGTATAAACTTCCCTGCCTTTTCTGATTTGTGCATGTGTCAGAATGGCTGAGCAAGCTCTTGCATGCATCCTGCGTGGTGGAAGCAGAGCAGCATGGGGGCAGAAAGTGAGCCACCGTTGAGCAGTGCAGGTGCGACACCACTGAGTTACACTTGCTTGCAGTGGATTATTTGTAAATTGCTGGAGTAGAACACTAGTAGAACATTTGTTTGTGTGCCCAGTTTTGCCACTTCTTTACTATAAAATGGGTCCCTTTTCTGAGGCAACATTAGGTGAGGATCCATACTAGTGACTCAACCATTCTGTGAGTCTCTCATGTTAATGGTGACAACTAGAAACTGGGAATAAGAAGCTATATCCAGTCCAGAAGTCCCCTCCATTAAGGAAGAATTACTGCTTCTCTTGGGGCTGGCATAGTTTGATAATACTTTATTCTTGGCATCAGCGTAAGTTGTGGTGGACCTCAGATTTCCCTTGATTATTTTAATACATAACAACTAAGTAATCCAAAGAACTTCTAGCCTCATCAGTGTCATAACCAGTCTCTGGCCAGTTTGGCATATTTCCATGTTCTTCAATGCCGAATGCATTCATCATAGAGTAACTCGACAGCTGCAGAGATCAGTGAATAAATTCTGCAAAGTGGGTTGGTATTTATTTGTTTATTTTTGTGACTAAATTGCCACGACCTCACCAGAGGCATTAAGTGAAGGAAATAGCAATTATTTAATTAACTGCAGCTGCTGAAGTTGAGTCACCTTCAGTTTCTATATATATCAGAGAAAAACATATCCCTTCACTACTGGGGGTTTGTGGAAATTCACTCAATGTTTATGCAGAATGTTAGTAGGTGTTCATTATGTGCCAAGAGATACAGTTTAAACATTGGGACAGCAGTGACTCAGGATCGGACTATTCAGTTATGGAGGAGAGAACTTCACGTGTGTGACAGCGATGGTTTGCAGTGCGGATGGTGCTGCTCCTTAAGTGGATATGCTGTGGGTACTAATTCAGGGTTATACAGAAGAATTGCACTGGCACTAATGAATAACTCATTACGCTGATGGTCTTCCGAGCTTTGATTATTGCTACCCAAGACAACATATGCCTTTCAAAGATTCTTCAAAAGAGAATATATGCCGTTTGGGCTAGCATTAAAAGAGTTACAGGAATAGGAAAGAGGACATAAAAATGCTGACAGATGTTGGACTGCCTAGTCTGCTTCGCTAATTTCTTTTTTCCTTATTTATCATTTATTTGTCTTCTTGCTGTACTCTTTGGAAAGATTTCCTCAATTATATCTTCCAATTACCCACCTTCTTTTGAATTTTTCATTTTTACTATAATATATGTTAATTTGTAAGCACCCTTATTTGTCAATTTTTTCAAGCAACCCAAAGCAATATAAACAATTATCTTCTCATATCTGTACATATTCAGTGCTTCCTTGTCCCTCATGATTTCTGTTTCTTCTGATTTGTCTTGTCTCCTTTTTGATTGCTTGTATCGCTGTGGTCACGCATGGCCTAACGACAGAGATGTGTACTGAGAAGTGGGTCCTTGAGCAATTTCATCAGAGTGGGATCATCACAGAATGCTCTTACACAAACCTAGATGGTATAGCCCAGTGGTCGGCAAACTGTGGCTCTGTTGACTAATGAGTTTGCTGACCACTGACCTAAACTCTTGGTTCCAATAATTACTGGCTGTTGTTCTTTTGATTAAACTCCTAGCCTATTAACCACTTAGGCTACATGGGATAGCCTATTGCTCCCAGGCAGGACACCTCTGCAGCACATTACTGGGTGAACTCTGTAGGCAATGGTAACACCACTGTGAGTGCAATATTTTTATGTCACTGGCAGCGCAGTGGGTTTGTTTACGCCAACATGACCACAAATATGTGAGGAACGAATACATTGCACTACCAGACCTGTTCCCTGAAAGGTGTCTGAGGCCCCTGGCAGAGTAACTTCAGGCTTTGGGCTCCAGGTTCCACCTGGACTGTGCCCTGGTGCAGTGAGGACAGAGGGAAAAAGAAAGTAGGGAGGAGGGAAAGGAAGCGGAGGGGAGAAAAGGACAGCGGAGGGGGGAAAAGGAAGAAGGGAGGACTGAGTCTTAGGAGGAAGTCAGGTAAGAGGCACCAGGTGCCTGGCAGCCACGCTACAGTTCCCTGCCAGCAGCAGATGGCGTTACCTCGGCTATGTCGTCACTGGGCGATAGGAATTCTTCAGCTCTGTGATAATCTTATGGGACCACTGTCCTGTATGAGAATCCCTTGTTGACCCAAACATCTTTGTACAGGACGTATAGTCCACAAGAAAGACATCTCATCCCTCAGAGGTCAGTGAAGACTTGGCACTGTGCTCACGCATGAGTGGGAGACAGACAGCTGACTGAATCTCTGTGTGGCTTACGTTGGCCTCTAGGTTTACCTGCGTGGGTTGTTTCTGAGGACACCCTAGGATCAACACCTTGAAACTGACATTGTTCAGGCAGCCAACTCAAGGAGAAGGGGGTGTTCCCTGTTTAGGGTTTGGACTGTCAGTGGTCACTTCATCCTCATGTCAGAAATGTAGCTCTGAAATTCCTCTGGGGTCCCTCCAACAGAAACCCTTTTTCACCTGCTTGAAGACTAAACCTCCAGATTTCTGCTGGGGGTGTGAGTCACTTCCCCTGAGGCACGAGGTGGGAGAAGGACCCAACTTTTCAAATAGCACTCATGCTAGTCCGTCACCTCAGTACCCACTTAGTGCTCAGCCCCTGTGCTCCTTGAAATAAAAGTGTGGGTTCTTTGTTTTCTCCACTGCCAACTTTAATGTGGGCCTTCTTGGGCTTGCTCAACCAGTTATTTTTTTGTGGATTAAGAAAAAGCATTCCCTCCAGAAGACACAGGTCTTACTTGGTGATGGCAAGGTAAAGAGCTGGGTTCTGCATCCCCTGGCCCTCTTCCCAGCCTCTGTCCTACACAGTATCTGTGGTCCCCACGGGCCCATCAGTTGTTTACCCCCTCTTTGTGAATGTTTTCTAAGTTCCCTTTGCAAAAGCTTGAATGACTGTTGTTCTTTTTCTGAAGGAAGCTAAATTACATGATTATTTGATCTTTTTTAAAATCATAATCTGGAAAAGGTTTTTATCAATTTTTTAAAGTCAGATGAACATCCTATTCTGGAATCATTATTTCACCCAATCTATTCAGAGATTTGTATTCTATTTTTTTTGCAGCTAAATAGAAGTATCTGGCCAACATTCTTAAGACAGATCATGTAGCATCAGAGATCAGGATATTGCTGCATAAGCAACCCTGAAGAACATACTATTTGCAAAGCAAATTCAAAACCACATATTTGCTTGAATTGGATAATATTGACATTAAGATGTCATCTAGGATAAGGCTGATATTTAAAACTAATTAAGAAGTTATGCAGATTGCACATAAATATATTACTCAGCATATCCTGAATGGCTCAGTAATTGCAGAACATTATTCATCTCACTTAGTGACCTCCCGTTCAGGGGTGAACACAGAGATTTCTTTATTCTCAGTGATGGAAGCCAGGAGCTATTTACTCTGAAACTCAGAGTTCTCACACTCTAGCTTTTCTAATGGGTTGGAACTCAGTAAAATCACTAGGGACCCTGTAATATCTTTCTCTTTGCCACAGAGATGTGGGCAGGAATGCATGACGTGGATTATCTTCTTCAGAATCTAAGAATGTGTTTTAGTCCAGCCATTGCAGCTTAGTGGTTGAGTGTTGACCTATGAACCAGGAGGTCATGGTTCAATTCCCAATCAGGGCACATGCCCGGAGTTACAAGAAGCGGCCAATCAATGATTCTCTTTCATCGTTGATGTTTTTCTCTCTCTCTTCCTCTCCCTCCCACTCTGAAATCAATAAAAATATATTTTTTAAAAATAATGTGTTTTAGACATTAGACCTATATAAGACATAATTCTTTTTTTCTTTTTTTCTTTTTTTTTAAGTTAAAGAATGATTTGGTGTTTGGTGACTTCTCACTCCCCCTGACCACAACCAATATGTGGCATTGCCTAAGCTCACCTCTGCAGTGGCCCGCTCCCTCATACTAACTGAAAATGAAGCTCAGGTCCTGTACGGGACCCCATTGAATGAGCCCTAAAGTAGTAAAATCAGCCCATACCCGATGGTGAGTTAGCAATGAACAGAAGTCATTGATCCTTCTCAAGAAATGAGGTTATTAGAACCTTAATAGGACAATTGAAAAAAACTCAAGGAAGGTCTGTGGATTGTATTGTGTCATCATGGCTTTCATGATTGTCACTGTTTTTGCTTCTAAGAGCTCTGCGGCCAGGGCAAGTGTACTTTGAAAAGCAGACTTGAACATTGTAGTGAAAAATAGGAATCCCTTCTATTATCAATTAACAGTTTTCCATTTATTCAGTACAAGAAAGAGGGACTTACCTTGGCATCTCCATAATAAACACTTTAGAATAGAATCTAAAGTGGAAATTCCTTGCATGGGTTTCTCTTTGTAATAAACAGCATTGTATTTTTAAAAATCTTAACATGTTTTGTTCTATAGTTGTAACATATGTTACATTATTATAAATCACATGGCTAACTCATTGGGAGATGAGATTTTTGGCAAAGGCAACTTTGGAATGAATTAAAAGTGCACAACAAGTGGAGATTTGTCAGTCTGTGAGAAATGTGGAAAATAAACCACTAATTCCCTTTGTTCAATTCACATCTCTAACCTGAAGGGAAGAGGCGATACTGAGCTGTATTCTAGTGAATGGCAATGAACATAAGAGGTAGAGCAAGAGATTAGAAAAGTTAAATAGAGGGGGAAATGAGCATCAGGGCAGATTAGAAACATTGAGAGAACCAGATCACAAGAAGAATCTAGGAGGAAGTGAAAACATACGTAGCATTGGGCTATGGACTGGGATAAATTGCTCCCTATACCTTGCCAGCCCTTGGGAGGAAGACTGAGGAAGACTGAGTCAACACCAAAAGCACAGAGAAATGTTGCCATGTCCTCAAGGTAGTTTACTGAAAAGGCAAGTTAATAGTTCCTAAAATATTTTGTAATTCTAGTACAGGCAGTCCTCGGGTTACGTCGGACTCCATGTACATCCTTTTGTCGTTAAGTCACCATCACCCATTTATTTAAAAAAAGTTCCGTCAATTTGTTGTATGTACATATGTACTTTATGTTTTTTTAATTATTTATTTACTACCAGTAAAGGTCAGGAATTGTTATCTTTTTTTAATTTTTTTCCCTTACTGTCTCATTTCATTACTGCTGTGTATGTGCTGCATGTGAGTGATGTAGGTGCTTATATAGGTGGGTTCCAACTTCCAGCAAAAAATCTCATTATGTCACGCCGTAGGAATGGATCTCCGACGTAATCCGAGGACCTACTGTAACCTTGACACGTAAACAAAAGTTGAAATAACGTTTCGTGCTTTTCAGAAGTTAGGGAAATTTGTAGCATACTTTAGATTTATCTAAACATCCTATTTCAATAAAAAATTATTTTAAAACTCTATTGTGGTAAGTATTCAACTGCATACTTACAATTACTTAAGTGTTCATATGTATGCTAGACAAATGTCTTCTAACCCACACAGATAGGATATATAATTGGCCAAAATTATGGAGCTAGGAGTAATAATGATAACAATAGTGAAAATAATGATGATATAATAATAACGAACATATTGGAGCATGGCTTGCACAGAGCATTTGTAGCCTGTGCATTGATGGACTAGCTTGCTTATCACTAAATCAGGGTAATTTCTCACTTTAAGCGAAGTTGAGTGAAATTGAGAGGTTAAGTTGCCTACACTGATTATTTGATTTGCTAATCTTATTATGTATCCTATGGATGTGTATGTAGACATATATGTTTGTATGTAGCATCTAGATATCTTTATAAATATCTGCATATATAGCAGTCACTTCCATAGAAATTCTGAAGTACAGGTGGGCACATGTTGCCAGGCTCTTTGTTAGGGTCCAGCCCTCCTACTTGAGAATGATCCTCTGATGCCATTAACTATGCTGTCAAGACACCACCCTCTTGTCATTCTTCCGTACCACAGGAAATGGCCCATGTTTGCATTTAAGCAGGTAGCTGTTTCTTATCCTAGAAAGGTTGAATTCTCCAGGACATGCTTTCCTTTTGAACTGTCTCTATCCCTTTTGTACATGTGCTCACTGCTTACATTCATGCTAATGTTCTTCATTGTAAACGTTGTGGGTTTTGTTGTGGGATCAAACCCTGGGTTCAATATAAGACCACCGGAGGCTGATGTTTTATTTTTAAAAAAAGCAGACAAAGATTTATTGAAATATCTGGCCAGGACAGCCGCAAGAGCACTACACGCAGGTGGACTCCACACGACTGCACTGCTTCAGGGGCAGGTAGTTCTTTTTAAAGGTTCTGAGAAGGAAAATTCCTATTTTGCAACAAACTGTTGTTTAGAATTTTCTGCTGTTCTTCCTAGATAAAATGTTGCTTTCTAGTTTGCTTTAGCCCATTTGAAGAATGATGAAGATAAACTTAGCTGTCTGACCTTGTAGGCCAGAGACCAGATATGCCCACAATCTCAATACCATGCCAGGTGCACCTTCTCAATTGGATAGAACTGTATTGTTTTTCAAGGCCAGCATCCAGATAACCACTAAGTGCACATAGGGCTGGCTCTTTAATAAAAATAAAAAAAAAGAAAGTTCTGCCTGTAACCTTGCTTAGAATTTGAATTCATCCTCCCTAAGCCCATTGTGCAATGAACAAAGCAAGTAAGTGAAGGACAGCAGTTTTTACCCAAGTATGATTGCAACCATATTTCAGGTTTCCCATGAATCTCATTGTGGTTTTAAATCTATTAGACAAAAGAAATACCCAGTTCTTTGAGAGGGGCCTCTCTCTACCCTTTGCTGAAAGAGAGGAATTGTGGGACAGCACCCTTAAGATTTTTAGAAGCCCTCCTTAATCATTATGAGGGTCTGTGAGGTACCTCAAGTATTTCTGAGGTCTTAACAAAGCATCTCACATTAGACAATGAACTCTTTCCTGAGGCCAGGTTTTAATGACATTGTTCTTGCTGTTATCGTTGCCCTGAGGTCATTTCTTACTTTGAGAATGTCTTTTGTTGTTTGAAGAAAAACAGTATTATTTATGAACTCAGCAAGTCCTGGATGCTTAACATTTTCTCTAAATTCTTCTGGAAAATTGGGCAGTTCCCTCCCCCTTGTTTTAAACTTCTTTTGCTCCTACCCTTTTGATCATAGGCATCTAGAAGAAGCCCTTTTGTCTCTCTGACTGAAAGCTTCATGGCCAAAATTGTCGGTTTATTAAGAAACCTTTCTGTCTTCCATAATATTGCAGGTGACATTCACTAATTGTTCTGCCAGCATAGCTTTGTTCTCATTTTCCCCCACCCTCTAGTAATAATTTATTCATTGTGCTTCAAGCTTTCACTAACACACTCTGTTCTCTCTGGTTCCAAAATCAATGGGACACATTTTAGGTCTGGGCTGTGTAGCGCCCACTTCTAGGCCCAAGGTAGAGAGTGAGAGAAGAAAACAGAAGTATGAAAGTACAAAATAAATTACTATGAAAAACATTTATAGACTTGTCTATCTAAAATATTTACAGCCTCATTTTATCAACCCCTCTCATCATAAATGATAACACATCATAAAGACAAATAATACTCTGAAATTATTTGAACCCATATGTGGTGAGAATATAATTAGGTTTAAATTTAAAAATGAGAAATGATCTTAGCAGAAATCTGACAATATGTAACAGAGATTTGAAAATGTGTATAATTTTGCCACAATAACTTTACTCCTTGAAATTTATTAAGGAAAGGTCAAAGGTAGATTAAGGGTAATTAATATTATGGGGATATGCATTACAGCATTATTCATACTGTAAAAGATTAGAAAGAAAAATAAGAAATCTATAATCGATGTTCCATAATAAGAGATTGGTTAAATAATTCACACTGTATCTATAGTTAAAACAATTAAGAGGCATTAAAATCATGTTTTCTGAGAATTTTGAGCATATGTAGAAAAGTTCACAAAATATCTATTAAGAAATCAGGTTCAAAAGATTTGGCATGATATAAATATATATGCACTGAATAAAAAGGAAGGATATGTTTCCAAATGCTGAGTAGCTATATTTGGTCTAATAATTTTTGCAAGAAATATGTAATGCTTTTACAATGAAAAAAGTCAACAACTATTCCATACAATTTCTTGCACTTGGTAGGTCCTTGTTTAATGTGTTCAATTAATGCAGTGATTTTAAACCTTTTTCTGCTCATGGCACACATAAACTAATTATCTAAACTCTGTGGCACACCAAGAAATACATTTTTTGCTTATCTGACAAAAAATAGGTATGTTTTTTATTTATTCATACTGATGGTTATTGTGTTGGCTGTTGTCAGTTTTGTTTGTTTGTTTGATAATGTAAGGCAGCGGTCGGTAAACTCATTAGTCAACAGAGCCAAATATCAACAGTACAACAATTGGAAATTCCTTTTGAGAGCTGAAAACCGACTTCTGCGCATGGGCCACAAAGTTTCAATCGCACTGTAAGTGCGCACACACACGTGGTATTTTGTGGAAGAGCCACACTCAAGGGACCAAAGAGCCGCATGTGGCTCATGAGCCGACCACTGATCTAAGGGTAACAAGGTCAGTGCCCTTGACTAAATAGTCAGGTATTTGCATGTTTTAAAAATTTGAACCATATACCAGCATGTCACAGCATACCAGTTGAAACACTGAATTAAATTATTTGTTATTGACTTTTGGAGAGAGGGAGAGGAAGAGAGAGAGAAACATTGATGTAAGAGAGGTACATCAATCAGCTGCCTCCTGCACACCCCGTACTGGGGATGGAGCCCCATACCTGGGTATGTGCCCTGACCAGGAATCAAACTGGCTACCCTCTGGTGCATGAGACGATGCCCAACCAACTGAGCCACACTGGCCAGGGCAATGAATTCTATTTTTTTAAAGGAATCGAAGCTGTGACCGAATTCCCTAAAACTGGACCCAGATTCAGAAGTAAAGTACCTAAAGACCTAATCTAATGTTAGGATGTTCTGATAAACAAGGTCAGAGCTGGGCAGGGGCTGGCAACACTGCGTTATGGGAAAGAAGAGAAAGAAAGAAGCCTGGTACCTGTTTCAGGAAATAGTTGTAAGTGAATAAACACAGGAGAAATTTTTACTCTACACTTGAGACATGAGATCTGTGAACCAGCCTCTGTACTTACTAGAAAGTCTAGGGCTAGAAATTAAAAGTAGAAAGGATTACAGAATTATAAGAAAACGGATTTTTTACTTATTTTTCTGGAATATGGATACAAAAAAATAACTAATGATTCCGGCGTGCCTTGACCATGTAGCTAGCTACACCATGTAGCACTGACCTTTGGCAGGGTTCACGACAGATCAATTTGTTCTTGGTCATGCCCGCAGCCCTGCCAAGGCTCATTACGCCTGAAGCCGGAGCAGCCACCCAGGACCTGCCCATGCTCACTTTCTGGAAGTCTTCCTTTTCAGTGGGATGGAGCAGGCCCTGACTGCACATTATAACACAGGTAATTATTCATCAAACTTATCTCACTGCAAGGAACTCATGCCTCTCTCAGCAGATGCCCCCCACCTTGACCTGCAGCAGCAGGAACCTGGGCTAAAAATAGCAGCTTCCCATCGCTGCAGGTAGCCGGAGGCTGTACATGCAGTGTTTTCATACCCTTGTTTCAGGGCACTCTCCTCAAACAGATTACAGAAGGAAGTCCTGATCGCCAAAGGCTGTCTCATCCTCTCTCTCCCTCCCCCTCCCCGCCCCCTCAGTCCTTTGAGACAGAAACTACAGTTCTTGTGAATTAATGCTTGTTTTTGCCTAACAGACAGTTCCTTCTTTCTCTCTGCTTTTATTCATTTGCTGTTTCTTGTTTACTTGTCTGCTTTTTCCTTTTCCCACACCTGGACTGGGAGACTCGGAGTGTCAGTTCTATAATGGTCACTACTCATCCTTATCACATCACATGCTCAAAACCATACAGTCACTGGCACCTTACTATATGCCAATATGCACTAGGCATTTTGGTAGGTAAACATATAATCCTTATTCTCATCACATCAGCCTGAGGAATATCAGGCATTAAAACAATAGCTAGAGCCAGGCCGAGCACCATCCTGTGTATAGAAGGGTTGCCAGTTCAATACCCAGTCAAGGCACATTCCTGGTTGTGGGATTGATCCCTGGGTACATTCAGAAGGCGATCTATCTATGTTTCTCTGCCGCCTCAATGTTTCCCTTCCTCCCTCTCACCTTCCCTAAGGATGTCCTCAGGTGAGGATTTACAAAAAAGAAAAACAACTATGGAAGCATTTACTCCAATCCTTAGTTTTACTAATGTGATTTTAGTATCTCTGGTCTCCTCACCTGTTTGCTTTTAACTCTTCTGTTGTGAAGGTCCAGTGAGTGAAATCCTGTTTCCAGCCCTCCATCTACATCACCCAAGTAAAAAGACTGTTGACAATAGTCTTCTTCCTTATTTAACAGAACATCTTTGTCTTGTTGATCCAGGGAGCTGATTATCTTGGCTCAAGTTCCCCTACTGATTATTCCCCAGTGACTGGGCTCCTTATGCTGATAGGACCACCACACATTCCTGAATTATTAAGTTGCTTAGATTGATTAAGCTCACCCCTAACCCCCAGAAAGGAAGATGATGGACAGATGTGGTCTCTGCTCTCAAGGAATTTCTAATCTAACCATGCATGCTGGTGCAATTATAAACACAGCATCTCATGTTATTCTTTTGTTTCTTAGACATTTAACACTTTATTTATATTAAGTTATTCAGGGTCTGTGATGAGAGTATAAGGTAGAAATTGAGATATAGTTGACGTATAGAGTTGTGTAAGTTATGGTGTACAATGTAATGATTTGATATACCTCTATGTTGAGAAATGATTACCGTGTTAAGGTTAATTAGCATATCCTTTCATCTCACGCATTATCCATTTGATTTCTGTTGTTATGGTGAGAACATTTCCATCTCATATAATTCTATTGCCAGGTTCTTGATGGATTTATGAGCAGTAAGGTGAACCCTAAGTTCTAGTCAGACTAGTAATGGAACATGATCTCTACCTTGTGGTTATTGCTTCTGCAACTTTAAAAAATAACATTAATCATTAACTGTTTTCAACACTTACTATACAGTAGGCACTATTTTACATGCTTTACATGTTTAGTCATTTTATCATCACAACAACCATATTTTTATTATCTCCTTTTGAGGGACTTGCTCAGAATTCAAGGTCACACAGGAAAAATAGTAGCAGAGGCAGAATTCAAACCCAGATGGTCTAATTTGACAGCACACATTTTAACTATAATAGAAGAACTAGGTAAAAGAAAGTTCTGTCAATAATATTTTAATGTTAATTTGTTAATATTCTGTCAATAAATTTGTTAATTTGAGTCATTAGGTGTCTGAATTTCTGGTAGTTCTTCTTTGGATGTTTCTAATATTTTTCTTTTTCAAATTTATTTCCCAAATATTTATTTGCACAATTCATTTTTATGAGTGAGTTAAACATTCAAGACTAGTTTCATATAAATTCTTTTAAGTACCACAAGCTGATAACACCACTGGAGCTATTCCTGGAAATTCTTTAGTTTTATTAAGAATGTATTCTAGCTGAAACCGGTTTGGCTCAGTGGTAGAGCGTCGGTCTGCAGACTGAAGGGTCCCAGGTTCGATTCCGGTCTGGGGCATGTACGTTGGTTGGGGGCACATCCCCGGTAGGGGCTGTGCAAGGGGCAGCTGGTCGATGTTTCTCTCTCATCGACGTTCCTAGCTCTCTCTCTCCCTTCCTCTCTGTAAAAAATCAATAAAATATATTTTAAAAAAAGAAGAAAAAAAAAGAATGTGTTCTAGCCCAAACAGCATAGTTCAGCAGTTGAGTATCGACCTATAATCCAGAAGGTCACAGTTCAATTCCTGGTGAAGGCATGTGCCCAGGTGTGGCTCCACCCCCATAGGGGCATGCAGGAGGCAGCCATTCAGTGATTCTCTCTCATCATTGATGTTTTCATCTCTCCCTCTCTCCTTTCTGAAATCCATAAATATCTATACTAATAAAAGGGTAATATGTTAATTAGACCGGACGTTCCTCCAGACAAAGCCACTGTGGCAGGGGCTGAGGCAGAGGTGGTTAGGGGTAACCAGAAGTCATGGGAGGGTGGTTAAAGGGTGATCAGGCCTGCAGGCAGAGGCAGTTAGGGGTGATCAGGCAGGCAGGGGAGCAGTTAGGGGCATCAGGCAGGCAGGCAGAGTGGTTAGGGGTGATCATGCAGGTAGGCAGGTGAGCGATTAGTAGCCAGCAGGCCCGGATTGCAAGAAGGATTTCCAGCTGCCAGTTTAGGCCTGATCCCCTAAATAGACATCCCAGATTAGAGAGGGTGAAGGCTGGGCTGAGAGATCCCTTCTCCTCAGCACTGGGCTTCTACTATGTATGTATGAATGTCCCATGGAGCATTGTGAGAGTGTGATGCTTCTAAAGATGCTTGCCCCATTCCCTAGTAAGAAACATCTGCATTACACTGCTTGCCTGGTAAAACGCCAGCCAGTGCACTCTGTAAATATTAGCAGGTTGCCAATGCTCAGATTCCCAAGGCCATGGGTATCCTTCACAGAAACCATGTTGATAAGGTATCCTACCTGGAATGTGATGTTGAAAAGAGTTTTTTGTGGTTTTTTTTCTGAAAACTAAATTAATAAATGTTTGTGATCAGCTGATAGACAACATTGACTGCTTAAGAAAATAATCTGTTCTAGAAAATTGAGAAAGTAAAATAAAAAAGAAAACCATCTCAAATTCTGAATATTCTAAAACAAGCTACATTTAGTTTATTTTCTTCCAAAATTTTTAAGATACATATTCTGCATACACCATTGTGACCAGATTAATGAAGAATTGATACAATTTTAACAAGAAGAAAAGATTTATTATTCAATTACAACTATTTGGTTCTCTTTGCCCTATATTTCATACACATGTGCACACACATACACACACACATGTAAAAATAAATAGGTATGTATTTAAAGGCAAAACCTAAAAGGTTCATGATTTAGGATTGTACTATGTGAAATACAGACAAATTTAAGAAATAACCTTTGATTAGACTAAATCTCTTTAAAGAAATAAAAATGATATCTTAAATAGCCCTAGCTGGTTTGGCTCAGTGGATGGAGCATCGGCCTGTGGACTGAAGGGTCCAGGGTTCAATTTCAGTCAAGGGCACATGCCTTGGTTGCGGGCTCAATCCCTAGTAGGGGGCTTGCAGGAGGCAGCTGGTTGATGATTCTTTGTCATCATTGATGTTTCTATCTCTCTCTCCCTCTCCCTTCCTCTCTGAAATCAATAAAAATATATTTAAAAATAAATAAAACAATATCGTACATAGATCTTTGGGAAAATGCAGGTTTTTCCTTAGAATCTAACACTCACCCTACCTGTCCCTTACTTACTCACAATGTGCCAGATTAGATTGAAGCTACAGGAAAATAAACATTCAGATAAGAAATGAAATATTGAGGTAATTGTCAAGTTCTCTGAATCCTCCAGATGTTTGGCATTCTGTACGGAAACTGTCACATGACTGAATTTCAGTTCACATCTGACTGTTTTACAACCGCAGACGTATTCTCTTGGCTGTTTATACGAAACATTTGTTTCTTATAATGATTCTTTAAAATAGAGTTATTTTAAAATGACAGCAATGATACAAATTACATATCTTCCATGTATCTGTCAAGCCACAGTTAAAACGATGTTTGAAAGTAAATATTTGAAGAGATGCATTATGAGTATATATTTAGTATGCTTTTGTCCTTCTACAGATATGCAAGATATGAATAGCATTAGTTTATGCTTGGGTTGACAATTGAAAACCATGAGTCAACTATTTATTGTGTTGTTGTTTTTTTTTGCTATTTAACCCATGGATAACTTCTCATGGATAGCATGCTTTGCCTTGAACTCTAGCTCAGGGGTCACAAAATCAAATGCCCTCCAGGGTGAGAAGTAATAATAAGTTAACTGGGCTGAACAAAAAACAGAAGGAACTCCTTGGGACAATCAGGAAGTAAACAAAATTCCTAAATTCCCTACCATAAAAGATTCCTTTGATGATAGTGGTAACCTAAGAAAACATTTCTGGGAACTGAATTATAACTAGTCACTTTGAACCATTAATTTTAGTATAATTTCCTTGCTTTGTAGAAAAGGAGATTGAGTTCCAATTTATAATACTAGATAGCAACCTACAGAAAACTAGAACCCAGTTATTCTGACGCCCCTAATACAGTAATATCACCCCCACTACCATTCTTGACTCTTTTGCAGTACATTTATATGTCCTTCAGCAATCTTTAAATTCTTGCACAAAAGTATGTGTTGTCACTACCTTCAGGTAATACAGACACAGGCATTCTGCCCCACCCCATTATTTTTTTGCAAGCATGGTCTTTGGAATATAACCAGGTCAAGACCCAAGATCCTCATTGTGTAACTATGGGAAATAAGTCACTTAACTTCTCTGAATCTCAGGTCCTCTTATTAATATAGGAAACCTAAGGGCATTTTTTCGGAGGGTTGTTGTGAGAAATAAATGAAATGATATCCATGCAGTACTTAGCTTAATGTCCTGAAGAATATTAAGTGCAGGAAGTCTGATGCATGAAGATTCATGTTAGAATGGGCTTTCCTTTCCCTGGCTGCAGGCACTGCTTTCCACTCCGGCCCAGCCCCTTTCTGCTCAGGCCCCAGAGAAGCTTCTTTCTGCTTTGGGATCTGCATCTTTCCACTCTGGCCCTGCCTTCCCATGCTGCTGCCCAGAGGCCCTGAGAGACTGGGGGTGGGGCAGAATGCCTGTGTCATCACCATGGTGATGATGCAAGTGTCCCGCCCCCATCACTCAGCACCTGTGTATGCAAATTAACTGCCATATTTTGGGTTAATTTGCATATCACTCCTGATTGGCTGGTGGTGTAGCAGAGGTATGGTCAATTTACATGCTTGTCTATTATTAAGATTGTTTGTTGTGGTTACATTACAGAAACTTTCAACATAGAATTGTTATTTTAGGAATTAATTACCTATACAATTATTCCTTGACATATCTAATTTTCTCTACAATTTCAGATTTGGAAATTATTTATCCATATATTTATTTAGAAATTATTTATTCACATTTAATATGTGCTAAGCATTTTTCTGGACACAGGGTCTATGCCATCATGCTATGAGCAGTTCAGTGGAATAAAAACAATAAATTTCATTGAAGAAAGAAGGGATGAAGGGAGGAAGAGGAAGGGGAACAGGAGGAAAGGAAGGAAGGAAAAGAGTGAGGAAGAGAGATAAGAGGAAGGAAGGATTCAAGTAATGATGCTGATTTTAATGAAAACAAATGATTTTGGAAGTTTATGCTAGGTCAAAAGTTCAAGATCATAAAAGTCTCAAGTAGGAATATGTTGAAATATTCAATGAATTAAAAGAAGATTAATGAGTCTGGAGCTAAAGAAGACAGGATGAAAGGTCAAAGGTGAGGTCAAAGAGAGAATCAAGGGCTAGATTACATATAGTTACCTATGGGCCATAATAAAACATTTCTATATTTTATTACAATGTGAAAAGGAAGGAGTTAGAGGGGTTTTGAATAGGAAAATCATGTCTTGATCTGACATGATTTTTAAATGCTTACTCTGGCAGCTGAGTGGAAGATTATAGAGAGGCAAGGAAGGAAAAAGCAAGTAGGCCATTATTAACTGTAATGGTTGGAGCAAGTGGTGATGGCCACCTCAATTAGCGGCAGATAGACTGACACATGATAGAATTTAGGATGAAGGCAGAGTCAATACAATCTGTAGGTTGGTTGGAAAAATGCAAGCAAAAGGAATTGGATTCATCCAGGGAATGGTTGCGACATGTTGTTTGGGGGGAAGATTGGAGAGCTAGATGGGAAAATCAAGAGTCTGCCTTGGCCTTGTTTGCTTGAAGTGCTTGTAAGGAGCCCGGGGGGGGGGGGGTAAGATGGGCTGGGTGGAGTTCAGAGGAGGAATGAGGCTCAGATTTCTTTTGGAAGCATCCTAAATATATAATGAAAGGGTAATATGCAAGTTGATTGCGAATGGTGGAATAATCAGAACTCCCATGGCCCCTTACCCGAGCCAGCCCTGCCCTTCTCCCCCCAACCCACCCCCCCCAGTGGGCACTTCCATCCCAATTGGGGACAGGGCCAGCTGGCAAACTGCCCACAGCCCCTCATCTCAGATGGTCCCACCCTCAATTTGCCCCCAACCCTAGCCAGTCTGCCCCCTATGTCCCCTATTGGGGTGGGCCTGCTGGACCCCACCAGTGCACAAATTTATGCACCAGGCCTCTGGTCAGCTTATAAAATGAGATGAACTCATCCTAGGAGTGAGTATAGAAGATAAAGTAAGGCTGAGGATGTCTGGACCTGACACGTTCCAGCATTGTGAGGTTCAGTAAAAGAGCTTAAGGAAGAAATTCTGTTTGTTTTTCTTCATTCCAGCAAAAGGAAATAGCCTTGCTCGTTGCTTAAATTTTTGCTCTCCAGCCCCCTTTTACCAGTTATTTCATACTAATTAGAACCTCTAATTAGGTGTTTTGATTTTGTTGAGTCATCATGTACATCTGGCTCTGTAATTGTGAAATATGGCTCAGTGAAATCGATGTTAAGCCATTATGTTCTCCAGTGTATAAGAATTCTCTGGTGAAAGTGGATAGGATAGTGATCACACTCTGGCCAGACCACTTTATTCCCAGAGGCTATTGAATAGAAATCAAGGTAATTACATTATAATTATGAAAAACAATATAATCAAAATCTACTTAGGGAGATAACTTAAGGAAAGGACCTTACATGACACTTTTCGGTGAAATGAAGATTTCCCATGAGAAAGCAAGTGTCTTCAGTAGCAGAGTGAAAATAAATATTAATATTAATAGCTGGCACCAGTGGAAACATTCTCTCTTTAGGGAAAAACCCAGAGGGGTTACATGGAATGGAATATGAGACCATGAGAAGGAGGTTAGGAGGAAGTCTAGGAAGCAATAGACAGTTAAAAATGTGAAAATACAGGGGGAAAGAGCCAAAGCCTGAGTCACATTGTGAAGTTGCCCAAGAAATTTGGAAACAGTAATGTCTAATGATTATTTATTAAAATGTTATTACAACCCAGCAACGTGATTCAGTGGTTGAGCGTCAATCCATGAACTAGCGAATCATTATTGAGTCCCAGTTAGGGCACATGCCCAGGTTTTGGGCTTGATCCCTAATAGGGGGTGTGCAGGAGGCAGCTGATTCATGATTCTTTTTCATCATGGATATTTCTATCTCTCTCTCCCTCTCTTAAATCAATAAAAAATATTTTTTAAATGTTATTACTGCAGCAATTTGTTTATATTTTTCCTTTGTTTTTCTTGCCCTAGGCTATGTGTCTGTGGAAATTTTGCTATATGAGATGTCTGAGATTTTGCTGCTTATGTTTTCTTCAAGGATTTTTATGGTTTCATGACTTCAGTCCTTTTTTATTCATCTTGAGTTTATCCTTGTGTATGGTGTAAGTTGGTGAATTAGTTTTTTTTGTTGTTGTTGTTCTGGTTTTTTTTTTTTTTTACCAACTTTGTTCTTTTTCAAGGTTGCTTCTGCTATTCAGGGTCTTTTTTTGGTTTCATATGAATTTTTGTATTAAAATCAGCTTGTGCTCTTGAGATCCCTTTTTTAAAATTGTGTGGAACAATGCAAACAAGCAGCCCTCCACATAGGGGTTCCAAAACACAGATTTAAAAAATACTGTTTTGCCCCTGGCAGGTGTGGCTCAGTTGGTTGGAGCATAGTCCCATGCACTAGAAGGTGGCAGGATACTTTCCAGTCAGGGCACATACCAGGGTGGGAACAACCCATCCATGTAGCTCTCTCATATCCATGTTTCTCTCTTTCCTTCTCTCTCTCTCAAAAATCAATTTTAAAAATACTGTTTTGGATTATGATGAGTTGAATCTGTGTGTATGAAACCCAGGGATCTGGAAGGCCAACTATATTTGTTGAAAGAAATCCTTGTATAAGTGGACCTGTGTGATTCAAACCCTTCCCATTCAAGGGTCACCAGCATGCACATACTAGGCATGATCTAGTGTCTGTCTGGGCTGGTTTGCATGACACTAACTTTTATATACTCTTTCATTTGACTATAAATGGTCCAAAGAAAGGATTGCATTTTCTATTAGGTTTTTTAAAATGGTGACTCCCAACTTATCTTGATACTAAGCACAATTTCTTCTTAGCATTGAAAATGTATTGAGGCTATCATGTTTTGCTTGAAGTCACCTACATTGCCCTAAACCAAAGTGACTCCCAGTAAAAGACTCCATTTGCCCTTCCCTTTTGCAAAAAGGAAAGGAGAAATCAAACTCAAGGTCTCTATTGAGACTGTTACTCTCACTTTCTTAGTGCTTGGATGATCCTGAGTAAGTTATTACCTTCTCTGAGTTCCTTTATTCATCTATATAGAATTAGACATGTCAATACTTTTGGCATAGGAATGCTTTGAAGATTACATCCAAAAAATAAATATATATAAAAAATTAATTTGTAAACCTTCAAGTATAATGAATACTTGTGACTATTTTATTTTAAATTTATGGGGCCAGTATAAGACCTGGGGTATATGGCTTAGACTACCCTTCCTTACAACTTTCCTCACTTCCATTCAGAAACTGACTAATCTAGTGTTCTCATCTTCTACCCCTATCACCACACCACTGGGGCCGTTATAGGTCACTACCTTTCGTTCATTCTATAGAAATCATCCAAGGAGAAGTGGAGATTGTACTCTCCAAGTCCTGCTTCCTCTCTGGGACGCACAATGAAGGGCTGGGTTCTTTGCACACCTGGAGGTTCTGTGGAGTTGACAAGAGCTATTTTCTGTCATTGCCCTTGGATTTTTCCCAGGCCCAGTGAGGGTAGTCCAACCTTGAGTCAAGAGATCTACGTTTTAATTACAAACCCACCATGGGCAAAGCAACTTCAGTCCTATCATTTAAATTCCCTTGTTCCCAGTTTCAGCAGATTTTCAGTAAAGATGCTCCTCGGGGCCTCTCATTTTCTCTGAGAAAATTTTCTCAGGGACACAGACTGCTGTACGATGATTAGCAAAGATGTAATTTCATCTTGTAAGCACAGATTCCGCAGCCTAAGGCTCAGGACTGTGCTTGAACCTCAGAACATGACAGGGATATAGAAAGCAACGATCTGTTCTCCTCAGGTTGACACTTTCCTGTGATCCTTTTGCTATGCGAGGGGAAATAGAAATGAAGTATACAGAAATTGTAAATGGTTTATTTTTCTACCATTTTTTCCCCCTCAAGCTAAAGAATCTATTTGAAAGTTCCACCTTCTAAAGAAGCTATCAGCACACAAAAGCATTTTCTTAGGATATGTGTATAGTACACATACCTACTTGAAATGTGGCTGCAACTCCATTTCTCTTTAGGCAGGTCCATCCCATGCTTTTGTCTTTATTACCAAGATGATAAAAACTTAAAGGGAGAAAACAGAACAGCCCTAGTGCATCACCCTCAGTAAAAATGGCATATTTATTCCTACTCGGTGAGGGGACTGAAAATAGTCACTTTAAATATCCTTTCAAATTCGAACATTTACGGCCAGAGATCCCAAAAGGACTAAAACGTGGCCCCTGTCCTGTCAGCTAACATTCAAAATAAATTCTGCTAATTGTTATTTTGTGTCCCTGGCATCTGGACTGATGTCCTTAAAGAAGCAGTAGCTTTTAAGAGATCAATTTGGTTCCTTTCTCAAATGCTATTGTGAATAAAAACCAGGAAGAGAATAGAAAGTCAGCAAACAGCATCTTTTTGTGAATCTCCAGGATATCTCTGACTACAGAGTCTAAAACAAGCTAAGGAGACCTATGTTTATAGAACAGGCTCATAAGCAAAACTCAAACAATGTTAATGATTTATAGGTTTCTATTTTATGGGCATTAATTCCCTTTCAGTGTATACATGCCACACAGTGAATAAATAGACATAATGGATTAATATAATCCTAAGAAAAAAATCATTCAAAAGCAATATAGCAGAAAGGTCAGCAGATGTATGGGACCAGATAGGTGACAAAGGAAGTGCATTTATCGAGATGAAGGAGGAAGATTTGTTTTTCAAGAAGATATCACCATCTCCTATTTCATTGTGAAGGATTTCTCAAGTGAATATGAATCAACCAGGCATTTAAATGATGAGCTGATAGCAGTACAATGAGCACTTAGGGTAAAGTGTGACGCTTCAGTATAATCACTTATTCCAGATTCTTCTCCATCCTTCTTGAGATGATGGTGATGAAATAAGGTGTTATAAACTCATAAGGACAAAGGGAGAAGGAAATGGTGATAACATTTTGTGAAATAGAAAACTCAAAAACAGAAAGCAGGAACTTCTAGATGAAGAAGCCTCATAGAAGCAGGAAGATTCATTCTGCCAAACCCCAGTGGGCCCTGGAAGTACAGGCTTCAGATGTCTCAGAAGTTAGGGATAAAAGATAGGCTTGAGAATAGAAAGATTAAAAGGGATGAACATACAATTTGGAGAAAACATTAGGACACTCTTGAAAGTAAAAGGGTACATTATTAATTATTTACTAGGATAAGTGACATACATTAAGATTGTCCTGGGCAATAAAAGCTTAAAGGGATGAAATAGAGCAGCATCGATTCTATGGAAGTTCCGGTTTACATCTTTTATTTATTTGTTTATTATTTATTTATTTATTTGTTTGCATTTGATTATACTCTTTTTCAAATTGATTTGTATTTTTTTTAATATATTTTATTGATTTTGTACAGAGAGGAAGGGAGAGAGATAGAGAGTCAGAAACATCGATGAGAGAGAGTCATCGATCAGCTGCCTCTTGCACACCCCCTACTGGGGATATGCCAGCAACCAAGGTACATGCCCTTGACCAGAATCGAACCCGGGACCTTTCAGTCCCCAAGCCGACGCTCTATCCATTGAACCAAACCGGTCCCGGCTGATTTGTATTTTTTACATACAGTGTATTTTATACTAAACCTTATCCAATATGTGCTGTATTATAATAAGGACAGGTGTAAGAGACAGAGATAATGTAATAGGTCTTTAACTAAATGGGCACTTTAGACTTTATTGGAGCATTAAAAGATCTGTTGTCGTGTGGGTAAAACACAGACACATATTTTGGGAAATTTAATTTCTCTAACCCTCAGTTTCTCATCTGTAGAAATGAGGATAAATAATTTAAGGATCTTAAGGGTTTTACTGTGCACATGGATTTGTGACAAGCATATCATACCAATGGAACACATTAATAGGGGAAATGTGTGGGGTGTATGGAAACTCTATGCGAGTGTCAATTTTTCAGAAAACCTAAAACTGTGATAAAAATTAAGTCTACATCTTAATTTAGTATTCAAAAGCGATTAAATTATAGTATTCAAAAGCGATTAAATTATAACATGTAAAATTCCAAATAGAAAATCTTGCATATAAAATAAGCTCATAAATGTCATTTCCTTTTCTTTTGTCTTTAAAGCCTCAGGAAACTGATGGCCATTAACCTGTTCCTTTAGCCTTCCTTCTTATTCTTCTCTATTTTTTATAATTTGAGTCACATTGATTCATCCCAGCACACATCTCATTTGGATTCTTCATTTTGAGCAACCTTCAAAGAGTAATTTCTATCACAGAGCAACTAGATCACGCTTCAAGTCTCACTTTTATATTTGTTAGAGTCTTTTAATGAAACACTCCAAGAAGCCCATTTTTTATCAGTTTCCTTGAACCTTTACCTCATATTTCCCTAAAGTACTGAAAACAATGAATTATTAAAAATATTCAGAAAATACTATACAACCAAGACTCCTCCTCACCCGAATGCTTGCTAAAGGCCTTTAAACATGTATTCGTCTCTAGTACCGTGTTTCCCCGAAAATAAGACATCCTCCGAAAATAAGCCCTACTCACAGATTTCCTTCTGAGTGAAATATAAGGCATCCCCCCGAAAATAAGGCCCCCCTAGGCTAAACATGAGAGATTTGGTCCACTGATTCTGAAAGAAATGGAGTCACAAGAAATTCACCAGGAAATCAGGAATTGGATTGTTATGATGATGTTCCAGAAGATGATGACATGATTGTCATTGAATAAATGAGTAAATTCTTGATACTGTAGGATTCACAGTTTGTCTGGTTTGTGTTGACAACTACCGTACTACCGTACCGTACACAGGTAATAAATTTCCTTTATCTTCATTTAACAATAAATGTGTACCGTATTCTTCTTCATGGAAAAATAAGACATCCCCTGAAAATAAGACCTAGCGCATCTTTGGGAGCAAAAATTAATATAAGACACTGTCTTATTTTCGGGGAAACAGGGTAGTTAATGAAAAAATGCTAAAAATGTGGCTTAATTTATACCGCTTTGAACTAATTGGGAGTAAAATATATGAGAAACTCATTAAATGCACAATTCACAGGAGCAGATAGAGAAGAGGAGAAAATAAGATAAATATTTTACAGATTGTGGATACAATCTGCAAGTCACACCACCTCTCATACACATCTTTCTTCGTACCTCCTCTCGGTTCTGTTTCTCTGGAGAACCCTGACACACCGCCGTAAAGCAGCATCTGATATCTGCCATAGGTTCACAGTCTAGGGATATGAAATGTGTTTCTCTAGGATATGTGTTATCACATTCATTATCTCAAGGGTGACCCATAGGGAGAATGCATAGCTGTACAGTCTTGTACCATTTACAGTTTTGTTTCAGAAACAGCTTATCTATTCTCCTTCATCATATGTCAAATTTATATCTTCTTCCCCAGTGTTGGAAAGAGGTCATAGGGAGATATGTTAATAATCCTCTCCTGAGAAATGATAATAATAATTTGATGCTTTTCAAATCTTTCATATACATGATCTTAATGAAGCCTCCCTAGTGAAATACTCATTCAGGTAAAATTATTCCCATTGAGATACAGAAAGATTATGCAACCTGCTCAGTTTGACCTGGATAGATAGAACAGCAGAATGTGTACTGAGAGAACATTTAAGCACTTTGGTGTGTGTGTGTGTGTGCGTGCGCACACACACACACACCCCATTCAAAACTAAACCACACAATATTTCTTCAGTTTAGAAGACTTGAGTTTCTAGTCTTGTCTTTATAATTTAGTATTTGTTCTTAAATAGGTGACTTTATTACTTGATTCCTCATTTTACATCCTTTAAAGGGGAAAAATAATGTACAACCTCATATTGTTATGAGAAAACAAGCTTCTGTGAAAAAACTTGTAAAATAAAAAATGCTGCACACATGGCCCTGGCTAGTAGCTCAGTTGGTTAGAGTGTTGTCCAAATACACCAACATTGTGTGTTCAATATCTGGTCAGGACACATACAAGAATCAACCAATGAGTGTTTAAGCAAGTGAAACAACAAATCGATGCTTCTCTCTCCCTCTTTCTTTCTCTCTCTTCTCAAATTAAACAATAAATTAAAAAAAATTAATGCTGCACACAGTGAATTAGACTGGCTACCTGCCCAATTTTGATTTTAGAGTGTTTTAATGGTTAATTTAGAAGTAAAAGTTTCTCAAAATCAATAGGTCCACACATTTTTTCTAATAATTCAGTACTTGAAGTTTTTGGTTAGAACTGTATCAAAATATTAAAATAAGATTAACACTCTAAGCATTGTGTTGTTTTGATCTAACATAACAGCATAATAGGAAAGCACAAGAGACAGACTAAGAAGCACCATTAAAAATGATCCGTGACTTCAGAAATCTCCTGTCCTATAAGGAGCTCCTTTGAATATAAGCCACGATTTCCTAGCAGAGGAGGACGATTGAAGACCTAGTGGTTAGTGTCTTATGCATGTCAGATAGCCTGCAGACGCTATCATGCATTGCCTCCGGTGGTCATCTTTTAAAAAAATGTTTTTATTGACTTCAGAGAGGGAAATAGAGAGAGAGAAATATCAATGATGAGAGAGAATCATTGATCGACTGCCTCCTTCACACCCCACATTGGGGATCCAGCCAACAACCCAGGCAGGTGCCCTGACCAGGAATTGAACAAAGATCTCCAGGTTCGCAGGTCAATGCTCAACCACGGAGCCACACTGGCTGGGCACTTCCTGTCAGCTTTGCAATGACCTCTTGAAGTGATATATAACCCCCATTTTATCAAAAAGACATTCAAGCATAATGATGTTAGAGGACTCTTTAGGCTACATATCAAGCAGCCAAGATTTAAACTCTGGTTTGTGCCCTAATCATAACAAAACTAAACAAAAGAAAACATACATAAAAAGGGGGGGGGGTGCGGGGGGGAAGAGAAGAGAAAAATTTTGCAAGGTACCCTGATATTATTCAATATATTTCTTTGTTTGCAAAATAGCTTCCTTATCAATATCCATAGTTATGTTGGTCTTTGCCAAGTAAATATCCTTGCTAGGTTTTAAGAGCGAGGAACTCCTGAGTGATACAAGGAATGGAAATTTTAGTACAGTTGGTAAGCTAACCTCATGATGATTTTGTAGCATCATCCTCTCTATTATTCCAAAAATAGAGCTCACTGAAACAGCACAGCCTTTGGCTGACAAAGCAAAGAGTCAAAGTCATTCCAACCCCAGGCTTCCAGCTGGGTTTTCCATTTGTTAGAGCAGCTTATGGAATTCCAGGTTCCCCTAACTAGAGCCACCAGTGTCCCCCGCAGCACAGGCCTTGCTTTGATTTAAAGCCTCCAGACTGCTGCGCCCGGAAGGTGTGTGGGAGAGCACTTCCCTCTCCGGGAAAACAATCTCTCTCCTGGAGCGACCTCTCCAGTACAAGTGTCATTTTCAACATCTTCGACTCAGTAGGATGATCTCTGTTGAGTGCATTTCCTGTCTTGAGTTTGATGTAATGCTGGCAATGGATTTGTTTAGCTATTTTCTCCAGAAGTGCTTATCTTTGAGTTTGGGTTCTCAAGAAAAAAATTGATCAGGCAAGTGAACACGCCAGACTTCAGCGGTGTCAGATCGATTTGCAGGGGAAGTAAACTGAAGTCTTCAACTGTGGAGACTGCACAGGTCAAGAGGCTGGTCAGGGGAGCAGCGTCTCTCCCTCCCTCTCTCCCTTTTGTGCTTTCTCCTTGAGCACGGACTCAAGTGCTGATCCTAGCAAAAGATATTAAAATTTCATACCCAGATGCCTCCCTGGTTGTTGTTGTTTTTTGTTTTTTTGTTTTTTTTAATATATTTTATTGATTTTTTTACAGAGAGGAAGGGAGAGAGATAGAGAGCTAGAAAAGTCGATGAGAGAGAAAAACACCGAACAGCTGCCTCTTGCACACCCCTTACTGGGGATATGCCCGAAACCAATGTACATGCCCTTGACCGAAATCAAACCTGGGACCTTTCAGTCCACAGACCGACGCTCTACCACTGAGCCAAACCGGTTTCGGCCTCCCTGGTGTTTTACGGTTAAAAAATAGCAAAGAAACAATCTGGGTTTCAGTAACAGGAAGTAAATATCTGCCCAGTGGGAGATTTGGTTTGCCTTCTACTCCTTGGTTTGTGTTTCCCTTCACATGTGTAAAGGCTACTTTCAGTCTCAGTTTACTACACACAAACCAGATTAAAGACGTCCACAAAATTTTCAACCTCAGTAATTCCAATCTTGGTAAAGGATGGGGTAATGGGACTTCTATACGAGAATCTATTTTTAAATTTCTAAATGCTTCAAAAGATGATCTGACTCTGGGGAATGAGGATGTGATGCAGACTATGCAACCCTTGGTGCCACTCTCATTACATCGTCTAACCAAATGGGATTTCAAGAGTAACTTTCCAAAGTATCATTATAAGGACATTTATGTCTGACCAGACGGATCAGGATGTCAGATTCTCATGGCCTTTGCGTTAAGTCAAACAAAAGTAGATCCTTCCCTGAGCTTTTGAAACGTTCGGCTTCTTTTCCATGAAAACATTGACCTTTGGACTGGAAAGTGATTGAAATAAACTCACGTCTTATTTACAATATTGCACACAATGGATAGGCAAAATGAAAAATCTCATTTGAAAGGATATTAAATTTAAAAGCATATTAGTAACAACGACAAAAAAAAAAAATAACACCGTGCTTTAGGACTTAAGCAAACCTATTGACACCATATGATTGTCTATTATGTGCCAGGCAAGAGCAAGAGATAAATACCCTTCTTATCACTGAGGAACTTGTAATCTAAGGATATTTACCTGGAGAACTGGAAGAACTATTACACAATAGGATTGCAGGCATTTCTCCTTAGTCATAATCAAAATCTATACTTAAACGATACCCTGGACCTTATCAAATTGGGTACACATATTGAGATGACTTTTTGGTGATATCATGGTAAAATGGCCTCCTGTAGGCTGTGATTAAGCAAAAACAAACAAGTGCACAATCACATAGGAAAAGCTTAGCAGAAACGTGTAAGAAATGTCAAATTATAGCACATATTGAGTTGGAAAGTTCAACTAGAGAAGAAAGCAGGGAAAGTTCATAGTAAGCTTGACTGGGCAGACAAGCTGGGCTGGGTTGACTTGTGTTTAAAAGATTGAATAGAATGATATCCTGAAGTCTCAGGAATTTGTAGAATAGTTTGGGTTTTAAAGGAGAAAAATGTGAATACGGAATAAGAAGGTCTTTGTTTATAGCCTATATATGCACCCCTCACCACCAAAATTATAATCTGAGCAAAACTAATAAATAAATTGACTTAACATTATTGCTATTATAGGATGTCAGGAGTATCTGGCTTTTCCCACTAACAATCCGCGTTGGTTATGGCACATAAACACAGCTCTTTTAGCTGTGTCCATGGGAGACACTAATAATCTGTCTGATATTCTTTGAATCTTTCTGAGTCCTGGCAGTTCTGACCTGACACCTTCTGGTGGGTCAGGTAAGATTTCATTAAGGTGACATTTAAATTTCAATCGAAAGGAAGTTGTTAGCAGAGAAATTGCAGTGGCAGGAGCATATGCCAGACATTTCAAATACCTTTACCTTTATTTTCTTAGTTCTCAACATGAAAGGATATTCTAAATATGAGAGACTTGGGACACCCACTTTATTTAAATTCCAGTTTCCCTTAATTAGAGTGTTTAGTTTCTTTTTTTTTTATTTAATATATTTTATTGATTTTTTTAAATATATTTTATTGATTTTATACAGAAAGGAAGGGAGGGAGATAGAGAGTTAGAAACATCGATGAGAGAGAGTCATCGATCAGCTGCCTCTTGCACTCCCCCTACTGGGGATATGCCCGCAACCAAGGTACATGCCCTTGACCGGAATCGAACCCGGGACCCTTCAGTCCCCAAGCCGACGCTCTATCCATTGAGCCAAATCGGTCCCGGCTATTTTATTGATTTTTTACAGAGAGGAAGAGAAAGGGATAGAGAGTTAGAAACATTGATTTGAGAGAATCATTGATCAGCTGCCTCTTGCATACCCCTTACTGGGGATGTGCCCATAACCAAGGTACATGCCCTTGACCGGAATCGAACCTGGTCCCTTTCAGTTCACAGGCCGACTCTCTTAACTATTGAGCCAAACCGGTGTTGGCGAGTGTATAGTTTCTTAATACATATTTCTCTACTGACATTTTGCTAACATAATTTGTAAAAGAAAGGAATGAGCTCAAATTCCTAAATATGTAGAAGCAATTAAATGTTAGCTGTGATACCTTCCCAAATGATTGCTTCAGAAGAATTATTTAGGAAATAGATGTTCTAATGACAATTTTTAGGATTCTTTACATATCTGAGTTTGGCAATAGTTTTTATATCCAGTAGAATTTTAAAAATTTACATGGTGTGTGATCACTGTTGTATTCTAAATTAAATTTCCTGAGAGAAGTTTTAGAGACATATATTTTACTTAAACATATTACATTCAAAGATAGGATGCTAGAACCAGAAAGAACTTCAAAAAACCATTTAATTTATTTTGTATGTACTCCTTCCTGTTTCTTCTTAAAAATTACATTAAAGCCCTGAATTTGTTTTCAGCCATTGGATTAATATTCATCATTTTAATGAATACTGAAAAATAATTAAATAGGGTGAAAATTTTATGACATTATATTAACAAAATATTGAAAATAGTAATTATAACTTAGTCTGTAGACTTGATTAAGGAAACATAGACCACAGATAAGCAGAAACAAAAAAATAATAGTTAGTTTGAGTAAATATGTAAGGAATTCTGGAAGTAACCTTGGAAGTAACTTGACCAAGATTCTAATTTCAGCTCAACCCCTTATCTACATATATGACATATGGCGACTGATTTACTTTCAGTAAAAGATGACATGTGATACCCATGTCAATGTCCTGTAAGGATTTGATAATTATCAAATTTCGTGCCTGGCACAAAGATCACAATAAAAGGTAACATGACTAAACCAGTAATATAAATTTAAATTACTCTGCCTTTCTTTTTTGTTATTGCCTACAGCCTGGTGAAGCAAAAGATCACCTTAATAAGAGCCTCACTCAGAATCCTCACCTACTCCATGCTGCCATCATTTTTTGTACAATTACCCACATGAAGAAATCCCTCAGGTATTAAGAAACCCTCTCTTCAGCATACCTACTTTTTTTCCAAGCCATCTTTGCACTTTCTAACCTGCTGGACAAAATTGGCTTTCTAGTTTTTCAATAACTAAAAGAGCTATTTCTTCTAATCCTCCTGACTCAAGGGAAAAAGAGCCGCATTCTCTCTGCCCTTCGTGGCAATGCTTATCTCCTTGCTCTCCACCGCTTACCAGCATCCCCATGTCTGAAATTGACACTATTTCTTTACCTGGCCCTCTTCCTTTATTTTATACTTAGAAACTTGGGGAACTTTCCTGTATTCTTTAATGTTTCTATCTTCATGTTTTCATTTACTGTTATTGTTTCTATGATTTTAATACCCATGTGATAATCTATAATAAGAAATGCATAATATGCTAATTAGATCAGACAGCAGAACGACCTTCTGATGTCATTCCAGACAAAGCCGCAGGGCGGGGTGGGGGGGACCTAGGTAGAGGCAGTTAGGGGTGATCATGCAGGCAGTCAGAGTAGTTAGGGGTGATCAGGCAGGCAGGAAGATGAACAGTTAGAAGCCAGGGGTCCTGGATTGTGAGAGGGTACAGGCCTGGCTGAGGGACTGCTCTCCTCCCCCTTGCATGAATTTCATGCACTGGGCCTCTAGTTATTATATATTTGCCTTTTGAAAAACCAAATTTCCTTGGACTTTGTTTTTTTGTTTGTTTCTGAACATTATTAAAATTGTCTTGGAAACAGCACCATGGCAGAGAATGGCTGTCTATTCAACAGCCATTTCTTTTTCTCCATGGGCCTTCAGGTGGCTGATATCTTCCAGATGCCTAGCAGTGATGTCTGGTGGTGTGGCTGAGTTTGAGCCAATCCAAACTGAAAGTGATGTATGCCACGTATAGGCCTGGACCATGAAACCTCCTCTGCAGGCTTTTATCCATCTACGTATTTAATGCTGAAGAATGAACTAAAATTAGAAGCCAAAAAGGCTGAACTATAAAATAGAAGGTACCTGGAACTCTGAATCATTATAGGGTAGAGAGATGCATACTTACCTGGGATTTGAATTTTATGTGCCAAAAACTATCAAGCTTGAGCTATTGTATGTTTTGAGGTTGTTGATTACAGTAGCTGGCATCAGCTTAGCTAATACATATACTGATGAAGCTAGGTATATGATTCAGAACTAAGTAAGAATGGACTGATATTTAGGGGCCATTTTATTTACTTTTAATTGACTCCTGCTTTATGGACATTGGAGCTTATTTTGGATAATGGCGATCAATTCCTTGAGAAGACAAGGTCGATACTGAAATCTCAGAGGGAAGCATAGTATGTATATTGAATAGAGAATTAAATTGATGTGTGTTTAAAGACTCACAAACTGTACTGTGGAGGAAACTGACAGCAGATCTGGTGGCCATGTTAGTTAGTGAGAATATCATAAAGAGTCTTTTATACAAGGCCCCAAATTAAAAACTAATGCAGCAATCAGAGTCATGGAAAAAAGGCTCAGGGTAGTAAGCCTGATATTTTCAAATAAGGAAAAGAATATCAGACATACTTCCCCAAGTACTTTCCGCCTGCCTCTATTATCACACTGCTCGCATTATGTCATCGTTTTCTGTCTGTTAAAGGAGAATTTCTGAGGCTTAGCTCTAATATGTCAGTGGTTCTGACTTGACCACAGAATAAATTCAAAATCTTTATTTAACTCGCACTGGTTCCTGTTTCACCCTGCTGTGCAGCTATTAACCTAGAACTGGTTTTCTCAGTTTCATTGGTACTATTGGCCTTTTGGGCTGGGTGATTATTTGTTGGAGGGGGTTGTCTGGTATGTGGACGATGTTTAGCAGCATCTCTGACCTCTATCCACTAGATGACAGCAGCACTCTCCCACTACCCCACTTGTCTCCAGATATTGTCCAATGTCCCCAGCGAGATAAATCACCTTCAATTGAGTAAAACTCTCCTAAATATCTCATCGCCATATTGGGTGGGGGGTGATTCTTATCTTTTTTTTTTTTTTTTTTTTTTTGGCTTGGAGCTCTTGTTTTCTTCTTCCTTGTTTAAACTCTTCATCTTAGTTGATGATAACTTTTGTAGCTTTCTGACATACAATGTAAGGGTAGTAAAATTACTGAAAATGTGCATGTCTAAACATGAGCTATTCTACTTCATTTAATACCTCAGCTGGGTATATTATTCTTAGTTGGGAATCATTTTCCCTGAGAATTTTCAAAGCATTCCTCCAACGTGTTCCACCTTCCAGCATTTCATGGGCAAATCTGATATTATTAATATTCCTAAATGTAAGCTCTTGGTACCTCTCCTGGAAAACCTCTAGAAGTTCTTTTTGGTCCCTAAGCATTCTGGAATTTCACAGTGCTTTACGGTTTTTGTAGGTCTTATGTAACAGTTGTGCTGAGAACTTGATGATCCCACTCAATGTGGAAATTCATATGCCTCAGCTTGGAAAATATTTTAAACATTTTCTGTTATTTTTCTCCCCTCCATCTTCTCTAATATTTCTTTCTAGAATTCTAAATGTTCAGTGTTTTAAGTCCTAGAATAGTTTTCTATTTTTTTTCTCTTCCCTGCTTTCTGAGTAGTTTTTTACTACTTTGCCTTTAACCCTTTTATTGAATGTTCCATTTTTACTGTCATAATTTTTGTTCCAAGAATTTTTTCTATGCACAGCAGTTTAAAACATTACCTCATGTTCTCATTTTATGAGTATAATAATCTCTCATAAGAGCTAAGGTGTGTTTTGTTTTTTATTTTTTTTTAAATCTGTCTCTTTGCTGAGATCCCTTTTGTTTAATTTAGTCTTTAGCTTTTATATTCGAGGCTTTCTTCAAATGTCTGTTTACACGTGACTTTTAATTCAGATTTAGGAAATAGATGTTAAAAATTGATTTGGAAGTATGTAGTATGCATATGGGTCTTATTCATTGGTGGGATTCACTGACATGTTACTTTATTTGGTTTGATTAGGAGCTCCACATTTGTCAGTATTTGTTCTCTTATTCTTCTTGTACATTTCTTCAGAGAATATTTATTCGTCCTCCTTCCAGGGATGTATAACCTTATCTCTATACATTCCTATCGCCTATTGGGAAAAGATGGCTGGGTTGCTATGGTAATTAATGAATACTCTAACTTTCCCTGTGGTTCCATTGCCTAGTAATGTGCGGTGTCCCTGAGTCCACCTTAGATGAGGGACAGTGGCCTGACTGCAAATGCCTGGGGAGGTGATCTAAGGAATCTAATGACTTCTTCCATGGCTAACCAGTTCTCCTGATTTCCACCCCACCCAATACCCCCTGTTGCAGAGGTCCATGGCTGGTGTGTTCATTTGCCATGTCACACTGCAGTTCTTTGACAAAACATTCTGGTTCTGTAGCTTTCCTTATGGACAGTGTAGATGTCAGCTTTGATGTATTCTTGACCATGTTTGGGAAGTTGGATAATGGCTCCATAAGATATCCAAGACTAATCCATGGAACCTGGGAATGAACTCTACATGGGAAACAGGGGCATTGCAGATGTGATTAAGTGAAGTAGCTTGAGATGGGGAGACTACCCTTGATCATACCTGTGGTCTCTAAATATAGTCACAAGTGCTCATATAAGTAGGGAGGCTGAAGGAGATTTGACCACAAGAAGAAGGCAATTGATAAGGGAGCAGAGATTTGAAGATGCTTTGGTGTTTTCTTTGAAGTGGGGATGGGAGGTCATGAGCCAAGGAATGCCAAGAATGTAGCTTTAGAATCTGTAAAAGAATAGGGAAAAGGAGCCTTTACCACACAGCCTCCTGAGGGAGTAAGTCACTGACAGCGACTTAGTTCAAACTAGTGAAATCATTTTGGATTTCTTTCCATCAAAACTGTAAGGGAATAAGTGTGCATTGTATTAAGTCACCAAGTTTGTTGTAATTGTTGAAATCAGTCATACAAAACTTACACATCATCCATCCATCTGCTTCCCAGTTTCAAGGCTGTATTGTAGTCATTTCCTTCTCACACAGTCTGCTCATCTTAAATTCTTTCAAACATCTGTGTTTTTTCTAGGAGTTTGGGTAAGAGAAATACTTAATATCATTACAATCTTGGCTGTGCTAGCACAGCCAAGGGTTCGGCGAGCCTGAGGGAGGGAGGCGAAGGATGAAGAAAAAGACAGGCAAGAGAATAAGCTGGGTCTAGGTGGATCTTCTGTGCCTTGCTGAGGCCACAGAACAGATCCAGACTACAAAGCTGATGCTTTATTTATAGTGAGGAGCAAACAAGGTAATTTACAATGTTCTTGCATGTTTCACTTATTTTGGCAGCATTTGCTGCACCTACCACAGCCCATTAGCTACCCAGGAAAGATCTAGGGAGCAGTCATAAGATCAAGCTTAATTATGCTAAGCGGGCTGTGCCCTCTAAGCTGGGACTTGTTTGCAGCTTCGACAGCAGGTCAGTCCAAGGCTTAACCCTATAACCGTTCCCTACAATAAACCACTATAATTTTTGTGGATTTTACTTCCTTTTCTTTAGAGCTATTCAAATAATACCTTGCATATGTAATGCATTAAAAAGATCATTAGATAATAAATGTACATTTTTGTTTGCATTTTGTGTTTGTGATGTACTTTGATGTGTTTATGTATCAAGTTTGTTAGTTATCAGTATTTGTAATAGAAAATTAAAGAATAAGAGGAATGTTACTATTTTCCACAACATTCAATATTGCTTTCAAGTTATACAATTAGGCAAGAAATGTTAAATAACTGGTATAAATCTTGAAAAAAGATATATACTTGCTAATGATAAGACTGTATACCTAGAATATTTAAGATTCTACTTTTGTAAATAATAATAATAATAATAAAATACTACAAATCTCTGCAAAATTACAGGCAAATAGACTGCCAATTTTGAATGATCAGATATATAGAATAGAAAATTAAATAAGTATGTCCAGTAAGTTTGATTGAATAAAAGAGGGTATTAAAGTAATCCTATATAATAAAAGAGAAACATGCAAATTGACCCTACCTCTGCTATGCCCACAAGCCATTCCCACCAGCCAATCAGGAGAGAATATGCAAATTAACCCAACAAATATGATGGCAGCCATGTAGCTGGAGCAAGCAGGAGTCTTGGGTTTCCCCCAGCAATGGAGGAAGCCAAGCTTTCCACCTCCACTCAAGGCTAAAAAGTTTCAATTATAGAAGATAAATAAATCCTAGATACCAGGGCCTCCACTTGGGTTGCTGAAGGGTGTGGCCAGACTGCAAACCACCACAGGCTCCTCTCCCAGGCTGTCCCATGCCCCAAAGGAACCCCTACCCTGATGTGGACACCCTTCAGGGCAAACCAGCTGGCCCCCACCCATGCACCAGGCTTCTATCCTATCTAATAAAAAAGTAATATGCAAATTGACCATCACTCCAACACACAAGATGGCTGCCCCCATGTGGTCAAAGATCCTGCTCCCATGTGGACACGAGATGGCCACCACAAGATGCCAGCATGGGAGGATAGTTGGGAGAGTTGAAGTCTGCAAGGGAAGGCAGTTGTGGGCAATCAGGACTGCAGGGGAGGGCAGTTACGGATAATCAGGCCTTCAGGGGAGGGCAGTTAGGGGTGACCAGGCCTTCAGGGGAGGGCAGTTAGGGCCAGTCTGGCAGGGGAGTGGTTAGGGGTATAAGGCTGGAAGGCAGAAGCATTAGGAGCAATCAGGAAGGCAGGCAGGCAAGCAGTTGGGAGCCAGCAATCCTGGATTGTGAGAGGGATGTCCAACTGCCCGTTTAAGCCCAATTCTATCTGGCAGTCGGAAATTCCTCGAGGGGTCCCAGACTGGAGAGGGTGCAGGCTGGGCTGAGGGACACACACCCCTGTGCACAAATTTCATGCACTGGGCCTCTAGTATGGAAAATAAAATTGATCAAAATGAACAACCTGATTTAAAAATATATATAATGAAGTCTACGGTAGTAAGGAAAAATACTGAAATTTTATATAATTTCTGAAAGATAAAAGCTCATATTTATATTCATGAATTCCCAAATATGAAGAGAATTCAAAGAAGAATAAGAGAAATGCAAAACTAAATTAAAATGAGATACTATTATATTAACCAAATTATTTAAAAATAAATAAAACCCTGAATATGTGAACTATTAATAAGGCAGAGGAGCAATGAGAATTCTCAAAAATTGCTTTTGGACTCTAAGTTGATATGGCTACTCTAGAAAGCCATGGGCAATTATTAGAAAAATTATAAAGGAAAAGCAAAAAAAGTTGAATATTTTATCAGGCCTAATATTTTATTTGCTATGTTGGTGTGATGCATATTTTATTCTATTCAGTTCTTTATATAATTTCAATAGAATCTAATCTTATTAAATGAGTAAGCAGTATTTTATTTGATTAATAAATACATAGTCATAAATAACCTTTCAAGGTCATAAGTACTGAGACAAAATTTCTAAAATAGTGGAATGTACCCAGAGATGACTTTACTTATCTGGCAAAGAGAAAGCCACTTTGGAACAAAGGTCACAATTATATTCTTTGGCATCAGTAATGTCATTGAGACATTTATTCATCAATTCAAATTTAAGCTCTATCTCAGTATAAGAGCCATAAGGGCAAAGGCTTCATTTATCCTGTTCTGTGTCCTGTGCCCAGTGTCTGATTCAGAGGCTGTCTGTCACAAAAGCTCAGTCAATACTTACTAAAGGAATGAATGTATTCACATTTTCATTCAAGGCTTACCTTTTGTGCTTTATGTTGTTCTTTTGTTATTTAATATCCATTCTAAGTTTCTCACACATCTTCAATGGAGCTAAAAATAAATTTCAGATATTAGTAATAAAAACAAATATGACTTTAAGCATTATTGTCAAGCATTGCTCTAAATCCTTTATGTATGTTTGGTTATTTAATCCTCACAGCCCAAATTACTCCCATTTTATAGATGGTTACACGCAGGCACTTAATTTGTCTAAGGTTCTGTAGCTACTGAGTTGCAGATCTAGTATATGAGTCCAGGTTGTCTAGCTCCAGGATCAAGCTTTTCCTCCAGCCATGTGCCTCATCTCTGAGAATATAGAAATGTCAAAAAAATTCTAGCTAGATCATTCACAACTGACACAACTTGGTTTTATTTTCTTTGCTAAGATTTGTCTTATTTCTACTTAGGCAGTACCAGAGCTGTGCAGCCCTTGGAGGTGGTTGTTTTGGGCAGGATATATAAAAAATAAGCAACAATATTCCATGTAAATCTGACGAGTGAAGATAATTAACAAGAGAAAAGTTAATTGATGTCATGAATCTACAGAGAAAAGGGGCACTAGAAAGCCAGAGGCAGGTGTGAGGATAGATTTGATAGGACAAGGTTGGACTAAAATCAGAAAGAGTAGGCAGATGTGTATGTCCATCTATCTACATTAATAAAAGAGAAAGATGCAAATTGACAGTACCTTCATGATGCCCATCAGCTGATCAGGAGTGAATATGGAAAATTAACCCAACGAAGATGATGGATTAATTTGCATACACAGTCACCGAGTAGCCAGGGGTGGGGCAGGATGCTTGCGTTCCACTCCGCCCCAGCAGCTCCAGGCCTCTGGGCAGTGTGGGAAGGTGGAAAGGCGGCTCCGGCCAGAGCAAAGGCAGTTATGGCAGCAGGGAAAGGAAGGCCCATTCTTGCGCAAATCTTCATGCATCAGGCCTCTATTCCTATATAATAAAGAGCTAATGTGCTAATTAGACCAGACAGAGGAACAACCTTCCAGAAGGACCAGTGGGCAGGAGGCAGGGCCTCGGGGCAGCTGTGGCTCTGAGGGTCGAGGCCTTTGGGGCTGCAAGAGCTGAGCCCTTTGCACAAATTTCATGCATCAGACCTCTAGTGTATGTGTGTGTATGTGTGTGTGTGTGTATATATATATATATATATATATATATATATATATAAAAGCCCAAGCAACTGTTACTGCCAAATGACCAGAACAACTGGAACTATGATGTACTATGATGTGCACTGACCACAAGGGGGCAGATGCTCAACACAGGAGCTGCCCCCTAGTGGTCAGTGTGCTCCCACAACCAACCTCCTGTGGCCCTTCCTCCTGGCCAGCCAACCTCCTGGTTCCTTTCCCCTGGCCCCAATCAAGGGACGTGGGCCAGGCCAGCATCCTGCAGACCCTGGTCCCCCCCAACACCCCCGGCCACCCAACCTCCTGCAGTGTCTTTCCGTGGCTGGCCAGCCTCCCATAGTCCCTCTCCATTGCTGGCCAACAGTCCTCTGATAGACCCCAATAGACCTTGATCTCCAGCTAGGCTGAGGGACCCCACCCATGCATGAATTCATGCACTGGGCCAAATGCAAGTCAGAACAATGGGAGACAAAGAACTCCATCCAAGAAAACTGCTGGGACTTAAATATTGGTTCTAGGTAACATCACTAATCAGAGCCATGGGAGAATGCTAGCCAGTGTTATGGCTTCAGCAGCAGCAAAGAGACCTATGCTGAACCAAAGGTTTTCCAAGGTATTACCTACTATACATTTATCCCTAGGCAGGAATTGGCTCTGGAGGGCAAGTAAGTATGGGAGGAGATGGAATTGTCAACAACACTTGGATGGAGTGCAGAGTTGAAGAAACAGCAAGCAAAACTTGTTTATTTCTATAGATTTAATTTTTATTCATTTTTACTTTCTAAATATTGATGATAAGCAGGAGGAAAGAAATGCCATAATCCCACCAAATATATTACTATTAAAAAGGGGTGTAAAATCTTTTGGGTTTAAAAAAATTCTGTGAAATTTTTCAAACACACAAAAATTAAAATATTAGTGTAATGCACTCTCATGTACATATCACTCAGCTTTAACATTTTATCTGTCTTTTTATTTATTTTATTTTTTATTAATCCTCACTCAAGGATATTTTTCCATTGATTTTTAGAGAGCATGGAAGAGAGAGGGAAAGACAGAGAGGAACATAGATGTGAAAGAAACCCATAGATTGGTTGCCTCCTGCATGAGCTCTGACCAAAGCCCAGGCCAGGTAGGAGCCTTCAACCAAGATATGTGCCCTTGACTGGAATCAAACCCAGGACCATTTGGTCCACAGGCTGATCCTCTATCCACTGAGCCAAAGTGGCTAGGACAACATTTTACCTGTCTTATTTATTTTATTCCTTCCCATATTTTACACACACATGTGCACACACTCTTAGAAACAGAAAGGACATACCATGCAAAAACATCATAAATGTCCTTCTTTTAATACTATAATTATCAATAAATTGCCATGTTAATAAGAATTTTAATCATTTTTTTCTGGCTTTTTAACAATGCATTTTTGCAAATAGCATAGATTGCATATATTTACATAGATTTTTCCCAATTTTGAAAATGAATAAATAATGCTGTCCTAACACACACACACACACACATACACACACACACAATATAAAAACATTTACCTTCTTGTGGCTGGTATATGTGTGTATGTGTATGTACAGGTGTATGTAAAGTGTTTGTACACTATTCTAATTTCTTTAGAATAAATTGTTATACATGAAATTTCTGGTTCAAAAGGCAAGTCTATTCTAAAATATTTAATATTTATTCTCATATAACATTCTAAAAATTTCCTACTGTCTTACCATCAGGGCATAGATATGCATATTTTTACATTACCTCCGTAACACTGAGTAATTTCTAATTTTTTTTCAAGTTGATCATTTTAAGTGACCTCTTGTTGCTTGGCTGTATAATTTTTTAAATGTTACTAATATTACACAGTTTTATGTTTATGATCCAAGTGACAACTTGCCAGGACAAATGAGAAATGAGACTAAAATGAAAAAGTCTTATTCCATAAGCTACACATTCCCTTTTGTGTCATATATTGAATAACCTTATATGTGTATTTTTCTAGACACACTTAACAAAGAAAAATGTGCATTCAAAAATAATGTGTGTGATAGTTTAATTTTCTGAGAAAATATTGATTACTTTAAAGAAGCTTACTAGTAAATTAGATGAACTATATTTAGCATTCAATTCCACAGCCTTGAGGGTTATATCCATTAAATATGAATTTGTACCTGAATTCATTTTCTTGCCCTGCATTGTTATCACTTCATGACTGGCTGTTTTCCATTTTATGAGATTTATTACTTAACTTGGTTATATAATGGTTTGATAGCTTACAAAACCTTAAAACCCAACCACTGGAGACTAAGTAAACAGCATCTATATATAACCTCATGTCAAAAATAACATAGCTGGGCCAGTGTGGCTCACTTGGTTGAGCCACATGCACCAAAAGGTTGCCGGTTCTATTCCAGTCAGGACACATGCCCAGGGTTAAGGGTTCAATCCCCAGTAGGGGGCATACAGGAGGCAGCCTATCGTAGTTTCTCTCTCTTCCTCTCCCTTCATCTCTCTGAAATCAATAACAAACATATTTTTAAAAAGTAACCCACTATGATAGTAAAATACAGTCTGAAAAGTATCATCTGGTTTAATGTCTTATGTTTGTATTTTTCAAAAGCTAATTTATCTATGACTGTCAATACTTTATGCTTTGTAAAGTTCCCCTATCAATACCAATTGGTAGAAGGGGATTCAGCATGTGCAGATGTTTTTCTGAATAATAAAAATACTAAAAATAGAATCTAGCAATGAAAATAATCAGAGATGGAGTGATGGAAAGAGGGGAGCCAGGCAAATTGTTTTCTATTTTGCATAGCTGAAGAGCCAGATGGTTTAACTGGATATTATTTACAGAACCACCCACTGCAGGATTTTCACTAAGTCCCAAGTCAAATACTATACTGGCCAAATGGAGTTTAACAGTGTCTAGACCAAAGCCTATCACCTTATCCATGCACTCCTCTGATCCTTCTTCTTGTGGTACTGCCAGACCTGATTGCCATCCACATTGTTTTCTGGAAATGTGCCTTCTTTATACAGATTTAGAAACAATTTTACTCACACTTCTCTACCTCTTCCAACTAGAGATGATATGAAGGAATAGATATGGTACATGCGTGGGAAATGTTTAAAATTCTACTTTTGACTTTTCTCATCTAATCTAATATCAATTGGCAATAATATTTAATCAGTCTTATTCAACTGACATTTTAATTCCATTTTGAAGTAGTCTAGAATGACCATTTTGTTCATCAATGAGAACCAAGAAAACTGATTCAACAAGTCACACAAACACTAGCAATATATTTCATTAATGATTATTAGGGAATATATGCTCTAATATTGTTTTTTTAATTTATTTTTATTGAGTTTGTTGAAGTTGCATTGCTTAATTAGGTAGGTTTCAAGTATATAATTCTGTATATTGCATTATGTGTTCACCACCCATAGTCTAGTCTCCTTTCATCACTATTTATCACCCCCATTACCCTCTTCTACCTGACCCCACCCCCATTCCCTCTGGTAATCACCATACTGATGTCTGTTGTCTGTTATAAGTTATTTATTTACTAGAGGCCTGGTGCAGGAATTCATACACCAGTGGGGTCCCTCAGCCTTGCCTGCGGGAAAGGGCCAAAACCAGCTCTCCAACATCCCCCAATGGGGTTCTGGATTGTGAGAGGGTTCTGGTCAGGCCAGGGGACCCCACCAGTGCATTATCAGGGCTAGGAAGGGATGTGGGAGGTTGGCCAGCTGGAAAGGGACTGTGGGAGTGCTCCAGGGCATGTCCAGCCCTTTCACTCAGTCCTGATAGGCCGGATCCCAACAGCAAGCTAACCTACCAGTCGGAGCATCAGTCTGCCCCCTGATGATCAGTACATGTCATAGCGACTGGTCAACTAGTTGACTGTCTGCCCCCTGGTGGTCAGTGCACATCATAGCGAGCAGTTGAGAGGCCTTGCATATCATTAGCATATTACACTTTGATTGTTTGACCAGCCAACCAGTTGACTAGACACTTAGCATATTAGGCTTTTATTATATAGGATGTTTTGCTTAATCTCTTCACCTATTTTACCCACTTCCCCAAAGATGCTTCCAAACAGCTGTCAGTCTGTTCTCTGTGTCTCTGAGTCTGTTTCTATTTTATCAATATTTGTTTATTTTGTTCAGTTTATTTGTTATGTTGTTTTTAATCATCAATCTTACAGAATAAAGCAAATTGCCCATAAAATATTTACTTCCTGATTCCTTTCAAAATTCTTCACTTAATACTCCAAAAGAATTTATTGTCCCTTTTTAGTTTAAAAAATTTGTGCTATTTCTTTTTTCTTCCTTTTTGTTATATTTTTGCATCTCCTTTGTCCCTATATTTAACATGTTTAAATTCTGGCAAAGAACTTACAGCTAAATGGCCAAATTCTTCAGGAAAGGCTGTACTTTTGCTATTTCCTGGCCAACGGAAAACAAGTTGGATCACAAGTCTAGCCAGAAAAAACAAATGTCTGTTGACAATGATCCAGTCCGAGTTTGTAGGTCCAATGTCTGGAGAGTGTGAAGCTGAGCCTCAGGTTAATATCCAGCACACAGAGTACATGTCAGAGTGAAAGAAGTCCACTGGAGTTTGATCATCATCAGATAAACCCACAGAGATGGCTGGTAAAATAGATGCATGATTCTATTCCAGCTGGCTAACATTGCGATAGTTTTATGAGGATGAGTCACTTTTCTAAAGAATTTTGCAATAAACTAGTTTTATGTCACAACGTCATGAAGGAATTGACTTTGGCATCTGCTCTCCTTTGGGTTTCTATCTCTTCTCGTATCTCCTTTAGGGAATCTGACTTGATTTTGCCCAACTAGCTTTCTCTGCTTCAGTCTTCCATTTATAGTCTGCTAGCTGCTTGGGTCCCTGGCTCAGCTCCCATACCAACTTACCCATTTGGGAGCATTCAGCTACACTGCCTTTCTCTTGCTTTGGCTTCCACATTTGGGAACCGTCCAATGTGGCCACACACTCCACCCTCCCCTCCACCCCCGGAATACAACAACTACACAGCATTAAAAGTGTCATTTGTTGATGCAGTTCAGAATTGTATTGAAAAAAAAAAGAAAGAAAAATAAAAAAAAGGGCTTCCATTCCCAGGGAATCCTGTGTTCTACCCCACTTAGGGATGCGCAGACACAGGGGCTTGGACTCACCCTGTTGCCTCATTCTACCTCCAGGAAGCAGAGCTCCTTTGGCCTGAGATGGTGCTGAGTCTGCCATGCAGATTACCTTTCAGCTTTTGAAGCTAGGCCCCGCTACTGCATCTCATGGTCCTGGTGAACAGAAGGTAAGTGTGACAGTGCCACCCCTGCGGTTGTAAAAACCAAAATGTCTCCAGAAAGTTCCCAGGGAGATAAAATCAGCCACAGTTGAGAATCACTACACTAAAGAATACATACCTTCCATTTGGTCAGATACTGTCAATGAGTCTCCAGAGATTGGTACCAATTTATATGTTCTCTAGAATATCTATTTCATCCCATCCTCATTAATACCATGCAATTAAAACGTTTTGCTAACCCAATTGATGCCAACAGTATCTTGTTTTCATGGGTATCTCTCTAATTACTGGCGAGGCTGAGTTTATTGGCCATTTATATTTTTTTCCCTAAAGTATATCTTTATATCTTTTTATACATTAATGGACTCAATTTGGTAATATTTTGTTGAGAAAATTTGCATCTATGTACATGAGAAATATTAGTCTATTGTTTGCTTTTTCTTGTGATGTCTTTTATCTGGTTTTGATGGTGAAATGATTTTGACCTCATAAAATGAGTTCAGAAGTATTTCTTCTGGTTCTGTTTTCTGGAAGAAACTATGTAAATTTGGTACTATCTTGCCTTAAATGTTTGATAGAATTCACCAAAGAAATTATATAGATCTTTGCTTTCTTTTTTAGAGTTAATAATTATTCATTAAATCTTTAATAAATATAAGCCTATTAAGGTTGTTTATTCTATTTGTGTGAATTTTGGTAGTGTGTGTCTTCCAAGCAGTTGGTCCATTACATCTAAGTTATCAAATTTTTGGACATAAATTTGTTGCTATCATTTCTTTATTGTTCTTTTAATTTCTGTTGGGTCAGTAATAATGACCAGGTCTTTTATTTCTGATATTGATAAATTGTGTCTTCTCTGTTTGTTTTTTTTTTTCTTTGTTATCCTAGTGAGAGGTTTTATACTTTTACTGGTATTTAAAACAAACAAACAAAACAAAACAAAACAAAACAAAACAAAACCCCACAGTTTTTAAATTCATTGCTCTTCTCCATTGTTTTCCTGTCTAATTTTAATTCCCTCTCTTCCCCCTCCTTCCCTCTTTCTTTCTTTTCTTTTCTTCCTTCCTTCCTTCCTTCCTTCCTTCCTTCCTTCCTTCCTTCCTTCCTTCCTTCCTTCCTTTCTCTCTCTCTCTCTCTCTCTCTCTCTCTCTCTCTCTCTCTCTCTCTCTCTCTTTCTTTCTTTGTATGGATGATGTTCCAACTGAGCTACTGGCCAGGTGCTTGCTTTATTTTTATAATAATCTGCTTTTACTGACTAGTTCTATAAGGCAGATAGTAGATTTTCAAAAAATTTTAGATTTTCATTTTTATAGTATATACATTTAGTGTTATAAATTTCATTCTAAGCACTATAATTGCCTCCCACAATTTTTTAAAAATATATATATTTTATTGATTTTTTTATAGAGAGGAAGGGAGAGAGATAGCTAGAAACGTCCATGAGAGAGAAACACCGACCAGCTGCCTCTTGCACACCCCCAACCGGGGATGTGCCCGCAACCAATGTACATGCCCCTGACCGGAATCAAACCTGGGACCTTACAGTCTGCAGACCGACGCTCTACCACTGAGCCAAACCGGTTTCGGCGCCTCCCACAATTTTTGATAAGTTGAATTTTTTACACTTAATTCAAAATATCTTTTTAAATTTCTCCTATCAAGCCAGTGTGGCTCAGTGGTTGAGTGTTGACCTATGAACCCAGGGCGTCAGGATTTGATTCTGGTCAGGGTTCATGCCTGGGTTGTAGGCTCCATCCCCAGTGTGGGATATGCAGGAGGCAGCCGATCCATGATTCTCCTTCATCATTTATGTTTCTATCTCTCCCTCTCTCTTCCTCTCTGAAATCAATAAAAATGTATTTTAAAAAACTTTTCTCCTGAGCTGCCTTTTTTGAGCCAAATGTTATTAGAAATGGGTTGTTTAAACTCCAGTGATCTGGGGCTTTTCCATTTACCTTCCTATTTCCAATTTCCATCCCATTCTATTCCATTATCATTTGACAATGCACTTTGTATGATTTCTATCCTTTTCATTTTGCTAAAGTTTGTTTTATGCCTCAGGGTGTGGTTTATTTTATTGAATGCTCCATACTCACTTGAAACTAATGTATATTATGCTGTTATTTAATGGTGTATCCTATATATATATATGTTTCATAAAGTTGATTGATGGTGCAGTTTAGATCATCTATTTCCTTCCGACTTTCTGCCTCCAGCTAGGATAACTGCAGTGATCTTATAAGGGGCATATCTTCATTGGCTCTGTTTTTTTTGTGTTTTTTTTTTCAAATTGAATTTCCACTCTACAGCCTAATATTTTCAAGATACATATCTCTTTATTTCAACCCATTATTTAAAATAATGGTATGTCCTTATCACTACCTTTCAACATTTCTCCCTTGGGGAATCCTTCCCTGGCCTTGCAGACTAGATCAAAGTCCCGGTAGCAGGTATTGCTGACCCACAATCCCATCCTCCTGAGTTCCCCTGCAGATGCGGTGGACTGTTTCTGGGCACAGAATCTCTTCCCATCTCCGGTGTCTGCATCTCCTGCTTCTCCACCCGAGGGCTTGTTTGGAGGCCACTGGCCACCCTGAAATCTGCCCCTTGGGGCAGTCCTCAACCAGCGAGGAATAATAGAGTTCAGGGGCAAATATCCCATCTCCCAAATAATTTAGTGGGGCATTTCTCATCTGTGTTCCTGTTCCACAGGGACCTTTAACCCTCTGAAGGTTCTCTACAGGACCGAGCTTCCGTTGTCCACAGAAGCAGTCCGCTCACCAAAGCCCTCTTCATGAAGTGTTTCCTTCCCTAGATCACTTTCTCTCCTACATTACTCATCTTTCTGGGATCAATCCCCAACTAAATTACCCGCATCCGAGTTCTTATTTCAGGGTCAGCTTTTGGCGAAATCTGAAGTATGGCATCCCGTTTGTTTACCCTGCCAGGCTACCATGTCCCTCGGCTTCATGGCGTATTTAGGGTTTGCCTTCACATGGATGACAGGGAGAGGCTTGGAATAATGTTCACCAACTTGGTCGTTTTTTTTGTTTTTGTTTTTGAGGGTAGAACTTTTACTTTCAGTATTTTTCGTCTTTTACAGGCATTACAATTTTAATAAAAGTCAATGACATACCCAACAATACTTTTTTCTTTTTTTATGGTATAATACCTTTCTTTGTATAATACATGTATCTGTGTTTTCAGTTTTTAAACTAAATATTTTAACCTGGAGGGGAAAAAAAGCAATGTCATGAAATTCTTTCCAGAGACATAAAATTAATAAAAATGATGCATTTTTGCTTTCAATAAGAATTTCTGCTGAATATAAATTTCTAATTTAAGTAACTTTATTTTATATGACATTCTCGTTCACTGTATTATTAATATACTGACTGAAAGAAATGGCTTAAAAAGGGTCTCCTTATTATCCTTTTATGAGATTTTGCTGATGTAGAAAGGGGAAAATGGAGGTGGCTAGGGAGGCAGTATTTTGTCATACTTGAATTTTTTCTTAAAATAGATTTAACATTTCATTTGGTCTCTACTCTGAAGTCTAAAGTAGAAAGCAACTAATTATTTTGTTGTTTGTATTTTATAGCTCAACCATTAGCATTTTATAGCCTCTTTTTGCTGATATAAACAAACATTTTAAAGAGGAAGGAATGCAGCTATATTTAGATAACATAGTATTAAAGCTAATATAAGATTAATAGCATTTCCTCCTTCTTGACTGAAGGTAAAGTAAAAATAGAAAGAATTTAATCCACTCAGTATGACCTCCAACTAGAAACTCAGAATACCATTTAACTAAATTATCTACATGAAATTCTTATTTTCGCCACTGATAAGGCCATTATACACAAATCCCTGCTTTTAAAAACAGAAAGTTTCAAGAGAATAGAGTGCATGTGAGTTTCAGAGAACAGGGATTTACGGATCACAGATTTTTAAAGTGGCTTTTTAATCAATACAAAATATAAGCCTTTTTTTTTTTTTTTCCAGTTAGAAAAGGGATTACTAAAGCCATAAAAAAAAAAACTTTCTTATTCATTTGGACTCTAAAAGATTAATTCATAATAAATCACTAAGAGCATTACATTATGGAAATACAGGGTTCTGGAAGGATCTCTGGAGGTAAGAGATATGGGACTAGTAATAAATTCATTTTTCCTCTACTCAATTTTTAAAGATTAAAACTATGAATATTTTATGTTGAGAGAAGTTGTAACAATGAGGACATTCATGAATTGCTGAGGGCCTTATCCACAGTGGGAAAATCCTAGCGTTCCTTCCCTACTACTTAGCAGTATTTCTTTTACAAGCACTTTATCCTTAGAAGGGGAAATGGGAAAAGGCCCAAAGGCCTCAACATAAGAATGTTCCCATAGTCTGGCTTATTACAACCAGCATTTTATTTTAAAGAAAATAATCCAAATGTTCAACCATACAGGAGTTAAATAAATAATGATACAGCTATGTAATAAATGGTTAGCCTTTAGATAATAAACAGTCATTGTCAGAAAAATGCTCATCATCTGTTGTTAATTGAAAAAATATGTCTGCAAATATGTAAAATGTAATGCCATGTTTCACAAGGATAAGTGTATTTGAATATGTAGATAAAATCTGAATGATATCATCAGAACTAGAAATAGTGATGAGTTTAGTATGATAAGACTACAATATCCTCTTGCCCTACCTATTTTTATTTATTTTTATTTTTTTAAAAATATATATTTTATTGATTTTTCACAGAGAGGAAGGGAGAGAGATAGAGAATTAGAAATATCAATGAGAGAGAAACATTGGCCAGCTGCCTCCTGCACACCGCCACTGGGGTTATGCCCGCAACCAATGTATATGCCCTTGCCCGGAATTGAACCTGAGACCCTTTAGTCCGCAGGCCGACGCTCTATCCACTGAGCCAAACCGGTTTTGGCCCTACCTACTTTTAATTATCTCTATTTTCTATATTTTTTCAATAATAATCTATTTCTATAATAAAGGAAAAATAAAAGTTACAAAATTAAAACACAGCTCAACTATTTATACTTGTGAAAATTGGACAAGTTTCCAATTTTCTTTTTTTTTATATTATATAAAAGTTAACACAAATGCACATGTGAAAACTTGACAGGGTTGTGCATTTACCAAATGTTTTATAAATGTGACTTTCAGAGACTCCTAATAATCTCTCTACCACAATTTAGGAATGGGACCTTAGGAAAATTACCTAACTTCTTTGGATTTTGTTTAACTCATTAGTAATATGAAGAATTTATACTGATTTTAAGGCTACTCTTCCAATCATTGTACTTTATGAAGAATCTCACATATTTATACACATATGTTTCAATTTTTAATTTTTAAAAATATTTTTGTCATATTTTTTCAATTTTTTTTTTTAAGAGAGAGTGGAAGGGAGAGGAAGAGTCAGCAAGAGAGAAACATCAATGTGAGAAAGACGCATTGATTGGTTCTCTCCAGCATATGTCCTGACCAGGGCTTGGGATCAAGTCTGCAACCCAGGTACGTGCCCTTGACCAGGAATTGAACCCAGAACCCTTCCATTCACAAGTCAGTGTTCGATCCACTGAGCTAAACTTGCTAGGGCCGTATGTTTGAATTTAAAGATGTGTGTGTAATTGGAAGGAGAGGAAAAGAAAAGAAAGGGACTGGGCTTTTATATATCTGATCAACACTAAAATTACTAACACATCCCTGCCCATGAGTAATACTCAGAGTATGAAATATGTAATAAATAGTTAGAGGAGGAAGGAAGATGAAGTAAGAAGTTTGTCAGGCCATCCAAGAAAAGAGTGAGGACAGTACAACTCAATGATTGCAGCCCCTATAAAGGTGACTGTATTTCTGACCACTTCCCTAGGTCCATTATAATAACATTAAAGACAGATATTTCAAAGGGTTGATAATTTAAAAAATCTTCCAGCCCTAACTAGCGTGGATATGCTTGTTGTTCCTGGTTTCTTAGCTGATTTTGAAAGGAAAGAATGGAAAATATATTGAATCTTTGGCATCTGATAGTTCTAGCTCTTTGGTAGTTGTTAGATAAATACTACATCCTTATTCAACATGAAGCCATGTATGTGGAAATAGAGGGCAGGTGAAGGACAATGGGTATAACAAGGATATTAATTCTAGAAGTTTCAATAGAATCATGGCTATCGTCATTTGTATCCAAATGAGCATGAAGAGGAAGTGATCATATAATGAATGAAATGTTCCTAAATTGTCAGTCAGGAAACTTGGTTTCTAGCCCTAAATTTCTCACTATCAATGTAACTTTATGTAAGTAATATTACATGAGCCTGTTTCTTTCTCTAGATAAAGTGTCCATACTATAATACATATTGTTTTCCTATGGCTACTGTAACAAATAAGACAAACTGGTGGCTTAAAATGACTGACATGTAGTCTCTCAGAGCTCTGAAGCCTCAAGTCTGAGATCAGTTTCATGGAGTCAAAATTAAATTAGCAGAGCCATGTTCTTTCTGTATTCTCTTAAAATCTGTTCCTTATCCATCTCAGCTTCTGGTGGCTGCCAACGTTCGTTTGCTTGTGGCCACATACATGAATTTTTGCCTCCATCTTCACTTTAACATGTGAGAAATCTTATTCTGTGTCCCTTCAGATGGATACATAGAATAGCATTTATATAACTCAATATAATCTCCCCATCCCAATATTCTTAATTTAATCTGTGTAGAACTTCCTTCCATAAAAGGTAACACAGCTTCCAGAAATTAGGATGTGGACATCTTTTAAGATAACCTTCTTCTGGACTACTATACATTACTTAGTCAACAAGTCCAGGTTTATAATTCAATAACTTAAGGAATAAGCATTTTTTAAAATTCCATAGAGTCCTAGTTATAGAAAGAATTCAGAGCTCAGCTTTGTTCTCCTTCTCTTTTGAGCCCAAACCATCTATTTCTGATGAGAGATATGAAGGTGGGAGTTTTTTTGGGTTTTTTGTAAGAATTTCATTTTCTCCTTTAGTTTAACAAATAATATTTTAAAAGTGCATTAAAAAACAATTCTTGCAGAGGAAGCAGTGTAGACAGCCAATTGAGTATCTAAGTCAAAAAAGTATATTAAAAAGTTTATTAAAATAAAAATAATGAGATGTTTTTGCCACCTTTGCTACCAGATCTGAACCTTATGAGAGTACAAGAATTAGGAAAGGACCATAATGTGTTTTGACCATGATAGAGAGCCCTCTAATAACTGCAAAATGAAATACACTAGAATAAACTATGAAATTTAGGCCTTTGTTTCAATTTTTAAAATGTAATTTCAGAAAATCAATAAAACACAGGGTAGGCAACAGTATGTTAACACTTGAAACAATAGTAACGAATACAATAATAAATAAATAATAATATAGGAATAAACTCTGGTTTTGTGTACTTGCAACTGCAAACCTCCTTATGCTCACCCCTGTATTATCGTTATTAAAAGATTATATATTTATAGGCTCTTTTTTGTTTGTTTTTGGTTTTTTGCATCTAAGAAAGAATGGAACATTTGGTTGCATAGTACAATTTGAAGATCAATCTGTCTCCAAGGTCAAATGGAGCAATATAGAACTCTTAGGAGTGGTTTCCTGAGATTCTTCCAAACAACACTACTGATGGATGAAGTTGGATTCAATGGAGATTCACTAGAGCATTCAGAGTTATAATGCAAGTGGTGTAGGGTTCCATTAATCATCCACTGGGCTGTGAACACAGAACAAAGAAATGAGGTCTAAGACTCATCAGCACACAGTCTTAGATTTTGGAATGTTGTTTTTTTTCTGTTTTGTTTTGTTTTTAATATATTTTATTGATTTTACACAGAGAGGAATTGAGAGGGACAGAGAGTTAGAAACGTCGATGAGAGAGAAACACCGACCAGCTGCCTCTTGCACACCCCCATTTGGAATGTGCCCGCAACCGAGGTACATGCCCTTGACCGGAATCGAACCCGGGACCTTTCAATCCGCAGGCTGACACTCTATCCACTGAGCCAAACCGGTCCTGGCAGATTTTGGAATGTTTTAATGTGATTGTCATAGAATATAAAATATTCTAACTAAAGAGCATTTCACTGCCTTCACGATCACCCCAAATTTGAAATAATGAACCATTATTCTAGTGATAATTCTGGTGTATGGTGAATGGAGAAACACACTTAACATCTTATGTGACAATTCTATGATACATCATCTGTATATCTGGGAAATGCAAATAAAAACTATAATGAGATACCACCTCACACCAGTTATGATGGCTGTTGTCAACAAGACAGGTAATAACATGTGTTGGAGAGTAAAAGAAATCCTCATTCATGGTTGGTAGGAATGTAAATGTGTATAGCCACTTTGGAAAACAGTATGGACATTCCTCAAAAAATTGAGAATAGAATTGCCATAGAACCCAGCAATCTCTCTTCTAGGTATCTACCCCCAAATTTGAAAACATGTATTCAAGTATAGCATTTTTATTAAATACTTAGTTTGAGACACTGGAGATAATGATGCCTGTGTGGCTAAGATAAGCAAATGTGTTGATGCTTCAATTATTGATGGTAACAGAGGCAAGGGTTGAGAAGATAATAAAGAGCCTGGCACTGAATTCATTGAAGATAGAGAGGAAGCCTTCATAGAGGTCAATAGCCATTTTCAAACTTTGGGGTAGGGCTGGGAATTCATTTATCTTATTACACAAATACTTATTGCCTACCCTGTGTCTGGCACACTTCAGCAGTGAACAGAAATATACAAAGTCTCTACTCTTATGTAATATACATTCTATTTGGAGAGAAAATAAACCATTGAACAAACAAAATAATAGGGAGAAAGCTAAAGCAGGGATCTCCTATTGTGATATGTAAGCTTAGGGAAGGATGCAAATAGGGGATAACACTTGACATTGGAGGTGAGATGGAAGAAAGCCACGTGGTTCTCCATCTGTAGGAAGAGTATGTCAGACTAAGAAGAAAGTGCATGTAAAAACCCTGGAGCAGGAATATGAGTAACAACGAAGAGGCAAATGTGGCTGGTGTAAAGAATGCTTAGGAGTGGAGACAGAAAAAGTTTGAGTAATGTAAGAGAGCAGAAGGAAGAGTACATTTGGTTTATAGGCTAAGCATAGATTTTACTGTGAGTGAAAGGAAATTTTGGCAGTCTGATAGATTGTGGAAAGGAAAAGGCTGAAACTAGGAAAAACAATTAGGAAAGTAATGTAATAAACCATTGGCCAGTTTTGGTGGCTGGCTTGTGCTAAGGTGGCATGGCAAGGATGATACTGTTACTGAGATTTTGAGATATTTATGTGTGTGTGTGGAAGAGATGGGGGGGGGAGGAAGAGGAGAGAGAGAAAGAATGAGAGAGAGAGAGAGAGAGAGAGAGAGAGAGAGAGAGAGAGAGAGAGAGAGAGAGAGAGAGAGAGAAAGAGAGAGAGAGAACACTAAGGTTTTGGGCCCAAATAATTTTTCACAGGGTCATATTAAGTTTGAGATATGACCAAGATGGCTTTAAAATTCCCCTCAGTTTAATTAAACTTTAGACAGGTGTTGTTGTTTTCCTGACCTCCCATTTCATAGAGCTTTTACTTTAGAAACATTATAAGAGAAAACTTCATCTGCCCCTTGGAAATGTAAATCTATGTCAGAAATGGCTTTTTCAAGGACCTGGAGGAAAATCTCTGAAGCATAATCTTCCAAAATGAAAGCACCCCTCTCTCTCCATCTGTGGGATGGTAGGACCTAAATTCAATAAGTGCCAGGTACCAAAACTGATGGCCAAATTACAGGGACCAACCTCACCCCCGTGCTGAACAATTCTGCTTCCTTTGGCTTCAGCAGAGTTGAGTTCCGTCTCTCTTTTCTACCATAGTAGTCTCGAATAAAGTCTCCGTTGCCCGTTGAACTGATCTGAAGTGAATTTTCTTTTACTGATGTCTATTAGGTATCTAACTTAAAATATCAAGATATGAAGGTATATAAGTCTGGATTTTCAGAGAGAGAGGTGCAGGCCAGAAATATAAATTTAGGAACTGTCTGAGTAGCAAGAATATTTAAATCTGCAAGGCTCAAAGGTGATGAGCCCTGTAATATTCCAATGTTTGGAGATGTGGGGTATGTAAAGGAATTATGAAAGGAGACCGAGAAGGGGCATCTAGCCAGGTATGGGGAAAGCAAAGTCAATGCTCTGAGGTGAAGTACAAAACACATTTTTTAAGTAACAATGATCTTTCATCCCAAATGATTCTGATTGGTCAAACTGGATAACTGACCTTTTTAAAAATGGTATAATATAGAGGTCTTCTGTGCCCTTGACAAGAGCAACATTTCACGGGCACAAAATGGAGTGGGAGCTAAGTGGGCATGTGAGGAAAAGGAAGGAGACGTTGTGTCCTCAAAAGCTCTTTTTAAGAAATATTGCTGAAAGGAGAGGAGAGAAATGGAGCAGAAATTTTGAAGAGATATAGAATCGAGGGAAATTTTCTTTTAAGACAGTATACATCTGTCCTAAAAGCAAGCTGTTATAGAGAAAGATGATGATGCAAGAGAGAGAGAATGGGCCATCGCAAGAACAATGACCTGACTAGTGCTCCTCAAAATTGTCAAGGTCATCAAAAAATCAGGAAAGTCTGAGAAACTGTCACAGCCAAGAGGAGCCAAAGGAGAGAGGATGATTAAATATGGTATCCTGGATGGGACCCTGAAACAAACAAACGGGACAGTAAGGGAAAATAATGAATGCAATTCAAATATAAAGCATGAGGTGTAATTAATAATAACATGTCAATACCGGTTCGTTCCTTTTGACAAATGTGCTGTAGTAATGTAAGGTGTTGACAGTGTGGGAGATTGGGTACATTGCAGGGAATAAAGAGACTCTGTATTATATTCATAACTTTTCTGTAAATCTAAAAGCTAGAATCAGAAGTTTATCTTGATAAATGCAGATGCTTGGGTGGTAGGACAGAAGAGGCAGCATTTAAAAAAATTGAGTTACAGTTTACATACAGTGAAATACTAAGATCTTTCTTCTTCCATTCAACCTGTTTTTATGACCACAAATCAAGATATAGAGCATCTCTGTCACCCAAGACAGCTTCTCATTCCCTGCCTAGTCAGTGGCCCCTCCCAGAGCAACCACCTACCTGATTTTTGTATCCATTGCTATGTTTTGCCTAATCTAGAGATCCAGGTAAAAGTACTACATAGTATCCCCCCCCTTTTTTTTTTGGTATCTAAACTCTCCGTCAGTACATCTGTGAAATTCATCCATGTTAGTAAGTGTATCCGTTGTTTCTTTTTATTGTTGGGTAGGTTTCTGCTTTGTAAATACACCACAATTCATTTAAAAATTCTTCCGTTGATAAATAATTATCTTTAATAACCTCAGAAATGATTCTGATGCAGGCAGTCTGTAGATATCAATCTGAGAAACATTACCAAAACATAAAAAGTAGGTGTGCTCACTCATTATCTCTTAGTTAATAAACCTTTCCAAGCATGAAGTGATAACCGAGTATCTAAGAAGCATAATATACCTGCCAATAAATGTGTCAAGTCCTGCTCACTGTCCAGATAACGCTGAGAAATTAACAGCAGTCTCACATTGAAACGGCAAGATATATTAGAGTGCCTACATCAACGACAAAGAATTTGCAGGCCAAGCGGCCTCATTTGTCTTTAGTTAGTGGATGGCGTTGATTTGGTTATCAGCCTTCAGAAGCTGATGAGAACAAAGGCAATGTGTTTCTGATCAGACAGCAAACATGGCTGGCAACAGTTGAACAGTTTGGCCAACACAATGACAAGGTACCCCTCTGAGTTTCTGCAGCATCATGCATTTAACACAGTGCGTTGCCTGCTCTGAGTGTTTACATGAGTGATATGGGAAAGGAAACAGCCTGATAAACTGCAGTTGGGAGAGTACGCATCTGAAATCAGAAGGCAGGAAGACACAAGGAGCTAGCAGGCTTGATGCGCACAGCTCTCCAGGGTGCAATAACTGAGCCTGAGAATACAAATAATATTCTGAGTAAGAAAAGAAGGCTGCTGCTGGAAAGTGTGCTTAGCACGTATTCTGCCATGGCAGTGAGCTTGCTCCGTTATAGAGACACAGATGCTCAGTCCCAGGCTGACTCAGCATTGGAACTACCTTCCACGGCCTCCTGAGAAAGGCAAGAATGCATGGAAATCTGTTTGTAAGCTTCCCATATCCAGTGGCTGCAGTTTCTCCCTTGTGTATTTTACCTTTCACCAATTCTCATTTCTCTCTCTCTCTCTCTCTCTCTCTCTCTCTCTCTCTCTCTCTCTCTCTCTCTCTCTTTTAAGTATTTTAATTTTTATTTCAGAGAGGAAGGGAGAGGGAGAAAGAAAGAAACATCAATGATGGTAGAGAATCATTGATTGGCTGCCTCCTGCACACCCCCTACTGGGGATCGAGCCCGCAACCTGGGCATGCACTCTTGATCAGAATCAAACCCCGGACCTTCTATTTGCAGGCCAGCACTCAATCCACTAAGACAAAATGGCTAGGGCCTCATTATCTCTTTTTTCCCCTCTTCTTTTGTTTCATCTTGTGTACATTCTTTGAGTTTTACATTTTCACTTTCTCAATTATATTTCTAAAGGTTATGTTGCTATTTAAATGAATATTACATTTAGCATTTTAAAGTAGATTTGGAAGAATTACCAAGTGCAAAAAACTCAAGCCTTCAGAGAAATGATCCAAACAGCTTTAAAATAATGTCTTGCCCAGCTGGTGTTGCTCAGTGGTTGAGCATTGACCCATGAATCAGAAGGTTGTGGTTTGATTCCTGGTCAGGTCACATGCCTGAGTTGTGGGCTTGATTTCCAGTGTTGGGTGTGCATGATATTTCCATCTCTCTCTCTCTCTCTCTCTCTCTCTCTCTCTCTCTCTCTCTCTCTCTCTCTCTCCCTTCCTCTCTGAATCAATAAAAATAAATGAAAATTTAAAAAGGAACATCCTGCCGAAGCCGGTTTGGCTCAGTGGATGGAGCATCAGTCTGAGGACTGAAAGGTCCCAGGTTCAATTCCAGTCAAGGGCATGTCTCTTGGTTGCGGGCACATTGCTGGTGGGGGTGTGCAGGAGGCAGTTGGTCAATGTTTCGCTCTCATTGATGTTTCTAGCTCTCTATCCCTCTCCATTCCTCTCTGTGAAAACATCAAAAAAAATGTTTATTTTTTTTAAATTTTAAAAAATATATATTTTATTGATTTTGTACAGAGAGGAAGAGAGAGAGAGAGTTAGAAACATCAATGAGAGAGAGTCATCGATCAGCTGCCTCTTGCACACCCCCTACTGGGGATATGCCCGCAACCAAGGTACATGCCCTTGACCGGAATCGAACCCGGGACCCTTCAGTACCCAAGCCGACACTCTATCCATTGAGCCAAACCGGTTTCGGAAAAAAAAAAAAAAAATTATATACAATATATATATATATATATATATATATATATATATATACATACATACACACACACACACACACATACATATACAGTGGTGCCTCACACAACGAACTTAATTCGTTCCAGGAGCAAGTTATGCGAAAAGTTCGTTATGTGAAACGTGTTTTCCCATAACAATACATGTTAAAAAAAATAATTCGTTCTGTAGCATAAAATATGCTAAGATGACAAAAAAAGATAAATTTTTTGTTATTATTATTTAGATACATCTAAAAACATAATTTTTTTAAAAAAAAACACACATTTTTTTAATTTTAAGACAGACTAAGTAGAGTCTACCGAATCTTGCACATCTTCATCCATTTTCTGCTTTTTGGCCGATGGTTTCATGAAAAACCTGTCCAAAGTCGTTTGTTTTTCTCTTTTCTCCAACATCTGCCAGAAATAACGGACAAGAGTATCGGAGTAAAGATCGTTGATCCTGTTTGCTTCAGCTGAATCCGGATACAGTGTATTGAGTTTAACTTAAAAGGACGACTGCCTTGATATGTGCGTGATTTAATTCGTAATGAAGAACGATTGCCGCGATATGTGCTTAAGTTAAGCGCAGTGACTAACGACTGCCTGCAGTGCCTGCGCGAAAGGATGCAATACATCGGCAGCGATCGTGGAAGCTCGGGCGACTTCGTTGTGTGAAACGAAGTTCGTTGTATGAATCATGAAATGAAGTTCGTTGTGTGCAGCGTTCGCTGTGAGAGGCGTTCTTTATGCGAGGCACCACTGTATATATATATGTTTAAAAAAATAAAATAAATAAAAAGGAACATCCTGTGGCACACTAGCATGACTCTGAAATAGAGATACCTAGAGATGGACCTCAATCCCTAGGGAAAAACCTGAGTGCCTTTCTCCAAAATTTACAAGGAAGTCAGTTAAAGCAAGGCTGGCTAATTCCAAAATTAGCCAGCTTTGCTTTCCCAAGAACCTATGAGCTCATTTTATTAGGTGTTTATTTAGATTGGCTGCAAAATGCCCCAAGATTATTTGATGGTTTAATACTTGTCCTTGTGACACGGAAATACTTTGGGTACCTAATGATTTGTAGTTATTCCATATACAGCCTGACTCTGTCTGGCACTGTTTTCAAGTGTACTTTCACACAACTAAAAAAAAAAATCTCCAAATTCTGGAGTTTGTGTAGTCAACTAAGGTCATTTTAATTATTGAGAGAATTGAGAATATGCAGCAGAAATATGGACCACATCTAGAAGTCATTTTTTTTTTCCAATGACTTATCCTTCAGCTCAACAAATGCCCACTTCTTGGATAGAATGATGCTTTGTGTCTGCCTGCGCATTGTTACTGTGGCAGTGGGTGTGTGAGGCTCAGGATTCTTGAGACTCTCTGACTGTGTACTGAGTGGAAAGAGACCACACACTGTGCCTCTGCTTGAAAATATGTTGTTTTTTGCAGTCTTTATGCTCTATGTAGCATCTCACGTTCTTTGCTGCAGCTGGTAAAGGTTTAGCTGAGAAATCACATCTCCTCCTTAAGAATGAGGCGGCAGGGCCCTGGCCTGGTAGCTCAGTTAGAGCATCATCCTAATTCACCAAGGATGGGGTTTAAGCTCCGGTCGGGCCACATACAAGAAGCAACCAATGAACACATAGCAGTGATCTCTCTCTCATGGTCACAGTGATGTTTATCAGGTGCTTACTACAATTCTTTGTGGCATATCAATGTTTCACAGATGTGCAAGCTACTAGGATATCTAGAGTGGCAACACATACTAAGATTGCCCAATAAGTTACAAGAATTCTTCTCAAAGCTACGCTTTTCAGTCTCCTTGGAGCAAGGCTTAGACTAATCTATGAAGAACCTAATTTGGTAGCATATGTATATCCTAAAACAAAATAGTTTCTTTGTTTGGGCCATGTTCTTATGATAACTGTTTGCAATTTATTTTTTTATACTGCCATTATGATACCAGTTGTACAGTTAATTTTGTTACAGTAAATTTTTAAGGAAAAAATAGTACTAATTCCTAATATCTATAATTTACTCGGAAGGAAGTCAGTTCATTCTGTGTTTGTTATTCTATACAGCTGGGGGTTGCCATGAGGAAATATTATAGACTGGGTGGCTTAAGCAACAGGAATTGATTTCTATAATTCTGGAAGCTGGGAAGTCTGAGATCATGGTTTGTGGGAGCGCTTTGCTGTCTCTTCTTATAGCAGCACTAATCCCATTGTGACTTCACCCAAACCTAATCACATTCTAAAGACCCCATATTCAAGCACCAGCGTATTGGAGGTGCTAGAGCATCAACATATGAATTGGAGGGGAAGCACAATTCAGTCTACAGCAGTTTGTTTGTTTAGTGGTGAGAAACACCCATATTTTGCGACAGCTCTTTATAAAGCAAAAATATTGTGGAACTAGGCTTTCAGAATAGCCTATGCTCTTAAGCTTAAAAATACATTATATAACATGAGCATCGATTTTGCCCAGAGAAATTTAACAAAAAACTAAGCTATTTGAATGTGAGAAGTCTTAAAATGTCCTTATTGAAGAGCAGATTTATGGGCACATTTCTCATCAGACACACTTGTAGTAAAAGTTGGCAGGTACCTAAATGACTGTAAATCATAAATATCTTAAGCTCCCTCTGTCTTTCTCAAAGCTAGGCTAATAGTAGATTTGAAAATTACCAATGTGGGAATCACACATTCTTTGGGTTAATTACAGTACCACCCTACAGGTACTCTGCGGTGGGAGTGTATTCCTTGGAAAGCAAGAGATAGTAACTCCTAAGCATAGGAAACTTCTCCTTCACAAGAGAATCAGAGAGAAGAGAACCTAGAGAGTTGGCTACAGCCTCTCTAAGTTTGGAAGCAGAGGGAGAAGAGAAGGGTCACAGGGCAGGACCCTGGAGCGTCCCATTAGAATCCTGTGGAAGACCAGGGATGGGATTGACAGAATGAGATCATCCAGGTGCAGAATCGTGCCCAGAGGATAATAGGTCACCTTCTGGGTATGGTTAGTTTATTAATGTTTCACTTATAAAAATAACCCGATGCCCCCATTTTTTTAGTTCCAAAGAACCATCGTAATATATAAACTCTGTGACTAGTACTGTTTTATTCAGAAAAGCTCAGAGAGATGTAGAAGCTCATTAAGAAGGTGACAGTTAGGTGAGGAGAGGTCTTAGAACTGAAAAATACACACTATGGTTTCTTTCAAAAGGAACTCTGGATGTATGTTCATTTTAAATTCATTTTTTTGTTGATTTCCAGAGAAGAAGGGAGAAGAAGAGAGAGAGAGAAATGTCAATGATGAGAATCATTGACCGGCTGCCCCCTGCACATGCCCTTTACTGGGGATCCAGCCTGTAACCCGGGCATGTGCCCTGACTGGGAATCAAACCATGATTTCTTAATGCTCAACCACTGAGCCATGCCATCCAGGCTGTATGTCCATTTTAAATGGTGAAGCACCACCAATGATATTTTATAACCATTATGAAATCTATAAAGCTTAACTGCTTCCCATAAAAGGAAGTGTCTAAGTAATCACAACACAGTTAATTATTTTACAACTGAGATTTCATATAAAAATAAAATGGGCTTGACATGGGGAAATACTAAAAGTGAAATGTTTCATATCCAATTTCATTGTAAAGTTGCTTCATAATTAGAGTTTTACCAGAAGTTTGTTACAGCATTTAGCAAACTGGAGAGTGAAATAGCAAACACCAGCTGTACGGATTTGAGTAACTTCCGAAGCTCTTAGTGATTAATCATTCATAAAAATTATTTATAGTATTATTTTTATGCTCACCAAGTAGTTACTATTTCAGCATGCATACTCCCACTAAAATGTGATATGTTTCCAATTAAAATCAAATATCTATTGACTTAATAACTGTATTGCCCAATATCACATATTACAACTACAGCTAATTTAGAGTTCCAGTACAGTTGGGTTTCTCAACCATGAGATTATTAGCATTTAGGAGTAAGTCACTTTTTAAAAATATGTTTTTACTGATTTCAGAGAGAGGAAGGAAGGGGTAGAGAGAGATAGAAATATCAATGATGAGAGAGAATCATCTACCGGCTGCCTCCTGCATGCCCTCTACTTGGGATCAAGCCTGCAATCCGGGCATATGTCCTGACCAGGGATTTGAACCACAATCTACTTATTCATGGGTGGACACTCACCACTGAGCAATACTGGCAGAGCAAATGGGTCACTTTTTGTTGTAGGGTTCTTTCCTGTGTTGTGGGATATTTAGTAGCACTTTGGGTATCTATCTACTACATGACAATAACACTCTTTTCAGTTGTGATAACCAAAAAAAAAAATTTATAACAAAAAATAAAACTGGACCGCTGTCTTACACAATATACAAGAATACACTAAACTGAAGCCAGTCCCACCCACCTCTTTTTGCCTTCCAACTGATTCCAGCTTCTCTCACATCTCTTCTTTTACTAATTGAATTTATTGGGGTGACATTGGTTAATAAAATTACAAAGGCTTCAAGTGTACAATTCTGTAATACATCATCTGTATATTGTACTGTGTGTTCACAAACCTAAGTCAAGTCTCTTTCCATCACCATTTATCATCCCTAACCCTCTTCTACCTCCCTCAAGCCCTGTTTCCTTTGGTATCACCATACTGTTGTCTGTATCTATGGGTTGTTATTTGTTTGTTTGTTTGTTTGTTTGTTTGTTTAATCCCTGTGCCTTTTTCACCCAGCCCCGAAACCCCAGACACTTCCAGATATTGGGGGTTGGGAGGGTTGGGAGGAGAGTTGGCCCATGGTTGAGAATCACTATGATAAAGGGATAAATGTATCCAGTTTCTTAGTGAATGATTTAGCCTTTGGTGGTTGGCCCAAGAGTAGACAGGTTCTATGATTCATATTTCTCTTTAAATAATATCTCATCTGACTCATTCTGACCTAGCCTAGTAGAGAGCAATGAGTTTCATTTCTCAGGATTTCAAATTTTGATAATTTAATGATTCTATAATTCTGTATGTCTATAATTATAACATTTTGAATAACATTTTTGCTAAGCATCACACAGGGTAACAGAGGCTGCATGTTTACAACACACATATTTTAAAAGTGTTTTTATTCATATTTCTAGGGTCTGTATCAATTAATAGGTGTATTTTTAAAAGTCACAGGAAAATTAAGATATGCTAGAGAATGACTGTTATTCCATTTTCTTGGCAAATTGTTCTAGAATCTCTGAGAGCCTCCTTCATTGGCCTGTCTTCTCTCATCAGTTTGATTAATTTTCTCAGGGTTGTGTTTATGAAAACAAAAACATTCAGGCTTTTTAAATTTTCCTAAGCTGCACTACAGTAGAGAGAGAGAGTCTAGAGGACCTGGTTATTTCTCTCTCTCTCCCCCCCCACTTCTCTCTCTCTCTCTCTCTCTCTCTCTCTCTCTCTCTCTCTCTCTCCTCTCTCTCTCTCTCTCTCTCTTCTCTCTCTCTCTCTCTCTCTCTCTCTCTCTCTCTCTCTCTCTCTCTCTCTCTCCTCTCTCTCTCTCTCTCTCCTTCTCTCTCTCTCTCTCTCTCTCTCTCTCTCTCTCTCTCTCTCTCTCTCTCTCCCCCCTCCCTTCCTTGTCCCCCCAGACAGACAAACAGACACACACACACACACACACACACACACACACACACACACACACACACAAATGCACATACTTTTCCTGTGGCAATGGAAAGCAAAGGTGTATACATTTTGTGAGAAAAAGTCTTGAAGACCCTTTAAATAGAAAGGAAAATGAAGTATGGAATTCTTTCTCTATTAGCACTAATGAGATGTGAGTATACACAAAATGGCTAAACGGAGGAATCAAGAGCTCCCAAAGGTAATCCCTCCTAGAACAGCATTGCTCTCTCCATTCCCCAGTTTTGTAAGTTTCCCCAATCTATTGGTCTAACATTTTCAATGCAGTCTTGCTTTTTTAAAAACTCAACCCTAGCCGAAACCGGTTTGGCTCAGTGGATAGAGCGTTGGCCTGCGGCTGAAGGGTCCCAGGTTCGATTCCGGTCAAGGGCATGTACCTTGGTTGGGGTTGCGGGCACATCCCCAGTGGGGGGTGTGCAGGAGAAGGCTAATTGATGATTCTCTCTCATAGATGTTTCTAACTCTCTGTCCCTCTCTCTTCCTCTCTGTAAAAAATCAATAAAATATATTTTTAAAAAATAATAAAAACTCAACCCTAAAGTTAACATAAATAGGGAATATTGAAGTGTTATAGATTTCTGGAAGACAATTATTTTTAAAATATAGGGTCTGTCAATAGTGAAAGAATGTGCACAATTGAGAACATTTTGGGGGGGCAGGGGAGGGAAGAGTCAACAAGGCTATAGACATGATGTTTATGCCTGTTACATTTCATACACATTATATAGGTCCCTAGTATGTGAATTTGATTGTACAAATGATATTTTATTTTTATGTTAATATTGTATTCACTGAGAGCGCCATGCATTGATCATCCATTATATGCCATATTTTATGAAGTGCTAGACTAGAGGTGTGATGATAAGTAAAGCAAATGTCCCAATTTCAGTGAGCTCCCAATCCAGTGGAGGCAATTGGTATACCAATGGAATTTAAATAATAAGCAAACAAATAAATAAATATATTTTTAGAAATACAATTTAAAAAATATACTGAAAAAAATTTGACATACCAATAGATCATTGCAATGAGTGTGACCAGGGAATTAGCAGGGTGAACTGCACTCTCTGATCCTCAGCTAGGCAGTCACCTGTGTAAGTAGGTAGTACAATTTCACTCAAATGCATTAGGAGTCCTTTGGAGAGTGAATGCTATTGATTCCACTTAGGCCAACATCACTCTACTAGTTTGCTTGCCTTTTAGCAAACCTTCTAATAAAAAAAAAAAAAAAAAAAAAAAAAAAGGCTAAAACAAACAAAAAACCTACAAACCACACTTAGTACTTAATTTCTGCCTCAATTTCTCTCTTCTCAATGGTTAAATCCAACTTTGGGCCCTACTAATATACTAATACTGCTTACCTCCTTGTCACCACTGACCTTTGCTAACTTTCTGAATTTGTAGATAATGGTCAGTCATTGTTTTATGAGACCTCTCAGTTGTCTCATTGACTATTTGGCAGTCTAGAATTTGGAGAGAAGGGCAGATGGAAATGTTTATATGAACTCCAATTTATCTGTACTATTTAATCATTTTAGGAGAATATATATTATTTTTATACATTTTTAAAAAATTTTAAAACACCAAATACTTTCTTAAAAAGTCTTAGAATATTATTTTAGAAAATGGCTGCATTTGGGGATTCAATAAGTATCCTAATAATTAGTCTCTAAACCTTAGCTCTATCTTCTTTTTTTTTAAATTCATTTTCATAGTAAAGCAAAGGCCCTAAATTACTGCAATAGGGCTGCCAATTACTCTAAAAGTATCATCTGTTCTTAGCAGATCAGCTTCCCTGCACTAAGATGTTCAAAGCTTTCTAGAATTGAGTTTTATTTATTTGAGATTGGGTAATAACCATGCATGAGTTTATCACTCTAAGGAGTAAGTTACTCTGATTGGCCAGGGCAGGTCACGTGCTCACCTTTGGCATCATGGATGCAAGCAGCTCCACAAGACCCACATGGATTAGGAGGGATGGAGAAGTGACTTTTAGAAAAGGAAGTGGGTGCTGGCACCAGAAGGATAGGATGTTTTAACTACACCCAAACATATCTATTTTCTTTCATCTTGCTCAAAGACTTGCTAATGTGTATTTTTCTGGACTTTCTAAGCTCAGCTTAAGTCATTTTTAAAGGCATTCATCTACATTCCTGCCAACTGTTTCTAAATGTTAAGCTCTTAAGGATGTAGTTAGCCTTTAAGAAACATATCTTTTTTTTTTCTTATATGATTTCCAGGTGCCCTCTGCCAATAAATTGACAGGGAAATGTGACTTAGGCCACCATTGGTCAATGAAAAGAAGCAGAGCCATTTGTTCACCAGTATTAATTTCTGAATAAAAATGCAAGATGCTAACTTGATTGATCTTAAAGAAAAGTATAATTGCATTTAACCTACATTTTAATCAAAGTGAACAAGAATTATTTGGGTAATTCCCCTTAATTGGTAGGAGGTATAATGACTATAAATCCCCAGCCTATCTCATCCAAATAAACTCCATATCTGTGTATCTTGATTGAAACTGGACTGAGTGCAAAGAGGTGACTGTGATGGAAAAGACAAACTGCTAGAAGCTATTAGCATTTATTATAATCATCTCCTACACCTTGGCCAACAGACATTTTTGGAAAACATAAATTGGTGAATACAGGGGCAGTCTGCCACAACTTAATGAAAGATAACATTGTTCTCTCCCCACTGGTTTTATGTCAATGCAGAGTGAATGGTGTGGCAGAAACATCTGTTTATCTCATGGAGCCAGCCAAAGTAACCTCATGTGCAGCTTTCATGCAATCTTTGCAGTAAAATCAGGTGGATAAGAAGGCTCCTAAAAATGGCAACAAAAACACTGACAGCACCACCAGAAATCTATGCTGAGCACCTCTTATGTTGAAGGACCTGAAGATACAATAGTGAGATGAGGGAACACTGTTATGACCACAAAAAGCTGACAGTCTAGGGCTACTGGAAAAATAAAATCAGGACAGAATGAGGCCAACTCGGGAATCTTTAGTCTTGCTTCAGGAATCATAGAATAAATTCGTGGAGGAATTGTGGATTTTACTGCTACTCTGCCCTTTTATCCTCACTAAGCATTGTAATGATTTTATATGAACGAAATTGCTGGTAGTTCCCCAGGTCCATAAGTCAAACTCTTAGGTGTCATAGCAGGTAAAGAGAGAGAAAGGGTTCAGAGGAAGATCCAAGTTAAACCTGGAGTCAGAGGGGTTCTTCTGTACTGAGATGTTCATTTTTACACACACACACACACACACACACACACACTAGATAACTTGTAACTCGGCCTGGAAAAGCCACAGAGTGCCTGGTGAAAATAGAATAGGAAAATACTTTCTGTAGATACAGAGCTTATGGGAAAATAAAATCCCTTAGATGATATTGGATTTTAGACCTCATGTGTTACTGTTGACATCCCCTACAACAAGCAAGCCCATATTTCCATCCTATGGTTGGAAATTGGATCATTAAGAATGCACAAACAGAAACACTACATGGATGGAAGCAGTCGACCATGCATTAGCAAAGGAACAATCCTTCCTTTTTCTTATCTTATATAAAACCTCCTAATATTAAAACATGGTGACAGACTCTCTCCCCAAACAACCTGAAATAATATAATATATAACATAACATAACATAACATAACATAACATAACATAACATAACATGTTGCATAAAATATCGGGTGGCATATGGGCTCCCTGAGACCTCTCCAAAGAACACTAAGAAACTCAGCTCTAGATCTGGGTATTCTCTGTCTTGCACAGCAGAAGAATAAGGACTGATGAAATGGATAGGTGAAGATAAATGTGGTCAATGTTGAAACTTGTATTTGTCTTAAAAATAATAAGAATTGATAAAAATTTTAAATACTAATATTTTTAATCCTCACCTGAAGACATGCTTAGAGAAGAGAAGGGTCTGTGGGCTGGGGGTAGGGTGGGGGTGAAGGGTTGGGAGAAGCATGGATGTGAGAGAGAAACATCTATTGGTTGCCTTCCATAGCACCGCTACCTGGAATAGAACCCACAATCCTGGTTTGTGTCTTGACCAGAAACGGAACCAGCAACTTTTTGGTGCATGGGACTACACGCCAAGTAACTGAACCATTCTGGCCAGGCTAAAATACCGTATTTTCCGACGTATAAGATGACTTTTGAAAGGAAAAAAAGTCAACCGAAAATCGGGGGTCGTCTTATACGCCGAGAATATCCCGAAAAACGTCTCGATATGCCACTAAACAAATTTTCCAACTCGATCCCGCACCAATCACTGCAAGGCTGCTCGGACTGCCTCTCTAACTCAGCCAATCCAAGCAGACTTTTTATACATGCAAATTATACATGTTCTGTACCCGAAGCTACACTGTGTTCTAATAAAAAGCCTGCTCAGATTGGCCAGAGTCAGAGAGGAGGTCTATTATAACCTTTGAACCTTTGCTTGTTGTGATTGGCTCACCGTGGTACATACAGTTGCAGCACAAGAACATTCTGTGTAGCCAAAGCTGCTGTATCAGGACACATACAGTGAGTTAAAAGGTACCGTAATAGAACATTCTGTGTGTAGCTGAAGCTACTGTACTGTGGGTGTACAACAAATGGCTGGTAGAAGAGAACCCATCATGGCTCCAGCAAGAAGAAGGAAATTTGAAGCCAGTTTCAAACTGAAAGTTGTAAACTTTGCCAAGGAACACAATAACTGTGCTGCGGCAAGACAATATGGAGTAACAGAAAAGATGGTCTGAGACTGGAAAGCAAATGAAGATGTATTAAAGAGTATGCCAAGGAGTAAGTGTGCATTAAGAAGAGGCACCCCTTATTGGCCAGAACTCGAAAAGCATGTAGCAGACATGGTTCTTGAGCATCGTCAAAATGGTTATGTAGTGACACGAAACAAAATACATATTTTTGCACTTCAGTGGGCCAAATCTAACCCAGATAACAGCAAAGGATTTAAGGCCACTGTATCCTGGAGTACTAGGTTCTTGGAAAGGCACAGTCTGGTACTGAGGCAAAAGACCAAAATTGCACAAAAATTACCTGCAGATCTTGATGGCAAAGTCTTTTCCATCAATATGTAATACAACAGTGCAAGAAACATGGCTATGCATTAAATCAGATCGGAAATATGGATGAAACTCCTATGAATTTCGATATGGTTGGAAATAAAACTGTTAATCCAAAAGGTGCAAAAACAGTGTTAATTAAAACAACAGGACATGAGAAGTCCAGTTTTACAGTGGTACTAGCATGTACAGCTGATGGTGCCAAACTAAGACCAATGATTATTTTTAAAAGAAAAACAATGCCGAAAATCAAGTTCCCTGTTGGAGTTTTTGTACATGTGAATGAAAAAGGATGGATGGATGAAGAAGGGGTAAAGCTATGGCTTGATAATGTATGGAGTAGGCGACCAGGTGGACTTCGTCAAGAACGTAGCCTACTGGTGTGGGGTATGTTCAGGGCTCATTTAATTACCAGCACAAAGAACAGGCTGGCAAGAATAAACACAGATGCGGCAGTTATTCCTGGAGGATTGACATCATTGGTACAGCCACTGGATGTGTGCCTAAACAAGCCATTTAAAGATCGCATTAGAGAACAGTGGAATGAGTGGATGGTTAGCGGCGAAAAGTTATTCATAAAAGGAGGAAACATGCGTGCGCCACAATTGGATGTTTTGGGTAACTTTGTCATAAAAGCCTGGAATGATATTACTGAAGAAACAGTAATCAGGTCTTGCAAGAAGTGTGGCATATCAAATTCTTTGGACAGTATGGAGGATGACTTCTTGTGGCAAGATGAAGGGGAAGCCGAAGCTGAAGCCACACCATCTGATTTGGAATTTGATCCATATGATAACTGTCTTACAAATGTCCCACAAGAGGTCATTGATGAACTTATGATGTCAGAAGAAGAACATGATGAGGATTTTGAAGGATTTTAAGCTCACAATGCTCCTCTGCCTAGAAAAGCCTCTTATCATCCCAGTCAGTCACAAACAAGCGTTTTCTGCAAGTTCTTCATGTAATTTTCTTTCCAGATGATGCCATCATTGTCAATGTTCTCTTTTGGATTTCTTGTTTCTCGGTCAAGTTCATGGCATTGCCATTTGTGAAGAGACCTTCCATTTATCATATCAATGTACAGCATATTATGGTATGTTCAAAAAATGTCATTCATTAAAAATTTAATTTAAAAAAGAACTGGTGTTGCCTCAGAAGTGTGTGTGTGTGGGGGGGGGGCCGGCGGGGGGTAGTCTTATACAGCGAATATAGGCCTAAACCTATGTTTTAACTGTAAAATTAGGGGGTCGTCTTATACGCCGGAAAATACGGTACTAATACTTTTAAAGACAGCGTTCAAAGAATTCAATCAGATGGAGAGCTTTACAGCGAAGTCAGCTTGTCTCAAGGTTAGCCAGGTGCTTGGTTGCTCTCGTCCTTGTATTTCCCTTTGCTTAGGCATCTTTCTCTCTTTCTAATATTTACAGTATATTTAAACATATCCACAGCATTCAATGGGGGTCGCTGAACGTAACAGTCAGTAACACATTTTGAAATGCTTTTGCATGGATATTTTTTTCCCGGTAGTGTTATAGCCATAGCTTCCTTCCTTGGTTCCTTTGTGGTCAATATTCCCGGAGGCTCTAATTTGATCAAGCCACTACAGAGCAAACTTTCTTTGGAACGAACCTTCTTCTACTGTATCTAATGCCTCTTATTCATCTTCCCTCTTTATTTTTTAAAGTTGATTTTTTCTTAGGAATTTCCCACACTTCTCATATTTCCAGGGTACTGGTATTATAATTAACCCTAATAGTAAAGTTATTGTAGTCACTTAACAGGGTGGCAAAAATATGGGTTGCCATATCTTCTTGGGAGACTTGTCTGCCTAAGGGGGCTAAGGAAGTGTTTCTGGAAAAGGGGCAACACTAGCTTGGTGCTGGATAGATTACAGTGATTGTTCTGCTGATCTTGTCACTGGCTGATGGCTCTCAGGCCTCTGTCTAGCTAGAATGCCTTTTGCTCTAACTTTGTAGCATCTTGGTAATAATTTGTCAATATGCACCCACTGGGGCAGTTCTTAAATAGAAATGCTGAACTCTGATGTAGACAATGTTTATTAGATCCTCCATTTATCAATACATGTATATTGGCGAGCATTCAGTAATACCCTGTTTCCCCGAAAATAAGACAGTGTCTTATATTAATTTTTTCTCCCAAAGTTACGCTAGGTCTTATTTTCAGGGGATGTCTTATCTTTCCATGCGCTAGGTCTTATTTTCAGAGGATGTCTTATTTTCGGGGAAATACGGTAGGTTGCTCTAAAACAGGGGTCCTCAAACTTTTTAAAGTGGGGGCCAGATCACGGTCCCTCAGAGAGCTGGAGGGCCGGACTATATGAACTACTAATTCCTACTGTAACACCTCGGCTGCGCTCACTGCCCAAAAAACCTGGCGGGCCGGATCAGACTCCTCTGCGGGCCGCATGTGGCCCGCGGGCCGTAGTTTGAAGACCCCTGCTCTAAAATGACATAGTACTCTTTCTACCTACATGATTAGAAAGTTGAATGATAAAATCACTGGTTTCTCATTATTTAATGTGTCCTCTTTACTCCCTCTTTATTCTGTCAACTAAGACAAGCAGAGGAGAGAATTTGCATGGGCAAAACAATGTTGTAGGCAATGGAGTCAATAAATATTAACATTCATCTTCCCAGAACACTCTGGGCAGCAACGGGATGATTTTGTTTTTGATAATTTTTTTTTTAATTTTATTTTTTGCAGAGAGGAAGAGAGAGGGATAGAGAGTTAGAAACATCAATGAGAGAGAGAATCATCGATCAGCTGCCTCTTGCACCACCCCCCCCACACACACACACACTGGGGATGTGCCCGCAACAAATGTACATGCTCTTGACAGTCCACAGGCTGACGCTCTATCCACTGAGCCAAACCAGTTTCAGCATGTTTTTGATGATTTTTGAAAATAAATGTAATGTGAGCTGAGGTCACACCAGGAGAGTCTGACCAGCACACACCATAAGCTATCCTATTTAAGCCATGTCGTCAGCACAGCCTCTGGAGGGAGAAGTCCTGGGGGACATGGCTAAACAGACTCAGGAAGAATTTGCGCAGAGCAAGTGTCCACAGCCCCAAACTTGCTTCAGCCTCCACATAGCTTTCTGCCTGACCCACATGTACCCAGAGGCTACACACGTCAGGCCTCCTTTTTCCTTCTCCAAATGCACTATTTGTATTTGTTGTGATTCCTCTGTGACATTCTCCCATCCAGTTTACCCTCTGAACCATATTTCTTCTTATTTCTTCACTGCATTTAAGCTAAATATAATTTAAGTTAGCTTCTCCAGACCTCCAGTCCTTCCATGATAACTTAATTATTTAATACAGCATATGTTTTTATTAAAATGTCTACCATATGCCAGGTGCCATGTGAAACATTGGGAAAAGGGGGGGAAAGAACTTGGAAAAGACACCGCCCCTAATCTTAAGGAGCATGGCAAGGTGAATGAGCAGCCAAGACGTTCCTTGTGTGGACATGTGGGAATAAGACAGGGTATTTTTGGAACCTTTACAAGCCAAAGAAGGGGAGTTGGGGGGAACATGAGGGCCCCCCTTTTATAGAGAGGTGTGCTTGGCCCGGGGCCTAGAGGCCACACTGCTGCTGTACTGTAAGAGAAAGATCACTCCTGTATGGCATTCCTCGTTTCCTGCGCCTCAAACCTTACAGAATGCTCTTAACTATCTTAGATCCAGGCGCAAGCTGTCTGACGTGAGGATCGAGTTGATGTTTAAGATGTTTAAGAGCTTGCTGGCAAAAGGCCAAGTACTTGGAGTCCCACAGATGCTTGAAAAGTTGCAGCCTTCCCATTGGGAAGAGAAGAGCTCCGTGTCCAATGAGATGCTGGGTTTGGGTACAGCGTTCCTTGGGCAGCTGAGCTCAGACAGGCCAGTTCCTCATTCCTCAGGTCACCCCTTCTGGGGAAGGCGGAGATGACCCACGGACTGCTCTTACTGAGGAATATATCCTTTTTAATCTCTTTCTGGCAAATACAGTATCTAGTTGCTCTCACCGGCAGTTTGTGCAGCAGCCCCCTTTGCATTTCTGCTGTGTGGATGATGTTGTATTTCTTTGCCTGCCTCATTACTTGTTTGTTGGGAACCGGGCATTTTAGACAATGGACTGTAACAACTCGGGCTGCTTTACTTGTTTTGTGGTTGGCTGGATTCTTTTAGTGAAATCTACCCTCCCCCCCCCCCCCCCCCCCCCCCCCCCCCCCCCCCCCCCGTGCTAATTAAGCCTCCCATGCTTTTCTCTGGAAGGAACAGTTTGGCTTTGTCCCCAGGGGACAGAAGCTGAGCTCTGTTTTCCTCTTTCCCTGACTGGACCCAGCTGGTAAACTTCAGTAATTGCTCAATGCAAGCTCCATTGTTTTCAACAGCACACCAGGGCATACATTGCTCTACAAGTAACCAATCAGAGTTTGGCTTCTTTGAAAGAGTACTTTTGGGGATCAGCCTTTGGGGGCTTTTTGGATGCAGGAGAGCTCCTCCCTCCATCTGATCCCATTGTCCTCTCCTGCAAGCTCCCTTCCTACAGTTTAGACTGGAACTTGAATCCCCTCTCCATTGTCTTTCACAGCCTCCACTGTTCTCGAAAGTGCCTTTACACTCTCCGATATCCAAAATATGTTGCAAACGAAGTCAGTTCCTTTGCCCAGAGATGAGGTGGTGGCGTTATTTATGGTCTGCTCCCTCTCACCCCCCCCCCCCCCCCACACACACTCCCAGCAAAATCTTGAAGTACCTTCTGAGTGGGGACCTGAAGCTGAGCCTTGGAGGGTGGGGCAGCAGCCGGAGTCCTCTTGGTTTGCCTTTCCCGGCACTGACACTGCCTCACAAACCAGACAGGAGTGACCGAGATCCTAGTATTCTGACGCGCGAGGTAGAAAGTCTGTTCCTTGAATGGGATCTGGGCATATGAAAGGAGACCTAACTTCTTAACTAACCTGCCCAGGTGTTAGCCTCAGCAGCGGGCAGCTGAGGGTAAGATGGACATGCTGACATCCTGATCCTCCCAGGAGGAAAGCACCTCAACTGTGAGTGAAGGGAAAAGGGGCCCATATTTTTGGCTGCAGACAGAGGGCGGGTGGGGGCGGGGTGTGGGGAATCGGGAAAGGGCAAGGAAGAGAATAGACTTACTTTCTTACAGCGTTTCCATAGATATTCTTTTTTATTTTATTTTATTGATTTCAGAGAGGAAGGGAGAGGGAGAAAGAAACAGAAACATCAATAATGAGAGAACCATTGATCAGCTGCCTCCCGCACGCCCCATACTGGGAATCTCAAGCCCACAACCCAGGCATGTGCCCTTGACTGAATCAAACCTGGGACCCTTTAGTCTGTAGGCCAAAGCTCTTATCCACTGAGCCAAACAGGCTAGTGAATCGATGTTTTGTCATTTGCCATTTGCCCTTGGGCTTTACATCGCCTTTGTTTTTTCTGGATCTCCTCACTCTGCCATGCCTGTGTCCCCCTCTGCCATTCTAGAGCTGTGGTGGGCATAGCTGGGTCATTAATTCTCACCATCAAACTTCTTCTCAGCATCGTTCAGTATCTGTGAGCTGTAATATTCTGATATGTTCTTAATTTTATTTCTTTTATTACAGTTTACATTCAACACTTTTTTGTATTGGTTTCAGGTGTACCGCACAGGAGCTAGGTGTCCATGTAGGTTACAAAGTGACCCCTCGATAATCAAGTGCCCACCTGGCACCATAGATAGTTACTACAGTAGTGTTCACAGTGTCCCCTAAGGACTGTGGCTGGCAAACTGCGGCTCGTGAGCCACATGCAGCTCCATGGCCCCTTGAGTGTGGCACTTCCACAAAATAACACTGCCTGGGTGAGTCTATTTTGAAGAAGTGGTGTTAGAAGAAGTTTAAGTCTAAAAAATTTGGCTCTCAAAAGAAATTTCAATCGTTGTACTGTTGATATTTGGCTCTGTTGACTAATGAGTTTGCCGACCACTGCCCTAGGGTGATATCTTTTTAAAATCAACTTTTTAAATTTGTTGTTTATGTACAATATAATGTACCCATTTTTAAAAGTACATGTAATTGATTTTTAACTAAGTTATACACCTGGGTAACCCCAAAGGAATCACAACAAACAGCCTTTCCATCCCTGCAAGGGGGGACCTCCTTCTACCCCTTCCCAGACACTCATACACCCAGCCCCCTGCCCCGGGCACCGTGGAGGCTCCTTCCCAGTTGCAGGTTAGACTTGCTGGAGGGGATGCTGGAAGACCTTTCTTATTTGTTTCTCTCCTGGCCATGACATGTAACGTGATCACACTCATGTGCCACATGATGATGTCAATGATGCACTGCTTATACCACATGTGTCAAACACAAGGCCCGCGGGCCAAATCCAGCCCGCCATGCCTTGCAATGTGGCCCGCACCGCGCTGTCATCACTGCACTCCGCTGTCAGTTTATGACATTGTCAGTTTATGACTGTTCAGTAAACCATTCGGCCCGCGATTTAGGCTGGATTTTAGATTTTGGCCCCTTCTCTGATTGAGTTCGACACCCCTAGCTTATACAGATTATAATGAAACTGAAAAATTCCCATCACCTGGGGATGTTATAAATACCCTACTGTCATAGTGCAATGCAAGAGTTCTGTGCTTGGGATAAAGCCGGTGTAAATATAACTAGTATGCTGCCAGTTATATAAACATATAGCACAAAGAATTAGGTATAGTACACAGTATTTGACTATAAAAATAAATGACTACGTTCCTGGTTTATGGATTTACTATATTATGCTTTTATCACTGTTTTAGAGTGTACTCTCTCTACTTATATTAAAAATAAATAGTTTGACCCTGGTTCAGTTGGTTGAAGTCCCATGCATCAAACATTGTAGGCTCAATTTCCAGTCAGGTTAAGTACCTAGGTTGCAGGTTCAATTCCGCGCGTCGGGGTGCCTACAGGAAACAGTAATCTATGTTTCTTTCTCACATCCATGTTTCTCTCTCACTCTCTCTCTCTCTCTCTCTCTCTCTCTCTCTCTCTCTCTCTCAAATCAACGTAAAAAATACACCATGTCCTCAGGTAAGGATAAAGAAAAATAGTTTGCTATAACAGCATGCCTTCTGAGGCTGGCAGCAGCCTCATATATCTTGTATTTACCTCCTCCTCGATTTGTGCTTGATTAAGTTTTCCTTTGTTTTGCTATAACACACTGTACAGGCCTGTAGCCTAGGAGCAATAAGCTATAAAATATATCCTAGGCTTGTAGTAGGCGATACCATCTAGGTTGTGTAAGTGCCCTGTGGGTTGTTCACACAGCAATGAAATTGCCTAGTGATGCATTTCTCAGACGTATTCCTGTCATTAAGCAGCACGTGGCTGTATCATAAGTCTGACTGTCAGCACCTTGAATTTACAGTCAGCTGACACATGGACAGGGTGCCCAGTAAGATTTATGATACATAGCCACAGAGACCACTTAGAGATGCTTGATTACTGCCCACTGCATCCTTCTCATCTATTCTCTTCTCTCCCGCAAAGCTCCCACGTGCAAAGATGTCCTTCTAACACTTTCCATTTCATCTTAATTCAGCCAGCATCTGTGTCTGCTGCTCTCAACAAGAGTACCTTAATTCTCATAACACTTTACCTTAAAGGGAAAATTTTGTACAGCAGAAGATTCAGTAAATTTAATGGGTTGTTAAAGTGAAGGCCATAACAAGAGATAATGAAGGCCACTTCATAATATTAAAGGATAGAACAAGAGGATAGAACTCTAGTAAACATATATGCATTCAACATAGGAGCACACAAATATAGAAGGGAGAGATCAACTGTAATCCTATATAATAAAGAGGTAATATGCAAATTGACCCTCACATCCTCACACAAGGTGGCTGCCCACATGTGGTCAAAGATGGCCACCACAAGATGGCCAGCAGAGGAGGGTAATTGTGGGTGACCAGGCCTGCAAGGAAGGGCAATTATGGGGGAGGGGGGACCAGGCCAGCAGGGGAGGGCATTTAGGGGTGACCAGGCTGGCCGAGGAGGGCAGTCGGGGGTTACTGGGCCGGTAGGGGAGGGCAGTTGGGGGTGATCAGTTAGCTGTCAATCAGGCTGGCAGGGAGAGGTTAGGGTGTGATTAGGCTGGTCGGCAGAAGTGGTTAGGGGCAATCAGGCAGATAGGCAGGTGAGAAGTTGGGAGCCAGCAGTCCTGGATTGTGAGAAGGGTCCCAGGTTGGAGAGGATGCAGGCTGGGCTGAGAGACACCCCCCCCACCCCCATGCACAAATTTCATGCACCAGGCCTCTAGTACAATCATAGTAGGAGACTTTGATTTCTTTAACTTGGGGAAAGCAATGGCAGGAATCTAATGCTTTTTCATCATTTTCTGCTTACAAAAAGTTTGGCACTGTTTCAGAATAATCAATCCCATGTCATAGTCCTTTGTACCTTGTGGGAGTAAGCAAAGTTATTTTAGGAAAGAAACCATGACTCACCCGAGGGTTGGTTTTGACTAATGATAGATAGATAGGTTTTTCATCACCGTCTCCTGCCCAGCTGCTGGGCCCCAGACCTGTGCAGTTATTCACCCTCAAAGCTCCGTCGCAGCAGTGCTGACTCTGCATCCAGGTATGTGGAGAAGTCAGCTGTTTTGACATTTGGCTGCCTAAGGCTTCTCTCCTCTTTGAAATAATTATGTCCTGTGAGTTAGCTACAAGCAGGGTTGACTGCCCCTATGGTTTCAATGCAGATGGTGAGTTCTCACCTCAGCTGGAAAGGCCCTCAAAATATTTCGCAGTCTTTACCAGTTGCATTTTAAACTGCTTGGCTCCAGGGACCCCGGGGACATATGGTTGACAATCACAGATACTCACATCTAGGGAGTGGACTGTATCCATTTCAAAATGAAAGCAAACCAAGAGCTCATAATACTGTACCTGCTTTAAATCAACGCCAGACTATTTATCCCAACCAGATGGAAGAAAAGCTCATTTTTAAAAATATACATTTCTTTTATTGACTTCAGAGAGGAAGGGAGAAGGAGAGAGAGAGATAGAGACATCAGTGATGAGAGAGAATCACTGATCAACTGCCTCCTGCACACCCTCTACTGGGGACTGAGCCTATAACCCAGGCATGTGCCCTTGGCCGTAATTGAACCTGGGACCCTTCAGTCTGCAGGCCAACGCTCTAGCCACTGAGCCAAACTGGTCATGGCTGATGGCTACTTCTTAAACTCTATTGCTTCTTCTTCCCTTCCTAATTTCCATAAGTCGATATGTTTCAAATTCAATTCTTGGTTATCTCTTTTCTACGTATAATTTCTTCCTTAACTATTCAGTTTTGAATACCACATAACATTGAAATTTTTACCATAAGCTCCAAATCTCTTTCCTGACCAGGCTTTTATATTCAATTACAGGAAACTTCTTCTTGGATGTTCAGTGAGTATCTCATATTAAATATTTCCCACAGTGAACTCTTGATTACCATGCTTCTCCCAAATCACTCTTCTTCCAGTCTCCTTAATCTTAACAACATCTCACTGTTATTTGCTGAGTTGTTGAAACAAAATCTTGGAATTACTCTTGACCTATCCTTTTATTTTAGAGCCTACATTCAAGTAATCAGTCAATCTTGTTAGTTTTTTGGCTTCAATGTGTGTGGATTTTTTTAATTGAATAGCTTCTCATCTCCTTCAGTACAAACACTCTAATCTAAATCACCATTATTTTCTATCCAGTTTACAATAATGGCTTATTAACTGTTCACACCACTTCTGTTCTTGCAATCTTGGCCTCCACACAGGAGTTGGAGGAGATTTTAAATGATGTCAACTGTGTTATGTTGTTTCATTATTCAAACCTTAAAAAGGCTTCCAATCTCTTTAAGAACAAATTCAAATCCTTACCATGAGTTTTGATACACGTATGATCTGGCAGTACCTAGAGCTGACCTTATTTTTCACTGCCCTTCCTCTTGTTCCTTCTATTCCAGCCATGCTGGCCTCCTTGGGCTTTATTGAACATGAGATGCTCTGATTTTTCTATTTCTTGTCTAAAATGCATTGCTCCAGATATGATCATGGGGCATTCCTAACTGCATTTAGGTCTCTATTTAAGTATCACCTCCTCAAAAGAATCTTCCTTGAAAACTCATTTGAAATAGCATCTACCACATCACTTGATCTACTCACATTACCTTTTATTTCTTCTTTTTATTTTTATGTTTAGAGAGAGAAGAAGAGAGAGTGGGATAGCGAAACAATGATGAGAGAGGGGCTGTCTGCCAACAACCTCCCCTCCCCCAACCCTTGTGTATGGGGTGACACTCAGTCAACTGAGTCACACTGGCCAGGGCTATATTTCTTCTTGGTGTCTACCATGACAAAGTCATCCCTTGAGCTAAAGCCAACCCTATATTTCTTCTTAACAATGGTCATTTCCTGGCTGTATATTTTTTTATGTGTGTATATGTATATATGTAGGCATATTATTTATGTATATATTATTGGACTTCCACACTAGAATTTAACCTCCCTGTCGCAAGAACATTATTAGTTTTGTTCATTTCCATCCTCAATACCAAGAATTAGACCTGACCTGTAGCAGATACTGAATAAGTAATTGTTAAATTAAAGAAAAATGCAGTGAGATCTCTACAATTATTAAGCCTGCAATGTAGAGCTTCAAGTGACAGTGCGGGACACTCTGCATGCTCAGGACAGAGGAGCTCTCTGGCTTTAGCAGCGTCCTCAGATTGTTATCAACCTGTGCATCCATCCCACCTGAGAAGCACTGTCCGATGGAACTTCTGTGATCATGGGCATGCTTTATACCTTCATTACCCATTACAGTAGCCACTAGCACTATTTTAGCATTTGAGATGATTTTTAACCAGTTTTCATTTTAAAAATTTAAATAGCTCTGACTATCAAATTGGATAACACAGGCCTGCATCATAGGAGGGCAGTGATTGCCTGCCTCCAACAGCCTCAGGCTGGTCTTTTCTAGTAAATATTAAATGAACCTCAAGTTCCTGGTTCCATTGTGCGGTTTATTTATTATCTTTTTGCAGCTGTGTGTGCTTAGCTCATCTTAACACTACAAAAGGAGAAAATACAAAACATCTCTCCTTAAATGTGCTCAAAGCAGAAAGCTCATTTCCCAGCACGGGGAAAGATGCCCCTGGCAGAAGCTTCCTTGCAAATGAGATTGGGTGAGAAAACATGGGACAAAATTGCTTTCAGTTGAGCCAGACAGCAAAGCCAGGGGTTTTTGCAGATTTCCACTTAATTATACATTGCTTCCTTCTCTGCAGCCAGTGCTGATGTGAATCTCTGGATATGCATACATTTACTGAGCAACTTTAAAAAGGATGTGCAAAAATGAATAGTTAATACCTCCTCTACATGGTTTCTGAAATTTGACACAATGTAATTTAAAATATACAACCATATAACTTACACAATCCTTATACTAAAGGAGCTAATAATTATATCACAAACAGCTCTACTCTATCCCCTGATAAGAAATGAGTTTAAAAACTATTTTTAGCAGGTACAACAGGAAAGGAGAAACTTGTATCTGTGTAACTTAATTTCAGACCAGAGTTGAGAAAAGAAATGACACCTACTTCTCTCTTTAAGTCCTCTTCTCCATCTAACCTACTACATCCTGATCTACCTCTGAGGAAAGACATCAGAGGGTGTCCAGAGTGGTGGAATAAATATCAAGCATCCTAATTTCCCCTCCTTTTAATCAAACTGATGTGCCACTTGCCATATGACTATCCTAAGTAAACCAGCATTTTTCAACCTCTGTACTATTGAAAATTTGGGCAGAATAATCTCTTGTGGGATGCTGTCCAGTGCATTGTAGGATGTCTAGCAGTATCCCTAACTTCTACCTAATAAATGCCAATGGCAACCACCCTCCCATGCAGTTGATCACTAAAAATATCTCCAGATATTGCCAACTGTCCCGCAGGGGTCAAAGTCTAGTGTATCCCAGCCTACTCTTTTCTTGTATTTACCCGGGATCTTGACCTTTGGGGCTTCATTTGTTCTCAACCTCACGTTATTCTCTTAGACCCAGAAATATATTTCCCTTTAGGTGTTGGATCTTGGCATTCTCTTAGATGCAACTTTGGATTTCCCTGCTGATGCTCTGCCCTGGACCGGACACCTTTGCTTCCGCATTGAACCAGTCCTTGGATTGTAGGACCCATCATCCGGGTGGGCTTTCCAGATTTCTAAGACTATCAGATTGGCCTGAGATATCAAAGGCAAATTATACAACCCTGTGGGAAGGACATGATCTAATGTCTGGGGGGTTATACTTACACCGGGGCTCTTACTTTGCTGTTTCCGTATCAACTTATATCAGTTAATTAAATGCCTTGGGCCTTGATTTATTTGTCTTCATGATGAAAGTACAGTTGATCCTTGAACAACATACGTAGGCCCGTTTTCAAAAGCAGATTATTTCAAAAAATAAATATTTATGCTATTGCAAATAGTATTTTCTCTTCTATAAGTTTTACTAACATTTTCTTTCCTCTAGCTTGCTTTATTGTAAGAATGCACATATAGAACTTATACACGATATGTTTATGTTACCAGTAAGGCTGCTGTTCAATAGTAGGCTACTAGTAGTAAAATTTTGGGGATGTCAAAAATATATTTCCCCCTTATTGTTTGACCGTGGCATTCTCTAAAACTCAAGTTCTACATGGATTTTTTACTGTGTGGTGGGTAGTGGTGAATGCCCTAACCCCTGCATAGTTCACTGGTCAGCTGTACTGATTTCTGCCCTAAATGCTTCAAAGATTTGCAAAGTTTAAATGAGATAAATGATAGTAAAGTGCTTTGGAAAGATTTTTAAAAAAAGTTTTTTCCTAAAAGTGTGAGTATAACAGTAGCAATGTTCCTATTCCAAGGAACCTACAGCAAGTTATAGGTAAGTGAAGGCTGGTGGCTCTCAAACACACCGCCCATCATTTCAAAGGGAACATGAGCTTGCTCCATCTTTTCTCACAGAGTGACCATACGCTGGAATTTTATAGAATGAAAATTGGGGGAGTCTCTACTTTCTTGGCCCCACTAAACTGGTCTAGCAAAGTTCCATTTATCATCCCAAGTACCAGCATTAAATGGTGGTTGTGGAGTGCCTCAGGGAGAAAAATATTTGGGGTGCCAACATAGCTCCCCAAAAGAAGTGTGAGCTCCATCCTCAGTGCTGGGTTCAAATAATTGCAAACCATCTCTCCCGTCTTCTCAACTCCCTCAACTCTAAAATTTATGGAGGAATATTTCTATTTCTTCTTCTGCTCAAGGAATATAAAAGGAGGAATGCTCACTGCAGGCACCATGAGGCATACATACTCGCTCTTGTGCTTCTGTGGTGGCTTCAAGGCAGGCAGTCTATTCCCTCGAGAGAGAGAGTGTCCATGTCCTCACTTCTAACCTTCCCATCAGCTCCCACACCCCATGCACTGTGTGTGTGTTTGGGTGTGTATTTATGCATGTGCACACCCGAATCAGATTTCCTTCCCGTATTCGGGGACCGCAGCAGCCAGAAGAGCAAGCGTTCCTAGGACACATTTGCAATTTTATAAGGAGGAGAAGACACCTTCTCTTCAGAGGTCTCTTTCCCTGAGAATGACGTCATGCAGCATGACAAGGCTTCTCGGGTCAAGAGACTGAGCCATCACCCTGAGCAAAGCAGGAAAGGTGACCTGGGCGAGCCGTGAACTGGCCAAGAGACTCAGCCTTTAGATCAGGGCCAGGACCCCACCTTATGGCTCCCGCTTTGGAAATGAGAAGAATATTTGCATGGGGTTCACATACGTCATCCTTGAGAATGGGAACATTGAAGATAGCCAAGCCAGGGGAAATAGGTCAAAAGATACTGCACAGAGTTAAAAATAGCCACCACGGAAAATGCGTTTGTATCTGGCATGGTGCCTTTGGACATTCGCTTTAATTGGCCATTTGGCAGACAGCTTTTCTCACCTCTGGGACAAGCGGTGGTGGTGCTCTTCTGGCTGCTCCCAAGCCACACACATTGGAGACTACAGCGGTTGTTTCTACAATTAAAGCGAGTGTTGCTAAATTGCTACCATTAAAGCTAACATTTTTCACGGCAGTAAGAGTCTGCTTCCAGAATGAAAAATTGCCCCCTCCCCGGGGGTCACTGTTTACAGAGGAACAGCTCTTTGTGGGAAGCCCTACCTCCCCCAGATCCCTTCTTGTTGGCGTCAGATGATGTCAATGTCTAACCTTCGTTGCATTCCCTGGCTGAGCAGACACAGCTGGGTTCTCAGCCAACTATGAGGTTTAAATTGGTCAGTCCAAATCTGTTCTATAAATTCCAGCAATAGCTGATTTGGGCAGAATTTCAATGTTATCTTCATGCCTGAGTTTAAAATTTTTTTTTAGTGGAAAAAAATTAATCAGTCTCTTATGATTTACCTAAGAGAATGTATGAACCATAACAACTCGCTTTCCTTCAAAAGAATGTTCCCATCCATTTCTTTTAAACCTCTCTCATCGCCCACAACTTATGAGTATGGAACCACAACATTTTCTAATGGCTTAGAAACTGTGTAACTAATTGTATATTTATTACTGGGCAAGTGCATAATGTGAACATACTCTTTAGAAAATTAATTTTATATTGGGGTATTTGAACTCATGGAATAAAGGATTTTGTTTTGCTTGTAACAGAGCCACATACCAGCATATGCTTCAGTAATCTGTAGGAAACAGCATTTTTCCGGAGAAATAATCTAACTATGACAAGTAGTGAACAGTTTATTAAGAACTAGGAGTTTGGGGGCCTTATGTAAAGCACTTCAGAAAACATTCTGGCATTTGTCCAAAAGGATATGATGTTTTAAGTAGCACTATGGGTTTTCAGTTGTTTTACATCACTAAGCTTTCCCTCTGGAATCCATCTTTAATTCTCTGGAAATAACATTAAGCTACAGCCCCATAGCTTTGAAAAACCATTTATAGCATCTCCATCCCTGAGTTGCTTAAGAGTCTTGCCTGGTTACCTGAATATTAGTGGATCCCATGCACTTAGGTGGTGTGACCTAATCACAAACCATTTCTAAAGGATTTTGAAAAGCAGTCACTCCAAATTATGTAGAGTTGGGGATTATGTGAGGAGAATTATTGTAAAATTGGGAATCATTGAAAAAAATGAAGAAACAAGCCATCGTCTGGCCCATTAATTTCCTTGTTTAAAAACAAAATTCTCTGAGTATCTTATTAAAAATAAAACTTATACTGTTAGGGGGTAAAGATAATATATGAGTAAGACGTTCTGTTCCATATTTTATAAATAAGAATTCTCAGTTAAGAGACATCTTGAAAATGGATGACTTTTTTGGTTATATCCTTTTCTCACTCATTTAATGTATTTTCTGGTAATAAATGCTTAAATTTACCTGATTATTCCTGAAGATCCTAAAAAAACAAAAACAAACAAAACAAAACCTTGACCCATTTTCCATCATAGAAATATAGGTTTCCAGTATTTAATAAAATTAACATTTTATGCATATAGTAAGCAAAACATGAAATAAGTTGGGACAGATTAAAGAAATATAAAACTTAAGTCTACCCAGAAGAATTAAAGGGTGTGAACTTACAAATAGAATGTGATATGGCTAATTTTTTAAAGAGAAGAAATTTAGAAGTCTATATGGATATTGCATCTTGTTATGAGTTTTGAATCATAATAGCACTCTTATCAGAATAATCCACTGTCCTTTAGAGGTTTAGGAGGGGCTGTTTTATTGGAGTTGCTGTTTTATGAGTGAGTATATATCTAATATCTAGAATATAACTAAGAATTTGACTTGGTCAGTCACTGCTTATGCTAGAGGTTTAAAAACAAAGAAAGTGAATTTGGATAAAATTAACCTTGATAAAATGGAATATCCAAGAGATGAAGTATATGTTGGAATCAAATAAGCAACTAGGAAAATAGTATTGATATCAATAATAATAATAATAATAATAATAGCGAATATTACTGCTTTATGCTAGGCACTGTGCTAGGCTTTCTAATTCTCACTAAACTTTCTATGATATAGGTACTTTTACTATCCAAATTTTATAGGTAAAGGAACTAAGTTGTAGAATGTATTTCGTTTTCAAATTGTGGGTCTTATGTTTCTAGAAAACATCCAAATATAGGTATCATTAGGCATTTGGAATATGAGCCAGCATCTCAGGAGAAAAAAATCTGGTCTCTACATAGAGTAATGGGAGCTATTGGACTAGAAATGATAATTCAGGTCACAGATAAACATGAGATAAAGTCTCATGGCATTGGACTATAAAATAGAATGGGAAATTATCTTTGGATTTGTTTGTTAATGATCATAATAAAAACTATTTCGGAAGAGTGTAAGGGACAAAAGCCATGTTGTGCTGGACTAGAGAATGAAGTATACTCTTCTAAGATGCTTATCTATTAATAAAAGGAGATATATTATTAAATAATTACTTTGCTTTAATTAAGTATCTGTGGACAGATTTCAGATAGACTCTTTGACAGTGTTATTTCAAGTGCTAATATTTCAATTTTTATTAATCAAAGGTGTTTATGAACTTTTGAAAAGAGTAGAAATACAGAATTAAAAAAATTATACAAAAATCCACTGTATTCAATATACTAACAATGAAAAATTTTTAAAAGGCCCTGGCCTGGTAGCTCAGTTGGTTAGAATGTCATCCCGATACACCAACTACTACTTCTGGCATCTCTCTTAATGTTGGATTAGGAAGCACCACATGATGAAGTAAACGGTTAGTCAACTCTTGAAGCTTTTTAAAAAATTCTAGCCAAACAAGAAGTTCCCAAATCAGATGTTAACAATGACTAGTGACAGATAGAAATTTGAGGAGCTATATTTTTATAGATGGGGATCATCCCTAGGAAAAAAAAAATCTCATAATTTATAAGGAATTACCCCTTGTTTGCTTATGATAGTCTCAATTTTAGACCTTTTTGAGATTCAAATATTAAGCAATGCTGTAATAATTAGAAAACAATTCTCTGGTGTCTAAGAAAAATTGCAATGTAAAGTATACATAGAAATTTAAAAAAAAAATAGTAAGAACTTTTATGTATCTTCTATAATAATAATAGCATAATATTCAAAATTTACTGAAGAGCTGAACAGCAGAATGACTGTCCAGATGACCACGCAGTGGCAGGCACTGGTGCCAGGCCAGCCAAGGCAGGTGTGATGTGATTGGTCACGGGGCCCCACAGAGGGAGGTCCAGGCCACTGATTGGTGGGCTGTAGCGGGTTGGCAGGGCCTCCCTCTGAGGGGTGATCAATCGAGGAGTGTCATGATCATCCCCAGAGGGAGGCCCAGGTTAACTGGCCAGCAGCGCTGCATTGGGTGGGCAGGGCTTCTTTCTGCTAGGTGATTGATCATGGGGCTCCCAGACTGTGAGAGGGCACAGGCTGGGCTGAGGGACCCCCCTTGGTGTGCACAAATTTCATGCACCAGGCCTTTAGTATAGAATGAAAGTAGAGACTTCTAAAATTACACTTTAGTCATCACTGGTAATATAACTATAAATACATGGAATTTCTTGAAAGCATTCTGGTCCCAGCGTAGTTTGAAATGGGCATTGCCATCTGGTTAGCACAATCCGTTCTTTCACAGTTCTTTGGTGAACGAAAGTAATACAAGTTGCCCTGAGAAGAATATGCCAAGGAAAAAATATGATCTGAATCAGAAGCTAAAAAGTAAGGTACATTACATTCAGAAACCCAAGAGAAATTCTTTGGATATTAAAAAAAAAATTGGTCCTAAAATTTTTCTTAAGAAGAAAACTTTATAAGATTGGTTGAAATTCCCATAAAAAATAGTTCCCATCGTTAAATCTATAAGTGTATTGGGCCTATCTAAAAATTGTAGGAGTGACTTTTTTCTCATAATCATTTTATCTTTTTACACACACTGCTCCTGGAATCAAGCTATTTGAAAGTAATAAAACTTAAAGGTGTCTCAATTATAACCCTTCAGCTTTAAAAAAAAGCTGTTTGATTCTAATCCAGCAATGTCAGCTCCTATGATGCTCCACACACAGAGCCCATCAATTAGAACTGTTAGCTATCTGAAGAATGGACTGTGTGATCTTGGTTGAGTTTAATTCTGGAAATAAACCACAGGCCAGAGATGAAAAGCAATTTTTACTTTTCCTTAGGTGTCAACCCACACTTTCAAGTTTGTGTTCGTGTGTTTTTATCAGCACTACTTTCTACCTTGGTACTAACAAAAACCTAAAACCTACCCTACTGCATGAAGATTTCTTTTCTGACAACCTGGTCATCTCTTTCCTTCTGGAAATGCCAATGGCACTTTTTAATATGTTAACCCTTCCTCAAAAATTTATGATATCCATTTTGATTTTTTGTTCAGTACCTGTTTATTGGTTGTTGTTTTTTTTTTAATCTGAAAGCTCTGGGAGTGAATAAAACAAACAAGGTCCTAGTAGAGAAGACAAATAATTGATAGACCTAGTAGAGAAGATAAATAACTGATAGACCTAGTAGAGAAGACAAATAATTATGAGAAAAATAATTGCAGTTGAGGGTGATGTTAAAAGGAAAACTCAGGGTGCTGCCAATTGGCTAATCAGAAGATTACGAAGTGATATGCTGGTCAGGAAAGACCTAGAATGAATGAAGGTTTAAAAGGAGGACAAAGAACTATGAAGAGGCAGGTGGAAGAATATGGGGCATGTCCCAGGAAAAGGGAGAAATCTATAATAATAAAAGCATAATATGCTAATTAGACTGGACATTCTTCCGGACGTCCTTCTATCCTTCCAGACGAAGCCAGAGTTGTTAGGATGCCCGGATCCCAGGTGCCTGCTGGTGGCCGGAGAGAAGCCCGGGTCCCAGGTGCCAGAGGGAAGCTAGTGCTGGAAGCTGGGAGAAGGTCTACTCTTGCACAACTTTCGTTCATTGGGCCTCTAGTAGCTTCTATAAAACATCCAAAGATGAGCTTCTCCCGACCTAAGGTATATGTGTCTCTTTTTAAATCTAAATGAGGACTGTGGGCAAGAGGACCAAGACCTTTTTGTGCTTATTTGTGCCTCTCAAATATTTTTTAAACAATACCTTACACTTAGTAAACCTAATAGTTGATTACTAACTGATGCTAAATTAGAGCCTTATACAGCCATGACTCTTAATTTAAAGAATCCGTTTGCAGATTGAGTTCAATGTGTCTACATTAGACTCAGTGCTTATTAGGGGAGCATAGAAAAGAGATTTAGGAGAAGGAAGAACAGCATTTGTTGTATGAAAAGGATGTAAGAGTATTTGGAGGACTTAAATTTTGGGCCCATTCAAATTCTTATTTCTGGAATTACTGACTTTATGTGCTCATGCTGTGTGGGGTAAAATACTGGAAGGGAGATGACAAAAAAGGCTGGTATGAATTGGTAATCAGGAGCCCAATAGTAAAAGCTAGAGGAGATTGTATGTGTATGTTTTAACATATAAAATAATTTTAGCTGTTGCCAATAAGTAGATAGTATTATTGCAAGTGTGCAAAGCTAATCTTCACAGGCATAGTAACAACAACAACAAATCTTATAAACATTTTTATTAAATTTATTGGGGTGACATTGGTTAATAACATTATGTAGGTTATTTACAATTATACAATATTGTATACAAGTATATAATTCTATAATATATCATCTGTATATTACATTGTATGTTTACCACCCAAAATCAAGTCTCCTTCCATCACTATATATTTGACCCCTTTATCCTCTCCCATCTCCCCTTTGATCACCATAATGTTGTCTGGATCTATGAGTTTTGTGAACAAAGCCATTTTTATTCTTTCAGTATGGTGGGAATATTTGTATTTATAAGAGTCCAGGGAATGCTAAGAAGTCAATTCCATAAAGACATACATAAACCAAGTTAATGGAAAACAGAAATCATTATTGAACAGAGATAGGATACATATGCCCAAAAATAGATTTATCCCAAGCTATATATTATATATGAGAGGCTATTTAAGGTACTAAAATAGCGTTCACAAATTGCTACTGGCATCTCAGCACAGACCCTATGAGAAGAGCCTTTTGAACGTGTAGCTGCTCATCAAGGACCAACTTGTTGGCAATGCTTAGCAACAAGTATCCACAAATACCTTCTGCTGACAATGCCATCTGGCCCAGGATGTGTTCCCAGCAAGACCTGTTAATCAGTGCTCATTGGCTTGCTTTCTCTTTTGATACTTCCACTCAAATTTAGAGTTTGGCGAAAAAAGTACATTAAACACATCTTATATACTGTATATCGAAAATAGTTCTTTACAAATTATTTTTTCAATTAGTGGCTCTTCACTCTCTAACACCAGCCAAATTACTTATGTACTTATATTCTTTAAACCTTTAAACTCCTTTCTGTTTGATTAATGCTTTTATTTACTTTATTCCTTCTTATCTTTCTCCAGTTTCTACGATCAATTGTGCAATTTCAGAACTCTTGTTGCCTTTATCTACAAAGTCTTATGCTTTTTCCTTCTGACCTCAATTCTTACCTTGAAGATTAAGGAGTTTTTCCTACTTGAAACGATGGCAAATGTCAGCAATATTTGCTCTTACCTTCAATTTATCTTCTAAGTATTTGTTGGACTCTCATAGATTTTTTTATTTTAGCCTTTCACTGTGCTGTACTTACTTAGATTTCCTTAAGTTTTCTTCTTGGTAGTGTTGGACTTCAGGTTGTCTTTTTTTCTCTTAGGCTTGTGTCATTTGAAGCTTATTCCGAGTTTCATGTCCTTTCTCTTTTTTAGCTGGTTGTCTTTCCCAGCTGTGTTATTTTCCTCTCTCAGCTCATGAAGGGGCTTGCTTCTGAGTATATTGAAAGGCATATCACTTTTACCCCTCAGACTCTATATGGGAAAATAACAGCCTCTCATTTATTTATAAATCTGAAACATATTTAGTTGATATTCAATCAATCTGTAGTATCACTAATAGAACTCAGGTTGAAAAAGAACAAAATTGATACAGAACAAGTAAATACATGCTAATTCAATATGTAGTACACCCAGAAAATTATAGAATAAGAGAGTTAAAACTCACAAAAAAGGATACAGAAGCAGACAAAATAGGACATTCATATATCTATTGTATGTCAAAAGGATTAGGCTTCCTCTTATGATGATTTGGTACTCCAGATAAATTATTTAACAGTACAGTACCATTCTTAAATGCATTAATGAGCTTGTCAGAACTTTTGGTATACTTAGTCCAAACAAATGAAGGGAGAAACCCAATGAGAAAGTACGAAACTTGAAGCCAGGTTTCCCACTGAGACATTGTATGAAACATGAATTTTAGAATTTTAATACTGTCTGAGAGTAGGGAAGAAGTAGCAAAGACAAATATCTACCTAAGGGAGTTCATAGAACATCATTCCACACATACAACTGTGACCTTGAAAAGTAACATTTTCAATGCTAGTGAGAACTAAAACAGCTCTGCACCTCAACTAAGAAAATATGGTTGTCCAAAACTGCAAAATTAGAATTATCAGATATAGAAATAAGACATATATTTTTTAAAGAAATAACATTCCTAAAAAAATAGTGTACATCAAAAGCTTTCAGAATATGTACAGAAACACAAGCAGCCTATGGAGAACTATCTCCTAACCAAGTGTAATGAATGGTTCTTAGATAACTTGCAAAGCACACATCGAGAAATACAACTGGAATTTCAACTCAAAAAACACTAATATAAGTTATTTAGAGAAATGTAAAAGTTTTAGAGGAAGTAAAATATGCACTCAGATGTAAAGAATATCTTAAAATTAACAATAAAAATCTGTGGTTCTTAAAAACAAAAAATATAATTTTGTATTTAAGCTAATATAAATAAAAACTTGACTACAGTAAAATGAATAATTTTGTTTCTTGGTATTTGCCATATGGAGAACACAAGGAAACATTATGAATTTCGATTTCATGCCTCAAAATGGATGAAGTTAAAAAAAAACAACTAATGGATCAAAGAAGTATCAATGGAATAATAAAGTTGAATTCCATTTATATAAAGTTTAAAAGCAATTAAAATGAAACCACATATTTTCTAAGAAAGCATATATCAGTGGTAAAATTAATAATAGAAACTTTTACCAAAAAAAGGCAAGTGAATTATTAATGGAAACTTCTGGAGAGTCATTGGTTGGTGGGGAGAGAGGAGGCGGTATACAATGAAGAAATACTTTCATAGGGCTTCTCACCTATAGCAGTGGTTCTCAACCTTTCTAATGCCTAGACCATTTAATAAAGTTCCTCATGTTGTGGTGACCCCCAACCATAAAATTATTTGTGTTGTATCCCATTTGAAAACTCAAAACCCATGTTTCATTATTGCTGTCCCCTTCTGGAAAAGGACGGGCTTTGAGAAAGAGTAAGTGCTGCTGTTCTGCTGCCGAGTGACTAATCCTAATGCCATTTGCTGCTTCTGAGTCAGTCCCTTCTCTTCCAGAGAAGAGTGTCCAAAGGACTGTACACATTGTTCATTGTGCCCTCACTAGTTAGAGCTCATACATGCCCTGAAAGATGTATTCAGACCCAAAGCTTCCATTTACTCCCACTTGGTGAAAGGCAGCAAGTTCTTTGTCACTTTTATTCTCTTGAGAAAAAGAGGCTTAGTGGGACAATATTAAGAGATGGTCATAACAAAAGAGGATTTTTTTTTTAAGGTAAACAATAATGCCCCCAAACTGGAATCAGTAACTTACTTTAAAATGTAAACAAAATATTAGTTAATGGATTTGTTTGCAGTTAAGGCCACATCACTGGCCCTGCCTGGCCAGGTAGCTCAATTGGTTAGAGTATCATGTGCCAAGGTTACAGGTTCAATCTGCAGTCAGGATACGTACAAGAATTAACCAGTGAAGGCATAGATAAGTGAAACAACAAATCGACATTTCTCTCTTTCTCTCAAATCAATAAATAATTTTTAAAAACATCATTGAGTCAGTCTTGTCAAATTTCTATCAAGCCATTTTTTTTTTCTTGAAAGAGATCCAGAAAAATCAAGGATTGGGAGAAACCAGCTGACAATCATTAACAACAGACATGCATTTTTGTAAGCCTCTCCAAACTTAAATTATGGAACAAAGTGTAGGTCATGTAATGTGTCAGTACCAATTTCCACATTATCCCTGACTTGCTTTCCCAAAACACAGTTTGGCTTACGTAAGCATTCTATGATTTTCATCAGACTCATGTAAGCTTAGAAGAAGAGCCAAATCTAATTATTGCGAGTCATACAAGAAATAACTCGGTACCCAATTTTCCCTTATGTCATTACAACAAAGGCTACAATTCCTAGCAAGTGAGCAATAAGCTGTACCTCCTGTCACCCTCAGTTAATAATTTCCCACTTTCCACAATGCAATAAGGGCCATAGCAATGACCTTTAAAAATGCTCTGCTACATAACTTTTAAGAAAAGAAAAAAAAGACCCACTTCTTCATGCACATTATATGCTATAGAAGTGAAGATATTCTTGCTCTAGCTCAGTGGTTGGCAAACTCATTAGTCAACAGAGCAGCAAACCACATGTGGCTCGTGAGCCGCAGTTTGCCGACCACTGCTCTAGCTGGTTTGCCTCAGTGGATAGAGTGTCAGCCTGTGGACTGAATGGTCCCAGTTTCAATTCCGGCCAAGGGCACATGCCTGGGTTGCAGGTTCGATTCCCAGTAGGGGGCGTGCAGGAGGCAGCTCATCATTGATGTTTCTATCTCTCTATCCCTCTCCCTTTCTCTCTAAAATCAATAAAAACGTATTTTTAAAAAAAGAAGTGAAGATATTCTTGTATAATCAAGTCAGTTAGACTAGGTAACAGGGCTTAGAGGAAAACTCCAAAGCTAGGATACCTAATAGTGATAGGATCAGATCTTCAGTTCATACTAGAAACAATAGAAAGGAAGTCTTCACATTTTTCCTTTTGAGAAAAACTTCAACATAGAATATTTTTATTTTAACATGCTTATTTATTTTAAAGCATGAGAAGTCATATATTGTATTTGCCTTAATATAAAACATGTGTTTTTACATTTCCAAAAACATGCCTTCGGGGGAAGAGTTGCTTTTTATCCAGGTCCTTTAGAAGTCTTGCACATTAATGCAATGCCCTCTCACTGAATTTAGTTTGAACAGCCAAGTTCCATTCAGATTCAATGATAATTTGGATCCGGAACCTGATTAAATTCAATGCTAGTTTGGTTTCGTCAGAGTTCACCCAACAAAATTGCTCTTCAGTCTTAAAATAAAAGGTGTGATAAAGGGGATTTTAACAAAAATTCCCAAAGAATGACCTCACAATTGCATGTGTTGAATGTCCTTGGAAACTAGCCTTTTAAAGATCATTTTTAAAAGCAATAGAATAAGTATTTATGAGGCGGCCCTCCTCAGAAAAATGAAGAATGGCATTCTAGGAAAAGGAGCAGCGTGTGCAAAGGCGGCATATTCATGATCAGCTGTTCTTCACCGAGACGCAATAAGTGTGTCTAGAATACTTGGCAAGACAGGACTGGATGAATATGAATCTGAACATAGTTGGGAAGACAAAGAACTTTTCCCCTAGATCTCAGATCGCATTCACCTTATAGCTAAAAGTCTGTGCCCTTACCAATCTCTGTTTCATCTCCTCTCCAACCCCTAGCAACTTCTTTTCTCTATTTCTATGAGGTTGAGTTTGTTTGTTTCAATTATACACGTGAGCAATACCATGAAGCATTTGTCTCTATCTGGCTTATTTCTTTTAGCATAATGCCTTCAACATCCAACCATGTTGCAGCAAATGTCAGGATTGCCTCCTTTCTTATGGTTGGATTGTGTATATAAAACACAATTCTTTATGTATACACAATTGTGTATATATGATATAATTTTTCTTTATCCATGCATCTGTTCATGGACACTTATGTTGTTGCCATATCTTGGCTATTGTGAATAATGCTGCAGTGAACATGGGAGAGCAGATATCTCTTCAATATCTTTTTTTTCCCCATTTCCTCTGGATGTATACCCAGAGATGGGGTTATTGGATTTATAATGCTTCCATTTTTAATTATTTGAGTAACAGCCATATTATTTTCATTGTGGCTACACAAATTACATTCCCACCAATAGTGCACAAGGGTTTCTTTTCTTCCACATACTTGCCAACACTTATTATATCTTAGCTTTTTGATGATAGCTATTCTTGTGGTTTAGGTTTCCATTTCTTTTATAATTAGTGATGTTGAGCCCCGTTTCATGTACCTGTTGGTCATTTGGATATCTTCTTTGGGGGAAAAAGGCTATTCAAAAATTTTGTTTATATTTTTAGTTAAATTGTTTGGGCTTTGTTGTTGTTTGTTATTGAGTTCTTTATGTATTTTGCATATTAGCCCTTTATCAGATATGTGATTTAGAAATACTTTCTCCTGTTCTGTAGGTTGTATTTTCATCTTATTGATGGTTCTTTTTCTGTACAAAAGCTTTTTATTTTGTATAGTCCCACTTATTTTAGCTTTTGTGCCTTTGCTTTTGGTTTCAAATCCAATAATAATAATAATAATAATAATAATAATAATAATTTCCAAGATCAATGCCAAAGAGCTTTTTCTCTATATCACTTCCAGGAGTTTTATGGCTTTAGGTCTTACATTTAAGTCTTTGATATACCTTGAGTTCATTTTTGTGTATGGTGTAATATAGGGGTACAGTTTTATTCTTTTCATGTGGCTGTTTATTCTTCCTAACATCATATATTTGGGCTGCTTTGTCATAAGTAATTGACTTTTGAGTCTCCTGGTTTTGAACTTTGTCTTTCAGGATCTCCACATACTTTGGTTGGAGGAGTTATGACTTCATTTTCAACACACACTTTTGCTATTATGTATATATTTTCTTATTTTTCAATTGTAATTGATATACAATCTTATATTTGTTTCAAGTGTACAATATAGTGACTACATATTTACATACCTTATGGAGTGATCACCCAGATAAATCTAATACCCACCTGGCACTATACACAGTTATTACAGTATTATTGTTAATATTTTATATGCTGTTGTATATATTTCAAAGAAAGAATGAATAGTTATAGTTTTAGTTTATCTTTATTAATTGAAATTCTCATTAGCTATAGAAGGATGATTCTTCAGATACTTCTCCAAGTACTTTTGGCATCATCAGCCAGTCTCTGCTATGTAAACATGGTTTGCGTTTGGCAAGTAGTTCCCTAATTGCACGTGTGTCATATGTTAACTCAGGTCTTAATTGACTAAAGAACCTCGATGATTGAATAAAACATATTTTAAAGGCAAAACACTATGGATAGGCAGACGGTTTCTAGTTTTTAGTTTTTGCTTGGCAAAAACAAGCAAAGTCACACACACATATGCAACCAAAACAATTATTGCAGTGCATTTAAATACTGAAACTGTTTTGCAAGTAAAAGTAGCAAAAGTGTAATTCAGCTTAATTCTAGAAATTTAAATGTGTTGCTGTTTACATGCCTATATCCTATAAACTACTCCAAAATAATTTAGAACTGTCTCCACAGCGGTTCTTTGGGTTTTAGATAGTAATATGAACACTAAACAAGAGGCTTATCCTAGCAAGCCAAATTGGCATGAAATGACACATTGTCAGCAGTGCCAGCTTCTGTTATTGACATTAATTTCACTGTGGAGTTTGAAACCAAAAATTACTGAGGCTAATTTTAGGAAAACAGAACACTAAAACTCTAGCAAAATGATCAATGTCATGAGCAAAGTGAATAAGTATATCCTTGCTTTTCTTTTTTTAAATATATTTTTATTGATTTCAGAGAGAACAGGAGAGGGAGAGAGATAGAAACATCAATGTTGAGAGAATCATTGATCACTACCTCCTGCATATCCTCTACTAGTGATCGAGCCTGCAACCCAGGCATGTGCCCTGGACTGGAATCTAACCCAGGACCCTTCAGTCCATAGGCCAACGCTCTATTCCCTGAGCCAAACCAGCTAGAGTTGCTTTTTGCAATATACCCTTAATGGAAGTTAATTTGCCTTAAACCATCTACTTGTAAGTAGATTCCTCATTACAAACATACATCTAAAAGAACACAATTTCAATGTTGGGATATCGGCAAGCAATGAAAAAGCAAGGAGATACAAGGATATCCTAGGAGAACAATTCTTCCTCTGCCACAGAATAAAAATAATCAATTCATATGCCCCAATTTCAATACTCATAGCTAATTAAATAGAGTGCTTATTTTCCTTTATGAGAAACATAAAAGGTGCATTTATAAAATGAATAGCCCAACTGGTGTGGTTCAGTGGTTGAGCATAGACCTTTGAACCAGGAGTTCACAGTTCAGTCTCTGGTCAGGGAACATGCCCTGGTTATGGGTGGGATACCCAGTGGGAGTTAAGCAGGATGCAGCCAATCAATGATTCTCTATCATTATTGATGTTTCCTTCTCTTCCTCCTGCTCTGAAATCAATATATCTATACTAATAAAAGGGTAACATGTTAATTAGACCAGAAATCTTCTGGACATTCTCCAGACAAAGCAACGGTGGCAGGAGACAAGACAGAGGTGGTTAGGGGTGATCAGGCTGGCAGGGGAGAGCAGTTAGGGGGTGATCAGACTGGCAGAGGAAGCAGTTAGGGGGCAAGCAGGCTGGCAGGTAAATGTGGTTAGGAGTGATCAGGCAGGCAGGCGAGTGGTTAGGAGCCAGCAGTATCAGGCCCTGTGGGATCTGGCCTAAACCATCAGTCAGACATCCCCCAAGGGGGCACGGATTGGAGAGGGTGCAGGCCAGGCTGAGGGACCTCCCCATGCACAAATTTCATACACCGGGCCTCTAGTATATACATATATAAGTTTATATATGTATATACTAGAGGCCCGGTGCACAAAATTCATGCATGGGGGGGGTGGTATCCTTCACCTTTTCAATCTGGGTCCCGTCCAGGGATGTCCGACTACACATTTAGGCCTAGATCCAATTGGAATCTGGCCTAAACGTGCAGTTGGACATCCCTCTCACAATCCAGGACTGTTGGCTCTCAACTGCTCGTCTGCCTGCCTGCCTGATTGCCCCTAACCACTTTTTCCTGCCAGCCTGATCACCCCCTAACCACTCCCTTGCCAGACTTATTGATACCTAACTCTTCACCTGCCAGCCTTATTACCCCTAACTGACCTCCCCTGCTGGCCTCGTCACCCCTAACTGCCCTCCCTGAAGTCCTGGTCAACCCTAACTGCTTTCCCCTGCCTGAGGTTCGCTCCCCCCAACTGCCCTTTCCTGCAGGCCTGGTCACTCCTAACTGCCCTTACCTGCAGGCTTGATCACCCCCAACTGCCTTCCCTTGCAGACATGATCCCTCCTAACTTCTCTCCCCTGCTGGCCATCTGTGGCAGCCATTTTGTGTCCACATTGGGGCAGCCATCTTTGATCACATGGGGGCAGCTATCTTGTGTGTAGGAGTGACGGTCAATTTGCATATTATTCTTTTATTATATAGGATTGGTCAATTTGTATATTATTTTATTAGACATCTTGTGTGTTGGAGTGATGGTCAATTTGCATATTATTCTTTTATATCAACCAATATATATTAATTGATATATCAATATGTATCAATTGATATATCAATATTCATATGTATATATAAATAAATCCAACTCAGGAGTCTGGTTGCAATTGACAGAAAGTTAACTCAAACTAAGTCAAAGAAATAAGAAAACATATTGGTACTTGCAACCAAAATGTAGGAACTGCAGGCTAGAGATAACCTCAAGGTCAATCAGAACCAGACCTCGAATCCACAATGATTTTCTCTGCTGCCCTTATTTCTGCTTCTCTACATGGGTTGCTTTTACTTTCTTCAATTTTCCCCACGTTGTTGGAATGGTCACCAACAACTCTAGCCTACTCCACAGGGAAGGACTGAACTCACTCTACATGTTCCCAAGTTTAAAAATACCAGGGAAATGATCTGAAAAACTTAACTTCAACTATGACAACTGCTGCAGGGTCTGAAAAGGAGTTACACACTCAAAACATATTGTTAGCAGGAACATTTCTAAGAGGAGTGTGGGAAAGCTATAAAGTTCACTACAGGTTATGGTGTTCATATATAACATGTAGATAATGTCCCATACATATGAAAAAAAGTTCAAACAACAAATTAACCAATCAAGAAAATTTGGTAAATTCTGTCTATATGGTAAGTGTGTATATGCATATATATTGTATATGTGCGTATGCATGTGTGTAATGGATGAAAGAGACAGGAGGTAGGAAGGGTAGGGGGGAAGACAAGAGAAAGAATAAATGAGAAAGAGAAGGGAGGTGAGAACAGAAGAGCATAGAAGGAGGGGAGAGCAGACTGATTCAGTAATGACCTTGAGAAAAGCTCATATTCATTACATTCTGGTTTAATTAATGTTGAGAATCACATGTGTGAGTTTTACTCACTGAGAGAAAATCAGTCCACAAATTGTAGTTCAAGCAGATTCATTTAGCAAATGGAATAAGTTCTAATATGAGGTAATAAAATATAAGAAATGTAGATTTCAGTTCATCTCTCTTAGAAATAAAGCACTGTCCAAAAGGAAAGTATTTTAACATGAATTGATTTGTCTATAGATATTTGCATTTGACATTTTATTCTTCAAGTAGATTAATAGAATGACAGACTGTGGTTTAGAGACACTGTAGACTATATCTTTAATGTTGTTTTACAACTGAAGAAAGCTTAAATTCTAAATCGTGCTATCTCAATTTAAAAAGAAATAGTACTTTTCAACAGTGCACAGTTATTGCTGAATAAAAATTTAAAAGCAGTAGTTATACAATAATTGAAGTCATTCCCACGCTCCATGGACACAAGGTTTGAACTGGAAATTTGTGAATAATAATGGATGAAGGAAGTGGGAAGAAATTGGAAGCTTTGTTAATGTTTCAAAACTATCAGACAAGAAGTACATCTTAGGCATTGAAGTCTAAAACATTAGAAATAGCTCAACTCATGACATGCAGGTTGAAGATGTTGCTATTGTGAGTGGCTAAGGTTCAGTACAGCAGTGTTTTTCAACCTTTTTTGGGCAAAGGCACACTTGTTTCATGAAAAAAATCACGAGGCACACCACCATTAGAAAATGTTAAAAAATTTAACTCTGTGCCTATATTGACTATATATAAAGTAATTCTCTTGAATAGGAATCAAATAAACACAAAGAAAGTATTTTATAATTACTTTATTATGAAATATTAAGTAAACAAAATAGTGAAAAATTATAAAATTCTTGTCTTGTCTGCACCTATGGCACACCAGGCAACATCTCTCGGCACACTGGTGTGCCGCGGAACAGCGGTTGAAAAACGCTGCAGTACAGGTAAAAGGGGCTAGAATCCTGAAGTTAAGAGGCTGTGAGGCCAAGGTCTAAGATGGGTCAAGCATGTGGACGTTGAGCTTACCCAAGACAACCTACAGAAGAATATGGAGACAGAATGTAAGACAGATTTCAAAATCTTCATGGATTAGGGAGAGAGTGAGATATTGATAGAGGGCAATGATGAGGAAGAGTAGAGAGTGACCGTGGTGCTGTATAGGACATTAGCCTCTCAAAGAAGAAGGATTTTTGCAAGAGAGGGAAAGAATATTGAGCTAGAAGTGGTATCAAAAAAAGTGGGGCTAGCCGGGACCGGTTTGGCTCAATGGATAGAGCGTCGGCTTGGGGACTGAAGGGTCCCGGGTTCGACTCCGGTCAAAGGCATGTACCTTGGTTGCGGGCATATCCCCAGTAGGGGGTGTGCAAGAGGCAGCTGATCGATGACTCTCTCTCATCGATGTTTCTAACTCTGTATCTCTCTCCCTTCCTCTCTGTACAAAATCAATAAAATATATTAAAAAAAAAAAAAGTGGGGCTAGAAGACTATTGTTATAATATTTTTGGGGGCTTCCTTTAGTAATCAAACATTGTATTAGGATCTTTTCATAATGTATTGTGTACTCCTTGTTGCCAAAACTATCTTATTCACCTGTATATTCTTCATAGCACTAACAGACTTCCCTGTATGTAATGGGAGATACTCAATAATTCCTTAGAAATTTTACTTGAAAGTACACATACAAAAAATTGTATATGCCCTTGACAGGAAAACAAACCCACAGCCTTTAGGTGAATAGGCTGGCACTCTAACCACTGAGCAAAATGGGCCAGGACTAAATAATAATTTTCTAATATATGCGAAGTCAGTTATTAAGTATCAGTCAGTTAAGAATAAGCCATGTGAATCAGGGTATGCTAATTGTCCCCAATAAGAATTCTCCTTTTCTTTCTTGGAAACACTAGTAGTCATCTCTGTTTAAAATGGAAACCTGGTGATTGGAATTGAAGCTACTCTTCCCAACCATATGATCATGTGATTAAGTTCTGCCCAAAAGAAATTAGGCAAAGTTTCTTGTAAAAATTCTAGGAGGAATTTTTACTTCCAAGGAATGGGCACAGCATTCTCTGTCCCTTCCTCCTCCCCACTGACTGGAATGTGAATGTGGTGACTGGAACTCAAGCAAGTATTTTCTGTCATGAGGAAACACACAAACTGTGAGAAGCCAGAGAGAAGAAGTAACACTTGGCAGAGCTGTCACACTGCCCTGCTCTGTGCCTCTCAGGACTTTTCTTACATGACAGAACGAAAATGTGTGCTTTTAAGCACTGTTAATTGATTTTAATTTTATGGTTCTTATAGCCAAATGTCATCCTAATTAATATTATGGATATCTTTGGGTTTATCCAGCTTCGCTATAATGTAAATTTAATAAATTGATATTCTGTATAACTTTCATCAAGATTGTAATGGACAATTTGTTTCTTTTGTAACATCTATGGAGAATTTATTTCCCTCTTCCTGATGTGAAAAAGTGCTGTGTGACTTATTGTTCCAATGGTTTTCACTCTTGTTTTTGAGACAAAAACTTTAAATCTTCTAATATAAATTAAGTATAGAAGAGTTAAAACTACAGAGTCAGCTGCAAAATCCCATTCAAATTTAAGCTCTGGGAAGCTATTTAAAAAAGAAGAAATTAACCTGGCCGGTGTGGCTCAGTAGTTGAGTGTCTACCTATGAACCAAAAGGTCATGATTCAATTCCCAATCAGGGCACATGCCCAGGTTGCAGGCTCAAGCCTCAGTGTGGGACATGCCCTTGACTGGAATTGAACCTGTGACCCTTCAGTCCGCAGGCTGATGCTCTAGCCACTGAGCCAAACTGGTTAGCAATACAAATATTTTTAAAAACAAATCAATAAAAAGGAGAAAGTGTTTTTAAAAAAATAAAAGGAATTCCTGTGAGTATTCTACCATGATGATCAAACTTACTTCTTTGATGTTGAGTTTGCTCAGTTTAAATATTTACCTTGGTTTTAGAAAACCTTCCCATGTTTCTATTTAACATTTATACATATTTTTATATTCTCAAACACATTGCACAGGGAATGTGCTAACTCTCTTGTTATGCCTATGAAGTAGGTAAATATTATCTTACTTTGCAAAGGAGAGTGGAGAAGTTAGACAACTTCCTTAGAGAAACTGGAGGCTCACTGTATAGTCAGGGCTGGGACTGTCCATCTTGGTCCTCTGTGGTTGCATAACAACCACTCCACAACTTAGCACTTAAAAACAGCCATCTTTTTATAATTCCTCATAAATTGTGGCTCAGGAACCAGACAGGGCACTGTAGGGGTAAGGCTCTGGTTCAGGCCCAACATGGCTTTTTGACTCGCATGTCTGGTGCCTCCACTAGATGGCTCAAATCCTCAGGGCCTGACTGGCACAGGACAATTGAGGTCATACGACTGGGGCCTCAGCTCAGCTAACTTCCATGAAGTCATACCAGTTAGCTGGATTGCTTATATGATGATTTAAAACCCAAAAACCCCAAAAGCAGAAGCTGCCAGTTCTTGCCAACTCTTGGGCCTAAAGCTGTTTTAGCAGCCACAAGCCCAGCCCATATAAGGGATGAGAGTGACTCAAGTGTGTGGATCTTAGATGTGTTGCATTAGAAGCCAGCATACAGTAGTCAGGTAAAATATAATTGAAATTGAAATACTGAAACATTGTACCTTGTTAATCTGAAATACAAATTATACTGGGTAACTCTCAATCCTAGAATCTACCAATGTAACAGACTGCTGATGAATATAGATTGATAGTCTCCTTAGAATCTCAAGGGGGCACATCAGAAATGTGTAGTTAAATGAGACCACTCATGAGCCCCACCTGAAGGTCCTAGGTAATGCCCTATGTGTTTATATTTTTAGCTATATCTCTGAGTTCAATAAAAGTGATCATAGTAGTTAGAAGAATTAATCAATAATATGGGGTTGAGCTACTGGGAAGAAAAGTATAAAGAAACTGGAAAGATAATTTAATATAGCTGTTATACCTGAATTCTTCTGAAAAGCCTGTTTATGTCCACAAGTTGTTTTTCTGGCAGCTTTTGTGTAGGCATTAAGTATCACTGCAAGACAATGGCCCTTTTGTTGTGGTCACCTTTCACTTAAAGTGAATGATATTGCATGGACAGTAACAGCATCTTAACTGCATGGAGCTTGTTAGAATCTCTTTACTATCTTTATATGAAGAACTCAGTGCCTTTGTTGCTATCATTCGGGATTCAGCTTTGAATCTTGAGTTTATTTTTAATTATACTATTAGTAACTCCTGACTTAGAAATCCTGCTTTCAGAGGTTTCCAGAAAAGCATAACTCATCTGCTGGTAACTTGATCTACCCAAGACTGTGTAAATCAGCAGGGATCATTAGAAATCCACTCCCTTCTGCCAGCAGCCTCTTCTGCATGTGATGTCACAGGCCAGATGCCTTAAAAATTATGGAAATGCCCAGCTGGAGTGGTTCAGCAGTTGAATGTTGACCTATGAACCAGTAGGTGACAGTTTAATTCCCAGTTAGGGCACATGCCGGGGTTGCTGGCTGGATCCCACGTGTGGGGCATGCAGGAGGCAGCTGATCAATGATTCCCTCTCATCATTGATGTTTCTAATCTCTTTCGCCTTCTCCCTTCCTGAAATCAATAAAAATATATGTAAATGTTATGCAAAAATGCATATAACTTTCTCGCATTTTCAGTTAATGCAAATCGGTTATTTTTATTTAAAACACAATTGCTACCCATTTGGTTCTCAATCACCCACCAAACATGACTCATAGTTTATAACCACATTTTCAAAAGAAAGACACAGTATTTGTAAAGAGAATAAAGAGAGCCCTAGAACCAAGCTAAAGTCTTTTTCTAGGTCCAAACTATCCACACCTTCTGTCCTTCCTCTTGTAAATAGATAAGTCTAGGCTTGATGTTAAGAATACTTAAGGTTGGCATCAGGGCCTGTGCACAGGAATGACCAGTAGCCAGAATGAGCAGTAGGATCTTCTAATAAACATGAAGCCTCCCCATCACTCAGAGGACTTGGGAGTACAAACATGCTGCTGTATAGTATTTGGTTCTGAAGAAATTTTTTCAAGTCTTTCTCAGCTTGTTAAAAGCATGATCTCCCAAAGAGGAGTGAGGAAAATTTAAGTGTCAATGATACAAGAAGTTACAGAATTTTGTATTGCAATGGGTTCTTAGAGATTGTTTGATCTGGCCTTTTAATTTTACAAATGTGGAGGATGTTGCTCAAAGAAATTCAGGGACTTGTCCAAAATCATGGCAACACAAACCAGAATGCAGGGCTTCTTCAACCAACTGTTATTCTAACTACAGCCTGTCCCGTGAGCACTAATAAAGTACCTAACCACTCAAATCAATGGCTTCTAAAAATCCTTCTGGTTTATTGTCTACATGCTTTGTGCCTTCAAGAAAAATATCTGAGAAACTTCTCAAATCTTTGTGTCAAAACTTTTCCATTTCTTTAAATTATTTTGTCACAGGCTCAGGTTTAAAGCGGGTGGCTTTTAAATTTCTAACCAAGGTTGAACTTAACAATATGAACATACAGTGATCTGTTACCATAATAGCATTTCATTGTAAACATGTACTAAATTTATTAACCTAAGTCTTATTAATGATCATTTAGTTTATATATATATATATATATATATATATATATATATATATATATATGTGTGTGTGTGTGTGTGTGTGTGTGTGTGTATACATATAAATATATATTTATACATATATTTCTTAATATATGTGTAAGTATATCAACAGATAAGTTTAGATAAGTGAATTTATTTTGATTTAATAATTACTTTAACCTACTGAACTTAATTTTTTGAAATATATAAGTAATTAATAACTATAAGTTGTGATTATGTTATTATTAATTGCCAGCTTACTTATATGAAAAGTGAAATGTTTGATTATCTTCATTTTTTCTTTCTGGATAGAGGGCTATCATTTAAACTCATTTCTCATTTGAATTTCCAGATCCCTTTGGTTCTAATCATTCAACCAAATTTACAAGGAAGTAGAACTGTGAATGTTCCGAACTCATGAAATATGGGAAAATGGCCATCAATGACTGTACAAAGACATATTAGTTTAGAACTGATTTTGGATGGAAACTCATTCAGTTCTCAGCTCAAATTAAGTAACTTTGTTGTGACATAGCAGTTAAAATCAGTTTAAGAGCTTCCTGAAATATCATTTAGAGCAAATATACAGACATCTTATTTAAAACCTGGAACACTGACAAACTCCAGCAGACTGGGTCTCACAGGCATTGAACTGTGGGAACATAGAGTCACAGTAGATCTGCTTCTCATTATCTAGATTTCAATGGCTTATCCATGAATAAGATGCAGCTATATGCTTAGATGAATCTGTTGGTTAAAATAAACCTTTATATTTCAGTTCAGTCTTCTATACTTACCTCTTTAATTAAAAATCTACTTTGTCTTGATTATAGCCATATCTGCCAAGTATTTTAAAAAATGAGGACTATTATAAAAGAAGACAAGTAAGCATATGTTGGCACATGTTAGGAATTTAAAATTTTTTAACCACAAAGTAAAAAAAAATTAACAACTAGATTTCAACATTAGTTACTTCAAAGAATTCATCCGTTCACTTTAAATGTATTTATTTTTTTAAAGAAACAGCCTGCTTTCTTCATGTGCTTTTTAATTTTGTGCCTTTTGTTCAACTAAAGGAAAGAAAATATCATTGGGCATAATTCTGAACTGCATTTTATGCTCTAAAGTTCTGTTTTAGTAAGGGTATTTTATTGAACACTAGAGGCCCGGTGGAGGGGTGGCCGCGGGGATTGGCCCACGGTGGTCATCCTGGTCAGCCGAGCAGCTGTGGAACCACCCTTTGAGTGGCTGCTGAATGAGGGATTTAGTCTGAGCTGATATTTCAAGGTACTGTCTTGGGTAAAGGCATGTTCTGTGTCCTGGAGGAGCCTGGCGGAGAGTTTTGCACCCCAAAGCCACTCTGTGAATGTCCTTGATGTGTGGTGCCAGGTTGGTGACACCATCAGGAATGTTCACGGCAGCCATGCTCCAAGATCCTCAGCCATCAGGACAGCCTCCCTGGGGAGTCCATAGTCACCTGCCCTCTTACCATCCACCTATGCCAGCTCCCGGCACTCTTTCTAACACACACCTTAGAGGGCCTGCATCAGCTGGTAGGGTCAGGCCAGAGTATGGACTGTCTCAGTATTTGATAGGTGCAGAGATTTGGCCTCACCCTGAGCTTGCTATCGGCTGCTTCTGCTGTGGGGGTGCACTGACCACCAGGGAGCAGCTCTTGTATTGAGCATCTGCCCCCTGGTGGTCAGTGTGTGTCATAGTGACTGGTCTACCTGTCATTCTGGTCATTCCATTTGCTCATTGGGCTTTTATATATATAGATAAACCTAAAGAGAGGCTTATGTACCAAAGGAAAGTTTCTGTGGTTAATGTGTTTGGAGAACTGCACATCATACCTTGGAAATTCTCAGTATACATTAACTTTGAATTTTGAACAATTTTCCAGTGGATGCCTATGCTGCTAGGACAGGGACCATACTTTGAAAACCATTATTTATAGGCCACCCTGCCAGGAAGCTACTAGACTCCTAGTAGCTCCATGGAAACAGGTACCAATTAGGTGGATAAAATGAGCAATCCTGGTACAGGGCGGAGGTAGTGACTCAGGACCAGAGGCTGCTAGTGCCCATGCCATACAGTTGCTATCTATAGAATGAGACCTCATTACTTCTAATATGCTGGAGGAAGGGCTATTCTCCATTCATAAACCCCGAGTGGTAAAATAGGACAGGAAGCAAGGTTTCCTTTATGTCAGATAGTCATAGCCTCAAGACTTGAGTCCAAGTGTCTCATAAGTCAGGGGTAGGGCACATTGTCTGCCAACCCTAAATTATGTGGTAGAAAAATAAGGTCAGAGGCCAAGTTTGTTTTATTTATTTATTTATTTATTTAGCTTCACATTTTCAGTTCCTGATCATGTCTCACAGCCCTGTGCTAAAGTCTCTCTCTCTGTCTGATTTCCAATCCTACTAAATGATGTATCTCATGATATTTCATTTCTGTTTTATGGAAATGCTTGGATATGGGAGTGTCTACCCAGCTACCATCAAAGGGATGAGCATAATCAGATTGTACATAAAATAAAGAATATTAAGGGGCATATCATCAACAGCTGAGGACAAATTCCAACCCACAATTTTATCCCTGCATTAGTAAATTAAACGGCAAAGGTATTAGTCAGATGGGGTGGCCCCCAGGGTAATCACCAACCAACTGATCCTGCAATCCGGGAGTCATTTGATAGTTTAGATCATAAATAGAAGATAACTGTTTTTCCAAAGGCAGGTGTCTCCCACACAGTTTAAGCATTAAGTGAATTATTTTATTTATTTTTGGCATCTAAGATGTTATCCAAATAGAAAATAGAATTTTGTGTGCTATTTTGTTGGTCATTCAAACAGATGTTTTCCACCTGATTAATATATCCTACATAACATGGATTAACCCATGTTAATCATCTCCTGCATGCAGGACAGGTAATATATATATCTGGGGCTTCAGGCATCACTATTGCCTTCCCTTTGGTGTTAATTGTGCTGACCATACTTCAGTGTTGCTCACCGTGATGTTAGCAGCTATAATCTCAGCTCCTATGTGTTGAAATGGTACAGGTTGGTCAAGGAGTAGGGTATAGTGTTCAACCCTTGGGTTAGAAGGATGATAGGAGAAAGATTCATTTGGCTGACTCATGGCAAGTAGGACTGTCAGAAAGAGTTGACTTCTGCATTAAATTTCATAGAACTATATACAAATAAATGAACATTTGATTATATGTTAATTTAATAAATTGATATAATTTTACTTTTTCTTTCTGATTCTATTTTCTGTGTTTCTTTTTATTGCCTCATTACAAAGGCTATAATCCCTAGTATAATATTGAATAGAATTTGTGGAAGTGGACATTATTGCAATTATTGCATTTTACTTGATCTTAGCAGAATAACTCAATCTTTCACCACCAAGTTTAATGTTAGCTTTGGGGTTTTTTATTAGAGACAATTTGTCAGATTTTTAATAAGTTTGATAAGGGACTTACTCTAACATACTATATATTAGGTATCCCAAATACATGAATACACACACTAACATCTGATACCTTACTTAATTTTCACTTCTTTTCAGTTTTAACTGATTTGAAATGACAGGTGAAGCCACACTAAACTTTGCACAAAGAAAATTTTCTCATTAGACTTTTTTTGGGGATACATAAAAGGCGGAGTTGACATTACAAAACCAGCAACAGTGGATGAATTGATAGCACACAAATACCAAACAAAATGAGTCTTGATGTTTGCCATTCTTTGATTAGAGTTATTAGCAGTGCCTGGACCAGAATGATCATCAGTTTTAAAATAAGTGTTGATAAAAAGAAGTATTAATTTCTATAGATTCTTTTAAATTTTGAAAATAAACTGTATGTTTAATAAACACTGACTTATAATCATTCAAGGTGTGTATACATTTTGGGACATCTTATACACATATACACACATAGATATGTATATATAGATGTATATATATATGTATATGACATAATCTTGGGAAATTATTTGAAAATAGAGACTTATCATTATCACAAAAGTATAATAGGCAGAAACCTCACTGAATTTCTTAAGAATAATTTGATCATTCAAAAGTACAAAATACCCTTATGTTTAAGCAGGAAATAATAGAAATAGCCAGTCCAAACAGTAAAAAGGAAGTTTGAAATTGTACAGAGGCAATAAAGCATCAAACAGACTGTCAAATTATAGCGGGAAGGCTGTGGAGTGTTGGGGAGAGGGGGAAAGAGATCAACCCTGATCTCTTTATATAAGCATAACCAATGGACACAAGACACTGGGGGGGAGGGGGCTGTAGGAGGGCATGTGACAGGGAGGGCATGTGACAAGGAGTAGGGGAGGCTGCAGGAAGGTCAATGGGGGAGGGAAAAAGGAGACATATGTACTACTATATGTAATACTTTAAACAATAAAAACAAAATTTTAAAAAAGGCTTAAAAAAAGAAAAAAATCATTACATGGGAATCCTTAGCTACGCTAATAAAATAGAAATATGCAAATTGACCATACATCCATGATGTCTATCAGCCAATTAAGCATGAGTATGCAAATTAACCCAGCAAAGATGGAGGGTTAATTTGCATACACAGGTGCCAAGCGGCCAGGCAGGGTGGGACGCCTGCTATGAGGCGGAGGGTGGGAGGCAGAGGGAGCTACAGGAGTGGTGCTCCAGCCGGGAGCAAAGACTGCAGGCTCCCGGGTGGCTGGGAGTGAAGCCAGGGGAAGCAAGGCCTATTCTTGCACGAATCTTTGTGCAATGGACCCCTAATATAAAATAATAACATCCAAAGGTTATATCTGGCTACTTTGAGATTTTCACTTTGTATTTGACTTTCAGCTGTTTGATAATGATGTGTCTGCACGTAGTTCACTTCTATGTATGTGGCTCGTGATTTGCTGAGTTACCTGTATCTGTCATTTACTGTAATTTTTAAAACATATTTTTATTGATTTCACAGATGAAGGGAGAGGGAGAAATAGAAACATCAATGATGAGAGAGAATTGTTGATTGGCTGCCTCCTGCACGCCCCAGGGATCAAGCCCACAACCAGGGCATGTGCCCTGACGTGAAATGGAACTGCGATTGTGGTTCATAGGTCAGTGCTCAACCACTGAGCCACACCAGCTGGGCTACTGTCATAATTTTTTAATGTTCACAGTCATTTTTTTTTTCCTCTGCAACTTCAAATGTGCAAGTGGCATTTTCTCACAGATCACATTAGGCACCATTTATGTATTTATGTACAATATTTTCTCTTTATTATTTACATTTATGTACCCTTTAATTTATCGTCATCAATTGGCTCCTCTTAAGCCCAAGTTTACTTTACCCTTTAATTTGTCATCATCAATCAGCTCTTCTTAAGCCCATCCATTGAATTTTTTATTTTAGATATTTCAGTTGTTTTTAAAAATTGTTTACAATTTTTGCTTAGACTTTCAACATAATAACTCATTATGGCCATCATTATGGTTTGTATGTCCTTAAACATATTTACAGTAATTGCTTTAAAATGTTTGCCAATTTAAACAACTGGATCAACTCAGTGTCCAATTTTATACATTGCTTTTCTTTTAACTACAATTTAACATGTTCCTATGTTTTTGCAAGTCTAGTAATATTTTTATTGGATGTTGGACTATTGTCTTGGTGTTAGAAAGCAAAAAATATTACTGGCTAATTACTTGGAACAGATAGCACTTTTAATTTTACTTTTTAAAAACGTGGATCTTTTTTGTTTTGTCCTCCATCTAAAGATAACTTTTTAGTCCTGTTTTAGTATGAAGTTGTGGCTTTCTGTAATTTCTATGGAAATCCTAACGTGAATAAAACAAAAGTCAGATGCTGTATTTTATCTCATTTGCATTTGACAGGAGCTGAGATAGCTGCTCAGCTTTTTCAAATATCCAGCTGTTGTTTTCCACTAAACTTCTTGGAGTTTTCCTTGTGTTTTCAAAGGTCAACCAAGGACTTCAGTAGAATTTATGGGCTGATTTGGGGACTCTTCCCCTTGTGGTTCCTTCCTTCTCAGGATTTCCCCTTCCATTTACATCTCCTCTCTTAGCACGAGACTGGCCTCTGTCACCTCAATTTGATAAAACAGCAGATTTCTGCTTGAATTATAACTGCCTGGCGCCATATAAATTGGAAAATACCTTCACAAAAAAAAGTCAAATAAATGTGCATCTGACCTAATGCAACTTAATTCTTTTGAGGGTTGAATTTATCATAATTTCTGCTTCCTTTTGGTCATTTTAATGTGCCTTCAAATTGGTTTATAGATTATTTTGTTATAATAGTCATTTACAGGAGAGTTAACCTTGATATATAATATATAAGGAACTCTATCTTTACCACAATCTAAACTTAATTTCCTTCATGACATTTACAATCATCTCTTCATGGCCCTCTGGCCCTGAATGTACTTTGAATTTGAGCCCAGGTTATTTTTATCCACTCATAGTTGAGCTTTTTGCCTTGACCTCAGAAGGATTCTCTTTTTATACTCAATGAAATTCACTAGGCTATATCTGGGCCCATATTACCACATATCAGTTTATTTATTTGTAAACATTTGTCACCTACTATGTACCAGCTATTAAAAAGATTGTTGGGGCCGAAACCGGTTTGGCTCAGTTGGTAGAGCGTTGGCCTGTGGACTGAAGGGTCCAGGTTCGATTGTATCTTGATTGTGGGCATGTCCCCAGTGGGGGGGTCTGCAGGAGTCAGCTGATCTATGACTCTCTCTCATCGATATTTCTAACTATCTCCCTTCCTCTCTGTAACAAATCAATAAAAATATATTTTAAAAAAAGATTGTTGTGGATATAGCAATAAACAAAACAACATAATTATATTGTAATAGGAGATCCATTTTATAGTAAGAAGAGAAAGAAAATGCAAATGATATTAGGAATACCATTTCTAATGATATTAGAAATACCATTACTAATATTTTCTTATTTCTTTTTTTCATATTTCTATTTTCTTTACTGCCATCACTTGATAAATATAACATAATGCATAGCATTTAACAATAGCATGCCAGTTCCTTCTTTATGTTTCTCTAAAAGTTTCTTCTTTATCAATAGCATTATATACACCAATCAGTTGTTTCTATGGCTTTGGTTTGTTTATTGAAGTTTGAGTGGTTAGTTGTTGTTGTTTTTTGTTTTTTTGTTTGTTTGGGGTTTTTTTTGGGGGGGGGGTTGAATAATATAGTTGTCTTCCACAGAAATTTTATTCAGATGATTTCTAGGAAAGATATATCATATTTTATATTCTTCAATCCATATATGAATATTCATTGATATGTCTTAAATAGAATCCCCATGCTTCACTCTATATTTTCATTTATTATTATTTTTAAAAAATATTTTTATTGATTTCAGAGAAAAAGGGAAAGGAAGAGAGAGATAGAAACATCAGTGATAAGAGAGAATTACTGATTGGCTGCCTCCTGCACACCCCCAAGAATGGAGTCTGCAATCCACGCATGTGCCCTTGACCAGAATCTAACATGGGACCCTTCAGCCTGCAGGTTGGCGCTCTGTCTACTAAGACATACTGGTTAGGGCCACTCTATATTTTTAAAATATTTTTTATTGATTTCAGAAATGAGAGAGAGAGAGAGAGAGAGAGAGAGAGAGAGAGAGAGAGAGAGAGAGAGAGGAGAAAAAAACAACAACAAAAACACATCACTGATGAGAGAGAATCATTGACCTGCTACCTCCTGCATGCCTCATACTGGGGACCCAGACCAAAATAGGGGCACGTACCCTGATCAGGAATCGAACCGTGACCAAGGCTCAACCACTGAAGCACACAAGCCGGGCATGTATTTTTTACCATGTAAACACACACAAACACATACACACACACACAAAAAAAAAAACCAAACAAACAAACAAAAAAACCTATAAAAACTCTGCCTTTTTAAGAAAACAAATGAGATGGGTTTGTTCCATGTGTACAATGATGCAAAGTGGAATTTACGACCAAGCAGAAACCACTTCATCCAAAGCTACCAGCACTGGTGCATGAGATGTCACAAAGCAGTTCCAAAGGAATGTCACAGGGAAATGCTCTCTGGCTTTGGAACAGATTGTGTGTTTGAATGTGTGTGTGATATATTAGCACATTTTCCAACAGCTCAGCTTTCTTTGTGCTTCCTGTTGAAAGTTAGTATTGATATACACATGAAACCTAACAAAATCAAAATGAATGTTACATAGTAATAGGAATACGGGGTCTTCTGAACTTTAAAATCACAAGTTCATAAAATATTAAAGCATGAGTAGAAACTACTGTTTACAATATTGATTTTCAAACTGTGAACAGTGGGGCTCTAGCATTCTCTTAGAGTTGTAGCAAAGGCTAATAGATTTGTGTGCAAGGTCAAGGGTGAATGGGGTAGCAGGTAGGCAGCGTGACTCCAAGGATGTTTAATGGACTATATTTCCTGTCCATCCAGTTGGGCACAAACTCCATTTCCATACGCACATAGACATGCCGGCACATTTCATGCACCAGTTCTGATTTTTATCAGTTTTATATAGTGGCGTTCTATAAGAGATTACTTTTGAGAAAAACTTGCTTTTGTTAAGAAAATATTTTAACATTGATGATTTAGTTCAACTCTGTCATTTAGCAGACAGAGATATTCAGAATCACAGAGGATGTGACATTCCCAGGATCATGCTGCTATTTAATGGTCACGCTACATCTTCTAACACTGAAGGAAAGCTCACTCACGCAGGCCCTAACCAAATCACAAGAGAGTTCTGGGATATAGTAAATACACTTCTGCATAAATAGGAAAGCTAAAGAGGAGCTGAAGGTGTTTATTTAAGACCCATGTGCTGCTGGCAGTGTCAGAAATTGCTGTTGTTACCTGTTCAACCTCCACTAAATACTCACTTCATTGGGTCTAAATACTAATTCATCTACCCATTATAAAAAGATTAACATATATATGTATATGTATATATATCATGTGCACATGATGAGGACATGTAAGAGAATACAACTGGTATAGTCTCTATCATTATAGCTTTTGCATTTTATTAATAAACTAGAGGCCCGGTGCATGAAATTAATGCATGAAGGGTGTGTCCCTCAGCCCAGCATACACCCTCTCCAATCTGGGGCTCCTCAAGGGATATCCAACTCCAGTTGGACCAGGCCTAAACGGGCAATTGAATATCCCTCTCCAATCCAGGACTGCTGGCTCCCAACTGCTTGCCTACCTGCCTTCCTGATTGCCCTAATAGCTTCTTCCTGCCAGCCTGATCATCCCCAAACCACTCCCCTGACAGCCTGATTGATGTCTAACCCCTCTCCCCTGCAAGCCTGCCCCCCCCCTAACTACTCTCTCCTGCAGGCCTGGATACCGCCCTACTGCCCTTCCCTGCAGGCCCAATCATCCCCAACTGCCCTCCCCTGCTGTCCTGATCCCTCCCAACTATCCTTCCCTGCTGGCCATCTTGTGGCAGTCATATTGTGTCCACATGGGGCTGCTATATTTGATCACATGGGGGCAGCTATCCTGTGTGTTGGAGTGATGGTCAATTTACATATTATTTTATTAGATAGGACTAGAGGCCCAATGCACAAAATTCACCCCTCCCTGCTGCTATCATGGCTGGGGGCCTCTGCTGCCTCTGCCACGGCCCCCATCCATTGCTGTTTTGTCTGGAAGGAAGGACATCCTGGATGAAGGACGTCTGATCTAACTAGCATATTATGCTTTTATTATTATAGATTGCTTTTATTATTATAGATTGACAAATAAAAATAAATGTATATGTACTTTAGGGCATAAAAATTTTATATTGTAACTTGAACAGTAATACAAAAATAGCTACTGTTTATTGAAATCTAGGGGCTCTGTCAATATACATATATATCTTACCATTCTACAGAGTAGTTATTATTATTCCCATTTTGCAGGTGAAGATGTTGGTACACATGGAAGTTAAAAAATGTACCCAAGTTCATTATATCCAGGAGCAAAATTCAAGTTTTCCTAGTTCTAAACTCTCAGGTGGGTGTAAGACATTTTCTGTCTTTAAAAATTCCTAATAAAAATTATATCTAAGGGGCCCTAGCTGGTATGGCTCAATGGATAGAGTGTCAGCCTGCGGACCAAAGGATCCTGGGTTCAATTCCAGTCAAGGGCACATACCTAGGTTGTAGGCTCCAACCTGGCCTGAATGTGTTGCTCTCACATCAATGTCTCTCTTTGTCTTTTCCTCTCTCTTCCACTCTCCCCCCAAAAAAAAATCAATGGAAAAGTATCCTCAGTTTAGGATTAGGAGAGAGAGAGAGAGAGAGAGAGAGAGAGAGAGAGAGAGAGAGAGAGGGAGGGAGGGAGGGAGGAAGGGAGAGAGAGAGAGAGAGAGAGAGAGAGAGAGAGAGATTAAGGGATACATTTTGTAAAAAATCACCATACAGCCGAAGCCAGTTTGGCTCAGTGGTAGAGCGTCCGTCTGCGGACTGAAAGATCCCGGGTTCGATTCCGGTCAAGGGCATGTACATTGGTTGTGGGCACATCCCCGGTAGGGGGTGTGCAAGAGGCAGCTGGTCGATGTTTCTCTCTCATCGACATTTCTGGCTCTATCTCTCTCCCTTCCTCTCTGTAAAAAATCAATAAAATATATTTTTTAAAAATCACCATACAAATGTTAGAAATATATAATATTTTACCTAATTTATGTTTCTACCAACAAATTATGCCTTAAAAAGCAAAGTTCTGATTAATAATTGAATGTCTTTCCAATATGTAAAAATGTGTAATATATATAAATCTATAGTGAACCAGGCCCTTAACTTCAACTTTTTGAAATTAAATATAATACAAAAGCTTTGCTCTACAAGTGCATTTAATCCTCTGGAGGTGTTGTACACATTTGCAGTCTGTGGCTAAATCATGGCCGTTTGAACACACTAGCACTGTTATTTTCCTTTGGCATCCATTCTTAGTGTTCAGTATTCTTAACAGGAAACAATTATGGATGGATTAGTTAAATATATATATATATATATATATATATATATATATATATATAGTTAGTATATATATAGTTAGTATATATATACTCATATATATATGGGTATATATATATTTAGTATGTATATATATACACACACACACAGACACACACACACACACACACACACACACATATATCCCAGGCATGTAAAATTACTTCTATTTATGTAGAGGCAAAGACTCTAGTAAGCAACTAGGAAGAAGAAGAAAAATATTTTAAGGTCTAATGAGAAGATTTTTTAGATGCCGTTTTATTAACCGTGATCTGAGAACAGCTTAATCTAATGTTAAGGTTACAATGCCACTAATCTAGCCTCTAATTTTTTAAAATTTTGTTTTCATAAAGAAAAAATTATGGAATTGTGATTATTTCCATAATTTGTATTTTGTTCATTGATACAAATTGATATCCTCTTGTTCTGTGTCTGTGACTTGCTGAGTATTAATCATGTTCTGTTTCAATGATACGTGACTGGGTATACTCTTTTTTCTTGACCTTAAAAATATCAATTAAATTCAACATATGTGGTGCTGACAGTGCCAATAATTATTTTAAAATGGCATCTATATGAATGGCTTTGACCAGGTTCATGTATGTGCAGGTAATGACAGCATTGTAAGATGCCATAAACTATATTTTACAGATGGAGTTCAGATATGCTAAAAAGAAGAGGGGAGAAATAAACTATTGTTTGCCACTACCATTTTTATTTTATTTATTCAGGATTTAAAGTGGTGTTTGCTGTGTCATTTTAGTAAAGTGTCTTCCTATAATTAAATACTTTACCTACTTGAACATACAGGCATTGGTGAGAGGCACCATTTTATTTTGTGTCATTTTGCAACTAAAAAGGACAGGAAAAATCATTAAGCATGTGCTTGTGGCATTGGTTAATAGAATTATGTACCTAATAAAGTTCTAAACTGTGAGGCTTAAAGCTTACTTCTTAAATCAAAAATGTGTGTTTGAATAGCTGGCGAATTTTGATAATTCAAATTCTGATTCAGTAATTCTGAGGTAAGGCCCGAGATTCCGCCTTGCCAGTAAGTCCTCAGGCCTCACCAGCTCTGCTGGTCTGCACTCCTCACCATGTGTAAGGAGCAAAGCTGTACCTAGAACACTTACTTCCCCTCAGTGGACTGAAATCTCTCCTCTCCTCTACACCTTTGACTCTTCTAGTCAAATTTTTCCTTTTGTTGTGGGTTAAATTATCTTCCCCCAAAAAAGACATGCTGCTGCCCTAACTCCTAGTACCTGTGAATGGGGTCGTATATGGAAATGGGGTCCTTGTAGATATTATTAAGGCAACATGAGGGTTTTAGGTTGCACCCTGAGCCATATGATTGGTGCCCTTACAAGATGAGGGAAATATGGACACACAAACTCATGAGGGGGTACATGAAAAGTTCACAGGGACTCAAGTGAAGACGGATGCAGAGATGACTGATGCATCTATATACCAAGAATCCCCAGAACTGGGAGAGAGGCATGGAACAGAGTCTCTTCCAGAGCTTTTAGAGGAAACCAACCCTGCTGACATTTTGATTTTGGATTCCTATCTTTTAGAACTGTGAGAAAATACATTTCCATGGTTTTAAACCCTCTAATTCTGAGATACTTAGTTCCCAAGGCCCAAGGAAACTATCAATAATAGAGTCCTCCCTCTGTATCCGCAGGGGATTGCTTCCCGGTTCCCTGCAGACACCCAAATCCTAAGGAAGCCCAGGACCCTTCTACAAAGGCTGAGAAAAATATATACAGTTGGTCTGCCACATCAATGGGTTCCCAACTGTGTATCAAAATTACTGTTTTCAATCTGATACATAAATTTTGCAGATACATAAAATCTGCAGTTTAATCTGATGCAGAGCCCACAGGTAATGGAAGGCCTACGGTACCCAGTTATATGCTTTAATGTCTAGTTGCTATGGTTTTCAGCATAATACTTATCCATCAGAGAATAAAACTAAGTGAAAAAAATATCTTTCTTTGCAAGCAGTAAAGAGATTAAAAATAATTTGTTTCTTCTCAGCACCCCCTCCAAAAGTTTTATCATCACTGAATCATTGATTACCTAAGATGTCAAGAATGTTTAACTTCCTTGTGAACCTCAAGCATGAGAAGTCTTTGATTGTTTTTATTTCTTCTGACATGCAGTTTGCTTAGTGCATTTTCTACCTGATTACCCGCTTTGTGTGGAAGATATAAAAATGACCTAAAACTGCCCAGGGGCTCCAGGACTGTTGGTGCAGATATGCTTCTGAGAAACAGAGCCCTGGGACTAATTTTTCTCAGATTCCCAAGTGATGGAACTACTTAGTAGCATTTTTCCCTTTTTTGGAAATGAGTCACAATGGATGTCAACCCCCTGACCCTCTTTATTCCTATTCTATGCAGCTCTTTCCTGGAGCTCTTCACTACATATAGCTAGGCAAAGCAGGGTGAGATCATTTCCCTCTGCCAATTGTATGAGAGAAAATTATTATCCATTCCTTTTTTTTTTTTCCTTAGAGAAAGGAGGCATTTGGTAGAATTAAATAAGGAACCCGAGGTAATGCATAGCATTTAAAATATTTTCCCTTTGCCGAAACTGGTTTGGCTCAGTGGATAGACTCAGAGCATCGGTCTGCAGACTGAAAGGGCCCAGGTTTGATTCCAGTCAAGGGCATGTACATTGGTTGTGGGCATATCCCTGGTGGGGGGTGTGCAGGAGGCAGCTGGTCGATGTTTCTCTCTCATTGATGTTTCTAGCTTTCTATCCCTCTCCCTTCCTCTCTGTGAAAAATAAATAAAATATATTTAAAAATTTAAAAAAATATTTTCCCTTTGTTATTCAAAGAACAGTGCAGAATGGGGAAAGGATAACACATTTTCATAACTTAAATACAGATGAGTAATTGCAGCATTGCAACTCATATTTGGTGTTCTTGTTGTTTTGGTAAAGTGTTCATCTATCCCTACTAATTACTTTATCTGATTAAACATGTTAGCACTGGTAAGGAACATCGTTTTGTTTCAGGTGTCACTTTGCAGCAAGGTAAAAAGGAACCAAAGGAAAAATCATAAATGGTGTGCCCATGGGAATAGATGATGCCAAGAAAGAACAAGAAATGAAGTTAATTTCTGGAGAATGAGTCCTACTGCTCTTTAATGAAGATGTTTAACTTGAAGTATTTCCTCCTGGGCTTTCCTGCAATGAATAGTGGCATAGAAGTCTGTGTTGTGAATCCCATGCTGTATCCTTTCAGGATGGAGACACTCATTTCCCAGGTGATGGGAAACATGGCTCATTGAGGGTCTCAGTGGAGTCCCTTTGATGGGATCCATGGCCACACCCATTGGGGGATGATTGGAGAGGCAGCCTGTATCCAATGGCTATTTGATGCAGGGTTCCAAGGCTCAAGCTCCGTGCCTCCAGGAAATATAACTCTCAAGGCCACCCCAAGGGATTGGCCAAGACCTTTGCTATGATTACATTACAGTTCAATACTAGTATCTCATATCCTGTCTTCTTTCATTAACTGCTATTGATCCTAGGGATGCTTCCCCACAATCTCAGAATCTCTATTGGTTTCTCAGCTAACCAGGCTTAGAAAAGTTTATAAATTCAAGAAACATAAGACATAATGAAGGCTACTGAATGGTAATAGTGAATACTGTTACTGAGAGTGAATACTGATCGTGAAGGCTACTGACACTAGATCTAGTATATATGTTAGGTAAAATAACGATCCCCCAAAGATATTCAAGTTCTAATCCCCGGCATCTGTGAAAATGTTACCTTACCTTATGTCAGAAATGACTCTGGAGATGTGATTAAGTTTTGGATCTAAAGATGGGGAAATTACACTGGATTATCCATATGAGCCCAATGTAATCTCGAGGGACTTTAAAGATGGAGAAAGGAGCCCGGCTGGTGTGGCTCAGTTAGTTGAGCATCATCCTATCACCAAGAGGTCGCTGGTTGGATTCCTGGTCAGGGCACATGCCCAGGTTACAGGCTTGATCTCCAATAGGGGGCGTGCAGCTGGCAATTGGTCAATGTTACTCTCTCATCAATGTTTCTCTCTCTCTCTCTCTCTCTCCCTCTCCCTAAAAAATCAATAAAAAACATTAAAAAAAAAAAAAACTGGAGAAAGGAAACAAAAGAAAGTAGGGAAAGACATGTGACAATGGAAAACAAGGTCAGAATATGATATGACTCAGCCCACTGCTGGCTTTGAAGATAAAGAAAGGGCCACTGCCAGGGAATGCTGATAGCCTCTGGAAACTAGAGGCTCAGAGAAAGGAATTCTCCCCAAGAGACTCCAGAAAGAAATGAAGCTCTGTTGACCCTTTCACCACATGATTTGTAACCTAAAGAACTGTAAGATAGTAGGTAGGTAATACCAAGTTTGTGGTATTTTGTTACAGCAGCAACAGAAAAGTAAATTTCCTGTGCATGCTCAATGATGCAAGCTGTACAGTGAAATCAGTGTCATCATTTTATGACAATTAACACTGGATACCATGGTCTGGCTGAGGTACTGAACTTGGTCTGCTCAGTTCTTCACTGTCTGCCCAATTCTGGTGATCACATTCCATTCTCACCCCTTCATGCTTATAGTTGATCAACAGCAAGCTGGACCACAACTGGGTATGTCTTGACGCAGAGCCACAGGGTCAGAACACCATAGTTTCAGGATGACAATGTCAGGTGGCCTCATAGGATAATCCTTGTAGTTCTTTGGATCTAGGTCCAAATCCCAGCATCAAAATTTATTAGCTGTGTAGCAAAATCAATCACCCAGCTTCTCTGAGCCTCCTATTCTCATCTATCCAATTGGGGTAATACATAACTTACAGAGTTGTTATGAATATTAAATTACATCATGTTCTTACGCAGTGTCTTACACAGAACAGGCCCTTAATAAATATATGCTTTTTTTTTTTTTTATTATTGCAACATGGTTCAACCTTTCATTCTCTCAGCATATACTTTGTAATCCCCTACTGTATGCTAAGAATTGCTTTCCCAAGGTATTTAATCATCACTCAAAGATAGAACTGAAATAGATTTTTCAGGATTCGAGAATTTCAGACCACAGACACAATACCTATTACTGTATCCAGAAGTAAATGTACATATATGTGATGGTTAATGAATTAATTCATTGACAAATGGCTTTGATCATTATAGTTCAATGTGGACTGATTTCATGTTATCTATTAGCAGCCATATGAAACTAGCTTACACTAGCCCAAAACACAAATTACACACAGAGAATCTGAAGAATACAACATTTTCCCCAGAGTCCTTGAAAAAAAAATATGATTTAGTAGAATTCATCTAAAATGCAGGGGAAAACTTCAGAGCATTTGAGGTTACGACCGAATATGTATTTTTACCCTTAGGTTATTTGACTAGAACAGCATATGCACATTCAGTATTTCATTAAAAAGCACATTCCTGCCCAGAGACATAACAGATACATTTGCAGTGAAAGAATTTTATTTATTTTCCTATTGCCTACTCTGCCAGAACCACATGGAAAAAGACCAAAAGGTTTATTACATTTATAAATCCACTCACCTCGCTTTGAAATACTTTTCTCTAAATACCCATTAAAGTGATTTTATTACCTTCAGTTCGTGTTGAAATGTTTAGACTTAAACTCATCAAAGAAATAATTAGCAAAATGTAAGACAAATAAGAGTATAACTATATAGACTCAATAAATCAAATGCAAACAAATACCTTCTATGAGTAAAAATATTTAAAAAAACAAAACAAAACTATTTTGTGAAACCTAAAGGGTCATTATAGGGATGAATAAGTATAGTGTTTGAGTATAAATAAACCTTTACACATTTATTTCTTTATTTTACAAAGAAAAGGTCTAGTGAACTCAAACACATGAGAGGAGAGAAAGAATAATAGAAAATGCTTGCTGTAATGGGCTTGTATTACACTGGTTAAAGTCTCTACTCTCAGTGGAGAATGATGCCATCAATGGATCTAGACATGGCTAAAATAATTCTTTCAGTATTTTAGTGGATTCTAAAACCAATTCCACAATCTTATACCATTAAGGCTAATGTGAAATTATTTATGAAATTACTAAGAGAGCTAAAGGAGCCTTCAAAATAGGTTAGTAGAAACTTTTCATTTTATAGAAAAGGAAATTAAAGGTCTGAAGAGATGTATTACAATCCAATTTATGAGTCACCCCAAATCAGATTTAGTTTTGAATTTTGTTTTTGACCCCTAGTGTGTTATTCAGTTTTATCACCACCTCACTTAACAGGTTTAGTTTGAAATGATTTTTGATTATTTTCCAAGATCCAGTGTACATTCAAATGAGATTTGCTCCTAAAGTTTTTCCAGAAATGTGCCCCAAGTCTTTGAAAATAATTCTAAGTAAGAGCAACAGAATGTCTCCAAGGCAAATTAGTATCGTCTAGAGCAGCACTGTCCAATAAAAATATTTTCTAATATGTTGAAAGAAAGTAAAAGGAACAGATGGATAAATTTTAGTAATATTTAACTCTATATATCAAACATATAATTATTTCAACATGTAATAACTGTTAGCGTTAGTAATTACATATTTCATATCTTTAATTCTTAGTCTTCAAAATCACTGTGAATTTCACATTTATGACACATCTCAGTTTGAACTTGACATAGTATTTCAAGTGCTCAATAGCCAATTGTGGGATGTGGCTAACATTGGACAATATTAATCTAGAGTGACAATCATTCAAATTCTGCATTGAAATTAAACTTCTTGAGTTTAATTATAAGCATGAATAATTGTTGAATAAATATTCAATGGGCAATTGGGGATACCCTGAATATTAGAAACTACACTGTTCTATTCTGGAATTCATGTCACATGGATCCTCTATGTCTTTTCTTCTCCCTCCCCCCTTTTTTAAAATGTATCTCTTTCCCCATTTATGCTATGTTCTGGGAGATTTCTTATAACTGCCCTTTAATTTGTTGGCTTGATTTTCTATAAGGTCTTATCAGTTTTTCAAGGTTTCCATTGCACATTTAAATTTGATAATTTTGTTTTTCATTGGAGACACTATTTCTTAATCTCAGACTATTATCCTTGATAGATTTATTTTACCTTTAAGTCTCCCTGATACCCCAGGTTGTATATTATTAATTTTCTCCATTCTTTGAATGTATGCCATTTAATTACTCAGAATAAGTTTCCCTTTTTTGTATTATGTAAATTTGTATAAGTAATATATTGGTAATTTATTTCAAAATACAGTGGCAAAAAAGTGTTGTGTTAACTTTTAGTTCACACCTAAGGCACATGTTTGAAGCCACTAAGTGCATGGCTTTATCAGTAAGGGGTTAAAATAACATAATTAAATGTACACCAGAAGGAACATCACCTTAAAGGTTGTTGGAAATTAGTTTGGTGAATTTTAATGACACTCAAGATATGTGGTTCACATGGCAACACATTTCTGATGAACAATATGTAATCATCTAGTCCAGCCCAGGTGCTGAAACCTTTGGAGTAACACATGACATCCAAAGTCTGCATGGCCCAGAGTCTGTATAACAAAGAGGACTGTACAGATAAGCTCAACAATAAGCTAGGCTGATTCTACTGTCAGATGTGTTTGTAATCAACTTTGAATGAATTTCTCAGGCAAGATCCTCTTTGGTGTACCTGAAGACAACGAATGCATTCACCCCCAATTTTGCAAGAGCATGGATGACTGTGTTTGTATCTTCCTATTGATTAATGTGGTTCATGTGGCAGATTTGGTCTAAACCTACTTTTCATTTTCACAGACCACCTGACAACCCGACACCATAGAGTACCCACACAACGCTGATCTCCAGCAGCTACCAATAGTTGAACAGCCAATTGGGTCAGGTCAGTTAAAAATAACAGATTCAATCTTTTTTTTCTCCATTCATTTCTTAATCCTCACAAAAAACAGTCTGCAATTGTGTTACTGTCATGTAAGTACCTGTTAGATGTTACCTGGCTCTCTGTTAGGTCTTAGGAAAATGTGTTCTTTCTCTAGTTTTGCTGGTTTGTTTTGCTTGTGAGTCATAGAGAGGGAGTACCTAGTGTGAACAGTTGAGAAGTAAGAGAAATATTTGTGATGCCCGACTGAAGAACCTCATCTCTGGCTAGTGTACCTGCCTCATGTTCAGGTAATGTCCCTGAGAAGATGGGCATGCCTCTTCCAGGACTGGGCAATCCCCACAGTGTTAGGTGGGGTCAAGATTATCTGACTCCATGGCATCCTGCAATAATTGCTCACCATTTCTGTCTCTAACTATTTTCTTCTACTTGTCTGAGTCATCTCCCATGTAGTCATGGCTGCCTGGACTTCTATGAAATTATGGGCTAGAGAGGGACAAGTACGTTTGAAGACTCTTAAGGGCTTTCAATGATCACATGGTAATTTCCATTCCATGAGGAAAAGGCAAGAAAAGATTTTTAGAGCATTGATATTGCAACATACTCTCCAGTGTCATTTCAATGTTGTTCTTCCTATCACACTACAATCCAACCAAATTCCCTTTTAAAGGGGGTCAAAGCTTTATAATTCTTTTGCTAGCTATCTGGTCCTTCTGTAGTTTCTATTATTGGCCTTTACATACAGCATTATATTTGAGATGGTTCAGGATTACAGCAATTCAACAGATCCCAGGGGATGGGTTCCTGCAGAGAGCTCTAAATAAAACACAGAGAAGCACCGATCAGACCATCAAACCTCAGAGGGAAGGTAGGGGAGGATGAGGGCAAGGGGGAGAGATCAACCAAAGGACTTGTATGCATGCATATAAGCCTAACCAATGGACACAGACCCCTGGGGGTGAGAGCATGAAGGGGGTGGGGTTTGAGAGGGTAAGGGTGTGTATAAGGACACATATGAAATACCTTAATCAGCAAAGAAAAAAATAAAAAATAAAACATCAGTAACTCTACTCCTGCTACCTTCTGAGGTCCAAATGTGATAGCTAAAACATTCTGAATTACTAGTGTCCGATATAGAAAAGTAATTATACCAGTTCAGGGCCATTCACAGCAAATATTCATCTTAAAAACATAATGAAAGATTATATCAGCCCTTTCTTTTAAAAAAAAGGTTTATAATTTGTATTTAATTTATATACTAGCATTTACTAATCCATACCAATGATATTTAAATAGTAAGCATCCTTATTATTAACTAGTGACCCAGTGCACAAAATTCATGCACATTAAAAGGGGGTTAATTAGAGGAAATAATTTAATATTGCTATTTGTCCTTTCTCTATAATAGAAGTACTGGAGATGAAAGAAAATTAGTAAAATGTATTTGAAAACCTTGCTCCTGTCAGAGTCTGGGGCACACCATGGGACCCAGAATCAATTCCCCACTCACCCACCCACATGCACCTCAAAATCACATGAGACCCAGACCTGGCTGCCCTCCCCTCCCCAATTGGGCTAGATCCAGACCTGCCAGCCCCTTGTCAAGCCCTGCCAGGCCGGGAGCATAGCCTCAGGGCCCCTGGCTCAGCACCAGGATGGGGGGCATGGCCTGAGGTTCCCCAGCCCAGACCGGGGTGCATGCCTAAGATCCTCCAACAAGCCCTGCCAGGTGGGGGCATAGCCTGAGGTCCCCTGTCAACTCCTCCAGGTGGCGGGGGGGGGGGGGGGGAGGAAGCTTCAGGTCCCCCTTCAAGCCCTATGGGCAGGGGCACAGCCTGAGTTCCCCCAATCTAGCACTGGGGTGCACCTTGTGGTCCCTTGTCAAGCCCCGCTGGGTGGGGGCAGGCCTGAGGTTCCCTGTCAAACCCCACGGAGGTGGGGGAGGCCGTAGCCTCAGGCCCCTGCTGATTGCTCATTAAGGCTCCTTATGGGAACTTGGCCTCAGCTGTGGGTGCAGCCATCTTTCTGGCAGAGTGATGGTCAATTAGCATATTCCTCTTTATTAGATAGGATTTTATATTCATAATTTCAGGCCTTCTAAATTAATGGCCTTCTGAATTTTAAAATATTATATTTATTCTTTCATTTCATATAATCAGTGACTGAGGACATGGGAAAGGGAAAAATTGAATGTTAAATGAAATTAAAATCCTAACTTGAAAACCACACATCAATTCCAATTTCAATTTTTTTCATCAATTCCAACTTCAAATTTGTTGTATGTTGATTTTACTTCTTCCTTTTTCTGCCCTGAAAGAACAGCTGGACATGTTATAATATTAATGAAGCCTAGGATTCACTCTTTTGATTGACTTTCATAGCCTCACTGTATGCACAACATATAGTATTCTTTCAAGGCATTGCTCTTTTGAAAGGCATGCATTTAATAATATGTAAACTGATTGGGTACATAATAACTAAAAGACTCAACTCAGAAAGGAAACTGATTTTATATTCTTATGTCTATCATTTCATTTGTAAAAAGCTTGAAATGTGTACTCCCAATGCATGAAACCTAGCTTGACACTAATCTTTTATTTACTAAGTACAGAGTTTCCTATTTTGGATCTTTAGATTCTACTAGGATCAAATTGCTTTCTCACGTCATGATCTTGTAATGAGGATGCTGCATAATTGGAGGAGTAATTGATTAAAAAGAACTGCAAGTCTCTGAAAGTATGCCAAAAATATCCTGGAACCATCAACCCTAAATGACTCCAAAAATAATACTTTATGTTCTAAAAGAAAACAGCAACAAAAAACCATGGTGCTATTTTTTTTTTCCCCCTCAAAATATTTTAAACTGTCATTTTTAAGGCCCAATGACAGTTGAAATGTTTGAAAGCTATTTGGGAGGATTGTAGCAACAGAAGCAAAAGTATGTAGTTCAGGTAGAATGAACATGGTTGTCAAAAAAGGCATCTGTCAGGAGGAAAATTCTGCAGCCTGATAGTTCTCACTTCCAATTACAGCAGTAGGTACAATATTAAAAAGTTCTGCAGTGACAGTCAGATGCTGTACTCGGCTGACACTGTTACTTGTGTTGTTTTCTCTTTTAGAAAATGTGTGCTTCTAGGAGCTATGTATTGTGCAAAAGTCAGGTATTTTTGCATATGGATTTCCCCTCACCTGTTAATGTATGTAATAAGCTAACTTCTCATTGAGTCTTTTTCGTACAAGACAGGACTCTGAACATTCAAAATTAAGCATCTAGCTGTTAAATTTTTAATAATTTCAGAGCAAGCTTGAAATATGGAAACTATTGCTAAAACTACCTGCAGGGTAATGAATCTTAATAGAGTTAAAAGATAATGTGGAAATAGGTCAATAAATCTCATTAATATTTCTAACCTAGAAAACCAAAGGAATATTAAGATAACATTCAGCAGAAAATGAACAGACATTTTCTTTTCAGTCTAAATATGTATTTACTCTGGAACTGTAGGCATATACATATGAACTTATTTTGTTTGCAGCTATATATGCCAATATACTCAAACCCAGTGACCTGTGAGCTTCCCTGAAATGCTTTTTAGCTTTAATTTTAGGTCAAGGGGATAAGTATAAATAAAAAGGAACAAGCTCACATAAAAATCCTATATAATAAAAGCCTAATATGCTAAGTGTCTAGTCATCTGGTCGGCCATTCAACCAATCAAAGCATAATATGCTAATGATATGCTAAGGCCACTCAACTGCTCTCTATGATGAGCACTGATCACCATGGGGCAGATGCTCTAACTGGTAAGTTAGCTTGTTGCCAGGGTCTGGCCAATCAGGACTGAGTGAGATGGGCCAGACATGCCCTGGAACCCTTCTGCAATCCCTCCCTGGCTGACCATCCTCCTGTGTCCCTCCCCAGCCCCGATTGTGCACCAGTGGGGTCCCTCTGCCTAGACTATGCCCTCTTACAATCCGGGCTGACGGACACCCCCCACACTCCGAGTGCACAAATTTCATGCAAAAGGCCTCTAGTTACTTAATAAAATAATTACATGCTTTTAGAGGTGAAATGAAAGTTTAACTATGTCTTTCTTGCATTTTCATCATCCACACATATGAAGTGTTAAACCATGAGAGTGACTATAAAACTACCCCATAGTGACACTGTGAAGTCCTTAATTAGTTAAGAAATAGTATGTTTAACATTCCTTTTTTCTTACAATAATAAGAAAGAATATCTGATAGATAATCTTAATCACAAGGTTTGAAACCAAAGGGTAGCATATAATTAATCAGCAAAGTTAAACTAAGCACTCCACTTGATTGAGGTTTAAAATAGTGCTGAACTTTGAGACTTATTATAATCAAGGTTTTTAAAATATGCATATATATGTGTTTCAGAAAGGAAGTGAGAGAGAGAGATAGAATTATCAATAATGAGAGAGTATCATTGATCAGGTGTCTCCTGCACACTCCACATTGGGAACTGAGCCTACAACCCAGGCATGTGCACTGACATGGAATTGAACCGTGACTTCCTGGTTCATAGGGTGACACTTAAACCACTGAACCACGCCAATTGGGCAAAGCTTATTATTTTCTTTAACTCAAAAGGTAACTACATATTTGAAAATGTGAAAAAAAATTTAAACTAAAATCACACGAAAGATAAACGCGTGGACTCATAGCTGATGGATAACAATAAAATACTTTTATGTTAAACTTTTCTATTTTATCTAGATCATCTATTTGAGAAAAAGCTTTTGAAAAGCTATAAAATAAGGAATAAAGGATCCCTTTCCAAAAGGTACATTACTAAAGATTTAGAAATGTGGCCCTGAGGATTAGAAACAATTTACTTAAGGAGGAGATTATATAGTGATTAAACCACACTACTACTGCAAATTACATACAGGATTTCACAGAGGGGTTCTATTTAATTCCTTAAATACTGCATTGTTCAAGCTTTCAGTATGATGCTACCGAAGAGATTATACTATTAAAAAGATTGGATGAAATCTCTATACTAGTAGGAAGGGATTACACTGATGTTTTAAAGGGTAGTTGGATTGTTAAATATTATTAACTAGAGGCCTGTAAGTGAAATTTGTGCATAGGTAGGGTCCCTAGGCCTGGCCAGCTATTAGGACCAATTGGGGCCTTCCTTCCCCCAGCTGCTGGCCAGGGCCTTTCTTCATTTTGTGCCACTCCCTGGTGGTCAGCGCACTTCATAGCAAGTGGTCGAACTCCTAGTTGGTCAAACTCCTGAGGGAACAATTTAATGTTCACCTTTTATTATATAGGTATCTACAGTAAACGGAGTAAGTAAAGGAATATATTTATCTGTATAATTGGAAAATTGTTTTGTTTTAAATTCTCAAGTTATGGAATTTAGACACACACACAAAACACGTACTCAGTTACATATATCCTCTTATTAACTTATTCACAAGGCCCAGTTAGATGATGTCAGAAAATTAGCACTGCTCTTGTGTCAATAACTCAGCAGTTCAGAATTTTAATCCTAACACAGAGAGGATCATTTCCGGAGAAATAGACTAATTTTGTTAAAACTCCTTGCAGTTCCAATGTTTGGTGAGCCACTAAGATAGAATTTGGATGAGGACAGTGTGAAGCGGGGGGTGAGGTAAGGACAGAGGGTGAGGTGCGAACCCGGTGGAGGGGAGCTAAGGGGGTGGAGGTGGGGGGGGGGGAAGAGGAACAATTGTAATAATCTGAACAAAAAAGATTTATTAAATTAAAGAGAGAGAGAGAGAGAATTTGGACCCTTTAGTAATTCAGCTTGAAGATCAATTCAAACCTTTAAAAAAAAAAAAACCACTAAATGATTTTATCCCAGGAACCATTCTAAACAAGTTGTGGCCTTTATAATTGAGACTCCTTACATCAGTGAAAATAAGCCAAGTACAAGAAATATACTTGAAAATTAGGACCTTATAAAGAGGACAAAGCTGTATTTAGTCTATTGCAGTAGCTTATCAAACAAATCAACATGTAACACATGAAAGCATTTTTGTTGTAAAATTTTCAAATAATACACAGCTTAATGTTCCATAAGGAAAACATTCAACCAAATCTGTATCTTCTTGTGCCTTAGAATTCTCAATTGGAAAATAATCTCCATAATTGTAGGCTTGATCTTAACATAAATGTACAATTTATATTCATCTATCTCCAAAATGCAATTCTGAAAAAAGGAATGCTTTTCCTCTTTGAAATAGTAGGATATAAAAAAAATTATAGGAATTCTCACACATGCCAGAAATGGAACTCGGCTTTGTCATCACGTGCCATAGATTTGGAAAACTTTCTGATAAGAATATGAATGTCAAAGTAACAGGCTACTTATTTTCATTTCCATGGGCATGAGCTGAATCATATTTATCAAGTAACACAGATCATTTTTTACTTTCCATTTCTCCAGTCTAGCAACTAGAGCTTGGCAGTAGGGGCTTTAAAAATAAATTACATTTTCTTAAAAAAAAAGGTATAAAGAGTATCTACTCATTCATCTAGGAATAAGGCTACATAATATAAAAGAGCCAGAAGCATCCTCTTTTCCCAAGATCATGGTAATGATACTTTCCTAAAAGGAGAAGCTATTACTTACCTTACCCTGGTTTGTATTTCAGGCTATTCTTTATGTTCCTTCAAGTCCAATAAAACCAGCCTTGTGAGGAGGTGTAGAGATGTACTCCAGTGTGGTTTATATAGCTGACCCCATTATCGCAATGTATGCCTGTCTTTAGCTGTAATACTATTCATGGGAAAATATATGCTTTGCTTACCTTTAGTATCTTCATATCATCAGATGCCTTCAAGTCACTCGAGCTAGCTCTACTTTTTCTTTTACACCAAGCATTGGATTGTCCAATGTAAACAAGATCAATATTGATTGTATATTCCATAAAACCAATACTGTACTATATTCAATATATTCTAAAGTAAATACTCCTCCCCCTTTGCTATCTCACACCTATATTCTTTCAGTATACTTTTTTTTGTTTTATTGTTGACATTATTACAGATGTCCCCTCTCTACCCACCATCACCCAGCCCTTCCCCTACCCCAACTTCACATGGCTATGCATATATGTTCTTTGACTAATCTCTTCACCTTCCTTTTTCTAATTCCCTCCCCCCACCCCCAATCTCTGACATTTGTCACTCTGTTCCATGTATCCATGCCTCTGGCTCTATTTTGTTGGCCAGTTTACTCTGTTCATTAGATTCCACATATTAGTGAGATCATATGGTATTTGTCTTTCTCCGACTGGCTTATTTCACTTGGCATAATCATCAAGTATACTTGTTTTTAGCGGTTATAAAGATACTTATAAAGAAAGTAATTGCCCATCTAGTATCTCTTTCTCCTTCTTGTGTAGCAACTCAGCTCTCAATGCATTCAGTGGAAAAGTGTTCAGATAAAACACAACCCTCCCCAGCCATCGTTGCCTCTAGGTGTGACCATGTTACTAAGCTCTGGCAAAGAGACCTCCATGGCTGTTGTTAGCTGGGGATCCTGTGTGAGAATTTCAAAAGGGAGAGAGAAGGCTGGGCTGGGCTCATTCTGTCCCTTTTGCTCCATGTCTGATATGAAAATGATACTTGAGCTCCAGTAATCAGCTTGAATGATGCACATTCTAATGAAGAAGAAAAACAGATGGTACAGCAGCAGATGGAAGAAGCCCGGATCTCTGCTAACACTGTGTTGCTATCATCTAGGCCTAGAAAGCCGACCTTCACAGTTGGCTCGTCAGCGAGAGAAACATAAACTGCTACTTATTTTAACCACCAATATTTCTGGTGTCGGTTACCAGCAGTAGAAGGCAATTTCTTACACAGTACAATACAGAGTCCCTAGGAGTTCCTCTAGAAGTTCCCTCTCCTTTGCAATCCACCCCAGGAGCTAATTAATCACCAAGACCTGTCAGTTTAATTTCTTAAATAGGTTTCAATTTTTTTTAATTTTTTTTTTTTTTTTTTGCTTTTTCTCCATCTTCACTTTCATTGCTTTAGTTCAAACATTCCTCATCTGTCACCACACTGTTGAGGCAGACTCTAATTTGTGTGCTATCAGTCTCACTTCCCTAAGGTTCATTGCCACCAGAATGTTCTTTCTGAAATCGTTATCTGATCCTAATCCTCTCTTCTCCCCCTCAAGTTCACATACCTCCAGTGCCTAATTTTCAACCAAGTAATATTTTTTTTTAGTGTGACAAAAGATAGGAATTTTAATTATTGGCCTTATCCTTGGTTTTATACTCTAGAAATATCAAAACACTGAATAACCCTTCCATGCCTTATCAGTGCATTTATTCCCTGGAATGCCTACTCTCAGGCTGTGCTTAAGTTTCTCTAGGAAAATTTCAAAACTCTGGCTTGTGAAACCCAATGTAAACTCTGTAAAACTTGTCCTCAATTCTCATGTTTTACATCACACATATTATTGTTGTTTATTTCCACGCCTATTTCTTTTGCAAGACTCTGGACAGCCTGAGGGCAGAGATAATGTATTATTCCTTCTTGTCCCTCTGGTTTCTGTTTTAAAATCTGAGGAATAGTTAGTTACCCAGGTCGCTTAGGAAGTATTTGAGGCATTTGGAGTGCAGTGTGGTTTCTCTCTGGGGATAATGTTGGTTAAGAAAAACAAACAAAAGGAAACAACAACAACAAAAAACAAGAGATGAGTCATCCCAGCTGAAGCCAACATCTTTCAGGATTATTATTTACATGAAGTGACCATTGGAATTATCTTGTACTGCACTGCTGCTGTGGCTGAGATGGTCAGAGAGGGCAAGGGCCATAAAATTCTAGAAGAAAAACAGCTGGTGTCATAAGATGTAAAGACCATTTTGGTACTTTGCATGATAGCTAGCAGCATTGACTCACCTTGGCAAGAAAACAGAACGGTTTAATTGTGGGTTAATGTTTTACTGAAATTCTCTTTATTTCAGTAGCATTTTAGAGAATTTGTCATTCGATCCTATATTCATAGATTTATTTCTTCTCCATAGTGTTGGGCTGTGGTTATCTTATCATTCAGGGCTAGGCAATAGATAGTATTTATTTGTATTTTTAAAAATTTAGAAAATTTAGTAACTCTTACTATTTAATATATTTACATGTCTTAGATCTTAAAAGATACTTAAAAGAAGTTTTACTGCTATTTCATAAAGTTCCCTTCCAGGCATAATTTTTTATTATTTTAAGGGGAATAAGATATTGAAGTACATTTGATAAAATCTATGGCATTCAGTCTTCAGAATTTAGTGGTTAGTAGATAAACATTTTCTCCTAACTTTACTTCACAGAATTGAGTATTTGATCTTCCCCATTCTAATCTGTGATAATGCTTATCAGATTGGCTCAATTTTGAGAACAACCCTTTATTTCCACAGAACTGTGGGTATCCTCTATGTACGCTGAATCAGAAAACCAAAAATTTCAATTTGGAAGCTTACTCAACGAATAGCCATGCTGACTGATCTCCTCGTTACACTGCTATTACAGCTACACTGCTGTGGCCTAACTTTGATGTAAGTTAAGGCAACCAAAATATTATTTCTTTCACCTTCAAAGACTCTAGGCTGTCCATGTACATTTTATTGTAAATAAAATGGGTTTTTAAAACTCTTTAGAGATATATCTTTAAAATCTATAATAGATTCCCCCCCACCCCCCGCCCCCCTGTTTGCCTCAATACTGGCTTCAATGGAACTAAAAAAGTACTGGTAAAGAAATAAAGGCAGCCTAGCCGGCGTGGCTCAGTGGTTGAGCATCAACCTATGAACCAGAAGGTCACAGTTCAATTCCAAGTTGGGGCACATGCTCAGGTTTCGGGCTCAATCCCCAGTGTGGGGCGAGCAGGAGGCAGCCGATTGATGAGTCTCTCTCATCACTAATGTCTCTATCTTTCTCTTCCTCTCCCTTCCTCTCTGAAATAAATAAAAATATGTATATATTTATAAAAAGAAATAAAAGCACAGTCTCATTCCCCAAAGGAAATCAAATGTCAGTGTATGGGTGGGAGGATGAAGGGGTATGTGAACCTGCTTTTTAACCATCGGTATGGCAGTTCCCTCACTGAGTGTTAGGTCCCCTTCCCGAGGTCATAGAGCACGCAGTACGTGTTAGAGATAGGACTTATTTCTAGCTGAACCTGGATCTTCACATTACACATTTCTTGCTCTAGTATCTCCTGAGGTCATTGCACTGACACGTAAAGCCTGTTCAGTTCGATTCAAAAATAATTCCAAGAAAACTTTTTGAGTGCTTCCTCTATCATTTAGGCCCAAAATGCCCTGACTCTGTCGAGCTCACGTCTGAATAGGGGAAACAGTGGACAACAAACATTATAAGTAACAAAAGTAATCCAGTATTTTAGAAGACTTAAGTACTACGGGGGGAAAAAAATAAACAAGAGTAAGACTGAATTGTTTTATATTTGTTAACCTCTGTTCATTCCCATGGGAAACAGAGCTTATATATCTTCATATGGAGAATATAGAATGAAGTGTCCCAGTCTTCACTAATTACCTAGGTCAGCATGGTGTCTCCTACCCCTTCAGGGAGGTTATGGGCTTATATTATAATTAGATTTTTAAAATCCAAGTCTGCATTCCATCCTGAGATCCTCTTATCTCCTGAATGATTTTTATTTGAAACAATTTTTACACCAAGGCACACTTTTTGTGCTATACATTTCTGTAAGTTTTGACAAATGCATAATGTCATGTAGCCATCACTACAATATCAGACAAAGTACATGTTCCCAATAGCCTCTGGGCAGGCTTCCAGCTGTAAACCAGAATGCAGTCAGCAGGAGCCCTGTCCCTTTAATGCCTGGGCTTTGCTTGGGTCTGGAGCCTGCCAGCTTTCAGTCAAACTTACTCCAGGGTTATCCTAGTTCTCAGGGCTTTAGACTCAGGTTTGGCCTATTCTTTGGCTTTCCTGTGTCTTCAGTTTGCTGACTTCAGATCTTGGGACCTCTTAGCCTCCATAATTGCAAGAAGCTGTATATTTACAAAGATGTGATTTAGTATAAGGAAATATTATTCTGTCTTCTGTCATATATTCTTCTGAGTTTATATATATATTTATTTGACATCTGTCAGTCTACTTTGGTGGTGAAGTGTTTGTTAATATCTTTGAGTTATTTGCTTTCTTGTTGTTGAGTTTTAAGTTCTCTGCATATTTTGGATACAAGTTCCTTAATATTTGCAAATATTTTATATATCATATTACATATACAGTTTTTGTCTTTATTTTCATAACATATTAAAAACACACACACACACACCACATACACATATAACTTCCCAGTTTCCAGGTATGCAATAGTTTTGAGCAGCCAAAAAGCAACAACACTGATCTCAGTAGGCCTGTTGACAATAAGTTTCTGATGATAATTTTTTCCAAACTTGAGAGTTCTGGTCCAAGGCCCAGATGCAGCTGCTCAGCCCTTTGGTGGTTATTCAACATTTCTACAGTGTCATTTTCCCCAAGTGCCTATGAGAGAGCAATTCAAGGCCAAGCAAAGTCAGGTACCATGGTAGGGGAAGGCAGTTACAGCCCATTGATTCTGTAGGCGAGAAGGGCCTTTCTACTGATTCAGGATCCTGGTCTGTTCAGGTGTTGTCGATAATGCATAGAGAAGTCATTAGGATAATGGTGACAATTATGGTAATGGGTTAGGAATACATCATCTTAAAAACTTCATATAGCCTTAGAGTCTCTCTTTGAAGAATTAGATAAATTTTCATCTTTTCCTATTCTCAAGAAATAAATGAGATAAGAATAATTTAGGAAGCCTCAAAACTAGCATAAAGAGTCCCTGGGTGGGTGGCTCAGTCAATTTAAGCATCATCCTGTACACCAGAAAGGTTATGGGTTTGACTCCCAATCAGAGCACATACCTAGGGTTTTGGTCCCATCCCTGTTCAGGGTGCAAACGAGAGACAACCAATCAATTTCTCTCTCTCTCTCTCTCTCTCTCTCTCTCTCTCTCTCTCTCTCTCTCTAATAATCAATAGAGAAATAAAGATATTCTCAGAGGAGGATAAAAAAATAAAAAGAGGGGAAAGGAAAACCTGGTATAAAGAAATACACCTCCGCAAGACAGAGAGCCTTCTTTACCATCTCCCTCCCTGACTACAGAAATAATAAGAGCCTTGCCGAAACCGGTTTGGCTCAGTGGATAGAGCGTTGGCCTGCGGACTGAAGGGTCTCAGGTTCGATTCCGGTCAAGGACATATACATTGGTTGTGGGTGCATCCCCAGTGGGGGGTGTGCAGGAGGCAGCTGATCAATGTTTCTCTCTCATCAATGTTTCTAACTCTCTATCCCTCTCTCTTTCTCTCTGTAAAAAATCAATAAAATATATTTTTTAAAAGAAATAATAAGAGCCTTAACTGACCCTCAAACACACACACACACACACACACACACACACACACACGCAAATTGATTAGATACATATCAATTTGCCTGTGTGTGTGTGTGTGTGTGTGTGTGTGTGTGTGTGTGTGTGTTTGAGTCCTAGGGTGTAGGTTCAGGCAGTATCACTGGGGGGGGGGGGGGATGGGGGGGGTGGAGCCTAGACCCTTTAGTGACCTAAACTCAGTCATTCTTCCCTCAGTCCCCTTAAAGCTTTGCATTCAGATTATCAGAAGCCAGATAGTGTCTGGCTTGCAAAGTTTCTTTGCTCAGTAATTATCCTTACTTCCCATTCTCTAGAACCCATGAGGTGATGATTTCCATACCCTCACTGCCCCATCTGAAAAAAACAAGAACACCTTTACTAAGGTGTTCAGGAATCTGAAAGCCAGCCAGAAATGGTAGCTCTTATTTCCTATTCCCTGCTTTCCCTACGAAATGCTAACCATCTCCATGACGCTAGCCACTGCCCTTATGTGGAAACAGGCTTTCTGACTGCGCTGAAGCCTTCTAGACAGCAGTGGTACCTTTTGTGTCATTTGTGGCTTACATTTTTTTTTCCTTTGGCGGGACATTAGGTGGAGGAGAGGCTTTCTATTTTGTAACAACTTTTTTTTTAAAGCATTTCATGCATTACTTAGATGCTTTCTATTATAATACATAATTTAATTATTCAGCTCCCTAAAACAAAACAAAAATAACTTAATGAGAAATTATTGCCTTAACTAAAAACTGCTGCAAAAAAAAAAAAACCCTCAGTGTTGGGAAGTATGTCTAGAGAAAATTGAAAATCAGTCAACACAGTCAGAATGCCAAAGACTGAATTGACAACCAACCTGAATTCTGCATTTAATATGCCAATGCAGCCAAGTTAGCCAGCTCTTGATGACATGCATGTGATGTCATAGTCAGCCCCCTCGTGGTGTGAGACTTTTCTGGAAGTGTCCAAGCCCAAGCTTCCAAGTCCAAGTGGGGGGAGTTGGAGCCTTCAGCGAACCTTCTCTCTGCGATCTGGCTGCTGTCCTATTAAGATTTCCAATTCCTTCGCCAAGTCTGTGACTACCACTCACCAACTCTTAAATTAGACGTTAGCAAAGTTTCCTTAGCACAGCAGAACTATTGTACTGAACAAAAAAGAAGAAAATGCAAATATGTGGAATTCAGAAACTAATTTTACGACTTGCCAAGCAGGTCTCCAACTCCCAGGAGAGAAGCAACTCTCTCCACACCTGGACGCCATTAAATTTCATACCGTTATTTATGCCAGGATGGAACCAGTTGAACTTAGACTCAAGACTTAGCAGTCCGCTGGGACAGCAGTTGCTGAAGAGGTAAATTTTGGAAATTTTATTTTCTGAGTTTATGCCACTGTCGTTTCACATAAGAAAAACAAAACAGAAAACACAGCCTATGGCCACTGCTTAACTGACAACATCTTTAATGCAGTAGGAGGAGGCAGATCCTGCCATTGTCTTTAATAAATGAAGTTTTTAATAAAATGAGAAGAAAATTAGGTAAGCTAAATAGCACTTCCAAAGGGCTGGGTAGAAACATTGTCTTTGATGGGGTGTTTTAAGATTATTAGCAACACTTGCTGGGGGGGAAAAAGTGTACAAATGTTTACCTTCCAGTTTCCATGTCCATTCTCTGTATGATGGTGTTCTCAACTGAGAAAAAATGACTCTTGCTCATTTGAATGGAAACAGGTAATAATGCTCAATAAACTATCCCCCTATCCCCTTCACATGGGGATACATCAAAGTCTCCTGGAGAAATATGATATTTTTCTATTATAAACGTATTTTATAGTATAAATATACTTTATATTGTAAATATATTTTACATTACATTATAAAAATGTGCAGACAAGGGTTTAAAAGGTTTAAATAATTTATTGCAGGGTGTGACTATTTTTAAATAGCACTTTTTAAAAAATTTGCAAAATCACATTATACATATTTTCAAGGGCCTTCAAAGTTTTTAAAGAACTATGACCCAAATGTCACCATTATAATTTTACTGAAAACACTTGGAAAATTTTTTGTATGGAAAGATATAGTATAAATGACAACCAAGACAAGAAAATTCATCCCTTCCCTCGATAGTCATATGTACATACTTATGACTGTTTATTTGTATAATTGTTCATGGCCACCAGATTAGGCTCACAACATTCTAAATGTTTACCAAACCATCTTTTAATTTAGTGGCTTATTGAGAACCTGAAACACCTACAAAAATGCAAACCCCAGGGTCCCACCCTGAGAAATGTCTATTCTTTTTAGGTATTTTAGATGATTCTGAGGTAATTATAGAGAATCGTACACTATTGTAAGCATTTCATTCCTGAATGGACATCTGCTACAGGATCATGCCAAAAGCTCTGGAGTCTTATTCCCCAAAATTCCAGAACAGTTTTGGACAGTGACACCAGCATTCCAATAAGCGTATGGTCTCCCTGGTTAACAACCTTTGGAGGCAAAATGTGCTTGAGTCTATGTATGGATTGTTACAATTTTATTTTTCTAAGAAATCCAGTGTTGTCACGTTTGTTCTAGTCTAGGGTGCGCTATTTCTGGCTAGCCTGCTGGTTTCCTCTTTCTGCCAGAAATCTTCGGGCCTTCTTGTGGACCTGGCTTGTCCTCACATGGACTGTCTTCTGTGATTTTTGCTACCTGCCCTCTGTCCATCCTTCTTCCTCAGTTCCCCACCCCACCAGCCCTGATTTGGCATTTCCAAGCTAGTATTAGAGTTATATTACTATGAGCAATAACCACCATCCATTGAATAACAAGTAGGGAAATATATATATATATATATTGTGTATATATATATATATATATATATATATATATATATGCTATTTTCCTGAGTATAGCACTTAGCCTGGAGGTAGAAATAGAGGAAGTAGCTTTAATGATTGTGTCAGTAAAGTATTTGCATTAGATATAGAAAAATGTTTGATACTGGGGATTATAAAACATTGAATGGGTAATAGATTTTTCTGGAAGTCTCTAGGGTGATTAACATAAAATTCTGCTGGAAGTCAAATAGATAAATTAGAGTTTGTGAAAGTTTTGTTTTCTTCTTGTTATTTCTCTTTACTAGCTGGGAGTGATTTTCTCCACCTTGATTTATCTTGTTTATCTATAAAAGGTTGGTCATCTTTGTGTTCCCTAGATGAGACCTATGGATCAGGGAAAGGGAGGAGGTGAATTATCATGGTTTCTCAATTCCAAAATTTTATCAGAAATCCCCACTGATATTCAGGATTAAAAACATTGGAGAGCATATTCTAAAATACAGACAATGCTGAATTAACATTGGAAAAAAAGTTTCTACTTAATATACATTTTTGAGACACTTAGCATTTAAATTACAGTATCAATGAATTCAACAAAATTAAAATATGAAATTGATTTTTAATTCTTCACTTTAAAATATTAAGTCAATGAACTCTTAAATATTTGTGCATTTTGTTTGCATGGAAATAAATATGTTAATTTCTGGATGTTTTACACTTCATGCATAAATAATAAATATAATTGTCTTAAGATGAGATTACTAAAAAAAAATGAAAATCTGTAATGCTATTCAATATAAAGTATGTTTTAGTATGAGTACTTTTTTATATTCTTTATAAATGTTCAGATTGACAATCAAATGTGGAAGTGTAATTTAATTGAATTAGAGGGTAATGAACCACTCATCCACTTGAAATACATAGGGATTGGTCTTTATTTTTTAAAATATATTTTTATTTATTTCAGAGAGAAAGGGAGTGGGAGAGAAAGATAGAAATATCAGTGGAGAGAGCGAATCATTGAATGGCTGCCTCCTGTACACCACCACCCACTAAGGGTTAAACCCTCACCCTGGGCATGTGCCCTGACGTGGAATTGAACCTTGATCTCCTGGTTCATAGGTTGATGCTCAGCCACTGAGCCACACTGGTTGGACAGGCGAGATTGGTCTTAATTATATCTATAATATATCCAAACATCTAATTTTTATTAAAAATGTGGAAAATATATGTGAGGAGGAGAAAACAGCACAGGCAATTTTAACAGTTGTAAAAAAAAATAATCTTCAAAAACTTAAAATCTTCAAAATTGTTTGTGAGGTCTTTCAATACTGAGAAAGGTCTTACTCCTAATATTACAAAAGAGGAAACCAAATTTCAGAGAAGGCAAGAGCCAAAGTAACCAGACTTGAAAATCCCTCAATGTCTGTGTAACTCAGATAATGGTTGACAAGTAAAATGCTTCTTTAAGATTCTATGGCATAGAAATTGCAACATGTCTTCAAAAAGACAGAGGCCACAATTATTGTGAACCCTGAGAGACATGGGCAACACCAAAGTCTTAGAAAAGTAAAGTAAAAATGGTAATGGATACAGTACATCCAAGGAAACCTAGGTGAATTATTTTTCTATTTTTGTTTCTCTATTTATGGTATTGAATCCAGGCACTATGTTAGGCATTTTGGAGTACAGAGTGAATCAGCTATGATTCTTCTTCTCTAGGTGCTAATAATGTCTCACAGGGAAGCTGGAAATGCTTAAATCTAATCTAATGAAGAAAGTGACGGGTGCCAGGGAGACACAAACAGAGATTATGAGAAAGTTATATTAAGGAAAAGCAACAACTTGAACAAGAAAATGAGTAAAAGTGGGGAAGGTGGGATGTAGATAGAGAAGAGCCAACATTTCAGTTCATTGAGATCAGAGAATGACTAAAATGCAATAGTAGACAATGTTTGGAAATACCCATTGGATTCAGACTTTAGAGGACCTTGACTAGCATGGTAAGCATAGTTCTTTAATTCAGGGAGAGTGGCTAACGTTTTGAATTATGTGATGAATTTTATTGAGAACTTTCCTTGAGAGTATGTGAGAATACAATAGTTTGGATCAGGATTATGGCCAGTTTTCTGTTAAAAATATAGCAGTCCCCTTCAGAGGAGCTCCAGAGATTAATGCTCTCCAAGCCAGCATTGGAAAGGACCTGGCAGAGTTGTACAACCTTTTTATTTTCATTTCCTATCTCTCTTAGCTTAATAAAACAAGAATGTATCACCTTCAATTATTTGACATTTCTTCCTCTATAAGAGGAATTTGTTTATATGCCCATGCCAAAATTTCTCTTTCAAAACACTAATTTCAACTATTAATATTATAATAAAAGTGTGATTCATTGTCTGTAATATCCCAGACACTATGATGAACCTATTAAAATATTTCATGTAATTTTCATAACAAGGCTACAAGTATAGTATTCTTATCCTAATTTCATACATAATAGAACTGGGGATCTGAGACAAGAATCATAGTTTCGTTGTCTTATAGTTGGCATTGTTAAGACTTGAACACAGGATACTTTGACTCCAAAATAAACATAGTCTGTTCACTATGACAGCAGTTGAAAAGGTAGTAAATTATACCTCTGGTCTTTCTGGCATAAAAAGCCTGTAAATGTTTTTAGTCTGGGTTGTACTGTCCAGTCAGTTCTGTCATTTGAATGTTCCTAATGGAGATCTTAGACAAAATGTCTCAATTCCTCTTTCTTCTCTACATATAACATGGCATTTTTTTCTACATTCATCAAGGTTAATTGCTTACATGACTTTTGTGGTTCCTAGAGGAGATATTCAAAATATTTAATAACCTATATGACATGGCAGCAGCCAATCAGAACAGACCACCGAGAAATCAGACTCAGCTATCAGAAAATAGAATAGTAGCTCTGACACAGTCCATATCTCTTGTCAATATTCCTACTGAAATTGATAAATAGAATTGTCTTGAAACAAATCCCTGATTGACTGTAACTCTCATCTTTCATGAACTGAACTATCATAACAAATTCTAACTCTTGAGCGGTTTATTTAAGAAATAGTAGCAGAGAGATTTTGAAGAGGTCTATGCTTCATGCTCCCTGCTTAGACCTAAGCATCTTCAAGCAAGTCCTTACCTCTCAGATTCCATTTTCTCCTGGGGAAACTGGGATCACAAGACCTACTCTTCAGACATTTATATTTCTAGGTCTAAATTAAGGTCCAAGAGGTTGCTGACACAGAGCAGGCACAATCCTGAGTGTTATATTTTTTTTTTTTTTACTACTCATGGCCCCTGCATTGCTTCTCTTTTTTCTTTTCCTCCAGGCTCTATTCAAACAATATAAAGAAATGGCCCAAGAAGTGGGGGTGGGGGGATGGGGGGTGGAATATCAGTTCCAAATAAACAGACAAGCAATATTTTAATTTATAATTATTTTTATTTAGTTTATATTCTAAATCATGTTTTCTGCTCTTCTTTTCTAAACTTTCATTTGTGGCTGATTTTCATTATGCTTATAAACCTGAAACCTCAAGAAAGAGTCAGCCCATAATGTCTTTGACAATGGTTGCATACTCTTTGTCTTACTAACTTAAAACTGCAGTAAAATTTCATTGAAAGGCCTTATCTTCTTGTAATAACTATCCCTTCTATTCTGCTGCATTTTTTAAGCATCCGTGAATAGAGTAAATCAAAGATGTAATGACTCATAATTCATGAGGAAGAGTCAAGGACTGTGAGCTGAAATCTGCCTAAAATCAAAACCTGGTTTGGGAAAGACAGAACTGCCCCTTCTCAATAGCCACACGCTTTCCTAATTGGGTTATGTTTTAATGGACCCTGCCCCCTATGATGTGTATTGGATTTAATCATAAAGTAGCTGAGAGCTAGACCAGGGCCCCTGTAGACCTCACAGTAATAGCCTCCTAGAAATATGGTTTTGCAGAAAATGGGAAAGAAGCTACTTTGTTAATAGTCACAACAGGTTAGAGTTGTTACTTGCCCAAGCATAAGACTCACCTGACTCAAGGGAAGAATATTTAATGAGGTAACAGAATCACTTCTCCATTCTTTGAACAGGATATATTATTTCTAGAGGCCCAGTGCATGAATTGTGTGCACAGATCATTCCTCCCCTCCTTCGTTGTTCTGCTGTTCAGTTGATTTGCATATTAGGCTTTTATTATATAGGATTAGCTTTTTAAATATAAAATATCAGTGTTAGATATGAAAATAATGCCAAAGGAAAAAATAATGTGTGTGTGCCATTTCAGATTACTTCTGATTTGTAAACTGTTCTGTAACCTGGACTCTTATAAAAATAGCGTGATCTCCCTCCTAAGGATCCTGGAGGAGCTCAATGAGAGTGAAGGGAATAGAGTGATGGAATGTTTAGCATGAAAATTTCATCTGAAAAAGTAATATGATATTCCTTCTCTTGACTAATTCACATTTTATGAGAACTATTTTTAAATGTGTGCCTCCTTCTCTATTGACTTTTCCTATGCTCAAGGGAGTCTGCCACACACAGAACATTTGTATTGACATTTCCAAAATGAACTTGCTCATTCATTAGGTAGACTATTTTTGGTTTATCCATATCTGCTCTCTTAATCTTTAGTAACACTACTTTGATTAGATATTAGTTGACTATTTTTTTTCTACCACAGTTATGAACTTTATTTATGATTGAATATGAAGGAGAGAATAGTGCTCAATCTATGCTTCCTCCTAAGGAAGAAGAGCTTAGCAAGACTTGTTTTTTAAAAGTATGTATAGTGAAATAAGTCAGACAGAGAACAATGAATACATACTATAGGTGATCTCATTTACATGTAGAATCTTAAAAAAACACACACAAATTCACAGATGTAGAGGCTGGGGTTGAGAAGGGGATGGGTAGAGGTTGGTTAAAAGGTACAAAATTCCAGTTATAAGATAAATAAGTACGGCAAATATAATGTACATCGTGGTGACTATAGTTAACAATACTATATTGGATATTTGACAGTTGCTAAGATAGTAGTAGATCCTAGAAGTTCTCATCATAAGAAAAACAATTTGCAATGATGCATGGTGTTGGATGTTAACTACATTTATTGTGGCAATCATTTTGCAATATGCACATATATCATTGTGTTGTACACCTTAAGCTGACAATGTTATATGTCGATCATATCTCAACTAAAAAACCCTCAGACCTCATCTCTTCTACTGGAGTAATAATAATACATCATAAATGTGAATGTGGGTATTTACTCTCAAACCCACATCTACACCATATTCTTAAAAATTCAATAACCCCAAATTTTGCATAGCCTTTTAAAGTTAAATAAATTAGGGCCTCATTATATAAGTTGGCTCTCTTTCCTTCGTCTGGGCTCTAGGTTTTTCAAAGTAGCTAATACTCATTTCTCAAGCTTTCCTATTTACTGGGAAATTGCTGAAGGCAAATTGTCAGTAAACACAGGGTTATGAATCAGTAATTAATCATGAGCAGATAGAAATCTAAGACCATATTTTATAATGATAATTAAGCCAATTAAGAATAGCAATCTGCCAAACCTCAGTTATTATCATATAGATTAACCATCCTAGTAACTGTTTTCTTTCTTTCAAACCATTTATTTCTTCTTTATATTTTAAAAAAACAAAAAACAAAAACAACAACAACAACAACAACAACAAGAAAAACATGCATGTTTAGATTGTGACTAGATATAAAACTTCCCCACTGTGGTAGACTCTTGCTTGGCCAGCATCAATAATCTTCCACCCTGTTTCTGATAACTCTAATTTCCTATTAGAGGACAAGTCTCCTATTCTCAATCTGTGTGGTCCTAATGAGCCTGACATCATCCCCTAGCTTCATTAGCCAATCAGAGTAACTGTGAATGGCCTATAATGGGCATAGGGAATAATGTGGACTCAAGTCCCACCCTAAACTTTCACTGTTTGGAAAAGGTATCTCTTTCTCTCGATGTTGCTTAAGGACTTGAAAAATAAATGAATTTTCCAAGGCTGTTGTCTTGAGAGAGCCAATCTGAGAAAAGAGCCAATGCAGAAGAACACAATGGGAAAAATATATTTTCTTAAACTCTACAACTCTGATTTTTAAAATCTCAAGAAATAAATAAATATTCCATGAGCATAGATTGACAGTTTCAATTGTTTTGAAAAGTCAACTGGTTTAAAATATTATGTTTACACAAAACCTACACATAAATGTTTATAGCAGTGTTGTTCATGATTGCCGAGAGATAGATGCAACTTCTGATGAGTGAATGAATAAGCAAACAGGTAACATCACAGTGGAAATTCAGTAATAAAATAAATATGCTGTGAAGTCAATGAAAATACCCAAGCCATGGGTGAATTTTAAATGCAAATTGCTAAATGAAAAAGAAAAAGCCACTTTGAAAGGCAATATGATTATATAATTATTATCATATGCCATTGTAGAAAGGCAAAACTATAGAGTCAGTGAATAGATCAGTGGTACCTAAAGGTTTGGGGGAAGAATTAAATAAGTGAAACCTGGTCGTTTGTTGGGAACAGTAACAGTAAAGCTATTCAGTATGTTACTCTGATGGAAAATACATAACATTTCGATTTGTCAAAAGAAATAAAGCATAAGAGCAAAGAGCTGGCATTGTTTGTGAGCATTATAAAAATCACGTAGGAGGCCAGGGACCCCAGGAACTAATGCAAATTGTGACAAGACATCTAACTGCATCACAAATGTAGGCAACAACCTCGCTGAGTGGAGTGGGGGGAAAGGTGTTCACCTAGGTAACTTTAAGAGCAAGTGAATTCTGAAAGAGTCATGGCAAAAGGAAATGCAGATAAGCACTTCAGTTAATAAGGTTTCTTCCCACAGGAATATTAGTTAGCAATTCTGATACTGATGTACATAAACTAGTATACTAGAATAGAACAATTAAGTAAAAGAATGGTGGGAATCATGTTTTTCAGTTGTATTTTTCACTGTTATAGGAATTTATGGATAAGGAATTTATGAAAAAATCCATGTGGAAATGGATTAGAGTTAAATATCAATATAAAGTCATGTTTAGGTTAACATGGACATTGAAAGTTAAATATAGAAATATTATAGATGTGTATGTACACAGTTTGGCATAAACCTGGTTTGTTTATTTGCTTTGTCAGCTGAGAAGACTTACGAGCAATGACACCTCAGTAGCAATTAATACACCAGGAATCCAGAACTTGGTTTCTAATACCATACTGCAAACCAAAGAACCAGGGGCCTTGGGTAATTGCTGAATCTAGGGATGGGACTGGAACCATTGAAAGAGCTCTTAAGAGACAACATGAGAACAATTTGAGAAAAAAATATTAGTATTGTACTATAACCTGAAGTATAAAATAAATATCCATAAGTTTATACTGATATAAATGAAAGATTGAGCCTGTCCAGTGTGATTCAGTTGAGTGTTGACCCATGAACCAGAAGGTCATGGTTCGATTCCTAGACAGAGCATATGCTCAGGTTGCAGGCTTGATACCATGTAGAGAGAGTATTGGAGGGCTGATCAATGATTCTCTCTCACCATTGAAGTTTCTATTTCTCTCTCCCTCTCTTTTCCTCTCTCTAAAATCAATAAAAACATTTTTTTAAAGAAAGAATGATTGGATGGTGAATGGGGGAATAGATAAACAGGGGGAAAAGATAAGTTTCTAATGCAAAATAATTTCAAATAATTTATATAGATAGACCACCCTCAAAAAAAGAATATACTACAGCCTTTAAGGAGTATAACTCTGTTATGGTTGCTATACATAATGTATATATGTACACATATAATATAGTGCTTATATTATAGATGACACAGATAAGATAGTTCTTACATTATATATGTACTGGAGACGCAGTACATGACATTGTGCATGGGTAGGGTCCTTAGTGCTGCCAGCTGCCAGCTGCCGGCCGGAGCCTCCCTTTTCTGGCTGTCAGCTGCTGGCCAGGGCCTTCCTTCATTTCGTGGTGCCCCCTGGTGGTCAGCACACATGATAGCAACTGATCAAACTCCCAATCAGTCCAATTCCCAAGGGGACACTTTGCATATTAGGCTTTATATATATAGATATTTATAACAATATGTAACTATAATATAGTGCTTTTTTATAATATTCTTATTTGTTACATATAATCTATGTAACTTTATATTACATATAAATATTATATAATTACATATAATATACTGCATATTTACAATTTTTATATATATAGTGCTTGTTACAGTGTCTGGCTCATAATTATTACTCAGAAACGATAGTGGTGAAATCTCCCAAAGAATATTTGTACAGCCTCTGCCTCAGCAATCCTATTTCCAGGAGGTGGGTGTGTGTGTATGTGTATTTCTGAAATGTGTATATATTTCACCATATGGTATATAGTAGAATGCTCATAATAGTTCTGTTTGTAATATCCACATACCAGAAATATCCAGAGACCTATCAACAGTATTGTGGCATATTTACAATTTATGAAATGTATGCAGCAATTAGAATAAGGATAGAGAATTACAATATGGATGAATTCCACAAACAAAATGTTAAGCTAAGGAAACCAAGTAGAAAAGAGTATAAATATGATTCCACTGATATAAAATACAAAAGCAGGCCCAAATGTGTGGACAGCTCTAAGGCTCTTGGTCTGGGTGCCAGTTACATGAGTGTATTCAGTTTGCAAAAGCCCATATGTCTGCACACTTATGTGCACTTTTCTGGTTGTATATTTATATTTAACCTGAAGGAATTTGAAAACAAGAGGGACACTAGGCTGTCATGTGAAGATCATTGCATTTATGAAAGCTGCCAATAACAGCTATAAGAGCCTGAGCTAATTAACTTCTGAAACTGAGTTCACCCATTTAAATTAAATAACAGAATTAATTGTGAGGATTCACTAAAATCAAATTATGTGCAAGCATTGCATGTGCATGTGCACACACACGTGCGTGCACACACACACACACACACACACACACACACACACAAATTCCTCAACCGGTATTAACCACACTTGCCTATGCAATGGGTTTCAGACTGCTGAATTATCAGTACCACCTCTGTGAAGCAATGAGTGGCACATTATTCATTTTTCATTACTTTCTTTATTCTTTATCCAGAGAATGGTTATTTAAAGCTCAATCATCCAGAGGGTTCCTGTATTAATGAGCCTGTGCCACATGGCATGATTGTCAAGTGGTTATAAAATGAAATAAGACAAAATAAAAGTTGCTTCCTCCCGAGGTCAGAGGATGCCAACACTATTTTGGGCAGTGGCATAGTGAGAGGAATATTAGCACTTTCAGCATGACTGTGTTCAGATTACACCTGGAAAACATTTTGTTTTTTGGTTTTTAATTTTTGGCAGCTAAGGAGCCTCCAGCAGTCGGACAAGTGGCAGGAAACCTAGGGAGTGGTATAAAGAATCTGTGAGGTTCCATACTGTTAAGGGGATAAAAAAAAAAAAAAAAGATGGGCTAAAAATGCATCTAGTATTGTCCTGTCAGCGAGAATGAACATAATAGCTCAGAAATATGGGAAAGGAATCAATTCTAAAATAAGAGAAGGATAAATGACTCTAGTCAAGTGAAAGAATGTAGATCTATGTAGGATATCATTCTTAAAAGAACAATGTAGGTTAAACTTCAGAAAGAAAAGTCTTCTGAAAGTGTTTGACATGGAACGTTCGTTTAGAAGAGGCAATGTAAGTTCTAATTCTGAAGACAGTGTAAGCACAAGCAGGCCAAGCAACCAGAGGATGCGTTACGGGGAACAATACTTCGCTGACAAGAATTTGGTTTGATTTAGCATCTAAAATACTGAAATGAGACTCACTAAAATATATACCAAGAGATACCTAATTTCAGATATATATATATATTGTACAATATATAGCCTTTTAGTTTGCCTTGTTATTGTTTGTCTCTGAGTGGGTGGAGAAGAAAGAGAAAAGACCTATTTTATGGAAGATGTTAATGTGTCTCTGCATTGTCTTAAAACTAATGATATTTTAAAGCTTTTGACCCATAGAAAAAGCATGTTTTTCTCTTCTACTCTCAGCTCATAAAGCAGTGCCTTGCAGGTAAGCAGTAAATATAAATGCTGAAAAGATTGAACGTAGAGGAAACTACACATACCTATATTATGCTCAGTACTTAAATATAAAGTGGGAAAATTATCATGCCATGCCAGATTCAATGTTCAGCACCATACTGAATACCAGATTTTGTTAGTGTAAGTGCTTTGGAATAAGTTCAATGTTCAATCCTTATATATAGGGTGAGGCAAAAGTAGGTTTACAGGTTGTGTGGAATACAGTAATTAATAAATAATACCAGAATAAACTGTGCTTTGTGTAGTCACAACTGTAAGCCTACTTTGGCCCCGCCATGTATTTGGAAATCTGTTGTTTTATCTTTTCTTGTTCCTTAAAGCTCTTTGAATGTCAAAGCATAATACAGTATTAGATTTCCTATATACAAGTTAAATTATAATAAGAATTTCTGGCTATACCAAGTTCTACTTACAAACATTTATTTTATTTTATTTTACTTTATTTATTGATTAAGGTATTACATATTGCTCCCATTGCCGCACTACCACCCCCCTACACACACTCATGCTCTCACCCCCCTGGTGTCTGTGTCCATTAGTTAGGCTTATGTGCATGCATTCAAGTCCTTTGGTTGATCTCTCCCCCTTTACCCTCACCTTCCCCTACCTTTCCTCTGAGGTTTGATGGTCTGATCGATGCTTCTCTGTCTCTGGATCTGTTTTTGTTCATCAGTTTATGTTGTTCACTATATTCCACAAATGAGTGAGATCATGTGATATTTTAAATATCATTGACCAGAGAGAACAAAAAAGGTAACTGTACCAGATGAAGTGGACAAGCTATTACTTTTCCCCTCAGAGTAAACGTGTTTTGCCAGGATCTTCTGTCTCCTTCTCTATGTGAATGTTATCCATATAATACAAAGCATGATGGTGAGAATCTAAGATCAATTTATATTTTATGGTGTAATTGAGTCCCATAAAAGCAACATTTGTTCACCCCTTTGCTCTCTTCTGCCTTGTAAAATGTCTATTACATAAAAATGGTATAAACAATTTCCTTAAAAGCTATATGTGAGAAACATCACTCTGTTTTTACTTTAAATACTTTGGCTTAAATCACCACTTTCAGAGTTTCTACTAAAAGTAATCATGATGGAGGTCTGGGGAGGCATGTTTTTTCCACCCAAGAATTGTTATATAAATGTTGAAAAGATTTCACCCAATGCAAAAGGTTGGAAAATTATTTTGTCCTTGATCCATTATGGTCCACCCTGGGAAGGTCATTGTCCAAATAAGAACTTCTCAATCAAGGATTCCATAAGAACAGTTAAGCCCTGAAACGTGAAGGCATTTATTGTCTATAACAAATTAATTTTTTTTCCTATGATTCTACCTGCACTGCATATAAACCATTCCTGTGAGAACTGAAAAAATATGCATTTCCTATTAAGTTTAATTCTTTTTAGAACCTGGTGGTCCAAATCCATGTGGTCCATTTTAATTCCATTCCTTGACTACTTACAGCAGCCATTCATCTCCAGGCCACTGGGACTTTTTAACATCTCCAAGGACCCTGTCCCATCAATTAAATACAGTAGCTCTATAAAATGTCTTTCGACTTCCCAGGGGCCAGATTTCATCACTCACAAAGAAATTACCTCCTCCACTGGCCACTGATCCTAGGAAATCCAGTCTTCCCCAACCTCTTTTCAACCCTTCTGAGAGGTTCTTTCCCTCTACCAAAAACAAAACCTCTTGCTCTTGACTAGAGCAAAGAATTCTCATGATCAGTTTGTTCTCTTGAAAAAAGAAAGAGAAATTGCCTTCTATTCTTTCTTGAAGAGGCTAAGAAGTAATAGGGCAAGATCATTTCTCGGTCCATTTAAACATGAACATCTGTACTGGCTTTATACTCTTAGCTGTTCCTTCCTGAGGTTCAGTATTACAGTATTTCCTGAGCTTCCTTCCCTTCTTCAGTTTGTTTCACATAGAGAAAATAATGGGTAATATATGGCCCATTGGGGAAAATTGGAGGAAATTTGGGGACATCTATGAAGTTTTATTTTTTAAAAGTCATTACATTTTCTTTATACAGCATAATTATTTTTAAACTATATAAAGTATTAGAAAAATATTACCTTTTGAATTTGTGTAAAATTTTCAAATATAATCTAACAAAAATTTTTTTATAGAAAATAAGGTTTTATCAAGTTTGTTTTCCCATAAAATGGATACATAATCCCCAATTAAAACTTTGCTAAAATGGTATTTCAAATTCTTGATAGGAAACTATATTTGGATCAGCAGTTTATAATTTTGTATCATTACTATAAATCATCATAAATGATTGCAATGGAAATGTAAAAATTACAAAAGCTATTTCTTTTCTGTAATTTACAGTTTTGTACTTTTAAAATTTATAGTAATAAAAATAAGATAAAGTTTCTTATAGTAATGTGAATAGTTTTCACATTCAAGTACATTTTTTAAATCTAGTCTTTTCTAATAATTATCTGGAATCTCAAAACTGCTTTCAACTGGCTTACAGGGCTCTTAAAAGGGCACAAGACCCACAAAAAACACTTTCCAATAAACATGAAGACGTTATTACTAAAGCTGCACCCTCCAGAAGTTTCCACCTGGCCACTTATTTCCCTTCCCCCAACTCTGTCACCTTATACCGCTTCAGTGACCCATAGGCACCTGGATTAAGGTCTCCTTCACATTCTCCATGGAGCATGTTTGCACCTGCTACTGACGTAGATGCCCAAAAGATAGAGTACCACATTGGCAAGTACTGGAGGATACTGAACACATTGCTGCCTTTGCAATTGTGGATTGCAGATTCATCTAGCAGCGAGAAGTGTCCAGCAGTGGGTAGGGGGGAGGTGATGAGGGAAAGGAGGAAGGGCTGCATCCACCCAACACCCCACCCCACCAGCCACTCTAAAGACCCCGAAGACAAATATTTCCTGGCACCTGCAAAGTGGTGAGACACCAGGACCAACCTCTGCCTTAGGCGACTTTACAGGAGTGACTCTTCCTAATTGTCTGCTCTTCAGTCCTTGGCTTGGTTTCAGTTTCTCAATCCAGCACCGTAAAATAAGACTGCAGCTCAAAGCTCTACTTTTTTTAAATTCATATTTCTCTCTTACATGCTATTGTCAAATTGTTCTTCTCACCGCCTCCAGCATCACCCCTTTAGTCCACGCCTTCATTTATAATTAATTGTAATAGTCTCCTATTGCCTCTATCCCCACCCCATCCTTCAGTGGTTTGTATGTGGAGTCAGCAGATCGGAAAATTGATTATATTAACATGTAAAGGATATCGTGTTGCATCCATTTTCAAAAACCTTTAATCTACTCACCTAGAATTAAATAAAAAATATTACCATGATCAAGAAGCCTTACATAATCTAATCCCTGACTCTCTCTGCACTCTCATTTCCAACCACTTTCCCCCTAACTCACTAAGCTCTCTAAGAAACACACAGTGCTCATCTCTGCCCTTTGCCAGTGATGGTTTCTCTTGAGTTCTTCCTCAGGTTTACACAATCACCTCATTTGGGTCTCTGTGTGTGTCACCATCTGGACACTGTGCAAAATACCCATTTGTCACTTCCTTCCCATACCTTGATTTAATTTACTCCACTATCTGAAATTTTATCATATAATTATTTGTTGATTTGTTTATTGATGAATCCTTCACAGAATGTAAACATTTTTAAAGAAAATATTCTTTATTATTTATGGGGTATCTCCAGTGGCTAGAATAGTGTCTTGTACATAGTAAACACTCCATAAATATTAGCTGTCACTAATTTTTAGTATTATCTTATAAATCAGTATTACCCTGTCCCCCTGCTCAGAAAGTGTTCCAGGGTTTGAGATGATACATAGAACCCCAAGTCAAGGTCTCGTGTATTGGCAAAGGAAAACTAATTAGAAAAAGAAAAATTAATTTAATCAATTTTTTTAACATTATGTTATATCTCCCTTCCTAATCCAAACCCCTCAAAATAAAATTTGACCAACTTCTTTTCAGACAATGCAACAGTCCAATCAATAAACCTAAAAGTTTTTGTTGCTATTTGGCTACATAGAGTTCTGGACTAAGAACCATTCCTAAGTTTTCAAAACTTTGATGTGAGAGCAAAACATTGATTGGCTGCCTCCTACTGGGGATTGAGCCTGCAATTCTGACATGTGCCCTGACCTGGAATCGAACCAGCAACCTTTCAGAGTAGAAAACAATGCCCAACTGAGAGCCACACCAGCCAGGGCAAGAACTTCTGGTGTTTTTATATTTATTCCCAGCATTTGGCATCCATGCTGAGAGAATATAGTGTTGGCTGAGCAGAAAGGATTTCCTTAGAAATCACAGAAACTTTATGCTTATTCAACCCCTGTGGCATTTTATCTGCTACAGTTATAACCTATCACTGGAGGGATAAATCCTACTATATTATTGGATTTTCAATGTACCTTCATTCCTAAAGGGCAGAAGAATTCATTTTTTTAAAAGCTTAAAGATTTCTTATTTTAAAAGTTATTTTAAAACCTGTGATTCATTCCTCTGGCTTTTTTAACTGGGAATAGTCAATATAATATAACTTTAATTTTCAAACATTATCATTATTAAATTAAATTTCAATATAATGGTGGTCTCTGGAGGTATTGAGATTCACAGGCATTTTCCTATGAATACTAATGATCATTTTAAAATAAATATTTGTCAGTCCAATGTGAGAATTAATGACCAGTTGGACATTTTGCTATTGAGTCTGAACACCTTTTAACATGTTAACCAGCCATTTTTAATACTTTGGGTATGAAAATTGCCTATTTATACATCGTGATCTTTTCCATCAGGTGGCTTTCTTTTTGGTTTGAAATAGCTATTTATATATGAATAAAGAAACTGTCATTTTGTCATAAATGCTTTCTATTTTTCCCTCTTTCATTTTATTTTTAAGTGGGTCAGTGAGAGAAGTAAGGAGAGAAATCACTATGCTGATTTGATTTTGGTAATAAAACATAAGCAGTTGAATAAGTTGAAGTAGATAAAATCTTGGAAAAATAACACCATATCTCAGTTTTTCATGAATTCTTTTACTTTTTTATATATTTGTTTGACAGATATTTATTAAGTATTTCTTCAGTGAGTTTATAAGTTAGTGTCAACTCAAAATAGGGAAAACAGCTTTACACAGTGAGATTGTCACCCGAATTCCTATGTCATGGAAGACAAGCGCCCGGCCAGATACTTCAGTTTTAAGGTAGCTGAATTAGATAGGGATCTCCTGAAACCAAAATTCTGACTATAACTATAAATTCCCCATCTGAGGGAAAATAAAAAGACAAAAACCATTAAATCGTGTGCCTGCCCAGGAACAACTCTGGTATTTTTAGGGAAATATGAAACGCTAAAAGGTGGGGCAGGGACCTGATGAAAAGTCCTGGAGTGGCATGAATCTGAAATAGAGACAGAAATGCAAGAGGCATAACTGAGCAGAGGCCTGTTAAAAATGCCGAAGATGGTAAAAGTGACAAGTTTTAGAAATGTTCAGAACAAGAAGAATGAGGCCAGAATAGGCCCGCTGCTTGGGGGCATATGACATAAATTTGGAAAGAATAGCTAATGCATCAGATGACAGAAAGGAGATTCAAAAAGATCTGTCTCTACAGGAAAGAATGAAGGTTCAAACCCAGAAAGATGAAATTAGTGATCAATAAATCAACCTGCCCTTAGGTTAAACAAAAATCAGCTGTTTTCTGCAGTTTTACTGTATTTTAATGTATTTGTTCATTGTTACTAATCATTTTTGTTGGAATCTTTAGGGTTTTCTATATACAGAACCATCTCATCTGCAAAAAAATGTGACACTGTTACTTCTCCTTCCAAATTGGTATCTACGCAAAAAAATCAAAAATATTTATTTGCAATGATATATGTACCCTTATGTTTATTGCAGTATTATTCATGGTGACCAAGACATGGAGACAACTAAAGTGTCCTTTGATAGATATGGCATATATATATTATGGAATACTACTTAGCCATAAGAAAAGATGAAATGCTGCCATTTTTGAAAGCTTAGATGGACCTTGAGAACCTTATTCTAAGCAAAATAAGTCAGTCAGGAAAAGCTAAGAACCATATGATTTCACCCATATGTAAGAAACTCATAGACACGGACAAAGGTATGGTGGTTACCAGAGGGAAAAAAGTGGAGGGGTAGTAATGAGTAAAGGGGGCCAAATATATAAACGATCTTTTTGACAGAAGATCCTTTGACTTTGGATAGTGGGCACACAGTGCAACATACAGATCATGTACATTGAAATGTGCACTTGTAACCTATATGGTCCTATTAACCAATGTCATCCGAATAAATTTAATACAGGGGGGAAATCATCTGTACAAATACAAGATTGGAAAAACAGGGAAAATATTCTGGGTTTTCACTGAAAATGAAATATGGTTCAGAGTGTGGCCAAAAATGGTTATATTAATACAAGGCACATTTATAAAAATATATACTTATTGAGGAATTACCATCTTGTACTTGGTTCTTGACAGTTGTGTTTTTACTTTAGAAAAACAGGGACAAGTTAAGACTCGCTGGTGTCAATGACCTGGACCTTTTTTATGCTCTCTAAGGGCCTGGCAAATTTCTCCTGTAATGTCAGACTCTACAGAAGGCATGGAAATTATAAAATATTTGAATGACTATGATGATTTTAAAAAAATAGGTTTTACTTGTTCTCTGTTGTTCTAGTAGAAGATATAACTGAGTGTAGTGGATGGGATTTATAAAAATATAGGTGTTTGTTTAATGTAGTGTGTTCTGCTTAAAGGAAGAGTTGAGAAGGAGGTCAGGAATGTTGTACTTTAAATGTAAGTACAGGATGAAATCTAACAAGAGGCATTCTGGTGGCCCTATCATTTTTACTGTTTTATGCTAATCTACTTTTCATATTGGTTAATATGACCTAATAGCTTGCTATCATTGATTTCTTTGTCTCTGAAATAATTTTATAAAAGTTTCGTCAGATAATATATAACATAATTATTAAATAACTTAGCACTCATTTTTTAAAGTACTCAAGAGGGTATCAAAAATCAGAAATTGTGTGGAAACTGTCTCTTTCTGGCAAGAATTTAGGCACAACACTGCATTTCACTGACTCAGTAGCCAGTCAGCGGATTCTTTTTACTGTAGAAAGCAAGTCTCAGTAGGCATCATTATCCCTGGTTTATGGATTAGAACAGTTGGTTAGTAGAGTTGATTATTTCTTCTATACCTTTGCCAATTTTTTTCTGTATTTGGTCTATCAGTTGGGTATTAAACATCTCCAAGTATGATTATGAAATTTTCCAGTTCTTTTTTAGTCTATTAATTTTTGCCTCATGTTTTGACATAGTTGTTGGGAGTTTCCACATTTATGATTGTTATATCTTTGTATTAATTAATCTGTTGGTCTGTAAACATATCATGCCAAAACTTAATAGCCTGAGAAAACATTTATTATCTCTGTTTCTGGGGTTCAAGAACCCAAGTGCAGCTTAGGTGCGTTTTCTCTGGCAGTCAGATGTTGGCTAGATTGGCAGTCATCTCAAGACACATCTGGTCAAAGATCTGCTTCCAAACTCACTTATGTGATGATTGGCAGGATTCAGTTCCTCGTCCTCTTGTTGGACAGAGGGTGTCAATTCCTTATTGATTATTAGAATGAGGCTGCCCTCAGTTCCTTGTCTTGTAGGCCTCACAGCATATCAACATGCTTTCTTAAAACACAATCAGAGATGACAATGGAGAGGAGCTTAAGATGGTAGTCAGTCTTTTGTCAACCTAATCAAAGAGGTGACATTCATCACTTTTACCAAAGTCAAGGGGAGGATGTTATACAAGGATTTGAATACCAGGAGGCAGGAATCATTGCGGTCAGAAGCTAACTACCACAATCTATTTGTTAAATTAACCCTTTTATCCTTTTATGTCCATTTCTTGCTGTTTTGAAGTATATTTTATCCTTTATTAACATAGCCACTGTTTGCATAAAATATTATTTCCTTCCATTTGTTTTTACTCTATCTGCATTTTTATTTAAAGTCTATATCTTGTATTCAATATGTAGTTGTTAGGCTTTACAAGTTACTTAATGAAAAATTGATACTTAAGGGATCTGTTTTATAACATTTGAAGGTAAGATACAGAGTTGTCTTTACTTCAGATACGGTTTAGCCCCACTACTTGTGTGTGCCCTACCTGTGTTCTCCACCTAAGACTGAGTATTCAACAAGAACTCTTAACTCTGTTTAGTATTATACTTTCTCTTATTTTCATAAGTACTGATATTATTATTAGCCTAAAGGCCCAATGCACAAAATGCATGCACAGGGGGATGTTGTCCCTCAATCCAGCCTGCATCCTCTCCAATCTGGGACCCCTCAGGAGATGTCCAACTGCCGGTTTAACCAGCAATTGGATATCCTTCTCACAGTCCAGGACTGCTGGCTCCCAACTGCTTGGCTGCCTGCCTGTCTGATTGTCCCTAACCACTTCTGCCTGCCAGCCTGATCACCCCCTAACCACTCCCTGCCAGCCTGATCGACACGTAACTGCTTCCCTGCCAGCCCTATTGCTCCTAACTGCCCTCCCTTGTAGGCCTGATCCTCCCAACTTCCCTCCCCTGCTGGCCCAGTCACCCCTAACTGCCCTTCCCTGCCAACCTGGTCACCCCTAACTGCTCTTCCCTACCAGCCTGGTCATCCCCCCGCCCCCCCGCAACTGCCCTCTCTCCACTGCAGGCCTGGTTCGGTCTCCCCCAACTGTCCTCCCCTGCCAGCCTGGTTGCCTTCCCCTGCTGGCCTGATTACCCACAACTGCCCTCCCCTGCTGGCCATCTTGTGGCAGCCATCTTGTGATCACATGGGGGCAGCCATCTTGTGCAAGGGCATGATGTTCAATTTGCATATTACCTCTTTATTATATAGGATAATAACTTCTAAACTATGTTATTTCTATAAGACAAAAAAGCTAAATTCAGATTTTGTTGTCTCTGCTTCTTGATCTTCAAGTAAAAAAAATCCTCAATATTTTGTTTTCTTTTTTTCCGCTTTTTGGTTGAATCACTTTATCAAAGCATAGCTAAGCATTTGGGTACAATCATTTTTAACCACAGTGATAATAGTATTATAATATTAAATATATTTGTAGCACCTAAAACAGCTAAATGGTTTGTAACAATTTTGTGATTTTTATTTTCCTTAATCTTCAATTCTACTTTGGCCATTCAGTCCAGTGCTTATGGTCACTGTACAAATTTAGTTTATAATAGCTTGAACACTAATTCAGATTTCAAAATGAATCAGTTTCAAATGTTGACATTTTCAGTCACTAACCCTATATTAGTGATTGAATTATTTCATTAATTTACTTCACTATGACAGGTGGTATTTGTTTATCAAATCTTAGATTTTTTCTTTACTCATATGTTAAAATGTCTATAAATCTTATTTGGATAAAATGGGTACAGAAGGATCCCAGAATTCTTAAATACTTATTGGCAGAATTTAGGTTCTTGAAGAGAGCAATTATGAAGGATTTTATTCTGATTAACTGCTATGTTTAATAAAAATTACTTTGAGGTTGTCTACACATTTGTATTCATTGTGTCATAAATAAGCCAGCAGGTGGCAAACTTGAGATTTTTTGTATTATTGCTCTTGTGGAAGATGTAATAAACAATGTGTCAATGAATCTCATGATTTGCTCTTTCAGTGTACCATAGCATAAGAAAAATTAAAACCTCTAATTGTAGAGCCACTGGTATTTGGATAAAAATGTACTTATTTAGTTTTTTCTTGAGTTACTATTTTATCCTATAATTCTTTCTCCAACAGATAGTTTTGACACATGTATAATGCCAATTTGAATCTATTTTTGCTGTGATTTTATTCATTAAGAGATAAGTTTAGCTGCTCTTGTGTTTACTATGGGAGGGAAAATCTTTACATCGTTTAAGAAATATACTTTGTCTTCCAGAACAATGACATATTCTTTTGAAAGTTTTAACAACATTGATCCTCATGTTTTTAAACACAAAGCAGTAATTTCTTCTATGGGTGATATTTTTTTTAAATTTTATTCCTACGAGTATTTCCATTTTAGTGTCATTTATTGGTAGTAAGTAATACATGAAGATGAATTTAATTTCTTTCATGTACATTCAATTTTCAAGAGGTTTACATTCTGTACCAATAAAAAGGGTCAATCAAGATTGATTATATTGAGGCATATGACTACACTTTGGAGTATTTAAGTAAATATATTCTATTACATTCAGAGACAAAAGTTCAACCACAATACATGATTTGCTCATTTTTTTCCCTCTGTGAAATTCATCAATTGTTAACATTATATGTTCTCTAAAAAATTAATTTCCCTTTATATGTTATATTTCTTTCCATATGTCTGTGTTCTATTTTAACAATAAGTATAGCTTGTTATTCTCTTCCTAATGGGGGGACGGGGGGAGGGGGGAGAAGAAAAAGCCCTAGCTGGTTTGGCTCAATGAACAGAGCATCAGCCTGTGGGCTGAAGGGTTCCAGGTTTGATTCTGGTCAAAGGCACATGCCTAGGTTGTGGGCTGGGTCCCCAGTAGGATCAATGATTCTTTCATTATTGATGTTTCTATATCTCTCTACCTCTCCCTTCCTCTTTGAAACCAATAAACATATATATATATATATATATATATATATATATATATATATATATATATATATTAAGTAGAACAGCAATGATTTAAAACAAAGCAAAGTTAGTAGTGAGATATTTCATGATTTTCACATATAAATTGAATCATTTAGATGACTTCTACAAGATTTAAATAAAATAATATGTGCTTCATTGAAGTCACAAAGTACTTAAAGGATTCTAGCAATTAACTGCTTGGTGGATTTCGTTGTTAAGAAGTAAAAAGTGAATCCACTAATTAGTGAACATCAATGTATTAGTTGTTCTCCAAATATCATAATAACTGAAGACTATTTAAGGCCTAGTAACATAATTCTCCCCATCTTTTCTATTTTGTAAGGGAAGAAAACTCATTTTTTAAAATGCAAAGTATAAACATCACATTAAGAAAAGTAAATTATAGTGTAAAATTGAATTAAAATATGAAAGAAGCCCCAATTCATTCAAATTGAAGAAAACAGAAGCTTCTGCTTATAGATTGTATAATATATAACTCAGCTTCCATGTTCTCCTCAATGGGGCTTTAAAAAAAGAAGCTTCTAAAGAGAAAGGTGTCCGCACTGCACTGGTCTGCATATATTCAGAGGTCTCGTTAACCTGGTCTTGCTAATGTGTCCAAATCAATCCTCCTTTCCTCTATTTTCCTTCAATCCATTTCCAACTGGGGCACCACCCACTTTTTGAGAAAGATGATCCACACCCCAAAACACCTTCTCATTCCTTCATGTCCTGGGTCTCTTTGATGAAATATCATGTGATTTTCATGGGGTAAAAATCAGAGACATGGAAACAGGGTCCTGACCCAGTGATGTTCAGGCTTCTAGAGTCCCCTTTTCATCAGACTACCTCACAAAAATCCCCAAGGATTTTTTGTAGACTGTGCATTCAGCTAGATACCTGTTTTTAACAGCATCCTTTCCACTATAGTTAGTACTTAAATGCACACATCTCCCAAATTCCAGTGAGCACACAGGGTCCCAGCCCTGCTCCATCAGGGAATGCACCCTAGAAGTTGTAGCAGTGCTCACAGGGGACAGGGACAGCAAGGGTCTGCTGGCCACATCCCCACCGGAGTGTGGCCCCAGCCAGTTGCATGTCCCTCACCCCCAGACAAGAAAGGTGACAGGGGCATGGATGCTCCTTGAGTCTTCCAGAGAGAGGAGTTCCATGGCGAGGGTCCTTCAGTCCTGCTGAATTTAGGGGTCTGGCCTTTCTCCAGCCCCTGAGCTCTCTCTTTAGCCACTGCACCCCCACCCTATCCTGGCATACACATACACATAGAAGTGTTTTACACTGAAGGAGCCCCATTGACGTATGCATCCCTTCCCCTTCCATCTGGATAGAAGCCCAGAAGGGAAGCGAGTGGGGGAAGATGCAGAGGTGGGGATCCCTCCTGTCTCTGAATTTAGGGTCCCAAAGAGAGACCAATTAAAGGCCAGCCAAGAGCATCAGTTCTAGACCCGGGAACAGACCAAGCATTTCCCTCCTGCATCAACCCCTTCCATCCCAGTGAGGTCACCACGTGATGAAAGAGAAGCAGATCCAGAGAGAGGGGGAAGGAAGAGGGCGGGAGGAGGAGGGGGGCGGGGGGCGAAGAAACCCAGACTGGAAAAGGCCATCCGACAAGGTTGCTTTTTCTGGCCACACAGCAACTGCCAGGCACGCGGTGCTGCACCTCCTCAGCCCACTCTGCCTTGTGGAAGGGGGGCTGGCAGGAGCGCTCGGTGTTGCCGCGAAAACAAAGGCGAGGAGAGGGGCGGGCGTGCAAGGGAGAGAGAGAGAGAGAGGCTCTGAGCAGTTTGGCTCTGCATCTCCGGGAAGCAAAGCTCATCTCCTTGGCAAGAAAGGGAAGGGGGGCCCGGGCGTCTGGGAGGAGGCGCAGGAGGGAGCGGGTTTCCTTGCGGAGACCAGGACGCGGCAGAACTCTGGACAGCGCCTCGCCAGCCAGCCAGCCAGCTGCACTGGGAGCTCCCTGCTGCCCCAGGTTTCCGGCTCCTTTTTGGAAACCCCTGCGACCTGTTTCCTCTCCCCTCTTGGACTCAGACCACGGATCCTTGCTTCCACCATCCCTGTCTGAAGGGGGCTCCGGAGAGGAGCGGTTCTCTTGCCTGTGGCCCGGTCAAGGAAGCGGGTCTCCGGTGCTGGGAACGCAGTCCCTGTGGATAGTGCTCGGCTGGTGAAGAAGGAAAAGTTTTGGGGTCTGGGAGGGGGGAGGAAAAGAGGGAACAGGAGGAGAGAGGAAGAAAGAAGGCGGATGGTCAGTTTCCCACGCTGATCTGGAAGGAACGATGACCGAGGAAGGATGTGCACCAGCGGCCAGATCATCGGGAGCCTCCTGGTGCTGTCCGTGCTGGAGATAGGGCTGGGGGTGTCCAGCGTGGCCGTGGGGGCGGTCAGCTTCAGCCTGGCCCTCCGGCAGCACAAGCCGCAGCTCGGAGACTCGTCCCCGGTATGGAGCGGGGTGTGTGTACGTTGAGCCATTTCACTCTCTTTACCTCCTTAAGGTGATGGTCAGTGTGCGTGCGGTAGTCACCTCCCCCACCCCCCGGGGGAAAGAGAATCATAAGGCTCCTGGGCTTGCATGAAGGTTCATGTTGACGGGCTATGCCTCGTTACATTGTGTTTTTATTTAGCCCAGCAATTGTTTTCTTTTTCCTTTGCTTTTTTTTTTCTTCCTTACCTTGGCTCAAGACCAAATTAAATGCCTTTGTTTAAAGTTTGGGGAGGGGACCCTTGTCACCAGCTGAATCTGCAGAGGACTGCCCCGTGGTGCTGATTCGGGGATCACACCTGTCAGGGGCAGGCTGTTTCTTTTACAAGGGAGATGAGAATGAAAGGGTTTACGTCGTTGTTGTGTGCCAGGAACAAGCAAGGGTAGACTCTGTGCATTCATGTCTGAGTACACTAAAGGCATGACAAAAAGAGAGATGTGGTGTGAGTAAAAGGAGCATTTTATTCCACCACCACCCCACCCCCCAAAAAAAAACAAAAAAACAAACAAAAAAAAAACCCAAAACACCCACAAACACTGCTCTAGATTTTCCCAAGATAGCCTTCTGTACTCCATTTCTAAAAACTCTCTTGCAAGTTCTAGGCAATAAGTTGAACAACAAATGGTATGGTATTTAACAACATTCTAATTGGAGAATAACTTAGCTCAAAGAGTGCCTAAGGCTCAGAGAAAATGCCATCATCTTTTCTAGGTCAGATGGCTAACCCAAGGAGCTTCTTGTTTATTTACTTTGAGTGAGTCTCCAGGAAAGCCTGGGAGACCCATCCCTTCCACCAAGAATCAATGAAGTAACTTAGCACTATTCCTAGTAGAGGCCTAATTTTGAAAAACAGCTTTTCTTCTCCTTTAATGTAGAAAGCCGCTCTGCTCTATTCTTTGGGGGTCTCTATCTCTCCATCTTACTTTAGATAATTTATGGGATATTATTCTATCCCTGATAATCAATGGACATAATTAGCAATCATGGCTTAGTTACTTGTGCTTTAAGTTACTGAGAAAAAGATGATCGTGTATGAGTTCAAATAAGTTTTTCTAAAGTAATTCGTTTTTTGAGGGAAATTCTAGCATACTTAAAATTTTATCATTCTTAAAGCATTCTGCTTTAGAAAATTTATTTTAATATTGTAATTTTTCAAAGTTAAAAGAAAAATGGTGTTCAATTCTAATGGTGAATTCTTCCAAGAATCCTTGTTTTAAATTCAATAATAACTTACTACCAACCTCTTAATAATTACCTTTTTCTTTATTATACAAATTTATCAATGAATATTTTAAGTTTAAGTTTGAAAGTCTAAAGGCAAATCTTAAATATGACATTATGTCTTATATGTAATAGTGACTATTTTGAGAGTTGTCATTTTATAATTAACAGAAATAGTCATACTCTAAAACTTCTATCAGACAATTATTAAAATGAAATGTAATGTCAACATTGAAAGCAGGAGGAAGAAAATGTGATCTTTTGGGGCCAGATCATGGGAGGTTGTTCACCAGTTCAAGGGAATGGACTTATTTTTTATGAGGGAGAAGCCTCAAATACTTTCAAAACACTTCCCCTCTGACATGTCAGAGATTGGGTGAACAAACTTAAGTTGTCTCTAAATAGTATTGAAGTATCCTGTTTTTATTTAAGAATTTAAAAAGTTACATTTACTTGACATCATATAAGAAAAATAATTAAATTATTTGTATCCCTCTTCCCAAACTACTTACTATTATCTAGATGAGTTGATATATGTGTATATACAGAAAATGAAAATTTGAATCAAATTAGAGAAAAGCAAATAAAACAGTCATATATATATAGTAATTATCATAAAGAACTATTTCCATGTTTAACTGGTTCTTTAGAGTAGCCAAAATTCACCTATGATCCTAGAACAATTTGACTCAGTAGAAAATTAAAAAAAAAAAAAAACTACATGTGATTGAATGAATGGATTTGAAACTAGAATGCCCAGATGGTCACTTTTATGAACTCAAATTAAAAAAGCAAATTTGTGAAAGAATCAATAGCAAGTTGTGATCATTGTTTATCAAATTATAGGCTTGATAAATAGATTTTTAAAATCATTTTGCAGAGGTCATTTCTGATACAGTCTGAATTATCTCTTCATTCTGCCAATGATGAATTCATATAACCAACACTTACAGAGGGATTGCCGTGTGTAAGGCATTTTACTATATAACTCAAAGATTCTCGAAATGAATCAGAATGCCTAGTAAAGGAAACATGATGGATAGATACATCTTTATCAGTGACACATAAGAGTTTGGCTTCAGAGAGATACAGGGGCAGGTAAAGGGAAGAGTGGTGGGGATGACCAATGAAACATCCATGGGAGAATGATTATTTTTCTCTTGATCGTACAAGTGTGCTGGGAATTAATGTATCACTGTGTTGAGTAATGTAGCACAGTGTGAAATCTGGAGTCTACGTGGGTGCAGATCCCAGAGCTGCCATTTACTACCTGGTTGACTAGCCAGAGTTTCCTCATACATTGTAAAACGGCGTTGTGAGAAGGCACAAATGAAATAAGGCTTTTAGTAAAAAAGTACAGCATGGAGTAAGCACTGAATAAATGTGAGCAGCTAATCCTGGGTGCACAGACCGGCAGAGAAGAGCATGAGGAAGGAAAACCTCTCAGGCAGCATGAATGAAGGCAAAAACCTGGGACCGGGTGGGTTATGTCCCAGGAGGAACAGGCTCCAATAGTGTTCTGGGGCGGAGGTTTGTGAGGCAGAGAGAAGGTTGGGAAGAGTGGTTGGGGCCAGAACATGGGAGGTTGTTTGTCAGTTCAAGGCAATGGATTTATTTCTCAATAGTTTAAAAAATTAATGATAGCAATTCTTACTTTCTAAAAAGACTCCAGGGAGAGGCAAGGGAAAACTAGACAGAAACTTATGAATCTCTCTGGCATTTTATGAATGAAAAGTCTGTATTATTTATGAACACAGAATGATATTTTATAATAACCTGTCAGGATAACCATAGTCTATAATCAGAATTTGTTTTTTGATTGGTGCCATGAAGTTTTTCCCCCACACATTAACATCATTATTACAATACTTCTGACTTAAATTTTAGAAGTCAATGAAAACAAAAACTGTAGTATGAAAAGATTGCTTCTTACTAGCAGAGAACCCAACATCATAAGCTTTTTGTCTAGGTCAAATGCACTAAGAATTTGGATACCTATTTTGATTATATGCCCCTAAAATGTTAAATATATAACTAAAAGATGGTTTAAAAATAAAATAGTACCAAGATAAAGGAGTTACTAGTAAAATCAATGAAATTGATACTTATACAGACTATTTTCAGTCGCTATTTTATAATCAGGCAAAGGGTGCGTCTGCGATCAGTTTAAAAGATGTGGGTATTTAGAAGGGAAAAAGTATTTAGACTTAGAGAAAGAAAGCTATAAATGTCTTTATAGTATGTTGCTTCTTTTTTATTCTTTTTTTAGCTGATATATATAGTCACCTCATTAAAAGTATAAAAGAAGATATAACTGTCAGATAACAATGAATGAACCGTTGAGTAAACTGCTTTGGAAAAGACGTTGCCATATAAAATATAATTGATGTGTGACATATATTAGCCAGGCATTAAATAGATAAGGCTATGTTTCCGAGTTGCTGTGTGATAGGTACTTTTCTCAGTCTCCAGTGCATTATCTATAATGGGAATGGACTGTACTTACTAGTACAGAGATTCATGGGTCCAAGAGAATTTTATTTTATTGCTCTAGGTTGACCATTGGAAATCTAGAGATTCAGAGGGCCATGCCCAGAACAACCTGTCAAGATTCTGAGTTGCAGTTGATATATCCCATGGTAAATTCCATTTTGTATATCTGACAATCATTCTATAAACTAAGTATATTAAAAGAACTTTCTAAACCCTGTTCACCCCACATATAAACATAGTCTTTTATAATATTCAAAATGTTTTATTTAAGTCATATAAAGTTTGAGTACTTTTTATTGATTATTTTTTCTGGAGCATACTTGCTTTGTGCATCATAACGTTATCTGCTTAATAAATCTGATAATTTAGGTGAATGGAATGTATAACATAATCAAGGCACATACCTGTTGTGTGGACACCTGATTCACCATGGCAACAACTCAACCAATTTTAAGATTGTGATAAAATTCACCTACTGTACATTTTGATCCACACCATAGAAATACAAATGATGTGCTATATATATGAATTATAGCTGCTCCAGAGTCTAATTTTTAATATTTAAATCAGCCCAAAGCAAAATGAAACAATCAGGTGAAAGAAATCCCTCAGTTACTTCAAATGTGCAAAATTTGAAGCTAGTATGTCTCTGACCAGATAATATATCATTATTTGTCAGAGTCAAAATATTTATAAAAACAATATCCCATCCTAAGAAAAAATTACAATGTATACCTAGTTTTAAATTAATTTTAACTATGCAAGTAATTAACAAGTATATTCTCATTTCAAAGGATTAGAATGAATTAAAACTGAAGTTCTTTCTCCTGTCATATTATCTAAATTAGCTACACTTGCAAATTTAGTGTGCTATTTCATAGATAATTCTCCATGCATAAATAGTATTATTTGAACATATGGGTCAATTTGATCAATTTTCTGCATATAATAAAGCCTATTTATAAACTCTGTAGAGCCCAGTTAAAGAATATCTTTCTCACCTGGTATACACTCTTATTCTCAAGTGCTACTTGTTATCTACTGGGGTTAGGTTAGGGAAATTAGAGAATAGGCAGTTAAATTACTGGGAAATGTGGTTATTATTCAAGGAACCTTGGTCACCTTCAGTCATCTACTTGTTAACAATTTGTTTGATACAAACAATCTAAATAAAGCCAGCCTTTCATTTGGATGGTTTTGCCTAAAATGTTCAAGCTGACTTTTTGCAGTGACTAATTATCAGTCAGATCATCCATTATGTGCTTTGAATATGGCCAAGTAATGCACTTTTTATACATTTACTTTTCCCTGAGAAAATACTTAATATGAATGGTAGGTAAGAGTATAGCCCAGCAATCCCAGCTGAAGTGCTTGTTTTGAAAATTCAGTAAAAACTAGAATACACCCACCAAAGGAGGAAAAAAAAATCTAGGTTATGTTCAAACAATGTTGGGTCATTCACTTCTGAAGTGAACAAACTTTTATTTTATACTGCACTAAATATATATATTTATTACAGTAGTAAATTTATATATTTAGTGCAGTAGTAAATGATATTCATTCAAATAGCATTTTATACCTAAACTAGAGGCCCGGTGTTTGAATTTATGCATGTGTGGGGTCCCTCGGCCTGGCTGGCAATTGGGGCCAATTGCGGGTAAGGAGAGGGCAGCCACCTGGGGGAGTTGACCGCAGGAAGTTGACCCCAGCAGCAAGCTAACTGATGGCTTGCTCCGCGAGGAATCAGACTCCCTCCTCCCTCCTGTGTGCGTCCGGGGTGTGGGTGAACCCGATTCGGGGCTGTCAGAGCCCGGGCAGCAAGGTCTGGCTCAGTTTGTGTCATAGCTACCGGCCAGTCATCTGGTCATTCTGCTAGTTTGATTGTAATAGTCACTTAGTCTTTTACATATAGAGATGACTAAGTTCAGAGTTGTTCAAAATACTTCATTTTCTTAGTAATTTAGTTTAATTACCAAATGGTCACTCTGCAGATAGATGTGTATTTCAACACACCAAATAAACAATGCCAGAATAATTAAATGATAGTATATAAGGTCTCTGAATGATCATCTTTCTGGGAGAAAGAGAGAGAGAAACAGGGAGAAGAAACTATGTGACCATTTCATCTGTGATGTTCAAAGCCACACAGCCCTCATGCAAACAGATCTAATGTACAAATACTTTATTCAAATTGAATGGTAGTTTGGATTCATACATCTCTCTCTCGGTGTCACTCTGGCACTAGGTAATTTAGTATCTTCATTAAGTCAAGGAGAGCATTACCAGCACTATTTCATGGGCTGCTGTGAAGCTGCAGTGAAGCCTAGGCAATGCTTACAAAGCTGGCAGGACCACGCTGGCACAGAGCAAGTGCTGAGGGAGCATCAGCTGCTCTTTTTGTCTCCTGTCCTCATGTGATCCATGACTGTCTGGAACCCACAGCACACCATGGTACACTGCTTCTCAACATTTCCCCAAACCCCTGAATCAACTCTAGTTTGACTCATCCTTTTTTTTTCATGTATAGTATTTGGTTTGTTAACCTTTAATTTAATTCAGGTAAATACATTAGTAACTTTAAAAATGAACCAAAGTATCTACATCGGATAAAAATGAATGGAGAAATGGCTGCTTTCTTTTGGGAGTGGAGCGGGTGATAGAAACTCTAACATAAAAACATTCTGTAATTGGATAAATGAGCCAATTATCTAAGTCAGGAAACTCCAACTTGAGGATATCATAACTACTATTTATGTCATAAAGTCCTCATAATGTTAAAGTAAATGTGCAAATTAATACTTCTAATAACAATACTTAATATCTTTGAGGCTTGTATAGTTTTGCTTGAACTACCCATGTAGCTTTTGAAACTGTTTACTATATGTTATATTATTAACAGATACATCAATGAAGAATCTATATTTCAATAATGATTCTTATAATGTTAACTAGTGTCCATGATCTTTAGCTCTGGTATTATGATTCCTGAGAAGCAATTCTAAATTACATTCATCCATACAGTACTGGACAAAATTATGTGGTCAAAGATAAAAGAAAGTATTCAGTAAATCACCTTGGGAGACAGAGTAGCTTGAGCTATGTGTCCTGTAGAAATAATAGTAGGCATGATTTATTAATAGTTAATGACAGTTCAGATGCTTTGATATACATTATTATTTCTAATCTTACCCACTTTGTGAAAATGCTAGTATTTTATAAAGTTTACGTAGAAAAAAAATTATCTAGTGCCCACTGTTGTTTCATCAGCTGAGTTAGTATTTAAAGCCTGGCCATCTTATTTCAAAATATGTACTTTTTCTGTTGCATTGTGTGGAAATATTTTAAGGAAAAGTCATTCACTGAGGTCTGGGAAATGAAGTTATTATTCTTACTCTTTTCTCCTACTCCTGAGTGTCTGAGTCAGGCAGGATGGCATAAAGGCCAAGTCTTGATCAGCGTATGTATCCACTTTTCAGAAGAGAATGGCACAGTCAACTGGTCAACAAACTCAAACCCCTGTTCTTAGAGGAGAATGAGATATTCAACTAAGTTGTTCCTACCTTTGAAGCTTAAGCTTTAGCTTCAAAAACAAGACTAACATATACAACTCAACTGATAGTTAAATATTATGAGGGCAGGTCAGGAAGACACAAAACAGCATTTTTAAACATAGTTCATTCAAAATGAAAGGTTATCCATAGGGACCAAAGATTCCTTCCTCTTGCAGGGAGAACTTTTTCCAGGTATTGGAGATTGGGCATGTTTCCAGTAGGCAAAGGAGATAAGATGCACTAAGATTGCTATCACCATGTGTAAGATCATGGAAGGGACAACAAAGCAGTTTGTGGGGAATTGAGGAGACAGGACTTGTGAGTAAAGATCTATTTCATTTAAATATAATGGGACCAGCTTTAAAAGTGTCCAGAAAGCCCTAGACAGTTTAGCTCAGTGGATAGAGCATCAGCCTGCAGACTGAAGTGTCTGGGGTTCAATTCCCAGTCAGGAGCTTGTGCCTCAGTTGCAGGCTCCAGCCCCGGTTGGGGTGCGGGTGGAAGGCAACCAATCTATGTGTCTCTCTCACATCGATGTTTCTCTCTCTCTGTCTCTCCCCCTTCTTTCCACTCTCTCCAAAAACATCAATGAAAAAATATCCTCAGATGAGAATTAACAACAACAAAAGTCTGTTCTTGATTTTTTTACTAAGCTTGGTGAGCTCTGCTGGGTAGAACTTGATAATCATGAGGGGAAGGTAGTTAAGCCAGGCACTGCTGCACAGTTTTAAGACAAAACACCAGTCTTTGGTTCTAAGATGTGTATCCTGGATCAAAAGAACTACTTGAAGGAAATCTTAAAACTTAAGGGAAGCATAAATCGACCATCATAAACCTAACTCCAACTTCAAGTGACTTCCTTGTTTGACAATGAATTTGTAAGGTCAGAAATTCCTTTTGTTCAGTTATTCTTACAGCTGCCTGACATCTATATATATAAAGGCCTAAGCGACTGTTATGACTAGATGACCAGCCAGTAGCTATGACACGCACTGACCAGGGGGCAGACTCTCAATGCACGAGCTGCCCTCTGGTGGTCAGTGTGCTCCCACAGCCAACCTCCCGCAGCCAGCCAACCTCTCATGGTCCCTCCCTGGCCAGCCCCAATCAGCACCAATCAGGACTGGGCAAGACAGCCCCAAATTCATGCTATTTCACTGGAGGTGTCAGCATGACATAAAGAAATGAAAATAGGTTGTGGAGGTATGAAGACTTGGGTTCAAATTCTAGCTCTAGCATTTCCTAGTTTTTTTAAGTTTAAATGAGTTATATTATCTCACAATGTAATGTAATGAGCAATCAGCTAACTCATTAGCAATCAGCAATACTACTCCCTATCTCACAGAATTGTTCTAAAAATCAAGTGTAGCCCTAACCAGTTTGTCTCAGTGGTTTGAGCATCAGCCTGCAGACTCAAGGATCCTGAGTTCGATTCTGGTCAAGGGCATGTACCTTGGTTGTGGGCACATACCCAGTGGGCACAACTGATTGATGTTTCTCTCTCATTGATGTTTCTAACTCTCTAAAATTTCAATAAACTATAGTATTTTAAAAAAATAAAAATCAAGTAATACTTATATGGGCTTTATACAGTGTATGTTAAGTATTCAATAACTACAAGTGACCCACAACAATGGCTGCATGCCTTTGCCATATTTCTAGAAAATCCATTTTCTGGATATGGTTTCTATTTATGTATTATAGACATTTTATTTGTATACATACCTGAAAGGGAGCTTATTGTGAGACCATTGATGAAATTGACCTTAGACTCAAGGTTTGGTAACATTTAGGTCATGTACTCTCTCTTAGAAAATATGTACTTTTCATAACCAATTTGGGGAATTAATAGTTAATTGTGATTTAGTGTTCCAGGGATATTTTCCAGGTCAATATTGGGATATAGAAGAATAATTATTGTTTACTAAATAGAGATTTGAGCTTACTTTTCTCTTTATTTTCACTGGGCTGTTGGATATCTTAGTTCTCTCTCTTACTTGTTTCCTGCCAAGTATTTTCCTGCATGGATTACTCTGAAGAATTAAAATAGTGATAATTATAACATCAATAACAGCAATGTCTTCTTATGTTAATGGTATATTACATTGCCTATGAATTTCAAATGCTTTCATTATACCATGTTATTTCAGCAGATGAGGTTCTTCTGTGATGGATGAGAACCTAAAGGATTTAGGATTTAACAACTTAAGATCTGAAAGTGTTAAAGCTAACAGGGATAGGATAAGAACCTAAACCACTGGAAGAAAGAATGTGTGTATGGAAGGTGGAGATGAAGAGATAGGCGATTCGTTGGAGAAAGTTCACAATTGTCAATCATGCACAATATAAGCTGCCTTCAGGTTGCTAGTGCCCTGATTTGGGAGCGTGTTCACAATGCAGTGCCCCTCTATCAACTGCAGCTCATTTCCCTAACTGGCCTGCTTTCTGAAATGGCCAGGCATGTTGGATGGACATTCATTTGTGGTGTTGACAATTCCTGGGAAGAGCAGAAGCTCTGTCCTCTAGTCCCCTGGAGTCCCTGGCCACCTTCACCTCTGGGAGGACCAGTCACAAGTCCTACACTCATAGTTGGCACATGTCCAAAGATTATTTTTTTTCTATCCTCTTCACCAAATCCATCTTCCACATTGTAAACTTGGTTATATTTTCACATATATCAAGCTGCCATCGTTATTTTTGAATGTTACCCAAATATATGACAAACCTAAGTTAATTTTACTCATTTATGACATGAAGGAATCTTAAACATAAAAATATAAACAAAATCATGCAAACTGGGGAAACCTAATTTGTGAAATTACCTTAAGGTATATAGAACTATTTTATATTGAATTGTGATTATGGAATATATTGTACACAGGTCCTGAGTATAATGTATACTAAATGTTTAAGTTACTCTAGTAAAGAGAATGTAATTGACAACATTATCTATACCTGGAGTTTCCATAGTAGTTGCATCCTTCTTTACTTTCTTTCAAAGTACAAATCATTACCTTCAATTTTTATATAAGTTTGGATTTTTAAACTTGGCAATAACTAAAATAACAAAATAACAAAAATTGGAATTCCGGGGATAAACTCTTCAGATTCTATTACTGCTATATAGAAGACATTTATTTTGTTTGTTTTAAGAGCTAACATGAACAATGACTATACCTAAGATTTGTTTGGACAACTGACACTTAAACATACTGCAAATTCAAACTCCCCATGACCCAGATTCATAAGTTTAGTTGTAATTTTCCTTGCTACTGTTGGAGCAGACACAGCGAACAGCCTATTTACTGTTCATGTGAGCATACTCAAAATATTCAACAGATTATTTTTTTAAAAAAGGAAAACTATCATAACCCAGAATGGAACTGGACACAATGCATAGTGAATTAACTACAGGAAAGGTTGGGTTACATGAACATTGAGGGGGACATGTGAAGGAAAGACATTCTGAGGATCGGGGCTGATTTTCTCTGTGCAATGAAATATCTGGGTCTTAAGCCAGGAAAAAGGTCCTGAGATTTTTTAACTTGGATTCATTTAGAAGAGCTTGGCATGCCAATCAGCTAGCTACATGCTATATTTTGACAATTTCTTTTAAAATTCATTCTTTTGTTTTGCTGGTTTCATTCTGTTACTTTACAGTCTCTGAAAAGGTTTCTCTTTGTACCTGCTGTGACCTGTTTACCACTGTGAGGTTTTTATTTCCTTCTCTCCCTTGAGTACTTTTGGTTTAATTTCTTTGTTTGCTGTGGTTGCCTTTGAGCCCATGCTATCCTGCTATCCCACCAAGATGGCCTGGTGGTAATGAAGGACTGCTTATCACACCAACTTCTCTGTTGCACATATTATCCTCTTGGTATTTTATTTTTCTGTGAAGGTGATTATATTTGTGAGATGTTGTGGCTCTATTGATAAACATGTACATTTACCCTTTTGCAGTTGAACTTTGGAAATTTTCAAAATTCTCTGGAGAGGCAGAAACATGGTATATGGATCTATGTGCCTTGTTTTACTTCAGTCTTCTTTTTGGGGGTAGAAAACAAGAAATTGTTCTAGCTTAAGAGGAAAAGTGAACATTGCATAATTAGCAGGGTTTCCCACGGACTAAGGAAAGAGAGAAATATAAATAGAAAAGAGACTTTTTTAAAAAATTTTATCTTTATTATTGAGAGTATTACCGATGCTCCTCATTTGCCCCCCAATAATCCCCTCGACCTGGCTCCTGCCCTACCTCACTATGCTATTGTCTGTGTTCTTGGATTATGCAGGTATGCATATATGATCTTTAATTAATTTCTACCCACCAGTCCTCCCCCCTTCCCTCTGAGCTCCAGACTTCCATGTCTCTAGATCTATTTTGTTCATCAGTTTATTCTATTCATTAGATTCCACAGATAAGTGAAATTATCTGATATTTGTCTTCCTTTTACTAAATTACTCTTAGCATAATACTCTCCAGGTCCTTTCATTCTGTCTCAAATGGAAAGAATTCCTTCTTTTTTATAGCTACATAGTATTCTATAAATATTTCTCTCTTTTCCACAACCAGTACTAGAGAGTGGACCAGAGTCCTGAGTAGGGGCAAAGGGGGATTGATAAAATGAAAGAGACAGACACAAAGACAGTAGAGAAAGCTGGGACCGGGTGGGACAGCTATCCTCTGGTAGAGAGACAGGGACCCAGAGTCGAAGCAGTAAGATACCAGGAAGTTTTACTAGAGTTTAAAATAAAGAAAATATGTGCATTCTTGTGACTTTTTTTAATGATCACTTCTGGGTGGGCCCAGGTAATTGTGTTTGTTACTGGTGCCTGGCTGGATTTAGATAATGAAATCTATCCTCTGGCACCTGCCTCTGGCAAGGTATATTTCCAGGGCATGGTTCTGCCAGGCACTGAATTCAGAGGACATTCAGCTCAAGTGGCCTTTCCCAGGTTCTCTCTACAGTATTCCATTGTGAGAATGTACCACAGGTTTTTTGTTTTTGTTTTTTTATCCATTTATGTACTGATGGGCACTTGGGCTGGTTCCAGATCTTAGCTGTTATAAATAATGCTGCTATAAACATAGTGGTGATATATTCTTTCAGATTAGTGTTTCTGGTTTCTTAGGATATATTTCTAAAAGTGGGATCACTGGGTCAAATGGCAGTTCCATTTTTAATTTTTTTAGGAAACTCCATACTGTTCTCCACAGTGGTTGTACGGTTGTACCAGTTTGCATTCTCTCCAGCTGTGTACTTTGGTTCCCCTTTCTCCAAATTCTCACCAGCACTGCTTGTTTATTGATCTATTGATGGTATCCATTCTGACAGGTGTGAGGTGATACCTCATTGTCATTTTAATTTTCACCTCTCTGATGATTAGTGGTGTTGAGCATTTTTTCATATATATATATATATATATATATATATATATATATATATATATATATATATATATATATATATCTTGGCCATCAGTATGTCCTCTTTGGAGAAGTGTCTACTTAGAAAAAATTTAATTCATTTTAACATAAACACTAAGCTAAAAATACAGAAGAATTGGGATAGGAGAGAGCAGAGGCCACCGAGGAGATCATTAAATCTAACAACGGCAGAACAAGTCCAAAGAGCTGAGTTGTGAGCCAGTACAGCTCAGAGCCCAGGACTCCCAAGGCTAATACTAAAGTCAAAATACGTTCAACAAATACTGTTTATCAGAGCATATAATCTATGCTCTGGGTTCGATTTGGAGGATCTGGCAGTGAACACAATAATCGTGATCCCTGATCTTCTTTAAAGCTTAATTTAAAAAAGAATGTAGACCATGAACAAATAATGCACAAATTAACAATTACAGGTTATGACTTGTTAAACAAGAGAAACATAGGTTTATGAAGAATTTAACTGTATTAATAATAAGAGAATCAGGGGAAGAATCTCTAAGAAAACAATATTTTCTGAAGGAGAATGGGGCATTACCCGGATGAAGAGGAGGAAGAGCATTGTCTAAACCAAAGGGAACATCATGGATGAAGACCCTGAGATAGGAAAAGCTTGATGTGTTTGAGAGCCTGACAGAAGGCTAGGGTGACTAGAATATGGCAAGTAAGCAGAAAAATATAGAAAGCCCTAGTGGAGGTAGGGAGGCCAATGGAAAACAGTCAAATAAGACACATGCTACCATGCTTTAATTTCCCCCTTAATTATAATAGGAGCCACTTAGAGCTGCAGATTAGAAAACATTTTAGAGTCAGGCAAGTTAAGAAGTCACAAGTCCAGTTAGGAGGCTACTAGGATGTGTGGTATAATGGCTACATTGATAAGAGTTAAAGAATAAGATAAGAATAGAGAAAACACAGATATTTGAGACATAGAGTTGACAAGACTCTGTGTTTGAATAGATGCCATTGTAAAGTAGAAAGAATGAGTCTCAGATTGTGGGACCCAGCAACTGATAGGATCCCACTTACTCTTTTGAAAATTAGATGCTTAGTAAAGGTAAAACTCCTATGTGTGTGTATGTGTGTGTGTGAGGAGTGGGGAGTAACTGTATAAGGGAAGAAGATATCAAGGATCTATTTGTGATCTGTGAAGTTAAAGGTGTCTGTGAGATATCCAAAAGGAGAGATGCTGTGGACTGTTAGATGGGTCCAGAGTTCAGAAATCAGGACTATGCTGGAAATAGGAACATGGGAGTAGTGTATAAATACATTAAATACATGTAAATGTATTTTTAATGGTTATCTTGATATTTAGGGAGAGATGGAAAGATAGAAATATCATTGATCAGCAAGCTCCCACTGAGAATTGAGCTCACAACCTGGGCATGTGCCCTGACTGGGAATAAAACCAGTGACCTTTTGGTTCATGAGTTGATGCTCAACCATTGAACCATACCAGACAGGCCATGTAAATGTATTTAGAACCCACTGATTGAACCACCCAAGATGAAGCCTTTAGTTGCTATAATATTTAAAAGTTTTGATGAGAAGATAGATAAAAGAGACTGGGAATTTTTGACCAGAGAAATACGTTGAAGACCAAGAGAGTATGGTGGTCAAGAAGCCCAAAGAAGAAGGCTTCCATGTAAGAGGAGACCGAAAGGTAGAAGTTAGGGCCTACCTTAGCAGAAGTCATTACAATAAAGAATGGGCATGTAAGCTGCCTGAAGCCTGATAAAGGGAGAATGGGAATAAGAACGTGGAAATAGCTCAGTGTAGACGCCTCCTGGTGAAGGAAAGATGGGTCTGTGCAGAGAAATAAAGCAACAGATGTAAAAAGACTTGGAATCTAGAAAGGTTTTTACTTACGGGAGATTTTGGAACACTTTTGAATGCTGGTGAATAATGGAGTAGGAAGTGAAAATATAATGAGCGAGGAACTCTGAGTAGGTGAAGTGTGATTGAATTTAGAGCTGAAGTGGAGGTTTCATGTTGATAAGTTTTGTCTTTTTCTATTGTAAAAGAAAGAGAGCAAGATGAATATGAGTAAAGATGTGGAATTTTTCACACTTCAGGGTGAGTGGTGAGAGGCCTTTCGAATGGCTCTTGTGTTTTTTGTCTAATCAGAGATCTGATAGCTGGGGAAAAGAAGAAATAGAAGTGGGGTTTGAGGAGAATTTCATTAAAGTGTTTCTTTCCCTGTTTGGTTGAGAATTAGAATTTGCACAGTGAATCTTGGATAATGACCTGAGAATAATTTATTCCAAATTCATCACTTCACAAGTAAGCAAACTGGAACCCAGAAAACTAGCACAGCTGATACAGAAGCGGGACGAGTCCAAATCCTGGTCCAACAAGATTTCCACAGATGCCTCCAAATATTATAGATCCTTAAAATAAGTGCTCAACCAAAGGGAAAATGCAGTTATTTGGCTGCCGCCCCAAACTGAATAAGGATGATCTCAAATTACTGGCACTGCTCAACCATCACACAGATATAATAAGCATTTTAACAGATTTGAGGGGTTTCCTTCCAGTTGGAGTTTCAAGGAAATGACTTTCTACAAAAATAGTAGTGTTTTCTCCATGGTGCTTTTCCAAAGAAATTGAAGCTAATTTTTTAAAGTTCGCTAATGTTTCCAAACCCACAAGAACTGGTGATCAACTTAGGTTATGAAGCCTTCCTGTATTTCCTCCAGGAAGTCTTTAAAAACAGATTCTTTTTTGGGGTGTGTGTGTTGGGGAGAGGTGTGGGGAAGTATATTTTTTATTGTTGGTAGTATTACAGCTGTCTCACATTAACCCCTCCTTTACTCCCCACAACCCAGCCCCTATCCACTCACCCCCAGGTCTTCACCACTTTATTGCCTGTGTCCAAGGGCTATGCATATCCTATATTATAAAAGTATAATATGCAAATTGTCCCCTCAACCGGGAATTCATCCAGGAGTTTAACCAGGGAGCAGTGGCGGTGAGGGTAGGTGACTGGGGGAAGGGAGGGAGTACCTGGTTGGCAGCCAGCAGCTGCTAGGGACCCTACCAGTGCATGCATTTTGTGCACTGGGCCTCTAGTATGTATATAAGTTCTCCCCGCCCGACCCCACATCAAAGTAAGTCAGTCTATTCCATGCCTCCCTGCTTCAGGTATTATTGTATTCGTCAACTCATTTTGTTCATTAGATTCCACACATAAGTGAGATCATATGATATTTGCACTTTGCTTGACTTTTTAAAAATATATTTTTATTGATTTCAGAGAGGAAGGGAGAGAAAGAGAGAGATAGAAACATCAGTGGTGAGAGAGAATCATTGATTGGATGACTCCTGCACACTGGGATCAAGCATATAACCTGAGCATGTGCCCTTGACTGGAATTGAACCTGGGACACTTCAGTCGGCAGGACAACCATCTATCCACTGAACCAAACTGGCAAGGCCTTTGCTTGCCTTTTTTTTTTAATGTATTTTATTGATTTTTTACCGAGAGGAAGAGAGAAGGATAGAGAACTAGAAACATTGATGAGAGAGAACTGTGGACCAGCTGCCTCCTGCACAGTCCCTACTGGGGATGTGCCCGCAGCCAAGGTACAAGCCCTTGACCTGAATCAAACCTGGGACCTTTCAGTCCACAGACTGACACTCTGTCCACTGAGCCAAACCGGTTTTGGTTGCTTGACTTTTTAAAAGGGGATTTCAGTTGTCCTTTTGCAAGTACCAAAAGTATTTTGGAGAGAAGGGTTTTTTCCCTTCACTTCTCCTACTAACCTGAACTTCATTCATTCATTTATCTGTTTATCAACAAAAAACTTCTTATATATGCAAGGTCCTGTGTTAGAGCTAAAGAATTAAACATTAAAAAAACACCTTATGGGGTGAAAAATATATAGAGAATAATTACAATAAAATATGATCAGTGTTGCAAGACATGAGTATCATATACTTTGTTAGGTTTTGACTAGGAATGCATAGCGAAGTTAAAAGTGCTTCACACAAAAAAAATTAATATTTACACTGGATCTTGATGTTTAAGAAAGAATTTTCAAAATGGGGGAGGGGGAAAGAATTTTCAAGTAGAATACAAAAAAGTAAACATTTATTGGCTGCTGCTATGTCCCAAAGCTAAGCTCTCTCACGTGGTTGCCTCTTTTAAATTCATAATCATGGGGTATTTGAATGAATTTCCTCATGTGTATAAAAGGAATCAATATATATTTAGTGTCACAGTGCTATGATGTGTGTCAGGGGAGATACTAGAGAAACGTCTTCTAAAAATGAGTAGAAAAACAGGACCATTGAGATCAGTGATCAGAGAATGTCAGGGTTGGGGGGAATCTCACAAACCCCATCCACTCCAACGCCCTCCTTTTAAAGATAAAACCCATTGACTGGCCTCATGTAAGTAAATGGCGAAGGAAGGCTGAATGGGAGCCTGGTGCAAAACTTTTCCTCATTAGTGTGTAACTGCAGCCTCCTGCAAGCTGTCAACTGGTTCGTTCAAGATTCCTCTCTGTGTTCTATCTAGAGTCGCAATTATAATATTATTAACACTTTTACCCCATCATCTCCCCTTTTAAAATTCTGCTGCTTTTCCCTCTTTTCATTCCTTTCCTACCTACCGTGTTTCCCCGAAAATAAGACATCCCCTGAATATAAGACCTAGCGCAACTTTGGGAGAAAAAATTAATATAAGACACTTATTTTTGGGGAAACAGGGTAGTTGTTGCGGTAGCAGGACTGAGCTGATTGATGATAATACAAAGCCTCAGAACATGCAGGATCCTAGAGCGTCCCAATATATCAATTTGGCAAATAATTACTAGTCTAACTTTAAATGAAGCACTTTGCTAAGAATGTGGGGATAGATAATATCCCCGGAATTTGACTCTCAGGTCTTTACAGCCGGTGGGGGAAATGATCTTGCATATTAAGCACGTAAATTCTTCTAAGTGCTTTACATCTGTTGTGTTATCCAATATTTACAGCACTTCTATAAGGGATGGACTCTCCTGCACCTAATTAAAGAGAACACCATGATACCATAAATTGAGAACATTCTCAAAATAACGCAGCTGGAAAATGATGGAGCCATGACTCAAACCCAGCCACTTTCACTCCAGATCCATCTCCCTTAATCATTAACTTAAAGAAAATACATATAGAATGCAATGTATGCTTATTCCATGGATGCACAAAGGAAAGGGAAGAGAGAGACAGATGGCTTCCTGGGGGCTGCCTCTTTGGGAACAAGCTTGGGAAAATGAAGTAGAGGGACTGATGGGAGGAGAGGAGAGAAAGGCATTCCAGCTGTGTGGAGGCCTGATCCGAGGGAAGCCTGAGAATGGTAGAGCATGTTGGTTTCTGAGCACAGAACGTGCAGGAAGGAGGAAGAGAGCCGGGAGAGGTAGGCTTGACCTGTGAGGAGCCTGAGTACTATGCTATGAAATTTGAATTATATACTTTTTAAAGAACTTGACAGGTACTAAACATGGTTTAATGGTTTTGAGGATAGGAGTAACATGAGTATTTTAGGGATAATTGCCTAGTCAGCAGTGCAGAGGATTAGAGCCAGGGGGTTTATGTGCATCTTTCGTGTTAAAATTTAGAATCAGAATGAAGGGCAACTCCAGTGGGAATGGAAATCAAAAGGGCAAATGTTTATGACCCGGCCATCTGGGCCCTGATTACAGGCCAAGAAGTGTGTGCAGCCATTGAAAAGAATGAACAGAGGCGGGGGAAATCATGCTTAGAATGACAAAGGGGCATCTGAGGCCAGGGAGACTCTAAAATAATCCAGGGCTGGTGAGGGCTTGAATGAAATAAGAGGGTCACTGTGGATGTAGAATTCATGGCACGCAGTGATTGATTTGATGGGGACGCTATGGATAGGGGGGCAGGGTCAAAAGGGCCTCTGAGTTTTTGAGAGAATAGTAGTAAGAGTAATAAAAAGTGGGGAAGTCGTGGGTAGAAGCAGAGTTGAGAGGTATTTTCTGAGTGTTTGGAACTAACAGTATCCCTGAGCTTCTGGCTGCGAGCACACTGAATTGCAGCTTGATTGTAGGCTGAGCTAATAATAGACGAAGCTTTCATGACTACCAACATACTGTGTCATTCTCTGGTCTCTTGTAACATGAACCCACTTTACACATGACATTTTGCTTTGGAATATCACATTCAGAGGCAAGTAATATCAGTAACACTTGAAAGGCTTCCCTTGTATCAAATAGAAATTAGTACATTTAATTATTACTTTCTAGAATGTAGTCCACTTATAAGCCTTAGAGTCTTCAGCATTGCAGCTCGGCATAGCAGGGCCAGAAGAAGCTAGAGGGAATTATAATACCCAAATCCCTGGATACATATTGATTTGATGTCAAACAACCCACTTCCATGAAGGAGGTTATGTAATCAAATATACACATGGGTTGGCATAAGACAAGATTCTATAAATAAAAAAAAAATGTATAAAATATATTTTTTAATTTTTCAGTAATTCAGACACTGGTGTGTATCTATCAGATGCTCAACAATATTATACAATTTTTCTAATTATGAGTAACTCATTTATGTATGCTGTATTGGGTATTTAGAAATCATAACAAGTTCAACATGAGCATTATCTCAATCCTTCTAATAGCACTATAAGTATTAGGATACTTATAGTGTATAATTTTATTGATGGGGAAGTTTAAGGAGCTGCTTGAAGTCCCACTAATATGTTGCATGCCCAAACTTAAAGCCCATGCCTTCCTGACTCCAAAGTCTGTACTCTTTACAGGTATGCTGTTCTCCACCCATTTCTTTTTTTTTTTTTTAATTTATCTTTATTGTTGAAAGCATTACAGATGTTCCCTCTTTCCCCCTTGAACCCTTCTAGCCTGCACCTGCCCTTGCCCCGGGCCTTCCCCACACTATTTTCTGTGTCCATGAGTTATGAACACTGAGTGGCCAGATTATTATGATCTTTAAATGCATATCCTATATAATAAAAGGCTAATATGCAAATTGTCCTCTCGACCAGGAGTTCGACCAGCAGGCAGGCCAGCCAACCACCCATGTCGCCTCCCTGGCCAGGCTGGCTGGACCCCACCCATGCACGAATTTATGCACCGGGCCTCATACACAAACACACACACACACACACACACACACACACACACACACACACATAAACACACGTACAGAGTGGCCAGATTATTATGCGTTCAGAAATCATAATAATCTGGCCACTCAGTGTATATATGCATATACAATCTTTGGTTAATCCCTTCCCACCCACCCCAACTTCCTTCTGAGATTCCTCACTTTGTTCCAAGCTTCTATGTCTCTGGAGAGTGAGATCATGTGATACTTGTCTCTCTCTGACTGGCTTATTTCACTTAACATAATACTCTTCAGGTCTCTCTATGCTGTCTCAAAGTGTAAGAGGTCTTTTTTTTTTTTCCTGCCACTGCTGCATAGTATTCCATTGTGTAACTGTACCACAGCTTTTTTACCCATTTATCTGATGGTCATTTGGGCTGTTTCCAGATCTTAGCTATTATAAATAATGCTGCTATGAACATAGGGGTGCATATATACTTTCTGATTGGTGTTTAGGGTTTCTTAGGATATATTCCTAGAAGTGGGATAACTGGGTCAAATTCGAGTTCCATATTTAATTTTTTGAGGAAAGCCCATACTGCTTTCCATCGTGGCTGTATCAGACTGCATTCCCATCAGCAAGTATTAGGGTTCCCCTTTCTCCACATCCTTGCCAGCATTTGTCATTTGTTGATTTGAGGATAGCCATTTTGACAGGTGTGAGGTGATACATCATTGTCATTTTAATTTGCATCTCTCTGATGATTAGTAACTTTGAGCATTTTTTCATATGTCTCTAGGCCATCCACTTTGGAGAAATGTCTATTTAGGCCCTTTGCCCATTTTTTAATTAGATTGTTTGTCTTCCTTTGATTCGGTTATATGAGTTAATTATATATTGGATACTAACTCCTTATGAAATGTATCATTGGCAAATATGTTCTCCCATACAGTGGGCACCCTTTTTATTTTGTTCATTTTGTTGATGATTTCTTTTGCTGTGTAGAAGCTTTTTATTTGGATGTTGTCACATTTGTTTATTTTCTCGTTTGTTTCCCTTGCTCTAGGCCAGTGGTCAGCAAACTCATTAGTCAACAGAGCCAAATATCAACATTACAACAATTAAAATTTCTTTTGAGAGCCAAATTTTTAAAATTTAAACTTCTTCTAATGCTACTTCTTCAAAACAGACTCACCCAGGCCATGGTATTTTGTGGAAGAGCCACACTCAAGAGGCCAAAGAGCCGCATGTGGCTTGCGAGCCACAGTTTGCCGACCACGGCCCTAACGGATGTATTGGCAAACATATTGCTACCAGAGATGTCTAACATCTTGCTGACTATGTTTTCTTCTAGGATTTTTATGGTTTAATGACTTAAATTTGAGTCTTTTATCCACTTTGAGTTTATTCTTGTGTATGGTGTAAAGTTGGTGGTCTAGTTTCATTTTTTTTGCACGTATCTGTCCAATTTTTCCAATACCATTTATTGAAGAGACTGTCTTTACTCCAATATATGCTATTGTCTCCTTTGTCAAATATTAATTTAGCATAATGGCTTGGGTCGATTTCTGAGGTCTCTGTTCTGTTCCATTGATCTACACTGAGTGGCCAGATTATTATGATCTCTAAATACATAATAATCTGGCCACTCAGTGTGAGTGTGTGTGTGTGTGTGTGTGTGTGTGTGTGTGTGTGTGTGTATGTGTGTAGATAGATAGATAGACCCAGTGCATGAATTCGTGCATGAGTGGGGTCCAGCCAGCCTGGCCAGGGGGAGGGGACATGGGCTGTTGGCTAGCCTGCCTACTGGTCAAACTCCTGGTCGAGGAGACAATTTGCATATTAGCTTTTTATTATATAGGATATACACTGAGTGGCCAGATTATTATATGTTCAGAGATCATAATAATCTGGCCACTCAGAGTATATGCCTCTTCTTGTACCAGTACCAGGCTGTTTTGATTTGATTTGTGGCTTTGTAGTATAACTTGATATCTGATATTATGATCCCTCCAACTTTGTTTTTCTTTCTCAAGATTGCTGCAGCTATTTGGGGTCTCTTTTGGTTCCATATAAATGTTTGGAGTATTTGTTCTAGATCTGTGAAATATGCTGTTGGTATTTTAATAGGGATCCATTTCTTTTAAGCCTTCGCTATAAAGAGTAGTGCTGGCTCTACAACGCAGGACTTAGTGGACAGCACCCATAGATTGATCTTTATTTAGGGTGATAAATTACCTGAAGCATAAATATGACTCTTTTAAGGCTTCTTAGTAGCCAGCAGCTCTGCTTGAAAAGCCAAGGGTCCCCTTCTCTCCCTTGTAATCTTGTGTGATAGTCAATGCACAACCACCATGCTATCTGTCTGCTATATGTTTCCTTCCAATATTTGTTTCCTCTTCATGTGATCTATCAGATGCTCAACCTGCTTCTTCCTAGTTCTACCCTAAACCCCAAAATAATTATGATATTTTTTCTCTATTCAGATGCCTCTTTTCTTTATTTTTCCCCAAGAAATTAGTGTAAAACTTAAAATTGTGTTGCACGTTTAACCATTCTCCTCACCTTGTTCTAAGTATTAGAGTTACTTCTCTCATACACCTTTGAAAACAAAACATTATTCAAGGAAATGAGCTTTGGGGAAACTGGAAGCTTTAAAACAAATATTTAAAATGACATACTACATGATGTTTCCTCCTTTGGAGATTCTGAAGCTGTATTTTGGGTGTCAATTGCACAAGCCTCACTTTATTTCTGAGGGAATGACATTAATTTGATTGAGTTCTGTAAAGTATAGAACAAACTGTAAAGGAAGGGAATTAGATTATGGATTATATTTGTTTATAAAGGACTAAACATTGTAGATCTCATATATTTTAACCTCTGCTATCCTATTTGTGAATAGAGAAAGTGGCCTGGGATATCAAACAACAGAAGGCCACTGCTTAAAGAAATCTGCCAGCCAACAGCAAATTTCCACTAGTTTAGGCCGGGACTGGTTTGGCTCAATGGATAGAGGGTCGGCTTGGGGACTGAAGGGACCCGGGTTTGATTCCGGTCAAGGGCATGTACCTTGGTTGCGGGCGCATCCCCGGTAGGGGGTGTGCAAGAGGCAGCTGACTGATGACTCTCTCTCATCGATGTTTCTAACTCTCTATCTCTCTCCCTTCCTCTCTGTACAAAATCAATAAAATATATTTACAAAAAAAAAAAATTTCCACTAGTTTAGGACATGTTAATTCTACAAATATCCATAAGGAGGGTAAATATTATGGACTAGACATAGTGATCATTGGGGACCTCAATGATCTGGAAATTTTCCTAAAAGAAATAGTGGTGTTGGACACATGAGTCATTGACATCCCAGCTTACTAAGTAGGAGAATTGTTTGTGTATGTTGTTTATTTGGAAGCAGGAATAGGGAGTAGGACAAAGGAAGGAAGATAAATGGAAGAGAGGAATCTGGAGGAGCCGTTACTGAATACAAGGCCAACTCCCCAATCCCTTGACCTTCTTTTTCATTGGGAACAGAACTCTCTTGGACATTTAGCATTGCCCTGGATTACTACCAAGGTTCTGACGTACACATAAACAAGAAAATGATGTTTCCCCCATATGGATACTAATTTTTTTGTGTGTCTAACCCACCCAAGTGATATGTTGGAATTTAAGTGAATGCCCTTTGGGGATTCTGTGACTTAATTCATATATATATTCACATGGTGGGAACTTAAAACCAGAGAGAGAAATATTTCGATTAGTTTTTTTCCATATTACACTTTGTGTCCTTCTGTGTTTTTAAGAAGGGTTGTCTCTGCTAGCTTATTTTCCATCTTGTTCATGTTCATTAACTCCTCTAAAGGCTAAAGCCATAATCATTGATTTAAAAATGTAACCAGAACAAAGTTCTAGAAATAGTAAATGAAATATTCTGTTATTTTATAGTTCACTATAGAGAATTGGGAAAATAAAAAAGAGCAAAAGTAACATTAAAGTCAGCAATCACCACTACTCAGAGATAATCAGTGATTATATTGTGATATATTGCCTTAGCTTTGTTAGTATGAAAAGAATAATTTTTGCAATATAAAAAGTACATAACATTTTGTATTCTGTTATGAATGTTAAAATTAAAATGTTTACATAAGTGTTATAAGCATTAAAATGTGTTTATAACATAAATGTTATAAGCATTTTATCACAGTCCAACACATTCTAAGAAAACATGATTTTAAAGACTAAATTTTAGTTATTTAGCCCAGTTTTCTTCTTCCAAATACTTCGATGCAATCTATACTTCCTAAAAAAAATATTTGCTTTTTCTCATTTTAGTAGACCTCTCCAACTGCCTACCTTATATCAAAGCTAACCAAATGTATTCTTTGTCAAGATAAACTCATTTCTTCTTGTCTCTTGATTAGAGAGTTGAACATCCTTAGAATGTTATTCATTTTCGAGCTTGAAAATTAGATGTCTTTCCTAACTGCTTCTTTCCCTGGACATGATAATACCATTATTAGAGTCAGCATGAGACAGCAGGGAGTGCACACGCTGTAGAGTCAGACAGATCTGAATTTAAATTCTGATTCTGCCATTTATTAACACCATCCAAGTATATATTGGACAAGATCATTTATCTTTCTCTAAATCTTAGTTCCTCTTCTGTAAAATGAACTGGTTTTATCAATTGAGACAACATGCTTGAAGTTCCTTGGTTATTATAAATCAATACTAATAAGTTAATTCTCAGTGAGTTTAAATTCCCTTCCATTTATTCCTTGATAAGCTCTTCTATCCTTTTCCCCCAAGTTCTTTCATCCACCAGGTTTTGGTCAGCCACACAATGAACACCTCCAAAGCTATAATGGTTGAATGGCAGAGATTTCTCTGTTGAAATTATATATGGTCTTTATTCTAAAGAGAAAGCAGGAGAACTTTAACTAAGGAGAGGCAGGAGGGCATTATATATATATATATATATATATATATATATATATATATATATATATATGCACACACACATGGGAGAGGAACTCATAGAAGTAAATGTGCTTCATTAAAAGGTTGATTAATTGAAGGGAGAAATCTTTTTAAAAATCTCTCCCAGATGGAGATAAAGACCAGTATTTTAGTGGTAAATCGAAAAACCATCCTGTAAATTAACTAGTCATTACTGCCACCAAGTGGTAGGAAAGTGTTTCTTTAGAGACTGGAATCCATAGCCTTTGGGGGGAAAGTTCCTTTGTCACAACTTAGTGATTATGTGGTGGACCCGCACTTATTCCATTTCTTCCCATTGCATCACATCCACCCAAGCTGTGATCGTCATTAAATGGAAAGCTGTTTTTGGTTTCTGTTACCACGCTGCCAAAAATATCCTCTTTTCAAAAGAGAAATCTAAGGCTCATTTTGATCTCTGTCTCAGGAGCTTCCTCTAGTACAGAAAGGAAAAAGCCACATGACTGCAATGAATGCTGAGAGGATTGGGGTGAAACAATGATTGGGAACTCCTAATTTAGTTCAGTCTCTAGAGTTGGAAAGGCCAATGCTTGGATACTTGATCTGCCGCTTATCAGCTGCAGGAGGTGAAAGGATTGGTCTCAGGATCCGTTTTCTAAGTAGAATATGAGGATTTAATTAGATGATGTTTGTACAATGTTTAGCCCACGGCCTGGTCTCTAGCAAGTGTTCAATAAATGTTAGGCCATTCTTGTTTCTTTAATAGAGTTTTATTAATTTCAGAAAGGAAGGGATAGGGAGAGAGAGAGAAACATCAATGATGAGAATCATTCATCAGCTGCCTCCTGTACACCCCCTACTAGGGATCAAGCCCACAACTCAGGCATGTGCCTGACTGGGAATTGAACTGTGTTTTCCCGATTGGTAGGTTGACACTCAACCACTGAACTACACCCTCCAGCTAGCCCATTCTTATTACTATACCTATGACACTACATTTACATTCCATAAACCTAAATATTTATTGTCAATACAATGATTGTTAATACAATCCAACCCAACCTAAAGAGGTAGAAGCTAAGTAGGTAAAATAAATGCAACAGCAAACTTTGCCAGTCGTGAGAGGGATGTTATATGATTTCTCTAATTCCAAAGAGAGAAGAACTAAGGAGTGAAGGCAGGAATGGAAAAACCCTCTATATTCTAAATCAGATCTGGCAGTAGTTACTTCCTGCTGAGGTTCTGGGCAAGGCAATTAAATCCCCTTATAGTTCCCCTAACTCACAGTGCTCAAAAGAATATGAATTAATTAATTCTTTGGAAAGTTGCCTGCAAAACAAAACCCATATATGAATGCCAACTATAATTTTATACACTAGGAACCATGAAGTGTCATCTATTATTAACCTTAAATAAAAAAAGGTAAAAATAGCAAGGCTGCTTTTGCAGTTATAGTAAACTATTATCTGACATTCTATTTTCAGCAGCCTCGATTAAGCAGTACATCCATACATTTATATATTGTCATGACTAATTTATGGTCAGAAAAATAAATAGCCCAGGACACTCAGGAGCCTAAAATTAAAATGTCCTCTGTTTCATTAGAGATAGATTACATAGAGTCACATGTTTATCGCTAAACTCCAGTTCTGTAAAAATTGATCATCTAGCGATGTGGTGAATTACTCCCAACAGAATGTCAGTATAGTTCACAGGATCCTACTTAAGCCCCTTGTCAGAATTATACCAACCTGTCCTCTGTACCCCAAGGGGAGGTCATTGGGTCACTCCCTGAACACCTCCTGTATGGTGAAGGGAGAGACCCATCTGCCAAAGGGACCTCATTAGTTTTGTGCTCCCCCACCAAGCTACTTTGTGGACAGGTCTATTCATTAGGAAAATTTTCCTGGTAATGAGTGAAAAAAATCCCTCCATGTAACTCATATGCATTATTCTTAGTTCTAGAATATAAATCCAAGAATAATAGTCAACATCCTAAACCACCCCCATGTCCCAGATAGTCCAAAGAACCAAACTTTTGGTACTAATACCTTCATCCTATGAATTGGTACATGCTACAGCACAAAAGGCACCTGTTCTGCATAGCTTATCTTTGACCAATCATGTGACCAAATGGACAGGCATTTTTATGTTCTCAGCACTTTAAAATCAATAAAGACAAAGAGCCTTGAGGTACTCAATTTTTAAAAATCTGGATAGAAAGTTGCACATATAGAAAATCCACTTAAAAAAACAATCTGGATAGAGATCAGAGTGAAAAGCAAAGAGGTCACCATTTTTATTAAATCAACTCACAGAATACCCCATAGGATGATGTTAGTTGGAAGCAGGTGATCCTGCAGGAGGCCTCTGGGCCTTTTCTCCTCAGGTTTGATATCCTCTTGAAATCATCAGTCCTGGTCCTTCAGACAGGATGTGGTTAGAACACAGCCTGCATATGGGGTGAGTTGTACTGTAGGGAGGGGATCATGGTCCCGCATCTCACACATTCTTTGTTAATTTTTCTGTCATACCCCTTGGTTATCTTACCAAGCTTTTTTTTATTATTATTATTTATTTTTACGGTATCAGCTTATCTTAGTTGTCTTGAGGAGATGAATAGGAAAGGATTTATTTAATGCTAGGCTTTATCCACAGTGGAACTGGAGATACATAACCTGAGACTGTGAGGAAAGATGGAACAGAATGTCAAGTGGAAGGTTAAAACTAAGGTGACAGGCACACTTGTACAGCTGTTCTTCTCTCCAGAAAAGTTTCTCTCAAAGCATTTCCATGGGAACATTTTATGACTTCTCTATCAAAAGAATATTTTTGGTGAGAAGTCTCTAATATACGGAGAGCTGTTGTGAAACAAGGTGTAGCACAAAACAAGCAATAATTTGGGAACCCCAATCTTCAGTTCTCATTGAACTAATGCCACTGACGTGCTGTGTGATTTTTGGCATATGAATTCCTATAGTCACAAAATGGAAATATTAAAGAGGGTGTTTTTTTTTCCAGCCTTCCCAGAAATACTTAGAGGAATAACCCAAATAATAAGTGTTACGAACTATTGCAAAAGTAAACTGCGGAAATTTGAGAATTGATCTCAACAGAATACTTAAGAAAGTGTTTCCCTTTGGAAAAATAGCCCTGGACACCAAGGAGCCTAAAATCAAAATGTCTTCTGGTTCATCAGAGATAAATTGCAGAGAGTCACATTTTTACAATAAATAAGAATTTTAAAAAAGGGGGGGACTGTATGGTGAAGGGAGAGACCCATCTGCTAAGATCTCCTCGCATGCTCTTCCAGTAAGGCAAATATTCTTTGTGCTGAAGTATATTGATGGAGAGTGCAGCGTTTCATATTTTCTTCAAGGACTCTCTCTGAAGTGTATATTTATGCTCCAAAATTCCTTTTTTTTTTTTTTTTTTGCCATGTTATTATTTCTTCCTGCCATCTTTGTGTGGTTTTCAGTAAAAGCACACCTTAACTCCAGGAAGTAGGAAATCTGTCAGGTTAAATCTTTTTGCTCCTTTTTCAATAAATACCAGAACAGATTGCATGGCTCTTTTGTGTGTAGATGTTACTTTTTTATACACTATAGTATCATCTCATAATACTACCAAATCATATACGTGACTATACAACTACACTGGCATAATGAAGTTGCTGAAGAAATGAGTCAGCAGAAGCCTGGCAGGTGGGTTCTAATAGTTTATGATGGTCCTCTTTATCCAGGGAAAGCTGAAAGCCATCGTGAGAGTAACCCAAATCAGCGAGGCTCAGAAACCATCGCTCAGAGGTATGCTGAAGAATTCAGAAACGCGGCATCTCCCCTGGATCCTTTATTAGGTTACGTTAATAAATCTTCCTCACCATTATGGCACTTCAATTACAATGATTGCTTCCAAAGCTCAGGCCTCAAAAACCTCTCTTCAGAATCATTTCCCGGAATATGCTTGTTTTAACAGCCTGATTCATGTCCTTATAAGATATTTTCAAATTATTAAGGCAATGAGAAATTTATGATCAGTTCACTTTTATAAGTTTTCCAGTGACCTTTTTTGAGATTTGACTTACAAGCCTCTCTATTTAGCCTTGTCAGAGTTTTAGGCAATCTACTTGAAACAGGTACGTGGAAGATGCAATACATGTTTGCCCTTGTTTCAAACCAGTTTGAACTGAACTAAATAGCTTTGTGGAGAGAAGGGATGCTTTTCCCTAAGGAAATTTCGGGTGAGTTATAAATAATGCTCTGCAACTCTTTGGTTACCCCTGTGTTTTGGAAACACCTTATTCTGATTGACTCTTTCCAACCTCTCGGTTTTCACAGTCCATTTATGTTTACTGACAGGCTCTGGTGTAAATGTATTCAAAAAGAAAACTATAATTTTCCACCTGATCCAAAGTATTTATTATAAGAACTGTTGGGAACAGAGGAAGCCTAGCTAAATAATATAAATTATAATGTGGAATCACACCGTGCAATTAAAAATGTTCTGTTTTTATTTTGCAAGACTCCAATCAGCTGGTTCAGACTCTCTTACAAGACAGAGGGAGGCAGAGAGAGAAAGAGATGAATAAGAAACATTAGGGAAAGAAAACTTCCCATTTGTTATAACCCTTTAGAGAAGCAATTCTCTCCTTCCTTGGAGGCTCCATGTGGAATGCTGGTGGCCCCACCTTCACTTAAATCTTGGTGTTCTGATCACCAAAAATAATTCACCCTCATGGGAATCAAAGGGGGGATAAAAAAGCTTAAAGGATCTTAAAAGTCCAAATATACCCCTAGTTCTATAATGGGAAAATGAACCTGTCACATAGCCCTAACCAGTTTGCCTCAGTGGATGGAGCTTTGCCCTGCGAACTCGGGGGTCGATTCCTGTCAAGGGCATGTACCTTGGTTGTGGGCACACACCCAGTGGGGAGTGTGCAAGAGGCAGCTGATCGATGTTTCTCTCTCATCGATGTTTCTAACTCTCTATCCCTCTCCCTTCCTCCCTGTAAAAAAAAAATAATAATAATAATAATAATAATAAATAAATAAAAATCAATAAAATATATATTTTTTAAAAAGATAAACCACATAAAACTGGCCAGGCAAATGCATAAAATGTCTACAATAGGATCCAGAAAAATTAGCACAACTTCCTCTCCTGTGGTTGATGGAAATATGTGTGAACAAAACACTCTTACTTCTGCTAGGGTGCTTCTGTTAACTGGCTTGGTCCCTGGGAATGGAGAAATAAGTGTTCTTTAGGAGAGTTTAAACCCTCCAGGAAAGAGAAAACATGGGGTTCGTCAGCTAAGCCTAGTGTTCAGGTCAGATATCAGATGTCCATTGCTGCTCCCATGGTGGGTCCCACCTCCAGCCAGCTTTTGGTGGGGCCAGCTCGTTAAGTCAAACTAGAAACGTGGATCAGTCCTATGCTTTCAGACAGGTTTGATTTGCCAGGTATAGTACCTAATGGCTTAAAACACACACACACACACACACACACACACACACACACACACACACACAAAACCACAAAGCAACAAACCAATTTTTAAAAATTTGTATTCTGATATTTTAACCTCCTAAAGCTTTTAGTGCTTGTTTTTACACTATGTGATTATTTTTACACTATTTGATCTTGGACTGAATAAAAAGGATCTGGATTTCTTCCAGGATCAAATTGCTGAACGGGATTGGGATATAGTGTGTGCATCAAGGTTAAAGGGTGACTATAGGGGAGATTGAACTATAATCACTAAGCACAGTTGACTGCAGAACAGCCAATGCGGGACAGTAGCATGCAGAGGAGGAGTGCCCCGGAGACACTGCCCAGTTTCTAGTTTCAGGAAGTGGAAAAGGCTATTTTGTGTCTTTGCAGAAGCCAATCCTGGTGTTCTCAGAGAAAATGAATCGACAGCTGGGAAATATACTCATAGGTTACTTTCCCAAGTCATCTTGTTTCACATCATTATGAACACAGGCTAACATAATGTTGTATATCAATTGTACCTCAATAAAATTTTTTTAAAAGATCATAACCTTTTCTAGTTTGGGAAGTGACTTCTCACCTTCAAAAAGAATGTGGCAATTATCACTCAGTGCCAAGGTAAGATCTTTTTCAGTGATTTTTGTGTTGAAAGGTCTAATGCTGACATATAAAGAGCATCTGAGGTTTGAGAAGGAAATTTTGAAACTCATAAAGCTATGATTGTGACATTTAAAAGGTCAATACCATTCAAATTATTTTAAAATGCTACCATTGAGAAGAGAATTAGCTTAATCTGATCAACCATGAGTATTTCAGAAAAACAAAAAAGAAATTAATTGGATTTTATTCAGTGAAAAGATTAATTACAGCCAGTTATGTGTCTTGAAATTGACTAAATTTGATTAATTTCTTTTCCTCCCATGTATATTGTAAACACATTCATCCATCCATCTACTAACTCATTCATTCAGTTTCAAATTCCATTATGTTATCTAGAAACTTTATTTCAACAACACAGCTTTGTCTGAGTAGCTGTTGCAAAGTTAGATATAAAAATAAAAGTTCTCACACCATAACCATACCAATAATGGCAAATGAAATGATATATTCAATTGTATTTTTGCTTCTTTGCTCCAAAATGTATTTTCTTCATTGATTTGCTCATCATGGAGTAAAATTTCCTTTTTCAGTCCATTTATTTTTTCTAGAGAGTTGAGGGATTTAAAATGCTTTGGACAAGACACCTTTATTTCCACTACTATCATGAATGTATAGAACTACAAAATCTCATCTGAATAAAGATGAAGTATGTTGGTCATGGAAGATGAAGCCACATCTACTTTAATATGCAGTGGTTTATGATTTGTCATATTTAACTCAGAATAATCCACATTCAGCTTTCAATTTCAATTCACCATGATAAGCTCTGTTTATTTCAGAAGGATGACCTCAAATTCTTGTAAATTTCTCTGGCACTTTTGGATTTGTGCCTGAAAGTTCTGCCCCTAGCAGGTTCCAAATTCGATTCCATCAAACATGCAAAACCAACCTGTGTAAAAGCAGACAAGACCTCCTTACATGTTGAAATTGAAGAAATCTAAGCAGAGCTCCTAGACCCCAAAATATGGCTGGCCAACCTCCTTTCCAAAGACACATTCTAAAAACAGATACTCAGCCAGTGTTGCTCGGTGGTTGAACCAGGAGGACACGGTTCCATTCCCAATCAGGGCACATGCCTGGGTTGCGGGCTTTATCCCCAGTGGGGAGATGTGCAGGAGGTAGCCGATCAATTATTATCTCTCATTGTTGATGTTTATATCACCCTTTCCCTCTCCCTTCCTCTCTAAAATTCATAAAAATATTTTTTAAAACATACAGATTAAAAATATTTTTAAAACATATAATTTAGGGAATTTTCATTCATTTTTTTCTTTGTAAATACCCATAAAGGAGAATAGAACTTTGAGTCATTCACCAAACTATACGTTTTCAGAATGTGTTCGGATGACTGCAGCCTGTACTTTGGAGTCAAAGAGTTCTGTTGACGTTTCTTCAATCTCAACCCTGAGGCCATTATCTTGCCTGCCTATACCCAAGGCTGGGAGTCATTCACTAATAAGGATGAATTATGATGGGCAATTGTTTCCTAATACCTCAAAAATAGTTTTGTCTTGAACAAATAGAAGCCTACTCATTGAACTTTTTAGTAGTAACATTTATACATGGCTCAAACATAAATTACCAAAAGTATTTGATGAAAATTTAGCCACTTAATTCAGCTTCCAGCATTTCTCCAAACAAGGTAATCACGGCTCTTTGTTTCTTATATTTTTCTAGAATTATTTTATGCATATCAGAGCAAATATGTATGTAAATTAACATCTTTCTTGCATTTTCACACAAAATGTCACTTTCTTCGCACACAGTTCTACAGCTTACTTTTTTTCACTTAACCAGACAGGTTGGAGAACTTTCCAGATCAGTGTATAGAGAGCTTTTTCACATTTTTTAATAGATTCAAAGAAATCCATTGAATTTAATCAATTATCTATTGATTGACATTTGGGATTGCTCCCCTTACATTGTTGCTAACAATGCTAAAATGAATAATCTGACACAGATAGTTTTGCAGACATGTAGCTATATCTTTTGGATAAATTGTCAAGTCCAGGATTGCTGAAGCAAAAGAGATATACAGATACATTATAATTGTATATATGCATATGTATTTAATTTTTTATAATTATTGCTGAGTTCCTCTCAGTAGAGGTTCTATCACTTTGGGTGCCTAGAAGCAATGTATGACCATCTAGTTCCCCATATTTTTGACAAGATGATCTAATTTATTACCAGTCTTCAGGATTACTAACAATCTGACAGGTGAAAAGAAGTATACTTGAGTTAGTTTGAAATTGCATTTCTCTCGTTACACATGAAGTTGAACAGATCTATAAGTAGATATAACTATATAAAGGTTAAGCTAAAAATCAGTTCATTCTGACATCAACAGTGCTAATTCATTACCAGATGGATCATTTTAGCTTGTCCCCTTGCTTATCTATAAACTCTCTCCAACCGCGAGAACCTGCTCCCACCACCCATTATCCATTGAATTTACTTGTTCAATTTCAGTACATGTACAGTACTATAAGAATTATTAACCAGTAACACTGTATCAAATAGAGTTTAGTGCTTATGTACATGTTCTTCTGCCTTTAGTCTTACAGACTCCACTCATTTCCAAAGTTACTTAGACCAGTGTCTTTTCTCCCATCTCCTTCAGTGAAAGTACTTTATACATTTGTTATACAGTTAGATTTGTCATCATATTCTGCTTTCTATCGTGGGATTCTCCTGACCCCCTAAATAATTTTTATTAGGGTTTTTTCTTTGTGTTGTACATTTCTATGGGTTTTAACAATAGTATCATGTGTCCACAATTACAGTATAATATAGAATAGTTCTGCTGTCTTAAAAAATGTCCCCTATTCATCTATTCAACTCTTTCTACCTTTCCCAAACCCTAGAAACTACTGATCTTTTCACTGTCCCTATTGTTCACTTTTTTTTCAGAATGCCATATAATTGGGATCATACATTATAAAGACTGCTGTTTTTTTATTTAGCAACATATGAATATTGCATATATACAATATATGTAAATTTCATCTATGTCTCTGAGTATCGATAGTTTGAGGAGTCATTTCTTTATATCACTGAATGGTATTGTATTGTATGGATATACCACAGTTTATCCACTGACTTACTGAAAGACATCTTGGCTACTTTCAGTATTTGTCAGTGATGGCTAACACTGCTGTAACATTTCAAGTTAGTTGAGTAAATACAAAAAAAAAAAAAGCACAATTGTTGGGTCATTTAGAAAGTCTGTGTTTGGCTTTGTAAGAAACTGTCATACTGACTTCCAAAATAACTGCACCATTTTCCACTCCTACAAGCAAGGAATGAAAATTCCTGTCACTCTACACCACCAGCAATTGATATCACCAATTTGTTTGTTGTTGTTTTATTGTATTCTAGCCAATTAATAGGTGGGTAGTGCACTTCATTGTTGTTTAAATCCATAATTTTTCATGATAAATGTTGTTGAATGTTTTTTCCTACTTTTACTTGACATTGGCAAATGTTCTTTAGTCAAGTCTGTTCAGACCTTTTGCCCATATTTTAATTCAATTGCTATTTCCTTGACATTGATCTTGTTTGGTTTCAATCTATTACTTTCCTACACTTTTTACAATGATGATAATTTGTATATGTGACTTTTTATGCCTATTTTCTCAATTCCCAATATAAGTTTAGTCAGATTCTTCCAGATAATAGTGTGTCCTGACCAATTCTAGGTCTAGTTAACTAAAAATTGAAGAAAATAGGGAGAAAACATGCTTGCAATGATGAAAGAAAGGCACTGGGTAGAATGAGTCAAAAGATAATGAAATAAGGATCTCTATTTTTAAGATCCATTAGAGACCAAACAGTCTTGACACTCTGACCTTACGTCATAAACAAGCACTTAATGTTTCTCCCTTGAAGAGCACTTTATGTAGCTTTGTGTCCCTCCATATCTCCCGGAGAGTAATTAAGGGGAACATCAGTGCCTCAGCGATGAGCTCTAAAGTGAGCAGTTCTGCTGATAAAGCACTGGCCGGCACCCTGCCTGCAGTTCTGGATGTTAAGAACACATTGAAGTTTTTAAAATACTGGAAAGATTTAAAAATACTGATGCCTGAATCCCAACCTGGAAATTCTGGTTTTTAATTGCTAGTCAAGGTATCAGGAATTTTAAACGCTAATACACAGCCAAGAATCACTGCCATCAGGCAGGCTTGCCAACTTAATAAACTTTCCCCATTTTACACAGGTAATTTATATTGGAATCACTAGAGACATGGGATCCCAAATGGAAGGAAGCTGATGGCCTAGAAGACAGCCTTAGATGTCTAGCCAGGGTGTCCTCTAAGAAAATCATAATCCCATTAACATAGTATTTAAAAAAAAAAAAAAAAGGAATTGCTCAGCACACTGGCATTTTGTGAACTAAACTACAAAATAACACTTTTAAAAGAGTCCAGTTGTCATTCTTTAACTGGTGACTGAAGTAGAATAAAAACATCCAAGAATTGGTGGTAGCAAAGTAAATCACCAAACTTTTAATCCAGACACAAGGAAAATGCACTATTGAACCAAAGATAGATTTCTCTCATATCAATTAGTCAACATTTAACATTTGTCTGTGTTTTCCTATTATTTTTTCTACATCATTTCCCCCCTATATTGATTAAGGTATTACATATGTGTCCTTATCCCCCCCATTGCCCCTCCATGTCCCGCACTCATGCCCTATCCCCCTGTTGTCTATGTTCACTGGTTAGGCTTATATGCATGCATACAAGTCCTTTGGTTGATCTCTCCCCCTTACCTCCCACCCTCCCCTACCTTCCCTCTGAGGTTTGACGGTCTGATCGATATGTTGTTCATTATATTCCACAAATAAGTGAGATCATGTGGTACTTATCTTTCTCTGACTGGCTTATTTCACTTAGCATAATGCTTCTTTTAAAAAAAATTGATTTGTTTTGATAAAATCATATAAAAATCTTTAAAGGTTATCAGCGTTTTAAAGCTCACTTTGAGATTCAGTTCATTATCTTGAGGAGAAAAATGTAAGCTTGTTTCTATTCACCAATGAGTGTATTTCTAGAGAAGTAAATTTCAGTGAAAATTGTTTCATCTGGGATGGGTAAACATTATGTGGGGGGAAAGTTCAATAAGCTGTCTTAAAACAACTCAAAGTTTTCTTTGCTAATCTAAAAGTCCTTAGTAAGCTTACTATTTATTAATGAATGATTATTTTATTACATGGGTTTCTCTCAACCAGAATTATGTATAAATGTGCATTTAAATGGCCCTGTTTCTACATAACTTAAACAATTTACTGTTTTTTGACAACTATCATTGATAGGTAAGTTGATGCAATTAATTTTGCCAAGCAAATAGGTCACCCATGTATTTTCTTACAAGAAATTAGATGCCATCAATATAATATTTCCCCCTTACCTATGGTTTTGCTTTTTGCTCTTTCAGTTACCTATAGAAAACTGTTGTCTGAAAATATTAAATGGAAACATTCCAAAATTAAATGATTATAAGCTTAATCTACACCTTATTAGGGAATTCCTAATAAGGTGTAGATTAAATACCTCGATTAGGGCAGGCCCCAGACCTCACCAGCGCACAAATTTGTGCACTGGGCCTCTAGTATTATTATAATTGTTTCTTCTATTATTAGTTATAAATTAATTACTGTGCCTGATTTATTAGTGAAACTTTATCATGGGTATGTATGAATAGGACAAAATGAAGTGTATATATAGGATTTGGTACTCTGTGGTTTCAGGCATCCATGGGGGTCTTGGAATGTGTCCCCAGTGGATGGGGGAACTATTGTAGCTTCATCCCCTGTGTTCTTCTGATGTATCTCCAAGGACAGTATTTCTGGCAGAAGGAGGGGGTAGCCATTTTACCTGAGAGGTATAAAGAATGTCTCTGAAGAAAAACATATCCCTGTCCAATGCCTTATCTTTTCATTAGTGCTAGGATAGCCCATTGGTTTCTGATTGCTTAGCAGGAATGATTGTGTCACACCACTGTTCTCCCTGAGAAAGTGGGAAAGGACAAGAAGATGATGAATGGACACAGGAGGAACAAGTCTACATTCATTTGCTTCCGAATTTTGACTGGTGATAAAACTGATTCAAGTTTTGCTTATATCCCATAGTTACCCATATCAACCTGGCAAAAACAAACTTTCATTAGCGCTTACACTTTTATTTCTTCCTATTCTGGAATGGAGGATGTTCCTTTTCAGCTTAATGAGAGCATAAATTTTTCCAGCTTCCCTGGAGCAAATGTCATGAGTGAACTACAAGCTAAAAACTAGGCGTTCTTTTATCTTTGGATGTGAAATGATTGTTGTTCTTTTTCCTTTCAGTTTCTTCTTTGTGGCATATGTGGAATATTGTGCGCCAAAAAAAAGTCTGGACTTATCGTAAGTTTCTGCCTTGTTTGCGTTGTACATTGAAGTATTTGAAATGTCAGAACACAGAAATGGAAATGGTGACTAGTCAACTTTCATATGTTGAATGTGACTCATTTAGGGTAGAAAAAAAGACTGACAAATAAATCCTGGCTTTTTTTTAATCTTCAAAGAAAACCATCAAAATTATTAGAGCCCAGCCAGTTTGCTCAATGGATAGAGTTTCAGCCTGTGGACGGAAGGGCCCAAGGTTCAATTCCAGCGGGGCCAGACCCAGGCCCTGGTCAGGGTTCATGCAGGAGGCAGCCAGTCGAGATGTTTCTTTCACATCAATATTTCTCTCTGTCTTTCCCTCTCTCTTCCATTCTATCTAGGGATCAATGGAAAAATATTTTTGCTTAAGGATTAAAAAAAGATTATTACAGATTGTAAGCAAGAAAGAAGGAAAGAGAGAGAGAAAAAGAAAGGCTTTGATATACCCTGTAAATGCATGAATATGCAGCCTTCATGACTTCTGTGGATGACAGTATCCACTTTTCCAGTTTATAGACTCCTAAACATTCGCATGAATCCTTCAGTAAACTGAAAAAGACATAACTTGAGTTCATGGGAGATTTAACTGTTTAAACATGGACCTGGGCCTACGGATTGCTGGCTTTGTTTGACTGTCAAGATAATTTTACAAAGCAGCAAAACAGCTGTGTTGTTATAGTGACAGTTAATTCACAAAGATGTTTTATTTTATTTCTTTATTTCTGTGAATGCAAATGTAAGTGTTTTCAGATGCTTTATGGAACTACCCTGGGCTTCGGGGTATGCAGCATGCTCCCAGTTAACTCGGATGTTGGCTGGAGGACAGCTTCTGCGTGCTCCAATGTGGCTTCCCTGCATTTTATGAGAGTTTGGAAAGAAGGAAAAGGCATGGTTTACTTTATTGAGTACAATAGGAAAATACACTTTTAAAGTTTGGCAAAATGAATAATATACATGGACCCGAGGAAGTGATCTTTGAGCCTAAAAAGGGTTTCCAAGCGGAGACCAATTATCGGAGGAAAGGAGGGAATGGGGAGCAGTGCAGCTATTTTGTTTATCTCCTTTTCTAATCACATCTTTCTCTGTGAGAATGTCAATTGTGACAAAAAGAGTGAAGGCCCCATTGCTTAGACATGTGCGACCTGAAGAGTGGTATTATGCTAAGTAAAATAAGCCAGTCAGAGAAAGACAAGTGTCACATGATCTCACTCATGTTAAGGAAGTCTCGTCTGAAACCATTGGTTGGGCTAAATTCCCTGCTCCCTACTCTGAACAAAATATACTGACGAACAAAATAGATCCATGGAACAGACTGTTGAATCTCAGAGGAAGCAGGGCCAGGGGACAGGAAGAGTTTAACCAAATACTTTATATGCAAATATGCATATATTTGGGTGTAGATTTTACATTTTAATTCCTAGGTGAGAATGCTCTATCTGCACTTGTTAATAAAGTCTGGTGCCTTTAAAGAATTACAAAAAAAAAAATCAGAAGAAATATATTTTCCTCTAATAGTCAATTGAATTAGCCATTTTTCTTAATGAACAGTAATGACTTAATAAAAAGCTAACATTTAATTCTTTTCATATTTTCTGAGAATGACTAGACACCAAAATATATTATCCAGAATCTACATTTCCTGAATATACTCTAAAATGGAATATAACTGGTTGATTCTACCAGAAGGAGCTACAGGTTCCCGCTTGGGATGATTCAATTATTTGATAATTGATACCTAGGATTACATTTAATCGCTATAAAAAATATTTTACTTATCCATCACTAGATTTTTAGCCTTGATGATGAGTACCATGAGACAGACAATAAGGAGTGCTGAATAAAGTTAGAGAAATTTAAAAAAAAAAAAAAAAAACTACTTGTAGTTCTTTCTCTCTATTATGCTATTTTATTGTGCTAGTTCTTGCATCCATAGCCTTACCCCTTACTGGGAACTGCATGCACTTAGCTTAGGTGACATATGGTCAGGGAAGTCTTGTCTAAAACCACCGGTTAGACTGAATTCCCCTGCTCCCTATTCTGAGGGCAACCCATTCACCACTCTTCACATGGGCTATTTGAAATGTTGGATCTTCTCCAAGACTGCAATGTACTCAAGTGGAATAACTAGGAGCTGTTCTTTTTTGTAATGCCAACTGCAACCTCACTCAAGACCTAACAGATAATAGGTGCTCAATATGTGTTTGCTAGATTCAACTGTCAACAGCCAAAATACCTGATATTGTAGAATTAAATGCTCAGGTCAGTTGTATAGTTGTCCGCCCTGAAGATTTATGCCAAAGGAGGAGATCAATAAAATCATGGAAACGTTCTGAGAAAGTTAGGACAGGCTTTGGGCCTTCCATCTAAGAGTCCAAAGAAAAAAGCAAAGTTATTTTCAGGAAATGAACATATTGTTGAGGTAGGAATGTACAAGCTATATTGATGGATAAGAGAGGTGACTGGAACAGATGCTGTGCCAGGAGAATGATGGAGATAAGTTTAGATAATTAAATTAGCATTACACTGTAAGGTATCATGAAAACCCTAGATACTTGTGCAAAATAAAATAAAATTATTAAAGCTATTAGAATATTCTATTAAATTTATTAAATATTCACAAAACATTTGTTACACAGCAGGAATTATACTTAGTTCTACCAGAGACCCTGTGATATTTGCTTTGAATAAAAACAAACAAACAAACAAAAAAACACTTTGGTTTTATTAATAGAGATCCACATCAAGCCAAAAGGAGGATCAAAAGCAAAGCCACATACCGAGTTTCCCCCAAGCAGCCAGTCCAAATGTATTATGGGAATACCTACTGTGTATGCTTCACTGTGGCACCTCATGGTAACACAAGATTTGCAAGATGAAGGGTCAGTTCACAGGGATAAACATTTTATAAATTAAATTCATGCACTCAGGGGCAGAGGGAACCCTAAGCCCAGATTGCAAGAGGGAGTAGGCCAGGCCAAGGAACTCTTTTGGTGTACCATCAGGGCCAGGGAGGGATGCAGGAAGTTGCCACCCAGGGAGGAACCACAGGAGGGCTCCAAGGCATGTCTACTCTGTCTCATTCAATCCTGATTGGCAGGAACCCCAGCAGCAAGCTAACGTAGCAGTCTAAGTATCTGCCCCTGGTGGTCAGTGCACATCATAGCAACTGGTTGACTGGTCAACTGTCTGCTCCCTGGTGGTCAGTGCACGTCATAGTGAGCGATTGAGTGGCCTTAGCATATCATTAGCATATTATGCTTTGATTGGTTGAACAACCGGATACTTAGCATATCAGGCTTTTATTACATAGAATAGTCAACAAAATTCCCTCACATCACAACACTAAAGAAGTATAAATATCTGAAGCCTGTGGACCTAGTGGCAGTTCAATGAAAATGTCTTTAGATATGTTGGGGGGTGAGGAGGTTTCACGTAGTGAAACTGGATTGGAGTCAGAAAATATGGGCTCAGTCCCTGAGTAAGATTGTTACCTTCCTCTCTCAGAGAATTGCTGGATGGGTTCATTGAGATTTCTGTTCAAGTACCTCGCATAGTAGCACATAGTAGATATTAAATCAATATTAGGTAATCTGAATCTTCTTAGAAGACCAATTCTGCTCACCTCACAGTTTTCTTAAGATGTATCCCTGGCTTCTGGATAGTCAGCACTTCATTCTGGGAACACTGTGGTCTATGCCCTCTCCATTCAGTCTGATGACATAGAATCATGGGGAAAGCACAGCTCCTGTCCTGTAGGAAGCACCAAACAGATCAACCATCCTTCCTCCACATTAACGCTCCTTTTTTCTTGCCAGATGATCCTCTTTTCCGCCTGCTGCATCTGCGGCCTCATCGGGGGCATCCTGAACTTCCAGTTCCTCCGGGCCGTGACCAGAAGGACCTCTTCCCTGTACCCGCTGCACGTGGCCTCCATGTCCCTGGCGTGCATCGGGATCGGGGGCTGCACCCTCTCCTCCTGGCTCACCTGTCGGCTGGCCAGCTATGAACAGAGGAGGATGTTCTCGGAGAGGGAGCACTCCCTGCACCACTCCCATGAGATGGCTGAGAAAGTGAGTCTCGTCCCTTTTCCTCTCGTGGCTGGTATGTGATGAAGACTGCAGGCAAATCTAGGTGAACCGACGCGTTGCTTTAGATGAGAAAGTGAGAAACTAGATTTTGTGAAATGTAGGTCCCGTTGGACTAAGGATAGGAATGTATTACTTTTTTTCCTCTGCAATTCTGGGCACACTTATTTTCAGCATAATTTTTGTAGCCTCTCTATACAAAAGCACAGCTCCTAAAATAAGAGTTCATAAAATACCCAAATGCCTAATAAAGATGGATTTTTAGGTATTGTGCTGAGGAAAAACACTAAGTACACTCTCAACTCAATAACCCCAGTTTTAGAAATCGGATGAATTCGCCTTTCTAGCCCACCCTTGTGCTTGTAAGGAGATGCATTTGATTATGTAAATTAGAGTTTCAAGCATAAAGGGGCCCTTTAATAAGGCAACAAAAAGCCTTGCCTACCAGTGCAGAAATTACAATTCACATAAAGCTTCACTTAATTCTTGTCTAACATGTCATGCATATTTGGGTAGCTTTGCCTGTATTTTAAACAGTGTTCCTTGCATAATTGTTTCATGAAACCCATTCAAACAGGAAGTTACATTTACCACAGAAAAGGACAAATGATATAGTGAACTGTCTGTGTTTCTACTATATTTGCATATGTTTTAAAATTTACTTCCTGCTACTGGATTTATTAAGGAAAAGTCAAGTATCTGTGACATAAACTCACTAAGATAATAGCTACATCATAATTTACTTGAGATCAGGGAAATAAAACTGCATTACCACAGAACAGAGGAAAGAACAGCAAGAATTAGTGCCAGGTGTTTCTATATGATGTTGTTTTGAAGGAAAAGTATTTATTCTTAGTTTTATGTGTTTCAATTTTGTATACGTCTCAGTAAACAGAATAAATGCTCTTAAATTGTTTCAAGAAAGCAATTTTAAACAGATTTACATGTGTCCTTGAAAAAAGAGTTAATAGTAAAACTGGTCATTTACAGAAATGGGTTGTTCAAAGTAGATTATTATTATATGTTTAATAGAGGGTATATCATGCTCTATTTGTTATGCTAGTGTGATGTCGTTTTTTGTGTGTAAATGTGTGTGCAATATTTACTGTATAATTGTTATATTTATATTAGAGATTGAGGGCTATTGAAATAACCGACTTGCCCAGCTGCCCGGTGGTGCCCCCGACACCAGAGTTACCTACAAGGTACGCGAATTTCTAGGGAGTTGCCATGTTGTAATGTCACTGCCCAAAGTGCTGCCTCTTCCAGGAAGCCATGGTGTCAGCAGATCAGCCTCGACTGCTGGATGTGGTTCCTCAAAGTCCTGCTTTCATGAGAGCGACTTTGAGGACCTGCCAAAACCTACATGGCCGAGTTTTGCAGCTTGAAACTTGGTTGAGTATTTAAAATATTCAGCCTCCTCTAAGCATCCAAACACCTCTCTGCTTGGATGATTCCTGACTCCTCTATTCTCTGCTACATCATGATTCCGACTCAGTCTCATCCTTCACAGACCAGAGTTTTGTTTTTAATCATAGACGGATCTGATAAAGACAGACTGCATCTGCCTGAGCAGATAAGCCTAGCACTAAGACAGTAACAATTCTGCAGGGAAACTTTCTCCTTGTAAAATTATCTGATGTGATGCATTTCAAATTTAGCTCCCTTAATTTGGATTGCTGAGAGTAGTCTCCATCCTTGGTTTGGTTAAACAGCAGAATTGGAACTACAGACGGTCACACAGATACCGTGGTCCAACTGTAGACGTACTATGTCCAGTTGCAAATACTCCCATTTGGTCAGGCCCAAAGTTAGAGTGTAATCTCGTTAAGTTGGATGTGCTCACTTGCAAATAACCTAAAGATACTCATCCAGTTAAAAACTGATTTTTACTGTTATTTTTTATCACTAATTTTATTGTATCTGTATTAGGATGAATTTAGTTAAGGAAACTCTTTTTTTTTTTTTGGTAAAATTTCTAAAAACTGGATTTTTAAAATCCTGCAATAAAAGATTATACATTAGATTAAATTTGTAAATAGTTTTGAAGCTATATTCTTAAAGCATTTTAGAAGAAAAGAAATCTAAGGAACTTATTTCTTATAAATTCATTGGGAAATTGTATTTTTGTTCTAGTAAGAAAAGCAGAAAAAGGTGTATGAGTAAATTTTGTTAAAGATTGTTTTTTTTTTTTTTTGAGGGATTCGTTCTACTTATCTTGCCACCAACACTGAGTTCTTGAATGAAGCCTCAAGTCAAGTTTCTTATCTACTAACTTTACCACAGTTCAATAATCTCAGTTTATTTTTAGACTACTTCCACCTCATATATCACTAACAGAGCCAGCCCCTCAGTGAGCTGAACCATCACCAGACCATTGAGGCTAGCTGCTGGCTCAAAGGATGTTCTACATTTCCCAGCATAGCTTTATCTGAATGGGTTTGAGTTTTCAGTTTGTTTGTTTTTTTATTTCTAGTAATTTATTGCCATCTTGCCAGGGGAGACATAATGGCTGCCCAGGAACAAGACAATTAATCCCCTAGAGCTTGGACTGGGTCAGGGCACAAAGCATGCAAAGACAGGTCTTCTTCTTCTTCTTCTTCTTCTTCTTCTTCTTCTTCTTCTTCTTCTTCTTCTTCTTCTTCTTCTTCTTCTTCTTCTTCTTCTCCTTCTCCTTCTCCTTCTCCTTCTCCTTCTCCTTCTCCTTCTCCTTCTCCATCTCCTTCTTCTTCTCCTTCTTCTTCTTCTTCTTCTTCTTCTTCTTCTTCTTCTTCTTCTTCTTCTTCTTCTTCTTCTTCTTTTAATATATATTTTTTATTTATTTTTTTAAGAGAGGAAGAGAGAAGGATAGAGAGTTAGAAACATCGATGAGAGAGAATCATCGATCAGCTGCCTCTTGCACACCCCCTACCGGGGATGTACCCGCAACCAATGTACATGCCCTTGACCAGAATCAAACCTTCCAGTCCGCAGGCTGACACTATATCCACTGAGCCAAACAGGTTTTGGCAAGACAGGTCTTCTTGATGTGAGAGGAAAAGTGCCTAGTGTCTCCTTTCCCACAATCTTCTTGGAAGAAACTCTACCCATCCTCTAAAAGACCAAAGTTTTCAAAAGTAAGATTCAAACACCAGACTGACTCAAGTTCCTCACTGCTCCTCCAAAGCAACTTTCCAAACCACCCAATCCGAAAAAGCAAGCCTGTTCACTCTTTTACCTTCTGTATTGAATTTTCAAAGAGATAAAGGCTAAAAATGAGGTATGGATGACTTTTCGTTTTCAAATAAGTATTTGGAAGAGTTTCTAAAGTTTATAACAGCAAACGCTTTACTTTGTAATTGTTCATTCATCCACACCGTAAGTCGATATAAACTGATAGGCATGAAATCATTGAGAAAATAATTTCCATTTGAATTATTAAATAGTCTTGTTCAAGAGAGGGAAGATGTTGTCATCTACCTTTACATAGTTTTGCCAAATTATTTATAATCTGGTGCACTTATAAATGTGAATGGGCCACACATCTCCTCGCTACCTTCTATTGTGTAGGGAAGAGTTTAATGTTTAATAAAACACAAATGGAAAGCTTCTAAATTTTTCTTAAATTAATATATTTCCTATCACTGCAAATGGAGCTTACTATATTGGGTTATCTTTTATACTTAAATTTTATTGCCTTCCCATGGAGTTTTTCTTATTAATTTAATAATTGATCCCTTAAAAACATAATAAGAATTTTATTTATTTTTTAACTGTATGAGTAACAGTGTTGGGAAAACTACTCTTTCCACCGTGATTTATAGTTGCAAGTAAGCATCAGCCCCTCAGGGGCCTTTTTCAGTTCTTAGCAAAAAGGCCACTCACTTTTCTGTAGAATGAAGGTGTTGGCCCTTTGTTGACATGCTCAGCCAAGGAGCCTGCCTTGGAGAAATTTGGGCATATAACCATCTTCTTCTTTCTAGGTAGGTCTTCCCAAAAGACAGTTAAGGAACCAATGGGGAATCAATCGGGACTGGGGAGCGAATGAATTGTTCATGAGGGCAGAAGACTTTGGTCTCAGAGACTGTCACTTCAGCAATTTCATGTGCCTGAGATGCCATGAAATTTCATTTCCTCAAACTCAACACCAGTATTAATCATTGACCTTCCCCAAAACTCAGCAAGTTTTTCAATGGCTTGAAATGTCTGTTTTGCAAACCCATTAACCAAATAAATGTCTTACTCTGAAAGAAATGTTAATTAATTCATGTTATTTTCCTAACAGGAAATGACAGACAACATGAGCAATGGAGGACCACACCTGATATTTAATGGAAGAGTATAATTAATGTTTTAAAGGACTGAACAATTTTTTTAGGATTTTCATGAGGCAAGGAAATACCAAAGGACTAGGAGATAAAACTGAAACAGTTCTTGCGTTTGCTGTTATCTCTCCTGAGCACCCACTAAAATTATTTTTTCTCTATTTTGCCTCACTTGTGTCTTCAGGTTTTTGTTTTGTTTTGTTTTGTTTTTTTATTAGGGGGAAACTTTCCAGAAATGTTCTAGTACAGATGGTCCTAAAAAAGACTTTTCAGGGTGGGGAAAAAGAGGAAAAGATAAAACTGAAAGATTCCTCTTCTATACAAACATTATTTGACTAGCATGAGTGTTAGATTTGTTATCACCTATCTCATATAAGTATTCAAAAAAGTGCAAGAATCAAAAATAACAATAACTGTTGACGTCTTTGTTTTGAAAGACAGTGGCTTCAAGAAAGCCATGATTCAAAACCTCAGCAATGCCTTGTTGTAAAAACATTGTTATTATTTTCAACTTGTGAATGAACTATATTTCATAATTTATTTGTAAATGACAAAACAATGTAAACCATAAAAAAGATTTTTTTTTTTAGAGAGAGAACACTAATCTGTATGATATTTTTGCATTTTTGCACAAGAATGAAAAGTTGTAAATAAATATCATTTAAGGTATATAAACATGTATTGATCATACTGTGCAGATTGATCTGCATGTTCATGAATGAGCCTAGGAACAAAACAAACTGTGTGTGTGTTTGTGCGTATATATTCTGTAAATATTGAAAATATATACAGCACATACGTATAGCATCATGAATGTAAGTAGGTAGTAGAAAAGAAATTGTGATATCGTGGGATGTTATCAAGATTCCATTCCTACAGAGATGGAAAAGCAATTGTTCAAGGCTTTTCTATACCCCAAAATCACATTTTAATTTCTACTTTATTGGTTCATTTTCATTCTTTTTATTATGTCTGCTGTAAAAATTATTGCAGTTGAGATTTATAGGGTTGAGTGATCTGAATAGTGTAATACAAAGATAAATTACTTAGTTATTTGGCTATTTTATTATGGTATTTATGTGATGGCAATTATTAATATTTATTTATAAACATAACTTTAAATTATGTACTGCCACATAATTACTTTTGATTATTAATGGTATTTACATTTTAAACATTTTACAGCCCAATTAAATTATATAAAAGGATAGGAGAAGTATGCCCAAATGATGAAGTCACCATTAGCTTTGCTATAATTTAATTTAGTGTTTTGTTTGCTTTATAATTCTAGAATAATACAGACAAGCCATTTTTAAGAATGCATATCTTCAAAGAATCTGAAAGACTTATCTGTAGGATAAAATAAAATGATAGGCTCACATTTACGTAGCAAGATTCAATACTTCCATGATGGAATGTTAAAATAGCAACCTGAGACAATAGGCAAGAAAATAGCATGGTTTTTGATAATATTTATAAGAACATAACCTCTGGCAGCAGATAAAGAACTCATATTTTAAAATATATAACTCTCACTGTATTGCATACTTTTATTTTTTCCCAAAGCTAATACATTTTCAACTGATTTTTTTATGACTTGCCTACTGAACCTTAGGTAAAGTAACACCTTTAATATCTAGTATGAGAACATATTATAACTTAGAAGCAAAATATGGGTATTAATTGTGCTAAGAAATAATAATTCCCTCTAATGGAAATCTGAGGGTCTTTTAGTTTTAGAGCAACCTAGTCATCACCTACCATATTTCAATCAGCTCATTAAAAATTTCTGGCTGTATCCAGTCAAAAGAAATAACTGGACTATGGCTGTGTAGTGTAGTTTTTGAACTCTCCCAACTCATTTGGATAACTTCATTATCCAGTAGATTATAGAAGTTGCCATAAATGCAACCTCACATGGTGAATCAACATTAGCACTGTTCATTGGATGCCACAAGCAGGCATGATCTTCATTTCTGGAAAGATCTAAACTATACAATGCAGATATTTTGTGTATATGTGGTCCTACTGAATTTATCCAAGGATGCACTGAAAAAATAATCACCAACTCTAACTTCAGGTTACATTTCCTCATAGACATGTTTGCACAATACACAGTTATAATACATCAGTAAGATCTTTTATTGCCTTTGAAATAATTTATGAAATCACACTTAAAGGACAAAAGTAGGCATCCCACTGCTTTGACATAGAATTAAGGAGAAATACAATCATCACAATTTTCCAAATAGTCTACGGTGTATTTAGCCAAGTAGAGCTATATCTTTAAATGTAAGTTATTTTAACCCACCATTTTCAGGCTCAGTTACTTAGAGTGATATATTTGGGATGTATAGTAATACTTTTTGAGATAGATAGGGGAGATTAGGGAGACATTGTTGCAGTACTTGAACATTTAATTTTCACAAAATAATGAACTATGAACTAGAGCATTTTTAAGTGACTGCATTACAGCTTTAGTATGAGCCTTCCCTGGGGAAAAAGTAATGGGATCCTAAAATAGAAAAAAGTATGTGAAATTAGTGTGGTGGTGTAGAGACTAGCTACAAAAGGTGCAGTTATAAGCATAGAAGATTAAAAGTGGACTCATCTTGAAATTTTTTAACCATATATGTGTGTGTATGTGTACACACCTACACACAAATATATACCATTGTTTAAAAGTAGAACATGGTATGATGACTCTATTGATATGTCTATGTAATAAAAAATTGTGTCTTTTGAAACTATATATGGTGTGCTTTCTTTTCATCACGATACAAAAAGTAATATCCTACCCCTGGCTGGCTTTTCTCAGTGGCTAAAGACTTAGCCTGCTCACAGAAGGGTCCTGGGTTTAATTTCCAGTCAAGGGCACGTACCTGGATTGCAGGTTCATTCCCCATCTTGATCAGGGTGAGTGTACAGGAGGCACCAATCAATGCATCTCTCTCTCTCCCTTCCTCCCTCTCTCAAAAAGTCAATGGAAAAAATATCCTCTGGTGAGGATTAACAACAACAACAATAGAGTCATTTCCCCGGATAGCTAGGTGAATAAATGTTCTGTTCTGCGATTGGCAGGGGACAGAGGGCAGAGATGGTCCCAGCTTGAGTATCTGGAATTAAGAAAAGACATTATTTGAGATAGGATAGATTAGAACAGTGGTCAGCAAACTGCAGCTTGCGAGCCACATGCAGCCCTTTGTCCCCTTGAGTGTGGCTCTTCCACAAAATACCACGGCCTGGGCGAGTCTATTTTGAAGAGGTGGCATTAGAAAAAGTTTAAGTTTAAAAAAATTGGCTCTCAAAAGAAATGTCAATCGTTGTACTGTTGATATTTGGCTCTGTTGACTAATGAGTTTGCCAACCACTGGATTAGAATGTGGTAGATATAGAGAAAGAGTGGTTGGAGATACAAGACAAAATGAGCATAATTAGAAAGCGAGGTCCCTGAGGAGGCAGAAGAAAACAAGATGGGATCACAAGAGGCAGTATTACCTACAGATAGGACGGAGACCACAGGAGACCTCACAAATGAAACCACAATACAGATGGTTCCTGACTTTCAACGGTTGGACGTTGGATTTTTCAACTTTCTGATGGTGCAAAAGCTATAGGCTTTCAGGAGACACTGTACTTCGAAGTTTGAATTTTTTCCTTCTGCAGTAAGATACTCTCTGGAGATTCTGGGCAGTAGTGGTGACCCTCATCTCCCAGTCAGCCACGTGATTCTGAAGGTAAACAACTGATACTCTACAGTGTAAGACTGTATTGCCAGTATTTCTGGATAGCATGCTTTGTGTTTTTCATCCCATCATGTTTACAAAATGCCCAATGTGTCTCTTGCTTCTGGTGAGAAGAAAGAGGAAGGCAATTACAGCTGCTCCTTGACTTAAGGTGGGATTATGTCTGATGATCTCTGAGGACAGTTAAGGTAGGTTATGTTAAGAACTCTGATAATCAGCAGGTTAGGTATATTAAATGCATTTCTCACATGATATTTTCAACGTCTGATAGGTTTATTGTGATGTAACTCCAATGTTATTTTAAGGAATATCTGTATTTAGAGGACTCTACTAATCTATTTGGGTTTGTCAAATTGGTTGCCACTGGCATTTGAGGTGGACAATAATTCATTGGCAGAGTGTCCTATATATTTCAGACCTTTAATCACCTCTGGGCCCCACCCTCCAATGCCAGGAGAATTCTCCAGTTGTTACAACCAAAAATGTCCTAGCAAATTTTTACCTGTCTCTTTGATAGGAAACCATTGCCCCCTCATTTAGAATCACCCAGAGAAACCTCTGAACATTACCCAGAGCAGCCAATGTTAATGCTACCCATCAGCGTAGACCTGAACTACTCAGGGTTATAAACTCACGGTTCTAAAGTTGGCCTATATTATGATACAATAACCACTATCTTCTCTCATGTGGTTATTTGACTATAAAGTAATTGAAACAAAAGCAAATATTCTGTTTCTCAATTGAACTAGCCACCTTCTTAGGGCTGAATAGCCAGATAAAGACAATAGTTACAGCATATTCCCATCATCTCAGAAAGTCCTATGGGACAATGCTGGTCAAAAACTCGAGAGGAGACCTGCTTCCTAACCCTCAGTACTTAGGCTGTGCCACTGTCAACCAATGACGTTTATAGTAGGATGTATGAAAAGATACTCCATGGAATTTGAAGTCGATGGACCAATTCAATCATTGACTGAACTCACAAAAGTACAATGTAGACGAAAACATAACCAAGTTGAGAAGGTGCATTAGAGGGTTCATGTTTGGTTTTTTTAAAATTCTATTCATGGCAAGCTTTCACTAAATAGTTTCCATTTGACAGGTAAAAAGAGATGTGTAGCTCCTATTTCTGAAGAAACTTATTCAGCCTATTTCATGCGTCAATGAAAAAAAATCTATATTGGTTGCTCTGGGGAAGGTGAGAACAACAATAGGCTGCTCTCTTCTCTTTGCTTTGTTTTAGCTCAAAAGTAGCATGCTTAGAAACCTTATGTTCAATCCTACTTTCAAAAATTATTCAAAGCTTCTTTAGCAAACATGTTTCAGAAAGTCAGAGAGAGCATCTTCAGGACCATTTGGTTAAGAGCACAGTTTGCAAATACAGTTTCAGAACCTGGCGTCTCTCCAGTCTTTTCTTCCTTAGATCATTCTTCTGGAAACATATGTAATATTTCTTGCTCAAAGTATCTGACAGCCAAGAATTCAATTATTCTGAATCCATAAATCACAGGTTGTCAGTTAGTGATCGCAGAGGAAACCAATTCAGAAATTGCTTGGAAAGGTAGATGCCACCTAAAATTACACATAAGAATTTTTTTTTAAACTCTTTTTGCCAGTAAAATTATTTACTGGACACGAGTCTTCTTATCAAGAATGATTTTCCCAAGCGATATATTTTGAAAAGTCAAATTCCAAATCTAGTTAAGAAATTTTCAGTATTTTAACAGTTAAATATTACCTGTATCAACTAATTATAGGCAGATAGGCCTTATTTAATTGGAAATCTTTAAGAACCAGGGTCCATATTTATTTCTTTCACATCAACTACAAACTATTGATTTCAAATTTTTTTCTTCATTAACACCCAAAAGTTCTGCTTCTTTGCCATACAATATATTGCAAGCCTTACCCCAACAATTCAAAATATTACTGAAAATTGCCTCTAGATATTGCCTGAAGCTTTACAGAAAAGGCTAAAATCTTATCAAATTTGCAAAAACAAACAAACAAAAACAACAACAAAAGCAAACACCTTTCTTTAAGCACAAGGAATCAGGACTCATGATTGTTCCTTGTTATTAATCTGTTGGTCCCCACCTTACTCAGGCAGAGGAAAGGAGGGCTGGAAGAAATGCATGTCTTGGGCCCTCCAATGTTACTGCCAAGATTTTTAAAAAGCTATTGTTTTCTTTGTGGGTGGCTTTACCAGCCAATACTAACCCTCGCTCTGTCCTTCATAATCAATCAGCCAAGCAAAGAGGTAACATTCAACCTTATCATATAAACACACCCTAAAGGCCCAATGCTGTCTAGATGTCCACTGCCCTCATTACAATTCAAAATCTTTTGAGATCTGAGCTTTTCTGTCTTTGCTGCCTTCTAGGTATAGTTATACTTGTACATCAACCTCAGAGAAAAATGAAATAAAATAAAGGCTCTCCATTCTCTCTAATAAAGCAAACTTTTGGAGAGAATTTCAAGTTTCCAAGTGAGGATAGAGTGAATAGTGGTAATTTTAGCTTATTGTTATCCTTTTTATTTTATTTTTTTGGCTATTATTACCTAATAGTAAAAAAGGATGTGGTGCAGCAGAGAAAGCATAAGGATTTATCAAGTGCCATTTTAACGTACGTTGTCTATAAGTGTAGATATCCCTTTATGATATTAATATAATTTATTTAATATGAAATAAGGATAATGTGGGAATACATCAATATTTCAGCTAAAAGGTGAAATGATGTCTGGCTGTAGGCATGTATTTTAAAGCCATTCCACTGAACCGTGCATCTTGTATACACTTAGGTCCAAAAAAAACAAACCACAAATCCATCCCATAGGAACCACAACCCTTTGCTTGTTCTGCTTATTCTGCCCTCATATCCAAGTTTCTGGTTCGGTGGTGCTGCCTTGATGTCCGTTTCTGGCCTCTGGAACTTGAACCTGAGACTTTCTCTCTCTAGTTGCCAAGTTTTGACCACTGCACCCACTCCCTTCACTCCAGGCTCTCAGGATGGTTTCACACATGCCTTCACCTGCATCAGCCAGGGAAGTTTGGCCTTGGCCACCAAGCCAGCCGCACCCAGTGACAGAATCAGCTTCAGCAATGCTGGTCACCTGCAATCAGGCATGAACTCAAATCAGAAATAGGAACTCCATGGCAGGCTCTCAGATAACTGAAGAGAAAACTTGAGCTTCCTATCCCCCTGGTGTAAAAAGAAAAAACTTGGAAGATCTAGGAGATCATTGGGGACAGGCAGGAGCTGTCAGTTAGAAGCTGACCATCTTACCTTGAGCTTCAGAAGGGAATTGGGTCAGTAAGCTATAGAAAGAACTAATTTTGTCATGAACAAAATTCTTCCTTTGTACGGGAGATATGATTACTTCTTGTAATATCTGTCTTTCTTTACTGAAATGCCTAGTTTAGTCTTCCTACCTGCATAAAAGACATCAAAAGAAGAGTTTTTATTCAAGCAGAACTAACACTCTCGGTACCACACTAAATGGATATGGTACAAGACAGCAGGAATCCCAGTGAGAAATGTCAAGGAAAAGTGAGAGTTGCTCTTCTTTTTTTTTTTTTTTTTTTAATATATTTTATTGATTTTTCACAGAGAGGAAGAGAGAGGGACAGAGAGTTAGAAGCATCAATGAGAGAATCATCGATCAGCTGCCTCTTGCACACCCCCTACTGGGGATGCGCCCGCAACCAAGGTACATGCCCTTGACCGGAATCGAACCCGGGACCTTTCAGTCTGCAGGCCGACGCTCTATCCACTGAGCCAAACCGGTCCCGGCAGAGAGTTGCTCTTCTTAATTAGTGCTCCTCCTCATGCAAATACCCTTTTCAGTGTGACTTGTTGAGTTCCAGATCTTTATTTTATTGACAAATGTGGCTTTCATCTAGTCTTCCCTAGATATGTTCTGTGTGCTGTTGCATTTTTTTCAAAAAAAAATTGTTTTAAACTGATTTTGAGAGAAAGAGAAATATCTATGAGAGAGAGAAACATCAACTGGCTGATGCCTGCACACCTCAAACTGGGGATGGAGCCTGCAACCTGGGCATGTGCCTTGACTTCAATTGAACCTGCAACCAACAACCACACAGCCAGGGCTGTTGCATTCTTTGTGACTGGGAAGGTCCACTCTTTGCTACTGGATAAAGAATAAAGCATTATTGTAATAATTTCCAAAGTACAGAAGTATTAAGAACACCCTGTGGACTCGTATGAGGGAGTCTAGAATATAATCCATTAATTTGCATTTTGTCTAATGACTTGGGAATGAATTATATATCTGAATGCACTGTGTCTAAATTTCACATCTACTTTTCACCCTCAAATTTTCCATACCATGTTCTTTGGAATACATTTAATGTCAAGGACCTGTGAGTCCACAACTACACAAACTCTGCAGCCAGCAGGTGGCTTATTAAACTCCAGCTTTAAAATAATATTCAAAAAAAATAAAAATAAAATGGTTTTCTATTTTTGTGTTGCACTGAGCTAAAGAGATGGAAGTAAATGAGAATTTTCCCGGGCACCCTTGAAAGCGCCATGGTTAATTTTATTGGCCTGATTCCTGAAGTTTGAAAACCTTGAAAGAGGGGTGTTGAAACTCCATTGCAGTAAGATTTAATTGGGAAAGAAATAGGGCCTGATGAGAAATGCTGACCCCAGTTCTCATAAAAGGACAGTGTAGTCCCTAGCTGGTTTGGCTCAGTGGCTAGAGCACTGGCCTGCAAACTGAAGGGTCCTGGGTTTGATTCTGGTCAGGCTCACATGCCCAGGGTGCAGGCTGGATCCCCAATGGGGGGTGTGCGGGTAACTGATGAATGATTTTCTCTCATCATTGATGTTTACATCTCTCTCTCCCTCTTCCTTTATCTCTCTGAAATCAATAAAAATATATATCTTTATAAAGGTCAGTATAAATTACATAAAGATGGCATCATGGCCTTAGCTGGTTTGGGTCAGCGGATAGAGCCATCAGCCTGTGGACTGAAGGGTCCCACATTTGATTCCAGTCGAAAGCACATACTCAGTTGCAGGCTCGGTCCTGGCCTTGGTTGGGGCTCTTGTGTGGGAGGCAACCAATTGATTTGTCTCTCTTACATCATTGTTTCTCTCCCTCTGGCTCTCCCCCTCCCTTCCACTCTTTCTAAAAATCAATGGGAAAATATCCTCAGGTGAGGATTAACAACAATAAAGATGACATCATAACCTCAGAAAATGGCCCACCCACTTCTGATATCTTCTTTATCTCTTCCCAGCTGCCATTAATTCTCACATGCACATGCACAAACATCTAAATTGATTTTATCACTTAAGTCAATCCTTTTCAACTAGAGTCTTTCATCCAAAAGGGCTATGTAGTTGCCTCCTTGATTGATAGATATCTAGACAGATAATTGCAACTTCAGGTGAAGCTAAAACGTGGGTATGGTTTTATCAAAGTCCATGTCTTAAAGTTCAGATTTAAAACTTATATGTATTGTGTATATACACACATGCTTATATTTGTAGATAATATTTAGAGTTTACAATATCATATCTGGTTACTACAAAAGTGAGAAAGACACACATAATTACATATTCAGAGAGTAAGAATACAATGATTAACTTACGTTTTTTGCTCTTATTATTACCCTCATAAACACCTAATATGATATATAAATAACCTGTTTATTAAAACTATGTAAAAACTGTATTTACACATTATGGACATGAGGAAAGGTTGCTTCTGGATTGAAGAAGAATAAACACTTTGATTGGAAGTGGTAGTTTATGTTCCTTGAGAAATTCTGAATTAATAAGAAGGTAATTTCAAATAATAAGATAATTGAGGCAAAAAAAAAAAAAAAAAAAAGGTAGTGTTTAGGATAAAGTTACCACAAAGTAAACAGTTATTGTATACCTTCTCTTCTTTACAAATGAAATGTGGCCTGAGCATTTTTTGTTCATTGGTCTTATTTCAGTGACAGAAGACTTACAGGAGGATTTGGCTACACTTGAGAGTGGACCGTACATATGTGCAAGTACAAATGAGAATAATACATGTTTTCTAGAGAATTCTTTTCTTTCCTGAAGATTGCTCCATACTCCTTGGGAAGAATCATATTTTTTTCTTAGTTTTACTTGTTTCATTAGTTAAGTTTTAATGCAAAACTTGCCAGAATGTGGTCACTTTTTGTGTAATCCAAAGGGGAATACAAAGTAAAATTCTTCATTCAGCATAAGAAATGTGTGGAAATTAAGTAATGGCATTCTACCTTTCTGAGTGTGTGTGTGTGTGTGTGTGTGTGTGTATTAGAGGCCTGGTGCATGAATTCATCCATGGGTGGGGTCCAGCCAGCCTGGCCAGGGGTAGGGAACATGGGTGGTTGACCAGCCTGCCTACTGGTTGAAATCCTGGTCGAGGGGACAATTTGCATATTAGCCTTTTATTATATAGGATATACACTGAGTGGCCAGATTATGCATTCAGAGATCATAATAATCTGGCCATTCAGTGTAAATTGTGCAGTATTTTATGTTTCTTATTTTGCAAATTTTACTGAATTGGAACACTGAACTATATGAAAGAAATAATCAACTACATTGTTAATTATTACGGCCTTTACATCAATATGAATAAAAAGGATCAATTCAGAGCTACTGTCCTCTAAGTCCGGCAGGACTTTAAGTGCTGGTTCTCCCACTTCAGCAGGTAGTACAATCAGCTGGAGGGCTTGGTGAACAGAGTGCTGAGCTCCACCCCAGCTGCTGGGTCAGTAAGCCAGGGCGGGGCCTGGGAATGTGCATTTCTAACCACTTCCCTGGTGATGCCCAGGTCCCTGGTCTGGGAACTGACTTTGGGGACCTGACTTTGAGGACCCCCAAGAAAACGTAACCCTATAAAAGGAGTTGGGTCTTATCTTACAGACAGATACATGTGAATTATTTCATTTTTGTGTATTTTCAGTAACAGCCTACTTAATAAAATGTAACACTTCTACATTTGTGAATATGGCATACATCTCTAAGTTCAACAGTCTAATGGGGAAGTGAGAAGGGCTTTCAGGGTCAAAAGTTGATCTTAAGTCCTCTTTTGAAGGGTTGTAGTTAAAAACAAGTTCTCAGCAAGTAATTGCCTTTCCTACAGTACTTCCGGTAAAGTGAGACTTTACCCATTTAAAGCTCACGTTTGCCATCTGCTGACACATTTGTGAGTTACAAGGGCTGGTGGATACTGATATGCATTATGTTCAGATATTTGTTTGTTTTTTCATTTTCAAAACCCATTAGGCAAAATTTAAACGTGTGTTTCCCCCAGAACCACTCTATTTTACAAATTACCTCAAACAACCAGTTTGTGTTAGACCTATTTTAAGTCTTGCTACTGAAAAATAAAATTGCGCACTTGTATTTCAGTATCCCTAGTGCATATACACAGTGAATTTTATCAGTAAAATATTTTAAGAGGATGCTATATTGAAATCTGTGTTTTAAGCTGAATCAAATGTTTATATGTGTCGATTGCTCATATTAACAGTACTACCTTGAAGTGGAGTTGAAGTTAATCATGCTAATAATACCAAAACAAAACATCCTTCCCAGAGGGGCAGCCAAGGCATTCTGCAGTTTTTACTCATACTCTTTTCCAAAATGTTCCTCCTAAATCCAGGGCTCCACCTTGCTATTTATCCAAGGAGGCCATATGCTCCTGCTCCCAAGTTTAGTTTTTATAGTCTTAATTATGCTGAAATCATGCATATGGTAAACGAAGTGCTGATCACAGACTCAAAAATGGATATACTATTGATCATTTATTTATATATGATCACTTATATTGATCATTTAATGGTGGCCAGTCATTGTGCTTAGTATTGCACTGTCATTATTTCTTTAATCCTCACAACTTCTCCCTATCATCATACCCCTACACTACAGATTAGGAAGTTGAATGCATGGGATTTAAATATCCAGATTCTTTTTTTAATTAAATAAGCATGTGTATTAGCTGTAAAAATTGGAGCATGTCATAATTTATTTCAGCAAACTGCTAACCATTGCACATTTAGTTATTCCAGAGATTCTTTGGTGTGAGGAATAGAAACATGCTAACATAATACGTGCATGTTGGAGAGGGAGAAGTCAATGGTTAAAAAAGAATAATACCGAGTATTCCTGGGACATTGTTCTCAGGGGTCAGTGGACACGGGGTCAAAGCCGTTTCGAACCTTCTCTCCTCACTTTGGAGAAAGCAGATTCTCCTCACATGTACTTACCTTTGGCTCCACAGGTTTTCCTGAGACAGGACCGCCAATGCCTGACTTTCTGTGGCACTTTGATTACATTTTAGGAGAAAAGAGAAAGGTGCCTTCCAACGATAGGTCCCTGATCAAATAAACTTTGTGTATGTATGTGAAATGGGAGGTTAGTAGGAGGGATCTCATGGTTCTTTTCCCTTCCTCTTCCCTGGGTGATAGGCAGAAACGGTTAATTTGATAAAGAAAGTTCATAATGGTGACTATGTACATGTAGGCTGAATTACCTTTTAATTTCCAAACAATGCTGAGTGTGGATAGTGACTAGCAATCAGACCAGAATTAAGAGAACTAAAACAGTTTTCAAAAGAAAACAGGCAAAGTTCTAAATTGTTTATGAACACAGAAGCAGTTACAAAACTCCATATTTACAATTTGCAGAAAATCATTCCTGGATCATTGATTTCCGCTAAGATTTTTTAAAAATTGATCTCAGAGAGGAAAGGATAGGAGAGACAGAAACATTAATGATGAGAGAGAATTATCCACCAGCTGCCTCCTGCGTGCCCCATGCTGAATCCTACTGTGACCTCCCTGAGCCTTTCCAAGCCGGGCTATTTCAGGTAAGTTTTGTTTTGACTGAATTATCCTGGTTTCCAGCTTGGGTTTTTGTTTTTTTTGTTTGTGTTGTTATTGTTTTTGCTTAATTGCTGTTGGACAAATTGTTTTATTTCAAATTACTCACAGGCATTCTAGAGGCATCTTGACTGCAAGAAGAGGTTTAGATTTATTGATAGTTGGTTTGGGCACCATCAAGGCATCAAATATTTTAAAGTTCCTCAGGTTTTAAAGTTCCAACAGGGCTATGGTAGGACTTTGAAAAAAAAAATCAAGGTAAAGGCTCGTACATTTCCCATTTATGAACTTAACATGTTTCTCACTGGGCTGAGGGAGCCGTTTCATCCCATCGCCATCTCCTGCTGAATTTGGAGTCAGCTAAAGAATACCACCGAAAATGCTTTTTACTTATCTTATTTGAGCCTCTTATCCTCTCTATAGTAGCCAGGGCAAGTATTATTGAGGCAGGAGAGTAAAAATCCAGGAAAGTTCCTCGATTAGTGGAATGGGGAAAGTGAGACAGCTGGCCATTCAAACTGGCCCCATCAGCACCCTGACTCAACTGCCTCCTCCTCTCTGGCATTGCCGGTCCTTCAAACATTAAGTCCTCAGGACAAGGAGGCTCTGATCAGCGTCAAAGAATCTGAGGAACAAAGCCTCATGTCTGATGACCACAGACACAGAGTTTTGGTTGAACTAGAGATAATGTCCAGGCCTCAGCTGTGTTTCAGATCCAGGCCCAGAAATGTGGCAAAACCAGACCAGGCGATGCCAGCTGCATGGATTAATGACCCCTGACGTAGCCCTGACCAATCAGTAGAGGCCACCTCCCTGAAAGGACATTGGGTGTTAGACCCGAGGGGTCACACTAGACCTGGCTCAGCAACCTCGGTACTTGAGTTCTGGCTAGGAAAAAATTCAGAACTAAGGCTCAAACAACGAGAGAACATTTATTTATAAAATCCTATGGGTAGAAGTCATTCCTAGAAGAAATAGGCTTAGGAAGAAAGTTATAAAAGTAAAGGAAGCACCCTTGGAACTTGGGAATGAGGAAGCTAGTCATAACACATCTGGGGAGAGGAGGAGGTGCAGGTAGAGGAAGGCAAGGGAAGGGAAAGGGAAAGAGGAGGGCATGCTCCCAAGAGTGAGAGCTCTCTGCATTCTGGGCCTAAGGGTTTTAAGGGTGGAGATTTTAGGGGAGGTACTAGGGGAAGATCTCTTAGAATATTCCGTAGTTTCCATGTGTGTCCTTTCAGGGTTGTGGTCTCTGCTCATTGATTGGCCAGCACCAGAGGGTCACTATTCAATGCAGCTGGTCCTGAGGTCCTCTGGCTGGTTTTGCAGCTGAAACACAACGGAGGCCTAGAAGTTATCTATAGGGAGGAAAGGTCAGGGGAATCCAAACCTCATGTCCAGCAAAATCCTAGGGAAGCAAATGTCACCCTGAGGGCGAGGTTCTGCCTTACAATTGTCCTTTGCTAGGCACCTAGGGCTTCCCACACTGGTGACCTTCTGTCCCATTGCCCTTGCTCTGCTCCTGTCTAACTGCATACCACAGGCACACCTGGAAAGCTGATGACTATTCTGGTGAGATCCTCACCTAAAATTCCTGCCTTTGGAAAGCAGATAAAAGCTCTTAAAGCAATGGTCCCAGTTCCAGCTCGCGCTCTCTCTCTCTCTCTCTCTCTGCCTTCCCCCCATCTTTCCTAAGGCATAGATCTTTGTTTTCTTTCTCCAATGACCCCTTCTTTTGTCTCAGTAACTTGTTTCCTGAGTCCACGCAGCCCAGATGGCGCACTTCTTCTGCCTCTATGACTTAAGGACCAAGGCAGCTCCACCTGGGCTCGCTGCTGTGGCTATGTCTTGCCTCTTCTACCTAAGCCCTTCCTTTGTTAAACTTTAATGAACATAATGGACTCAGGTTGCGAGATCTTTCTTGCAAGAAGAACTGAGAACCCGCATCCTTGTCCCTGTTTTACAAGTGTGAGAACTGGTTTTAGGAGGTGAGAGCCTTTTTACAGGAGCTATGGGAGGCACAAGTGTGCCAGTGCTCACACCACTAATTGCTGTACAATTTTCTTGGCACTTGTACAGTGTAATCTGTGTTCTATGTTTATGTTTAGTTTCTATTTCCTCACTTAGACTGTGACCTCTTTACAGAGATTTTTTTTTTTTGGTGGTGTGTTGTTTTTTTTTTTAGTCATGAAAGGGATTGCAGTGGTGAAGGCACAAATAGGGTCCCTTAACTTGGAGTCTTGTGAAGGATCTGGCAAAGAGGCAATTAACATAAAATCAACATAAAACAAGTTCTTGATGGTGGTAATTTACAAAGATGGGGAACTACCTGATTCTTAATGGGAGAAGAGGAAAGTGTGGCAGTAAACTGCAGAAAAGAATATAAAATTTAAGCTAGCCCAGCCAGTGTTGCTCATGGACCCTATGAACCAGAAGGTCACAGTGGGGGCATGTGCCTGGGTTTGGGCTCAATTCCCAGTAGGGGGTGTACAGGTGAGAGCCAAGGGATGATTCTCTCTCACCATTGATGTTTCAATCACTTTATCCCTCTCCCTTCTTCTCTAAAATAAAACATATATTTATAACTTTTAAGCTAAAACTTGATGCAGGAGTAGAATTTCCCCTTATGAGAGAAGCGTCTATATTCCCAGGAAGAAGGAATAGAATGAACTGGGGATTGAGAGAGGAGAGAGCGATGAAAGCGGATCAAGGAGCATGGGTGCTGGCTAGCAGACGAAGTGTGATAAATGAAACTGCTGTAGGTGGATCGTACAATGGCCCTGTGACTGGAGAGCCACATAAACACACACTTGCGGAGTGTGTACTATGCTGAAGAAAATGGGGCACCTTCGTGGCGCTTTAAACAGAGAAAGTCATGTTCATATCTGTTTCAGAGAAAATCTGGCTACTCCAAAAGAGCCCTCTTGACCATTAGGCTAAGTTTCCACATGCAGTTCCATAGTTTTAGAGCTAGAATGGAGAGAAGTGTCCCCAGAGAGCCATGTTTTGGTTCTGTTCCCGCAGGCCTTGGGGCGGATTTGATGTTTGGGAGGACAGTGGTAGGCAATTAGTGGAAAGCCCCAGGTACCTAACAATGGACAATGTAGGGTGGGACCAGGCCCCCAGGGTGACCTTTCTTCCCTTAACATCGCTGGTCATTCAGTTTGGACCCCCCTGACCTTTCCTCCTTAGAGATAACCTCTAGGCCTCAGTTGTATGTCAGCTGCTGGCCCAGAAAAGCCACAAAACCAGCCACCGATGACCTCAGGACCAGCTGCATTGAATAATGAATGACCTGCAGCCCTGGCGCTGAGCAACCAATGAGTGGAGACCTAGACCCTGAACGGACACACCTGGAATGCTGCTGAATATTCTATTGGGATCTTCCCCTGGGACCTCCTCTAAATTCTTTAACTTTAAAACACGGCCTGTGCTTTTCTCTCCCCTTATTCAGGGTATTACCATTCGCTTCCTCACTCCCAAGCTCCACAGCCCTTCCTTTACCTCCATAACTCATTCCCTGGTCCATTTCTTCTATCAGTTACTTCTTCTAACTGTGATAGTTGGGGTCTTGGCTCTGAATCCTCCCCTAGCCCGAACTCAAGTATCGAAGTTGCTGAACCCAGGTCCTGTCTTACCCCACTGGCCTCACCCCTAGTGCCTTTCTGCTGCCCACAACAGGACAAGAGAAGCCCCCCACGGAGGACAGCTGGATAAGCCCTTTGAAAGCCAGCGGTAAGATTTCCTGAATTAGCAATTTCAGAATGAGGGACTGGAGAGAGAGGGGCCTGGGGGGAGGGGTTCCTTTACAGACTGTTTCATTTGGGGCATCCAGGCTGCCTATAGATGCATTCCATATGCTTGCAAAAATCTACCAAACCACCTTACTATTGGAAATGACCCACGTGTGAACTCTTATTAAACCTACATACTAAATCCATATTAAACCTACATACTACATACAAAGAGAACCTTAGTAAAAACACAGGTTTGCCAGCCCTTAAGAAACGTGGTGGTTGTTAACCCTTCTTCTTAGCATGCTCCATCCACAGTCCACAGCTCCAGTTGTCGTCCAACGAAGCGAAAGCGGGCGCCCCCTGCTGGCCAGCGCTGGGTACTGCGGCTCAATCAAGCGAAGCCCTTCACAAGGGGGCGGGGCGGCTGGTGGGCTGCGTCAGACCGGCGACCGGAAGTAGGTCACGTTTGCGTCAGCGGCGCGCGCCGCGGGAAACCCGACCAGCCAGCCGCATGGCCGCCGGCTGCCCGGAGCCTCCGCGGGCCCCAGCGGCCTCGGAGGGGCCGGTGGCGGGGCCCGCGGGCGCCCTGCCCTGCCTGGAGCTGCCGACCTACGCCGCCGCGTGCGCGCTGCTGAGCAGCCGCTACTCCTGCCTGGTGGCGGGGCCGCACCGCAGGCACATCGCGCTGTCGCCGCGCTACCTGCACCGGAAACGCACGGGCATCCGCGAGCAGCTGGACGCGGAGCTGCTGCGCTATTCCGAAAGGTAGCCTGGCCTCCCCCTGCGCGGCCCCTTCTTCCTTTGGGGCGCGGGAGGGGTCCGCGGGTGGAGGTGCCGATGGCGCCGGAGAAAGGGGCGCACGGGGGTGGGGAGGGGGTGGCGGGAGGAGCGCGCCGGCCTCGTGCGCTTGGTCCCCCGGCGCCTCCCGGGTCCGGACCCGTGCGGGGCCCCGGTCCCAGCAGGAAAGACAGCGTGAAGGTGGTGTGTTCTGTGTCGGCGGGGGATTTGGGGGGGATTTCGCTCCAGAAGCGGGGGGTAGGGTTGAGACTAGAGCGGGGGTCTGGAGACCCGTTAGGCCCAGGTCTGTATGTGGGTGTTTTCGTTTTTAAAGGGAGACAGTGAACGTTTGGAGTGTGGCACTTGAGTTGATTCTCACTCATTGTATAGAAAATTGAAGCCTTGGTATCAATACAATTTGTATTTGTCAACGGTGGGCGAAGGGGCGGTTTTGTGGTCATGGCCGCGGCCGGCACTTTTCCTCGTCTCTTGGTTCCGATCGGGGTGAGAACCTGTAGGTGCATTTGAATGAAGACCTTGAAGAATAACTTGCAAACGCCGAGTTGCTAGGGTAGGTAGAGGTCGGGGGAGGGGGTGGGTAGATGTATCTTAATGCTCTTCCAGGCTGCTCGGGCTCAGAGGCAAAACCAGCCACCGATGCCCTCAGGACCGGCTGCGCGGAGTAATGACCCGCAGCCCTGGCGCTGAGCAGCCAGTCAGGGGAGACCAGACCCTGAGCGGACACACCTGGGATGCTGCTGAATTTTCCACTGGGCTCTTTCCCTGGGATCTCCCCAAAACCAGGCCGAGCAGACTCTCTAGCGGTTGCTTGCTACCAATTTCATGAGCCTCTGGAAATTGCAGGAATTTTCCTTGTCCATTTTCTAAATCAAAGCATCCAGACGTTTCTCCACTTTCTCAAAGAAAACCCTGAACCTCACACAGGTTAAGAATCAAATAGAAGATACAGCTTCCCTCCAAACACCAACACACCCTATGCCTGTTTTGTATAATAGGGAGTTGGGGTGTGTAAAAACAAAGAAAAAAAAACAAGATCTGTGTTTTAAGGGATTTTAGACTCTATTAGAGGTATACCGGCAAGCCAAATGCAATGAAATGTTAAAACCTTGCAGAAGTCTGTTAATATATATTGAGTGGTGAATTCCTTCATAGGATCTTTGAGAACAACTTACTAGGAGGAGGAGGAGATGGTAGTGCTACAGGCAAAGAGAGTGGCATAAGCAAGTGGATGGTAGATGTGAAATAGGATGCTTTGACCAGAGGATTGTACGTGTTAAATAACTGGAGTAAAGTTTATGTCGGGAAAGACGGTGGGTACAGTTGGAGGAGGGCAGTGGGCCAAAGACAGAGTGGGGGGACAAATCAGAGAAGATTGCCATTTTGCTCTTCTTTCTTGGCTTTGCCAATTGTTGGGTGTGTTTTTTGTGTGTGTGTGTTTTCTACTTTTTGCTTAACCAGGATTAGCACAATATCCTCTTAACTCTGATGCTTGGCACACTGTTGAGAATAGTACATGTCCCTGATGTTTGGGGTGTAAAGAAAATTGACATGGAAAATTTCTTACATTGCAAATCTGGTTACGATTTGGTAGTGGTAGATTATGATTTAAGGGAGGTGATACATTAGGCAAAAGACCAGTTCATAGAGGATGGATATACAGGGTGGTCAGAAAATGTGGAAACATAGGCAACTGTTTAATTGGTTTCAGAAAGTTGTAAAATACATCAATGTCTCAACTTGACAGGCTAGGGCTGTGGTCAGCAAACTGTGGCTCGCGGGCCAGACGCGGCTCTTTGGCCCCTTGAGTGTGGCTCTTCCACAAAATAACCACAGCCTGGGCAAATCTATTTTGAAGAAGTGGCATTAGAAGAAGTTTAAAAAAATTGGCTCTCAAAAGAAATTTCAATCGTTGTACTGTTGATATTTGGCTCTGTTGACCAATGAGTTTGCCGACCACTGATCTAGGGCAAAATCACCCACATGCCTCCAATAGGAGCCATTCCACCAGAGAGACTAGGAACTGATTGGATGATAATTCCTTTAAATGAATTGGACAGTGTTGTCATGTCAGTTTATAGAGCAGGTTGCACTCTGAACATATCGGCAGCTCCCCATCCAGCCTACCTCACCCGGCGGCTCACACCCCTTATTTCTGGGATGTGCTCAAAACTCCAGTGTATTCAGTGCAGCCAGGCACCACACATTTAACTGTGATTACTAATGAGGGGCAAACATTGAACCCGCAGGAAATTGTTATAGCAATCAACCATATATCAGGTATAGCTGTTTGTCTGCAGACTGGGGCCATCCTGTAGAATAGTGTTTCCCAAACTTCTCATGATGAGAATCACCTGGTGGAGTTGTTAAACTACAGCTTTTAGAGCACTAGCTAAGTATGCAATTTTATATATGTTCGCAGAAATTCTAGTTTAGCACTTCTTAGTTGGGATTCAGGAATCTGTATTTTAACAACTCCACTAGGTGATTCTCATCATGAGAGACTTTTGGGAAACACTGCTGTAGAGGCAAGAGGACCTGCTTTTCTTTGTTTAGCAAATGAGGAAAAGAAAGAAATTGAGAATAGCTCTCAGTAGCATCCAAGTTATCTCAACAGCATCCTCCATTTGACAGACTGCACCCTTTTTCCCCAGTGACATAATTTTTTTAAAAGCTATTTCACATCAATTTTGAAAACTTTTGCTTAGAACAAGTAGTTTTCTTTTTTTTTTTTAAATATATTTTATTGATTTTATACAGAGAGGAAGGGAGAGAGATAGAGAGTTAGAAACATCGATGAGAGAGTCATCGATCAGCTGCCTCTTGCACACCCCCTCCTAGGGGTATGCCCGCAACCAAGGTACATGCCCTTGACCGGAATCGAACCCAGGACCCTTCAGTCCCCAAGCCGACGCTCTGTCCATTGAGCCAAACGGGTTTCGGCAGAACAAGTAGTTTTCTAAATCACATAATTTCTAAGTTATATCTTTGAGAGGCCATTAAGGAAAAAAATCTTGCCCTGACTGGTGTTTAGAGTGGTTAGTGTTAGCCCTCGTAACAAAGGGTTACATGTTCAATTTCCAGTCAATTTTCAGTTAAGGGCACCTACCTAGGTTGCAGGTTCGATTCCTGCCCTAATCAGAGCATTTGCTGGAGGCAACCAATCCATGTGTCTCACATTGATATTTCTCTTGAGTTAGTTGGAAGTGATAAATAATGTTCCTTCCCACTAGTTCTATAGAAGCCTTAAATGTGCAATCTAAGCAGCCATTAAACTTGATTTAATTGTTGTCTATCTAAACCTAAAGCTACCAACCTATCCAGGATGGTGTCTGAAAATAAAAGTAAATCAGGTATTATTAACATGGTTAAGGGGCTTATCATTATATATCTGATGAGTTAGTGAGTTTTATGCTGGGAGTTGCTTTCCCGAAGATTGGATGGATTTATACAAATCCTTTGGGGCTTAGTTAGGCTCTGTGGTTTCATTCCCTAGTCAATAGTTCTGAATTCTACAGAACCCTATAACCTCCCGCTTGTAATAGTTTGCAGTTCTGCTGTTAATGAAATGAAAATGCTCTTTGCTGTGATGAAATGAAATGAAAATTAAAAGATAATATAACCTACCTACGCAATTGCAAAAAAAGAAGAAAAAAAGAAAGAAATACATTCAGTGCTCTAACACCGTACAGTAAAATGCATTTCAATGTGGTAATGCGTAAGCATGATTACCTGGGAAGAACAAAGTAGTTAGATGCCTCCCACACCTACACCTAGAATAATTGTGAGTGTGTCAGTTACAAAAGTACATTGATGCAGGGGTTTTGAGTTGACACCTCACAAACACAGTGTCTCCAGTGGTCTAATGCTTTTCTGAAACAATGGGAAATTCTCAGGAAAGTTTCACACAAAACAGTCTAGCCTTAAATATATCCAGCTACATTCCTGGAATTTATAATGCATATTAAAACCATTCAAAAATGACTTTAATATTGTGTGTGATTTTAAGTTAGATTCTATGCCCAGATATTTATAAATTAATCTATCCCCTCATTCAAAAGTGGTGTAGAGCTAGGGACATTTCCTCATTGTACAGAACTGTCTTGCACAGGGCAGAATGTCTCATATCTCTGGCCTTAGCCAGTGATTGTCACAGCCATGGTCAGTACCACAAATCCCCAAATGCTGCCTAGGGGACAGCAGTATCCCCCGACACTTGAGACTCACCTTCTAATAATTGATTAGGGGAAACAGTCTTAATTTTGTTTTTCTGTCTAATATGGCAGCTACCCTTGCTCTCTAACTCTTTGTTTTCGGTGCCCCTAATATTGTCTCAGTGGTGGTGTTCCTGTTCAGGAAAGTCACATGCAGAAATTAACTCAAAAGAGTGCTTTCCAGAATAGTCTCTGAGTTTAAGTTTTTCCTAATTTAGTAGTTATTAAAGTTCCTTTCCAGTGACTCCTGGCTGTTTTGCTCAAACACCTGCTATTAGGAGAAATTCTTTCTCTTATTCTGTATAAACTAGAGGCGTGGTGCACTAAATTCATGCACAGGTAGGGTCCCTAGGCCTGGCCGGCGAGTAGGCTGATTGGGGCCTTCTGGCTGCTGGTCGGGGCTTTCCTTCATTCTGTGCTGCCTCCTGGTGGTCAGCACACGTCATAGTAAATGACCAAACTCCTGGTCAAACTCCCAAGGGGACACTTTGCATATTAGCCTTTTATATAGAGAGATTATTCTAGAATATTGAGCTCAACAAAAATGTTCTCTTCTCTCAAAGGAATCTTAGTGGAATCCAAACATATATACAGATAGATTCAATAGCATGAGATTAAGAACGATCATGCTGTGCCTGGATTCCTATAGGAGTAAAGGAGTGTAGGTGTCAGCCTTGTCTGGGAAGTTTTCTGGAAAGAGTTGTGGGTGTGGTAGTGGAAGCCACTAGGTCTACCTCTGTAGTATAATTCCTTAAGAACCTGGAAATGACTTTTTGCTATAGTAGTTGCTCCCTAATCCTGACTGACAAGCCTGTAGACTAAAATGTCAGAGTCATTGTCAGCAATAAGATAATTGTATTTTTAGCCTTTCCACTTACTAAGCAACAGTTGCAGTTTGGATTTTTCTCTATTTAGTCATTGGCTTTAATGCTCAGGGGCTTCAGCTTTAACCTTAACATTTCTCTTGCTATGTGCCACCTAGTACAGAAATTCAGTAATGCTGGATAATGCCAAAATTTCTTTGACTAAGTCATACTCAGAAAAAATACATTTTTCTTGCCAAGTCCTATTTTTTCCTTTCATTACTATTTTTTTTAAATATGTTTGATTGATTTTTTTTTTAAGCAAGAGAGAAAAGGAGAGAGATAGAGAGATAAAAGTATCAATGACAGAGAAACACCGTTGATCAGCTGCTTCCTGCATGTCACCTATTGGGGATTGAGCCTATAACCTGAGCATGTGCCCTGACTGGGAATCAAACCAGTGACCTTTTGGTTCATGGGTATATGCTCAACCACTGAATCACACTGGCCAGGTTTTCCTGTCATTCTAGCATGACTAGAATCCAAATGAGTAGCAAATAGAGAAGAAGGGTAAACTTTTTGCTCTGGCGTAATTGGATATTTCTGGGTATCTATCTTAAAGTTAGGTTAAATCAGTTTTAACTTAGCCAATATATTAGGAACATTGTGAAATTGGACTACTAAAATTATTACAGGCTAACTCCATGGTCGGCAAACTGCGGCTTTCAAGCCACATGTGGCTCTTTGGCCCCTTGAGTGTGGCTCTTCCACAAAATACCGTGGCCTGGGCAAGTCTGTTTTGAAGAAGTGGCATTAAGAAAAGTTTGTTTTAAAAATTTGGCTCTCAAAAGAAATTTCAATCGTTGTACTGTTGATACTTGGCTCTGTTGACTAATGAGTTTGCCAACCACTGGGCTAACCTGTAATATACTATATGGTATTTTTGGTTTTGGTGGTTATATTTAGAGATATATTTTTTGGACTAAGAGTTTTTAAACGATATGACAATGCCAATTAAAAGAGGGTAAAAAAATACCATTTTTTTTCCTTTTTTTAAAAAGCCTTCTAGGTGTTCCCATTGCATATGATAACATTAAAGTAGTTGGTGAACTGGGAGATATTTATGATGATCAAGGACATATTCATCTTAATATTGAAGCCGATTTCATTATTTTCTGTCCTGAACCAGGGCAAAAGATTATGGTATGTATGTCTCTTTTTTGTATAGTTATATAATTATGTAATTTGAAAACTTTAGAAACTATACACTTTGGGACTGTTATTTGGATAACTAAAAGTTATTTTAAAAAATAAAAGGAAATTCATTTCCATCATTTCAATCTAGGTATGTTTTGAAACTTCATCATCCTAAAACTCACATGCATGTGTAGAGTATGTGTCCATTCAACTTACTCTTTTCATATAGCACCAAAGTGAACTTAGGTTAAAAGAAAAAAAAAAAAAAATCAGCCCTAGCTGGTTTGACTCAGTGGCTAGAGTGTTGGCTTACAGAACAGAGGGTCCCAGGCTCGATTCTGGTCAAGGGCACATACCTTGGTTGCAGGCTCCTCCCCAGTCCAGGCCCTGGTCAGGGTTTGTGCAGGAGGCAACCAATCAGTGTATTTCTCTCACATCAATGCTTCTCTCTCTTTCCTTTTCTCTACTACTCTCCCTAGAAATCCATAGAAAAATATCCTCTGGCGAGGATTGACAAAACAAACACAAACCACAAAAGAACACATTCTTTTTTAAAAAAAATCAGTTTTGATTATTTTAAAATTTCCCAATTATACACAAATATGGTTACTTTATAAAAGACTCAAACCATATTGTAGAATATAAAACAGGAGTGAGTCTATTCCTTGAGAAGCTGGAAATGCAAAAATTGGCATGAAATCTGAAATTTATGCATTTATCCTCTTCACTTGCACTTCTGTGTGTGTATATGTATGTATGCAATTTTTTCTACCTTAAATTTTTTTTAATATATTTTATTGATATTTTGCAGAGAAAAAGGGAGAGAGATAGAGAGCTAGAAACGTCAATGAGAAACATCGACCAGCTGCCTCCTGCACACCCCCCACTGGGGATGTGCCCGCAACCAATGTACATGCCCTTGACCGGAATCAAACCTGGGACCTTTCAGTCCGCAGACCGACGCTCTACCACTGAGCCAAACCAGTTTCGGCTCTACCTTAAATTTTTTAGAGGAATTGTTTAATAACAATAACTAAGCCTTGATACTGTTAATAAAAATATAGCTTAGATTTTACTATGGCAAGATTTACATGGCATTTCTAATTAAAAAAATTTTTAATACCTATTAACCTGGAAGAAATAGTATACTTGGACTGCCAAACTGGAATCCTACAACCTGCCTTCAACTGTTAAAGTTGGCAGTAGGTTTATAGTTAAAAATTCCACAACTCAGCTGTCATCTGTTTTGTGTAAATTACAATGCAAACATGTCCATGGAAATAACATTCTAACTGTAAAGAAAATATAAAATGAAAAGTAAAATGATCCTTTTTACTCTATCCTCTACAATAATATCCAGTCCTTAAATACTCTTTTTTTTTTCAGTTTTTCTTTATTTTTAATAATATGAGATAATGTACATGCAATAAAATGTATAGATCATGGTGTGCAACTAAATGAATTTTGACAAAGGCATATACCATTGTGTGTCCTTAGATGGTATATATACCCTCATGCCCTTTCTTGGTCAATCCTTTCTCTCTATCCTAGATACAACCACTGTTGTGATTTCATTGACCATAAATTAGTTTTGCCTGTTCTAGAATTTCATAGTAGTGGGATTTTACATTATAAACTCTCATATAGTCTCTTGCTCACCATGAGTTTCATCCATACTGTTGTGTGTACTGTTCTTTTTTTCAGCACTTGTGGTATTCAGTTGTATGAATACTAGAGGCCTGATGCACAAAATTCGTGCAATAGTAGGCCTTTCTTTCCCCCAGCTGCTGGCATCAGCTTCTCTTGCAGCCCTGGCTTTGTCCAGAAGGATATCTGGTCTAACTAGCATATTATGCTTTTATTATTATAGATACTACATTTTGATTAACCATCTTCATTGAGGGACATTGGGTAGTTTTCAGAATAAAACTATTGAGAACACACATTTTCATTTCTTCTGGTAAAAAACTAGAAGCAGTATTGCTAGGTTGCAGGGTAGATGTGTGTTTATGAAAAACTGGTAGGCTAACTTCCCATACACCACTTCCAGGTGCTATGCATCTTTGCCAACATTTGGTGCTGTCAGTCTTTTAGTATAGTAGTTCTCATAATGGTTTTAATTAGCATTTCCAGGAGCTTTTACTTTTGGTGAAGTCCAGTTCAGCATAGTATACTTTTATGGATATTGCTTTCTGGATCCGATCTAAGAAACTTGTCTACTCCTAGAAGCTTCTATAATTTTTGTAGTTTTAGCTTTTCCATGTAGGTCTGTGTTCAAGCTTTAATTTTTGGTGTATAATGTGAGGTAGGCCCTGGAGATCTATTTCCTTGTCCATTAGCTATTCAGTTATTCCAGATCCACATATTGAAAAGATTTTCCTTTCCCTACTGAATATTTTTTAATTGATAGACTTGTTTTTTTTTTACAGCAGCTTTAGAGGTACAGAAAAAATGCAACAAACACACTATTTCTATAATTGACATTGTGTGTGAGTGTGGTACGTTTGTTATAGTTGTTGAGCCAATATTGATAATTAGATAAAGTTTGCACTTTATATTAGAGTTCATTCTTTGTGTTGTCTATTTCCCTAGTTTTTCTTTTGTCAGGATGTCATATAGTTGGAGTCACACAATAGGCAGCCTTTTCAGATTGGCTTATTTCACCTACCATTTATGCAGTTAAGATTCCTCCATATCTTCTCATGACTTGTTGGTTCATTTTGTTTTATTTCTGAATATTACTCCATTTTACAGATGGACCATATTTTTCCAGACCTTGCAGAAGGTACCATTGTGGACAGCTGCCTCCTGATAATGACTGAAGTTTTATTCTATTACATGTATAAGGAGTTGCTGACATTATGCATGTTAATATTATTTTAAAATCTATAATTTAAAATAGTTTTAAACTATTTTGGGTTTTTATTCATATACCTTATCTCTGTTGATTCTTATATAGAAAGAATAGAAAACTAAATTTTTTGGAAATTTTTATTTCAAGCTTAAAATTCTGTAGTACATCCTTTTATCTTAGTTTTTAAGCTTCTAGTGTTTTTGTAATTTAGTCCAAACAGCTGTTCAAGATTTACATATAAAGGGTAAGCTGTCTTCTAATAGGACTGCTTACTAGTACATCATGCTCAATGTAATCATTAAAGAATGCTCTTTGAGCTTTGAAGTTCAGACTGTTTATAGAAATACAGTGTGAATCCTAGTGATAAAAAGCATATGTTTCCTGCCTTGAGGTCTTCTTACGTGTAGGACATATTAAAGAGTAATTTCTGCTTGGTTCAATATGGTGGTAGAGTACTCCACTCCCCTAGGAATCTTAGATGAGAGTTAAGGTGGGTTTTTCACGAGGTAAAAGGGTGGGTAAATGTTTATCCAGTTAGGCAGTTGATAAGCAGTTACTTGCTTAATCAAGTTTGAACTTTCTAAAACCTCTACAGTGTTCTAAAGCATTGCTTTAATATAACATGTAAATTTTGAGATCAACATTTTCCATACCAAATTGTACTATTATTTTGATGTTTTCTCTTTGAAGATCAGTTTGAATCTTAAAAAGTTTGATTTTTCTGTTAACTCTTTGGATCCCTTCTTAATGTTATACTCTCCTTTTTTTCTTCTTAGGGTACAGTTAATAAAGTGTCTTCCAGCCACATTGGCTGTTTAGTACATGGGTGTTTCAATGCCTCCATCCCTAAACCTGAGCAGATGCCAACTGAGCAGTGGCAGACCCTGGAGATAAATGTGGGTGATGAACTAGAATTTGAAGTATTTCGTTTAGACTCAGATGCTGCCGGAGTCTTCTGCATTCGGGGAAAACTAAATACCACTAGGTCAGTTCCTACTCACATTGTCATTTTGATACTTGTTTCTATTTAATTCTGAATTTAGAGACCATAAGCCCTCTTAAAAATTGTTTATTATACTTATGCTTTCAAACCAGAAAGTCATTATAAACCATTATCTTAAGTGCTAAGACAGTGCATTAAATATTCTAAAGCTCTACGTATAGCTAAATGGTCTTTATTTTAATAACTCAATTTTACTGTATAGTTTCTAATTGTTAATTTTTTAAAATAGCTAATATCTGAGCTTGAAACTAGCAATTTAATCATATTGTATAACTATTAGCCTGCTTTTATTTGTACATGATTGAAACAAAAATAATTTGATTAATGTCATTATGCCAGGTAGACCATTTAATTTCTATATTTTTCCGTATTGAAATTCTTATAAGAATTACTTTGATCTTGAATCTTGAGCTCTAGGAGCTCTCTTTGGGAGTGGGGATACTTTTGGAATACTACTAATGTTAATTTAGCAATTTTTCTGGATTCTGCTTTGATAAATAACCAGCATGTGGATTCAAGTTCTAGAGCAGCTGTCCAATAGAACTGTGATTATGATGGAGATGTGCTGTATTTGTACAATTCTGTAGTCTCACAATTGAGCACTTGAAATAAGAGTAGTGTAACTGAGCTAAATTTTAAAGTTATAAATATTTAAATTTAAGTAATTTCAGTGAGATATGTGGCTAGTGCTCTCTCTAGTTCTAGAAAAAAAGTGGGAGTTCTAGAAAGAAGGCAGCTTCATCGAGCCTTGTTTTTATCTTAGTGATATAATTCACAACTGTGAAATGTGCTTCAGCAAAGGTTAGGAAGAACAATTATTTGAAACAAGGATTGAGAAAGTAGGAAACTCCATTATTTTGATAGACAAACTGACAGAAAATATACTTGTTACCTAATAAGCCTGGATATTGTGATGTGTAGTGTTTAGGGACCAAATTTTTGTGAACAAAACCAGAATTTAGAAGCCATGTTTTGACAACCTTTTCATGCCGTTCACGTGTGTGGAAGCAATCTGGGAGAAGTCCTTGGGAAATGGTAATTTTAACATTTCAAAGGGCTAGAGGATAATGGGAAAGACTGTTTGAAATTTATACCATAGAATGCAGCATACTGCTGCCACTTAGAAAAATCTTAGTAGCTTGAGATGCTCTTGATGTTTTTGTTCTTCTATTTTTGCTTACTGCTCTTTAAAATTTTTAACTGTTCATTTCTAGTTTACAAACCAAGTGCTCTGCAGTTTCTGAAAAAGTAACAGAAACTGGGACTGAAGAAGCTGTTGAAAAACCTCCAAAGAAGAAGAAGAAAAAGAAAAAGAAAGAGCCAGAAGAAGCAGAGGCTGGTACCACGGAGCTAGCAGATCTCTCGGATGTCACCGGGAAGGAAGAGACAGACCTACAGATAGGTAATAATGTGAATGGGCTCTGGGAGGAGGAGCCAAAGAAGAAGAAGAAGAAAAGGAAGAAAGACTCGGAGCCAGATGAAGCAGAGGGTGGTACCCCTGAGCTAGCAGGTGTTCCAGAAGTGGCCGTGAAGGAAGAGACAGACCTGCAGATCGGTAACACCATGAATGTGAATGGCCTCTGGGAGGAAGAGCCAAAGAAGAAGAAAAAGAAAAAGAAGAAGAAAGACCCAGAGCCGGGTGAAGTAGAGGGTGGGAGCACGGAGCTAGCAGATTTCCCAGGCGTCCCCTTGAGGGAGGAGACAGACCTGCAGATTGATAATGTGAATGGTGGCCCCTGGCAGGAAGAGCCAGAGAAGCAGCAGCACCAGGACGATCAGAGCCAGGACCCTGTTTTTCTGGCCAGTGACTCCAGTGGTTACCAGAGTGACCATAAAAAGAAGAAAAAGAAAAGAAAGCACAGTGAGGAGGCTGAATTGACCACAGTTTTGGAACACTCTCCTAAAAAGAAAAGGAAAAGATGATTTCCTTTAGTACATTGTAAATACAATTGTTTTAAAGATTGTAGATGAAATGTTTGAATAATATGAAATAATTCTCAAAACAGGAAACTATTAAACTGCCATTTTATTGTATACAGAGTGAAAGGTAAGATCTGCTCTTAGTCGTAACTTTGGCATTTTTCCAGTTTTTACATTCTAAATAAAATTATTTCTACAAACTCAATACCAGTAAAAGACTTTATAATGCAGTGTTATATCATTAAAGAGTCAATTTGAGCTTGGATTTTTGGTTTATTGTTTTTTAAAAAAAATTATATTGTTGAAAGTATTACAGATGTCTCCCTTCTTCTCCCTTCCCCCCGCCCCCATTAACTCAACCCCACACATGTCCCCTCTGCCCACCTCCCCCTTCCCAGACCTACTGCAGTATTGTCTGTGTCCATGGGTTGTGCATATAAGCTCTTTGGTTAATCTCTTCAGGCCCTTCCCCTTTCCCTCTGAGATTCCTCAGTCTGTTCCATGCTTCTATGTCTCTGGATCTATTTTATTTGTCAGTTTATTGTATTCATTATATTTCACATATAAGTCATATAATGTGATACTTACCTTTCTCCAACTGGTTTATTTCACTTAGCATAATACTCAAATCCCCCCAGGCTGTCTGAAATGGTAAGAGTTCTTTTTTATTGCTGTATACTATTCCATTGTGTAAAGGTACCACATCTTTTTTTACCCACTCATCTACTAATGGGCATTTGGGCTGTTTCCAGATCTTAGCTATTGTTCCTTGTGCTGCTATAAACATAGGGGTGCATATATTCTTTCTGGTTGGTGTTTTGGGATTCTTATGACATATTCCTAGAAGTGAGATCACTGGATCAAATATTGCTCTTTTTTTAAAAAATGGATTTTACCTTTATCATGAAATTACCAGCTTTTTAAAAAATTCAAGGCATTTGCCAGTTTCAGATTTTCATTTATCATGGCTACTCTAGTATTCCTGTTGTTTAACTGAGAGTGGTTTGCCACAGGAGCTTCTGCAGTCTCCAGCACTCCTAGGAACCATGTCAGTACTGGCTAGTAGGAACAGTATTCACTGTTCTTTCCTTCCAGGTGCATGTGTGGTGTCATTTTCTTTTTTATCTAGTCTTTGGGGTTAGTGGAAAGTTGTTCCACTTGTACTTCCTCATTGGTGCCTCAACCGTTTTGTTTCTGTTGAGTGTTGGAGAAGTAGAATTGGATGAAGACAGGAAAAACGTGATTCTGATTAGTGGGGACTTTCCCAATTACGTTTTAATAATTGGGTTAGGCTGCTAGAAATTGTTCTGAAGAGAAAACAGCTGTTCATTGCTTTTACTGAGAACATGCCAAGCATTAACATGTCCAAGTCCGTGACTATTGGATAACTGAGTGATGAAATGATTACCGGTTCAGGTTGATAACCAATACATGGCAGTCTTCACTCAACAGGTACTTGACCATCTTCTATGTGCAACACATTCTACTAAGGCCCAGGAATATAATGGCCAGTGAGGCAAATGCAGTTCCTCCCCTCACAGAATATCAGGAGAAACAGATGCCAATACAATAAAAGAACACACACAGAAAATTGGTAACTGGTAAGTGCTATAAAGAAAAATAATTTTCCTTTTACTGGTAGTTGTGTTAGCATGCGTAAATGGGTGAATGGTTGAATTGAGCCATTTTTGTTGCCATTTAAGTAGCATTAGAAATTGTACTGGTCTCACATTGTTTAATTTTCGTTACTGTATAAATTCTCGTATTTAAAAAAAATATATATTTTATTGATTTTTTTTTTACAGAGAGGAAGGCGGAGAGGGATAAAGAGTTAGAAATATCAATGAGAGAGAAACATCTGTCAGTTGCCTCTTACATATCCCCCCACTGGGGATGTACCGTAACCAAGGTATATGCCCTTGACCGGAATAGAACCTGGGATGCCTGAGTCCACAGGCCAACGCTCTATCCACTGAGTCAAACCAGTTAGGGCTCATAGTATTTCTTGATCCAAATCTGTAATGATAGAATGCAGAGCTTGCCATGTTAGTCTACAGTAGGTGTGCCAGACAGCGGAAAAATGTGCGAGCCAGTGTCTTCCCACACAGTTTAGTTTCACATGAGTGTGAAGCCTTTAAAATGTGGATAGTCAACTGGAGATGTGGTGTCAGTAGAAAATGCATACCAGATTTTAAGGATGTACAAAGAATATAAAATATCTCAATTTAGTATATTGGTGAAATTATTTTTGGTGGCTAAATAAAATATTAAAATTCAGCCTTTTCAGGTTTTTTTTTGGCTTTTTTTTATTTTGCTAAAAGATCTGAGATTTAAAATTACATCTGAGATTCACATTATCTTTCTTTTTAACAACACTGATTTAAAGGAAGGATGAGTTGAAAAAGGTTTAAAACAAGCTATATTCTCAGTGTTGAATATAGTGGCATGCCCTGAAAATGTTTTATAAGTGCTTCCTTAAAAATATTTGAATACATAATTGAAATCATGTCTGACTTAATGTAGAAAATTAAATTTTGTGAAACAATTTTCCCTTTATACCAGGGAAGCTTCCAATTGTTATTCATGAAAAAATAAATTGGGGCTTAGCAAAAGAAGCAAATTTCCACATTGTATAGTTTCAGTTGGTGCTTTTCTCATTCATGTTGTATACAATTAAAAATAATTGGTATGTTTGTTCTTTGGCTAATCCTTTCACACTGTCTTTTATCCAATCTCCTTCCTCCCACCTCCCCCCTGATAGCTGTCAGTCTGTTCCATGCCTCTGGACTTGTTTTGTTAGATTCCATTGTGAAATCATATGGTATTTGCTTTCCTTTGACTGGCTTATTTCACTTAGCATAATAATCTCCAAGTCCATCCAGGCTGCCACAAAAGGTAAGAGTTCCTATTTTATGGCTGTGTACTATTCCATTATGTAAATGTAACACAACTTTTGTATCCATTATGGGCACTTGGGCTATTTCTAGATCTTGGCTATTGTAAATATTGCTGCTATGAACATAGGAGTGCATATATTCTTTCAAATTGGTGTTTCAGGATTCTTAACATTCCTCAAAGTGGAATTGCTGTTTCAAAAGGCAGTTCCATTTTTAATTTTTTGAAGATACTTCATACTGCTTTCCAAGGTGGCTATACCAGTCTGCATTCCATTAACAGTGTGTGCACTAGGGTTCATTTAAATTGATAAAATGAAAAGCACAATTTCAAGTGGCATTCCCTTGCCTCTTATATATATTTTTAACCTTTTCACATATTGTTACTTCAATTAATGCATTAAGTGCTTTGCTTATATATTTTGATGTGGTTTTCTACTATTTTTTATCCCATAAGTGTGTCAGTGATAACTTAATGGAAAACTTCTAAATGGTCAAAATTGAGTCTCTTACTTGCTTATGTATTCACCACTAGGATCATCCTTGGACATTTTCATCCACAAAGAAGACATACTTTATCACAAAATTAGTATGTATCCATTTTTTTTTTTTTAAATTCCAAGTGCAAAAGTATCTCCCCATTTTTCTAGATATGATCTCTACAACCCCCCCCCCCACCTCAACATACCCATGTAACAATCTATGTCCCAAAAATAAGTACTATTGTCAGCTTTATAGTCTTAGATTTTTGTTTTTAAATGGACTTTAAAATATTTAAATTATAAATGCAAACATTCATAGAACTTTAACCTACTTTCTTCATTTGATATATACTTCCATATGAATATATAAAGGTATTCTTTTTAAAAAATATATTTTATTGATTTTTTACAGAGAGGAAGGGAGAGGGATAGAGAGTTCGAAACATCAGTGAGAGAGAAACATTGATCAGCTACCTCCTGCACACCCCCCATTGGGGATGTGCCTGCAACCAACGTACATATCCTTGACCAGAATCAAACCTGGGACCGTTCACTCCACAAGCTGACACTGTATCCACTGAGCCAAACCAGTCAGGACTATAAAGGTATTCTTAATTTTAATGTAGGCAGAATTTCAATATGTAATTTGTTTCATTTGCTAATGGTGAACATTTAGATTTAACTTTTCCCTCTCAAACACACACATTGAGCATACATCCTTATTTGACTGATAAAAAGCACAGAAGTGAAATTGTATGAAAGGAATAAATAATTTTACTTTTTGATATAGATCATCAGATTGTCCTCCAGGACACTGTACCAGTTTGCAGTCCTATCAGCAATGTGTGGTTGGCAGCCTTGCCAACACGGAAGTTACCTGTCATTGTAAATTTTGACAATCTGATAGGTGAAAATGTTATGCTGCGTAACTAATTGTTACTGATTTGTTTTTTAGTGAGCTTGAACCACTTATTGTCTATGCATTTATTTCCTTAAATTTATCTTCATGCCCTTTGATTTTTGTGTGGTGTTTTTCCATTTGTAACTTTTTTCAAGAGCTCTCTCCATAATTGGGATGATAATTTTTTTCCCTGCATATGTTCAATTTTTGTAATTTGTTTTAGCTTTATCATTTGCTGTTCAGGTATTTAATTAGTGATCTCTTTTGAGTTTTAAGGCACTTACACCCCAAGATTAAAAGATAACAACCATTTTTATTGATTTCATAGAGGGAAAAGAGCAGAGAGATAGAAACATCAATGATAACAGAATCATCCGTCTTGGCTGCTTCCTGTATGCTCCCTATTGAGGATCAAGCCTGAAACTCAACTGCCTGCACTAACCAAGATTGAACCATTTGTTCATGGGTTGATGCTCAACCACTGAGACACTCAGATATTTTTTATGATTATACATTTAAAAATTTTAATCCATCTGGATTGGTATGTAGTTTGATGCAGGAATTTACTTTCCCCCAAAATTGATGTTCACATGTTTCCAAACTTTTAATTCAATCCATATTTTCTCTACAGATTTGAAGGCCTACGTGGCCCCTGATATGTCCCACCCTTATTCTCATAACCGTAGATGATGATTTTTATTTATAACTATGATTACAATGATTATAATTATATGCACAGTTGATTTTAAGAAAGAGAAATTATCTGGGTGGCCCTAACCTTAACTACATCAACCCTTTTATTTTTTAAAGATATATTTGGCAATTTAAAAAACTGTGTTTAATTTGAAAAGTTGATATTATTTTATTAGTTTCAGGTATATAGCATAAAAAATAGTCAATTACATAATTTACAAAGTGATTCTCCTCCCCCATCACAACCTCTTATAATTCAAGTACCCATCTGGTACCATGCATTGTTATGAAAACAATTAATTAAAACACTCTTAATTCTTCTTGTACCCTCTTACCCTTTAAGACCGATTATTACCAAGTATGTAGGACAGTCATGGAAAGTGTACTCCTTCAGTCCAGGAGATGCGCTGGAGAGAACTCCTGTTCCATTCCCTTTTGAGTGCAGGCCAGTGGCCTGAGGAATTCATCTGTAGAGAGAAGAGCACTTCTGAATTCTAATATGGTTCATAGGGAGCTTTACCTTCTCTAGAGCTATATGCCACTAACAACATTTTTGTTTTGCTTTGTTTTTCAAAGCTACATTGACTTGACCCGTTACATGGACATTTTGTATCTTTGTTGGAATAAATAAGAATTTCAGTTTATTGAGTCATCTTCCCATGTTATAATTTAGAATTACTTTTTTCCCAAGCAAATGAAGCCATAAGTGGGAATAAGAGTTGGCTATAAAAATTCAGGGCTGCCATACTGATTCCAGGACAAGAATGCAGCTGGACCTCAAGAAATATTAGAAGGTACTGGAAAGGGCTGAGTTTTTCTTGACCACTCCCAGGCCTTCCCTGCAAGCCCAACCATTTGGAGAGTGTTAGTCCCACTGGCCCAGTTTAGGGATGTGGTGCATTCCTGGTAGCACTAAGATAGCCTGGCACTCGGACTTACGATAACTTGTAAGGACTTGTAAAATTATGTTTCCCCCCAAAAGGCAGATACTCCAAATGTGACCTCTACATTTTGGTACTCAACAACGTAGTATTTTCATATTAGATTATTTTTGAAATGGTGACATTTTTTGTATTTTTTCTTTCCCAATAGAGTTTTGACTGAGTTGTACCTTCTATTATTCAGTGAAAAAGTAATGAGATGGAAGTAGCAACTTTTTATTCATGGAGAATCATCTTAATTATACATTAACATCTGAATCTACTAGCAAATTGCAACCTCAGGCTATTGCTAAATGAATCATCCAAATTGGGAACATACAGCCTTGAGAAGATGTATGTTCTGTTTTTATAACCCAGAGGTAATATGCCTGTGTCATCACAAAGGGGCCATAAGTGGTGGGAGGATTAGGCGAGGCATTTATAAATTTAGTAAGCTATAGTTCTGGAAATTTGTATTTTTTTTCCCTGTGAAATACAAGGCTTATTCATTTCCTCCTTTCAAAAATCATAAATTAAAATAAACTGGAAAGAAGCCATTTGTTTTTTAGGTCACTCATTAGTTTTAACCAGGCCTGGGGCAGCAGAGTTTATTCCAGTCTTCCCATTCATTGTTTGATTCCCCATTCATTGGCCTGGAGGCTGTGGCTTGTGGTGCTGGCATGCTGTTTATTGCTCTGTGCAAGAAAAACAAATGAAAACAGAAAGGAATGCCAGAGTGCCCTTTTGGGTGTAGTCAGCAGATTAAAGGAAAGCCGAGAGCAGCATTGTTTTCATCCAGCCTGGTGTTGGAGATTCTGTATATTTTCCCAATCCACATGTGACAGGGAGGGAACAGCCTGGATTTGGGTTCCTTTGTTAACTGTCTCTGCATTTGAGTTTGATTTATTTCAAAATATGGAAAACCTGTTCTGCCAACTTATTTAAAAATAAAGGGTGAAAACTTTCCCCTGGCCTCTAAAATGTCCAAAATGAACACTTTGGACTAGACAGGACTAAAGCTCAAAAAAAAAAAAAAAAAAAAAAAACAGCTTTGTTTTTGGTTAGACACCTATTTTATGTCTTAAAAGTAAATTATGCAGTGAAACAAGTTTCTATAATGTATTTTCTATGCATATTTCTATACTGTTAGCTCTAAGAACATCACTTATTACTCCAATCTTCTTTCTTTCCTCTTTAAATCATAAGTAATACTCCCACCTACATTTTAAGGACTTTGAATTTTTTCCAAATAGAGTTTATAGACTGAAACAACTCAGATCGTAAAAGTGACAGCTCTAATCTCAAGTAGAGATCAGTATGGTTCCAGAAATCATTGCTGGGGAGTTTCTATCAATTTGTCTTAGAAACATATATAATACCAATAAAATTGAAAAGCTTTGCATTTAATGTATTACATGAAATTTTTTAACTAAAATTGCATTAAAAAATATCCTCTAAGGAAAAATATTTTTATTGATTTGAGAGGAACATCATTCAGTTGCCTCCTGTTTGGACCTGACTGGGGATTAAACTCACAATCTAGGTACTTGCTCTGATTTGGAATGATACCTGCAACCTTTTGGTGTTTGGGACGAACACCTAACAGCTACCCAGCCAGGACTACAATTGCGTTTTTTGTCAAATTTGGTTTCAGACTGCATAACCTACTAAATATCACAGGTTGGCGTACCATAAGGGCTACACGCAGGGGTCCTTAAACTTTTTAAAGTGGGGGCCAGATCACGGTCCCTCAGAGAGCTGGAGGGCCGGACTATATGAACTACTAATTCCTACTGTGACACCTCGGCTGCTCTCACTGCCCAAAAAACCTGGCGGGCCAGATCAGACTCCTCGGCCCGCGGGCCGTAGTTTGAAGACCCCTGGTTATGTTGTGAGGCTGAAAGTCAGTTGCTTTGTTGCAGTTAAGACAGTTTCTGGTTTTTCCTTTTTGTCTTATGCCATTCATTCCTGCACCCAGTACTTGGTATATGCCTATCATGTGTCAGACCTGATTTTAGGCACTGGAGTTGTCAAAAAAACGAGAGACACAAAACTGCCTATTTAGTGGAGGACACAGACAAAAATTTAAGTATATGGTGGTATGTCATATAAATGTTATAAGAAAAAATAATGCAGAAGACATGTTAGTGTGGTGAGGTTTACTGTTTTTAACAGGATAGTAAATGAAGACACTATTGGAAGGAGATGGATTCTAGAGGTAGAGAATTTTAGAGTTCAGTAAAGGCCTACAGATGGGAGAAATGTTCTGGGTTTCAGATTTCTGAAGTATTTCCTGATCAAGGATACCTGTGTGGCTAAACTAGAGTGAGCAAAGTAGAAAAATGAGACATGATGAGTTCAAATAAAGTTACATCTTTTTGAATCATTGACATGATTTAGCCTTGACCAATAATCTAGACCCGTGGTCAGCAAACTGCAAGCCACATGCGGTTCTTTTGCCCCTTGAGTGTGGCTCTTCCACAAAATACCATGGACTGAATGAGTCTGTTTTGAAGAAGAGGCATTAGAAGTTTAAAAAATTTGGCTTTCAAAAGAAATTTTAATCATTGTACTGTTGGTATTTGGTTCTGTTGACTAATGAGTTTGCTGACCATTGAAACTATTTTGAAGGAATTAATGGTGTTTGCTCAATAATTGTTTTAGTATTAGTTATTTCAAGGATAAGACCTGTCATCAGGGAAAAATATGTTACATGTCACGTGAAACATGTTTTATCTGTTTTGATTTCAAATTATATATAATTTTTTTTTTCATTCATTCATGGCTTTCAACCTGTGTGCAATAATTAGATCAATTATATGGTTCCAGGTGTTATTTTCTCTTCCAGTAAGTATAATTTACTGATTCAGGTATGTTTTTTTAATATGCTTAAGAAATATAATACTTAAAGTCCATAAAAATAACCATTGCAATGAAACCACATGACTAACTAGCATATGGAAGTAAATATGTAATTTAAAATCCTCATCACAAGTAAGTGGTTAAGAGAAATGCTCTTTAGCTATGATAAGAAATGAATTCTCTCTTCCTTGCACATTCTCTTTTAACCCAATCAAGTCTGGCCCACAGTCCCAGGAAGGGACTTTGTATCATACACCTACAGTTTTCTGGCCATGCTGATTTTCTCAGGGATGGACAGTGACACAAGCGGAAACAGTCATGCTCTCTTTCTGAAAAAGTTGAGATAGAAAACCAGAAACTGAACCAGCATATTATATGGACTTTGGAGTTGTAAATTCATGAAGAAGAGAGATAATGTCAGCTAGATTCTGGTGCAAGCTAAACTACTGACAAGCAAAAATTAGGACCTTGCAAAGAGAGCTTGTTATCTGTGCGAAGATGATAGATTGTAAGACCCAGAGGGATAGTCTTTGAGAGACTGGCTGCCAGCCAAATGTCTACCTCATGTAAGTCCTGGCTATAGTTCCTGCTTTTGGCTTCCGTTAGGGTATTCTCTTTATGAATGATAAACATGCTTTTAATTGGAATCCTTTTGAGAGAGTTCTGTTTTTTGCAACCATAGAACTCTTTACCATTAGGGACTGGTTATTGTAAGGCTTTCACTTACGTTAAATCATGTAAGCTTATTGCAATATTTAAAATACTGTTTAAGTATGATAGAAAGTTGCTCAGGTTTCTGATTACTGAAATAAGGCATTTCTCTTCTCTTTCCTCATCTGAGTAAGGCTGAGTTTAGTGACCGCCCTGATGCATTTGGGCACTGTAAAGCTACCCTGGTGAGCATGTGGCATGTTCGCTATTTGGAGGAACTATCTAGACTTGTAACTGTTATTTGCATGTGAATGGATGTTATTAAACAATTTTTCTCCTACCTCTTTTCCTTTCCTCCCCATTTTATAAGAGTGACCAAAGTATATAAAGAACATTGATGAGATTAAAAAACTCTGTATTGCATTTTTAAACTTTAAAAAGAATGTATTGAAAACATACTGTTTGCAGTTTCCATATATGGACAAAAAGGCTACAAACATTGTTCCTTCCCCTATAGCTAAAATCTTTAGTGAACTAAAAATCTTTAAAATGCAATGTGCCATGTTCTGGATTATGCTAATATAGTTCAAACTTCTGATAGCCAAGTAATGTGAATGAGTTAACATTTGCTTATGGTGGAGAACCATTTTTAGAAAGCTGATTATGTCACCTCACAAAATGGGCAAGATTTGTAAGGTAAATCTGGAAGTCACTGTAATGTTAATTTATTTTTACAGAGAGGAAGGGAGAGGGATAGAGAACAAGAAACATCGATCAGTTGCCTCCTGCACACACTGTACATGCCTTTGACCGGAATCGACCCTGGGACCCCTCAGTCCACAGATTGATGCTCTATCCACTGAGCCAAACCGGTATCAGCATGTAATGTTATTTTATAAAAGATATAGTTTACACTTTAAAAACCAACCCCCCCCCCCCCCCCCCCGAACAGATAAAACGTGTATGGGGTGGGGAAGAGGAATTAACTATAACTATTTTTAATCAATCAGCCAACTATTAGATCAATGAAGTGAGGGATAATGTGTTTCAAGATGAAACAATATTTACCCTCTGTATTTATACTGTAAGGCTGTCTGTCACATTAAATTTCAGTCCTAAAGTTTTATTGTTCAGATTGCAGATCTGATAAGATGAATGGGCAGGGGAAGATATTTTGACATTTTTTCAATTTCTACATTTTTCTGCTAATGAAAACTGTCCAATCCTAAAATTCAATATGAAAAAGATCTTAAGCCAAAACCGGTTTGGTTCAGTGGATAGAGCGTGGGTCTACGGACTGAGGGGTCCCAGGTTCCATTCCGGTCAAGGGCATGTACATTGGTTGCAGGCACATCCCCAGAAGGGGGTGTGCAGGAGGCAGCTGGTCAATGTTTCTAGCTATCTGTCTTTTCCTCTCTAAAAAATCAATAAAATATATTTTAAAAAAAATCTTAAAAACTTTCAAGGAGTTATTATAAAGTATAATGCTATATATAAAATACATTGATCTGGCTAACAAATTGAAGGTTGTTTTGAGAAGAATAGAAATAATTAAGGACCGGAGAGATATATGCAAGATTAAAATAACTATAATTAAGTGGTAAAAGAGTTAACTACATGACAAAATAATCACTAAAATAATTTGAACATTTAAAAGTTAAGCCCAAAGTAAAATGGATTATAATAGTATAAAATTAGACAAAAACTTATATGTGATTAGGTAAAAAGTGAAATTTAACTGAACTGATAATTCCAGAATAAGTGAATTTATTCATGCAGAGTCAACTGTGTTAAATAAAACCTCATACTGTATAATTTTTCTTGAAGGTAGCCAGGCAACAAGTCCCAATAGTTCAGGTTTCTGTGAGAGGAAAGCGGAGTATGCTTGGGCCCTCCCAACACTATGAGGTGAAGATGACAGTTAAAAGGGTTAATTCCTCATATCTGCACTTGAGAGATTGCATTTCATTACTTTTGTTTTAATATTTTTTCTTCATAGAGCATTTAAAGAAACATTCCAATTTCACAGCTCCCAGGGTAATAACTTTCAATTCCTTTTTCACTGTTAACGCTTCTCACTTTTTCATATCCTTCCACTGAAACTCTCTTCTCATGTGAACTCCTTCAAATGCCCTCTAGTTACTAAATGTGCAATATAGGTATTTGTTTAAGGGCATCCTCCCCATTAGCTTACTCCCTACAAATGCACCTAAATTATGAGAAACTTGTTAAAAATCAACACACACATGAGAGGACTTTCAGTTTCTGGTTTTACATAGGAGGAGCCTGGAAGTGGACACTCCATCCTAACAAAAAGAAAGAAGCTGGAACAATTCTTGGATCCACAGGGAGAAGTCACAGGGCAAACCACTCCCCCAGACTGGAGAGGGGCAAATACATGAGATTTTAAAAAAACTGTATGACATTTAATTTTTAAACTTTAAAAAGTGTATTGAAAATTTATTATTTCCAGCAGAAGCCAGCGCCAGAGAAGGAAAAGCTGGGCTGTCATTGATAAGTCTGAAGGGCTCCAGGGGAACCCCGACATGAGGGTGGCGGGGGGGGGGGTGTGCACGCTATTGAGAGATTTACCTCCAGGAGCTTGACCAGGTTCTCATAGTAAAATTGGAGGGAAATCCCCTTGTGCTTCTGGCCAGGGGAGGGAAAAGAGCCACTCTTAAGGAGCTATCCTCGGGAAATTAGTTCACCTGAGCCTGACCTGTTGGGAGATGTGCAGAGTCTAGCTCAGGGGAAGGAAAATAACTGTTCAGCTCCAGGTTGCTCTGTGGGAGAAGGGAAAACACAACTCCGGCCCTCTCTGGCCATCTACCACCTAAGAGGAGGAGAACATAACCTGTGAAGGTCACAGTCCAGAGGCACAAGCACACCAAAACAGCTTCCTACTCCTAGGACTACAGATGCTTCCCCTTCACACAGCCTATGTGCTTTAACCTGGTACATCATGTCCAGCCATCAAGAAAAACTGACAATGCATACTGAAAGGAAAAACAAAAACACCCCACAATTTGAGGGAACAGAGAAAGCATCAGAACCAGACAGAGATGTTTGAATTATCTGACTAGGAAATAAACAATTATGTTAATATGCTAAGTGTTTCAATGCATGAAATATCATGTAAGGAGAGATGAACAATATGAGCAGAGAGAAATCCAAAGAAAGGAACAAAAAGAAATGCTAGACATTAAAAATGCTGTGACAGAAATGAATACCTTAGATGGCTTATTAGAAAGACCAGACACAGTTGAGGAAAAAGCCTCTGACTATAAGGAAATCTCAATAGAAACCTCCAAAACTGAAAAAGAAAAAATAAAACAATATCTAGGCTTATGAGAAACTACAAAAGGCATAATATACACTTAATGTGAATATCAGGAGACCGAGATAAAAAAAAAAAATATTTGAAAGAGTAATGACAGAATTTGCCCAGACACCAAGCCACAGATCCAGGAAACTAGGAACAGAATAAGTGCCAAAAAAAAAAACACCTAGGCATATCACTTCCCAATTATAGTAAATCAAAGAAAAATCCTGAGTGGAAATCACCTTACCTATGAAGGGACAAGTGTAAGAATTAAATTCAGCTGAAACCGGTTTGGCTCAGTGGATGGAGCGTTGCCTACGGACTGAAGGGTCCGGGGTTCAATTCTGGTCAGGGGCATGTACCTTGGTTGCGGGCACATCCCCAGTGGGGGGTGTCCAGAAGGCAGCTGATCGATGTTTCTGACTCTCCGTCTCCCTTTCTGTAGGAAATCAAATATGTATATTAAAAAAAAAAAAAGAATTATAAATTGAATTTCTCCTGTGGAACCATGTAAAAAGGATAATGGGGTGAAATACTGTTGTGGTGAGAGAAAAATAACACCAACCTACTTTCTCAAACAAAAATTGGGGGAACTTATTGCCAGTATACTAGCTTTGCAAAAACAAAAACAATTAGAGATCCCAGGGGAAGATCTCGGTAGAATGCTCAGCAGTTTTACAGGTGCGGGGCCCAGTGCTCTCCCTCCAGAGAGCAGGCCCTTGCATTTTCTATTCCCCTTCCCACCCCTCCCCACCCAGGCACCTCACCATTAGTTCACTCCCAAGCCCCAAAGGTCCTGTATCTCCATAACTTGTTTCCTAAGCCTATTTCTTTTAGGAATTACTGTTTCTATCTCTGAGTTATCAAATAAATATTCTTTTACAGAAAAAGTAAAAAGTTATTCAAAGAGACAAAATAAAATAGTTCAGAACCTCGGGTGTACATAAAGGAAGGACAGCTAACTTACACAATGATGGCTTCTTTCGTTTAGCAATATGCTTTTAATCTGTGTCTTTTGATGGCCAAAAGCTCTTCCCCTTTTATTGCAGAAGAGTACCAGTGTATGGCTATGTTGTGGTTTGTGTCCACCCTGTGGAGGGCCTCTGCTGCTTCTACACTTTGGCAATTATGAGTAGGCCGCTACAGTGTTTCTGATCAGTTGGGGTAAAGACCGGAGTGCACTTGCTGGACTGTTCAACTTTGTAAGAAGATGCCAAACTGCCTTCCAAAATAGTTGACTCATTTTACATTCACATCAGCAGTGAATAAGAGTTCCTGTTGCTCTGCATCCTCTCCAGCAATTAGTACTGTCAGCCTCCTCCCTACCCCCATTGTAATGGATAGGTAGTGGTATCAGTTTCACAGCATTTAATTTAAAAATCTTAGTGCCATTAAAATGAAATATATTATACGTTTTATTCTCTTTTGGCACACACTATTTTAAATAAGAAAATGCATGCAGTATATAAAGACATTCAAGTTCTCTATAATGAATATACATTTGTATAAAATTTTATAACTTCCAGTTCATGTGACCCTTTGACCTTTTTTTGCACCATTGGGTGTGCAAATTAACTGTGACCCAAACACAGTTCTTTTAAGCATCTTAATTCAATAATCGAGTTTAAACATCCTAATTAGAACCTTCACACTTGAGTTTAAAAAAAAAAAAAAAATGCCCAGCTGGTGTGGCTCAGTGGTTGATTGTAGATCCATGAATCAGGAGATCATGGTTTGACTCCCATTCAGGGTACATGACTGAGTTGCTGTGAGCACATTCCTAGTAGGGGACATGTAAGAGGCAGCCAATCCATGATTCATCGGTATTTCTTCCTCTCCTCCCTTACTCCCTGAAATCAGTTGTTTTCAAAAACAATTCAGTATTCCTTTTCTTATGTCTAATTTGAACTCTTACAAAATAACATTAACATATTTTTTTAGTTTGACTCCTAAAGGTTGATTTTTTATTTATTTGTTTTTGCTATTAATGTAAGTGGTTTGTGGGCAAGGACGATTTTCCTAATAAAATGTCACTATATATGACTGCATTATTAACCCTTTGCACTCTGAACCATTCTGGACATTGTCTACCAGCTACTCGACACTACTTTGCGAAACGTGCGTTGAATTAACTCAATTCCCCGTAATCACTAATAAACTGCAATGTCCCCTGAGAGGGGACAGCGGAGTGCAAAGGGTTAATTTCAGATGAAACCTATAGGTAGCAAAACCTTAGATATCTCACATGGCAGAATTTTCATAGATGCATTCATTGCTTGGGGCAAGAGAAACAAGAAAAACTAAATAGGACTAATCAAACTAAAAAGCTATGCACAGCAAAAAACAAAAAACAAAACAAAAAAAAACCACCCTCAAAATACAAAGGGAACTCATATTTGCTAATGATACATCTGATCAGGGGTTAATTTCCAAAAAATAGAAAGAACTCATGCAACTCAATAAAAGGAAGACAGACAATCCAATTAAACGAATAAAGGACCTGAATAGACACTTCTCCAAAAAGGACATACACATGTCCTAGAGACATGAGAAAGTGCTCAAAGTCACTGTCAGACACAAAAGGACAATGAGATATCACACCTGCCAGAATGGCTACCATCAGTGTATCACCGAGCAAATGCTGGCAAGGATGGGGACAAAGGGGAACCCTAGTACACTGCTAGTGGAATTCAGACTGGTGCAGCTACAACAGAATGGAGTTGACTCAAGATAAAGTAAAAATTGAACTATTTAATCCAGTGATCCCATTTCTAGGAATATATCTAAAAAACCTGAAACACTGATCAGAAAAAAAAACAAAAACATATGCACCCCTATGTTCATAGCTGCACAATGTACAATAGTTAAGATTTGGAAACAGCGCAAGTGCCCATCAGTAGATGAGTGGGTAAAAAAAAAATCCGTGGTGCATTTATACCATGGGATACTACGCAGCAGTAAAAAAGGATTTCTTATCTTACCCTTTGAGACAGCTTGAAGAAACCTGGAGAATATGCTAAGTGAAATAGGCCAGTTAGAGAAAGACAAGTATCACATGATCTCACTCACTGGAATCTAATGAATAAACCGATGAACAAAATTGGTTCAGAGGCATGGAGGCATGCCACAGACTGACATCCCAGAGAGAAGGGGAAGGAGCAGGCAGAGTTTAACCAAAGAACTTGGATGCATATATGCACTATCCATGGACACACGGTGGGGAACAGGATGAAGGCGGTCAATGGGGGAAAAATGGGGACATCTGTAATATTCTCAATAATAAAGATAAAGAAATACAAGCTAAATAAGAAAGGCTTAGGATACCAGCTCTTTGAGTGAGGATTATGAAGACCCCACGATTGCTGATGGTATTTTTCTCATTTCTAAGAGAATTCTTCCTGCCTTAAAAAGCCCCTTTAATAAGCAGAAATGCAAGTACATTTGATGGTTTTTGCAAACTTTTGAGAATATCTCCAAAGCACATTTCTTTCCATTTCCCTAAAAGTAACCACTTTATGGAAATTAAGGAATCATCATTCTTTCCCCCAAAGAGATATAATCCATATCACAGTTTTGACATGGTTGGCAATTTTAAAATTATATTTTATTGATTTTCTTACAGAGAGGAAGGGAGAAGGACAAAAAGCTAGAAACATCGATGAGAGAGAAACAGACCAGTCACCTCCTGCACACCCCCCACTGGGGATGTGCCTGCAACCAATATAGATGCCCTTGAGCAAAATTGAATCTGGGACCTTTCAGTCCTCAGACCTATGTTCTCTCCACTGAGCCAAACCAGTTTCCGCTGGTTGGCAGTTTTGATAAATATGTCCTTTGCCTATTCCCAAACTGGCTCATGAGCCACATGTGGTTCTTTGGCCCCTTGAGTGTGGCTCTTCCACAAAATACCACGGCCTGGTGAGTCTATTTTGAAGAAATGATGTTAGAAGTTTAAGTTTAAAAAATTTGGTTCTCAAAAGAAATTTTATATAATAATCATTGTACTGTTGATATTTGGCTCTGTTGACTAATGAGTTTGCCGATCACTGCCCTAAGTAATGTTTCCACCCTTCAGCTCTTCCTCATAAGTACTTTCAAGATATTTCATTTAGGTTAACTGACCACCTGCCCGTTACTTCAGGCTGTGGAAGAGTGAATAACTCCTGTTGGATCTTTCTCAATTTGTTCACCTGTAATTTCATCATGATACTTAAAATCAGACCTGACATTTTAATAAAAGGCTAATTTATCCTAATCTCAGGTGAAACTTCTAACTCCTGTATTGTTAACTTACACACAATAAATTCATACATTGTCTGACATATACCTTTTGAAACTTTTTTGACAATAGCAATATATCTTTAATCATTGATTTTATGTAAATTTAATACTATTTCCCATTTGTTAAAAAAACCAACAGCACCCTGGCCAATGTCGCTCAGTGGTTGAACATCGACCTATGAAACAGGAGATCACGGTTCGGTTCCCCATCAGGGCACATAGCCCAGGCTTGCTCCCCAGTGTGGGGCATGCAGCCAATCAGTGATTCTCTCTCATCTTGGGTGTTTCCCTCTTTCTGTGAAATCATTAAAAATATTAAAAACAAAAACAAAAAATCCTCACATAACTTGTAAAATTTGTTTTGTAAATGAGCTGCCCCTTTGCCCTTCCTTGCCTTGGAAAGGAGAAGGGTATTTATGGAGTGGAAGGGTTTGAATCCTGGCAGAATTAGGGTTTCAAATCCTTGGGCAGATTACTTAACCTATTTCCTCAAGTAGGGACAATAAGATTTGTCATGTGGGAATGTTAAAGGTTTAGAGGTAGTGTAGGAAAAATACTTGATTCACTGGCTAGCTATGGTTATCCACAACTAATTGTAGCTAAAACAACAGTTCTTGCTATGCACAGATTTTTCAAAGAAAACTTTGTTATTATTCAAAGAAAATGTATTAACATACTTTAGATATGTTCTTATTGAAAAAGTAAAAACAAAAATACCATCGCGAAAAATATATACTTAAAAATATCTTACTACTTACTACTTACTCTCTTAACACTTACTACTAAACTTTAAAATGATCAGATTTTAAATTAGAAACTGTAATGGCTATGTAGATTTCTGAATAATAGTGGGGATTTTCAGTTCTTTTTTAAAGCTTTGGGCTTCTCTTCACCATAACACAATTCTTTTGTTATCAAGTATGTTATGGTGGAATCATGATTTATAAAATCACTTATGTTATGAATGTATAACATGTGCATAAATTAGTTTTAGTTTTATATTTGACTTTTCTAATACTTTAAAAAGTTTATGCTTTGTATTTTATTCAAGAAAACTAACTCAACACCTCTTTTAAATTAAAAATGTGTTTTTATCAATATATGCACATTAAAATTAGTCAATAATATCACAGAGAGTATTTTATTTATCGCAAAGGTCTGTTTTCTTCTATTTAGATGGAAATTTTACTTTTGAATAATCATTATTTGAGAAGTCATTACAAAAAAAATCTATACATCTTGCATTATCTCCAAGTCAAGAAAAAAGAAAAAAAGCCTATTTCAGAGGCATTAAATTTGCAATCATTTCTTTGTTATTGAAAGAATTTCTATGCGTTTTTATACTCTACCACAGGGTGGAGTATTGCTTTAAGTATGGGGCCTTTTTACACTGAACATTCCTAACTCGATTAATTCTCTTACGTGGGTAAATAGTAAAATGGGGTTTTAGTATATGTTGATGAAATTTGGAGCACTAAAATTTTGAACTTTATAGGACTCATTTGGAATAGTAGGTATAATTAAGAAAAATATTAAACATAAATATTTCACTTGACCCTCAATAGAAGCAAAGAAATCTCCGATCCTATGGAGCTGTTATGGTATATTGTCTTGAGGTATTTAATTTCCTTTATATTATGTATGTTTCTTCTTCAAAGGCAGGGGTCCTGGCACACTCTACCATTTTGGTGATTTTTTTTACATTATGTATTTCTTGCAATAATGCAGACTTCGTGTTAAAAAACAGTTCTTAATATATTTCATTATTTTGAAAATGGGGCTGTGCTACTGAATTGCTTTATTTTTTTTTATTTTTTAAATATATTTTATTGATTTTTTTTACAGAGAGGAAGAGAGAGGGATAGAGAGTTAGAAACATCGATGAGAGAGCATCATCGATCAGCTGCCTCTTGCACACCCCCACCGGGGATGTGCCCGCAACCGAGGTACATGCCCATGACCGGAATCGAACCTGGGACCTTTCAGTCTTCAGGCTGACACTCTATCCACTGAGCCAAACCGGTTTCGGCCTAAATTGCTTTAGAAGCATCATGCTGAACACCTGACTTACCAAAACAAAGTCTGTTGACAACAATAAATAATTCCTAGCTGGATTATAGCAAAAGGCACCTCCTTTCAATTACTCAATGCTGTTTTAAGTCAGAGCAAGCATGAATGCTCTCCCTGGAAGCTCAGGCCATTGGGGCAGAATTCAGGGACTTGACAGTCATGACATTACATGCCCATAGCACTTCTCTGCCTGATGTCCCCTGTATGTGACTCAGTAGACTAAGGGCAGGCGCTATGATTAGGCAGCAACAACAGATATCATCCAAACACAAATGCCAAAAGGAAGAAAGCAGGCTGAAACAGTATCCAGTGGCTCACAGCTCAGACCTCTAGATCACTGAAGTCTCTCAGTGTTACATGCGACTTAGACCAAAATGCTTCAGAACACTCATCCAGACATACTTATCTTTCCAAAGTATTTCAACTTATGATCACTGAATGAAGCAAATAAAACAGAAAAAAAGCCTCTTTCCCTAGATCCACACCTCATTCTGTGCATGTTTATGGAGCCACGATTAAGTTAGTAATGAAGATAATTTGGAAAGAGTAAGATGACGTTTAAAGCCATTAATTTCAGAACCGAAGAATTGTTTAATTTTTATAACTGCTGAGTGGTAAGAACTCAAGTATATAACTGTTAAACAACTTAAGTTTTCATTGAAATGTAATTCAAATAACAAAATTAACATTTTAAAGTGTTCAATTCAGTGGCAATTAGTGCATTTAAAATGTTGGGCAACTACAATCTCCATCTCAAAACTATTTTGTCACCCCAGAACCCCCTGTGCTCATTACATAATCACTCTCCACCCCCCACTTCCTCTATCCTTGGACAACCCTGAACCTGCTTTCTGTCTCTATGGATTTGTCTCTAGTACGGATATTTCATATAAAAGGCATTAGACAATATATGACCTTCTGTGTCTGGCTTTTTTTACTTAGCACAATGTTTTCAAGGTTCATGCATATTGTAACATGTGTATCAGAATACTGTTCCTTTTTATTGTATGTATATACCACCTTTTGTTTATTCATTCATCCAATGAAGGGCACTTGGATTGTTTTCACCTTTTGGCTACTGAGAAAAAAATGTTGCAATGAACATGGGCATGCAAGAATCTGTCTGAGTCTCTGATTTTAATTCTTTTAGGAATATACAGTAAAACCTTCATGTAACAGATTAATTCAGACAAGGGGGTGTCTGTTAAAGCCAAAAGTAGTGTTATATAATAAAGCAGTTTTTCCAAATGAATGCTTATGTTAAAACAATTGACAAATTAGTTCCATTACCTGTTTTTACTTATATAGACATGTGAGCATAGTTAAAATTAAGTATGTATGAAAAGTTTAATTTCAAAGAAAATTTTCTATATGTATTACTGTAGTTTTAAATTTATACTGAGTAGGTCTAGTGAACGGGTGCATTCACCAGTCACTGTGAGTAAACAAATGGAGTGTGGCTTAGGGCACGTAGGAATGTCAGCCTCATGGGTTAAAACTGCTGCAGAAAGTCCCTCCACAGGACAGCAAAACCAATTACCAAGAGGTGAAGTGTGATCACCTGCTAATCATTCCCTGAACATTGTTTAGGAGTGGTGACTCTTGCATTTAAATATATAGATTACAGTTGTAGGTATGTAATATTTTATATCAGCAAAATTACTATAATGTTTTTTCAACATATGGCCTATTTGCTAAAATATTTTAAAATAACAGTGAATTAATAACAAAAAATAACCTGTTAACTTAATTTTAAGCAAATTTTGGTTAAAAGCCTTTTAAAATTAACAGGATGTTAATTTTTATATGTGCCATATGGACCACAAATTTTATCTGTTAAATCTGAAGATTTTGATTTGTTACAGATTCAATGTCTGTAATGTTTGTTATATGTCTGTTGAGATTTTTATTTCTTCTTGAGTCAGTTTTGGTGATTTGTTTTTCTAGAAATTTGTTCGCCTATATCACATCTTTTTTAGCCTACAATTGCTAATGGTATTTCTTATCATCCTTTTAATTTCTGCAATGTCAGAAGTAATATCTCCATTTGCATTTCTGATTTATGTCTTTTTTCTAAAGATTTCTCAATTTTCTTTATCTTTTCAATCAACTTTGGATTTATTAACTCCATTGTTTTTCTATTCTCTTATTTCATTTAATTCTCCTCTAATCTTTATATTTACTTCTACTGATTTAAGATTTCGTTTCCCCTTTTTTCTATAATTCTTTAAGATCTAAGTTGAGTTGTTAATTTAAGATCATCCTTTTTCCTTAATGTAGGCATTTATTGCTCTTTATTTTTGCTCCATCCCAGGTTTTGGTAATTTTCATTTATATCCAAGCATTTTCTAACTCCCCTAATTTATTCTATTGTACAATTCACTGGTTAAGTGTGTTGATTGATGTCCATGTATTTGCAAAATTTCCACTTTCCCTTCTGATATTGATTTCCAGCTTCATTTACTTTGTAATTGAAAGACATGTAATATAATTTCATTCTTTGGCTATATATTGAGAATTGTCTTATGGCCTACTTATCTTCTACCTGGAGAATGTTCCGTGTGTACCTGCCTTTGTGGTGTGAAGTGCTTTGTATGTGGCTGTTTGGTCATATATGTATATATTAGACCTTCTATATATGTGACTGTTAGGTGATATATCATTGTTAGGGCTAGTTGCTTTAGAGTGTTGTTCAAACTGTTATTTATTCATTTTCTTTCTAAGTGTTCTAACCATTATTAAAAGTGGATTATTGAACTCTGACTAAAATTGCCAAATTGCCTATTTCTCCATTCAATTCCCTGCTCCATATATCTTGGAGCCCTGTTGTTTGATGTCTATTTGTTTATAATAATTTTTATATCTTCCATTGGTATATAATTTCATTCTTTGTCTCTTGCAAAAATTTTTTACTTTAACTATTTTGTCTGATATTAGTGTGGTTACCCTAGGTTTCCTTTGGTGACTATTGCTATGGAGAATCTTTTTCCAACCTTTCACCTTCCATCTATTTGTGTTTTGGGGTCTATAATAAGTCTCTTATAAGCAGCATATCATTGAATTATGTATTGTTTTTCATTCTGCAAATTTTTATCTTTTAACTGATGAGTTTAATTGATTTACATTTAAAGTGATTACTGGTAATGAAGGGCTTCTACCATTTTGCTATTTTCTATGTCTTATATCTTTCTTATTCCTCATCTCCTCCAATACTGCCTTCTTTTGTGTTTGCTAAAATTTTTTAAGTAAAACATTTGATTTCCTCTTCGTTTTCATATATATAAAATATATGTAATTAAATCAAATTAATTGAAATACACACACACACACACAAAATAATGTTCACCCTTTTTGGTATACAATTCTATGAATATTGACAAATATACTCAGCAATATTAACTCCCACCACAATCAATATATAGAATAAGTGCCCTCCCTCCCCCAGATCTGTCTCCTGCTTCAACGGTGTTTGGACGGAAGAGACCCCTTCTTCCAGCCTCTGACCACTTTCCAGCCACTTTTCCAGTCTCCACCTTTGGAACCACCTCAACCATCCTCAGCCTCTGAGACCATCCAACACCCTTTTTTGGTGGAGGGAGTGGGTTTGTGGGCTTTTTTTGTTGTTTTACCTTATTGCCAAACAACCATGGGCTCCCAAATTAGTCAGCATTATTCCACCCAGGTGGGGGCTGCCCTCACCCGCCCGGCCAGCCCGCATCTGTGGGGCCCGCCACACCTACCTCTCGCTGGGCTTCTACTTCAACCGTGACAATGTGGCTGTCGAGGGCGTGGGCCACTTCTGGGAGAAGGCCGAGGGTCCCAAGCGACCCTTAAAGATGCAAAATCAGCACGGTGACCACGTTCTCTTCCAGGATGTGCTGAAGCCTCCCCAAGATAAGTGGGGCAAAACTCAGGGCGCCAGGGAAGCCGCCCTGGCCTGGGAGAGGAACCCAAACCAGGCCCTCCAGGAGCTGCGTGCCCCGGGTGCTGCCTGCCCAGAGCTCAGCTCAGCTCTGGACTTCCGGGAGAACCACTTCCGGGGTGAGGAAGTGAAACTCATCAGGAAGATGGGCAACACCTGACTCACCTCAGCAGGCAGCCAGCACCCAGGTGGGGCTGGGGAAGGAACTCAGAACGGCTCTCCCTCAAACATGACAAGGAGCATTTAGAGCCCAGAGGTCTTTGAGGGACCCCTCTGCATGTTCCTGGTGTCTGGCTTTTGCCTGAGCCACTCCCTGAAATCACTAGCCATTCTTTTAACCGAGCTAGACCCCTCTTTCATGCATTAGACCGGGTGGAAACAGTAAAGCTTTTTTGCAGGGGAAAAAAAAAACAAAAAAAAAAAGATATAGATCCGTTTCCTCTCTCCACCAATGATTCACTTGTGCCTTTTGCAATCAACCCTCTTTACAACTACTGATTTCTTCCCTGTCTGTAGATTGTCCTCATAGAATCACACAGCATGTAGACTTTTTTAATGGTAAGAACAGTTAACATAAGATATACTCGACAAATTTAAAAACATATAATACGGTATCATTAGTTATAGGGAGTATGCTATAGAGTAGACCTCTAGGGATTATTCATATTACATAATTAATGTACCCTTTGAGTAATATTTCCTGTTTTCCCTTGCCCCAGTCCCCAGCATCCATCATTATGTGTTTCTATGAGCTTGACTATTTTAGATTCCCGATATAAGTAGTATCGTGGTATTTGTCCTTGTGGATCTGCCTTTTTTTGCTTAGCATAATGTCCTCTAGGTTTATCCATGTTGTCACAAGTTTCTTTTTTTCAAAAGGCTGAATAATGTTCCATTGTAAGTATATCCCAACTTTTATCTGTTCTTCTGTTGATGGACATTTAGGTTGCTTTTATGTGTTGACTATTGTGAACAATGCTGCAATGAACATTGGAGTGCAATTATTGTAGCTCTTTAAGATTCTGATTTCAATTTCCTTGGGTTTACACTAGTACCTAGAAGTGAGATTCTGGTTTCAATTTCCTTGGGTATATACTAGTACCTAGAACTTTTGGTAGTTCTATTTTTAATATTTTGAGGAACCTCCAGACTGTTTCCCATAACGATCGCACCAATTTGCATGCCCTAAAACAGAGTAGTAAAGTTCCCTTTTCTCCACATCCTTATCAGCCTTTGTTATCTTTTTAAAAAAATAATACACATCGCAACAGATTTGAGGAGATGTCGTGTTGTCCTTTGCCCATTTTTAAACGGAGTTGTTTTTTGGATTTTAAAAGTATTTTTGCTATTGAATTGTATTAGTTCATTATATATTTTGAATATTAGCCTCTTATTAGATATCTGGTTTATATATAATTTTCTTCCATTCCACAGGTTTCCCTTTTATTTTCTTGATTGTTTCTTTTGCTGTGGAAAGCTTTTTAGTAGTCTGACATTTAAGTCCTTAATGTGTCCTAACACATTTCTAAGTTATTATTGGTATGGTATAAGAAAAATGTCCAGATTTATTATTTTGCACGTGAATATCCAGTTTTACCAACACCTGATCAGCCAGAAAGAACAGTAATAAAGAACAATAAACCTGAATAACACTGTAAACCAAATGGACCTGACAGACAAATATAAAATATGTCATCCCACTCGGTTGGCATAGCTCAGTGGTTGAGTATGGGCCTATGAACCAGGAGGTCAGGTTCGATTCCATGTCAGGACACATGCCAGGGTTTTGTGCTCAGTTCCCAGTGAGAGGCATGCAGGAGCCAGCTGAGCAATGATTTCCTCCCATCATTGATGTTTCTATCTCTTCCTCTTCCTTCCTCTCTGAAATCAATAAAAATTAAAAAAAAAAAAAATACATGCCATCACACAACAGCAAAATTCATTCTTCTCAACTGCACACAACATTCTCCAGTATAGAGCATGTATTAGGCCACAAAGCAAATCCTAACACATTTAAGATATAATATGAAGTATATTTTCTGATCACAATGATATGAAACTAAAAATCAATAACAGATATTTTTTTTTTAATTCACAAATAGATGAATAGTAAACAACATACTCCTGAACAACCAATGGGTCAAAGAAAAAAAGGGAAATCAGAAAGTATCCTGAGACAAAGTGAGAGTACAACACACCAAGCTCTCTGGGGTACAAAAATAGTTTTGAAAGTGAAGTTTATAGTGAAATGCCTACATTAGAAAAAAAAGGACATAAAAAACCAGTTGAAATAAAAGAAGTAGAGACTAGAAGGACAATAGAAAAAATTAAACTAGTGATTCTTAAAAGATAAAATTGATACACCTTAGACTAACCAAGAAAAGTTAGTAGACTCAAATAAACAAAATTATAAATGAAGATGCCACATTACAATTTATGCCAATACAAAGGATTATAAGAGGCTACTATAAACAACTACATCTCAACAAATTGATTAACCTAGAAGAAAGGGGTAAATTCCTAGAAAAATACAACCTATCAAGACTGAACTATGAAGAAATAGAAAATCTAAGCAGACACATTATTAGTAAGGAGACGGAATCAGTAATAAAAAATCTAACAAATACAAGTCTGGGACCAGAGGACTTCACTGACAAATTCTATCAAACACTTAGAAAAGAATTAATACTGACTTATCAAACTCCCATAACACTGGAGAGAGAACATTTTCAAATTCATTTTATAAAACTAGTATCCTGACACTAGCCAGAGAAGGACACCACAGGAAAAGAAAATTACAAGTGTAATTTTCTTGACTAGTATATTTGCAACAATCCTCAACAAATTAGCAAAAAAATTCAGTAGTGAATTATATATCATGATCAAGTTGGATTGATTCTTGGGCTTAAATAATTCAACATAGGCAAATCAATAAATGTAATATACCACCTTAGCAAAATGAAAGATAACAAAATGAAACATTTTTTAAAAAAAGCACCAAATAGGTACAGAAAAAGCATTTGACAAAAATTCAACATCCTTTCATGATACAAACTCAACAAGATGGGTATTGAGGGAACATACCTCAACATAATAAAGGCCATAAATGGCAATCCCACAGCCAACATCATACTCGGTGTTGAAATGCTGAAGTAAGATTTTCTTTAAGATCAGGAACAATACCAGGCTGTCAATTTTATTCAAAATGAACAGGAAGTTCTTGCAAGGCAATTAGGCAAGAAAAAAACAAAAATCAAAAACTGCATCCAAATTGGAAAGGAAGTAGTAAAATTGTCTCTGTAGATGGCATGATGTTGTATATAGGATATTCTAAAGACCACCAAAAAGCTATTAGAACTAACAAATTCATTTACATTGCAGGAAACAAAAATCAGTACCCAAAATTTAGCTGCATATTTAAATGTTACCAATGAAATATCTGAAAGGGAAATTAATAAAACAATCCCATTTACAACATCACAAAAGAATAAAATAGGCATAAATTTAACCAAACAGGTGGAAGATCTGTGCACTGAAAACAACAAGACATTGATGAAATAAATAAAGATGACACAAATAAATGGGAAGTTATCCCATGTTTATGCCTCATTCAAGTCACAAATGAGTTTAGAAAGAGCACAGCAGTCATTCTGTGTTCAGCTCATGGACTATTTTCTGTTTATGACAATCATCAGGTCCTACATTTGCACGTAAGTATTTCCATTCCTACAACTTTAACTATTAGAATTAATAAAATGGCAAATAATCTCTGGAGTCCATTTTAATTTGTAATTGTACTTCTTACCTGAGTATGAATGCACTAAGGTATAGATTTTCATCTTCTGCTCCCTTCTCCCTCCCTCTGAAAACTGTGTAACCAGTGCCCCATATTTGATGGCTTAATTGGTTTTCTTCTGAATAGTTTCCAATAGATTTTCCTTGTAAAAAGTGGAAGGACCTGTGTCAGTGTTCCAACTGCAGGTGGCACTGACTGACTTAATTTGTCAGTTCTGTACTCGGTGGTTCTATCTTAACCTGGAAGTGAACAGAATACTGCACATCATGAATCACGCTGAAGGAAAAGCCTGAAGAATAGTTCCTTTGAGGGAGCAGTTTCATGTGGGAAACCATTTTCTCTTTTTATCTATTGTGCTCCTAGGAGTTCAGCCAGGACCACATCTGTTTAGTTTATTTGATATATTTTAGCATCTAGCATGGTGACATGAACATGTAGACATTTGACAAATGTTATATCATGATAGTTGAGGCTATCATTGGGCTTACTAATCACCTAGTCAAAAAAAATCATTTGATGGTGTGACTTCATGGTAAGTTATCTTTTGCTTCTAGATTTCTTTTAATAGAAGCCTTGAATGAACATTTGTTTAAACATTCAGCGAATCATAGGAAGGAATCATAGGGGCCTTTTAGTCCATATACTTTGTTACACAGGAAGAATTTGAAGAATGAGGAGGTTTGACTTGTTCAGTATAAAGAGTGTAGCTAGTTTCAGATCTAGGGGAGGAGACAGGGTTTCTAATCCCTAAACACAGTGATAATTCTACTATGCCAAAGCAAGAAGTTTCTTTTGTTATTACAAAACGGTAATTTACAATAGCTCTCATTCAAAACTGTTTAAAATCATGCTTTAGAACTCAAAATGGAATACAAAGAATACAGAAAACAATTTGATGTATTTCTTCCCAGTTTGGAGACTCTGATAGAGTGGGTGGGCCCAGCCCACTTTATTAGGCATTTACTGAATAGTAATAAAATCCAGAGTTAATAGAATACAACCTAATTAAGTCTAGTTGGATAGCCAATTTCAACCTCAGCTGACAAAGGAAACAGGCAGAATTTAAGTGAATAGAACTTCAGGGCCTGTGTTAATATTGGCTTTGGGGAACTTTAAAAAAAAAAAAAAATCAGAGACTTACCTCCCTGGTGAGATGGCCAGTGTTGAAAGCAAGCGGCCTTTAGAGTGATTCAGGTATCAATTTCTGTTGGGGCTCAAGGAAACGACTGGGGATTCTGTAATACATAATATCCTATGTATTCTGACATTGATGATTTTCATTGGCTGAGGCAAACTGATGCAGTATAAGATGAAAACCCTATACATCCCAAAGCAGGCTTGATGCAAAATGCAGCTACCACAACAGACCTCAAAAGCCGTTTGTTCATTTGGTTAATTTTGAGGCCAAATGTTTTATTTCATAATTCTGGAAGTCAACCAATTCCCTGTTCCCTCGCTACATTTCAACACTGAATAAATACAGTGCTGGACTTGGCCCACTGAAAACGACCTGCTATCACTCACGCAGGCAAAGCCACAAGATCTGAATTGATTTCGTCCTCCTCCTGGATTGTGGTGGGGAAAATAAATGCGCCCGGTGACTTATGTCTGTTTCTTCAGGTGACTTTCACCTTGGCAGACTTGATTTGTGCTGGGGAGACCACAGAGAGACCTTCATCTGCTTCCCAGCTACCAAAAGTCAAGCTATTTTCATGCTTCTCTGTCTCATTTTCCTTCCTTCTGGGGTTGATCTTGTTCTTTCAGCCCTTATATTATTGTCACACTTTAAAAAAAAAAAAAAAAGTCCACACACACCTATTTTCACTTTGTGATGGATTACAGGTTCCTTTTAAGTATAGTATAAACCCACTTAATTATTTTAACTAAAGAAGAATTCTTATATGTAGAGTCTTCTCTCTGCCCCTGGGCCCAGCCACACTCCAAAGGCATGAGGCATCTTCCTGTCCTTTTGCCTTTGTGTATACTGCTTCATTTGCCTAAAAGGTTCATTCTTTCCTTCTGTGCCTGGTTGATTTCTATTTCCCATCAAGATGTAGCTTGGCTCTCGTTAGCTCCAGAAGACCGTCCCTATCCCATTCAATCTGGATGAGGTACCCCCTACGTTGTATCCTGGCCCCTCATTCTACTCCTCACACTATATTGTTGCCTTCACGTACCCACCACCACCCCATAAGCCAACTTACAGCAATCACTGGCTTCTTTTTCTTTCTATTGCACGTGCCAAGCATAGGGCGTGGCATACAGTAGGTACAAAACACACCAACTGGAAAAAAATGGATGAGCATTTGGAAGCAGAATCAGCTTGCTGGACTGTTAATTACAAACATACATTTTATAGCAGATAGTTATGTGATATAGATGGAAGAAAGTGTGATTTGAAATCACAAAACATGAGGTATGACCTAGATATGAATCTTGGCTTTGCCTCATTTTAAATTACACCTCTGTAAAACAAAACAGTACTGATTGATTCCTAATGATGGAAACAATTTTTAGAGAGAGATTACTTTATTTTTTCATTGTAAGAGACAGTGAATTGGCTCGGAGGCTTCTAGTTAACTAAACAACTATATGTTGAGCCTTTAATTTGTATTTGTCACAGTATATAATATATAGCCCTTTAAAAAATAATTCAGAGCTGAGCTGACATACACATGTTCAAATAAATAAATGTACCAACCTTGACAAAACCTGTTGGGCAGAGATCACAAGTTCCTATGCTAATGTGTATAGGAAGAGAAAATACCAACTCAGGATGCTTGCGGAGAGAGTGGGGAGGGTTGCAGGAAAGGGATTTTATAACTTCAGGGCTGAGGACCAGCAAAGAGTAATAGAATTTTAGAAGTGAATGGGTTCTCAGAGTCACTCATCTCCTTTGAATTAGAACAAGTTCGGTTGAGGTTTGGTGATCTGGAGCCTAATCACAGCATTCATAGAGTCCTGCCTGGAACTCAGGATTCTCAGTCTGATACTCTTTCCACCATCATATCTGACCTCCTATAGGAGAGACTGAGGCGAAGGCCAGGAGCCATAGGGCACATGCAAAGCCAATCGTAGAAAGGAAAAGTAGTGGAGTCGAGGCACAAGGAGCACATATGGACTCAAAGCTCCAGCTAGATATACTGGGCAGATTTCAGAAATATTTCAAATGCGACATGAAGCAAATGTCTGCTTTCATTTTTCCTGCCTGGCATCATTTGCTTTTATGAGAATGCTCCAATTTTCCTCAATGAACTGCCTTGTCCAGATTCAGTCCTTTAAATTAAATGGAGCCCCTCAATTTAGGAGCACCTTGTTGCTAATCTGTATATTTCTAGCTTTATTGACCCAAGGTCTTAAACATTTGTAGAGTAAACATTATAAAGTGGATACAAGAATATTCTACTTAACCTTTGGTAATTCTGAGATCTGACCTGTTGAAGATCATCATCCGTTCTGTAGTAGTATCTTTATGCTGTATTTCATTTAAATGTGTATTGAAGCATTTTTCCACCTCTGACATTGTGAACCTTTGCCTTTACCCGATAAGATCATCTCTAAAATATTTAAACTTCACCCCCAACTTCCCTAACTGCATAGTTCTCATCACTAGGCTTCTGCTAGACTCTGCTCCACCAGCTTCATAAGGTCCACATTCCATATTGTCAGTGGTAGCATTGTGATTTTCCTCTTTGTTGTGTGTGTGTTTTGGACATTGCCTCTCTAAGTTCAGGAGAGTGCTGGATCTGCAGATAGAGGCCTGTGGGTTTGAATGTTGGCTGTCCCCCTGATAATTTACATCTATCTCATATGATTTCGTAGGAATACACTGATATAGGTATCATATGTAATACATGTATCAGAGTTCATGGTACTTAGCACCATAACTACTAGACATTATTATCATTATTATTTTCCAAAGCATTAACTCTAGGTACTCTTTTCCATATATTTATTCCACTTTTGTTTAAGTTGTTAAAATTAAATCAATTTTCAATATTTTAGGGAATGAAAAACAGCCAATTTTTACTCTAAAACACAAAATGATTATTGCTACTAGATCCTGTACTGGTCATTTGGTTATAAAATAACATTTCTCTCTAATAAGTCTAACCATGTTATATGGATGATAGAGATAGATAGATAGATAGATAGATAGATAGATAGATAGATATCAGGGTATCTATCTCTACTTTTTACTAGATTTCACCATCTGTCTTAAGGAAGGACTGATTGCTTATACATCTAACTATCCCCAGCCTTTATAGCATAAGGCTGGCACACAGAAAGAAGAAAGGGAGTGAGGGAGATAGGGATAAGATACTAAATAATTACCTCATAGTATTTCCAGTGTTGTGTTGTTTTTTCCCCCACTCTGAATTCAAGGAAACAATTTAAAGTGGTGCATAATTATGTGTGCTTGTATTTCCCCAGGTAATCAAAATGTTAAGAAACTATCCAAAATTTTTTATTAAAAAACTACAATATGTCCAATATTTCTTTCAATGAATATACCTATTGATGCTTTTTAAAACAGTGTTTCAAAACAGATATTGTTTTGTTATATACTTTGTCTAAATACATTTCATTCATCCAACACAAAATTGCTGATCACCTACTATGGAGTAAGCAATATGCTAGATGCTGGGAATGTGAGAACGAATGAAAGACCATCTCTGCTGTCCTGTCAATTACAGAGTAATGAAGTAGAATGACTCGTAGGCAGGTAAAATATGATGTAATGTTGCAAGCATGTGATTCAATGCACTTATGAGTTAGCATGGATCCTGAGGATAATGTAATGGGAAACTAAATGGATGCCCTTACACTAGCTCTTGGTTCTTTTTGCTAGAACAGAATGCATTCATTTATAAACATTAAAAAAAATTATTGGTATATGAGCAGGTATATCTTTTGGTGCAATGACAGAAACTCAACTCAAACTTGCTTAGGCAAGTAGGTGATAGATCATCCTTCGTGACCAAACTGTAATGGTGAGGAATATGCCACCTTCTGGGGAATACTCCAGCTAGGAGATTTGACTACTGACAGAATTCTCTCACCATCTCACATGCCTTCTATTTCCATGTCCATTCCATTCCTCCAGAGACTCCCTTCACACGGTTGAAATAATGGCTTCTGGTGGCTGCCAACCTATTCTGATACGGAAAGAGGTCCTTATGCTGGTTTCCACTTGAAAAACTCTATAAAAACATTGGATTAACCAGATGTGATCTGGAACAATGCAATGTGACCAGAAGAATAGGATCCATAAAAAAAAAAATGTGGTTTTTGCCTAGCCATTCTGTGGTAGGAGGGATAGAAAGAATATATTTAAGAAGAGGAGTGAGCAGTGGAATAAACAGAAGATGTCATACATGCATGCTGGCTTTCCACAAATGTTACTTGAGTAACTACTTTGTGCCAAGCACTGGACTCGGGTTCACAGTGTAATGGGGGAGAACAGTATTATTCGAATAATCTATAAGTCCTCTCGATGGAGGACAGAAAGTAGCCCTATTCTAATGAATTCCACTCTCTGGAAACTTCCTGAACTTGACCACAGCCAGCTCTGTCAGCTTGGAATCAGTCAGAAAAAGCCACTATGACTAGTCCAAGAATAAAAGGTTTCATTGAAATCTTACAGCTACCCTAGTGGTGGTATGGGACAGAGTGGGTTGGAGTGGGAGAGGGATTTATTTTCTACATTTTACAAACACAAAAACTACAGCTCAGAGCGGTTCCACAGCTGCAGTAACAGTGGAGCTGACGTTCAAATCCAAATCTCTCACAAGAGAACCAATTCTGGCCTGCATGCAGCATTACCCTCTAATATATGCCTCCTTTGATACAACCATTGGTTGTGGCTAAGGGAGCCGAAGCCAGCTGATTTTCCCATGTAGTTTCACTGCAGGTGGCACTTCTAATTCCAGTAATCCTTATAAAAAAACCTTTGGGGGAGGGATATTTAGGGGACGTATGAGGCTTCAAGTCCAGAAAAAGATGGGCTCCCCAAGGAGAGGTAAGCAACTGTGAAGAAGCTAAATAGAATGAGTACATGATGGGTGGATGGGATTCCCTCTCCCAAACCATCCATGGCCGAAACACAAGTTCCTCAATATTGCTTATTGGTAGGATTAATCTCTTTAAAAACGAGAAATAAGAACCTCACTAAGCAATTGCAAAGGAAAAAAAATCTATCCCCTTTCAGCTTGAAGGTATGCTGAAATTAAGAAAGGTGCTATTTCAACATAAACGAAAGCCAGTTATAATGGAATGAGACGAAGAGAGCATGCCAGGTGGGGGAAAATGTACTGGTGGTTATCAGAAACATTTTAAAAAGAAAGAGAAGGAGAAAGGGAGCAAGGAAGAGTAGAGAACAAGAGGGCATGTGAGTGAGACTGACTGTAAGGACTGGCCCTCAGAAAGAAGGAACCTGTAGAGCAACATTGCTTAAATGGCTGAATGAGGACATGCTCAGTCCCTCTCCAGTCCTTCTGTGTGATCTCACTCTCCCCAAACCATCTCTGCTTGCTAATTTCATGTCTCAGTTCTTTCACATTGAGAGTTGGGTTATCTAATATAGTAGAAGTGATCTTTTTTTTGTGGGTGGGGAGTTGTAAGGATGTTTTATTTGGTTGGTTTTGATTGGGATATTTTAAGAGTGTAAGGGAGACATAGACATAGACAGACATAGATATAGAAATAGATATAGATATAGATATAGATATAGATATAGATATATAGATATGTGATTTATTAATATGGGGCAGGGACAATGGGGCATACATTGCAGAGAGGGGCACGCACACAGGGATTGGGTAGAGGCAGGGGTGGCATACAATGCTACTTATTAAAAACACCCGTTTTTAACAAATAGCAGTAAAATACCCTCTTAGTGCAGGAGAACATAGATTTAATTAATAATAAATCCCTTATTTTAGGGCGATGGATTTAAGAAATGTAATGTGTATTTTTTAATTAATGAGACACAAGTAATGAATTGTCTATGATGAAATGATATTCTTAACCCTTTTGGTCAAGTTGATTTGTATTTGTAAATTCTTATATCCCAATAATAAGCATTATCAAACATGAGGCGATAAGATGTAGTAATATACTAATTCCAAAAACTTTTCACTCCAAATTTTGCGAAGAATAAGAATGTCACTGTGAGAAGCAAATGGGCTACTTTCAGTGGTTCAGCCTCTCTCAGCTGAACCAGTCAGCATCCTCAAAGCGAATGATCTCCAGCTATTTCCAGATACATTCTCCAAAATCCTTAAGCTTCTTTCTATTCAAATGGGTATGTGGCATCACCCCAACCTGTCATCATTCTATTATCCTTCTCCACTGAAATCCAAAAGAAAAGCTCCAGGGAGGGGATCGGAGTGTGGTGGAGAGTCAATGGGGGTTGGGGGAAGAATGGGACCTCTCTATTATTTCCAACAATAAAGATGAGTTTAAAAAGAAAGATAGAAAAGCTCTTGCTGAGGTGGCTTAGAAGGAAACACAAAACTGAAATGTTCAGTAAATGAGGCCCCTGGGCAGCAATCGGGCAGCATGGGTGAAACTCAGTGTACCCCCGAGAGTCCCTGCTGTCTCCCTCTAAGTGGTTGCTATGGTGTAGCTGGGGAAATGTAAAATAAATAAGTAGGAAGAGCCTGGTGGCATGGGGATTTGGTAAAGCAACTGCTCCTTTCTGGAAGTCTGTGTGTAAAATAAATGCCAAAATCCAAATCCAAAAGCGTTGGGTGGAGTGAACCCAGCCTCTGGATAGCTGGCTGTACAAACTCAAAAGCTCCAAGCCTTCTGGCCAAGTGCAGGCTGATTGGCAGCTCGAAGGGATGGCTGCGATGGAAATAGCAGGCATGTGGATCAGGCCGAGGTGAGTGAGCAGAAATGCATGGATCCCTGGAGAAGAGTGTGGAGAGAGAGAAATGACATTTTGGCATCGAGGGACATTTCTGGATTCAGCGTATCATGTTGAAGAAAAGATAATGTGCACTTGGCAGTAGAAAGGAAACTTAATGACTCATTTGTTGAGATAATCTGATTCCTCTTGAAAGAAACGCCATCTCAGGTTGCAGACTTGAGAATTATGTTTGTCTAGAAACAACTTACTCAATTATAAGTCGGAATGGGAAAGAATCTGAATAGTAGCAAATGGGAAAATGGAAGAAATAATAATTAAAAGGTTTCAGGATAGTGTAATATACTTAAGCAGGGGTAATAAATTGCCCAAGTGTGAAAATAACAGTTTATAAACATGTGGACTTGCTGGGTTGATTTCTATTTTATCTAAATGGGTGTTATCACTGGTAATTATCTACCAGCCAATTCCAAAATGAAAAATAAAATACACAAACACATAAAAATGTGGGCTTTCACATGGAACCCCTCACATGTGGTCACAGAGAATGCAAATAAGTGGGCGAGTCCGATGGAAACAGAGGCACCTGATTATCCAGTTCCAGGTCCTTCTGTTCACTCTGCAATCTGAAACGCCTACACACCAGGCTAACATAGCTTTGAACTGTGGAAGTCAGGATGCAGGAGAAAGGCCTTACATAGTACAAACCCAGGTTCAGGTACACATATAAGGGTATCTTACAGGAAAGAAAAAGAGTGAGTCAGAGAGAGAAAGAAGCTGTCTGATGTTACTTGTACGTTACTAATAACACGTAAGACATATTACTTAGGGCATCCTATAATATAATTCTGATCTAGATAATTATGAGTTAGAATAACAGGCTAATAGTGATAAAGATTCCTGAGGTATAAGTATTCCTTAAAGTGGGAAAATGCGAGAGGTGTTCTCTGAGGGATGACATGGAAGGCGGTCACACTGTTAACGAGGTACCACAGAAAGTTTGTGTGGAGGCAGTGTTCTGGTCAGATGTGGACACAGAAGACTGCTTTGACCATGACAGTCAGTTTACGTGTAATATGTAGAGAACTGTACTCTGTGAACCAAATACAAATAGACATATTTAAAAATCCCATATGGATTATTTTGAACAGAACTGCTCAATTGTATATTTGTTTCTCACCATACAAGACAGGCTTACCTGGGGGTGGGTGCAGTTCTCCGAGGGCCAGTGAGCTCCTGATTTTTCCTCTTCTATACGACAAGCTATACAACAAAGTTAATAGAGTATTATTTTTCTAGGAGTTTGGTTTTCTTTTAAAAAAAGGAAATAGTCTGCCAATTTCAGTTCTTAATTGTCAATATAATGGTGCTTGAGCATTTTTTACAAAATAAACTTACTCTTAGAACCACTCTCAGTAGTAAAGAGATCTTAATAAATCAAAAGGTTAAAAGACAAAATTTCACCAGAAAAATGTGCAAAGAGCATGAGTAGACAATTTACAGGGAAAGATATTCAAATGACCCTTAAACATTTATAAAGATGCTCATATTTAATTGTCCAGAAATTCCCTTTTTACAGATAACATTCCCCCCCAAATAAAAAAATATATGCTCATGGTTATTCACTGCAGCATTATTTGCAATATCAAAATATTGGAAATGACCTAAATGTCTATTCATAGGAGAGTGGTTGAATAAATTATGGTAGTTTTGTACAATAGAGAACTATCAAGCAAAAAAAAAAAAGTAAATATCTCTATTAACTGATATAGAGGGATTTCAAGAATGTATACATTAGGTTAAAAAATGAAGCAGTCAAAATTTTGTATTACATCTTTTGTGCGAGATAAAAAGTCCATGTGTATGCATGAGCATTTTATATATCTATGCTATAGACAGACTATCTGTCCCCCAAAATGTATACGTTAAATTATAACTCCCAGTGTGATGGTAGTTGGAGATATAACTATCACATAAAATAGACAGATGCCTATAAAAAAACAGATGGTGATATTAAGAACAACACATCTAACAACTATTCCTCACAAATTATAAACTGTCAATATTTATGTTGACCGTTAGGCTTCCTCCCACCTCCTATAATTCTGAAATGTTGAAAACTTTTTCATGTCCATTTACAAAAAAAAATCTTTATTTCCTCTTTTTTTTTTTTTTTTTTTTCCTCTGATCTTACTGGCCTTCTAGATGCCTAGAGCTTCATTGATCAGGACCATTTCTGACTATTCATTGTAAACTTTGTTCACTATGGAATTATTTCAAAATCCAAATTCTTTAAATAGATTAACTTTTAGGCATGGTTTGTCTGTAGTTTTTCTAGTTACGGCACAAGTTACTTGGGAATTCCCATCTGTATCCAAAGTTCAGCTGGCAACATGCCACAACTATTTTCTTAAGCTCCTTTTTTTCAAAGAAAAAAATTAGAAGAGAATTAACCCTAAAATATAGCAGTCATATTTTTGTAAACATCAAGATGACTATATCATTTGATATATATATATATATATATATATATATATATATATATATATATATTTACTGATTTTAGAGAGGGAGGGAGAAACATTGATGCAACATGTTTTTTTATTTTTATTTTTTTAATCCTCACCTGAGAAGTGATGATATTTTTCCCATTGATTTTTAGAGAGAATGGAAGAGATGTGGGAGAAGAAGGAAGAGAGAAAAACATAGATGGGAGAGAGACAAATTAATTGGTTGCCTGCAACCAAGATAAGTGTCCTGGATGGGGAATTAAACCCCCAACCCTTAGGTCTGAGGCAGGTGCGCTAACCACTAAAACACCTGGTCAGGGTACATCATGTTTTCTAATCCAATCTGCCAATTTCCATTTTTATTGTTATAGTTGGACTGTTTACATTTAGTGTTTTAATTGGTGTGTTTGAGATTTTTTTTTTGGCCATTTTGTTTCTGTTTGATCCTTCTCTTTTTCATTTCTCTCTTTTCCTTTTCATGTCCTCCTGTGAGTTACTTGGATTTTTTTTTTAAGAGTTCTATTTTGATTTAGCTATAGTATTTGGAGTATAACTCTTCATACAGATTTCATACAGGTTGCTCTAAGTATTACATTATATGTACGTAACACAACTAACTCATTGATGATCTTATTTTACCAGTTTAACTTAAGTCAAGTATATAAACCCTAGCTCCCTTTACTTTTCATTACCTTACACATTTATAATTGTATTAAGTATTTCTTCCACATACATTTAGAATCACAGTTGACAGTTTAAAATTTTTGCTTCAGTCATCAAACACAATTTTGAAAACTCAAGAGAATAAAAGCTTGTTATATTTACTCATATTTGTGCTTATTGTGTCCCTTCTTTTATATTCTTCCTTCCTTCCTTCCTTCCGATATTTTATGGTTCCATTTTATATTATTTCCTTTTTGTTTAGAGAAATTCCTTTAGCCACTCTTTGAGGATAGATCTCCTAAGACACAGCCTCTTAGTTTTTCTCTTGATTTTCCCTTCATTCCTGAAAGATATATTCCCCAGCTATCAGATTGTATTGACAATTCTTCCTTCTAGTTTTCATAGATTATGATAAAAAAAAATCTCGTTATTCTGTTGTTTTTTTCTCCTATACAGGAGATATTGTATTTCTCTGACTGCTTTCAAAATTTCTGTCTTGAATTTTCAGTGGCTTAATTTTGAGGTGCTTTGGCATTGATTCCGTTGAGACTCATTTGGTGTCCTATATCTGTAGGTTTATATATCTTGCCAAATTTGGGAAGTTTTCAGCTATTATTTCTTTGAGTATTTTTTTCATCCTTGTCCTCTTTCTCTCCTCCTTTTAGGAATCCAATGACATGAATATTAGATTTTTTGTTATAATCTCAGAGGTCCAGAGGTTCTGTTCATTTATGTTTAGTTTACTTGACCTCTGTTGTCCAGGCTGAGTAATTTCACCGGTAGCTACTCTTTTGTCCCTTCCATTCTGCCCTTGAGTGCATCCACTGGTCTTTTAATTTTGGTTATTGTATTTTTCAGTTCTGAAATTTCCATTTGATTCTTTTTTTAAATATATTTTTATTGATTTTTTACAGAAAGGAAGGGAGAGAGATAGAGAGCTAGAAACACCAATGAGAGAGAAACATCGACCAGCTGCCTCTTGCACACCCCCTACTGGGGATGTGCCCACAACCAATGTACATGCCCCTGACCGAATGGAACCTGGGACCTTTCAGTCCGCAGACCGACGCTCTACCACTGAGCCAAACCGGTTTCAGCTCCATTTGATTCTTGATATCATTCATTTCTTTGAGGAGACTTTCTAATTTTTTTCATTTGTTTCAAATATGTCTTTAGTTGCTCACGGAAGTATGTTATAAAGGCTTTTTTAAGATATTTGTCAGATAATTCTAACATCTAGGTCATCTTGATGTTAGTATTTTTTTATTGTCTCCATTTGGTATGAGATCTTCCTGGATCTTGATATGATGGGCGATTTCCTATTGCAACCAGGACTTGTTTTTAAAAATATTTTCTGAGACTGTGGATCTTATTTAAACCTCCCGTTTTATCTTATTCTGGCACGGCTCTGGCAGCAGAAGGCAGAACACCACATCATTATTGTTACTTGGTGGCAGATGTCCATATTCCCCACTTGTCCTTCATTGTACAAGAAGGGAAGTTCCTCATTACTGCTGGGAGGATGCAGCCATTGTGAAAGAACTGCACCACCCAGTGGGGAGGAGAAAGAATGCCTTATTATTTTTGGGTAGAAGTGCAAGTCCAGGCTTCCTACCTGGTCTCCACTGATACTGAGACTTAAAATGAGAGCAATGGCCAGCAGGGACCAAAGTCCTAGCTAGCTCCACGTGGCCTTCTCTGGTTTATCATTATAGACGGTGGGTTCTCAGCTCCCCACTCAGCTTTAAGGGGGAGGTTAGGAGTGACGTCTGGCTTGAGGAGAGTTATTTCCTTTTTATTTTAGTTTTCAATTATAGTTGACATGCAATATTATATTAGTTTCAAGTATAGAGTGATTATCATCTAAATGTCTTAGAGTATTTTTATGTTTAAATGAACTTTAAGAGTCATGCAGTCCAATCCTTTCATTTTACATATGAGGCCCAGAGAAATTAAATATATTGTCTATTTATAGACCATATTAAATATATTGTCTATTTATAGACCATAATTTTTAGTTAGTACAAGACATTGGATTCAAACTTAAGCCTGGAATTTGTACTTCATGGTTCTTTCTTTTTTACTACGTAATTTGTATAGCCACAGTTAATTCAGGAGATGAACCATCCAAAATATTTAAAATTATTTTGCTTTTTAGACAACTGTGTATTTGTTAATTCAATTGCCAAAACATAAATGTTTCACTCTAGCAATGTAAAGATGATATATAGCAAAATCCCAAAGCTTATGGAGCTATAAATTTAATAATAATTGTTTTATTCACATGACTTTTCATTAGATATTTCTTCTTTTCTCTTACAGATACCCCCAATATTTCCCCTAACATTTGCTCCTAAAACACTTCACTGTTTGAAGTTCAACAGGAAATATGCCATTTTAAGAAATGCTATCTTTTCAAAGCTATGTCTTAAATGTAGCTCATTTTTCATAGTTTCTGCCAATTTTAGCTGATTTATAATTTTCATTTTAACATGAGAGTTTTCATTTTAATATGTTATCATAATAGTTAAGTATATAATAGAACAATAATTTAATGTGTTGTTAATATAATAATTTATTGAGTATCTATTATGAACTAGACAATGGGCCAAGTACTAAAAATTATTAAAACCTAATCATGTCTTTTAGATGTTTATAGTTTGTGACATGACATAGATTTGCAAATATGCAAAATTATAATCAAGACTGTGCTATGGGAACACTATATATCATTCTAACACAGAAGATGAAAGCTAACAAAGCACTAACTTCCTTTGAACTTCTACTTTCAAGCACAAGGCAACATGTAAAAATTCTCCACAGTTAAAAAAGCTCAGGAATCTTGTTTCTAAATTTAAATCCACTATGGAAGAGAAAAGGGGATGATTTTCTTAAATTTTCACATAAGAAAGAAATACAGGCACCCAGAACTGGGGGGAAAAAAGTTACTTAATGTTAATCTACTTTGATAAAGATTTATATTCCTCTATGAAACCAGATGGTAAAGATTATATATTTTGATATAAAATGGGTAAATATGCCGTGGTGGAAAGAAAGGATTATGGAGAGAACTTTGATCTACAGAGGTGCTAGAAACAATTAAAGATATGAAAGAAGTAAGTATCACCAGCCCCAGATGGAGTTCCTGTGAATTCGACTAAGTGTTCCAAGACTTAGTTTGACAATTCCTCTAGCAGATGTTTTTAATCTCGGATTGAAAGCCCATGCGTTACCTGGATGCATGAAAAAGGCTACTTTGGAAGTGATGGCAGGGAAGGCATCAGGATCTTGAATCTGGTTCTTCATTTTTATTGATCTTTCTGACTTCAATGTCCATCAGCCAACAACCACTCTTTGGTGATTATCTCTGTAGGAGGCATAAAGACGGATGGGCATCACTTGAAATCATCTAAAAGGTATGAAAAGAAAGAAATCAAACATGGTTAAATATTTCCTAAAAGTATCCAGCAATCAAGTTTTACACTAGAACAAACAAATTAAAAAAAAATATACTTTCAACAGCAAAGATAAATTTTTAAGAAATGTAAATTAAGGTCTTTTAATAGGATAGACTTGGAGGTAGTATGTCATCCGTCTAAATGGCAGAACAGAGGAATTTCATCCTGACATGCCCAAATACTCTGGAATTTAATTTGAGAGACTAATGGAAAATTACTATCAGGAAAAAAATCTTGTCATGACTCAACACGTTGAGAACGTCTATTACTGCAGCCCGGAGTTTAGATGTAAGCTAAGAGTTAAAGAAAAAAAAAAAAAAAGATTTCATTCAATGATTAGTAGACAACATACAGCAAATAACTCCTTACTATTGAGTAATTTGAAGTGTATTTCCAAAGATATGGGAAATGATCAGTAGACATTTCGTTCACACTACTGAAGGTTTTTGTTAGCATCGTCCAAATCTTACTTGGCAAACAACAAATATATTCCTAGCTGAATGCAAATGTGTGAAATCCAAAAGGAGGCTCTCCCAGGCACAACCTACGGAATGACAAGGCAACTGTGAAACTTCAAAATTGTTAAAGTCACATTCCTTTGCTTTTGATAGGTAGCAATAGATTTACTAAATAAATCACAATAATAAAAATTTGCCAAGAATCTCTCTTTCTCCCTCCTTCCTCCCCCCGCCCCACCACCCCTTTCTCTCTCCTGCTCTCTCTCATTCTCATTCTCACTCACTTTTTTATTCCAGACACTTCCATTTGGAGGCCTAGAGAAATAAATAGTTCAGAGAGGAATTCCATGCTTTCTTTGGAAGGAAAATTCCCCAAGAGTTCAATAACGCTCTATAGAAACAGTTAGTGGTGGGAGGCCTTTCCTACTAAATTTAAAACAATATTATCAGGCACGCCAATTAAAATCCTTGTGGGATTGGGTGTGGTGATCGAAGCAGCTTCAGGTCACTATAGAACACAGAAAATGTTCAAAGCAAGCCTTTAAATGAAATCGGCTCTGCTTCTCTTCCATTTTAATAGGAAGGATGGTTCGTTCTTATGTCTTCTCTATTGTTGATATAACCTTCAAGTTTTGGCAACACGTCTCAGAAAACTGACCGCATCCCACCTTTTATTCCATGGACGATGAGGAAATGCTGATCTGGGTAAGTTTCTGAGGAGACAGAGAGAAGGTTCGTGAACCTTAGCATTATTATAGCTCCCAAAGCAGAATTGTTCCAAGAACAAGTTTGGATAGAGGGAGAGCACAACGATTTTCCATTTTAGAGCTCTATTTTCTAAGTTTCTGTACAACTGACCACCCAGAATAATAAATTGTTATAGTATAAATGGGTGGTATTGAAATATTTATGAATCTGTATAACTTAATAACAGGTCTAGTAAAGTAATTTGCTATATAAAGAAAAAGAAAAAAAAACTATTGTATTTCCATAATTATAAGCCATACTTATTTTTACATTTCTACCAGCAGTATGCAATTTTTTATAATTGATGTGTACCTTTGAGGTGAGACTTTTAAGAAAGGTGTCAGTAAATCACTGATGCCTTCCCATGTAATCCTACTTTTCAAAAAGTGTATTACTTGCTATCAAATGACATTTAATTTTCTATGGATTTTATTATTCTTTAATGCCTGTAATAAAAAGACTATGTGAAAATAAAATGGCAGATATTACATGATTGAATTTGGGAGATTCTCATATAACATACACACAGAAATACAGTTATGTCATCTTCAAACATCAAAGAGCTACTGTCCAAAACCTTAGGTTATAAAAGTAGGCTATGAGCCAGTGTGTTAGTCTGTTTGGGTTGCTATAGCAGAATACTGTAAGCTGAGTGGCTTATAAACAAGGGAAATGTATTTCCCACACGTTTGAGTGTGGAAATCCAAGATCAAGGCACCTGCCAATGTGGTGTGTGTTGGGTGGCTTCCTGGTTCACAGATGGCTGCCTTCTCGTTGGAACCTCACAAGGTAGAAAGGGACAAGTGAGCTCTCTGGAGTCCTATATTTTTTTTAAAAATGAGTACAATAAAACATTTTGATTTCAGAGAGGAAGGGAGAGGGAGACAGAAAGAGAAACATCATTGGTAACAGAACACTACTGATCAGCTGCCTCCCACACACCTCACACTGGGGATCAAGCCTGCAACCTGGGCATGTGCCCTGACTGGTTCAGAGGGTGAGGATCAACCACTGAGCCATGCCAGCCAAGCTGGGGTCTTTTTTATTAAGGCTCTGATTTAACATATGAATTTTGGAGGAACACAAACATCTATTTTACAGAATCCATTGAGAAGCCAAATTAGTGTTTTGGATCACACATAGGCCACATATGTTGTGCTTTTCTGTCCTAAATGTTTCCTTCAACCTTGAAAAAAGTTCTCTATTTATTTAATGAATTATCCTATATAACAAAAGCCTAATAGCTAAGTGTCCTGTCATCCAGTTGGCCGTTCAACTAATCAAAGCGTAATATGCTAATGATATGCAAAGGCTGCTCAACCACTTCCTATAACATGCATTGACCACCAGGCGGTAGGCAGTCAACTGGTCGACCAGTTGCTATGATGTGCACTTACCACCAGAGAGCAGACACTCTGATCAGTAGGTTAGCTTGCTGCTGGGGTCTGGCTGTTCGGGACTGAGCAAGATGGGCCAAACTTGACCTGGAGCCTTCCTGCAGTCTTTCTCTACTGTCCAAACTCCCACATTCCTCCCCAGAGGATTGTGCACCAGTGCACCCTTGGCCTGGCCTACACCCTCTTGTAGTCCATGACCCTTTGAGGAATGTTGGAGAGCCAGTTTTGGCCCGACAGCAGAATGACCAGTCACTATGACATTCACTGAGCACCAGGGGGCAAATGCTCAATGCAGGAGCTGCCCCCTGGTGGTCACTGTGCTCCAACAGGTAGCACCCTCCCCCCCCCCCCCCCCCCCCCGCCCCCCAGACCAAAGCCAGGATCTTGGCTGGCGTAGCACTAAGAATGCCCGACGGATGACTTAGGCCCACTCCTGAGCCATTCATCAGACATCCCTGGAGGGCTCCCAGACTGCGAGAGGGCACAGGCCAAGCTGAGGGATCTCCCCCACCCCACAAGTGCACAAATTTCATGCACTGGGCCTCTAGTATACATATAAGTACAGACATACACTGCTTAAAGACAGTGATACACTCTGGAAAATGTTGTTAGTTGATTTTGTCATTATGCAAATATTACAGAGTGTACTTATTCAAGCTTAGACGGTATAGCCCACTACACACTAGGCTATATGGTATGGCCTATTGTTCCTAGGCTCCAAGCCTGTACAGCATGTTACTGTACTGAATACTGTGGCAATTATAACATCATCATAAGTATTTATATATCAAAATATATCTAAACATAGACCATATACAGAAAAAGCATATATGAGACAAAGAATGGTATACCTGTATAGGGCACTTATGACAAATGACGTTTGTAGGATTGGAAGTTGCTCTGGGTGAGTCAGTTAGTGAGTGGTGAGTGAATGTGAAGGTCTAGAATAGGGGTGTCGAACTCAATCAGAGAAGGGGCCAAAATCTAAAATCCAGCCTAAATCGCGGGCCGAATGGTTTACTGAACAGTCATAAACTGACAATGTCATAAACTGACAGCGGAGTACAGTGATGACAGCACGGTGTGGGCCACATTGCAAGGCCTGGCGGGCTGGATTTGGCCCGCGGGACTTGTGTTTGACACATGTGGTCTAGAACATACTGTCAATCAATGTACTTTATAAACACTATACACAGGCAATACTACCTTTATAAAACAACATGAGACTAAATCAAGCACAAGATAGAATTATGAAATCAAGACATATGATAAATATAAGATGTATAAGGCTGCTACCAGCATAACATGCCATACTGTTTTACGGAAAATAAGTTTTTTATAAGTAGAAAGAATAGACTCTAAAATACTGATAAGAAGCAGAGTATAAATATATAAATCAGTAACAGTTATTGTTATCAAGTATTTTGTACTGAACATGATTTTCACATATTATAATTTAATACAACTGGCATTGCAGTAGGTTTGGTTACACAATGTGAGTAATGGGGTTTGCTACAACATTATGAGAGTGATGGCTTACTAGGTGATAGGAATTTCTCCACTCTTATATAATCGAATGGGACCACCATCATATTTGCAGTTTGCTGTTGACCGAAACATCGTTACAGGACATATGACTGTACAATACACCCACCTCCATGCACACACAAATAGAAACCTCAAATAAAAGACACTTTATGAGTCTGTTTTCCCTGGACTCATTCTCATCTTTATAAGTCTTAGATGACCTTTGAATATCTACCAACTCCCCTATCCTGCAAGTCCTGATTCAGGTACAGTTCAGATCCTGAGCTTTTCAGTTGGCGATTTAATTCCTGTTGGCCAAGTTCTGAAGCACTTGACAATGGAATACTCCTGCCTACACATCAGCACACTTACTGCCCTCAGTTCAACTACACATATTCAGTTCAGGAACAATAGCTCTCAAACACATGTACCAAAGGTAGTTGTCTGACTTCTACAAAGATAATATCTTGAAGATACAAACAATTCTCTAGAACCTGGCCCAGCCTTGAATGAGAACAGTATACCTGGCTCTTAGCACCTTTTCTAGTATTCAGAAGAGACACATAAACCAGCCATGTCTAAATGATCTTGTCAGGATTTCACAGACACAATGGAAACTTTTCAACGCTGTACCTCATAAAATTGTAACCCTGCTGATGAATGTTTATATCCCTTCAAGTGTGCCCTGGCTTTCCTAACAGGGATATTTTCAAAGTGTGCACATGGGGGCAACACCCCCATCTGAATCTCAATCTCCATGTTCTTTCTGCCAAAAAGATTTTGTGAATTTTCAACTTCTGTTTTTTCATTGCTAGAACGCTAATGATGAAACCTGGCTTGAAAGCAGTTTTGGCATTTTTTTCTAATGCACTTACTTTGATAGCTAAAAACGACCTCAAAGAATGATTAATACCTCGTGGGGGTCGCTGACATAAATCTGCCTGGTGTGCCCCATGCAAGTTTTTTTTAGAAGGAATGTTACAGCTGCAATGCTGTGGAAACCTGGTAACACTGACCACACCAGATATAAAATCTTCAAAAAGCGTAACTACGTAACCTGGACTTGAACTTGTTACCAACAAATGCAGTGAACTCTTGTTTCTAAAACACTTCATAATGTGCTGCAATACTACCAAGAATAAAACCCCTCTCCATGCTAACAACACAGAATGGGTGAATTTCTGGTGATTCTTATTTCTTGGGTCCCTTAAGCATGTTTTGGGTCCCATCTGAGGGAAGGGTCATGCAGTGAGGGTAAGGGGTGATAGGGTAAAGCTGGCATCAAAAATACATTAAAAGCATGTCTACACAGGGTCCTGAAACAAAATAATATGTTTGGTCAAAATGTTTGTGGGGGCAATCTTTAACGTGGTTGAAAGAATGATTATATGGGAGCCCTATATAGATAAATCAACTCATAAAAAGTCAAATCAAAGCCCCAACCTGACTAAATAAATAACTCTTTAGGAACATTTATGGTTATGCTGACATAGATTGCTTATCTTAGTGGTTAAGAATGTGACCTCCAGAGGCAAGTCATGCAGATCAAAACCCTGAGTGACCATGGGAAAGTTAATCTCCCCGTGCCTCAGTTTCCTCAATTGTAAAACGAAGATAATTCTAGTACCTACTTTACAGGATTTTCATGAGGATTTAATGACAATATTTCTAATAAAAGGCTTGAAAGAGTAGCTAGCAAATGTTTTGTAATGTTTAATGATTATTTTAGAATCATATAAGTGGTTTTATTAACATCAAATATTAACTGAATGTAAATATACTCTTATGGTGAGTGTTGAATTTACATAGCTTATTTCATACTTGATCTGCAAAGAACAGTCTCGCTATTGTGCTATGGTGTACCCATATGCGTAGTTCAACATTCAGCCAAAGAAGCTGCAAGGATCATAATAGGATGGAGATTAATATCACTAAGATGGAAGAGATTTTAGTTGTAATCCAACCTGGTTTTCTAGGATAGGAAACCAAGGTCCACAGAAATTAAGTGACTTTTACTAAGGAAACAGAATGTTTAGCAGAGCTGAACCTTGAATTTGGGTCTTCTGACTTTGTTCATAAGTAGAAAACTCAAATAGACAACTGAACATTTTCAAAGTACGTTTTAGTCATTGTATTATAAAAAAAAATGCTACATTAGCATAAAAATAATTGTGTAATTAACTCTTCTGATTCCTATCAATGACTCACCATTAAATATGACTGAATTATTTAGTAATTGCAATAACATAATTAACATTTGCATAGTTATTTAAAATAGAAAAAATGGTATAACAATATGATAAAATCATGTTTCCTATAGATGGACATTTATTTACAATTTTGTTTTTGTTATTAAAAACAATGCTATAATACATATCCTTAAAAATAAAAAATAAAATAGAAAAATGTTTGATATTTTCATACCATAAATACTATTAGTATAGAGTATATGAATTACTAAAAGATATAAACAACATATAAAAATAGAACTCTATATGTTGAAGAAGAGAGACAAACTGATTTTTTATCATGCTGAAGATATGGTTTTTCATGTAATGCTCAAAACAATCTCAATAGTAGTTGTCATTGAACTTATTTTTTGTGAATAAGTGAACTGAGGATCAAGATTATTAGTTAATTTTGTCTAGGGTCACACAATTAATGAGTGGCCAGATGAACTCAAAGCAAGGTTTCTGGCACCAATTTTCAACACTATTTCCAATATACTAGATTTCTGGCTGAGCTAATTCCATATATATTTATCAATTCTTTGCTTTGCCTTCTGAAAACATAAAGCTTCTTGGATATGATTTCTTTGCATACGCCAAATAATTTTAAAATGGTACAGGAAGTTCAACTGTATGATTTCCTTATGACTGATATTTCTTTACACAAGTAAAAGCTTCAAAATATAGTTTGAGGTTCCACAGTCTGGGCATCCTCCAGGAGCTTAGAAATGCAGGTTCTCAGCCCTCTGCCCAGATCTACTGAATTGGAATCTGCCCTTAACAAGCTCTCAGATGTTTTATATGTACACTAGAGGCCCAGTGCACAAATTTGTGCATGGGTGGGGTCCCTCTGAGTGGCCTGCAGGGATCGGCCGAAACCTGCAGTCCAATGCCACCTGCCACTGCTTCTGCTCATCCCGGTCCCACTTTGCCTGCTGTGAGCTTGCACTGCCGCAGTAGCGCTCACCAACCATGAGCCTGCATCTGGGGCCTCCCTATGGGAGTGACCTGTGGGATCAGGCTGAAACCAGCTCTCCAACATCCCCCGAGGGATCTCAGATTGCAAGAGGGTGCAGGCCAGGCTGAGGGACCCCACTGCTGCATGATCTGGCCAGGGAGGGACTGCAGGATGGATCCAGGGCAATGTAACTTACCGGTCGGAGCATCTACATCTGGTGTTCAGTGCATGTCATAACAGCCTTAGCATATTACACTTTGATTGGTTGTTCAGTTGTTCTGCCATTAGGTCTATTAGCATATTACCCTTTTATTATATAGGATTGAGCTTTGAAAAGCACCAGGCTAACTCACTATACATTTTAAAATGCTGCTCAGCCCAGCTGCATGGCTCAGTGGTTGAGCGTCAACCTATGAACAAGGAGGTTCCATTCCCGGTCAGGGCACATGCCTGGGTTGCCTGCTCAATCCCAAGCATGTAGGAGGCAGCCAATCAATGATTCTCTCTCATCATTGATGTTTCTATTTCTCTCCCTCTCTTTTCCTCTCTGAAATAAAAATAAATTTACATTTAAAAAATGCTCTCAAAGAAGCATGGAACATACTGTGGAATCTCAAAGGGAAGGTGGGGAGGGTGGGAAGAGATCAACCAATGATGAGCTTGTATGCATATATGCATAACTCATGGACACAGACAATAGTGTGGTAAAGGCAGGAGGGTGGTGGGAGGGAAGGACAGGAGCAGGCTAGAAGTGGTCAATGGGGACAAAAAGGGGACACATGTAATAATTTCAACAATAAAGATAAGAGTAAAATAAAATAAAATGCTGCTCAAATTCCCATTAATGATGTTAACAATGGTGGCTGCATCATACGTAAGGTTTATAACTGTCAATTTATGCTTCCTTCCCTTTTGTTTTTACATGATTCGTCAAGGAGTTTATCTGGTTTGGAGGAGTGAAAGAGGAAAAAATGGGGTACATTTATAAGAATTTCAAACAATAAAATGGAGTAGGAGTGACAGTTTCTCAAATCACTGAGGTATCCTCCCATGTTTCTCTATAATACACACAGACTATGTTGTTATTGGAATCAAACTTACCCTCTTAACTATGCCTTGGTCATTTTATCTTTTTTTTAAAATGTTTTTTTAATGATTTGAGAAAAAGAAGAGGGAAAAGGGAGAGAGAGAGAGAAACATCAGTGAGAGAGACATCAATCAGCTGCCTCCTGCGTGCCCCCTACTTGGGTGTGGAGCCTGAAACTGGGGCATGTGCCATGACCTGGAATTGAACCAGCAACCTTTTGGTGCATGGAGACAATGTCCAACTGAGCCACATAGGCCAGGTCTCAGCCATTTTCTGTTCAAATTGGGCATGAACTACAAAGTCAGCTGGGAATCCTGATGGACTTTTGGATGTAGATTATTTTTCTGTTTTCCACAGCAGTAAAGGGTGTATGGTGTGGAATAAATGGGGAAATGCATAAAACATGCCAAACCAGTCATGCACCTTCCATAAAAAATTAGGACAATGAGTTACTGTGTAGGTTGCATTTAATCTGTATCATGAAAGTAAAATAATAGTGGTTGGTAGCTACAGTATATATGTCTACACTTAACTTGATTGAGAGTGCTAAGAACAAATATTTCAGAAATGCTTTGGTGAGATATAATTTTGGAAACAAGTGGGAAATAATAAAAACATACATTTCTAAAAATAACATTTATTTTCTTCTATCATTGGTAACTTTCTCACCATATTTAAAAATGAAAAAAAGAATATTTTTTCAAGTGTCGAGAGAGAAATTTCTAAATATGGCTGTTCTCTGCTATAGTACAGGCATTTTCAATAAATCATGAGAAAACTTAAAAGACTATACACATAAAGTGACTTAGTCATCAAAATTGATTCTAAGTGTGATTTGAAAGAAAAATAAGAAGGCTGAAATGAATGAAATACATTATGAGGAGGTAAGTAGAATAACCAGAAATGGGAGGAAGAGAAGAGGAATGAGGTTTTATCATGAGAAGTCCTCTTTGAATGACATTAACGCTGATATTTGAGAGATGACCAGGAGTCTGTCAGGAGGAACAGGGGTTGAAGGTATGGGAAGAAAAGACGAGGAAGTAAGGAGGGGGAGGAAAAGAACCCAGTGCTGAGTCTTGACCTGAGACACCTGAAGTTTGGTTGAAGAAATAACTTACAAAGTAGAAAAGTAATGAGAACATAGAGTGATATGGGAAATTCTGAAGGCCTGCTAACAGAAAAATTAGAGTGTCTCATCCTGCTGAGAGATGACTTAAGGTAAGCACAGATTGTGTCCATTAGAATTTGAACTTGGAGTGGTGGGGGACATGAATGCCGAATCTCAAGGAAGCTGATGGGCAAGTGTCAAGTGAGGAGACACAAGAGGGGTAGGCAACACTTTTGTGATTGTTAGTTGAGCATGGTAGGATGGTGGTGTTAGAAAATGGAATATTAACTGGAAGAGGATATGGAAATAATAGATGGGTAATGAGCTTGCTTTTCCAACTTCGTTCTTTTATTGCTTCAATTATCTGTGCTCCCCTGAAATTTCATAAAAATATTAGGATAAGTTTTTCTATTTATGCTGAAAATGTCATTGGGATTTTGACACAAATTGCACTGAATCTAGAGATCTCTTTGGGTAATTTTGTCATCTTAGCAATATTAAATCCCAGGATCATGTATTGAAAAAAAAGAGGCTTTTTTTTTAAAGCTCACCCAAGGATATATTTATTGATTTGAGAGAGAAGAGGAAGAGAGAGAAACATTAATTTATTGCTTCCTATACATGCCTCAATAGGGAATCAAACCTGCAGCCTTTTGGTGTAGAGGACAACTTCCTGGCCAGGGTATGAGTTTCTTTTTAATGGGCATTTTAAACATTGTTTGAATGCAGATTCATTCATTCAATCAAATTTTCTTAATTTATCAAATAGTTTATTGAGTGTCTACTATGTGGTTGGCACTATTTTTAGTAATGGTAATTAGAGGCAAGATATTTAGCTAAGGTTAGTGACCTACTAGGAAGATATTGTAATAATCAAGATTGTAGCTCAGATCAGCTGAAGAGGATCTGAGAAGTGGTTAGATTCAGAATCTCTTTTTAATGTAAAGAGGACTCACTGATGGATCAGAGATAGAGTGTGAGAGAACAAGGGGAGGAAAGCTTGACATCAAAGCTTTTAGCCCAATGAGGAGTTGCCATCAAATAAGATGAGGACACTGTAAATGGAATATGATCTTTTAGGAATAACTTTAAAATGGGGAAAAGATACCAGCTATATATGAGAGAGGTAGGAGATGGGAGGACTGAAGGAAATGTGCAATGTAAACCTGGGAATACAATAAGAAATGAATTTGCTTGGAAACACTTGATTGTATACCCAGTTGAGGTTGTGGTGATGAATCTATTAGTGACATCAACTTTCCATCGTTGCTCACCTATATGCATTCAGAGAAACAGACAATGGACATCTGGCCTCATCCAGGATGGGATATAGACAGTCAAGTGTTACAGAGGGAGAAAAAGGAAATTTGCTACTGAGAGTCTATAATGATGAACTATGATCCAAGTAGCATTAAGAGGGAAGTGAAGAGGAACCAAGATATCAACAATACATACATTTATAAGATTTAGTAATCAATACATGTAATCCTACTACCAAAAATTTGCATTGACAAATGTGCCCATAAATTAGTTAAGTTGCTGGTAATAGTGTCTAAACTAGTGATTCTAGATATTATTGCAGAATGTAAATACACTTGCAAAGTTCAAACTCTTTTGTTTCTATTCCTTGAGACTAGTGGACTTAATAGTAACTTCTTACAGAAATAAATTGTCATCAAGTATAAACAGAACATAATTCTTGAATTGTGAATGGTTGTTTGCTGGTATTATTTAGTTCTTTCACTCTCATATGTAGACTTAATTCAGTGATTAATTGAAATGCGTGAAGACAGCTTGCATTGCCTTGGCAGCTTTGAAGGATTTACATGCTACTTCTAGAGAGCTGTATCAAATGTGGATTTAATCAGAAATCCTTATCCAAGAAAATTCTATAGGAAATTAGACTTTCCTAGTTCTGGTGCTGGTTTGGCAGGAAGATTTAGGCTCTTTGTTTTTATGGTTTCAACATTTCATTATAGAAGGCCTTTCCCCTAAGTCGATTGCCTAGGTGACAGCTAACTCTACTGAGTTATATTCATCAAACAGAGACCAAATAGGACTTACAACCTCCTCAAGACTAGATAGAAAGCATGAAGGGTCAGTTTGGATAAAGACGTATTTCCCATAACCATTAAAACTTTATCAGAACCAGATTCTGAAGATCTAGATACTAATTCACTTTTCTCGTAGGGTATTTAGTGCTTATTTATTAAAACAAGGAAAAGGTTGCCATCACATATCTGATAATTCTAAAGATTACATTAGTTGGTGTCAAATTTCCCAACATTTCATCTGGTTCCAAGTCTGTCATGCCACGAATTCTCTGTTCATGCAAGAAATATCTTTGAATATAAGTATCAGAAGAAACATATTTTCTTTAAACATTTCTGCCTAATATGGAGGAATTAGACTGCTTTTTTATTTTGGAAGCTTTCAACTAACACCATTCTCAGGCATCAAGTTTATTGAAGGTGGGAAGATGCTATTTGGGTTTTTCTGATGTTTCCTCATAATTCATGTTGTGGACTTGCATTAATATCTGTTTGAGGAGAGTAAGCAATTCTCCACTACAGAAAGCAAGTATAAAACTGGACAAAGTAGAAAAACATTAAATATTCCAGGGTACTTCCAAGTGACCAAAGACATACAACAAAATGAGATGTGTTACTCTTGAAAAAAAAATGCTACTAGATTGGGGGAAACCAATGATAATTCCTGCCTGGGGACGCCCCCAATCCCACTGCTCTAGCTCACACAGCGAAGTCTGAAGCTTTATAAGTGGTGGGTGATGGTAGACTCAGTTCAGGGTTGTTATCAAAATGCAGCAGCTTTACTAGAAATGCTGGTGGACTCATTCAAGGCGGGGGGGGGAGGGGCAATAGATTGATATACAACAGTCCATTCTCTCCTACATAATAGCAATGTATGACTGGAATTTTTGTGGTGATAAAATGTCCTGTACTTTGTTTAGGGTATACATTTAATAAATGTGTATACATTTTTATTAAATGTATACTCCCTGTACAGTGTATGCATTTAATAAAAATTAAGATGTATACACTTAAAGATTAAAATAAGTGGCTTACGCAAATTATTATCAATACAGTTGATAACAATCATATGTATTATTGTTGAAAATATCACAGAAATGATGTACATTCTCAGTCTATTGTATTAGGAAATATCCGGATCACAGTTTTACCTGAAACTGAAAGTTTCATCTCCAATTGTAACATTTTTTTTCCTCCATTTGTAATTGGTAAGTGTCTTGGGAGAACCTTTGAGACTATTCAAATATCCTATTTTATTAAACTTTCACCCATTGTTTTAGCAACAACTGATGATTTCTGCCTGCAAAAATTATTGCTGTGCTAATTATGATTTTATATTTCCTTATTGCTTCCACATTTATTGGTTGGAATTCTACTGTATAGAACAGCTGTCCCTTTTCCTTATTTCTTTAGCCATTTATTTATATATATCAGTATGAACTCATGGATATTCATTTTATTCCATGGATTTTATTTAATTTGTTTCTCAAATTGGCCCAAATCTGACCATGGCAGATTCTTCCAAATTGGTTCCTGTGTCCTTTCAACATACTCACCCCAAAACTATTTTTAGGTAACTCGTATTTTCTGGCACCAGATTTTCCAGGCTCATCTCACATTTTCCATGCCTCCATCCTGGAATGAGCCAGTTTTCCAAGGACCCAATACCTTTTAACAGAATAATTAGAAACCAAGATGTGAGTGCTAGCTATGCTTATTGCTACTGGGTCTCATTGTTTCTAGGCTTGCTTAGTAGACAGAGCTGGGAAATACAGTATATGTATAATTCTGTACTGGTCAGGATTCTCCAGAGAAACAAAACCAACAAGATCTATTTGTTTGTTTGCTTGTTTGTTTGTTTGTTTGTTTTTATGTATGCATTTGTGTGTGTGTTTGCACAGAGATAGAGAGAGAGAGAGAGAAAGAGACAGAGATGGAGATGGAGATAGAGAGAGATAAAGAGAAAATTTATTTTAAAGAATTGTCCCTCACAGTTTGAGGGGCTGGCAAGTCCAAAATCTACAGAGCAGGCCAGCAGACTAGAGACCCAGGGAAGAGTAAATGTTGCAAGTCAAGTCTAAGGTCAGTCTGTTGGCAGAATTCCTTCTTCCTCATGGGACCTCAGTTATTTTGTCTTCAGGCTTTTTAAGGCCTTCAACTGATTAGATGAGGCCACGCACAACTCCAACTCAGGGTCACTTTCAGTTTATATTTTTTTTCTGTTCCCACTGTATGTCTGGTAATGAATAAAATTAAACTCCTTGTTTCTAATAAATAATACATGCTATCTGTTCTTGAGCAAACTCTAATGAATCTCTTATTCATCAGTTATTCCTTACCTATATTCTACAGCAGTTTTTATAAACATTTTCATAAGTCACATCCCCCATATTATCAATTCCTTTATTGGCCTTTAAATATAGGATGTGAAATCACCTCTCGCTAAAATCAGTTAATATCTACTAATTAATGAGAAGAAATCAGAATTTAAAATACACAGACAAAATAAAGTTATTTTTTAATTAACAGAAGGCATAGATTTTATTGAAAAAGAGCTGAAAAAATTGGTTTAGTTAATTTACTGTTCCTTAAGATACATTTAAAAGGAAAAGGATGGGGGATAGGAGGACTAGCTTTGTACAATGATGATGCTAACTCAGCCCTCCCAGTGAAAACGGAAATGCTGCTTTTATGACAAAACACCGTCTAGCATAAGAAAATTCTAAATGTAGAAAGGAAGTTGACCTTTAAAAGAAAACCAGTAAAGTAAGAAGTTAAAGCCTTTTTTTATTTTTTATTTTATTGATTTTTTACAGAGAGGAAGAGAGAGGGATAGAGAGTTAGAAACATCGATGAGAGAGAATCATCGATTAGCTGCCTCTTGCACAGCCCCTACTGGGGATGTGCCCACAACCAAGGTACATGCCCTTGACCAGAATCGAACCTGGGACCTTTCAGTCCGCAGCCCGACGCTCTATCCACTGAGCCAAACCAGTTTTGGCAGAAGTTAAAAACCTTAACAAGTACCTTCTTTTAACAATGACAACTATGTTCTCAAGAGATGATTCACCAACATGCAACTACTAGCTAGAAATTAAGAACTAGTACCTAGTGTTCTGGGGGAAACTCACAGGCTCACACTGAAGAGGAGTAAGAGGGATTTGCTGGCAAAGGGCCTAGTCCCCAACTTTCCCCTCCTGGGAACCACCCTGAAATAGCAGTGTATCATAATGTTAAAGGACACTTATTTTTTATTGGAAGTTGAATTTTAAATGCATACAAATCTCCTATATTTCTTTAGAATTGTGTAGGATCCTTCTATTAATGTATTCCCCATCCTCAATGAGATACCAGAATACCACTTTTATTTCCATATTTTCAATTAGGTAGTAAGTTGACAACAATGAACTAAGTCTTTTTCTTCTTCTTTTTAAAATGTTTACTTTTTAATTTTTTGCCAGGTTCTGAAATTACAGCCCAGATAATCTTTTAGTCAGTGGCTGCTTCCTTATTGTTTGAGAACCATGCTTTTTTCAAAAAGCTAGAATTTTGTGTCAGAGGCATAGTCCCACCTATCTCATAGAATAATTTGACTCTCTCTAATCTTTTACTAAGGATGATGTCCTAGGGTCATGATTTGATCAGATGGTATTTTACTGAATTAGCTAAATTAGATATATTCAACTTAATGTTCTTCAGGTTTGAACAGAGGTGGTAAGAGTAAAACATCTTTGATTATGATTTAAAAAGCCACAGACTGACTGAGGGGTGGGGGAGAGGGAGAGGAGAGACGAGAAGGGAAAAACCAAAGAGCTTATATACTTACTAGAGGCCTGGTGCATGAAATTTGTGCATTGGGGGTAGGGAGGGGGTCCCTCAGCCGGCCTGTACCCTCTTGCAGTTTGGGACCCCTTGCTCCTTACCACTCATCATCATTCTGCTCCTTACCACTTTGCTCAATGCTCCTTAGTGTTGCTGCGGAGGCTCCCGCCACTGCCACTGCACTTGCCAGCCATTAGCCCAGTTTCTGGATAAGTGGCACTCCCGCTGTGGGAGCTCACTGACCACCAGGGGGCAGCTCCTACCAGTCATTCCACCTTTCGGTTGATTTGCATATTAGGGTTTTATTATATAGGATATCCATAGCCTGTGGACACAGACAATAGTGTAGTGAAGGCCTAAAGGGGGGTTGGGGTTCAGGACTAGGCAGAGGGGAGTGGAATGAGGGACATCTGAAAAGCTGTCAACACTAAAAATATATATTGAAAAGTAAAATAAATAAAATGGCACCAAGACTTTTGCTTTTCAATAATGTTAGCAACTAAATAGAAGCTTCTGTTTTTATTATATATGCTATTTGCATAGATGGGGAATGAAGATTAAAAGATGACACAGATTGTTAAATTCTTGACTGGAGTTTGATTTTGATATTTTAATCCAAGCTATGGCTGATTCTAGGACTGAGTCAGGGGATATACAAAATGAGCTTGGACGATCTTGTAGTACCAACGATTCTACAGTGTTGGAGGCGATGAAATAGGGGGAAAGGAGGATGCTGAGACAGAGGAGCAACTAAAGGAGCTGCAAATGGCCAAAGCTGACAGCATTGGAGCAACAAAATAAATAATACTGTATTAGTTATAAAATAAACATTCATGAGTGCACAGTGATTGGAAAAAAGTGATTGAATAAATAAATAATAGAGAGAATAGACACATTTCCCATGCAGAGAAATTCCAAATAATTTATGTAGATCCTCACAGCCAAAGAGGTGGATCATACTTCTTACCCCTTATATGTAGGTTGCATGTTGTTAGTTCATTTCAAAGAACTAACAATATGAAACCTACACACAGAAAGGGGGAGACAAATAATTTACAATGGAAAAATATGACAGACTTTATAACTGGTGTCAATTTGTCTCTGTAGCCTTCCTCCCCCAAATCCATGACCCCAGTCTAATCATAAGAGAGACCTCAGACAAACCCAAATTGAGGGACATTCTACAACATGCCTTATTAGTACTCCTCAATACAGAAAGTCCATGAGAAACAAGTGAAGTTTGAAAAACTGTCAGAGCTAAGAAGAGGCTAAGCAGACATGAAAACTAAATGTAATAGGTATCTTGGATGCTATCCTGAAAGAAAAAAAAAGAAAAAAAAGACATCAGCTAAAAATCTAAAAATTTTTATAAAGTATGGACTTGATAATAATAATGTATCAATACTAGTTCATTAGCTCTGGCAAATGCATCATACTAATATAAGATGCTAACAATAGGGCAAACTGGGTATATGAATAATATCTTTGCAACTTTTGTATAAATCTAAAATTATACTATAATAAAAATGTTTGTTGTTAATAAAAGCTAAACGTCACATTTAATTTTGACTACATCCTGAGTAGGATGCTCATATCCTGTAACACAGTCATCAAATATAATTTATCTTGAAAAGGATTCGACAAACTTTTCAAATGCATGCGCTTTAACCGCTGGTGAATGAAGAACAATGATGGCACAAATATTTCCAAAAGGTTGTTAACACTACAAGCCATTTCCTCAAGAAACCTGCAGTTTGATCGTTCACAGTTCAGTAGCGGTCTCAGATTTTATGATAATACAGGTGGCTATTAATTTCACAATAAAAGCAAATCTCCTGAAAATCTTAAAACTTAATCGTTTCATCATCTTTAGACCAGCACCATGCCTCTGAAGTAAATGGCCCATTTGGTTATTCGCCCACTCCCTCGAGTCTTTCACAGAGCTGAACACAAATCCAGTCACCAATTCTATCAGCTTGACAGGATCAGAATCAACGTTTCAACATTTATTTGTACGATCAAAGCCTCAAATTGGAAGAACTGCAGGTTCCATATGAAACTAATATCCCCTTGAAGGAGCTGCTGGAAAGATCCGACCCAATTATAACAGAAGTCAAATTCCCAAGCTTTTCACAGTAGCGAGGTTGTCATTCAAGTAGAGGAGCCAAATACAACCCTCTTGACTTGGCAACACCATCACTTGGACTGTCTGTCTTTTTGCTTTGGGACAGCAGGGGCTATTGAGCTGCTTGAAGATGTTAGGACTGCACTTGTGAAATAGTTTTAGTAGCACTTGTGCGTATTGGGACTATGAAAAAGATTCTGTATTTAAAATGTGAAATCAATTTGCTTTAACCCCGAACAATTCATATCCCAGCTGCTTTCTGTAATGCTAAATCACGCAAGCATAAAAAAGCCTATATATGCCGCATTATTCTTTGAATGAAATGGGGCTATGAACAATGAGTACTCATCACAAACCAACAGGTCATTTGTGCTGATTCTCAGTGGTTGGGGGAACGAGAGAATGCCTTTCTGGTTGTGTGTCACTTGAAAAAATAAATATTTGATAGATCTGTTGTGGAAAGAAGAATTTCAAATTCTGTAAAATAGAGTGAAAAAGAATTGCATGTTAAAGCCATTGGGAAATACTGTTGAATTCGGGTATTGAGCTCAGACATAGGAACACTGATTTTTCAGGACTCCATAACTTCTAGAAATGGCCACTTCCTTTTGGGTCCTCCTCTTCTGACCAAGAATTACTGTGACTTTTCTGATTTAGGATATAAATTATGCGTCTCATTTTATCTACTTTAAAGCACATGTACTATATTTACCCATGAAATATTTTCTTAGCTTAGCTTCAAAGGAACAGGAAGAAGAAATTAGAGAACTGAGTTTACATTTCTAGTCATAGAATTCAAGTGTCACCTGGACCCCAGGAGCTTTAGGAGTGGGTTGACTAGGATATGGAGGGAATAATTCTTCCCACTTGAAAAATGTTCATTTTTTTCATGATTAGAAACCACCAGGCAAACTAAAGGAATCTGGCACGCTGAGTAATATATGATGTGTGTGTGTGTGTGTGTGTGTGTGTGTGTGTGTGTGTGTATACATATGTGCGCACCTTTTATACCAACTAAGGGCACACTGGTCAGAAGAGTAAGATTTTTGAGGTTGTAATGTCCTAGAATATAAACTTAGGCTATCACATTCCTGCATGTTTAATTTTGACAGAGACATATTTTCCTAACTTCCTCCCTCCACTCGTTTTCCATTTTTCACCGATAATTGTAGGGAAGAAATGGATCTAGTTTCCAAGTCTTACATTACTGTAGACTCTACAGCAGCCCTTTCCCGGGGCCTGTTTACCCAAATTAAAGAATAGAAGGAGAGATTAAGTGGAGGAGGTCAACATAAGAATGGAGAAAACATTGGCATGGGAAATAGGGGTTCCCTTCTGACAAATGAGGTCTAATTGGCTTCCAGTGTAAACGGAAAGAGCCTGGGACATGAATAAAAAAAACAAAACCTGAAGCCTTGTTCCAGGATGCCACCAGCATTCTGGAATGTATGATTTTTAAGAATGCCTTCAGCTGAAAAAATTCTATTATCCTGTTATCTAATCTCTTTCTATTATCTGACTTTTCCCATTCTTATTTATTTATTTTTTTTTTAGGATCTGAAATATGGTCACTTTAAGCAAATATCTTTGATTTATATTAGTGTTAGTTCACCAAGTTAACTTAATATTTTTTGGATTTATAAATGATTACATAAAATTTCCCTCCCTCATGTATATCATATTAACTCACTCAGTTTTTAATTCAAAGAACATGAATTGCCTACTGTCCATAAGGCACTATAGGATATAAAGATGAATAAAATCCAACCTCCACCTTTTGCCCTGGCTGAGTGACTCAATAAGTGAGTCTATCATCCCATACACTAGAAGGCTGTGTGTTTGATTCCTGGTCAGGGCATATACTTAGGTTGTGTAATTTATTCATGATTAGAAACCACCAGGTTCGTGTCACAGTCGGGTCCCATATGTGAAACAGCCAATCAATGTTTCTCTCTCACCTTTTTCTTTCTCTTTCTCCCTCTCTCTTTCTCTCCCCCTTCCCCCATTCTTTCTCTAAACATATTCTCATTTGAGGATTAAACAAAAAAACAGATTCCATCCTTAAGTAGCTCAAACTCCTATTGGCACAGAAAAAGAAAAGAAAAAACAAAAACAAAAAAACAAGCAAAAAGTCTAGCAAAAACACATATCCATGTGATAAGCAGTGGTGTGCTGGTACAGTTAAATATCTTCTCTGAAAGGCAGTAAGGAGAGGCAATCACAGGTTTGTGGGATTTTCTCACTTTCCATGGCGTAAATATTCCCACCATGGTCAACTTCCAGATACCATTGTAATATTACTGAGTGTGGAGCTGGGAAGAGAGTCATACAATTGGATCTGATCAGCTGGCTCCAGCATGCCCCTAAGTTAGATAGGAAGTTTACCATAACACTACAGGTCCATAGAATACGTAGCCAGAAGGCAGACATCTGACTTTATCTATATAGTCAGATCAGGAAAATATTTTAGAATAGGGAATCCTGGAGTTATGATTGATTTCCTGCCTCCTGCATGTCCCCTTCCCCTCAACTGGAGATGAAGCCTGCAACCTAGGCATGTGCCCTGACCAGTAATTAAACTGTGACCTCCTGGTTCATAGATCGATACTCAATTACTGAGCCATGCCAGTTGGGCCTGGAGTTGTGCTTTAAAGAAAATTAGGCATCAGTCAATTGAGAAAAGTAGAGAAAAGTGTTTTATGCAGGAGCAACAGCATTTGCAATGCCAGGAAGAGTGACTTCTAGACCAGAGGTGGGTTTAGTTTTTCTTAAAATGCTAAAGAGTATATAGCAGGCTTTGAAGACCAAGAGAGAAAAAAAGGAGGATATTTCATATAACTATAAAATGCAGCCGTTAAAGAATATAACAGAGATCCAAGATGGCTGCCAACAGGACAGCAGGCTGCAAGACAGTGTGTGAATGAGAGAACAAAAGGAGAGTGTGTGGATAAATACAGGAGAGTCTGTATTTGTGAGTGAGGGACAGCTATATTCCAAGAGACTGTTAGGGACTGGTGGACTGGGCACCCCTGACTGGGCAGCATCTACTGCTGCTTGAAATCTCTTCTGGAACAGCCCGCTCTGCTGCAGAGACCATGCCATCTTGAAGGGGGAGAGGGACTGTAATCTGAAGCCCTTCTTTACCTTCAACCAGGGAGGCCTCTGATACCTCCTGGTACCCTACAATTACAACTACAACTACAACACCCTGGGACCCTACAACATGGTGGAACATGGATATACTCATACCATCACCCTTACATAAAGCTGGAAATATGGGAAAAATAATATTCTCTAATGTGACTCCTTTACCTTGAAAACAGTCAAGTGCTTGGTACACTGTTGAAGCAAAGACATGCATGGACCAAATCTTGGAGGATACCCTTTTCGTGGTTTTAGCATTTTAAAAAGGTATAAAAGCCTTTAGGGGCTACATTCTCAAAGGACCTGACAGTCTCTCCCTATAAGTAAAGAGGGTCGTGTTGTACCAGAAAGTAAGGAAGTACTCAGAACTGGATGGACACCTATCAAAAAGGCACAGGAGCTAAGATGAAAAAATTCCCAATGGTCAACAATGGGAAAAATCTGAGTGAAAAAAATAAATGAATAAAATATTATTAGATGATAACCACAGCATAATATAAAAATCCACAAGTTCATAAAAGTTGAATAAACAAATGAAAGAGAAAATATAGCTCTTCCTTACTGAAATAAATAAGAATTATAAAGATAGAAGAAATGAAGCAATAGAAATTCACTTTTAGAATACAGAAATAATCACTGCAAGCAAAATCTACCAATGGAAGCAAAAAGTGGTAGGTCAAAGCTTGAAAAGAATTAGGGTATTTGCATAATCTCAAAGTATCTCTCCCAGGACATTTATTAATTACAAAGACAAAACCTAGTGGAAACCACTTTAACCAAGTGATCAAGGCCAACATCACCAGTTGTATGACAAGTCAACATTATGTACACTCTCAGTTGGCACAGTGAGATTATATTAATTTTGTGCCATTCTTGCCAAAATATACACTCTCAAACAAATTATGAGAAAAAACAACAAGTAAAACAAATGGAAGAACATTCTATCTGACCAGTATTCTTCAAATATGACAAGGTCATAAGAGACAAGGAAATGCTGACAAACTGACAGACTGAAACTCATTTAGGAAACATGATGATTAAACGCAATGTGGCCCTAGCATTGGCCCGAGGACTGAATGGTTCCAAGTTCAATTCCAGTCAAGTGCACCTAGGTTGCAGGCTCTATCCCTGGCCCTAGCTGGGCCTTGTATAGGAGGCAACCAATTGATGTGTCTCTTTCACATCAATGTTTCTCTTTGTGTGTTTTTCCCCCTACCTTCTACTCTCTAAAAATCAATGGAAAAATATCCTCAGGTGAGGATTAACAACAAAAAATATTAAATGCAATGTAGTACCTTCTTGGATTGGACCCTGGAACAAAAGAAGGACATTAGTAAAAAACATACAAAAACAAAAACAAAACTGGTGTAGACAATAAAGTCTACTTTTTTTGGAAACTTTTCTGAAGTCTAAAATTATTTTAAGATAAAATGGTAAAAGAGAGAAAAAGAGAAAGAGAGATGCTGAATTAACATTTTTAATTTACATTATATTTCCCTTTGCTGGGTCTTATTTGTTTTGCTTTCATTTATTTTCCTTCCCATAAGGATCATAGCTTTAATTACAAAGGAGGGTATATTAGGATCGAAATTGTTAATCATTTAGTCCATCTCCAACCTGTTTAAGGCAGTTATTCGAGTACCTACTGTACACAAGGGCTAATTTAAAATACATGTTTTTATTGATTTCAGAGAGGAAGGAGGAGAAATAGATATAACTATTAATAATGACAGAGAACCATTGATCAGCTGCCTCCTGCATGTCCTCCTCTGGGGATTGACCCATAACCTAGGCGCTAATGCCTTGACCTGGAATGCAACCATGACCTCCTCATTCATAGATCAATGCTCAACCACCATGCTATACTGGCCTAGCATAAGGGCTAATTTATAAGATCCCAAGAATTATTCAATGGAGTACATATAATTTTCCTCATTTTACATTCACTAAAATAGAAGACTCGTGAGAATAAGAATTTTTCTCTTTGTTCACTGCTATATCTTTAGCCTCTAACATATTTCATGTCATACCTAATGAAGTCAATATCTGTAATAATAAAAGCATAATGTGCTAATTAGACCAGACAGCCGAACAACCTTCTGGACATTCTTCCAGAGGACCTTCCGGATGAAGCTGGGGCTGCAAAAGCCAAGCCCCTTGCACAAATTTCATGCATTGGGCCTCTATTTATGGAACAAATAAATGAATGCATGAGGTTTAAAGAGATTAAGGATCTTATCCCCAGAGCTGGAAAATGGAAAACCTCATTTTTATCCTAGGAATATCTGATTATGAAGACAAACTTTTACCCACTGTATAGACAACCTGGCTCTTAATATATATTTAATGTATATTTTTATTAATTTCAGAGAGGAAGGGAGAGAGAAAAAGAGAGGAACATCAATGAGGAGAGACAATCATTGACTGGTTGTCTCCCACATGCCCCACATTGGGGATCGAGCCTGCAACCTGGGCATGTGCCCTGCCTGGGAATTGAACTGTAACCTCCTGGTTTATAGGTTGACCTCCCTTCCACTCTCTAAGAGCCATGCCTGCCGGGGGGCAGGTCTTAAGAACTTAAGAGACAAAATAGTTGCAACACATTTTTGTGGTCATCTTCATCTATACTAGTCAATCCATAAAGACAGGAGAACCAGGAAATGCAATAAGTCTGTTAGTCTGACTGCTGCAAAGCTTGTTTTTTTATTTTATTTTATTTTTACCCATTTGCTCAAGCAATTAAAAAGTGGAAATGTCTAGAAAGCACCTAGCAATTTCTCAGCAATCCAGGGCTGCACATTGGGATGACACAGAAATATATTTTCAGAAATGGCACACAGAGCAGTACCACAAGGGTATGGCTTCCACTTTAAACAGTAGCAGGACATTGCTGATGGTTTTGGCGAAATTTTATTCACCTTCCATACAGTAGTTTCATGGAATTTTCTCCAAGCATTTGGCTGAGTTTATTTGAATTTGTCTGAAAGGTTACACTGGAATAATATTTTCATTTCCTTACCACAGAACGTGACAATTAATTTAAATCACATCTCATATTTTAGCATTGTAGCACATTTGGGACTAGATATTTTATTTCTGTGTTACGTTGGAAAAGATTCTACTGCAAATGTAGGGCATGGATCATGCAGTGGAAAGAGCTCTGTTCTGAAAATCAGAATGGAAAGCTCTGTGGCTGCCTCCACTCTGGTTGTGTGACCTACAGCAAGTGTTTCAAAATGTATTGGAGACTCAGTTATTGCACTTCCAAAATGGAACCAACTTCTCGGCCTTTTCACAAAAAGCTGTTCTAAAAGTAAACTGATAAAATATATGTAGAGATGTCTTATAAATTCTAAATCACTATTTTCAAATGTAAAAATAAGTGAGAATTCAGGAAATAGCATATCTGTATAAGGAAATAATTGCAAATCCTTTACTAATGTATCTTTTATGTTTTTAACTTGTAAATATTTTGCTCGTGATCGGGTTACTATATTTTTCCTTTAAACTATTCAATTTTGTTCTTCTACAGTAAATTTTTAAATTGTTAGTATTTATATAAGTTTTCTAATATTTTATATATTTTCATAGCCTAGAAACTGTTCCTGAATGTTTTTTAGAATAGGCCAATATCTTTACTTACAAACTTTTACCCTTTTTGTTTTGTCTTGTTTGTTTTAAAGACATAACCTTTTAAGATTATATTATGAAAGGCTACATCTTTAAAAATAAAAAGCATCTAATCAAAGATTAATTTCCTGGTAATCATTAAGTTACTTTCATGATTGCTCAGTCATTGAAGAGTAAGGATGTAAGTTGATTACCAATATCTACTGGCTGCCACAAAAATTCATCTAAATTAATTAATTCAAACTTAAAAAAAAAAATTCTCGCCCTAGCCGGTTTGGCTCAGTGGTAGAGCATTAGCCTGCAGACTGAAGGGTCCCTGGTTCCATTCCCAGTCAGGGCACATGCCCAGGTTGTGGGCTCGATCCCCAGTAGAGGGCATGCAGACATTCTCTCTCATCGTTGATGTTTCTATCTCTCTCTCCCTCTCCCTTCCTCTATGAAGGCAATAAACATATATTTAAAAAATATATTCTGCTAGTAAATATCAAGGAAATAAGTCTAAGTCAGATGCCTTGGATTCAATGCCATCGGGGCCAGGCAACGTGAATGAGTAAAGCAGGTCAGGGAGACCACAGTGAAGGCTGGGGAATTCTTGCTGACACTGAGGAGTACGCTCAAGCTCAGCTCTGAAGATCTTTGATCCTTTGGAAGAGGTTGAGAATGAGATTTGCAGTGAAATCTTAAATCTTACAAAGTTGTAACTGATTTGAATCTTTATGAATCTTTTGCATGGGCCAAAAAAGTAGTCTATAGTGTCACCAGTTTGGGATCTCTGTTTTTCCCTCTCATCACTAGTGATCCATTAACCTTGGTTATGGAGAAGTTATTGAGTTAGACATTTTAGATTGTAGAGTCACTTAGCATTATTCAATGAGAGAGTAATTTTAAGAGCCTCTGTTATTAAAAAGTAAATAAATAAAGTAATATTGCAATCCAGTATCATTGGCATTAAAAAAGAGATCTTTGCTTTACCGAAAGAGAAACCTTAGGAAAATAAATAAGTACTAAGCTATGCTGCCACATTTACAGTAAAATTAAATCTACAGATATGCAGCAATAATATGTCATCCTCTCGCTTACAGGCCTTGCATGCTTCCACATTTCTCTTTACTTAAAGCCTCTCAGAATTTAATTATAGAACACTAAACAATAAATTAAAGGTAAGTGAATAAACTTCATATTGGTAAACCCATATGACGTTTCTCAACTCACTACCAAAGTCCCTCAATTTCCATTGACTCAAATAATTAATTTTGATAAAAAGAAAAAAATGAACTGCTGTGTTTGGGCTTAGTGACACACCTTTGAAAAACTGCCCGCCCATCCAATAGATAGAAATTTAAAGGCAATTTTCCAAGCCCAGTGGCACTGCCACTTCCCACTCTTCCTTTCCACCCCAATTCCTAAAAACCGACGAAAACATCCAGGGTTGAAAGTATGACACTTCTTTCAAACCTCTCATTTTAAATCCCCTCTCACCTTCCCACCATCTCAGGGATTTCACTGTTATAATTTTCCCTCACCAGCTTCCCTCATACTGACCCCCTTAAAAAAAAAAAAAAAAAAAAAAAAAAAAGACATTACCTGAGCCCGCTGGGAAATGAAAAATGAAAAGTAGTTCCTCCTTTCAAGCCCAGTTAGAAACTCCTGTCTTAATATTTGCCTGGAGTTTTGCTTTGATTTGCCACATGATCTGGGTTTGGCAAAACTCCGTGGGTTAAGTAATAAACAACAGCATGACATTCCAGAAGGGAGATAAAAAACCTGGATGATTTAGGATTCCATGAAGCCTCAACACTGGACCCGAACTGTACAGACCAAATAGCCACCCCTGGAATGGTACAATAGGATGAGTTGGTATTTTTTTTTGTTGTTGTTGCCTTTCCTTCTACATGGCATGGTAGATGACAAGTGGGAGACTATGGTCAGACCTAGAGCCTGTAAGGTTCTTAGAAAAAGCCTTGAACTTAGTGAAGAAGTCACATAAATTTTTTTAACCTTTTGGGTAGATGTCTTTGTCATCTTCATATGGCAGAGAAGGTAACAGAGGCACAGGATGGCTGAGTAACTTGATAAAGATCCCAGTGTTGGACCTGGGACTCAACTGCCCTTAGCCTCTGGGATATGTGGCCTCTCCTCTGCTCAATTTTCTATGCCTTTCAAAATTCCTGATTCTGGGAACACATTTCGGATGATTTTCAAACAAGTCATGGGTATTGGTCTGTGACTGTGCTCCTTGATTCCTTTATAGGCCGGCATGTTTCTCCCGTTCTGTTTTTCTGGTTGAGAACCTTAGATTCTGATTTTCTATATAGTGATGAGCTAAATGGTTAATCCTTTTACAAGGTAGTGTTTGAGAGATGAGCTTCTATTAAAAGATCCCTTGCCTTTTAGATATTATCAAAGGTGAAAATTCAGACTCAAATTACTGGAACTCTTCATAAAGTGAAAGAAAAAAAAAGACACTGAGGGAAAAGGGGTCCCCCAGTTAACAGCATTCCTGAGGCATTTTACTGAGTTCTCTAAGTCTACCATCCAGCCCCTGGCCCATTATTTTCGGGAGCTTTCTATCCCTGCTAAGGTGGCCCTGGTGACCTCATGCAGAACAAGGACCTTCACCGAGGGTGAGGTTTCCTGTCCCTGGGTCATCAAAGCCAAGCCTTCCATGGCACCACCTACACCGTCAAAACCTGCTTTCCTGCTCTATTCTCAGGAACATCCAACATATGAAACCTGAAAAACATGTGGGCCTGCTGGGCTTCCTGATCCGTCCCTGAGACTAAGGATAACATTACATCTCAGGAGAAGGCGGACTCCCTGCTCTTCCAAGGTCAGATTTCATCACCGCACAGCCTTGTCACATTGCCCGGCCTTGGCCCTGTCGATGGAAAGCAGGTCCCTGAGAAACAACATTCCAGGATGTTGCTGGAAACCTGTCAAGGTGCCTTCACCCTTCCCTGTCCCTTACAGGCCTTTAGCCATCCTCAGAGCGATCTGGAGATAAGAACATCCATTTCATGAATGTGAGGTCCATCTTGAGGAGGAGATAGGTTCCGTCAAAAGCTAGAATCCAGGGTTTCATGTACAGCGGCATAAAGAAGAGCAGATGCCATTATCTACAGATGCTGATGAGGTAACAGCATCTACAGCAGACGGTTCATGAGGACAACCAGAGCCCAAAGAGCAAAACCTTGCCTGACCTCACCAAGAAGCCCTTCGTTAGGTCCTCAGCCTTATATAAGAGCACCGTGTCTTCTCAGGCACATATCTGTGTGTCCCACTACACTGTCTTAAGGTGAGCAGCTTCTGTGTACTGAGTAGGACTCAGAGGGTCCCCTCTGTTCATCAGCAGGGGAGAAAATCATTGCTTTACGCTGCTCTGACCTAGTGGAGGGTGCAGCTTCCCCTAGCTCTTTACCTTATTTGTGTGCAACCCAATTTGCTCAGGCAATGGCCCTGCAGGAATCTGCCCCTGGCCTCGTTCAGAATGAATGGCTCCTGGGCCAAGATGAGATCTAAGGTGCAGGATCAGGCCTCTTTCAACTCAAACGTGCCTTGCTCTCTCTGTTCTTCCTTTGCAAAGACTGTGAACTTCCATGTTTACAAGCACCAGTTCCAGGCCCAATCCTATTCCCCCTCAGAGGCTGCTATGCCCGCCCTAACTCTCCTGCCCACACCAGTGATAGATATCAAGGCAACCCAGGTACCTGGATGGGTCCCCTGGACCTTGGGCCCTCCAAATACATCCCCATAGCTGTGTCCTGTGTCTCTCGCTCTCCTACCATATCTCCTACCTCCAGCAGCCATGGCCAACCTCCTAGGACTCCTTCCCAGAGGTAGATTCCCCATAAAATTGGACCTAAATCCATATGAGAAACAATAGCATGATGCAGCTTCATATATTCTTGGCTCTTTCTCATCTTCGCTTTCCTCAGTGGCATACCATAATATGCTGGACTCTTTGGAATGAAAAATAAAGTGACTAAACCAGGTAGCTGGCCCTCACCTTTTCCTTCTTTGTGCCTGCCATTGTCACTGGGACCTATAAATAGACAAGGGAAGACACACAATGCAAACTTCTGGTGCAAATAATTAGTTATTAATAATTCGAGGAAAAGCAATGGTTTCTGTTACTTTTGTTTAGTTGCAAGTTCTAATTATACAATAAAACCTTGTTTAATAAGATCCTTTTAGACAGTTTGGCTTTTGCATATTAATTGCTGTTATGACAATGGTACTTGTAACTCCTTTAAGAGATGTGAGAGCCAATTCTTCCTCTTAAGTGACACAAATACCTTTGCAAATGTCTTTACCCAATGAGTTGATTTACAAACTCTCTCTATAAATCACTCCATGCTAACTTTAAAGCAAACCCTTGTTGAAAGTCTCCCAAACTCACAGGCTATAAGATTTAGCTTTATTCCTAAATCCTATTTCCCATCTCTAAATACTGTCCCCTATGCAACTGAACAGTTTGATGGTCTCCTTGACATTTGCCGGGGGAAGCAATTCTTATTTCATTTTTACTGCTTTAGGAGGTACAACCCAATTTTACTCTGTGCCTTCCTTACAATGCACAGAGAAACCTTAAAAGTTCTATCAAGAAAAACCGTTTACTGCCTATTTCCAATTCAAATGGAAACAGCTTTCACTTTTGATCTTGTAGAAAAACCTCGGTAAGTGGGGAAGTACAATGCTTTCTTTGTGCTGGCCTGGGCTGCACGACTGTTACAGAAAATGTTGGAGCGTTTGAGCTAAGAGACCAGAAGAGGCTTTCCAGCCACATGTTTAAAAGAACAGGCAGCAAAAAAATTGCTTAAGTCAATTATAACCCTCCTTTTCAGAACCATCTTGTGGGACGAGTACCACTATTATCCAGATACTTCCATCCAACAGTCAGCCAACTCTCCTCTTAACTGGCTGTGTTTTTGAAATCTACTGACTCTTGAGACTGACCATAAAATCAACACACTGACAAAGCAACAGTTTTAAATTCCAAACATGCACAAAACCCAGAGCCGTAATTACCTCAACTCGAAGCCCAGTGGAGAAGGGAAGCATGCCGCCTCCCCTGGCTTATTCTGTGCAGGAGACCCTGTCAGTGCTCCGCAGATGCCAAATAAATCCTCAGAATAGCAGTCCTTGGATCTGAGGGCCCATGTCCACCTGGGCAGAAATCAAGACAGGGTGAGTCTCTTCCTAAAGGGGACACATGCCCTCCATGCAGTGTTCACTTCACGATGGGTTTCCCCAGGGAAGCCAGGGGCCACTCGGAGAGGAAAATAAGAGCCAAATAGAGTTATGGGAAAGGATGCTTCAACGAGTTGCTGGTTCATGTAAGCGGCAGGTGAGGGCTGGGCTCTCAGCACAGAGGCAGAGCAGACTGAAGCCTCAGCTGCTTCGGTCATTGAGAGCACAGAACCCAGGGGCATGACCCAGAGGAGAATCCAGGTTCCCGCCCATCTCAAGAAGAAGAAATGCTTCCACACTGAGTCAGAGAGACAGACTGATGTTTGAACGAGGCCTTCGCACTAGGCTGTTCCTTGCAAGTTCCCGAAACAAGGTGGGGGTTGTTGAGAGTGAAAACACCCCCGAGTCCAGGCAGCCGTAATCAGGCTCTTTGTACATGGGTGGCCTTCGAGAATCATAACAAGCCGTGGGTTTGTAACTGAGTGAAGTCAGTTAAGTGCCTAGTCACACAGATATATTTTATGACTTTAAAAAAATTTCAACAAATATCAATTTCACACCCGGCACTAAGTACTAAGCGAAAGGCGCTGTGCGTGCTGTTCACACAAATCCAAAGAAGAAGAAAAATCCTGGCCCTTATCCGCATGGGGGTTCTAGTATGGCAGTAAAGACAGGCATTATTAAACTAGATGCTAGGGAATTAGTGCCATCCTTCAATGGATGGTTGATCGAGGTTCTAAAAAGACAATGGATCTGCTGGGCCCCATGTGCGCCTCTAGGTATACATGGTCCATCCATCAGAGCCAAGAGGAGGATCATCTGTCTATAGTCCTGGGTTACCTCTACCACAAGAATCCCTGTTAGACACACTGATTTGGTCGTGCACATAGTGGCACTCTCTCCTTATCACCCACCTTTTAAAATGAAAACACAGCCCCCAGTGGAAGCTGGGAGAAAACCCCATGGCAAGTCTTCTGTGGTTCTGGTGGAGGAGCTGCATACATGTGGCCACCAGGGCAGGCTTTGATTGTGAATGAGTCTCCATCTCCATTTGAGGAACTCTTTCCCTCTCACAGGATCTCAGGTACAGCAGGCATCCACCCTTTGTTTCCTTGCAGCCTACCCAGGCAGTATGCTAATGAGCTGAGTATTGAGCTACCCATTAGGAAACTACTTCCAGAAGTAAATTTTCAAGAGGATTCACTGTGATCGGTGCAGTGATTAGTGATCTCATTATAAGTTTGGGTACCTCTGAGTCAGAGATTGCTAATTTTCATGATACCTAATTTTCACTAGGGCATGTACATAAAATAAAAAGTTGCATTCTTATCCTAGCCAGTTTTGCTCAGTGGATAGAGCATTGGCCTGCAGACTGAACGTCTCAGGTTTTATTCCGGTGAAAGGCACAAGCCCCGGTTGCGGTTGCGGGCTGGATCCCCAGCAGGGGCATGCAGGAGGCAGCTGGTCAATGTCTCTCTTCTCTCCTCTCTCCTCTCTCCTCTCTCCTCTCTCCTCTCTCCTCTCTCTTCTCTCCTCTCTCCTCTCTCCTCTCTCCTCTCTCCTCTCTCCCTCCCGCTCCCTTCCTCTATGAAATCAATAAAAATATATTTAAAAAAATGCATTCTTTCCTTCTACAATTCTATGGCTACACATAAATCTGAATGATCATTTTCTCCCAAGACATCCATTTTTAAAGGATGGAACAATGAAAAACAATTCTGTATTCAAAAGTAGTGGCTGTAATTCCAACCATAATATATTTTTAATCACAATCGCTGCAATTAATATGCAGCTTTTTCTGTGTGTCGATATATATGCATGTTTGCATGTCGGTGCACAGATGTATGTATGTGTGTGTGCATCAATGGATTTAAATTGGCACATAGTGAGAAAAATCAGTTGTCTAGTAGGGTATAATAAATTTTAGGGTAACTGCTCCTAACATTAAACAACTGGAATAAGAATGTGCTACATAATAAACTAAGTGTTGCCTTTGCTACAAATCGCTTGCACAGAGGTTTTTGATTCATTGCAGTTTTTGAATTTCTGAGAAAAATGGCAGTTAATTACCTCCAACACCTACGCAGGAGCAGCTGGGGGAAAGAAAGGGACTATGAAATTAGCACGTTGTGACTGAGTTACATATATAATTTTAGTTCAATAGAATTGACTATCGTAAGTCAAACTCTGATTATAAAACATTAATTTCTTTTTTTTATGTCAACATGTCTTGTTTGATCCATAAATTCCCTTATGCACCCTGACTTTTATTGATTTTGTTCCTGAAAAAAGTCTACTGCCAAAAGCTGAATTGCAAGTAGGTCTTTCCAACATAGTTTTATGAATAAACCAGAACATGCCATAATCCCTTATTTCCAAGATTTTCTAAAATGGTGGTTTTTCTTTGTCTTCTACTAAGTTGATGGAACACTATACTTACATTTTAACCCCCTGCCATGAGCAATATTCAGGTACTGGAAGGAAAATAAATATTTCATAATAACAGTATACAGATAAAACCATGTTTAGCTGAAAACATTTGAGTTGCATGTTAATCTTAAACAACCTTAAAGTACTAAAACAAATAGTAGGTTATGAATTACTTAATACAGCTTTCTATATTCACAAAAAATTCTCCTGTAGAATCAACACCTTAATTGTGCAGCTATATATTCACACGATTCTTCATTTATTCATTAACAAATATTTAAGGAGTGAAGACCAGGACAGGACACCAGGATAGGATTTGGGGATATAGAGCTGATAAGGTAGACAGGATTGATGTGCCTGCATACACTTTTCATTTCCTTGCAGAAAACATTTGAGTCACTGTCATTATCAGAATTCTCTAGTCAAATGGTTAACATAGGAGAATAAGGCATGCACAATGGTCCCCAAATGTGCGTAGCGCAACCAAATGTCCAGAATTCGTTTCTATCATCCGGTATGAGTAAAAAAAAAAAAAAAAAAAAAAAAAAAGAACAAATTCTGTAAGTAGTTAAAAGAAGTATATTTTATGGAAAAAATCAATAAAATAATGTAATACTTGAAGATATTTCATTCAAGCCATTCATGCTTGCACATGTGTGCATTGTGCATGCATGAAAAATCTTAGTAAATTTGCCCAGTTATGCAACCATCATGGTGATTCTGTTTGAGAGCATTACCATTGTCCCAGTAAGATCCTGTGCCCATTTGCAGCTCATGTCTGTCCCTCCACACCGCTTGCCCCCAGGCAACCACTACTCTACTCTCTGTCTCTGACTTTTCTAGACATTTCCAATAAATGCAATAGTACACTATGTGGTCTTTTTTGTGTCTGGTCAAGCCATTCTTTTAAAACAGGGTTATTGCAAGTCCTTACTAAATTTGATTACTTACTAATTCACTCATGTACCTTATAACAACTCTAGGAATTCTCATTAGACATAATTGGGAGGCTCAGGATTTCAAGTTTCCATGTTAAGAAACAAAACAGTCCAGCCAGATCTTTTCATCTTATGTTTGGATGACCAATTCATGGAGACTAGAGATAAACACAGTTGTCATTATATAAATTTGCAAAGTGATTTAGCAAACATATACAGTGACTATACCAATGAATGATGTATTTTACAAGCACATTCATTGCTGACGGCAGCCCCATTATGTATATAATTTGAGAAGGAATGGCTAGAAATCTTGATTTTTTTTCATGAAATTTAGTACACAGTCTTGTATATTAATAATATGCTGACAGAGCCATCTCATTTCAATCCAATATAAGTTTATTGAGTATCTATCATGTGTTAAGCACGATATTTTGTGTTAGAGATAAATAAGATGGTCAGAGAAAAAATAAAGGTAAATAGGTAAAAAGGCTTAATTACAGTTTTGTTTCACCAGTTCCTTTATATTTTGCTATTTCTATGAAATTGATCTCTAAACACACTAAAGGAAGCAGAGCTTTTTATTTACTTATAATTTTTCTTGCAAAAAGCAAAGCCCCACATGAGGTTTCTACTGGTAAAATGTTGATATAAAGGGCATTGCTAATCCTCCAGCCTAAATAGATAAGTTAGCAATCACCATTGCACAGTGAAAAGTGGCCTGATTAATAAAGGCATAAGAGGCTTGAAACAGGGCCAGTGAAATATACAAAAGACTGAAGAACAGCCAGTGAGACTAGTGTAAGTAGATGATGATTGGAGCCTGGACAGGGAAACCCAGGATAAATAAGGAATTGAGGGGCATTAAAATAAGAATTCCAAATTAAAAAGACTATAAGAGAAAACAAAACAGACCCCACAGACTTCACACTATAAGAAGAGTGGAGCAAATTTTCCTTCAAGATAATTATTGCCTTTGAAGTAGTTAGGAGATATAGAATAATTTATGAATTGCACAAATTCGTGATTCTAATGATACCTATAGGAATATATATGAGAGAAAAAGCAAATTACAAACTTCATAGTATCATTTGATTGTGTCCAAATAACCAGAAAAGTCACTTAGGAAAAAACTCTACAATGGTAATCAACAGAGATAGCTTTTGCTATAGTTTTTCTTTAAAAACTAAAAACTAAAAACTAAAAACTAAAAAAAAAAAAAGTTTAGGCCTAATACAGTTCTTGTGTATGATTTCTGAATCAGATGCAGATCCAAGGTCCTTTCACAAAGAGAAGTTGTCCTTCTCTACTAGTTGCCTCTGGCCACCGGTAAAGTCAGCCTAAGGTAGGCTGACCAATGTACTTCCCCAGTTCATATGGATCTTTATACCTTGCCGCCAAACCCTCAGATGCAAGTAGTATTATAGAAATTGGGAAAATAAAGAACTAGTCTAGTTTTCTAATTTATGTGTTATTCTGATTTGGAGGCCAGATTCACTCCTTGTAAATATAAATACTTTCAGAGAAGCATATGCCTTCCAGTTTGGGAGAGGAGAGCTCTCTTTGAATCAGACCATTTTGATTGATCTCTTATTTGGTAAAGAACCAAATGTCCACATGGGTCAAATCATCCATCTTGCCCTTTAACATGTGATGGAAAAAAAAAAATGTATTCTAAGCCTCCCCACTCTCATCTAAAGAAATTATAAGAAAAAAAATATTAGAAAGCCCTTAAGGAGAATAAAAATGCAAGTCAATCATGTATTCAATTTGTTCATTTATGTAATAATACATGAATGTGTGCAACAAATGTTCAACCAAATGTTGATTCTGTAACCCATTATTCCCCCAAGAGTGGCTACATCCTTCACATTGTTTCTCCAAACCAGCTCTATGATACAGCAGGGGTGCAGAGAACACCCCAGGCTTTCTCCTAAAACTCTGATAATCTGGTAACCTTAAATGTGAAAATAACACGGCAGCAAAACGTATCAAGCAAGAAACTCATCTGGATAGCTGAGAAGTTAAAGGTCCATACCATCTCTCAAGTCTAACTCTGAGGGGTAAATGTTTTACTTTGGACCAACTGTGATATTATTACCCTGAAAAACAAAATCCCAGCCTCGGTCTTTCTTAGTCTGCCTCGTGGCTGATTTACCATCATCTTAAATATTGGACTTTCCACAAGCCTCAACCCAAATACCACTAAATATTTTACAAAATATTTCTAGCCTCATTCTGAAGAGTGGAAAATGACAATGGAGTGACTGTAAAATTCCTTGCAATTAGTTACAACTTATTCTCAGGACACATTAATCCATCGTTGGCCTCACTTAACTTTTGTATTTTCTCTCTTCCTCTCACAATGGTTTAGAAATAAATACATACTCCATGGAATACTGGGAAGCTGGGAAGAAGCCATTTCCCAAATAGTTATATTCATTGAGGCTTTAGTAATCTGCAAATAATGGGTTGAAACAATTACTATACTTGTTTTTTTAAAATAAATGTTATAAAGTTAATATTACTAAAACCATATAACCACAAGTTTGAAAAGCAGGAAAAAAAAATATCCATAAAACACTACCCCCAAAGAGGCACTCTCATTAGTTTGAAGTATTATTCTCATTTTTTATATGCATATTTGTAAATATATATAATTATAGTGTGAACAAAAATTTTCATCCTGCTTTTTTCCCCCCTAACATTTGTTTATAAGATTTTCCTCTGCCATTTATACTTACTTTCATATTTATAACTATCACTTAGTTCACTTAGTTTTTTATTAAATTTACTGGGGAGACATCCTATCTACTAAAAGAGTAATATGCAAATTGACCACACCTCTGCTACACCACAAGCCATGCCCACTAGACAATCAAGAGCGAGTATGCAAATTAACCCAACCAAGATGGCTGTGGCCACGGAGCAAACAGGAGGCCTGGATTTCCCTGGCAATGGAGGAAGCCACGCTTCCTGCATACCCTGGCCAGCCCAGGCCTCCACTCAAGATACCAGGGCCTCTGATTGGATCATTGGAAGGTGTGGCTGGCCTGCAAACCTTGCCCAGGCTGCACCATACTCCAAGGGAATCCCCACTCTGATGCAGGACACCCTTCATGGAAAACCAGCTGGCCCCCACCTGTGCACCAGGCCTCTATCCTAATAAAAGAGTGATATGCAAATTGACCATCGATCCAACACACACGATGGCTTCCCCCGTGTGGTCAAAGATGGTTGCCCCCATGTGGACACAAGATGACCACCACAAGATGGCCTTCAGGGGAAAGCAGTTGAGGCGGGAGACCAGGTCTGCAGGGGAGGGCAGTTAGGAGTGACAAGGCAAGTAGGGGAGGGTAGTTAGGGGTGATCAGGCCTGCAGGGGAAGGTTAGGGGCAATCAGGCTGGCAGGGGAGCAGTTAGGCATCAATCAGGCTGGCAGGGGAGGGTTAGGGGTGATCAGGAAGGCAGGCAGATGAGCAGTTGGGAGCCAGCAGTCCTGGATTGTGAGAGGGATGTCCGACTGACCTACCTGGATCGGGGCCTAAACAGGCAGTTGGACATCCCTTGAGGGGTCCCAGATTGGAGAGGGTGCAGGCTAGGCTGAAAGACATCCCTCCTCCCCCTGCACCAATTTCATGCACCAGGCCTCTAGTTGGTTAATAAGATTATACAACTGTATAACATATCACCTGCTTATTGCCTTATGTGCTCATCCCCCAAAGTCAAGTCTCCTTCCCTCACCCTTTACCCTCTTAAATCTCCCCCACTCTTCTTCCCCTCTGGTTACCACCATACTGCTGTCTGTGTCTATGACTTTGTTTTGTAGAACCAACACTTTAATTGCTGAGTAATATGCATACAGTTGATGTGTCATAATTTAACCATTTGATTATCATCAGACACTCATGTTACCAATTTTTTGCAATTATAATTGCTTTTATAAACATCTCTGTTATTTCCTTTTGATAGATAACCATATATGGGATTACTAGATGTTAGTATTGTCTGTATACATATATTTTTAAATTGTATTCCCCCAAATTATGACCTTTTTAATATTATGAACAGTTTATGAAAATACTGTTACTAGCATTGTTTATTATTTGTAATAAGCAGATATAAAATTATTGCTCAAGGATATCATCATTCATATTTCCTTAGTGAATGAGATAGAATATATCTCTTTAATTTTTCTTTATTATTATGTTTCCCTTTTGTGAGTATAATAATGACTAAGGAACTCTTTCCTTATTTTATTGACAAAAGAAATTTCAACTAGTTTGGCTCCTCCGAGTCTCAGTGGTTGAGCATTGACCTTTGAAGCAGAAGGTTATGGTTAGATTCGAGGTCAGGGCACATGCCTGGGTTGTAGATTCAACCTCCAGTAGGGGGCGTGCAGGAGTCAGCTGATCAATGATTCTCTCTGATCATTGATGTTTCTATCTCTCCCTCTCCCTTCCTCTCTGATAACAATAAAATATTTTTTCAACTAAATTGCTTGATAATTGAAAGTTCTGTGATGACAGTTAAAAGTCTTAGACATTAAAATAGTCTTCTTTTGTTTTATAGCAGGTCAAGATCTATCTTTGAGGGACTCTTTAATTTGAGGTTCATGAAAGACTTAAAAAAAGGCCTTGGTTAAAATTCCAAGATGATGGTCATGTATATATTCTGGTCTTTGTAGATACAAGTGAACTGGATTAGGACCAAAAAAACTCATTTGGTAACTCGACCACAATACTCCTATTTCTGAAAGTTAGAATTTGACTTTAATGTTTGACTAAAGTGACTAGATTAACATTCAAATGCTTAACCAATATCTGCCTTTCTTTTTACATCTCAGGTGTGTAAAAGTTCAATTTGAAATAAAACATTGAGCTATGTTCATATAGATGATAACCCAGTGGTTTTGGAGAAATGCTATTACCACCACAGAATGAACTGAACTTTCCAACAATATTTCATAGAAAGATTCATGATACAAAAGGAATTCTAGAATTTCAGTAGCATGCCATCGTTTTCTGATCAAATATTGAAGGGTATTCTTTTTCAGGTTTTAATTAATCCATTATTCTCTTTGAAAGGAGTTCATATTCTATAATAAGCTTAAATAACCAGCTTATCCCATTTTGTCCTAAGGAACTGGAGTCCATGTATAATCCTCTGCATTAAGAGAGGCCTCTTTTCCAATGCTAAACACGTCTAAAAAAAAGCGCCCTGTCTAAATGAGCAGTTGGTAAAGCAATCAGCCTTCGACATTGGAACAAGCAACAAACATGTGCAAGGACCCTAGCATTTCTCCTTTGATTTATAGCAGTCTTTGGAAAGGAACTTAACAAGGTGGCACAGAGCTTCAAGAGCAGTTGCAGTCAATTTATTGTCTGAGTTGTTAAAGATGTTAATTAGATTAGGAATTTGCTGAGGCCCTTTTATTCCTCGCAGAGAGAAGAGTGTTTCTCGTGTTTCTCTTTGAAACTCAGTTTTGTGGCATAAAAACACAGGAAAGGAGAAATCCTACACTCAAGGAAATTGTAGGGTCCCTTTGAATTCCATAAAATTGTAAAAATTCCAATAATAACAGTTACCAAAGAGCCAAGAAAGTACCAGACCTGTTTTTAAAAATAATATACTCCAACGACTTCTGCATTGTTTGATGTACAGAGGACAAGTGGGCAGGGAGTGGATGATGTATCTAGGAGACCTGGCCTGGAGAAATGGAAATCGTATCGGTGAGCAAATCCAAGTGTGCATTGAGAGGAAACAAAGAGTTTCTGGAAATGCGGCAGGCAGGGCTTTTTACTCCAGAGCAATAAACATCATTCTGTATGTCATTTTAATACCCAGGACAAATGGTTTAGTAGTGAGCTATTGCATAGGCAGTAAAGAGGTTACTAGATACTTGGCTTTTGACACAATTGCTTTGGAATAACCCATTCCAGAATATATGTTTTGTCTTAAATTAAATCAAACAAAAGAAAATACAAAATAGTCCAGTAAATTAGTTCCTCCACCAAAAAAAAAAAAAAAAAAAAAAAAAAAAAAAAAAAAAGGCTGCTATAAATAGAAAATTCTCTCAGAAATGTAACTGGGAAGGTTAGAAAACAAGAGTGCTTTTTAATTAGTGGGGTTTGGGTGATGAGTATAATATTTGGATAATTATTCAGTAAAGATTAAGTTATAAAAATTGTTGTCAAGATCCATGGTTCAAGGAAATTTTCCCTGATTTATTTCAGGTAGAGGATAAAACAGAAATATGCATTTCCTTACACATGTAGTATAATTATTCACAACAGCACCCAGAAGGCAATAGCAAAATTAAATGTTTGGAGCATGTAAAATGTAGGTAAGCTCATCCTTAAGAGAGAGAGAAAAAAGTTATTAAGATCCAGGGAACCTAACTAGATGAGAGTGCTTTAAACAAAATATTTTTATTCTAATTACAAGTGTAACTGATAGTTTGGGATTCAGAATTTGCAAACCAGCCTTTTGACCGCCAAGATAATAGTTTTGTGTCACTTGAGAGGATGAGAGTGAGCAGCTTATACCTTCCACCGTGTGATCTTGAATTTACCACCTCCCACCTCCCTGCGCTGGAACATCATGGGAAGGGGGAAGGGTAAAGCTGGGACTCAAGTAAGTTTCAAAGAGACCCTGAGAACTAGGAAGAGGCTAAAGCTACTTTAAATTGTGATTCTTTGTAAATATTCAGAATTGATTTAAATAGCATCAAAATGGTACATTTGGAGGGAACTGCTTTTCTTTTCTTTTTCTTTTTAAATATATTTTATTGATTTTTTACAGAGAGGAAGAGAGAGTTAGAAACATCGATGAGAGAATCATCTATCAGCTGCCTCTTGCACTCCCCCTACCGGGGATGTGCCTGCAATCAAGGTACATGCCCTTGACCGGAATCGAACCCGGGGCCTTTCAGTCCGCAGGCTGATGCTCTATCCACTGAGCCAAACCGGTTTCGTCATGGGAACTGCTTTTCAATAAAGGTTAATTGTTTTTATTCCAGTAATGCTACCCCACTGATGGTGTTATGGACTGAATGCCTGTGTCCCCCTTAAATGCATATGGTAAAACCCTAACCTTCATGAGGGCAGTTTTAGGAGACAGAGCCTCTAGGTTAGAGATTAAAGTTAAATAAGGTCATAAGGGCAAGGCCCTGATCTAGTAGCATTAGTGTCTTATAAGAAGAAATAGCAGAATTCTCTCTCTGTCTCATCCTACATACTTCTATTTTATATACAAATATGCACATTTAAAAATTTTATGGTAACATATTTGTAATCTTTCTTATTTCAATATAAATAACATAACCCACAATAAAATTCCTATGTACAGTTACTGTTACTATCTTTGAACATATACCAGACATAAACTAAACATCTCAGATTAAATAGTAATCTCAGCCTCAAATACATGCAGTGTTATTTGGAAACAACTGAATTTTAGGAAGTTATATTATTTTTATTCATACAAGCTTTAATTTGAAAATTGGAAGCTAAAAGCATTTAGGATGCAGGCACCAAATTAATTTAGAGTCTACATTTTAAAAATACATAATAAATTTGGCAAATTTGTAGACATTTCTGATCTCAATATGAGTGTTAAATTCATAAGAAAACTTGTCAAAACATGAATGGGCCAGTCAGGAGAAGTAATTATGATTATTATTCTTTTTAGATTTTTTTCCATTGATTTCAGAGGGAGAGAGAGAAGCAAACATGGATCAGCTGCCTCCTGCATGCTCCCTACTGGGGAGCTGGCTTACAACCCTGGCATGTGCCTTGACCAGGAACTGAACCAGTAACCTTTTGGTGAATGGAACTATTGCTCAACCAACTGAACCACAGGGGTTAGGGCCTTTTTAGATTTTTTTTGATGGAAGAAAAAAAAATTCTCCTTGTATATTTGGGAATGTTTAATTATCATAAAAAGGAAAGAAGTCTTAGTCATAAATTTATCTGTATTGCTTATTCACAATTATGTACCATTGTACATTGTTTGGATTTTAATGGTTTGAGTACTTCTCATTTTCCCTAACTGGATTTTTTGTTCCCTGATGGGAGAAATCACAAATTTATGGTTCTCAATTTTTGCCAAATACTTTCTTTTGCTTAGCTCTTCTCTTTCTTGTCTTGGTTAATTTCCTTTCCATTCTTCTCTAGAATTGTGTCACTACTTCACTAATCTCAAATCTTTCAAGATTGCCTACCTTGTCTCCTACTTCATATAAAATATTTGAGGATATTAGGCAAGAACTCCCTAAACTTTCTTCTTCTATTCTTCACTATAAGATCTATAAAATAAAAATTATTGGGAACATACAATATTTCAAAGTAAGTGTCAATAATGAATTCAAATTCTGAAAAGACTATTAAAACGAGAACAAATTATATAAATAGAATGCTTTAGAAGATGAGCTAATAGAAGACAAATCATAAAAATCCAGGTTACTAAATATAGATTTTGAAGAACAATTCAAATAGGTTGGAAACAACATTTTACTGATGAGTAAAGAGAATGCTCCAAATCATAAAAAGAAGATCTGATTTCAGACTCCTAGAGAAGGCAAAATTGTTCAAGCAAAACCAAATACTAAGCTCAATGGCACACACACACCCCTTCTATAAAATCATTAAATTTCAAGATTAAAGAATTCTACTAGCATGCAGAAGGAAGAAAAGAGATTACTTTCAAAGAAGCAAAATCGAACCAGCCTCATATTTCTGTTTTGTGAGAATAAAAATCCCATAAGGTGATGAAAAATATCTTTAAAGATTTGATAGTGGAGAGGATTATGACCCAATGATTTTAGTGTATTATAAAGACATCCTCAGATTTACAAGGTTGTGGAAAATGCACTAGTGAAGTACTTTTACCTTCCAAGGTTTTCTATGTAGTCAGATGACTCAATCAAGAGTAGAACCCCAAAATTGAGAATGTGCAATAGAAATGGACTGACAGTGAAGATAAAAAGAAGCTAAAGAGCGGAAATAAAGTGAAAGGAAGAAAATAAACACTCTCTGAACACTATCAGGTGCCAGAAACTCAATTTTTTAAATATGCCACATAGACTGTATCTGGTTGCTTAAGGTCATTCTATTAATATAAGTTTGAGCTATTAATATAAGTTCAAATGGAAATGAATTTATTTGTGAGTTAGATCTGATGTCTAAATAACTGCCTTCACATAATCAAAATAGAATACAAAGAGAAAATAGAAGGATAAGTAGTAGATTATTTATTAAGCATATATATATGATTTACAATTCCAGCTTAAATAAATGTAAAAGCAGGAGGAAGAGAGAAATGTAAACCAAAAGTTTATAACGTTTGCCTACAAAACGAGGTTAAAAGAATTACTTCATGTCAATTATATGATTGGGGTTATATGCATTTGCAAATAATACTTGTGTTATCATTAATAGAGTTAAAATAAAATATATTTCTGACAAATCAATGCAAAACAAATAATTAGTCCATAGAGTAGTACATATAGCAAAATATAGAAAAAGAAAAGAAATAAAGCAAATGGCAACCTGAATGACTTGTTTGTGACTACATTCATTGTATATTTGTAATCCTTATTTTATTTGACATCTATCCCTTTGGTTGACATTTCTCAGCCTCCTTTGTCAATTTTTTCTTTTTAAACCAACTAGTAAATGTTGGAGAAAATCAAGACCTAGCCCAATGCCCTTTTATCTCCTTTACATTCTCTTCTTTTAAAATATAGTTCCTTTCCACTTATTACTTTTGTCAATGACCCCTGCTTTTCTATTTTTTGACACACAAATCTGTCTACTGAACATCTTTAGGGTATTAAATGTTTCCCAGGCCCCTCAAATTTAATAAAATACAAACTAAACACCTACTACTGCCACATCCCCAAATCAGGATTCTCTTCCAACATTCCTAATCTCAGTAAAAGTCATCACTATACACTTAGTTGCTTAAGTCATAACTTGGAAATAGCTTTGGACTTCTATCTCTTCTCCAACCCACTTCCTCCACCCCCTCAATTCCAGTTACTCTTGTCGATTATCCTTCCTCTAAATAAAAGTGTATCTATTCTACTCCAAGTGGCCAACACTATCCTACTTCAGGTCATGATTATTAGTCATCCACGTTCATCTAAAACCTTCCTAGCTGGTCTCCCTATGCTCATTCTTATTTCTCCCCAAACCACTTTCCATTAAAATTACATTATAAAAACTGCAAATGTAAGTATGCCATCCTTCTGCCTAAAATTCTTTCCACATCTTTTCAATAGAATCATCATATGTCTATTTATGCCTATCTCTTGGCATAATTATTAGTAGTGACTTCTCTCTTCTCAAAAGTATCTATTTATGTATAAATTATATGGCCACTGTCGTAAGGGCTTTCCTGGCCAGACCAGCTTTTCTGCCTTCCTCTCAAGACCCACCTCATCCTAGTCCTATCTCGCCATCGATACTCTAGTTCTGATAAACTGTCCGTAGTGTATGTGCACATTGTCTCCCGTCCATACTTTTGCCCTTTGTTCTCTTCCAGCAGTTACCTTTTCATGATGGAAAACAAAAATAACACATTGGGTCTCATTTTTCATTGGGTGTTTCCTACGAATCCTCCACATTTTAGGAAAACATCACTTTCTTTAATTTTCCGGTCACTGTTAGACTGAGTCAAGAGCTCCTGCTCTGCCTTTCACAACCCTTATTACCTCCCCATCATAACACTTGTAAGTTTATTGTGATTGCTTTTTTGCCTGTATTCCTTAGTGGACTATAAAAGACATCAGGGCTGACTCATCTTGTTCGTCATTTTATCCCCAGTTCTCAAGCAGTCATCAACAGTTAATAAATATTCCTACAAGTCATAAAGATGGAAGTACATCCTTGAAAGTCATAAAAGAATTAAAATAATACCAGTCGTAACAACTTAGGTCATCTTTCAAAATTTTTTTCTAGTATATAAATGATTTTTTTTTCTCTTCTAGAGTGTTTCAAGTCAAAAATTAGAAAGAAGAGATTTCTTTAAGAAAAGAGCGACCTATTACATGTTTTGAACATTCCCAAAATTTTGCTTTTCTTCTATTGTTTATATTCCGATTGTTGCTTTTGCCATTGATCTCTAAATATTGAAAGGCTTGCAAAAAAGCCTTACTATTTTCCTTCTCAGAAAACACAGCTGCCTAGGATTAACAACCAGGCCTGCCCTACATTCTTCATCCTGTTCCTTTTCTCTTAAGCTGCTCTTGGTGTCCTTCAATGACTTCCTCTCTTCCCCTAACCCATCCCAAGTTCTGTTTCTGCGAGCAATCAGGCTGAGCATCCTTTGTGGAGATGTGAGCATTTGTCCATTGGCTGGGCTTCCGAGACACTCAACAAGCAAATGGACTGGGAGTAGTTATAAAACCCTTTTCTCCTCTGTGTCTCGATTCAGCCTCTCCTTTCATTCATGTTTCAGTGTGATATTTCACCCTCCTGCTTCTTCATCTGTGGCTGGGGTGTTAAGTATTGATGAGATAATTCTTGGATCAAATCCAATGAGTGCTTTAAAAATTTAATGTATGTGGGTACCAAATAATGATCTCACACTGTGTATGACCCAGAGTACTCAAATGTGTCATGTTACTGAATTACCCTTAGGTAACCATTACTGTGTCTGGGTGGTCATTGGAAAAGAAGGTGAAGGGTGTCTCTGAGTGTGTGTGGTGGAGGGAGATGAGGGGCAAAAGGGAGGTGGTCTGTTCCCTTGCTCCCAACACATTTATAATTTTAATTGGCCTATCACTTACATAACTTTATATATCTATGTGCAAGCCTTTTTATTTTATATGTATATATTTCACTGCAGCTCAACAGCTAGAATTCCTATTAAAAGTCTAATGTACGATTACTACCTGTGTGGCTTTTAAAATGAAAAGAATTGTATACTTCCCAATATTTTTCAAGCTTATCCAAATTCCTGCAATGCTCATTTGGAAATAATAATTCATTATTACTTTAAATTGAGTGCATGTCTAAGATGAACTCTTTAGGGGAAAACAGTGATACTACATGGCTGGGTTAATATGATTGAAAGGCTTCTATAACATAAGTGGAGATTTCTGCACTCAATAAATGGTTCTATGGGTCCAAGGGATTAGGGGAAGTCTAAAGAAAGAATTGAAAAACAAAATATTTTTATAGTTTAGAAGTATAGACAGAATGATCAAAATGTAGAGCCTCAAAGCTTATTGACAAGGTGCTGAAAAGTTATTAACATTAGTTCAGTCCCTTGTCTTTGCATTTCAGTACACTTCTGAACAGAAAATAGACTTGCAAGTCTGCCCAAGGAAACATGTCTACTATAGAGGTGGGACTCAAACCCAGATCTCTTGACTCTTGCTTACTACACATTAATCATTCATTAATTTAACAATCTTATAAGGAATGCCTACTCTGACAAACAGGGGCTGAATAATGGAGACTAGGACATAGTACCTATCTGCAAGAGCTCACCTTCTCATGAGAGAGAGACACACATAAAACGTGATGTTCCAATTGGAATATCTAGTAAGAAGCTTATACTCATAATTATAGGAAGAGAAAGGAGATATAATGAGTCTGATTGCCCTGGTGGGAGGGAAGAACTTAAAATGTAAACAGCATATGGCTTGTCATGGCACACAAGCAATTTGGCACTTTTGTTGCCTACAGTGTGTGAGAGAGTGATGATAACATAACGGAGAAAGAAAAAGATAATGGGGGATCTTCATGATATGACAACTAGCCAGGGCTTTATTTTTTACTGATTGGGAGCCATTGGTAGACTTTTATTTCTTAAATTTTGTTTAAATATTTTTGTTTATTCATTTTGTTTGTTTGTCTTAATCCTCACCTGAGGATGTATTTTTTATTGATTTTATAGAAAGAGAGAAACATTGATGTGAGAACATGCATCGGTTGCCTCCTGTACATGCCCTGCCTGGGGATGGAGTTCACAACCAAGTTATGTGCCCTCACTGGGAATTGAACCTGCAACTTATTGGTATATGGGATGATGCTCCAATCAACTGAGCCACCTGGCCAGGGCTGATTTTTAATTTCCATTGGCTGCAGACCAATATGTGGCCATACTGGACATCACTACTACTCAGCTTGTGCCAGATGCTACTCACCATAGGAATTCCAAACACCTTCAATTATCCACAACCTATTCAATGAGACAAATACAACCACTCTATGCTTGACATCCCCCAAAATATAAAAATGCTATATTAGCTTCTAAATGTTCAACCTCATTTTCTATACTTACCTCATTATAGTACATCATCCAATTTTGTAAGACTGTGTTAGGAAGATTATTGCAATAATTTAGTCCAGTGATTTTTCAACTGGTGTGCCTCAAGAATTTTTAAAATATGCAATACTGAACTGTTTAGTTAGGAGCACTGACCTATTTTCCTTTATATTATCAAATACAAAATGGCAATAGACAACAAATAATAGCCATCTGGTATGAATGAATCAAAATTAATTAAACCTACTTCTTGTCAGATCAGCAAAAAATGTATTTTTTATTGTATTGCAGAATTTTAGCAATTAGTTTATGTGTGCATGAGATGAAAAGGTTGAAAATTGTTAATCTAGTCTGATGATGATAAAGGATAGCAAGGATATAGAAGATACAGAAGATTGAAGAAATATTTGGGGGAGGGTTTGAGGGAAATGAGCAGAACTTGACAAAAGAAAAGGAAGTTGAGACTAAACATAAAAGCAAAACCATATTGCCATTTTTCTGGGACTATTTCATATATACATGGATATAGATGAGGTGAGGTCTATTATTCAGCTTTAGACTTTATTTGAAATATGTTTAATCAGTGTCTCAGCTCTAAAATATCAGGTAACATAAGCAGTAAGTTGCTGACTTTGTGAAAGAATTTTGTGCTCCAGTGGAGGTCTGAACTGAAGACATGTTGATAGAATACTTGATGATGTCTTTTAAGAGATGGATACTATATATATATCACAGCCACGGATGAATTATTCTAACACTTCCTAGTTCTAGAAAAATGCTGTGTGTAAAAATATAAGACCTAATTACTTTCTTTTCCCATTGAAAGTCCTCCTTTCTTCTCTTTGCATAAAAACCCAAAGTGAGTTTTGGGAGAATATTGCTGTGTAAAGAAGTTTATATCATCACACAAATAGATGAAGAGGAAGACTTCAACAAGGCTTTCACAGCTGAATGTTTACTCCCCTAGAGAGGCGATTGTTCTGATTAAAATGAGGTCATGCTTCAGAATGTATGGGCAGGGAATTTGAATTTTCAAGAAAAAAGGTTTCCTTAATATAATAGAAAAACCGCAAACTTTTGAGAAACACAAGGTGTTAAGTGCCTTCTAACAAGGTATTTCTTAACATGAGATAGAAATGACACACTTTATCCTGGAATTATCTATGTATAGATTTTACTCAGTTGAAAGACAGATATTTTAATTAGATTTGAGCATACAATCCAGCTGTCAGGAAGACACCTCACAGATGTCTATAGGTTATTGCTAGGGTCCAAGGTAAAATCTCAGGCTAGGAATTTCATCTGTTTTTATGTTATATCCCAAGCACTTAGAGCATTGTGACACATGGGAGGCACCCAATAGAATTTTGTTGACAGAATAGTCAATTAAAAAAAGTCCAAAATCTTGCATTTACAGTAGATCCTCCTATTGAGAGGTGTATAATTATCTGATGACATAATCATAAAAATTATAATTATCAACTTTGGCAATTGAAGAATAGGCAGTAGCAAGGAAGTATGATCATTTATCAGTTTGGAAGAGAAAAACTGTCACAAGAGCAAGAATAATCAAATTTACAACATCAGCAGAGGTTTCTTTGCTGTCAAATTAAATTCTCAGTTAAATTATACCTAGAAAGAAATGTTTAAACTTGCAATGAGAAATATAACTTTCCTGGGAATATCAACTCTTTGTAAAAATCAATGGGAAATAAAAATTAAATAGAAGTTCCCTCAATAAACATGGAACCAGGTAAAAAAAGACTTAGAGTAAAATTTTAGTAGAACCTGATGAGTTGTCGCACCCATTTCATAACAGGAATGAATACTGAAGTTCATTATCTACATTCTGCACCAGTTGTTGGCTTTGTGATGAGTATAGGTTATATCATGTTCATTTGCTAAGATTCCCCTATCCCTGGGATTTTCAGGCTTGAAGAGTTGACATGTGCCTGTAGGCCTTTCCTTTTCCAATTCATAGCTGAAAAACCTCCACCCCATTGCACCCTCCTCCAAAAATCCTCTTATTTCTTTAGATAAGTTTATGTATTAAATAATACATAACAGCAAAGTCTTGGAGATAAAAATATACCCCATTCCTAACTGGATTTTGTAAGCTACATTCTGATCAATTATGTGTTGGTCTTAAGTTTTAACTCTGAAAAACAATTCCAATTACTCTTACTAATAAGGTTTGGAAGAATACCTCACTAGCAAAAGAAATTTCATGTATCTTTCTCCATATTTTAGTAAGTTTTTTGGTACCCATCCAAAATTGTATTGCAGAGACTAATAGGTAAAACCCCATAAAATAATAGAGGTATTTGATAGCCACATAGAGTCAAAAACTTTGGAATAATGAAGGAATCTTCTTAAAAGTAAGTACATAGCATGTAAGTTATTTTTCTTTCGCAGAAATAAAATAAAACAAAAAATTTCCACTTTGCTAATCTTAGTATGACTGCTCTTTTGAAAAAGAGAGTTCAGAGAGAAAAGGCTTTGCGAGCCACACAGTCCCTGTGAGGGCAGTTTGAGAGCAGTACCAACAGTGAAAGCAATGGAATTACAAATATTTTAGTTGACATACTGTATGTCTTACTTTGACTGATTATATAAAAAGTAATTGAATGCCCTGCAAATAATAAAAGATGAAAATCATGATTCCATTAGAGACTGAAGTGCAGGACACAATCATTGAATTGTACAAAATGAAAATGATAAAGAGAAAAAGAGGACCAAAGGAAGCAGGGTGTAAAATGTCCCTTTGGCTGGACCAATCTAAGGGACCCAAAAAGGGAGAAAGATGATCGAATTTATTGTGTTTTTTATAAAATGACTAGAGGCCCTATGCATGAAATTCATGCATGGGTACAGTCCCTAGGCCTGGCCGGCAATCAAGGCCAAACTCTGGGGTGGCCAGTCACCTCCCTTTGCAGGGAGACCAGAGGGGCGATTGGCCCCTGCTGGCAGCTGCCTTTGCTGGCCTGGAGCCTGCGGGCTGGAGGCAGCTCCTGCATTGAGCATCTGCCCCCTGGTGGTCAGTGCAGATCATAGTGACGAGTCATTCTACTGGTCCTTCCACTGTTTGGTCGATTTACATATTAGGCTTTTATTATATGGTATGCTTACATTTACTGTAATAAACTTTATAAGATTCATTCTACAATATAGACTTACAACTATAAAAACTATAACATCACTCAAAATATTCACAAATCTTACTCATAAAGAAATCAAGGTAGGAAAAGCCATTTCCTTTTAAGAATTTGAAATATCAGTCATGAGTAAAATAAAATGATGAGATAAAGTTTGTATAACTCAATGTGGGACCATTTTATTTTTCTAATTTCTAACCCTTGCTCTGGACTGTGTAGACACAGACAGACTAGTTATATAGAAAATACCACCAAAATATCCATGCTATAGTGCTAAACATCATACTTCATTGGAAGACAAAGCTTTATAAGTTTTTACTGTTTTCAATTATATCATTATTAATCTTTATATTAATGAATTTTTAGGAACAGGAAAATTTTACTCACACCTAGAATGTAAGGGAGTTCACCAATGATTTTAGTTTTTCTAGTACTTGTATGATTCTATTTATTGAATTTAAATTTCTGATGTATGTGAAATTTACCTTGACATATAATATAAAAAATAAATCCATCTCAGCTGGCATGGCTCAGTGGTTGAGGGTCAACCTATGAACCAGAAGGTCACGGTTCAATTCCTGATAAGGACACATGTCCAGATTGCAGGCTCGATTCCCAGTAGGGGACATGCAGGAAGTGACTGATTAATGATGTTTCTAGCTTTCTCTCTCCCTCTCCCTTTCTCTCTGAAATCTATAGAAATATATTTTAAAAATAAATCCCATTTTATCTTTCTCAATAAGATTGTTCATTTATTCCAGTAGAAACAATTTTTTTCTTTACTCTGATAATTTATGTTTCTAGCTACAGAATATTCTAAATTTTCATATGTAAAACTATAAGACTGAAGACACAAAACAAATCATGTCTCCTAATTCATGAACATGAAGAATATCTCATGTTCATAAATTAGGAGAATTAATATTGTTAAAATATACATATTGCCCAAAGTGATCTTCAGATTCAATGCAATTCCTATCAAAATCCCAATGGCATTTTTTCAAAGAAAGAAAAATAAATCCTAAAATTTATGTGGAACCAAAAAAGACCTTGAATATCCAAAGCAATCTTGAGAAAGTAAAACAAAGCTGGAATGATCATACTTCCTGATCTCAAAATATATGACAAAACTATAGTAATCAAAACAGTATAGTACTATCATGAAAAAAAGACGCAAATCATTCCACAAAATAGAAACACAGAATTAAACCCTTGCATATATAGTCAACTAATTATTGAAAAAGGTGCTAGGAATGTACAATGGGAAAAGGATAGCCTCTTCGTTAAATGGTGTTGAGATAACAGATATCCACATTCAAAATAATTAAATTGTATCCTTATCTTATGCTATACACTCAAATAGAGTCTATATGAATTAAAATCTCCTAGAAGAAAACATAGGGGTGAAACTCAACTTTGGTTTTCCAATGGTTTCTCTAAATATGACACCAAAAGGTCTTTTATTTTGATTTGGAAGTTCCTCTTTAAGAATTGACAATGTGTTTTTCTTTCTATACCAAGGTGGATATATTTTTAAAAAATCTTCCATCGTTGATTTCTAGGTGTATTGTGTTATAGTCATAAAATGCTATTTGTATTGTTATTTCTTTATTTGTATTTTTTTCATCCTTCTCTTTCTCTCCCTCATCTTTTCCTTTACCTTTTCCCTTCCCTTCATCTTATTCTTTTTGTTTCTAATAACCTTTTCTACAAAGCAGAATAGAACACTCCTCCTGAGTTCCGGTTATGAAGTAGGATTTCTGATCAGAAAAAGACAACACTTCTGTATTGTCACAGAACCTAACAATAAATGGCTGCACAGACCACCAGATATATCTGCTTCCACCCTGGTCATTGAAATCCTGCTGTTGAGTAAGACTCTGTCCTCAGCTCTTGCACTGGTCTTGGATCTGGCCAATTAAAGAAACGTTTATTTAACTCCATGCACATACACCTGCAGTACCATGCAGGCACCACACTCATAACTTGGCAAGTGTGATTGATAGGAGGCTCACTCTCAAAGCGCAGTGAGAGTTACCAGTCCTTCGCACTCCCCTGCTGCCTCTTCCAGTCTGCAGTCTTTAGAATGACTTTTACCAAGGCCCCCGGTGCTGTTTTAAAAAGAGGAGGGAAGAGACCATTAAAGCAACAAAAACCAAAGCAGTGATTTGTGACCATTCCCCAGTGCTGCTGGGCTGGCCATCCGTGTGGCAGCACGGCTCCTTGTCAAACACCAGCCTCCTTAAGGACAATCTCTGTGTCTGAACAGAAAGCACTTTGTCTCTTCAGGCGGGAAGCCTAGGGCAAGGCTTACCCGGAGTTATATTTTCCACCCTGCGGCCAGGACAATAAACACGGGGCTTTTGATCTGGGTGGTAGCAGAGACAGAGTCCGAGTTCTGAAAGGGGGAAAATGGGAAACAAATCTGCCAGAGGTGAGCGCGTGCCCTCGAGGCACTCTGGCTTGCCTAGAGTTCACCGAGCAAACCCAGAGAGATCTCAAATAAACATGTCGGAGGAGTCATAAAAACCCTAACCGGCGTGATCACTTAAATCCCGACGTCAAAACACAGAAATGCATGGCCTCCATCACATGCAAAGTCTTTGGCCCCGGGCTTATAAATTAAACCTCCTTCAAACTCCTGTTTTTACAAGCATAAATTTACACATGCCCTTCCTCCCTACCACCATCTTCATATTATAAATAACAGCTAAGGGTCTTTGTGGTCCTGCAGGTGGAATACTAAAAAAAAAAAAAAAAAAAATGGGGCAAATGTATACTCAAAAGAAATCTTTCCTAATTTTCATTAGGACAGTGCATTCACGAACTTGCTGCTTTAAAACTTCATCCTAGAATTTGATGCCATTCGTTATTTTCCATGCTAACTTCATTTTCAAATCTAAATGCCAAAGAGAAGCTCAGGTTATGTCAGCCCCGTTGAAGCCTGGGGCTATGATGAGGAAATGTGAGTGGGCTGAAGCGGACGCCCCGCCGGGGTGACTTGGCAGAGCCTGCGTTCCTGGCTCAACCTGATATTAAAAGTGAGTCATCAGTTTACCCACACAGCGGGGTCCTCACTTTGTACTTCTCATTCTGAGCCGCCCGGCAGGGGGGTCCGAAGACTTGAGGTTAGTTTCTATAATTAACAATCTAGCGGGAGAAAATTCCTCTCATTCATTTTGAGAGTTGTTTTATTATTCATAAGTTCCTTCATGTGACTGCCTGACAAATAATAAGAGCACACATAAAATCTATCTCATGGAAAGGTGAGTTACATTCCGTGGGATTTGTTTTCAGTGGAGGCCAAAGGCACCGCTGTTCACATAAAAGTGGTCTTTCCCCCTTTGGATCTGTGAAGAGACATCTGAACAGCCAAGTTTCAGGTGCCTGTTATCTGAGATTTTTAGGGGGAAAAATCCAGTTTATATAAAGATATATTTTAAAACTACTATGATTTATAAATACCCCCAGTTTTAATAAAGGACATAGACAAAATGATTTAGGATTTAAGTCCTCACTTTAAAAATTAATAGATCGCCGAAACCGGTGTGGCTCAGTGGATAGAGTGTCAGTCTGCAGTCTGAAGGATCCCAGGTTTGAATCTGGTCAAGGCCATATACACTGGTTTTGAGCACGTCCCCAGTAGGGGGTGTGCCGGGGGCAGCTGGTTGATGTCTCTCTCTCATTGATGTTTCTAGCTCTCTATTCCTCTCACTTCCTCTTTGTAAAAAAATCAATAAAATATACTTTTAAAAAAATTAATTGATCAATACAATTTACTTTTCCTCTCATATTATGTACTACATCTAAGAAATATAAGCATTACTTTTTTGGTTGTTGTTAATCTTTACCCAAGGATTTTTCCCCCCATTGGTTTTTTAGAGAGAGTGGAAGGGAGGTGGAGAGACAGAGAGAGAAATATTGATGTGAGAGAGATACATTGATTGGTTGCCTCCTGCATGCACCCCAACCTGAGGCCAGGGATCAAGCCTGCAACTGAGGTACATGCCCTTGACTAGAATCGAACCCAAGACCCTTCAGTCCATGGGTTGACACTCTAACCACTGAGACAAACAAGGAAGGGCTTTTAATCCAAACTTAGTAGACACCTACTATGTTATTCAATGCAGCCTCAAAATCTCTTGGTGAAACAATATCAATATACTAGGGGCTCGGTGCACAGAAATCATGCACTCAGGGAGGGGTCCCTCGGTCCGGCCTGCACCCTCTTGCAGTCCAGGAGACCTCAGGTGATGTCCAATTTATGGCTTAGGCCCGCTCCCCACAGTTGATTATCTTTGGCACAGCCACAGAGGTGGGAAAAGCTCCCGCCACCACCGCTGTGTGCCAGCCGTGAGCCCAGCTTCTGGCTGAGCGGCACTCCTCACGTGTTGAGCATCTGTTCCCTGGTAGTCAGTGTGTGTCATAGCAACCAGTCATTCTGCTATTCGGTCAACTTGCATATTAACCTTCTATTATATAGGATTTTACTTTCTAGAGATTTTCTGTTCAAGGTGACGTTTTGCTTAAAAGAACAATTAACAACAGTGACGATTTTGTTAAAGATTGGTATAAGGTAAGTTGCTGGCAGCATAAACAAAACTGTGCACCTTACATTTCTGATCACACATTGTGTATATGTGCAAACTCCTGTAGCCGCACACATATATCTGGAACACTTTCTTAGAACAGCAGTGACAGTCCTTCCTAAAGGAGCCTCCTTTGCTGAACCAACCTTGGCTCCAGCTGCAGGAAGCTGATTCTGAGCAAGTTTCTCCTGCTCTGCTTCTTGGCAGACACTGGATGGCCTCCCAGGGTTATCTCTTCTGCTTCTTCTCACTGTGACACTGAAAGTATCTTCACAAAACCCAGTATTGTGGGCCTTTCTGTGGCCATAAACATGTTTATTATAAAAGCCACTACAGCTATTTTAATTAGTTGTTAAACATTTGTCTCCAGCACAATCCAGAGAGCTCCTAGAGGGAGAATGGCACTGCAAGTCTTGTAAGAGATGTCCTGTTTATGTCAAGATCATATTGGTATATGGTGACAGTCACCTTACATGTCATTCACTCAATTTCCTTCTCATAACACTTGGCTTGTAGTAGTCCTATTCCTAGTCATCTCATCTATCTATTTTAACCTCTTATATCATGCCCTACTGGCTTTTCAAAAAATAATTTTTCCTACCACTTTTATCATGATTAAATTAAACATGCAGATTACTTGTAAGAGGAGAAGAGAAGACATCTTGGTAAAATTTGTCAATCAGTAAATCTTATTTACATTCATTTATAGTCTTCCTAGAGATCCTACACATTTCTTGCTAAAATTATTCCCACTTATTTTATATTATTATTATTATTTTAAATTGTATCTTGTTAGCTTTGTATTTTTAATCAGGATTGGCCATTGAAGTCTGAATATTTAGTCCTAGAGGCCCAGTGCATGGCATTTATGCACTGGGGGGTGGGGCGGAGAAAGGGAGAGAGTCCTCTCATCCAAGTCTGTGCCCTCTTGTAGTCCAAGACCCTCAGGGGATGTCCAACTGCCTACTTAGGCCACCTTCCCATGGGGAGCAAGAAGCTTGCAGTCAGACAGCCCCCAAGGGGTCCTTAGCATTACTATGGAGGTGGGAGTGGCTCCTGCCACAGCTGCTGCGCTTGCCAGCTGTGAGCCTGGCTTCTGGCTGAGTGGTGCTTCCCCTGTGGAAACGCACTGATCACCAGGGGGCAGCTCCTGCATTGGGTGTCTGCTCCCTGGTGGTCAATGCGCATCATAGGGACCAGCCGTTCCACCATTCATTCAATATGCACAGGGTTTTATTATATAGGATGTTGTGGGGATTTTTAGTGAGTGTATGATTTTATTACTTCTACTAAGTCATTTTATCATCTTCACACTCAATGGAAAGAAATGAAACATTATGAAAAAATATGGACTCGATATTATTCACAATAAAAAGGGTCTGTTTCATTCTGCAGGTCTGGGATACAACATAAAGCACTTAATGGCTCCAGTGGATCAAGGTACCACCTGATTCTGACCCACCAAATAGACACTCATCCATATTTGGTGGCTAGACTAACTCCATGGCAGCTGTGATAGATAGAACCCACACTGTCTCTCCCTGATCCACCTTAATATTTAGTATTTTAACTAGACTTCTACATAATTCTCCTATTGGTTCTGACAGATTTACAGCTTATTTGCATAAATTATGGATGACCCAATCATATATAATGAATGTGTGCACTCTTTTTCAATATTTATGCCTTTTTTTACACATCTTATTGCATTACTTACACATTCTAGAATATTGTTTAAATTAGGGGTGACATTAAATGGCCTAAACTTTTTTAATACTTAAAAAAATAATATTCATAATTTATATTTTCTACAAATTACTTCACTGTGGTTACCAGTCATTATTTGAGTTCACATTGTCACTCTCAGGTAGTATTAAAAATCTCTTTGCACCTAGATTCTGTCTTATTTCTCTATATTTTCTTTTTTTTATGTTATTATCCTAGTTTTTCTAAATAATTAGCTATTCCAAAGTTTTCAATATAGAATTAATTTCCCTCTATCTTTTTAAATCCTTCTTTCCATTGCTGTTCCCATTATATCTTTTAGTTAAATATTTAGTTTTTCATTTTTATTTTCTTATTTAGAGAGAAAAGAATTTATATTTAAGATTTTAATTTATATAAGAACTCTTTGTTCATATGCCTTTGATATTGAATGTTCTAAATGCTGTATTTCCTAAATGTCATTCAATTGATTTATAATTTGTTCTAAAAACTACAGAGATCTTCTTTGTTTGTTTGTGCTTTTACATTTTCAAGTGAATTAGAGCTATCTACTTGGTCTTACTCATAGCCTCATTTTTATTTCATTTAATGTTCTCAATCAGATAAAAAGGTCTATCAAATCTCTGTATATTTTTATGTATTATCTATAGCCTAAAATATAACCAGATACTTAAAAATTCTCTATGACTAAACACAAGGTAAATACTGCTTATAATATATATATAACATACATATATAATGTTATTAATTGCATTATATTACATTGTATATTGCATTAAGCAGAATGCATATGATAGTATACCTATATGTAGATATATAACTTATTTGTAGCAATACCTATATGGCTTACAGTTAAAAACAAGAACTCTGGGTTTAGACTACTTGACTTTTGATTTTTATTCCCATTTTTATTAGTAGCATTATCTTGAGTAAACTACATAATCTTAATAAGCCTTGGTTATCACTAGAGTTACTTGAGTAATGAGTTGATCAAAATCTATAAAGAGTTTAACCTAGTGCCTGACATATAAGAGGTCACTAAATATTAGCTGCAATTATTACTATTATTGCACAATTGACTTGTCCAAGTTGAAGGGAAGTGAGTTTGGATTCTCCTGAGTTGACATATTATGCAATTAAAATGCATTAAAAATACGTTAAACTTAAGGGCTGATTTAGATTTTGATATGTTTAGGCTTTTAAAATTATATTACTCAGTTTTTAGAATATTTTCACTTAAACAATTTAATCTACTGATATTAAAAAATACATTAAGTGTAAAAAATGCCTAGTGAGTAGATAACTACGTATATTGAGATTTTACATCAATTACAAATAGGATGTTAAAGGGACAACTAACATCTAGAATTTCATATAGCTCAAGCTAATGTCTTTTGAAAGCAAGGAATTAGAAAACAGATTTCTGAATATTTTGATATTCAGTTTTTAAATAGGTAGTTCATTCATCAGCACCACAAAGTAAGAATTTTTATTTTTTAAAAATTCTCTGGTATAATGAAATCATGCCAGAACCTATGGGTAAAAATTAAGTTTCTGATTGAATTTCTAATCCCATGTGACAGTTTCTTTCCGGAAATAATATAGTGTTCTGTGGTGTTCCTGGCACCCCTTCAGGAAAGGTCACAGAAGTTAAGTGTTCCAGCAGTGAGCCAACTCTTAGTAGCCTTCAAAGGACTTGGAGGGTGTTTACCCTGTACATTACAACAGAGAATATCAAAGGCATCCCTTGAAAATGTTTGTGAAGCGAATTTCTATTTCTATAATTTAAGCATATGAAAACTCCTAAACACTTGTCTCCTTTACCATATATGGGGTAAATAAATATAAATGCATAAGTGTTAACAAATTACACCTTTCTTTCTTTTCCCGCTACTAACTACACATTCTCTCCAACTTTACTCCAAGGCAGAATAAGAACCTTATTTAATTCACTCTAATTTTCTCATGTTTTTAAAAAAAATTTTTTTTTTTTTTTACTTTAAATGGATTGACCTATTTCAGACATACAGGTGAATGTACTAGTCACAGGTGTATGGTTTGATACATCCTATAAACAGTACATACCCTTCTAATCAGCATCAAGGTTAATAAGAAGTTTCAGGATCCCAAAGCTCTTTTGTGCCCCCTTCCTAACACAGCCCACCTCCCCAAGTGTATCCATGTTCTACAGTTCTACCAGGTTAGAATGGTTCTGCTATATGATATATATATTTTTTTACTTTACTGTAATTGTAATCATATAGTATGTAGTCTTTTGAGCCTAACTTCTTTTGCTCTTCTTGTTTGTGAGATTCAACATATTTTTCATGTACGTGAAATATGGTAGCAATAATACTTGGGTAAAAACTACTGTTTGAATTTTAACCCTACTATTCTGACTTCGACCTTCACTTACTTGCTTTGTTTATCGTGCAATGGGCTTAATGGGTTCAAGTTCTGGGCAAGGTTACAGGCAGAATTTTCTTTTTCATTAAAGAGCCAGCCCTATGTACACTTAGTGGTTATCTCGATGCTGGCCTCGAAAACAATGCTGTTCTATCCAATTAAAAAAAAATGCACCTGGCATGGTATTGAGACTGTGGGTATATCTGGTCTCTGGCTTGCAAGGTCAGACAGCTAAGTTTATCTTCATCATTCTTCAAACGGGCTAAAGCAAACTAGAAAGCAACATTTTAACTAGGAAGAACAGCAGAAAATTCCCAAACAACAGTTTGTTGTAGAATGGGGGTTTTCCTTCTCAGAACCTTTACAATAACTACCTGCCCTAAAGCCTCACAGTCATATAGGGTCCTCCTGCGTGTGGTACTCTTGCGGCTGCCCTGGCCAGTTTAATAAATTCTTGTTTGCTTTTTAAATAAATTATCAGCCTCCGGTGGTCTTATTTTGAACCCAGGGTTCGACCCCACAACAGTACGTACAGCTTATTTGTTACCATTGCTGTATAGCATTCCCTTGTGTGATATACTACAACTATTTACCCACTTTACAAAAGCAAGCATTTATGTGCAATAGTCACCCCCAACCATGGTCAATCGAGGACCAAAAATGTTCATTTGAAAATTCTGGAAGTAAACAATTTATAAGTGTTAAATTGCTTGCCATTCTGAGTAGTGTGATGGAATCTTGTGGCATCCTGCTCACCCTCGACTTGAATAATCCCTTTGTCCACCAGTATGAGCATTGCAGTTGCTCCACATGCTTGCCAGAATTCTGTGTTGTCACTGTAAAATTCTTATTATAGCTGGTTCAGATTTGTAGTGATATCTCATCATGGCTTTCATTTTCAAAGAGAAAATAGGCAACGGATGACAGGGAAACTGAGATATTAAACTTGTCAGCTGTAAGGTAGGGAAGTATCATCAGCTCTTGCATAAGAAGCCTTCCTAGTCTAAGCTATGTGACCACTAGAGGTGGTTGCAAGTAATTTTAAACTCTTTACTGTAATCGCTGAATTCTAAATCCCATTAAAACGTGTTGAGGAAAGGGCCGACCGTATGCTCCACATTCTGGGTTTCTGTTTCCCTTCCAGTGTTCCCATTTCCAAGTAGTCACTGTCACACAGGTTTCTGTCTCCATGCCCCTATGTACTAGATTTCCCATGGTCATTCTGAGATCTTAGCTGCTTGCTCCTCTTCTAATTAGGGAAGAAACCATATACAGATGCCACCCTCCTGGTGTCCATCTGCTGTGCCATGGCACCCCGTCTCCCTACCCCACACGACCACTTTATAAAATCGTTTCCCCACGGGTTACCTCCTCCATGCATGAAAGGATCATTCTTGGTATCTTTCTAATTGAGGGAAAATGGTATGGTTTCTGTGTTAGAGCTGAGAAATTTTACATCTGGCCAACTTTTTTGCATTGGCAGGCCCGGTGACTAACTAACAATGAGAATGAGAATGATAGTACTAATAATAAATTCGTTTTGAATTGAGTTTGCAAACTTTCCTGAACATAGCTATGAACATATGCAATTTTACTTAATTTTTTTAAAGTGATATTGTTCCCATACCTAGGACTTTTTTTAAAAAAATATATTTTATTGATTTTGTACAGAGAGGAAGGGAGAGAGATAGAGAGTTAGAAACATCGATGACAGAGAGTCATCGATCAGCTGCATCCTGCACCCGCAACCAAGGTACATGCCCTTGACCGGAATCGAACCCGGGACCTTTCAGTCCCCAGACCGACGCTCTATCCATTGAGCCAAACCAGTTTCGGCGCAATTTTACTTAATTTAATGACAGCTTTTAGTCATGCAATGGTAAAATTTGTTTAAGCTTATTTTTTGGAACGATCTCAACACATAAATAGAAAATAATCTTTAAATCGTGCAAATAAAAACATCCTTGTATTCTCATAAATTTTAATTAATAAAATACAAATAATAAATTTTAAAGAGGGATAAAGTAATTTTCAAGCATTCTAAATCTAGGTTGTTGTGTGTGGGTTTTTTTTGTGTGTTTTTTTGCTGTAGGGAACCGTTTTAATATATATTTCATTGTTTCCAAGTCCCAAAGGTACACCTGATATTCCACTCACTTTGGTATGTATGCTCAAAGAACATTTGACTGATCAATAACAAATTGGTCTATTGTTCAAAAAATTTCTATGCTAGATGGATACATGGAACAGACTGACATATCAGCAGAGGAGAGGGAAGAGGGGAGGACTGGATCAAAGAAGGTGAAGGGATTAGTTTAAGAACAGATAAGCATCCCCATGGACACAAACAGCGGTGTGGTGAAGGCCAGGGGAAGGCGGGAAGAGGGGCTGGGTGGAGGTGGGTAAGGTGGTGGAAAATAGGGGACATCTGTAATAGTGTGAACAATTAAAAAATGTTACTATGTTAGACTTGGCAGGATGAAAAGGAAAATTCCAAATTGAGTGTCTTCTTTGTCAACTACACTGTTATTTTAAAGTGATTTCAATGTCAAACCAATTAGAACATGTGCCCTTTATTTTGAAAAGTGGGCCACTTAAAATGGACTGAATTAAAAGGAGAGATGTTCTCACCAGTTTGAGAGTCACGAGAAGGTCCTGAGGAGTCCTGCTGTTTCCTGATGGAAACATGCTCTTAGGACTGCGACTGAGAGCTTGGATGCGGTTTGCTATTGTGATGAGTCAGCAACGTGCAGCTTCTCAGAATTCCTAAGGGGTCGTCCTAAAAAGATTAAGGATTATGGTTGTATTTTCCAAAAATCTATTACAAATTGGCAGATCAATACATTAAACACTGCGTGCTTTATGAGTAACTGTCCTGGCTCCTGGCAAGAGGCAGCACCCCTTGGCTCTGAGTCAGTTTCAGTCCCGAGGGGCTGTGAATTTAAAGGAGGTAGAATTACAGTGTTTCAGATGCAGAAAAATAAGCACCAGTAGGTTATCTTTTTCACGGTCAAACAGAAAAAAATTATGTAAGTGCATACGTGCCTACTGTTGGCAAACAACCGAACTAATAATAGTTTCCCCACCAACAGAATTCAGAGAGGAAGGGATCAACGTTTAATGAAATGCTGCCATGTCTGCTGAGAAACTGGCAAAAATCTCGCCCACAGAAGTCAGTTTCCCCGGGAACCTTTCCCTGACCCTCCTGGCTGAACTAAGTCTGTGTTCCATATCCTTTGAAGCATCCTGTGCCTCTCTTCACTGTTGAAATCTATCATCACTGTCAAAATATGTAAGTATTTCTGTAGTTTTAATCATCTCACACATTCAAATTAAAATGCCACCGAGCAAGACACTCGTGTTTCAGCCCCTAGATCAGTTTCTAGCACACAGTAAGTACTTACTATTAGTCAAATAAACAATCAATATTTCAATAAGCAATATGACAGCTAGTAAGCAATTGTGATAGAAGAAGCGTTAGGTCAGGTCATACTGCAATAATGCAAAATCTCTTTACACTGTTAAGACTTCCAGATTGCAGCCAGAAAGTATGATGCTATCAGACACTTGGTTGCAGTTAAATTTCAGCTTGCTCACTAACATAGGAACGACTGATGCAGGTAATTCCATGAAAGAGACACGCACACAGAGGAGAAGCAGAGATGTTTCCAAAACTAGGTATAAGAATAGACTCTGGAGGGAAACACTGAAACTTTTTTTTTTTTTTTTTTGAGAGGAACCCAATTTATTTTCCAACCAAAGGGTATTTTCTTTTAAAAAGTAGAAATTTTTTTTTCTTTAAAAAGGTAGCAAAATAAATTTAAAAATTTTCTCCCAATAGGTTAACTATTTTCTGATTCTTTATAAGTATCAACAGGCAACAGAACTAGAATCTGCAGATGTAGTGCACGAACCACACTGGCCAGGGTGTGGGATCAGCCCCCAATGCTGAAGACCTAAAGGAAGCAGGAGTGCTTCTTGTTTCCCACGTAAAGAGCTCATGAGAGATTAGATGGTCCCTGAAATGTTTGCTACGTGATTATAGTTCATATTTATTAGCAACGCAAAGGCTGAAGAACGGCTTGAAACCCATGATGCCCTAGTGAACTGGCACACAATCAGTCTAACAAAAGCACACAGGTAATGTCCATTGGGCCTTTGGAATCTGGAGTATCTCCGAAATGTTGAACATCATGCCAAGAGGGGGAACACTGCCATTCACAAAGAAACTGATGCAGAAATAGAAATCTCTGCTCAAGGAGGTGGGAGCAGGAAATCTATAAATCTCAAAACACTGGGCTTCGGGGAATGCCATAATCATTCCCACATGCAAGGTATGTGCGCGCAAAATGAAAAGGGTAAAGCACCGGAGAGCCAGGTTCTAGGCGGGGAAGTGCCAAGTTCTGGATGGTTTCCGCAAGAGAGTTGAGAACGTGGGGTTCCAGGGCGCTCTTCAAATTCTCCCAAAGTCTGAGCTATGTATGCGTGCCCCTCTCCCTCTTCCCATCAGAAAACAAAATAAGTTTTACTACCAAGGTTTCTATTGCTGTCAGATGCTAGTCATCGTTATAACACATTTAATGCAAGGTAACTCCTTTTCTTCATTTCAAAAACTTTAAAAATTAACTTTTATCCTTACCGGAATTTTTAACATTTACATTATCTCATGTTCAATCCTAATTTTTGCTTATTACATATGCCATGGCTCTCAAGTCTCTTGTTTTAGTCTTGCGTTCCTTCCCCAGCTCTTAGAAGACAGCCCTGGCAGAAGTAGTGAGGAGACATCGTCACCCAGTTAGTTGTCTGAGAAACAATTATCTAAAAGAGAAATATATATAAACATTCGCTTAAAAAGTCACTCATTTAAAAAAAAATAAAGACAATAGTTCAAATAGGTAGTTACAGAATAGCCACAGAGACGTAGATTACATAGGAAACATAGTCATAATATTGAGGTACATATACCCTCAGGGGCCAAAGGGGTAGGTTCTTGGAGCAGCAGGTAAAGTGGTTAGAAAAAATCTGTAAAGTACATGATTTTCTAACCACTCTGCTGTACATCTGAAACTAATGTGGAATAATACTGAATGAATGTAAACTGTCACTGAAAAACAAATTTAAAAGATAAAATAAGGTACCCCAAAAAATGGGTCATAATCTACTATTTCTGTAAGAAAGGTGGAGGTACCTCGATATAAATATATTCAGATCTAATTCTATTTTTTCAGTGGAAGAAGAAGCCACCAAAAGTTAGAGATTTTTCTACATGGGAAAGGAAGATTCAGAGTAAGTGAGAAGGAGTAAAAGCTAGACTGGTTTGAATATATTTTGGTGTTCAGATATGTCCTTAATGCTATGCAATGTTTTACACATAATTTTCAAACAAAATGAAATGAATAAAAAAATATATAAAAAAGCAATGTTATGAAAGTAGAATGTATCGATAATTGATTTCAAGTTTGTGGTCCTGGGAAAGGCTTGATGGGGAATTGCCTACCCTCATCTGACTTACCGCCTGACAGGGAATATTTTACCATCTGCTCAGTAGGCACAGTGAAGACACACTATGGAGCAGTGCAAATGGGATTCGGAGTTGGACTGTTCGTCCTATGCTTTGGTTTTTAACGTCTAAAGGCGGGTGTGCTAACCACATACGTAGACAAGCACAGCCCAATGAGAAAGGGTCTCTCTGGTGAGCAGCATAGGAACGCTGCAAACAAAAGCGTGATGCCTCAGTGTCCTCTCACTTTGCCTTTATAGGTGAATTTACACAAACATTTCTTCCTTCACACCCTCAAGCAAGCTTGGTGGCTAGTATTTTCTTGATTTCAGCTTAGAATGAAGCTATCTTGGTATCTCAGCTCTTCTCCCCTCAATGTGTATAAAGGGGAATGAGGCACAGCCTTACCTTAAATACCATAACACAGTTCCAGTTTGTTCCTTTGAAAAATAATCCCCACTCCTCGCTCAGAAATACTTTCCTGACAATAATACAAAAGACGCAGTCGAAAAGCCAATTCAATAAATCGGAAGTTTAATAGCTCTGCGGAAGTCTTGTCCCTGACAGTCAGAACACGGTTTTACTACTCTGTAAACAGAGCCCAAGTGGAAAGGAAAGTTTTTTCTGGTTAGCAGGATGTGTGCTATTGAAGCTGGTGGCTAGAGGGAGCCCTTTTGTCTCAGAAACAATGGACGTAACAGAGAAGTAAATCTTAGGCTTAAAACAACCAAATTGATTAAAAAAATAATAATAATAACAATAAAGACAACATATGAAAGCACTAGGGATAACTAGCATTTGATTTAAAGTTTGTGTTCCTGGTTTTGTTTTTCCTCTGCATCAGGAGAGCAGATAAAGACAAATCACGTCAAGTTCAACATTGTCCAAGGGCAAGGAGCCAAGGACTGATGCAGCCAATACCTCAGATTTATTGTCTCGGACTTGCTGGTCAGTTTATGCGTGCTTAAAGACTTATTATCAAAAATGCACAGTTTCCTCTTAGAAAAAGAGGAGAGCGGAAGGAGGTCAGCTCTCAATGAGAAGGACAAGGATTTTCCTTGAGTGGCTGGAGGACACACAGAGCCTGACAATGCTTCTGTCAGCCCGGCCCTGCCCCCGGCCCGAGCAGCAGCATGTCGGGGCTGTGATGTCCCCTGCTGCCCTCTCTGTTCCTTCCATTGCTGTGTGGGGCGTTCAGAGGCACCCTGAGAGAGAGAAACAGTTACCAAGAAAAGGGATGAGGAGGGGAAAAAGCTTATCCTCTCACCAATTAATTTGCTTACTTTTGCCTTTTCTGTCTCAGACCACCGGCTGCCTGGAATTAATATATTTAAGGCCAAATCCACTTCAACTCAGCCACAGTTTTGGCCAAGGGAGCTTTTGCTGTGTGGTTTGGTGTGCCTTTGGCCTTCTCTATCTGCTGGTCAGGTAGTTAGTTCTCTCTAACCATGAAATTTGTGGGCTAGATTCCTAAGCCTTTCCTTTACTCTTTCCATAGCATAGAAATCGGAGCATTGATGTTTATTTAAAAAATCAGAACCCTTGAGGGTTGAGAAAAAAGTTGGGAGCCTAGAATCCCTTCTTCTGGGGGGACATGCCTGAGAGATGGATGGCTGGGGGCCTTTGCCAGGAGGCGGGTTCAACCTAATTATAAAAAGCCACCCGTGTCACTGAACCCATCCCTGGAATGAACTTTTAACTGCGTGTCTAGAGGTCTTGACCACACACTAGGCCTTCTATAAACCTGAGGTAGGCTCTGAGGGTGTGGTCTGTACTTTGCAGATTCCAGTGTCCGGGTTAGAAAAACAGGCAGCAGCCTTTTCTGAATGTTACAGTCATTCTTTCTGAATTCACCTCTGCCTAGAGTGAAAGGCCAATATTTTTCTTATTTTTATGCTACGCATTTCAAATGCTAACAAAGACGCTAACATGTACAAAAGGTATACTTTATCTGCAGTTAAAGGAGAACAGGTATATTAAAAAATAAAAAAATTTTCTAATTTTTACTCGGGGATCTCAAAGCGCCTCCGGCAGTAACCTAAGGAAGCGCCCCGCTGGCTTTCACAGCGTGGCTTTTGGATAGCTGGAACCAGGAAGGTGTTCCAGGTGGTCTGGGACAAGCCCAAAAGGCAAGTTACACACACGCAACAACATAGTTTTATAAATGTATTTTCCACTGCACATCTGAGTCTGTGCTGGAACACAGGAATAAGAACTTCAATTCAAAAAATCTAACCACAATAATGATTACAGAGCCAAGCAAAAACACCACAGATGGCACTGAGGGCTTTGTGATATCAAAGGAAGGAGCACACTTGGGTAGGTGGTCCTCAAGGCCTTACGGCCTGCCGAAGTGGTCTGTGGAAACTGCTCCAGAGCTGTGGCACCTCCGTCATTCCCCCCAAAGTCTCTTGCAGGTGAATATTAGTATTTATCTCAGCAAAAAGGGCCACATTTCCCAAAGTTTGAGGAGTTTTTCTAGTTACGGTGAATTTAAAAGTGAGTATATGCTACTCAAAAATCTATCCCTTGAAAACACTCTAAACTTAGACCTGGAGAGATGTGAAGTGTTTTGAGTTAGGGGATCCACAGGTCTGTAAGCATCAATGTAATTGGAATCCTGCCTTCATTTATTTTGTAAAGAATGGGAGCTGTGGTGTCCTATCCTATCAAAGGTAGGTTCATGCCAAACTATTTCCCAGCTGGATCCATGGAGAGCCGGGGAGGGGGCTGGTGGAGAGCACCTGTGGGACCCCTATGGTATCACAAGCACAATGCTACTAGCTCTACAGGAATGATCTCATTTAATCTCCCCATACATCTTTAAGGGCAGGTATGATTATTTTCATCCAATAGGCTGGGAAACAGATGCCTAGAGAGAGATTAAGTAACTTGTCAAAAATCACACATCCTAGAGGTAAGGTGCAAACCTGGACCACTGTGATAATGTCATCGAAGCTACTTCCATTACTAGTATATCTTTTTAATCCTGAGCTTTTTCAAAGATCTTGCCTTGACTCTTGTCTGTCTCTTACTTAAACAGCTGAGACTGTGACCACTTACTAATAGTACATAGATTTTTTTTTTTTACAGTCAGCCTTATTTCTACTCTCCTCCCTCTTTATTGAAATTTAGAGGGTACACTTTTTACTGTAACTGAAAATGTGATCTGAAAGAGATTTGTTTAACTTCATTGGGATGACTTCTGTATTAAAAAATTGGAGGTTAATTTGTCATTTGGAGTTCTTCAAGATCTTCGGGAGTCCTTTAGGAGAGACAGTCCTTTCTGGGTCTCTTGTCTCCTATGATTCTGGCTAATCCTGCCAAGAATAATAGTGCATTATCCTGACCACTCTTTATACTAGTAATTTCTCACAGTTGTCTTCATGCAATTGAGAAATTTAACTTTGAAAGATGAGATAAAATCTCCACTAAACAAAGAGTAGTCTTTCTTACTTCTTGCTATAAAAGTTGTGGATTCCTCAAGCTAAGGATTTCTCACCCAGGATACAAACCCATTGAACGCGAGTGTTCATATGGACCAAATATTACTGTTCTCAAGACTTCGGGGGCAAGAGGATCTGTAGCAGGAAAAATTATGCTACCAAAAAGATTCTTTCCCTAACCCTGGGAACTATGAATATGATGAAATACTCTGAAAAGAATTTGTGGAGGTAATTAAAGTTACAAAATAGATGACTTTAAAATAGGTAGGTTACACTGGATTCTCAGGGTAAACACAATGTATTCATATTAGTCCTTACAATCCTTACAAGTAGAAGCAGAAGAGGCAGTCAAGGACATATAGATGAAGAAAAAGAAATTCAGAGGAAACAAAATATCTGACATGTCATTACTCACTTTGAAAATAGAGGGTCCCTCAAGCCAATGAATAGAGATGATTTAAGGAAACTAAACTCACCTCTGGACAGCAAAGAAACAAGTGCTTCAGTCTTACAATGGCATGGATTTGAATTGAAATCTGCCATCAGAATTCCTATTTGTGCCTCAGAGCTTCCAAAGAGCCCAAGACCACTGACACCTTGATTTTGTCCTTATGAGACCTTAAGCAGACTACCAGCAAAGTCTGTGGGACTTTGCCCTACAGAACTGTAAGAGAATAAGCTGCTGAGTTTGTGGTAATTTATAACATCAGTAAAAGAACTGTAATGCAGTAACAGAAGCATATCTGCCGATGTTCAGGTGGCTTGCTAAGCTATAACAAATCCATTTTTCTCTGACTCAGTAGTTTCTTGTCTTCTGTCAGCATCCATGCATTGGTAACCAGTTAATTTATTAGCTTGCAAGCAGAACCAAATCAAATCAAAGTATCATCAGTGTCTAGAATCATTAAATATTAGTGATAGTGCCACTGTTGTACTGACAGAAGCTACAAGGCATAATGAAAAGATTATTAGAGTGCAGAAGACCTGGGTTCCATCTAAGCTTCAATTTAATAATTATGTGATCTTAGGCTTAATTGGATCCTTTAAAAATGTAGCAGATATTATAAAATAGCTGTAAGCACTTAAATGAAATGGTAACTCTATAATACTTGCACATTATCTGACAGATTATAGGGTACCCCCTCCATCACTTCTCAGAACTTATTCACACACACATACATATACACTGGTTTGCTCCAATAGCTAAACTTATACAACCATAGATATAGACTCTTAGTCTGTTCTTAGATAATTTTCAAATGAAGACATTTTTAGTGTCACTGTTGCATCGATGACTTTTTTTTAGGTATTTTTATTCTGCTCATTCCATTTGCATCCTCACAGTAGCCTGCTCCCCTACTCAGAATTGTCATAGTTGCCAGGCAAAACCCACCACCACTAATTGGAGCAGCTTAAGGCTTTCAGATCATTGAGGAGACATCTGGAAAATGCACTCATTAGAGGACAGCAACCAGATAATATTTGGGATTCATAGGCTTCTGTATTTGTCATAATTAGTCAACAAAGAATGATAAAATAGGACGACATCTTAGAGATGAGCTGTTAGCATCCATTGTGTAGACGAGGAAATCACAATGTAGCCAGGATAAGAATGTAATATTAGGGGCCAAACTGATCAGGACCCAGAGCAATGGAAGTTTAATTCCACCCCATCACTAAATACATAGACATATAGTAGCTCTTCTTTACAATAAACACTACATAAAGAGATATTGGGGAATACAGAAATTAGTGACTATCTCTTCCTACTTTTCCATTGCTCCTTTAAAAAAAAAAAACCACACACACACACACACACACACACAAGAAAAACCAACCTTTTATTGATTTCAAAAAGGAAGGGAGAGGAGAATGAGGGAGATAGAAACATCAATGATGAGAAAGAATTATTGATCGGCTGCCTTCCACACTCACCACAGTGGGAAACCAGCTGGCAACCTGGGTATGTGCCCTTGACCAGAATGGAACTTGGGACCCTCAGTCTACAGGCTAATGCACTATCCACTGAGCAAAACCGGCTTGGGCTCCATTGCTCTTTTATTCATTTTTCCTCTATTAACCTATAGAAAACAGAAGCCATAACGAATACATTCATGGCAACAGAACCTCAGGGATTGCCTTCTCTGCTGGAATCTTGGAATTATCAACCCAGCAAGTGGTTTAAGGACAAAAATCAACTTAAGAATTGAAGTCCTTGACAGCACACAGTTTGTAAAACTTTGCTTCCCATTTGTACATAGACTAAGTAAGGAAAAATTTCAGGCTTCTACTGAGAAGATTTTTCTCCATCCCTAGTGGCAAAGAAACTATTTTGGAAAGTCTTATTTGAAGAATCCAGGCACTTGATCAGTGTATAATTGAACTTGAATTATTTGGTGGAACTAAATCAATACGTCATAAAAGGAGTAAATGGAATAGAAATTCTGATGGTGGAGAACCTTTGTGAATGTTGAAATAGCCCAGGTTGCAATGCATATTTCTCACATCATTAACTGACACAAAAACATGCCATTGTCGACTACTTTTCAAATTAAGTGGGCTGGACGACTCTAAATAATGTTTGATTTGACCCACTTCATGAAACAGTCAGTTTTACCACTGAAGTTACAAATATAAATCATGCTTGTTTTGGTAATTTGCATTGACTAAAAACTTTTTTTTTTGTATAAATGGAGAACAGGTAGTCAAAAAATTTTTAAAAAGAAAATAAATGTGAAGAATTTTGATGGTATATTGGCTCCTGCAGTAGTTTTGCAGAACATTTTGGAAAGAAGGCCTATTAACATCTTTTGTCCATTTCTTCTACGAAAGCCTCAGTATCTTTTGCTTGTATTGAATATTTGTACCTCATATCATTTTGGGTTCTTATCCATATGTATTTTCCATGAGTCTTCCAAAGACTATCATATTAACAACAATAAAATAACAATGATCTACAAAGTAGTCTGCTCAATGTCCCTTCCCTTGACATATGTATAGATAGGCAAGGACAGAACAGTGAAGTCTACATTTTTAAATCAATCACCGGCTTTCTTTGAACCTCACTGGAAAATAACAGTCCTCAGTCTTCTCTAGTCAGATGTTAATACTTTTGCATATTTTAACACAAATGCATATCTTTATTTTTCTATCAGACTTATCTGGATATGCAACAAATTATGAAGCCTTTTGATACCATTTTTAGATGATCTCTTATTTTCTAGGCTAGATCCCTTTTATGTCGTACGATTTTTGCCCTTAGGACCTAATTTTCTGTACTTTTACCACCTTTGTTTCTTTCCTTTGAACACTTTCATGGACATTAAGATGTAACTGGATCATCAGTCTCAATATTTAAAATAAAAGGACTTCAAAAGTTCTCATATTTGTTATCTTTCAAAAAGGCATAATTTCTTAAGTGAAGTAAGGGTAGTAGAGCTAGGTCCTGTACCTTAGAATATTGTATATGCTGATGGTTGCAGACAATAGTGAGTGGTGTGGTTGTTGATAAAGAAAAATGCACAAATTCAGCTCCAGGTTTTCTGAGACAATAGATGAGTTTATCACAAATACTTCATCAGACAAACATAATTTACCAAATAAATGGTGTTCATCAGAAAAAAAAGCTAATCTTAAAATCATCAAAAGAAAAACTATATATTATCTATCATGCCCAAAATGCTTTAAAAAATTCATACAAATCCCTGAAAATAGACAACTGAAATGAAAGACAAATCTCAATCTTTTGAGATTTGAATCTGCATGTTAAAAAAAAAAGATACCGTGTTTCCCTGAAAATAAGACATCCTCCGAAAATAAGGCCTACTTACAGGTTTCCTTCTGAGTAAAATATAAGGCCCCCCCCCAGGCTCTATCTCAGAATGCTATTGCTAAATATGAGAGATTTGGTCCACTGATTCTGAAAGAAATGGAGTCACAAGAAATTCACCAGGAAATTCAGGAATTGGGTTGTTATGATGATGTTCCAGAAGATGATGACATGATTGTCATTGAATAAATGAGTAAATTCTTGATACTGTAGAATTCACAGTTTGTCTGGTTTGTGTTGACAACTACCGTGCTACCGTATCGTATACAGGTAATAAATTTCCTTTATTTTCATTTAACAATAAATGTGTACTGTATTCTTCTTCATGGAAAAATAAGACATCCCCTGAAAATAAGACCTAGTGCATCTTTGGGAGCAAAAATTAATATAAGACACTGTCTTATTTTTGGGGAAACAGGGTAGTATTCAAATGGCCAATAAATACATGAAAAGGTGGGAGTGTTTAGTAGTGTTCAGGAAGATGCCAATTAAAAACAACATAAAATATCACCATGCATCTATTAAAATGGTTAAAATTAAAGATCAACAATACTAAGTGTTAGCAAGTTTATGCAAACATTGGAACACATACACTCTTGGTTGTAGTGTTAACTGACACAAACAGTATGGAAAACTCTGTCATTATCTACCAAAGCGGTTTACACACATACTTCACAAATGCGCAATCCTACCCCTTTGTGTCTATCTAACATATAGATAACCATTTGTCACCTAAGGACATGGAGAAAAAAAAAAGCCTATAGCAGCACTATTCTTAATACCCCTGAACTGCACACAGCACACATCTCCATCAAATAAGTAAACTAGTATTTGCTGCACAGAAATAAGAAAAAGCAAATTGTTGCTTATCTCACATATCTCACAAACATAATGTCTCATAGAAGAAGCCAGCCATACATAAGTGCAAAAACATCAAAAGATAACTGCTGTGAGAGGGGATTCTGGAGTGTGACTGATAAAGTGGTTGTGCTCACTACAGAAGGATTCATTTAGCTCAGCATGTAGGAGTTATATTCTTTATTGTAATGATGTTATCTTACTTAATAAAAGAGAAACATGCAAATTAACCATCACTCCACTATGCCCACAGCCAATCAGAATGAGTATGCAAATTAACCCAACAAAGATGGAGGTTGATTTGCATACGCAGGCCTGAAGCCTGCTAGGAGGGTAAGGGTGGCAGTGGAGGGAGCTACTGGAGTGGTGCTCCAGACAGAAGCAAGGACTTGCTGGCTCCCGGGTGGCCGGGGAGCGGGGATGTGCTGGTTCCCGGGCGGCTGGGAGTGAAGTCAGGGTAAAGAAGCCTATTTTTGCATGAATATCATGCAATGGGCCTCTAGTATTTCTATAAAAAGTTTATTCCTTTTATGCATTCTTTATTTTTCAAGTTATCCCTACACCCCCTATTAGCAATTTTAAAGTTTCAGAATTGAAGTTTTAACAAATCAGAATGCCAGGTTATGAAAAGGAGGAATAAGCTGTTGTATATACTAAATGAGAGAATGATTTTTCTTTTCTATTTCAACTATAATCAGTTTTTTAAAAAAGAAAAGCATCAAGGAAGATATTGCTGTAATCTAAGTTAAATAATATTAACCAGTGTTCCTGTTAAGAAAGTTTTGTCATTTATGTTGATTCTTAAAAAAACCTCTTTCGGAGGAACTTTAGTATCACTCAATATGTATCAGCATACTTTAAATTAGGGCTCATTTGTTTCTTTAATTTTATTAAAAGTCACTTGTCTGACCATATGAAGCAGGTCCATCAGTATTTTTTAATGATCAATAAAAAATTAACCTGACATCTCTTTGTGAACTGATATGTAATATTTACCACATTTAGAAAAATATTTATAAAATATTCCACAGGCAGAAATTTTGATAAAAAAAAAAAATTCAGTGTTTGTTCAGGAAAGAAGAGAGTACGTACTACAATTTTGAGAACATACACCGAAGCCAGAATGGCTTGGGGTGAAGGCAGCCCGTGTTTTCTCTGGATGAAGTTCAGACTTCACTGAAATTCTCCCTGATGTTTTTCTATATTTCTATATTAATGTTAAAATGCAGTCAAATGTGAATCTCAAAAGTTTATATTCACTTTTCACTTAGATCACTGAAATGTTATTTTTCACTTTCTTGCCAATACCATTAATACATTTTAAATTTTATTGTCTTCTCAGTTACTTATACACATAATTCAGAAAATTAAATAGCACTATAGAAAAATAGCAGCCTTCTGTCCCAATGTGTAGCACCCCAATTCCTGCTTTCAGCTAGCATTTATTTCCATATTTCTTAATAGCGTACTACCATGATGTATTTTTAATTTTAGCTATAACTGTATTTTACCTGATGAAAAATGGTCATTTAGTTCTTGATGCAACTTTATCATGCTTTTTCTCCAATATGGCATGACAATTTGTGACAGAGGATTTTGCTCAGATTTGAGATCATCAAGAAATTCGAGTTTGGCTATTAAGTGGTTCTCCTCTTCTTAGCATTATCACACAGTCGTTTCTTCTTCCTGCTTTCTCCTATACAGAGGCTGATAAGAGACGGTCTTGGGACTCATGGTGGGTTACCACCACCTGCTTGTATTTAGAGGTTTTGGAGATTGTAGAACATCCTCGTTTTGGTGTAAATATACATCTGGATATTGGGATTTGCCATTTAGTTGGTCTGTCGGTTTTTAATTTGTCCATTTGGAAAGATATGAAAATTTCTCCTGCCATCTCCATTACCATGCCATCTTCCCAGAATCCTAAGTCTTACTTACAAAACTGAGACGGTGACACATGTTCCGATTCAATGAATATACAGCCATTGCCACTTAATGAAGGGGATACATTCAGAGACATGTGTCTTCAGCAATTTTGTTGTTGATGCTACGGCCTACTGCACATCTAGGCTACAAAGTGTAGCCTATTCTTCCTAAGCTACACCTTTTTACTGTGCAAAACAACATGGAATTAAATAACCCCCCCCCCCCTTGAGAAAATGATACAATCGCTGATGTGTAAAAAAGTGATGTATGAGGCTGCTGGTGGATAACACTGCAGATTGTTTTATAACAAAAAGTTTTTTTTTATATAAGTATAAAGAGCACACTCTAAAATAATTCTTAAAGCATAGTGTAGTAAATGTATAAATCAGTAATTTGTTTTCATTATGTACATAATTGCATATGTATTACCCTTATATAATGGCAGGCAGTATAGGTCTGTTTATGCCAGCATCATAACAAACACGTAATGCCTTGTGCTACGATGTTAAAATGGCTTCTGCATCACTAGACAAAAAGAGTTTTTCGCCCTAACTGGTTTGGTTCAGTGGATAGAGCGTCGGCCTGCAGACTCAAAGGTCTGAGGTTCAATTCCTGTCAAGGACATGTACCTTTGTTGCGGGCACATCCGCAGTAGGAGGTGTGCAGGAGGCAGCTGATGGATGCTTCTCTCTCATTGACGTTTCTAACTCTTTCTCCCTCTCCCTTCCTCTCTGTAAAAACATCAATAAAATATATTTAAAAAAAGTTTTTCAGCTGCATATAATATTATGGGGCCTTTGTCATATATGTGGTCTGTTGTTTGATGAAACATCATTATGAGGCGCACATGACGATATAAAGATTAACATAGAAGATCGCAAATAACAATAAAACATATGACAAATCACTGAAGCCAGAATTGCTTGGGGTAAAGGCAGCCAAAAAAAAAAAAAAAAAAAAAAAAAGGGCTATTTTCCCAATAATGAGTTATGTGATCATAAGTCAAGATATATATATTTTTCATAATAATTCATCTTTTGGCATTTATTGCATGATGCCTTAGATAATTCTCACATATGGACATAATTTATCTCCTCAGTTGTATGCTCATATAAGGCAATGGTCATATGCTCTTCATTCTCACATGGACCCTCGCACTAAGAAAATATAGTATTTATTTTTATTTTTTAAATATATTTTTGTTGATTTCAGAGAGGAAGAGAGAAGGAGAGAGAGATAGAAACATCAATGATGAGAGAAAATCATTGATTGGCTGTCTCCTGCACAAACCAAGCCCACAACCCAGACATGTACCCTGACTGGGAATTGAACTGTGACCTCTTGGTTTATAGGTCAACATTCAAGCCTTGAGCTGCACCAGCTGGTCAGCAAATGTAGTATTAATGGCAACCCATAAATGCTTATTGAAAGAATGAACTCACTAATGAACATATGAACTGATTAAAAATTATTCACATATCTATTAACAGGTTGACTCGGGCGTGGAGGTATCTTCTGTGACAATCCAAAAGCACTTCGTTGAAAGATCTGCGTTATTGATATATGATCTATTTTCTCTGAGCACAGAGATTCCCAGACAACTAGATAGGTGTTAGATTACAGAGCAGGGAAGAATTAAGAGAGGAGAGAACTTAGAGTACTCCATTTTCTTCCTGGAGGCTACGATAGAACAAGACTGAGCTTGGAATTAGATTGTGGAAGTGGGCCAGTTCTTCAAAATGTGGTTTCATATTCTGTTCACCCTATGAGACACACACAAGACAACACAGATGCCTAAATGTTACAATTACTGGCTAAGATAAACCACTTTGCCTTATTTAATATTTTATATTAACCGCTTCTCCATTGTTGTGATTAATAGAAGGATGACTCCTGGTGGTAGAATTTAAAAAGTGGGTGGAGCTCCTGAGCTCCTGGGGAAAAGGATGTCTGGTATAGGACAAATATGGGAGCGAAAGGAACCCTCATGTTCTATTGAGGAATTTCAAGGAATTTATAATCAGAATATATGACAATTAGAAAGTAATTAAAAAAAACATTATTTACAGCTCTTATTTTATTGCCCAGAAAGATTAATTAGGCCAAAATTTCACAGGAATCTCAATCTCCTGGCTTCCTATTCAATGATTTTTCTCCTTCGTTTCCTGAATGTGTCCCATAGCAAGTTTGTTTTGATTAGCCTTGTTCTGGACTAGATTATTAATGCCTGAAAGTCATATACAGAATATTCCAGAAATAAAATTTCTACAGGGGTCAGAGAACAAAACAACGTGATAAAATCCACTGAGTTTGAGAATGCTCAGTAACTGAGGAGGGGCATGATATGCACCTGTGGCATGTATGCTTCCCACCTTGTTCTAAACTATAAAGCTCAACATTCCCCTGAAATGTTTCAATGCTGCACAGGAAATCCCATTACTTATAATTCTCAAATGGCATAACTTACAATTATCTTTAGTATGCTTACTCTCAAAATACAATGCATAATTCTATCGTTCCTGAGTCTAGCATGGACTTAGATGCCATTGGTAGGTTATAGTTTAAATGTACTTCCTCTTGATTTTTATTACTTTATTTAATTGATGTATTATATGTTTCACATAGCTAATAGATTCTGAAATTTCAAATAAAAATACTCTTTCAGCTTTAAAAAGCTTATTATTCCTTTCAGGAAGGTCATGTTCATTTGGCCTACTGTGACCACTAAAAAAAAAAAAATGCTATTTTAAAGGAAAATATTGGGTCGGCAACTAAGTACTTGCGGATTTTTTAAAGAAAATCAAAGACAATTTTTTCATGGAACTAAATAACTTTATTCTGTAATGTATTGCCCATTTTGATCAATGACCTTTTGCCATCTTTCAGGCAGCATCATAATCCCACGTTCAAAAAACTTCTGGTTTTTATTAGCAAAAAACTGAATCAGGTACGATTTGACATCATCATCATTATTGAAATTTTTACCATTCAAGGAGTTTTGTAAAGATCGAAACAAAAAGTAATCAGATGGTGCAAGGTCAGGACTATATGGTGGATGTGGCAAAACATCCCAACCAAGCTCCATTAATTTTTGCCGAGTGACCAAAGATGTGTGTGGCCTTGCATTGTCATGATGGAATACAACACCTTTTCGATTTGTCAATTCGGGCCGCTTTTCTTCAACTGCATTGTTTAATTTCGTTAGTTGTTCAATGTAGACATCAGAATTGATCGTTCGGTTGGGTGGTAAGAGTTCAAAGTAGACAATTCCTTTGTAATCCCACCAAACTGATAACAAAACCTTCTTTTGATGAATATCAGCTTTTGATGTTGTTTGAGTTGGTTCACCTGGCCTGCTCCATGATCTTTTCCGCTTGATATTGTTGTAAACAACCCATTTTTCATTGCCAGTTATCAGTCGTTTTAAAAATGGATCATTTTCATTACGTTTCTTTAGCAAATTGCAGCTGCTAATGCGTTGCGTTAACTGTGATTCTTTCAGTTCGTGAGGAACCCATGTATCGAGTTTTTGAACGTAGCCAAGTTGTTTTAAGTGATTTTCAATGCATGTATGTGATACATGAAGCTTCTCTGCAATCTCACGTGTTGTACTGTGACAGTCTGAATTGATTATTGCTTTGATTAGGGCGTCATCAACTTCAACTGGACGACCAGAGCGTTTTTCATCTTTGAGTGAAAAATCACCAGAACGAAATTTGGCAAACCAATTTTGACACTGCCATTCTTTTAAGGCTTCGTCACCATAAACAGCACATAACTTTTTATGAGCTTGCGATGCGTTTTCCCTTTGCGGAAATAAAAAAGCAAAATATGACGAAAATGTTCCTTTTGATTTTCCATTTTTCAACGAACGCCAAACGAAAACTACAAAACAGATCAAAAAACTTTTTTTACTGATTAACAGCTGAATAGCCAACTATCAAATAACAAAATGTGTTTTACATTTGTACTACGTCTGCAAACTAAAAATTCAACTGAAGCCATATATGTGTGAAACCCGCAATTACTTAGCTGCCGACCCAATACTTTAAAAAAATATATTTTATTGATTTTTTTACAGGGAGGAAGAGAGAGGAATAGAGAGTTAGAAACATCGATGAGAGAGAACATCGATCAGCTGCCTTTTGCACACCCGCTACTGGGGATGTGCCCACAACTAAGGCACATGCCCTTGACCAGAATCGAACCTGGACCTTTCAGTCCACAGGCAGATGCTCTATCCACTGAGCCAAACCAGTTTCGGCTAAAGGAAAGTACTTAAAAAAAAATAAAACTCAAAATGGATAAAGGACTTAAACATAAGATGGGAAACCATAAAAATCTTAGGAATCCATAGGCAGCAAAATAGCAGGCATACACCACAGCAATACCTTTACCAATACAGCTCCTAGAACAATAGATACTAAGTAGAAAGTAAATAAATGGGACTACATCAAAATAAAAATCTTCTGCACAGCAAAAGAAACCCACTGCATGGGAGAACATACTTGCCAATGTTATCTCTGATAATGATTTAATCTCCCAAATTTATAGGGCACTCATACAACTTAACAAAAGAAACATAAATAATCCAATAAAAATGTACAAAGGACCTAAATAGACACTTTTCAAAACAGGAAATATAGAAGGCCAAGAGATATATGAAAACATCCTCAAAGTCACTAATCATTCAAGAGATACAAATCAAAACAACAATGAGGTACCATCTCACATCTATCAGAATGGCTATCATCAACAAATCAACAAACCACAAGTGCTGGAGAGGTTGCAAAGAAAAAGGAACCCTCGTGCACTGCTGGTGGGAATGCAGACTGGTGCAGCCACTGTGAAGAACAGTATGGTGTGTCCTCAAAAATGTAAAAATGGAAGTGCCATTTGACCCAGTAATACCACTTCTAGGAATATATCCCAAGAAAACAGAAACACCAATTAGAAAGGACATAGGCACCCTATGTTCATAGCAGCATAATTCACCATAGCTAAGATTTGAAAACAGCCTAAGTGCCCATCAGCAGATGAGTGGATTAGAAAACTGTGGTACATCTACACAACTGAATACTACATTGCTGTAAAAAAGAAGGAATTATTACCATTTGCAATAGCATGAATGGAACTAGAGAGCATTATGCTAAGCAAAATAAGCCAGTCAGAGAAAGATAAATATCACATGATTTCACTCATTTGTGGAATATAATGAACAATATAAATTGATGAACAAAAATAGAACCAGCCGAAACTGGTTTGGCTCACTGGTAGAGCGTCGGTCTGTGGACTGAAAGGTCCCGGATTCAATTCTGGGCAAGGGCATGTACCTTGGTTGTGGGCACATCCCCAGTAGGGGTGTGCAAGAGGCAGCTGATCGATGATTCTCTCTCACTGATGTTTCTAACTCTCTATTCCTCTCTCTTCCGCTCTGTAAAAAATCAATAAAATATATTTTTAAAAAATAGAACCAGAGACATAGAAACATTGAACAGACTGTCCAACCTATGAGGGAAAGAGGGGTTGTGGGGTAAGAGATCAACCAAAGCACTTATATGCATGCATATGAGCATAACGAATGGACACAGCCAGTAAGGGGGAGGTAGGGGAAGGGCATGGGCTGAGGTTGGTAGTGGCTAGGGAGAGGTCAATGGAGGGAAAAGGAGACTCATTTAGTACTTTAAACAATTAAGAATTTAAATTTAAAAAATCTTGACTAAATATAAGTATTCTCTATTTTAAGGTAAGTTATTAAGCTGATAATGTATATTATTAAAATATTAGACAAATAAAATGATCTATGGCTCAAGTTTTTTTCCAGTGTTTTTCTTTTTTTTTCTTCTTTTTTTTTTATTGGTTATGGTATCACATAATTGTCCTCATCCCCCCATTCCCACCTCAAACTCCTCCCCACGTATGCTTCCAATCCCCCATTGTCTGTGACCACTGGTTAGGCTTATATGCATGCATACAAGTCCTTTGATTGATCTCTCTCCTTTTGCCCCACCCTCCCCTTCCTTCCCTCTGAGGTTTGACAATCTGATTGATGCTTCCCTGTCTCTGGGTTTGTTTTTGTTCATCAGTTTACGTTGTTCATTATTTCCCATAAATGTGTGAGATCACAATCTTAAAATGTTTATTTAACTCGTTTCTAACTTATAATCAAACATATTATTTTCTATAGTTCAGAATGAAATTATACATAATATATATATACTTTTATTCATAAGATTAATATTGAAAGAGGTCAAATGATCTTTCATCTGTTCACTTTATTGTATGTTTTCTTTCAAAGTTACACCTAATTCTTCTAAAATTCAAAAGTACAATAATATAAAATGAATATTAGGACTGCTACTTTTCTCACTCCCCAAATTTCCCATATATATTTAACTACAAATAATATTTTCATAGGTATTCTAAGTATTGGAAAAATAAGCAAACATGTCATTTCCCTACAGATTTGAACCTACTATATACAGTATATGTAACCTATAACTTGACCAACAACTTATCTCTAATTTCAGTTACTGTTGTCACTTCATTTTTTAAGTGATTAACAGGCATACCTTAAAAATCTAATTTAGTGAAGTTCAACCTCCACAGCTAAATGTAAGCTTCTAAAGATACTTATTACATCAGAAGAACATAGTGCTGAAAGCAGTATTTGAGCAATTTGAAGTTTCAATCTAGTTGGCCATACCTTCCAAGTTGGAAAATTTATGACTGATTTTGGAATTATGCTGTTAAATTAGATCCCCCTGAAATATCATAAACCATAAACACTAATCCCAAACTGTCTTCCCCAAATCTACATTGATGTATGTCATGTTATATCTATATTACCTATTAAAAAACTTCCTTTCTTCAGATGATATCAACTTAGTCAATAAAATTGATATCCAGTCAATGGTTTAGTATAATCAGAGATGGAGCTCACAGGAACTTAAGAGATAGTGTGATTTATGAAAGAAGGCCAGTAAAGAACACTTTCCACTTTTAGAATAGTGAGATAACATTTGAGAACCTATTCCTGTATTTGTTATGAAAAGAGTGGAAGTAAAAGAAAATTAGATTAGTATATTTAGGTAATAGTCAATGGCCAACTAACTGGTCTGCTTACGCATTCTTTTCACTTTCATTGTGAGAAGAATTTGCCAATGGCCAGAAGCTCTGGAGTCTACTTAGTGGTTGGCATGCTAGAAATACTGGCCTTTTTCATGGAAGTTATCCAACTCTAAAAGCAATGAAGGATCTGTGCAAAGAATTTCATGGCCAACAACTCACCACTCTCATTTGAAAAGTCACTCCATACTTTTTATTTTACTTTTTTAAATGTAACCAACCTTACTATACTCCTTTTACACATACTTGTCTTCATGTCACTCGCTAAAAGAGAGAGCTCACCAGGTTAAATTGAAAAATTAAGGAAAAACATATTTTCTCATCATTTAGATGTCCTCAGACTGCCTAATTTCATTTAGAATAGTTTTAGGGTATATAAAAATGTACCCAGGGCCATTGTTTTTAAAAGATAGAACATTCCAGAAATCCCCTGGTAGAGATCATGTTATTAACCAATCGGTGCAATGTATACAAGAGACGTGGGATTATTTGTATAAAAGCTTACAGCCAAAGAATTTATGGCAGTAATATAAACTCATGAATGTCCAGTTCTGCCGAGGGGAATTCTCTGCAGTAGCTAGATGACTGATGATGTGGCAGAGTGTGATAACAAGTACAGCTGCTTCTATAAGAATGAAATCATAACAAGCTAAGGAATAAATCCTCCATAAGAAATCTCTTAAAGTGACAATCTAGTTTACTTGTTTCCTGTAATGTGATTCTATCATCCACTTTTTCCACTCCAGGTACAAATCAATTTTATACTATTTCTGGTCCTGGGTCTTCAAATGCTGCAAACAAGATAATTTTACAAATGTAACATTTTGAAGTAAGGTGTTTCACAAAGTAATAATATAAACTGAAGACAATAGCACCAAATATAAAGGTTGGTGAAGCTCATGGAAAGTATTTTTAGATATAATTAGAAAAGAAATATCATTAATGATGAAAGGGCGCATGTATATTGAGTTAATTATAAAGTTTGATGATTCCACATCATTTGGGGGGATTTTCAGAATATAAAATGTTTTGAACCTTTATTCAATCAAACATCATTTCAGCAGAAAACTAGGGAATATTGCATTTATAGAGGATAAGTCTTGTTCATACACTGAAGACCTTAGACTGATTATGAAGAAAAAATACTTAAATATACCCTAAGAGATGTGAGTTCTAGTATTTGATGTCTCATGATTAACAATGTGAATCCCATCTCCTAAGGATGTTCATTTAAGATTAACTTTGTTTGATCCTGTAGGAGATTTATACAAATATTTTCTTTATAACTGTCAAAACATGTGTGGCTAGGTAAGAATAAAAACGTTACTATTAATTTTATCTGATCTCAATTTTGATGCAACAATTCTAAAAATTGGACAAAGTAATGCAATGCTCTCTAATCCATGGGAAGAACTGGCAGGGTTCTGGCAGTTCAGTAAAGATGTCGACTTCCAAACAGAGGGCAGGGGTGGTCTGTGACCCCTACATCAGCAACAGATTCTCCAATGGAGGCAAGATGGACATGACTGTATTCATGCACTTATCCAGTTAAAAAAAAATTCCATCACTTGCACACACTGTAATAGATGTTATAAATGATCTTACATTGTGCAAGACTTACTCTTTAATTTCCAAATATGTGAAAAACACATACATCACTCTATGCTAACAGTAACTATTAATTTTAGATAATTTCTCAGCATCCTGCCTAAATTGAAATGCTGTCCTATTAGAGCAATTGGATTTTACTATGCCATCCCATATTTGTACAGATTTTAAAAAACTCAGTGTATACGTATATCTATTCTAGTTGGTCAAGGTCCTAGTTTCTAATTATTGTCCTAACATAATTATTAAGACTAACCTTTTTTATTCTCAAACAGCTTTGGATGATTAAATCATGTGGTTACCCGGGTATGAATATATACTTGAATATATCTGGTTCTTTTCTGTTTACCTGACTTCTCATTTCAGAATTTAAGCAGCTTGCTTGAAAGAATAATGTATTTGTTATTTATTTTAAAAGGTCACTGAAAGCAACAGAATCTTTTAAGCCATAATTGCATGCACTAGCCTTTTTAAAATTAATTATGATAATATTGTTGCTGCTAGTAAAAGAGTTAACTGAGAATATGATGTTAACTCTTTCAGGTAGGGGAGTCAGAAAATTTCAGATACAGGTGTACAAGCAGCCAAGATTACACACACACACACACACACACACACACACACACACACACACTCGGTTATGAGAACAGAAACTTCCCCCTTCCCCAAGCATCAACTCCAACAGCGGTAAGTTAGGTATGAAGAGATTTATAAGGAAGTGTTTCATTGAGATGAATCACACAGATTCAGAAATTCAGACCACTGGACCTTTGAAAATTAATCTGTTTCTACATTACCTGTAAGAAAAGAGAATTTGGAGAGTTTCCTTAGACACTGGTCAAAGCTTCTGAATAGAGAACATTTGTGGTACAAATGTTCTCTATTCAGAGAATATTATTGCCCATGTGCAGTAATTGCTTGATATGTGATGATGATTAAATAAATGAATGACTGAATGAATGAGCTAAGTAGGGATAACTTTTTATCCTATAGCTCCATTTGAAACATATTTTTCCTAATACAAAATAATACTGTAAAAGACACATAAGTTCCATATTTGTTTGACATAATATAAATGAAATAAACTTCTTTTGGATTTACTGTCTATTGAGGGTGAAAATTAAAATGTTACTATTAATTTATCAACTTAATTTATCAATTTTTATACTTGAAAGAATGCTTGAGAATGAGTTACAAAATACAGAAAAAAAAATGAGGAGATAGAATACAATAATTGACTGCTTAGAGCCAAATATAATCTTAAGTACAAAAATAGTTTAAAAATAAAAGAAAATTTATACAATGACTATTCTGTTTTTGTCGATGCTCTATTTTTCCATTTAAATTAATAAGTATTGTATTATACCATAAAAATTTTATTGCAACTAGTCCTTGAGAACCAGTTAAAAAAAGCTAACCTACCTCAGAAGAGTCTGTGTAATATCAGTGACATGCATATAATCTGCCTTCAAGCAATAGAATGGAATCCTCTAATTTACTACAGGAATCCAGACCAAGTAGTTAGTAGTCAATATTTTTTCTTTTACTGGCAAGTAATAAATATCAATTATTAGTATGCTAAAGCAGACTTAAAATTGAATCTCTAATTTCCCTACACTATATCAGTTAATACAGCATTATCTCAAATTTTACAAATAGGCCAATATGAAATAATAGGGTATGAATTGCCTGGATAATTAATATATATATTTCTTATACATGAGTGGGAGATACACATTATCTACTGCTGTTCTCTTCATAGATTGATGATATTATGTGTTTTAGGTAAATCTGAACTGAAACTAGGCTGGCCCTTTCCAAATGATGGGACAGGGAATTTAAACGCCTATGTGGCTTGTGAAGTCTGGCTTGAGATTTTCCACTTTTGCTTTAGTTATTTTTTTGGTTTAGAGTGTTGGTTTATTTTCACGTTTAATTTTTCTGTGTTTACCGGCTGATTCATGCTGAAATACTTGCAAGCCTTCTGCACAGTACCAGAGATTTTACTAGGTGGCTGCCAAGGACTGCATCCAGAGTGGTCAAAGATAAAATGAACCTTTTGGAAGATATGTGTTGGCTTGGAGATGGAAATGAATGCGAAAATGTGTTTCCATAATGATAATATTAATGCTTTACATTTATACCATTCCTTTTCTTAGAATGCTGAGAGCACTTAACTTCTGATTCTATTTCCTGACATTTTCCCCTGTATTTCAAATGGAGTTTTATAAAACTAAGATAGATAAAAGAGAACAGCTCCAAATTTACTATTTCTTAGACAGCAACAAGAGCAACCAGCATCCCGGCCTAGGGAGCCCTGAGGGATGCACATGCATTGGCGTGCGGATTCAGAGTTCTGACCATTTGTCCACACAGCTCTTGGAGCTATGGTCAGATGAGAAATGAGAGCCTCAGCATGGTTGTGTTGGGCCAGAAGGGGTGGGAGGCCTCCTACAACGCCCAGGTGCCCAAGGAACGGAAAGATACCGGCTGACAGTACAGATCTCACCCATGGGAGCCCTGCATTCCTTCTCTGCTTGCCCTTTTTGTTTGCCACTCCCAAAGGAGGAGTCTTCTCACAATGTTCCGCACATGTGCGCATCAAGGCTATATAAATAGTTTCAAGAAACAAAACTTACACTGCGGCCAATTTCCCCAGAAACCACGAACCCATAAAGAGCAATCGTTTGCAGCCAAAAGAAAATCCCTATCGCCTTGAGATGAACTATTGTTCAGTTGTCCATTCTCTCGTCGTTCCCCACAATAAATATTTTATGAAACGAAAACTGCATGTATTTTCCCCACTTAGTAGTACTTAGAAAGACCAACCGGACCTTGAGAGAAAAGTAGAAATCACAAAAAGATATTTTTGTTTAAAAAAAAAACACGCTTTGGAAGATGACAAAGAACTCCTTTCAATAAAACGGCTCTTCATGCCTCTCGAAACCTCGGAGCTACAGGCAATAATGCTCTTGCGAAGCCATCACCTGAGATGGGAAAGACTGAAGTCATTTCGGCAGTCACGATCAGATGAGGGGAAACAGGCATCTCAGCTCCAAGCCTGCTTTCCAACAGAGCGCCTGCTCCCCCAGGAGATCAGGAAAGCACCTGACCTCTACTCCTTGTTCCAAAGAGCTTTATTACTCTATTATGTACTCTTTTTTTTTTTCATAATTGGAATGAAAGACATTTTCTACTAAGGACAACTCTGTTTATAATTAACCTCTGGGACTTAGATTTTTCAACTCCAGGGATAAAAGTAATACAATGTTAAAAATCGTGTGCCAGAGGATCGCAGGACTGTAAAAGCTGGAGAGGATCCCCATCCAGCCAATCTGAGGAGAAGAAGTCATTGCTGGTTTTCTCCTGGGGCAGAGAGGCGCACTATTGCCACGACCCAAAGGTCTTCTGTTTTATTTGAATTTCTCTGGGTAATTCTGTACTTTATCCATGTTCACAATATAGATCCTGGGGCTGGGAATACAGGGCTTATGTTTATTAGCTGTAGGTCTGTAAAGGGTGATAGGCACTTTTTTTTTTTTAGGGGGAGAGGGGATCATAGAGCACATTTGCAACAATTAAGCAGAAAATGATTATTCTCTTTGATGTAACCATGTGATTTCTTTTCAAATGACTGCATCTTCTTATGCTAATTTAATTGCATAGATTCTGTTTTTACATCACCAGGCTAGAACCGATTGAAATTTTAAAGAGTAATAAAACGGGACCTTAAATTTAAGGAATGTCTGAAAATACTATTGGTGCAAGCCAAAAGTTATAAAATGCAGAAAGTCTTGGACAGACTGATGTGCGGGGAGCAACATTTATTGAAAAGTTAAGTGCACTGATCTATCTACCGCAGGAGTCAGAGCACAAGGGCCCACCGGGGAAATACGGCCCGCCTGCCTCCCAAATTTGAAAACACAGTGTTATTGGAACGCAGTCACACTCATTTGTTCACATGTTGTCCATGGCTGCCTTCCTCCTTACCAGAGCAGTGTGAATAGTCAAACCAGAGGCCCTGGGTGTACAGGAAAAGTTTGCCAACCCCAACTGGAGATTCCCTGTTCACAAAAAAATAACAAAATCCAGACCAACCCCTGGCCATCTACTGACCAGTCCCCATCCCAGGCCATGTGTGATGGATGCCCAGTGCTGGAGAATCCCACAAAATGAAGAACCATCTTCCTCAAAAAGAAACCAAGAGCTCCTGCAGAGAATTCTTGCCATTACCATTCAGAAATATGCATTAGGTGAGAGAAAGTATATATACAAGCAAAGTATATGAAGATATAAAAAAAAAAGCAGATGAGGGAATAAACAACAGAAGATGCAATATGTAGTTGGAGCTGTGCATGCGAGAGGCAACTGATCAATGTATTTCTCTTACATCAGTGCCCCACTATCTCTGCACTTCCTTGAGATGGGTCTTGCATAGTTGTTGTTTTTAGAATAAGAAATATTGCTATTCTTCCAACCCACCCTTTAATATGTTTTTAATGGTGCATTGTTATATTTTTTATTTGCTGTTATTCCAGAAATTTCAATACACATCCCGGAATTACTGCAGTTTCTCTTCATTTGTACTCTGTTTCCAGAACAAAATAAGGAATTTATCATATTTCAATTTCTTCTCTATGTGTGCTATTACAGTAGTGTATTTCATTGATTTTTTTTTTCAAGAGAGAGAGAGGAAGGGAGAGGGATAGAAAGATAAACACATCTTTATGATAGAGAGATAGAAACATCCATGAGAGAGAAACATCATCGATCAGCTACCTCCTGCATACCCCTTACTGAGGATAGAGCCCATAACCTAGACATGTGCCCTGACCAAGAATAGAACTGGTGACCTCTTGATTCTTGGGTCAATACTTAACCACTGAGCCACACCAGCCTGGCTAGTCATGTATTTTAATTTCACATATACTAATCACTCTTGGTCTTTTGGCTAAGATTAAGTGTAGTTTCACATATACTTAAATCTCAAAAGATGATGTTGTTTTAAACAAAAAGAAATCTATGCCCTAGTTACTCATGTATCATATATAATATTTCCAAGATTTTTGTCACCGTTTCATTACCAAGCTTCCATTTGGAATCAATACATGTCATCACTAAAATGAATACTAGTTGTTGACAAAATAGTCATATTATCAATTATGCCCCAAAGGTCAGTGGTTTCCCACTTCCTATATAATAAAGTCCACATGACTTAGCCTGACATTTGTGGTGCTCTACTAAACTAATTTCCAATACTATCAACTTCCCCATATAAACTTACTGAAATTTCCTGACCATTAAATACTGATTGGGGCAAAGGTGAGTTAACAGTTTGAATATGCAAAACTGTTTATACTTATATTATTATTTATTTACTAGTGGCCTGGTGCATGAAATTCGTGCATGGGAGGCAGGGCGTGTCCCTCAGCCCAGCCTGCACCCTCTCCTATCTGGGACCCCTTGGGGATGTTTGACTGTGGGCAGTTGAAAGTAGGGATTGGGCCTAAACCAGCATCCCTCTCGAATTCTGGGACCACTAGCTCCTAACTGCTCACCTGCCTGCCTGCCTAATTGCCCCTAATCTCTCTGCCTGCTGGCTGACTCACCCCCAACTACAACCCCTTGCCAGCCTGATCATCCCCAACTCCCCTCCCCTCCTGGCCTGATCACCCCTAACCACCTTTGCCTGGGCCCCACCACCATGGCTTTATCTGGAAAGACATCCAGATGGTCTCCCACTCTAATTAGCATATTATCCTTTTATTAGTATAGATTATTGTATTATTTTCCATATAAACCTACTTTTGCCCCATTCTAGATATGTACCTGATTCATTATCTAAGAAAGACTACTGAAATGTAATAAAAAAAAAGCATGCTTGCCCGAATTGGTTTGGCTCAGTGGATAGAACGTCAGCCTGTGGACTCACGGGTCCCAGGTTTGATTCCGGTCAAGGGCATGTACCTTGGTTGCCAGCACATATCCATTAGGGAGTGCATAGGAGGCAGCTGATATTTCTCTCTCATTGATGTTTCTAATTCTCTATTCCTATCCCTTCATCTCTGTTAAAAAAAATCAATAAAATATGTATTTTTTTTTGAAAAGCATGCTTATTTTTATTTTCATTAATTTTTGAAACTTTCTTTCACAGTAGTTACCTTGGATGAACACCTATGCAGCTCCTACATAACCACTTTTATACAAATAATCAGAGTTTATTAAGCAGTGTGAAAATCAGATATATTAATCCACACTTCATCTCCCAGTGACGTCCTCCTGGCAGCTCACTGCATGGACCAAGCTGGGGGAAGGGGAGTGTAACGGGCTTTGTCTCCCATTTTTGTACATAGGGCCCTGACCCCCCGCTGTGACTGCGGACCCATCCTGTGTCGGGCCCGAGGAGTGGCAAGAAGGATATTTAAAGCAGATGACTTCTCTCCTGGGATGTTTCTATGGATCCGACTGTGACTGGTGCTCCACTGGGAGGCTTTTTGACCATTTTTATCCAGAAGATCCCGGACCCTTCAGCACACACTGTCTGCTGCCAGCTTCCCTCTAGGTGGCCCTGTTGGACAAGCTCTAAGATGGGCAATAATTAGGCGCTGCATCTGGTCCTCAGGAAGCACTCGGGCATTCTTCGCCTGTGCAAACAGAAAGCGCAGCCCAAACACGGCTACACAAGCGCAGTCCGCACACTGCCATCAGGTGGCTGGGTGGCCTTCTCTGCCTTCGCTTTTCCATGCAGGCATCAGGCAGCAAAGGAACTCACTTCAGGAGACACAGAAAGCCCTCTATTTTGTCTTGATGTGAAGGGAGAATTACCTCCCACCTTACGTTTTAGAGAATGGGACACAAAACAGTTCTCTCTAAATGAAGCGACGTCACCAACTTCCCTTCCACTGTCTTAATAGGCCTGAGATTTGTAAGATATATGTTTGTTTGTATTTATTATTTTTTATGTATGTATGTATGTATGTATTTATTTATTTATTGGATTTATCAGGGTAATACAATTATACACATTTCAGGTGTATAATTTTACAACACATCATCTGTACACGGTATTGTGTGTTCACCACCCCAATTCAAGTCTCCTTCCATCACCATGTATCCCCCCTTTACCCTCTCATCTACCTGCCGCTCCCCTCCCCCCTGGTAATCCCCATACTTTGTCTCTGCCTAAAGGTTGTTTTATTTATTTGCTTAACCCATTCACCAAGCCTGCTCCCCAGTTCTCCTCCCATCTAACAGCTGTCTGTCCTCTGTATCTATGAGTCTATTTTGTTTGCTATTTTGTTTTGTTCATGATTAGTTTTTGTAACCTGTCTTTGAAAGCAGTCTTGAATGTACCTAGCATCTAAACGGAAACTTCCAATTTAATATTCGGTTACATACATTTGGCACTTGCTCATTACCAAAGCTCTTGCCAATCCTCTCCTTTCTCAACTTGCATCCAGTTCATATTTCCATATTATAATTACAGGTTTTGTTTGAATAGAGCAACAGCATTTAGGAAATAATCTTTGAAAATGCAAAACACCTGCAGTTTACAAATTTCTAATTGCTAAATAATGCTTTTGCTGTTGTTTTCTTCTTTTTTTCTAGAAACACTACTGCATGGGAGCTATTTTGGTTTCTAAATGTAAATGATGTAACATAGATGGATGCAAACCTTGTTTGGACAAAGTTCAGAATAGTCTCAGCTAATCCAGTCCAAATGCATATGTAGTTTATATCCAATGAAAGTTCTGAATATAAAATTAGGAATCTGTTTATCAGGCTTCTTCCTCTGAAGAAAATATGGATCAAACATCTTTATGTGCTGAAATTAAAACAGAGTACAGAAGTTATTGGGTTGTATGTTTTTTTGAACTAGCTGCATATTTTATATGTTTTCAATGCAGTGTAAAGAAAAATAAGCCCTGACCGGTTTGGCTAAGTGGATAGAGTGTCGGCCTGAGGACTGAAAGGTCCCAGGTTCGATTCTGGTCAAGGGCATGTACCTTGGTTGCAGGAACAACCCCAGTAGGGGGTGTGCAGAGGCAGCTGGTCAATGTTTCTCTCTCATCGATGTTGCTAACTCTCTATCCCTCTCCCTTCCTTTCTGTAAAAAATCAATAAAATATAAAAAAAAATATAAAATCTAGAGTCAGGATGAATTGGATTAGAGTTCCAGTCCACTATTGAATAGTTGTGAGTCCTTCAGTAAACTATTTAATCTCACTGAACTTCTGCTGCTTTACTATAAAATGGCAATCAATCAAACTCACCTCACTCGTGAAGAGTTAGTGATAAACATATGCAAAATGCTTTACAGAATCACTAGCAATAGACAGTACTAAATAAAAGTTACTTCCTTTCCGTTCTCTAAATTCTGTTCTCTTTATCCTCTCTCTTGATTTCAGCCATGCCCACATTAATTGTATTCATGGCTTTTCAATCATTTGGGAGAGAAAGCAATTTGGAAAAATGTGACATTTCCTTTAAGTGCACCTTCATTGTTCCCTTCCAGGATTCTCTTATGCTGCAACCGTTAACTACACACGCCGAGTTTTCCCCACCCTCTATTGGCCCCTTCCTGTTTGTTAGGAAGTATTCATTTCCTTTTCATTTGTCTCATCTCTAGTAATAGATGGCCTTATTGATTTAGAAAGTCAAAAAAGTCCACATGAACTTTTAATAAGCAGATCAGCATTCAAAATCATACTTTATAAGGTTAGCCCAGGTAATATGCATCTCATTGATGAACAAAAAGATAGATACAGAGGCAGTAAAGCATCAAACAGACTGTCAAATTACAGCAGGAAGGTTAGGAAGAAGTGAGGGAAATAAGAGATCAACCAAAGGACTTGTATGCATGAATATAAACATAACCAATGGATGCAAAACACTAGGAGGTGAGGGGGGCAATGGTAAGATATGTACACATATAATATCTTAATAAAGATAATGGGGAAAAATAAAATAAATAATAATGCATCTGAGAATGAATAGATCTCTTAAAGTTTTTTTTATTTATGACCTAATGAAGTAAAAAAATTATAGAAATAACTACCAAGCATCAGAACATATGTACTAAAGTTCAAAAGCAAAAAAGGGAACAGGGCAGCTTGCTTTAAAGGGCCTAACACACTAAATTTCTAAAATATTAAATTTATCTTATGCTTGGGAATATTGTGATATCACCATCCATGTGCAAATCCACATTTCCACATGCTGCCCTTAGAAAAACCATGTTTTCAACATGGGCGGACAAACGATAGCCTGTGGATCAAATCTGGCCACATCTGTTTATAAATAAAGTTTTATTGCCCATTTATTTATGCATTGTCAAAGGCTGCTTTTGTGCTCAAGGGTGGAGTTGCAAAGTTACAATAGAAATCACAGCTTGCAAAGTCTAAAACACTTAATATCTTTTCATTCACAGAAAATGTTTGCTGGCCCCTGTTCTGATACACTCTGATATTCATAGGGGTACAATATTAAAAATAATCTCCAATATATAAGTGATAGTGATCTGTTTTTTTTTAGCTTTAGTTTTTGAGAAGCATGCTTTCTACATATTGGAGAATGTGTTATTCTTGATTCTTAATCACATTCCCCCTTCCTGACAATATAGTGCTTACACTGTAAAAAATTTTGTTTAAATACATTTCTTGATTCCCTTTCATCATCATCATCATCATCATCGTGATACAAACTAAAAGAATGAACATTAACTCAATAAATTAAGTTTACTCAATATGGTATAACATATTAATTAATGGTTAGATTACCATCCTAGAGGAAAATATTCTGTGCTATTCCACAAAACTTTATTCTCTTTTCAACATTTTTTTCATCAGAGATTTGGATGGAAATAAAAAGCATGTTTATCCAACTGGCATATGACATAAAGCCGTGGAGGGAGAGATACTATATTGAATGACAGAAACAGCATTCAAAAAGATTGCAAAATGTTGGAAAGATGGTCCAAAGTTAACAAAGGGTCTAAATATAAGTTCTATATTTGGATTAGAAAAATCAAGACACAATTGTACAAATATAGGATGGAGAACACATGGGTAAAGAGCAGTAAAAGGTGAGCAAGTTTTAGGGTGACAGTTAACTGCAAGCTTAATCATGAACCAACCCTTTGATGTGGATCTGAAAAAATGATCATATAGTCTAGTGTGTGCTTTAATATAATTATATATTCTGTCGAGATGAAGGTGGCTAATTGCATTGTGTATTGCACTGGCCATAAGCCATCTGGAATGATGTGTTCGAATTAGAGAGCTGTTTTGTAACAGAGACCTTGACAAATGCTGTGAATATCTGACATTCCCTCCCACCTCCCCCGACAACAGACATCAGATACCTGCTTGCTCAGAGCTTTGAAGCTAGGATGCAGGCATAAAGCTAGTCTCTAATCAGAAGCACCTGCCCTGGAGTTTGGGTTGGGAACCAGAAATGCAAAGCAGCAGGGAATACTTAGAATTCATTCTAACGAGGAGGATAAAATCAGAGGCTATAGATCCATGACTTAACCATGAAGCATCATGGTTAAGTCATGCACCAGATCTTGTCAGCCGTAAAAGCCATGGTATCTGTGGAGAAGGCATGCCTTCCCAACATCAGTCCTGCGTGCAATTCCAAATCTTGTTCCTGGCTATCCTTCTCCCAGGCATCGGAGGGATGGTGATTCAGATCAGCTCTAGGAGCCTTCTCAGTTCTACATTTCTCTGGTCTAATTCCTAGTGGTTAACCTTTACAGCCTGACAAATGTGTGGGAGTGAAAGCAAAATCAGTGGAGGTGAAATAGGGAAACGTGGGTGGCATATATTCACACACATGCATATTTATTTTTTGTCACTTACTGTGTCAAACATTTATTGACCATATATTTAGGTACTGAGCCATAGCATGATATTGTTTGTTTGTTTCAAATATTGTCTTGACCCAGTTTTTTAAAAAATATTTTTTATTGATTTTGTACAGAGAGAAAGGGAGAGAGATAGAGAGTTAGAAACATCGATGAGAGAGAGTCATCGATAAGCTGCCTCTTGCACACCCCCTACTGGGGATATGCCCGCAACCAAGGTAGATGCCCTTGACCGGAATCGAACCCAGGACCCTTCAGTCCCCAAGCCGACGCTCTATCCATTGAGCCAAACCAGTTTCGGCTTGACCCAGTTTTGAGTCACTGGCTACAAGCCAGTCAGATCCTTTCTTGAGCAGCTGATTAAGAACTCTAACTGGGTTCTTACTCTCTAGGGTCACTATTCACTCTCCTAATGGCTCAGGGGTCAGGTACCAGGAAACTTGGGGCAGCCCTATGCCCCAGTGTCCCCCCAATTATTCAAATTAGACAATCCACAGGCAATCTAGCTAGCGACCTTCAGTCTGCCATACAGCTCCAGCTTGCTGTTAGCCTGTCCCAGGTGCAACAGCCTGTGTGAGGTTACCTAGCAGCCTTCTCACCTCATATAACAAAGAGTACTACCTTTCATCTGTCCTAGAGTCACTCTGTTGTATCCTATAATCCAGGGTCTTTAATCTCATAAAGCAGGGTGGTATATGAGTGAGCAAGACCTAGCCGCTGATCCAAGAGACCTTTCAGACTTATGGGGAAGATACGGTAATTCCTTAATTCCAAGACATGACCACCACCATTTTTAGAAGTTAGTCAGATGACAGGTATGAGAGGCAGAGGTGAAAAGTCCCATGAAGCCGAAACCGGTTTGGCTCAGTGGATAGAGTGTCAGCCTGAAGACTGAAAGGTCCCAGGTTCGATTCCGGTCAAGGGCATGTACCTTGGTTGCGGGCACATCCCCAGTAGGGGGTGTGCAAGAGGCAGCTGATCAATGATTCTCTCTCATTGATGTTTCTAACTCTCTATCCCTCTCTCTTCCTCTCTGTAAAAAAATCAATAAAATATATTTTAAAAAAGAAAAAGAAAAAAAAGAAAAGTCCCATGAAGAGTTTTAAAACAATGTGAAGACCAGGAGATAAGAGAAAAATCAATACATTTATAGAGCATGAGGTGGGTAAGGGGAAGAGGTGAGAATGAGAGGGTCATGAAGAATGACATTTGTTGGGCAGTGACATTAGGACACTTCATTTTACACCAAGGTGAAGAATGTGGGTCCCGGCGTCCTGAGGCCCATGGAAAGGTGTCAACGGGCACTCATCAGAGAACCAGCTATGAGCAGAATTATATTTAGAAAGGTCATTCTGATTTTAGGGTGAAAAACACATCAGGAATTTTAAGGCAGAGTGCAATCTGCACACAGGGGATGCCCGTCAGGAAACCAGTAATACCGGCTGCAGTGGCTGGCAGCCCCGTTCAGGGGTCATGGGAGAGGGAAGGAGAAGGGTGTGAGATGGCTGAAGCGTGGGAGATGGGAATAGGCTTTGCAATACACATGCCAGTTTGTTTCCTGATTCAAGTTTTGCAAGGACTTTATTTCTACACTGGGTTTAAAAATTGGTAATATGGCTTTAATATAACCTGTTATCTTTCAGCCAGGTATTGGCTCCAATGCGGAGTTTTATAAAAATTATCTTATTGAAAACTCTTCAGCCTAAACCAAACCTTAATCAAAAACACAGTTCCTTCTGACGTTTCCAATGCTAATTTATACAGTAGTAAAAGATGCTGCCTTAAATTACCTTTAATCTTCATTTCTATCATATCATTCAAAATTGAGTTAACTTGTTAAATATAATTGATTACAGATTAAGTTTTCCAGGGACTAAATATATCCTCTTGTGTAAAATGAACGGAGAGAAAAAAATCAAACCACTTGCTGCAAGCAAACACTAAACCATCTGCTATGACAGAAGGAAGAAAAAATGTTTCTTATCTTATATGTTCCATCTATTATTGGGTCGCAACTTATTTCTGCTAAAATGACCAAAAATGACCATATTCCACCTCCAACAACATAAATGAACATTCAACTCAAAGGCCATGAGCACACTCAAATAATCTATTTTTTATTCTAAGCTAGAGACCCTGTGCATGAAATTTGTGCACGAGAAGCAGGGGGGTGAGGGGCTGTCCTTCCCAGCCTGCACCCTCTCAAATCTGGAACCCCTTGAGGGATATCCGACTACCCATCATTTAGGCCAAATCCATAAATGGGCAATTGTCATCCCTCTCACAATCCAGGATTGCTGGCTCTCAACTGCTTGCCTGCCTGCCTTCCTGATTGCCATGAACCGCTTCTGCCTGCCAGCCTGATCACCCCCTAACCACTCCTCTGCCAGTCGGATTAATGCCTAACTGCTTCCCTGCCAGCCTATTTGCCTCTAACTGCCCTCCCCATGCAGGCCTGGTCACCCCTAACTGCCCCCCCCCCCCCCTTGCAGGCCTGGTCCCCCCCAACTGCCCTCCTCTGCTGGCCATCTTGTGGTGGCATCTTGTGTCCACATGGTGGCAGACATCTTTGACCACCTGGGGCATCTTGTGTGTTGGAGTGATAGTCAATCTGCATATTACTCTCTTATTAGATAGGATAGAGGCCTAGTGCATGGGTGGGGACCAGCTGATTTGCTCTGAAGGATGTCCCAGATCAGGGTGGGGGTTACTTTGGGGTGTGGGTGGCCTGGGTGAGGGGCCAGTGATGGTTTGAAGGCTGGCCATGCCTCCCAGCAACCCAAGTAGAGGCCTAGTATCTGAGATTTATTTATCTTCTATAATTGAAACTTTGTAGCCTGGAGCAGAGCCAAGCCTTCTGCTCGCTCCATGGCCACAGCCATTTCTGTTGGGATTTATTTACCTTCTATAATTGAAACTTTGTAGCCTTAAGCAGAGACCTGGGCTGGCAAGGGCAGGCTGAAAGCTTGGCTTTCTCCATCACCAGGGAAACCCAATTCTCCCTCCTGCTCTCCATAGCCTCAGCCATGTTGGGTTTATTTGCATATTTGCTCCTGGTTGGCTGGTGGGTGTGGTTTGTGTGTACAGCAAAGGTAGGGTCAATTTGCATATTACTCTTTTATTAGATAGGATACTTAAAAGTGTATTGGTTTTCATTAAAATTTTAGCAGGATGTTTTGTTTCTTCCTTTTTTTAAAAAAAAAAATTGAACTTTATTTCTTATTTATTTTCTTATTTCTTTAAAATAACCATTAGATTGAGAAATTATGGAGGGACAAAATATGCTTCTGGGTGTATGACACAATTTTATAGGCTGAGTGTTTCTTTTCAGCAAAGCTGACCTTCATCCTGATTTCTTCATCTGGAACTAACCACATTCCCTAATGTTCCACAGAAAGAAGCAATCATGCTGTTCCTCACTTTATCCTGCCATCCTGAGGTCCTCAGATGGCCTCAGGGATAATACTATGAATCCAACAGACAAACTAGTTAAGCAATTGGGGCCACATCATTAATCAGAATGCAGAATCCATAAATAGAAGCATCTTCATCTGCTCCAGGGTCCCTTGAGAAATCTTAAGATACAAAGTGAGTCACACATAATTAGGAAAATCATATTGTATTCTGGGAGAGGAATGTAAAGTCCTCTCAGTGATAGAACTACAGGTTAAAAGAAGAAATCTACCAAATGCAAGGTTAGCAGTGAAAACTTACTGGGCCACCTAAGAGCGCTGTCATGCACCTATTGTTTTGTTGTAAAGGTATCAAGTGGCAGCCTCAGACTGCTGTTTGAGTTAGTCTGGCTTACTGCTCAAAACTGAAAAAAAAATCAACAGGTTAGAAAAGTAGAAGAAGAATATCTGTGAAGTTGGCTGTAATAATGTATGTCTGCACCTATCATAGAGTGAAAAGAGAATGTATGCTTCAAAGAGTACTGTTGGTCTACATACATTTCTATCCCTGAGTCAAGAGATATATATTTTTTGCTTTCTTATTATGAAAATCATTGTGATTCATAGGCAGTTGTAAAAAAGAATACAGAGATTGGGTATAAGTGCTTTTACCCAAAACTATTGTACAATATTACAACCAGGGTATGGTTATGGATACAACCCACTGATCCTGTTAGAGTTCTATTTTCTAACTACCTGGTGAACGTGCCGCTAATGTCACGAAGTATCTCCCTCCCTCCTCAGCTTGTTCCCTCCCATGTTTATTGGGGGTGGGGGGGGGGTGTGCTTCGTTAAATCACTGGCCACTTTCTGAGAGAAGGAAGGAGAAGGAATACCAGGTATTTGAGGGTGGTGATTGGAGGCTAGGGTTTGAACACGTTGGGCTGAGGTTCCTGCAGTTCATCATCCCTTTGAGGAGTCTAACAGGTATTTGGCTTGACAACCCTGCACCTCCAATCTCCACACAGCCACGCCCAGCTGGAGAGCAAGCTTCTATCTGGGTCAGAGATGCCAAGACACACTGGGCCACCTTTGGGAAAACACCATCAACAACAGCCAGCCTTTCTCCTCCAGAATGCGCCTCTAGGAAAACGACTTCGGGACTTCTGTTTACACCTCCCAGCGGCCTCCGCAGCGCGATGTCAATAACACAGAGATTTACTTGGTTTTTGTCTGGGGATGAAGTTTATTTTAAGGATGCTAACAAATTCAAGTGGTGGCAGAGTATCGTTTCTATAATATAAAGTTTCAAACAGCCGGTGACTGTTCTTCCATCCCTTTGATGGGGCCCAAACCAAACAGCTCCACATTCATCACAAAAGGCCTCTGTAGTGGACCTTATTATGCATCATTTAAAGAGAGCAGAAGAACACAAATCCAGGGGTCCTTTGGAATTTCAGACTGTATACATAGCCCTTCTCTGAATGACAGCTTAAGCTGTGCTATGCAAAAAGCATGGCAGAGACAATAAATTATTTGAACGGAGTTGTTTTTTTCCATATTATTCTAACCCTTGAGCATCATAGGGACAATTTCCCTTTGCTATATTTCTGTAGTCAAGTCCAAGGGTAATATTTAGAGTGATTTCCCACGAGCTCTGGTGATGATCTGCATTATTAAAAACGATTATTTCTAACCAGCGGCCATAGCTGCCAGCAGCCGGGCAGGCAGCAGGCGCGGGGTGAGCCCCGGGCCCCGAGCACTGCTGTAGATCCTGGGACAGAACGCCAGCGGCTGTTTCCACCTGACCGGAGGGTTTGGAAATAGTTTTTTCTTTGTGTCTGAAATCCATTTTTAACAGAATAGTTTCTGTGTTTTGTTTCAGCCGGGATAACAGGGGAGATGAGGCCTTTGAGAATGGTTGTTTCATCAACTAAGAATTCCTGGCAAGTTTGAAACAATGTAGGATTTCATTGCTTCTTGATTTTTCTGGCAAAAAGAATGTATTCAAGAGCAGGTAGATTCATGGCTTGGATATGGCAGAATAATGTACAGCTGAGACTTATGAGAGATTAGGGAAATTTAATGTAATTCATTAATGTTTGTTAAGGTCAGTCAGAGCCTGCATCTTTGTTGTGCCTTTGATACTCTTCCTAACATTTCCTTACCTGAACCTGGTGCCTACGTTGTGGCATAAATATTAGGGAACTTGTAAAGCTGAGAGAAGTTTCCTTCAATACCCACTGAGCCCTGGACAGTTTTTCTAAGTGGTTAGAACCTTGGCCTTCAGACTGAAGGGTCAAGGGTTCAATTCCAAGTCAAGGGCATGTACCTCGGTTGCAGGTTCAGTCCCTGGCCCCAGTCAGGTGTGAGATGGAGGCAATCAATTAATCTCTCCTCCTCCTCTTCCTTCCTCCTTCCCTCCCTTTCACTCTCTCTAAACAATCAATCAAAAAATATCCTCCTGGTGAGGAAAAAAAGCAAACAAACCACTGAATACCTCAGTCTCAGAATAATAGTAACGCCTCAATGTCAACCGCCTCCTTCCATTTTTTTGGCTCTATTTCAGCCAGCAACAATCTTGACCCAAAACACAGTTCCCCTCACTGTCTTTCATAAGAAATCCAAGCACATTTAGCATAGTATTTTTGAATTTTTATGGGCTTGTGGCTTGGGGTGGGTAGGTAACATCCCACAGCCCGCTGGCATTTCACTTAAAAAAAAAAAACAAAAAACCCAAAAAACAAAAAAACGCAGATGTTTTTCTTTGCCAAGACTTTCCTTCCTGCTGCCAACCACAGGTCAAAGAGCTCTAACCGTTCCTCCTACATAATGTTCAGCACCCTCTCTTTTCCTTTCCCTCTGGGAAGGGTTCCTTCTTCCTTCCACCAACCCTAAATGCCAGTCCCAGCCTAGCCTCTTCCCCACCACAGGCCTTTCAAATCATGTTCTCAGCAACACTCACCTTTCCCTGCTAAGAGATTCTCACATCAGCTATTTGCAAAATTCAGTGTTCTCTCTACGATTAGATTAGTAATAACGAGAATGAACTCAGAAGAAAAAAAGAAGGAGGGGAGAATATGTCCCCCATTTGCACCTCAGAAATCCTCAAATAAAATGTGGAAAGAGGGTAACTCTCTGGGGTGGGGGAGGAAGCAAGGGTCAGGGCCAGTAGAGGTCAAAACAAATAAAACAAATAAGAGAGCAGATCTGGCGCTTTGATCTGTTACTTTCTGCTGCATATTATTGGGGTCTGTGTAAGAAAGTGGCAAAGTGGCTCTTTAAAGAAATTATGTAGGAGATGTCTTTGTTTTTTTTTAATCCTCACCTGAGGATATTTTTCCAGAGTGGAAGAGGGGGGGGAAGAGAAGGGAGGAGAGAGAGAGAGAGAAGAGAGAGAGAGAGAGAGAGAGAGAGAGAGAGAGAGAGAGAGAGAGAGAGAGAGAGAGAGAGAGAGAAAGAGAAACATGGACTAGTTGTCTTCCACATGCGCCTGCCTGATTCGGGCCAGGGATTGAACCTGCAATAGAGGTATGTGCCCTTGACCGGGAATCAAACATGAGACCCTTCAGTCTGTGGGCCCATGCTTTAACCACAGGAGGTATCTATATTTCACAGTAGTCAACATTTCAGAATGTACATTTCTCTTCCCTAAATTAGCACTTCTTTCACCCCACATTGATATATTCACTACTGCAAAGATTTATCTAGATTTAGGCCTTATTCAGACAGTAAGCATAGGGTAGCTGTTAAAAAAAAAAAAGTCATGAATATTGAACACTGTCAACACTTTTTGAGAAAAAACCCCAGCGACCAAACTTCAATATGTTAGGATTGAGAAATACTCCTGCTGCAAACTATGACTTGATAGACAACTCAACTTATAGTGTGCTCCTCTTTTTCTCTTTCTTTCTCTTTTTCATTATCTCCCTCCTCTGTGTCTCCCCTCCCTTCCATCTATATCACGAATAACATTAACTTCTATCATCCATGTAATCAGTATTTATGTTTTGAGACTTTCACCTCCAATTGCTAAATATCTGTGATTTGCCCAGAAACTAGTGATTCCAGTCACAGCTTACTCATCTCTCATAACATTTCTCATCCCCTTTGGAAGTGCCCTTTGAAAAGAATGGGGATTGTGCCGGTGGGGCTGGGCCTGGGCCAGAACAGCAGCCACAGACTCACGGGAGCCTTCAGCATTTTCTTGTCCTTTATGATCTACATTGAGGGTGGGATAGGAGTGAAGAGGCATAGATATAAAACCTTTTGGATTTGGACAAAGAAGGAGCAGAAGATGCGTTAGGCCTGATTTACTTAATTACTGAAGCCAGCAAAGTAGGAAAGGGGATAAGAGAAAGTGGGAGAGCAAGCCAAGGACGATGGCTTGAAAAGCTCCTCCCTCCTCTGTCTTTCTATTTCTACCAGCCAGTGTGAGACTGCACACCCATGCTCGAAATCCTCTTGTATACTGACTGCCATCGATAGAGAAGTTCGGTTTAGAGAAGTCTGTGCAGAGTGGTGGCTGTATCAGAGAAGTGACATAATGAAGGTACAGAAGCCCAATGGAATCAAATGGGAGGAAGCGATGGCAAGAAACAAATAAGCAAAGAACCCCACAACTAAGGTTTGGGAACATTTAAATGAAACATTTCATAGAATGTTGGAGTTGCAAATGACCTTGGAGGTAGCAAAATCCAACCATTCCCCTTTACTCCTCCATGAAGAAATGGAGGTGAGGAGATATGTGCAGGGGTATAAAAGTAACAATAGTGATTGGTTTGGACCTCAAACCCAGGTCACCTGAAGAACAGACCAGTGGGCTGTGGCAGACAGCTTAGTGTCAAGTACAAATATGCATATTTTCATACGCCAGAGTAAGTTATATACATAGTGTGTCCAAGGCATATGTCCATCAATGAATCACTCAAAAATTATCCCTAGACCAACACTAAGAAATAAAAATAAGTAAAATAGATCAAGCCATAAATCTAATTTCAACTGTGTCTGTTTCATACACAAAGAGAAGGGAAGAAAGGAGGCCAAAGTCATGATTCTAACCTCTAAAAGATGGAAATATTTATCATTTAAAAAATACCAATAATTGACGTCTCTGATTTCCTCATGCTTGTGATGTATATTTTTTTAATTTCTCAATTTCTAGCAAGCTCAACTGCCACCTTTTCTCTTTAATTTCATTAATAGCTGCGAGACTCTGAGCAAGTTACTGAATGTGTTGTGAGATAAGATGAGGGTATTTTATGCAAAAGTGCTTAGCCTGGCATCTGCCATATAATTAGTGCAGCGCTAGCTGTTTTTATTAGTAGTCAACATCTCTTTTAATGAAAAGCGTCAAAGGGGAAGGAGCACCTCTCTCAGAGAAGATGTAGTGTTTGGCTGCAAGGCACCAGTTCCCTGTGAGTAACAGCTGGTCCCTTTATAGGGCTTAGGGTGGAGATTACATAAAACATATATATATATAGGAAAAGGAAAGGGGTGAGAACTTTCAAAGTTCACCAGTTGTAGCCTACAGCAGTTCGCCGAAGCTCATTAGGAAGTTTACATTTATAATGTAATCTCTTTGAAACAGATTTGATTTTTTTAAAGAAAGGATCTTGTAAATTAGAACTTTCCCAGGGGGCTAACCTAATACCAGTTGTTCCAGAGGGGGAATTCCTTCTGATCAAATATCTCAGGGCAGAAGAAAAATGGTTCGCCAAGGCTCTGGCCCACTGGTTCCTGCAATTAGCAGGGAATATCGGAATACCAGGGGCAGAATTAGTAATTAATAATACCCTGGCCCTCCGAACTTCATTGAGCAAAAGAGATACATTTAGCAAACATTAAAGAACTGCACAAATTAGCAGTACGCTGTCTCAGCCCAGCTGTTGTAAAGTATTACCATATGGTTGTAGAGTACCTTTATTTTACCTTGGAGATTAAAAAGCCTTTTTAAAAAATACTATTTCCTAAGGTTCTGTGCCACACACACACACACACACACACAGACACACACACACACAGACACACACACCAGTACTTCTTTCCATTTGGGGGAAATTGGCTAATGTATGAAGGTTACCGTTTACATGCTTACCTTTTCCTACTGCCTCATCTGGCCAAGATTTCTACAAATGAGGTCATCCTTACATCAAGCAAAGCAATTCAGAAGTGAATTCAATTCCCCTTTCAAACAATGCATGCGGGGACACTCGCTGTGGAAAGGACCGCTGTAGGAATGAGGAAAAGCAGATGCAGAGTTTTCCCTTAGTTCGACTTGATATGAAAATGAGGCCCGCAGGTAAGGCAGACTGAGGGTCGGATGAAACACTGCCTGGCATCAAGTGAACACCCAACTGATAAGGGGTAAACCAATGAACAAATAGACTTCAAAAAATGTCATTAGGAATCTAAGGAACAAAATAAACTAATAAACAAAATAAAAAATAGACCTATAGATAAAGAGAACAGACTGACAGCGGTTAGAAGGGAGGGTGGGTTGGGGAGACTGGGGGTAAAAGGTGAAGAGATTAAGCAAAACAAAGAAACAAACAAATAACAACAGAGAACAGTGTGGTGATTACCAGAGGGAAAGAGGAGTGGGGGAGGCGGAGGAGGGTAAAGGGGATATAAATGGTGATGGAAGGAGATTTGTCTTTGAGTAGAGAACACACAATACACTATACAGATGATATAGGATTGTACACCTGAAATCTATATAATTTTATTAACCTAGAAGCCCAGTGCATAAAATTCATGCACTGAGGGTCGGGGGGATTTCCCTCAGCCCGGCCTGCACCCTCTTGCAGTCTGGGAACCCTCAGGGAATGTCCGACTGACAGCTTAGGCCTGCTCCATCAGTCAGACATTCCTTAGTACTGCCACGTAGGTGGGAGAGACCACCACCACTGTGCTCTCCAGCCATGAGCCTGGCTTCCGGCTGAGCGGCACTCCCCCTGTGAAAGCACACTGACCACCAGGGGGCAGCTCCTGCATTAAGCATCTGCCCCCTGGTGGTTAGTGCACATCATAGTGACCGGTCTTTCCACCCTTCAGTTAATTTGCAAATTAGCCATTTATTATATAGGATGTCACCCCAATAAATTCAATAAAAACTGTCATTAGGGTAGGTTTGTATGAGTTTGCTATTATTTTGTAAGGAATATCAGAATCCATAGAAGCAGATTCTAATCAGGAAGAGTGATGGTAGGCCAGAAATAAAACCTTGGAAGAATCCTGAAGGGGAACAGAATCGAAGGAAAGAAGGTAAATGGCCAGTGTGAGAGCAATAGTTTTTTAGCACCTCTAAAAGTGGAAAACTTTTCCTCTAACATGATGATCAAGACAGTTTGGTAGATAATCAAATCAATTAAAACTGCCCCTCATTAAAATAAAGAGAGATGTTTGCCTGGGATATTTTAATTTAAAGCATACACAGATGTACATTCTGTAGACAAATGACTAGTATGGGACAAAGCCCTTTTCATTGTACATTCGCCCACCAAGGGCTAGATAGTAAGTATTTTTAATTTAGAGGGTCAGTACAGCTGCCATAATGCTCCTCCTCCTCCTCCTCTTCCCCTTCTTTTCCTTCTTCATTTTCTGCTTCTTCTTCTCAACTTCCTTCTTATTGTACTCATCAGCTTTCTCCCCCTCCTCTTCTTCCTCCTGTTTCCTCCTCTGCTTCTTCTGTTTCTCCTTCTTATGCTTGTTTACACAACTCTAAAAATGTGACCATCGCCCTGAGTATTGTGTTCAGTGGTTAGAGCATCAGTCACGCACAGTTGTGGGTTTGATTCCTGGTCAAGGGCATATGCCTTTTTGCAAGTTTGCTCCCTGGGCACATGCAGGAAGCAACCAGTTAATATGTCTCTTTCTTTGTCCCTCCCTTCTTCCCTCCCTTCCACTCTCTCTGAAAAGCAATAGAAAAAATATCCTCTGGTGAAGATGAACAAAAAATAAAAGTAAAAATAAAATGCGACAATCATTTTGAGCTCATGGTCTGTACAAATGCATGCCATAGGCGATCTGTTGGGCAGGATCACTGTTGGCGCTCTCGTTTTCTTCTTTGCACAAATCACATCCATGATGGATCAAGTGTAAGTTCTAAGTTCTCTGACTTTTAACTTAAGGTTCAAACTTGAAATAAATCATCAGAAGCATGAATGCAGAATTTTTTAATTATTGTGTTGTTTTTTTTTCCTGATTCTTTTACAGGTTCCTCCCTCAGACGTTAGAACATTTTATATCCATTCACCTTACAGAGTCTTTCCAAAGCACTCAATTTAGTTTTCCTATGAACATCAGTTACTTTTTGAATTCACGTTTCACAGGTATGCCTAATGTTCAATTAAATAACCAAAACAGGAATAAATAGGCTGCAAACAACAATTCCTCGGAAAACCAGTTCCTTGTTGGAAGAAGTATTGTGGTGGTATGGCCCTTATAGCTGTGAGCCTCCGGCATACCCTGTGCTTTGCTGAGTATGTTTTAGAAAGAGAATGAAGAGCCTGGGTAACCTTATGACTCAGTTTAAATGTAGGCCAGAAGCTCATATAGAATTGCTTGGGAACTATGCCAAAAACTTTACGTACGTTAAATGGTCAGAGATGATGTCCCACAGGAGAATAAAAATAGCTAACATACATTGAACACTTAACTCATGCCAAGGAATTTTACCTCCTTTATCTTATTTAATCCTCACCACATCATTATGATGTAGGTACAGGTACTAGTGTCCTGTTCTAATATTTAATGGATATGTTCATTTTTTTAGAGAGAGAGAGGAAGAAAAAGGGAGTAAGATTGATGTGAGAGAGAAACATCTATCAGCTACCTCATGCACACCTCTGACCTGGGATTGAGCCTACAACCTGGGCATGTGCCCTGACCAGGAATGGTACCAATAACCCTTCAATGCCTCAACCAACTGAGCCACACCAGCCAGGGCATAATGTTTCGAGTATTATTCCAGTTAATCTCTAGGTAGAAAAAAAAAAAAAAAAAGCACTCAGAATTCTGCCAGGCACAAACTATCCTGTATGACTCTTTTTTTCATTACCCCAACACTTTGTTTAGCCCTTTTCCCATTCTAAAACACATTTACCTAAATTGCTGGATTGGCCGGGAGGCGGGACAGAGATCAAAGTATCTGAAATGAGAAATTGCTGTGCGCGCGGTGGGATTTAATAAATGCTTATTGAATTAAACTGCAACATGAATTAGAGACTTTCAAAGCTCTCACATTTCAAATGTTCAGGTTCACAGAGAAGTGTAGTGTTTTGTTTGTTTGTTTGTTTGTTTCTTTAATATACCTACTTGGTCTAATACTTTCGAAGCCGGGTTTCAGTTTTTGTTCAGAAAAAATCAGATTGCTTCTTATTGCCTCCAAATGTTTTACTGTCTGTATTCTGTTTTGTTGTCCCTGGGGGCTCAGGTCTTAAATTACAAAAAAGTTTTGATTTGTAAATGCTGTGTTTGCATGCGAATGAGAGGAGGCTGCCCTTTTGGAGGGAAGGATTGGAAAGCCCAGCAGATACGCACAAGGCCAGATTCCATATGAGGCACCTCACCCTGCACCCAATATGGCATTTCCAGGCCCCAAGTGAAGTTAAAGTTAGCCATACTATACACCATCATTCAAGGTTGTTTAGATTTTTTCTTTTGATTCATGCCTTTGCTGCATTTTGTACATCCTCCTGACCATTCTTAGCAGCTGTAACAACACTTGTGGTATTACCAGTAATTTGCAACTTATCAAACATGATTGAACCTTGTTCTTTTGTGTAAACGAAACAGAACTCTTTGGTTGGCTTTCTTTATACTTTGGACATAGTGTAAAGGAAATGGAGACTATATTTGCATGCCAGACAATGAAACATAACTCACAGTGTATACATGCCTTTGACATTGTAATTACTAGCTGTTGTTTAGATTCCATGTATGGTCACTGGCTTTGGCTGTGTTGAAATCAGCTGTATCAACATTTAATCAAAGTCTTATAGATTTTGGTTGTATATTTTTCTAACGTCAAAATAGAAATGCTGAGACTAAAAAATAGGTTGGAAGGAATGGAAATGTGGTGTGCAATACATTGCAAAAATAATGAACATTCACAGCATAATAAATGAAGTTCATTCTGAATTTGTCAGTAATAAAATCAAACATCACATGGAGCCCATTTCAAATTAGGATTATTTCTCTAGCATTTCAGCAGCTTCTAATTAATTTTTCTTTAGTTTATATTCCAAATAGCTCCTTTCGCAACATATTCTGTTGAAATATTTTCTGATTTAACATGAAATATTAAAAAGAAAATAATTGCAGGATTTTTGTTCTGAAAAAATAAAAAGAGGTAATACATAACTCTTGGAAATCAGATGTAGAATATACAACCACCACCAAATCACTTAACGCCACATAATATGATGGCATTCAGTAACATAATGACTAGTATTACCTTGTTTTTAACTGGGATACATTTCTGTAGATTTATACATGGACTTTAAAGTTTTGTGTAGAAAGATATTTGGAGAGAGGGTAGTGGTATGGGTGGAGAGGATTGGAGCAATGATCTGTAATGCCAAATCCAGATTTCTTTTTGCTCTATGCTTTTTAACAAAACTCCCAGGATAATGGTCCTCTCTATCCTTTGTGTCCTTTATTGATTATATAGGACTCTTCAAAAAATTAAAGGCTATAAAACCATATGCCCATAAAAGTTATGAATATTATCAGTTGATTCATATACTTCAGGATGCCATATTGAATATTATTTCCATACTCATAGAATCAAATGACACATAATAACATAAAGCAATCATGCTGTAAGTGTAATACATATTAAATGTTTCTTTATTTGTTCAGCAATCATCATGTACCTAAAATATGCAGATCACTGAAATCATCAATATAAGATAACTAAGCCTGAGATGGGTCTTCCATGAGGTTACAAGTCCATAATAATGAGCAATTATACAACACAGAAAGTAAGCCATGAGGAGAGGGATAGCCTCTGGCCATAATGATCAGGAAGCCTTCGTGGAAAATGATATTGAGAAATAGGATTAAAGAAACTAATACTCATAGTTTTTCAAGAAGCCAGGACTGCAAAGTTGAGTTTCAGGAGACAAGATATGTAAATCTAGATATATGATTGGAGACCAGAAACATGATTTAAGAATAGATAAATATATGGAAAATTACAGGATGAAATTAGAAGGACAAATTAAAAACCAAGAGGCTGTTTCAATGATTTTAGAAAGTGAGAGAGAATAGGCGGGCCTGTTGATGTGTGAATGAATGAAGGAAGAGATCTAGGAGATAGTGGTAGAATTAATGAAGGAGGCTAGGAAAATGGAGATGATTAAAATTTCAAAAACTCCAAGGAGACTAATCACTAGAGAGAGGAAGCTGGGCATTGCTACATGACATCATTACCCGGCGCCCATAGAGACCATTTCTGGGCTGGGCTGGGCGCCGCATTTTGTGCCATGGGGCCCTAGCAGCATTGACCGCGATTTGATGGAGTGTTGCTCTGTGGTAGTGGTGGAGCCTGTGTCCCACCTGGGGAGGCCAAGGATTGGTTTGTTGGAGCCAGGTCCATAGTGCAATTTATTTTTAAATGGCCAGTGTGCATCATAGCAGCTCCTGAGTTGAGCATCTGCCCCCTGGTGGTCAGTGCACATCATAGCTACCAGTTGGATGGACAGACACTTAGACTTTTATATATATATATATATATATATATATATATATATATATACACACATACATACATATATACATATATATATACATACACACACATACACACAGATTAATATATAGATTATATATATATATATATATATATATATATATATATATATATGGATTGGTAGGACATATAACAAATTCAGATAAGGACATGCAAAATTTAGAAATAGGAATCAGCTAGCTCTTGTGATCAGCTAGAACTTATAGAAGAAAGAGAGCTGGAGTTGCAGATTCACAAAGTGATTGCCCATTGGTTAAGGACATTACCAAGGAGATATAAGGTATCAAAGATAAAATCTTGAGTAAAAGGTGAAGGGTACAGAATGTTTGTTGTTGAGCAAACCATACCCAGAGAAAGAAACAGGAGATTTTTGTATGTTAGTCAAGAAAAGAGATTTTTGGGAGCTGGGTTTCAATAATATTAAAATTTTAAAAGAATATGGAGAGAATGTGGACTAAAAATAAATTGGTAATTAATTATTTTAAAGTGCTTATAAGGTTGCTTACAAAAATTTTTTTCTTAGATTCTTAGACATATGTCAATGCAATAAATAATTGAAAGACAGAAATGTAAATATAAGATGACAGACATCTTTAAGAGAATTATAGAGTGAAAACATAATATTACTTTTTATATTTCTATTAATATACCTAAAATATCCCATTTTGCAGAAGTGAATTTAAGAATCAATAACAAATATTAACTAAAATATGATTTCTTCAGAATTATATAGTAGTCTCCAATAATGAATAAGCCAATACTTCTAAAAATGATTTATGGAACATAATGCACAATTAAAATCTACTACCTATTATTAGTTACCATTCACACAGTAAACTAACCCACAAGGCAATTCTTTCACTTAGGCTGTTCTATGACCTCCAAGTTAGGTAAATGGGTTTTCTAATGGTTAAGAATTAGCAAGTTAAGCTCAGGGATGAGTCAAATACATTTTAATTATAAAAACATTAAGAGAGGTATGTCTATGTCATAAAGGACTAGAAGGGAACAGGAAATTTGTTTATTTTCTTTAATTAAAAGAGACAGAGTTAAGGTTTAAAAAAAGGAATTCTTTAATAAGAGATAGTATAGAGGAACATTTGACGGAATAAAATCTTTCACACAGAAGAAAAAAACTGAACTAAGGAGCATCATTAGAATTCTCACATTTAGAGAAAGGATCTATTTCTTCTCCTGTTACAAGATGGAAGAAAAGTATGATGGCATAGAAGATTCAGAAATGGATAGAAAAGTCACATATATGTCTATAAAAGTTGAGATTTAGAGTTTGGTATAAATGCAGTTCTATATGAAACCAAGAAATTCATAGCATATCGATTCTCAAAACATCAAATCCTGGTAACATTTAAAAATATTAAAATAGCACAATTCTATATTCAGTATGAAGTATAGCCAGCTTTTGTACTTTGTAAAAATACAAAATATGAATAATGTTAATCACTTGACCCTTAACCAAAACCCACTATCTGGGCTACTGTGGACTGATCCTTTTTTCTGGCAAAGCTCTTCAAAGCAAGACAGCACTTCAGCAGGAAATCAGACTTATTATTTAGTCTTAATTTTTAGATTATACTTTTTTTTTTTTACAAAGTTTACCAGTAGTCTCTAAATACTAAGACAAATTCAAATATGTAAATATAAACATAAAATATATTTATATATTAATCCTACTAATAAGATGTTAAAATGCCTAGATTTTATAAAGGCAGAGTTAGCAACAAATTTACAACTGTTCCAAGGAATTTGAATGGGACTTCATCTGTCATTAGGTAGAGATTAAAGAGTCAGCATTTAAGGCAAAGTGGAATGGCTATAAAGCCCTCTGGGAGAAGATTTAAAACATGACTTTTTAGCTTTCAAAGATATTTAAAAAGCTATCTTTGTTTTCTGAAAATGGGAAATAATTTTTCAAATCCACAATGCTCCCCTTGTAACAGCTAACCTCTTTCTAAAGAGGACTCCTCTGCAGGATAAAAGCGTCTTTTTTTGTTTGTTTTAATCAGAACACAGGGGATGTTTTGAGATAATGACAGGAGTTTCTCTGGCTAAAGCAACTCAAAGGCAGACTCAGAGCTGCACTGGTGACTGTTACTCTAAGACATGAGAAGACATTTTGTGGGGAAAGAACTATAACAGCCCTTGAAGTGTTTTTGAATGATGGTAAAAGTCAGCACTGTGTCCTGTTATCTAGTAGAGAAAAAGAGAAGAAAAAAAAAAAAAGAAGAAAAAGAAGAATGACAAGTGACAAGTAACACCACCCAGATCACCCTTTGAGGAAAGATAACATTGAATTGAAATTGCTCCAGCTAGAAACACTCCTCCCATCTAGAAGTCAAAGATTTTGAGTCTTTGGTTATCTCCTCACATGAACAAAACCAATGTTTACTTAGTTTGAAAATCATTCATTCAACACAGTATTGATACCTGCTGTGTGCCAAGCAATGAACAATATAGAAATCCCTGATCTCACGGAGCTTACATGTTACTAGAAGGTCAGAGACAGTAACCAAAATAACCAGGTAGAAACAGTCTGTTCAGGGATCATAAATACTAAGAAGAATTTAAATCAGTGAAGAAGGATGAGGGAGAAAGTTCTAGTAAGGAAGAATTAAGACCTGAAGAAAAAGAAGGAAGGAGCCATGTGAATATTTGGGGAGTATTCCAGGCAAACTAATTAGAAGGTACATGTCTCTAGGGCATGAATCTGACTGGTAAGCTTATAAAAAAGCAAAGAGGCTAATGCTACTGAGTGAGCAATAGGAGAAGAGTAGGGGATAAAGATATAGAGATGGTGTTTCATTCCTTTTAGTTATTAGAAACATATTGATTAAAATGGGAAGCTTTTGAAGGGTGTCGCGAGTGACATGGTATTTTAATGGAATCAGTGACTGCTATAGTGAAAATAGTAAGGGTGGCAAGAGCAAAAATCAGGGGTACCAACCATGAGATGATTACAATAATCCAGGTGAGAGATGATGGTGGAATGGGCAAGGAGGGTGGCTGCAGAAAGGAAGAAATGTGGTTGGGTTCCAGATATATTTTGAAACAACTGTTGACAAGTTGTTTTGATGGACTGTATGTGGGGTTTGAAAGAAAGAAGAATTGGGAATGAGTCCAAGCTTTTTGGTCTGAGCGACTATAAAAATAAAATTTTCATTCACTAAGATGAATAAGACAGGATAAGTTTTGGGGTGAAGGAGAAAGTTAGCAAGTCATTTGTGGGCACATTAAGTTTGTAGGATCCAAGGATATCCAAATAGAGATGCTATGTAGACAATTGGTTTTAACTCTTTGGAGTTCACAGGAAAGATTTGAGCTGGTGTCACAAATCTTGAAGCCATCATCAAACACGTAGTATCATAAATCATGATTCATCAGAGGATTGAGCAAAGAAAAAGAAAGGAAGTAGATCCATGTTTATAGGTCAAGGAGATGAGAAAGAAATAGCAAAGGAGATTTGGGGGAAATGGCTATAGTAATGGAAGGAATATAATAATTTAGTCTTAGACAACAAGGGATGAATATGTTTCAAAAGAACTGAGTGCTTATCTGGATAAATAACATTGACAAATTCCGTATTGAGAATGGCTACTGGAATTTGTAGTGGAGAGGTGACTGGTAGCTTCACTAAGAGCAATTTCAGGGGAAGCATGGGGATGAAAGCTTTAGTTAGGGAAGGCTCAACAGAGAACGGAAAGAGATAGCTGGAGACTAAGAATGGACACATTAAATGATGCAACAGCAAGAAGGAACTGCTGCCATAATGTTCTGAAGTATGTGGTAGAGGTAGAAATATGGTGCGTAAGTGAAGAGTTTGGTCTTTGTTAAGAACACAACCAATTCATCTGTGAAATAAGAACAAAACCAGAGTATAAAGGCTGAAGTACAGATAGGAGAGAAAGTAGTGATAAAATGAATAGAAGTTCTCTTTAACAGATTGTATTTTCTACTAGGAAGGAGGTGGTTTCAATTAAGATTGAGAATAGGAGATGAAGGTTGAGCAAAAGTAGAAAAGGCATGGATAGTCATCTAGGAGTGTGGGAATGCAAACGGGTGAATATTCTTTGCCCTTTTTTTCCAGTTATACTCAGCTACTTGGGTGCATTTATAAATTTGACAGAGAATGTGAGTTAAAATAAATTTAAACATTAGAGTGGTTGAGAATACTTACTATGCTCTTATCTTTTGGTTGTGCCATCACTTAAACATGATACCTATATAAAATGTTCTTGATGAACATCAATTTCATCCAAAGGGCATGTTCTTGGTGAATTATTGCAATTCTATACCTAAGTTCTTTAAGTAATACATAGATTACCTATGTAAATTTATTTAAATTGTTCCATGATATAATATGTTTTTAAACCAGAGGTTGGCAATTTTTTGTTTTGCTATAAAGGACTAGATAGTACATATTTTAGGCTTTGGGGGCCATGTGGTCTTTGTCAAAATTAGAAAGCCATAAGGTTTCTATAACAGTTACTCAACTGTTCTATTGTAGTCTAAAGCAGCCTTAAACAACATACAAACGAATGGGTGTGGCTAAGTTCCAATAAAGCTTTATTTACAAAAACAGGTGGCAGGTAAAAGTCACAGGTGTTGGGCTGTCAACCCCTATTTTAAACTATTTGTAATATATCTTGCTTAAATACTATATGAAAGCAGCTGGGCATATGTTCAGTGACTATTAACAAAATATTTAGATAAAATTGGTGAATGCACCTACAAGTGTGCCTGGCATGAACTAACCTACTCAGAACATTCCCTTTCATAGAACATATGGTTGGAATCCTTGGCATTCAAGGAGTAGTCTACCAACCTATGGCATCAGCATCACCTGGAACTTAGTTAGACATGCGGAATCATGGGCTAACACTATTACCTATTTAAAACACACCACTTCCATTTTAAAGAGACCTATGTGCTTTATGTACACATTAAAGTTGAGAAGCATTCATAGAGAACGTATGATTTTCCATGTATGAAATCAAATATCACAGGATTAACAAAAAACAGAATAATATGAAGAAACAAACAAAAAAAGATAGGAATAAGAAGAAAAAGAGAGAAAAGGTAAACCATTTCCCTATTAAATGATGAGTGATAGCCCTGGCTAGTTGCTCAATGGTTAGAGTGTTGGCTCTCAGATCTTAGGTTTGATTTCCAGGCAAAGGCATGTACCTCCAATGCAGGTTTCCCAGTCCTCAGTGGGTGGAGAGAGAGTACAGAAAGGCATCCAATGGATGTGTCTCTCACATAGATGTTTCTCTCTCTCTCTCCTTTCTCTCTCTCTCTCTCTCTCTCTCTCTCTCCCTCCCTCCCTCTGACTATCCCTTCTACTCTTTCTAGAAATCAGTGGAAAAATACCTCGGGTAAAGATTAACAAGAAAGATGAAAGGTAAGTAAAATGTGGCATCTCCTACAATGGAATATTATTCAGCCACGGGTGAATGTTGAAGATATTATGCCTAGTGTAAAAAGCCAGTCACAAAAGGCCACCTATTGTGTGATTCCATTTATATAAAATATTTAGACTAGGCAAATCCAAAGAGACAGAAAGTAGATGAACAGTTGCCAGGAGCTGGAAAGAGGGGGAATAAAGGGTGGCTGCTAATGGGGACAAGGTTTCTTTATGGGGTGATGAACATGTTCTGCCATTAGAGAGTGGTGATAGTTGGACAACTGTGAATATACTGAAAACCATTAATTGTATACTTTGAAATGCTGAGTTTTATGGCATATGGATTATATTTCAAAATTTAAAAGTCCAAAATATATGAAAACAAAAGCAATAATAAAAGAAATAATAAGAGGTTTCTATCCATAGCAATTTTGTGGCAACTGGGTTTAAGCAGACCAAGCATTTCAATAAGAAAAGAGCAGGAGGCACTGCAGCTTTGACAAAACAGGATAAAATAAATATCGATAGTCAGAATTAGTTTTTTATTTAGACCTCAGGTGGGTTTTATTGTAAGAACAAACTGCAGAGAAAATGATTTTCTAGTTTACCTATAGTAACTTCTGTTAGGTTACATTGGTAGGAGGGTTTAACTTGCGAATGCTTCAGAGAGTGAGAAAGAGATTGATTTTGCAAGGTTGGTATTTATACTGGATGTAACCTGAGTATCTTCCCCTACTAACTAACACCCCAGATCTATACCACCAACCCCACCCCATAGCCACAGACAGCCTGTAGGCTTTTCCTCCCTATCTTCATAGCAGTCTTACGCCCAACCACATAATCTGAATTGGAAGATATGGATTGTTTGTATGTGATCCAAAGGAATCCCAACTCCTTGAGTGTTTCACATAGCTGGGAGTCAGTAATAATACAAACCAGGTGATGACTGAGTGAGTCACCCTGGGGAAAACACAGACTCAAGTTGAATCTAGACTATGATTTACAGATGTGCTCTCATATCCACTCCTAGTGAGCCTCTCCATTTATCTACAGCACCTTATCTATAACTTGAAACCATTCATATATATTCACAATTTATAAAGTGACAGTTTCCAGAGTTGAAAATTAATTCCCAAATAATGCTGAAATTTTAAGTAGAAAAATGTTTAAAATTTGAAAAATATAAGCAAGACATTCATGCAGTAGATGCTAATTTCTTTTTAAAAAATATTTTATTGATTTCAGAGAGGAAGGGAGAGAGAGAGAGAGAGAAACATCAATGATGAGAGAGAATCACTGATCAGCTGCCTCCTGCACACCCTACACTGGGGATCAAGCCCATAACGTGGGCATGTGTCTTGACTGGGAATCAAACCATAAGCTCTGGTTCATGCTAGTAGATTGAAGCTCAACCACTGAACCACACTGGCTGGGTGATGCTAATTTCTAACAAGCTCTGATTTTAAGGACTTTGAGGGTCATTTTCTTCCTTAAGTCTATAGCAACAAAGTCACCTATTTATAAGCAAATATTATGTCCTCTTTTCTTGCATCCAAGTATAATTACATCACTAGTGTAAACTATAATCATTTTCACCAATAAAATCTAACATCTTAAAGATTTTAATTTTGGATTAACTTGATAATCTGACTCAGGCTCATTATGTTACAGTGAACATAGGATGAGTAATAATGACTGAGAAATAAAATCTACACTAATAAAAGAGAAACATGCAAATTAACCATCACTTCGCTATACCCACAAGCCACGGTCACCGGCCAATCAGGAACAAGTATGCAAATTAACCCAACCAAGATGGCAGCTGGCCATGGAGCAAGCAGGAGGCTTGGGTTTCCCCCTCAATGGAGGAAGCCAAGCTTTCCGCCCACTCTGGCCAGCCCTGGGCTCCACTTAAGGCTACAAAGTTTCAATTATAGAAGATAAATAAATCCCAGATCCCAGGGCCTCTGCTTGGGTCGCTGGGGTTGCTTGGCCAGCCTACAAACCATCACAGGCCCCTTGCCAGGCCACCCCATGCCCCTAGACAACCCCCACCCTGATCTGGGACACCCTCAGGGCAAACCAGCTGGCCCCCACCCATGTACCAGGTTATATCACCTCAATCCTTAATGCCTAACCATTAATTAGCTACTTCCCACCAGAAATTAACTTCTTAAAAAAGTATATTCAGGGTGAGAACTCAGCCCTCAGTTAAAATGATTTTATAATGAGAGAGCATTTTAAAGAAACTTAGCATCATCAAAATGACCAAGAAGGGAAGGGGAGTGGGGGGAGGTGGAAGAGGGCATAGAGGTGATGTAAAAAAAGAAAATTATATTAAATTTAAAAAATCAAATATCTTGGTCAAATGCATATTTTAAAAAAAAATTATGAGTTGAAAGGTGAATGAGTCATCTGGAGCAGGGGTCTTCAAACCTACAGCCCGCGGGCCACATGTGGCCCGCAGAGGAGTCTGATCCGGCCCGCCAGGTTTTTTGGGCAGTGAGCACAGCCGAGGTGTTACAGTAGGAATTAGTAGTTCATATAGTCCGGCCCTCCAGCTCTCTGAGGGACCATGATCTGGCCCCCACTTTAAAAAGTTTGAGGACCCCTGATCTGGAGAATACCTCCCAGGAAGGCAAAGTTGCTTAGTCTAGGGAGGTATGGTAATGCATCTGAATGCAAGTCCCTAAAAAAAATATCCAGCCATGCTGCCCACCTTCACATGTATTCTCTTCTCTTTTCATCCAGCCTTTGGGTTTAAGACTCACAAGATCACTAACGTCTTTTTTTAATGCTTTTGCTGCTTAGTCATTTTCTCATAAAGTTGTCTATTTCTGTTGGGGATTTTTGTCATATCTTTCAGCAAATCAAAACATTTGACATGGAAAAACAATCAATCAAAAGTGCCTTTTGGAATGCATAATATATAGACATATATTCTTGGTTGTCTGAATAGTGTTATATAGCTGTGGTCACTAAATATCTTGAAATATACATTTTTTTTGTTTTACTTGTGCAGCATTTGCAATTTTAGTCATTAAATGAGCTTTGCAGGTGTGCAAATACCCTGTTAATCCTGGTGTTTTCTGAAACACTGCTAGCCACATCAACCAATACTTTGGAAGACTGGCAAAATGGAGAGGCCTTTTTCAAAGCCCAACAATAAATTAGTAAGACGAGTTGTATAACAAGTGGAACTTTGTTGAGTTAAAAAATAAGACCACCTGAAGTCTTATTTTTTTAAGCCATCAAGGATTGCATTTTTAAATACAAAACCAGATATGACCATTCTTGCCTGTCCTTTGCTTTGCTTTCCATGTAAACATTATTTTCTTGATACATGGGGGTCGGGGTGGAGGTGGGGAAGAGTTTCCTAACCTGTACTTCTCATTATTAAAAAAAAAAAATTAAGAGTGCTTTGGTGAGTTTTAGTCTGTGATATTTCTTTTAAGAAGCACTTATGTGTAGGAGAGGGAAACCATCTGACCATCCGTAGGCTGATGTGCGTTTTTTAGGGCATGTTAGTAATGAAACTGTGTAGATGATAAGAGGCAACTAGTCAAAAACACACCTACCTTTTCAGTGTTTGTTAATGGTCTTTCCACACGGTGTTCGAAGCGATCACACAGAGTTCCACAGTAACTTTGCTTTTTTCTGTTTCTACCAGAGGAGGGTAATCCGATATGTAATTCCCATTGTACAGTCTGCTGAGCTGTGAGCTTCTAAAATGTGTCAGTAACAGAAGTCAGAAGTCCGGCTTTATATTACGTTGTAGCAGCCAAGAATTCAGGTTCTATTCTGGACCCCAGTTCTGTAAGTTACATAGGGGAATAATTCGCTCAGATCTACACAAGAAGGTTAATAGTGCCTCTTAGACATGGATGTTATGAAAATGACCTGAAAAAAGAATAAGTTCTTAAGCATAATTGCCACCCAGTTGAAACTTCAATTGTTTTAAAAGGATCCCATACATATTGGTTCTTATGAATGTACAATAATTGACTCACTATGAATTTGGTAACCTTTTGGTATAAACAATTCTCAAAAGAAAGTATGAACTTAGCACTAAGAAGCATATAGGCATCTTAAACATCCTTTGATGGTTGGCCTAAGAGAATCGTGTTTATTTTTTTGCTACATGTGAAAGTTCATTCTCAGTATCAAGTTTATTTTGTCCACTAACTTTGTTAACCTTTCCAATTTCTTCAGTATTTGGTGTCTTTTCAAAAGGAGCTGTTAGGATAGAACAGTTGCATCAGGGTTAAAGGTCAGAGCCATTACCGTGTTAACCTAAAGCATATATGCTGTTCCTTGAGCTCAAAATGTGTTTCTGATGACTTTTTAAAAATAAAATATGCCAAAAAGAGTATAATAGCAGTGCATGAGGCATCTAGGAAATCTATGTCCACTAGATTTTTGATAAAACTCTAAAACATTTCAACTGGTATAGTCTCTACGCCAGAAAAATGCAAGTTTCATTAAAAGAATCATTTTTGATGAATTTTATGTTAACTAAAATAGCTAAACATGTGAGAAAACTTCAGTAATTTGAACTTCGGAGAAATATAGTCTATTTCTTCTCATCTTTTAAAATAATATTTACCTGACAACATGGTTAATGAGCGAAACGATATCTATTTTTATAGATCATAGGATCATAACGGATAACTAACTGAGAGATATTTCCCTGTAAAGATTTACTGCTAATCCTTTAGTTGAAATTCATTTTACTCAAGAGACATTCAAGTCATCACTTAGAAACATATTTGCAGACTTCACCAGGGTAACAGCTCTAATCCTTAAGGTAATCATCTTTCACCCTCTTCTCCAGTTCCTCTCTCCTTTTAAGTCCTCACTGGTCTTTTTAGAAAAACAGAAACCAGAAGACAGCTATTATTCTCCTCCATGGGACAGTCTACTCCATTCAGGCGAGCAATGCCGCTTTCTGTTTACCCTCATCCGAAACAAGTGCACAGGGTCACCGTCTTCACGCTGGTGTTTTCCCAGAGCAGAGAGAGCCATGCCAGGAGACAGCCAGATCCCCACTAGAAGAACCTGAGAAGTCAACTTCATTCCCCTTTCTTGTTTTTGTACAAATACTCAGGGGAGGAGAAAGAGATCAAGAAGAAGAGCAGGAGTTGAAAAATAAGGAGAAAGAGGAGAGAAAAGACCATTTATTTATGTCAGCATTCAGACCCTGAGTCAGTCCGGTCATATTTTACTGCTGTCAATATTCATTAACAGTAGTCCAAAGAATATCTTAATTAGCAGTAAGACAAAATTACTTCAAGTTAAGCATTTCCCAATATAATTTCAGCAGTACATACAGAGCAGATTTCATGCTTTCATAACCACAGCAAAGAAAGGACTACATACAGATTGTGCATGCTTAGTTGTGTCGAAGAAACATTTGTCAGATGAATGGAGGAGATTTCTGAATTCTATAGCAGGAATGAGTTCTCTAAGACTCTGAAATTATTTTGTTCCTTTATTATTATTTTTGAATCCTCTACCCACATATATCATTGGCACTGGCTGTGGAAATGCAGACCTTAATAGGCACGAGCAACAATACACAATGAACTCAAATTATAATGCTTACAATTTGGTTATGAATACGAGCCTTTCTCCAATTAAGTGAACAGTGTTTGTCATTTAAAAAAACATTCTATATATTATGAAGATAAAATTTAATTCTAAATCTCAAGCTTGTGTTAAGTTCTGAAAGTTATTTAAATTGCCACTTTTAAAAACATAACCTTAGTCCATATAAATTTAGAAAGAAAAAATAAACTCTCTTAACACCAGGAAACTTCTTTCTAAACTGCTTCTGTATGATGCAATAATAGTTAACCTACATTTTAGATTTATCATATGCTTCCAAATGTTTGCTTTGTCCCATGTGCTTTTATTTTAATTTACCCATGGTTCCAAGTTAGAAACATCCCTATCCCTGACCTGCTCCTCAGCCTGTCAATCACCACCTTCTTTGAACTCAGCCTCCTAAAATTGTTTGCTGTTCATGCATCCCCACAGCAATCGCCTTAATTCAAAACCTCATGGAATGCTAGTCCAGTGGGCAATAAATAAAATCATGTGCTTAGGGTCTCAGTGAACCAAACACAATATGAAATATGAGAAAAGCTTAGATTTAAAGACTTTATCCAGATTTGTAAAGGTAAAATCTTGTTATAATGTTGACATTTAAGTTTTAATTTCGACATTTGTGTATGCTTTGTATATTAGTTTGAACTGCATAAAGCATGTCCTCAGAATCTTTTCAATGTTCAGATTTTGTTGTTGTTGTTAATCCTCACCATAGGATATTTTCTCCATTGCTTTTCATTGAGAGAGGAAGGGAGTGGGGAAGAGACAGAGAGAGAGGGAAAGGGAGAAAGAACATTGATGTGAGAGAGAAGTATCAACTGGATGCCTCCCACATTTTCCCTGACTTTGGTGGGGGGGGGTGATACTCTAACCATTGAGTGATACCAACCAGGGCATTGTGTACCATAATTAGCCTTAATTATTCCAATATTCCAATTAGGCCTTATTACTGTCAGTGGAAATTTTTCAGACTCACCAATTCTGTCAGTCACCTGCTTAATGATCTTGAGGGGTCCTTAACACCTATAAGGAAAGGTTCACATTCTTTAGTTCCACAAGCCAGGCCCTCAAAGAAATAGCCAGAGCTTATCTTTTCCATCTCATCTCCACACATCCACTCCTTGTCCTTTAACCCACACCAAGCTACCAGTTCCTTTTAAAAAAATGTTTTATTGATTTTTTAGAGAGAGAAGAAGGGAGAGGGAGAGAAGATAGAAACATGGATGATAGAGAAACATCCATTGGCTGCCTTCTGCATGCCCCCTAGTGGGGATCAAGCCCAGAACCCTGGCATCTCTGAACCAGGGACATCTTGGTGCATGGGATGATGCTCAATTCACTGAGCCTTAGAGGCGGGGCCAACCTACCAGTTCTTTAGGCACAGGGATGCTTTCAGTTCCTCTTGAATCTTCCTATTGGATCTTATATTTTACTCTAGTTCTTATAAGCAATTCTAGAAAGTGACTACATCTTAAGTGTTCATTAAATTTAGACCATTTTTCTTTGAACCAGTACTGAAATCTTTTTTGCTTGCTTATTCCACTTTGCTAGTTTATATATTCAGGTTTCAAACAATCCCACTTCCAATATACTCCAAAGATGACATTTCCACTGGCAACGTCTTCCTCAGATACTTTGTTTTTCCAAAGACAGGATGTGGTTTCTGCAACCTGCCCTTTGGACACTCCTATTATTATGCAAATGTATAAATGAATTATAAAAATCCACTTATTGACTCACATGTTGGTTCACCATATAAAATCAGCAAAAATGTCACCACAATTTCTATGTACCACACCCAAAACGAGAAACTTCGTGCGCTACCATACTATTAAGTAGCCTCAGAGCTCTCTACCCACTGTTTTACTGCTGAGTTCCAGAATGAGGTCATGTGAACGAAGACTTCAGGTTCCCAGAGAGTGTGGTTCGCTCTTGCAGGAAAGGGAACTTACACTCTCTTGAGTTTCCAAGGGCCACATGCACAAACCTTAGGAAGAGGGCCAGACCAAGATCCGTGGGCAGTTAAGACAAGCTAATAATTTGGCATCCCTTTAAGCCTATATTCTTCAAAGTTTGGCTGGCTTTCTGTTTATTTAGAAAAGAGGTTGAGAAATCCGTAAGAAAATGACAGAAAAAGAGGAGTTACTCAGCTTCTCTTTTCTTGTCATGAAAAATCAACACAAATAAACAAACAAAAAAAGAAACTTGTGAAGGCTAATTTTATGCCAATTTGACTGGGTCACAGAGTGCCCAGATATTTGCTCAAACATCATTCTGGGTATTTCTGTGAGGGTGATTTTGGATGAGACTAACAATTAAATTAGTATATGAAGTAATCCAAACCATTGAAGACCTGGATAGAACTAAAAGGCTCTTACCCTCTCTGAGTAAGAGAGAATTCTTCTTGCCTAATACCCCTCAAATGAGGACACTGGCTTTTATTTTTATTTTTCTTGCCTTTAGACTCAAGCTGAAACATTGGTTCTTCTGGGACCATCTCCAGTCTTCAGACTGGAACAACAGCATCAGCTTCTCCTGGTCTCCAGCTGCCTACTCACCCTGCGGATCTTGGGACTTGCCAGCTTCCAAACTCCATAATCATAAAATCATGAATCTCTCTCAGATATATATTTATAGTCTATATATTCTTCATACACCCCAGAGGAAATTTCCCCTGGGGTTGGTTATGTGACTTGCTTGAGTCCATGAGATATGAAAGAAAGTCACATGTTTCCACTTGCTCTCCCGGATGCAGTGATCATGGCCCTGGGAGTCAATGCCCCTTCAGCCTGGGCCCCAGAAGGTACACACAGTGAGCCTACCTGAATCCTCAGATGAGAGCCAGGCCCAGTGGAAGCCCCCTCAGACTGGCTGAACCTCAATGAGGAGACCCATGATTATAGGAATGAGTGCTTGCTGTTGCTAGCCACTAAGATTTGGGTGTTTACTATATACCATGTGTAATAGCTGATCATGACACTCAAGCCTTTCCCTTGGGTTGAGGTTTCATTTCCAACCCTGAGCTGCATTTCAAAATGGTCCTTTCCACGACACAAACACCTTCATAAAATACAATTTAAAATTATTTGATTTCTAATTATGGCTTAAGAACTTCAGCAATGTTTTAGAGCTTCTAGCCAACTGATGTCTTAGGCAGCAATCTGACCAGCCTAATCTTAATTTTGACTATGCCTAGAAAATAAGTAGCAAATATCTACAAGGCAGGACAAGAGCATGCAAGATCCCTTTTTAGACTGGATCTTCATTTTCTTCTACAGAAGGAGCAGTTATCTGCAAATCCTAAAAATTAAAATTTTAAATATAACTTCAAAATATAAATATCATTTTATTTTATCTTTTTAAATATGTTTTATTGATTTTTTACAGAGAGGAAAAGAGAGGGATAGAGAGTTAAAAACATCGATAAGAGAGAATCATTGATCAGCTGCCTCTTGCAAACCCCCTACTGGGGATGTGCCCTCAACTAAGGTACATGCCCTTAACCAGAATTGAACCTAGGACTCTTCAATCTGCTGGTCGACGCTCTATCCACTGAGCCAAACCGGTTTCTGCATAAATATCATTTTAAAAACATCTCCATCTTTTCTTTTTCTTTTTCTTTTTCTTTCTTTCTTTCTTTTTTTTTTTTTTTTTTTTTTTTTTTTTTTTTTACAGAGAGGAAGGGAGAGAGACAGAGAGCTAGAAACGTCGATGAGAGAGAAACATCGACCAGCTGCCTCTTGCACACCCCCTACCAGGGATGTGCCCGCAACCAATGTACATGCCCTTGACTGGAATCGAACCTGGGACCTTTCAGTCCGCAGACTGACGCTCTACCACTGAGCCAAACCGGTTTCGGCTCAATCAATAAACATTTTATTGAGCACCTACTATATGTCAGGAACTGTGATAGAAACTGAGGTATGGCAGTGAATAAAACATGCAAAAAATAGTGCCTTTCTCCCCTGAGGTTTATATAATATTTTAGTGGTGGGAAACATGATAGATCAAATAAATAAATGACACAGTATATTAGGAAGTGAAGGAGCTATAGAGAAAAATAATAAAGGAAACTAGGGAAAACCAGCAGTGGTAGTAGAGGTTGGGGAGAACAATGTTGCTATTGAATAGAAAATCTCAGAGAGGATGACATTTGGGCAGAACCTTAAAGAAGGAGAAGCAGCAGGTCAATTGGAAATAAAGGAATTCTAGCTATAGGGAACAGTAAATGCAAAAGAAGTTTTGACTGTAAAATTTGCTAGTCATGCTTAAGGAATGGCAAGGCAGTTAGTGTGGCTAGAGCAAAATGAGTTAGGGCAAGAGAAATAGGACACAGATCAGAAAGTTAATAGGGATCCAGTCCATGTTGGGTCTTGTTGACCATTTTAAGGACAATATCAGGTCATTATGCTTAGATGGAATATATATTATTTTATTTTATTTTATTCTATTTTATGGAATATATTATTTAATTTTAAAATTCCAAAGAGTAGCTATAATGAGTTGTTCATATATTTTTTTTGCCTAAAAGAATCTTATGATTTTATTTTAAATATATTTTTATTGATTTCAGAAAGGAAGAGAGGATAGATAGAAACATCCATGATGAAAGGGAATTATTGATCAGCCTTTTCCTGCAGGCCCCACACTGGGGATCCAGCCTGCAACACTGACATGTGCCTTGAGTGGGAATTCAACTGTGACCTCATTTCATAGGACAATGCTCAACCACTAAACCTCACCAACCAGGATATTTGTTTTTTTAAAATCTTTATTGTTGAATGTATACTTTTGTTCCTTTTTTTCTCCCATTGATTCTTTATAGCCTGCCCCTGGCCTCCACCACCCTATTGTCTGTGTCCATCTGTTATGCATATGCGCATACAAGTTCTTTGGTTGATCTCTTCACCCCCACCTTCCCTCTGATATTTGACAATCTGTTCCATGCTTCTATGTCTCTGGGTCTATTTTGTTCAACAGATTATTTTGTTCATTAGATTCTACATATCAGTGAGATCATGTGATACTTGTTTTTCTCTGACTGGCTTATTTCACTTAGCATAATACTCTCCAGATAAATCTTCTGATTTTAAAAAACTGAGTCAATTGAAAAATTATTGGCATCAATAATAGGTGGAAGAATATCACTATTGCTCTAGCTCCATGGTCGGCAAACTGCAGCTCATGAGCGACATGCGGCTCTTTGGCCCCTTGAGTGTGGCTCTTCTACAAAAATACATGGCCTTGGTGAGTCTATTTTGAAAAAGTGGGGTTAGAAAAAGTTTAAGTTTAAAAAATTTGCTCTCAAAAGAAATTTTAATCGTTGTACTGTTGATACTTGTCTCAGTTGACTAATGAGTTTGTCGACTATTGCTCTAGCCGATTTGGCTCAGCAAATGGAGCGTTGGCCTGTGGACTAAAGGGTCCAGGATTCAATTCCAGTCAAGAGCATGTACCTCGGTTGCAGGGAGGCAATCAACTGATGTGTCTCTTTCACATCAGTGTTTTTCTCTGTCTCTCCCTCTACCTTCCACTCTCTCTAAAAATCAATGGAAAAAATGTCCTTGGGTGAGGATTAAAAAAAAAGAAGAAAAAGAATATCACTATTTCTCAATCATAATGTTGTAACTACCTAGAATTGTGGTCCTCTTACTGATGGACTCTGGAATTTTGAACAATAAGTTAAATATATTTGGGTTAAACCTGAGTAAACAATCAATGTGTATATGCTAAAGTGACTACTGAACTAAGTCACGTGACCTAATGTGCAGTTGAGATGCAGCTTTTTACAAGTGAGAAGCATGTTGTAATCCAAGGTCATAAGGCACATAAAATAATTTCATCTTGGTATTTAGTGCTGATATCTTCAAATATACTGCCAAAATTCTATTAATAAAAAATGTGTCCAGCTGAACACTTCTGGTTTGAAAATGGAGAAGAAAAGCCAACATTTTCTTCTCTTTTACTGAAAATAACTTCAAATCAATAAGGACAAAATGAAACACAAATGGTATATTTAATGAAAGTAGGGGAAACTGAAATAACGAATCACAAAATTAGTACAAAAGCAGTCAAAAGCAATGAAATTCAAGCAGTGAATGAAAGGAGGTGTGGAGAGATGTGGCTAGTGGCTGCACATCTCAGCAAGGCTGGCAGGATGGACTGAATGCCGGGAGAGGAGAGGCATGCTGGGTGGCATGGCCCAAATCCCTTATTTGGAAAAACAAGAAGAAATCATCTGGGTTTCAATCTAACCACACATGTATTAATTCTGTGATCTACGACATTTCTCCAATCTGTGTGGAGTTGTGAAATATTCTCCTGTGTGATGGCTATAGAAATAATTGCTTTGTCCACACTAAGTAACATCATAAACCTGGAAGCTCTTGTAAACAATAGTAATGAGTAAATGCAAAAGGGCTAAGTCTAACTGTATTTAACTGAAGTTGTAACTAAAAATGAATAAGAAGAAAATGGTGAGTTATTCGATGAGTGAATGTTCTGTGTAGGCTGCTGTCTATATAAATTATATTCAATGTTGCAAGTGTGGAGGGTCAGTTTCTGCCAGTCCCAGAACTATTCAAGAGAGAAGCTGATTTGCAAAAATAGGACCGTCAGACTTTAAAGTTGGTACTGCAAAGAACGGCTACTCAAAAACCTTCCATTACTTATTTATACATGACAAACATGAATATACATTTAAAGTTACCCAAATCCTTATTCTCAAAGAACTACAAGATCAAAACCAGTTCAAACCACATTCCACATTAGTACCATTCAATTCATGTACTTTTAAAAATCTTGTTCTTGTTTGTTTCATACACTCAACTTAAAGCAAAAATTTAGTTCTTCTTTGAAACTCTATTTGGTAAGGACTGATAAATTGGACTAAATAGACCAAGATTGCATTAAACTTCCATTTGTCTGGTTGAAGAGAAACCTAACGCTGTTCAACATGATTCTGTTCACAGCCTTGGGATTTTTCTCTGCAATAAGATTAATTTAAAAACAATTTTAAAATCCCTCACATTTACTATCGATTCATTCTAATTTGGCAAAAATGGGATGACATAAGAAAGATAGACCTTTTGTTTCTGAATATGAGATGGTATAATAGATGCATAGCTCTTGCTGAATGTTTGGGATAACCTTATTGTAAGAGGAAAATATCTATGCATTTAAAAACTAACTTTAATTTTGAGGCTATATATCAACCTATTATAATTCTATCATTGGATTTACATTTTAGAATCAGATTCAACTAATCCGAGCGCCTACTGTGTGCCATATGTTTACATTATTTCAGCAATCCTCATAACAATCTTGTGTCGTGATTCTAAGTCTGTTAACCCTTACTTAGTGAGTTAGCAGGCACAGCGTGGGTACGATTAACCAAAGCTAACCCCCCTCTCCTGACCTGTTCAACATTTTCTGATGTGATTAGGAAGATTAGTCTTCATCTTCGTGCTATAAACCATGAGCCTTAATCATTCGTCCTACAAACAGACGACAGAAGAGGACTCCTTCAGTGAAGTTTTATTTACATCACTCCCCATACTAGAAGCCTTCTAACTGTTCCTAATTAGTTTTAAAATCAAGTTAGGACTTTGAATTGGGAAGCTAACAGCTAATTACTTGATTACTTGATTGCTACAATTTGACACAGTATTTATTTTCCAGTCACATCATTCAGAACTCTGTCCCCTGATTAGAAAGCCTCTTTCTTATTTCCTACCATTCCTTCAGAAATCTGTTTCAAGTTCAGCTCTTCCCTAGAGCTATTCCAGACTAAAGACAAATGCCCCCTCGGCATGTTTACTCCCTCACTGGTGCACATGTAAACACCTACAGCCGATCATATATGTGTATCTAGGTGTGCGTTTTTGTTGTTGATGGTGGAATTGAATGTAGTTACTGTGTGTCAACTATGTCAACTATCCTTTGTACATGTATGTGAAATGTTGTAACGTGAGGGCGTTGGTAAATTTTAGTGGCCATCCTTTTTATTTCCCTCTGATTATAAGCACCTTGAGGGCAGTGTTGCCATTTCAATTCACCACCTGGCTTGTTACGGCTCTCCTAATATGGCAGGTGTTCAATAAATCGCGTTGAATAAGGATCTGTGGCTGACTGATTAACTTCTTGGCAAGTGAAATATACTTAATATTCCCCTTGAGTTCACAAATGGTTTAATGTACTTCACAAAGCACCATGCTCCGAATCATTCTGGCCTTGCAGGAATCGGACCAGCCTTTCAAGAAAGCATAAAGGGCCCTAGAATGAAGACTGTCTTCTATCCACACGGAGTGTTTTCACTTTTATTACCCTATTGTTGCACACATATTAGGCTGGAATATGGTTTACATACTGGAACCCTCCTACCTCCAAGCCAGGAGTCCTGCGCTGGCCTCTGTGTGCTCTGTTTGCTTTGTGAATCACGGATTAGAGCTGCAGCCTTTCTGACCTGCAATAAAACTCACACATTCCCTTAAACATATGCTACTATACAATGAATTTCATTGAAGGAAAAATGCATGTGAATTCTACCTGACTGATTCTTTTCAGCTCTGGGTTGCTGTGTTTAGAAAGATCAAATAATGCCAGTGTGTCCCGTAGTCCCAGGAACTCCTGGCCTCCATAAATTTTGATCATGGAAATTTCATGACAGAATTAGAAGGAATATTTTTCTTTGTCAAGACTTTTTTTTTTTTTTTTTTTTTTTTTTAACTTCAGGCCCTCCTGCTCTACCTGCTGTTATTTCTCAGACAGAGCAAAATCAGAAGTCATATTTAAAGAGAGGAAGTGGCACAAGATAAATGGCTGGGGGAAAAGCTGGCTACTGGGAAATACCGTTTAATCATTTTTACTAGAATATCACACTTCAGTTTGTTTTCTTTCCCCTTTTCTCTCTCTTTTATACAGGACTAGATTTTGGAAAATACAAAATATCCATACCCACACCAACATACAGGAGAGTTGATTTGAATATATTAATATTTATTGAGATTGCTAACTAGAAAGGTTTTAACTCAATTTTTGTACTTATACCTTTATCATTTCCAAAGTTTTGTAAGAAAAAGAATCTTATCGATTAGTGGCCTGGTGCACAGATTTATGCACATTGAATAGAAATTATTTAAAAGAAATATTTTAATATTTCTATTCACCCTTTCTCTATAATAGAAGTGTCAACCAAATTCAGGATCAACAATGACAGATTAATACACATGCATTTGATTGATATCGGTGAGAGCTTTATATGTATTGCACATGAGCAAGACAAATTAGCCTTTTATAGGTATAGAATAAACTTGCTTAATTAGACCTGCTTTCTGATCTAGCTAAACTTTTTCCAGGCCAGTGAAGCACCCCAGCTTCTCTTTCAGGTAATTGTCAGCAACACAGCAGTAAGTAGCAACACAAAGCAGATTATTACTGTAGATCACAGAGGGAGAGCATAGGGTAAAATATTTAACTGCAGCAGTGTTTTCTCATTCTGTGCAGTGAGAAAACCTAAAGTTCATTTTCAAGGTCCACCATTTCTTATTTCTTTTCAGTAGGGTCAAGTTTCTAAGCTTTCTAAATCTTCATTTTCTGGTTAATTAAAAGAGAAAATGATTCCACTGAGACTCCTATCTACCTACTTCAGGACTTCTGTGAGGATCAAATGAGATGAGGCCCAGGAAAATGCTTCATAGACATTTGGTTGAAGTATAAAATGTTTCCACCTGGCTATAAAGCAAGTTGTGTTCCTGGGCTTAAGAAACTACAAGGAGGCTAATTGCTAGGGAGAGGAAGGCAGGCATTGCTATGTAATGTCATTACTTGGCGCCCACAGTGACTATTTCTGGGCTGGGCTGGGCTGGGGGCCGCATTTTGCGCCATGGGGTCTTGGCAGCATCAGCAGCGATTTGGTGGGGTGTCATTCTGGGGTGATGGTGGGGCCTGTGTCCCACTTGGGGGAAGCCAAGTGTTGCTTTGTGGCCAGCAGGTGTGCTGCCGTTTCTTTATATGCATCACAGCAGCTCCTGCATTGAATGTCTGTCCCCTGGTGATCAGTGACCCATCAGATGGTTGGACACTTAGCATATTAGCCTTTTATATATATAGATTACTGAAAAATGACACTACAATAATCTCTTCTCTCAAAGAGAACAGATATATACATACAAATACACTCATTAATTTCTGGAAAAAATATTATTTTAGAGAGAGGGAAGAAGAGAGACAGACTGGGGAGAGAAACATTGATTTTTGTGGTCCCTCTTTAGTTATGCATTCATTGGTTGATTCTTGTATGTGCCCTGAACAGGGATCAAACCCACAATCTTGGTGTGTCAGGATGACACACTAACCAACTGAACTGCCCAGCCAGGGCATCCCATATTAATTCTATTTGCTTTTCTCTACATAAAAACTCAGAGATAGAAGATTCTCAATTTTTAAATACATATTTTATATCCACATTTTCTTAAGAAAGTATTTTTACAAGTTATGTAGTATTAATTTGTTTCTATTATAAATGCATTCAAAGTACTTCTAATCTTCACTCTATGTTAATTGATGGGGAGGGGGATAATTTTATCCCACCATAAATTGTAGTATTGGTATTAATATCCCTTTATAAGTATGTTCAAATTAATGCCCTTGTTTTTTTTAGAGCAGATTTAAGTTCACAGAAAAATTGAGCAGAAACTACAGCCTTCCCATATACAGCCCCCTCCCCAGTTTCTCCTATTATTGACATCTTTCATTGATGTGGCACATTTTCAATCTTTAAAAATATGTTTTTGGTATTAAAATATTAAATTATTAAATTTAATTAGTAAAATATTAAAGCCCCAGTTATGCTTAATAGAAGCTGAAAGGGCATGATTTTTAAATGAACGTTTTACCTTTATAACATACATAAATGTACTTTTAAATACAAAATCTATTTTTTAATTTAGTTATTGATTTCAGAGAGGAAAGGGGGAGGAAGGGAAGGGGAGAGAGAGAGGGAGAAAGGGGCGGGGAAAGGGGAGAGAGAGAGAGAGAGAGAGAGAGAGAGAGAGAGAGAGAGAGAGAGAGAGAGAGAGAGAGAGAAATCGAGATCTCAATGATGAGAAAGAATCTTCAATCAGCTACCTCCTGCAGGCCTCCCACTGGGAATGGACACAATATCACAATATATCGTTATAACTATATATTTTCTGCAAAAGCTATAATTATAACCTACATAATCCTTCCCAATTTTACAATCTCTTATAAAGTTTCAGACCCACTTTGAAGCACTCTTTTAAGAACACATACACACAACAGTTTGTTTATTTTCCGAGGCCCACATGGGCACTCTGCTTCACAATGTGCTAATTGCTCTGCCTTTGGCCCAGGCTCTCTGCTGGGCCGCTTGCCTCTGTCTGCTGCATCTGTGTTTACATATCTTGTGGGATCACTCAGAGCCCCTGTTGCAGGTCCTTTCAGCTTCTTTCAAGACTAGGCCTCAAGGAGTCTAACCCAGGTCCAAATCACCCAGATCAGTTACTCCGAGAAATTTACCCTGGTCAGAATCTGCCTTCCACTGACATTTTGATGCAAAAACCCAGGCAACGTATTCCCTCCACGGAGGATACATGGTGTGTAAAAGTGTAAATTCAAAAGGCTGTTGATAAATTACTCTGTAAGAGCTTCACTATTAATTTCTGCCAGGAGACAGTAAAATAGTAAAGAGAGTCTAACATTGTTCCAAAAACAACACTTTCTGCTACAGGGCAGAATAGAACTCTCGGTGGTGCCAGATTGAAATTAATCTTGCCCAGTTGGTTATTGAGTGCCGTCCCAAATAATTCAGCTGGAGTTAAACGGAGGTATTGTTCTTACTTAAGAGTATAAAACCCAGATTCACAGGCTGGTACATAATTTCAGTAACACAGGTTTGAGATGGAGGGAAGAACAAAACTGCAAAGACTGAGACTCAGGTTCCCCAATAGATTAAAAAAAAAAATTAGTTGGAATCTTACATCTATTCCAATAGATCAGAGATCATTTATTCCAATATGAGATTTTTTTTTAGGGGAAAAAATAGGGAGAGGTAATATTTGTTATTCAAAAAAATTAACTAAAGTACATACAAATTCATAAAATGTACTTTCAGTGACAGGGGAATCAAAATCAAGAAAATTTAATAAGGTTCTACATATATGTCATCTACTTCGTGGATTGAAATGCATGTATGTTACATTTTAAATTCCTTAATAGTTTCTGTGAAGATCAGCATGCTTCAAACTGATTGCAGTTTTGCTGATAATATTTCAATGGAGATTGATACATGTGTTTCCTGCCTGTCATATAGAGCAATGAGATGCAAGATGTCCTTGGGCAATTGCCTGTTGTTTGGGAATCACTTCAGTTGCTGTTCTCTATCCCTGCTGATAATCCAGCATCCATATTATTGTTCAAAATATTGCTCAAAAATCTAACTTAATGCACACAAAATGTGTGAAGATTAAGGAAACATTAGTTGTAGTCTTAGAAGTGGCTTACTGTTCATTTTAGCAAATATTTCCACCCAGAAAGTAGTCTGTCACATGGTAGAAATTGCCTACAGTATGCCTACATGATAGAATTTGATTCTGTTGCATGTTGGTGCTACCGTTTCACTGGCTTTTTAAAAAATATATATATTTTATTGATTTTTTACAGAGAGGAAGAGAGAGGGATAGAGAGCTAGAAACATCGACGAGAGAGAAAAATCGACCAGCTGCCTCTTGCACACCCCCTACTGGGGATGTGCCTGCAACCAATGTACATGCCCTTGACTGGAATCAAACTTGGGACCTTTCAGTCCACAGACCGATGCTCTATCCTTTGAGCCAAACCAGTTTTGGCTTCACTGGCTTTTTGACAACAGTGGACAGAACCTGATTAGACAAACTAGGGTACCAGAAAGCCCATTATCCTGAGCATGGCCTAATGAGGGTTGATCTAATGCAAGAAGAAAAGACAGGATCCTGGATTTCCCTGATGTGTGGCATGGTGTTACCACATTTATTCTAATGACCAAGAAGCTAGAGCAGAGCATCTTACAAACCATTGCTGTGAGTTGCCCTGGGCTTCTTGACCATGCCCTTCACAGCTTCTGACATCATCCAACTCCTAGAACAGCCCCAGCCACCCAACTTTCCTGGGCTTTCCTGAAGCTGCAGAGCTGTTCTTTCTCACATTAGGCTTCTCCTACTCATACTAGAATCCCACCTTCCCCAGCAGCAAGCCCTGGTTTCTGCTGAACTGGCTCAGATAAAGCATTTATTTTGTATCTATAAGTATGGTAAGTGTTAGGAAACTAAGATTCATTGCACATGGATTTTGAGTCAAAGAATGCTTGTTATAGTGATAAAGTGATAACAGAGGAAAAGTAATAAGTGATTAATATCAAATGAGGTTTATGTTATAAGACTTCTCACATAAGAAGTTTTTCTGTTTATTTTGTTTTATTTTTACACAAACAAAATTTCAAATATTTAGCTTTATTAGTCAACCTCTTAGGAGATTTCTAATAATAAGGCTTAGAAATTGCTTCCCCCCCCCAAAAAAAAAAGAAATAAACAGCTACACTCTTAGTTTTTAAATCAAATGACAGATTCTACTACATATTTTACAAGCATTTTAGGAATAGAATAAAATGGAATAATAACTAAATTAATCTGATTTATTGGAAACCCTACATGTATGAAATTTACAGTTTAGTTTTTGCAGTTAAACTTATAAATGTATTTTCATTTTTCCCATGCATAGGATTCAAATTCTCTAGCCCAACATAGTGATCCATTATTTTGTAGGAACTTAGCATTCCAATGAGAACAAAAAGCATAAAATGGAACACTTTATATATATATAAAAGTCTAAGCGACTGTTATGACCAGATAACTGGCCAGCAATATTTAATGATGAATTGGATGTGGGTGTGATAAAAAGAGAGGATGGTGGTGCATTCCCACAGCCAACCTCCAGCATCTAGCCAACCTCCTGCATTCAGCCAACCTCCTGAGGCCTTTTCCCCAGGCCTGCCCACCCCAATCAGCCCCAGCCCCTGATTGGGGTGGGAGACAGCCCCAATTGGTCCCAATCACTGGCCAGGCTGAGGAAACACACCCTTGCATGAATTCATGCACGGGGATTCTAGTTATACATAAGGAGGACTTTGAACATATTCATACTTGTCTATTAGGGAACAGATATATCTTTTGCAAAATACATGTCATCTGTTAAAATAGAGGCCTACAACTGTCAAGTAGAGGAAAGTTTATTTGCAGGATGAAGTTGTATGTTAGCCTTAATTGTTTTTTTTCTTGGTTACTCATATACCCTCTAACTGATTCCTACTTATGTTTGAGATACATAGATTAATTCTCTGCAAGTAGATATTTACCACATGACTAGAATTGAAATGATCAATAGAACTATGTACAAATAAAACGGTCAGTTTACTTCCTCCTCAATTTTTCTATCCAGAGCTCCTTTTCTGAGTAAACCCCTTTGGCCATAAAATCAATCAAATCTACCATAGGACAGATAGGTTAAGAGGATTCCAAATAGATTTAGAAAGTTGTTCATTATACTTTTAAAAAATTACTTCTTGCTAAGGTCATTAATCTATCTTTGTCAATAAGGAGACCATAGAGGAATGAAAAGGAATCCTTAGTCTTATTGCTGGTTTTATACATTTCTTGGCATTTTACATTAATTTCCTTTCATCTTATTTTTATGTAGTGGCCACATTTTTAACCTGTTTTTATTTCTGGTAAAAATTAACAAAGTTTCCCCCCCAAAGTGATACATGCATTTAGTAGAATATAAATTATAGAATTGATAAATTTATTTTTATTCTCAAGATATTTTCTTACTCTTCTTTTCCCTATATCTATTTATAAGGGGAGGGGGGAGAGGGGAAGGTATGTCTTCCCGAGGTTTAAATTTTCCCCTGAACTCTGAAAATCTTCCAGCTGTATCTTGAAAAAAGGAGACTTGGCTTTTGACTCTTTTTCCTGTCTTATGGATAAGAGCCCGGCTGTTTTCATAAACAGCGGCCAGCTGTTCAACTTTTAATACTCTCCAACAATCTTCCACTTTTCACAGAGGAAACACATCTTGATTGCATCTTCTTCTCCTGCCTATGTTAAGAAACTCATTAAGGATTTTGAATATAAACACTTCCTTAACCAAAACTCTCAAAAAAAAAAAAATGAATTCAGCTGCTGGTCTGAACCTAAAGGTTGGCTATAAGCTTCAACACCCCCCTCTTATTTACTAAACAGATTGTTCGGGGATGTTGTGGGATCTCAAGGGCAAGAAACTATTAAAGTTAGAGGACTGCTGAAGGGCAGGTATATGCTGGGCACTTATGTGAACTAGCCAATGCTATTAACGAAGTCTGCTACATGGAGGTGTTATGAGAGCAGCAGCTGGTTCTAGCCTTTGCTACTGTTCCACCATGTAAGTGGCTAAGAACAGCAGTAGAGTTGTTTGGGGTAGCCAAAGTACTGTCAGAGGTGGCTAAAGTACTGTCAGCAGGATCCTGCCTCAAGGAATGATTACAGAACAAGGAATACAATGCCCTAAATTAATCTATCACATGAGGAATCTAAATGCTTAGTTATTTAAAAAAAAAATTAATCCTCACCCAAGGATATGTTTTTATTGATTTTAGAGAAAGAGAGGAAAGGAGAGAGAGAGAGGAAGAGAGGAAGAGAGGGAGAGAGGAAGAAGGGGAGAGAGGGAGGAGAGGGAGGGAGGGAGGGAGGGAGGGGGAGAGAGAGAGAGAGAGAGAGAGAGAGAGAGAGAGAGAGAGAGAGAGAGAGAGAGAGAGAATATCAGTCAGTTGCCTCCCATACCTACCCTGATAGGGGATTGAACCTGAAACCTAGGTATGTGCTGTGACAAGGAATCAAAACCATAAACCACGAATGACCTTTCAGGGAATGGATCAACACTCCAACCAACTGAGCTACACTAGCCAGGGCTAAATGCCACCCCCCCTCCCCCCCCTTTTTTTTTTTCTTTTTTAATGAAGACAATGCAAAGATTAAAAAAATGTCAGGTAGATTTAAAAAATGGAAGGAATACAGAATAAATACAAATGCAGACAAATTTTAAAAGCAGATAAAAATATGCTTAATTCTTAGATTCTTTGCAAATTAAAGAACAATATTAATTATTCTCAAAATATTTACTTTTGTGCATAAACTATCAGGTGAAGGAAATATCACTATTGCAAAATCCACATGATGAGAGCAAATATTCCGGGAAGATTTCCTATTCTTATTAGGCCAAGGATGAGTATGGGCATGGACATGAAGAGATATCTCCTATTTATATGTAGACTACCATATGGGAATGGAAGAGGTAGGAGATGAGAGGGGAAATAAAAACCCAAACATTTTCTATATGCTAATTAAAATATTTAATAAAAAAAATTCCTGAGGGGAAAAAATGATTTAACTAGTATCCCTTCAGAATATTATGAATAGCTTTCAATGCTATAGGTAAATGTTTTTTAAAAAATAATAATCTTTCTAATGATCCTTAATGGCAAAGGTGTTACATGAAGTCCAATCTAACTCCAAGCCTATTTCTTGTGAAGCTTTGTGTGTATTTTCCTTATTAAATCAGTGCCTATAAGTTTGCAATTCCATAGGGGGCTTTGAACTAAGGAACTTTAGCAAATGGAAGGATAAACATCAGAAGGTTTCCTGCTAAGTCATTTAAAATGTCAACAGAGTGTGAAGTTTAAGCATCCTGGAGTGTTTTGAAATAAGATTATGGGCATTTTTTTTTCTGGACATTTATAATTAAATCAATCAGATCTACTAAAAAAATAAGCTGTTTGTTTTTTAAAAAAATTTTATTTTATTTCAGATACCTTTATAATTTGTTAAAAGGCAGTGCAAACACAAGTTTTACAAAAAGAAGTTTCTTAGCTTATCTTTGAAATTTACTATTTGTACCTTCTAGCAACTCTGGATTTGCCTTGAAAATATCCTCTCAAGAAGGAAAGAAAAAGCTTAAATATCTAGAGTAATTTTTTTTTAAAAAAGTGCTATTTTAGGTATACGTACAATTTCTCCATGTATAAAACACTTTGACAGCCATAGTATCAATGGATTCTCTCAACAACCCTGTGAAGTTGGCAAAGAAGTACCATTCTCCCATTTCCCAGATGAAGAGACCGAGGCTCCAAATGATTCCATGCCTTTTCTTAAAACAATGAGCTAATTTATTAAACTGTGAGACTTGACTGCCAACCAGTTTCATCCAACTCCAATAACCCTCCTGTCTTACATCATCTGCCAAACCAGCTACCCAGGAGGGGAAGGGTGACCAATTATTAAAAACATAAAAAATTAAGCAATAAACTCTTTTTGCTTTCTAATTTAAAAATGTTTTCTGATATGAAGAAAAGGGATCATTTAATGATATTGAACATGTAAAAAACTTTTCTTCATCAACTTGATCCTTTTCTAATCCAAGGAGTTTAATGAGATTGATGTTGGAAATAACCGTAAACAACTCAAAATATAAACATACAGATCAAACATAGGAGCTTAGTGATATTCACTGAATTTCAGAGTCATGTTCCTTTTCTGTTTAATTGATATGATTTTAAGTAATTTATATGGAAGGATATTTTTTTTTTATGGAGAAAAATGAAATGAACCTAAGTTTGACTGGAATTTACAAGCTCATTTAAAGAAAAGTCTCAACTATTTTTTCTTACAAAAGTAATACCTCCCCAGATGGCAGCCTTTGTAGTTTGTGGCACTGATTCAAAAGGTATATTAACTGCCACTCTCTTAGCTGCATCAAGCTTTTACAGGCCTCCCTACAGAATGGGTTCAGCGGTAATTAAAATAACACCCTTCCTCAGGGTGAAGTTACACTGGAAGAGTTGGGGATGTTTTTTTTCCCCTTCCTTTGGATAAATAATTCCCGTTCCCCCCTCCCCTCCCTAAAAGATGAGAAAAAGAGGAGAGTGGAAAGACCTTGAGAAAAAAGGAAACAGAAGTGGTGTTGGTGGTGGGAGCAGGAGAGAGAGAGATTATTATTATTTCAAAATAATACATATACCAAAGCTTGAGTCCCATAAACTATGTTAAAATGTTCATATTTCTTTCATTCCCTACCAGACATTGATAGACAAACAGGTTTAAAAAAAAAATTCAAGGGGGAAAAATACCATTTACTCACTGTAGCAGCAGGAAATCAAGGAAAGAAAATAAACAGGGCTTGAATTGTGGGCCTTTCACCTGCTAGTCAGACAGTTCCATTCTGTATGTATTTGTATGCTGGTAAATGGCAAAGGGGAGGTAAGAGGACCGGGGCCTTGTGGGATTCCTGGGACTCCCACAGCCACCAGTCCAGCTGTACAAACACGCACGAGCTTTGTTAAGGTACAGTGGGCAGCAGGCTGAAACTGCTGAGCTATCTGACCTATAAATCCCTCACAAAAGCTCCACTTGAGGAGAAGCCAGAAGTTATGTGTAAATGTTTTATCCAGCCAGAAGCCATCTACTGGTCATTTCCATCTCCTCTCTCAATGGGTGATCTGACTGGCCACCTTTAAAGTAGTATGCTAACATATGCAAATGACCATCTTTAGTACTACTTCCCTCCAGGCCAAACAAGAAAGGGCACTAGGACTCAGAAGCTCCTCCTTCCTGACTTAATGGCTTGGGGGCACGTGTTCCACAATTAAGAGCAATAAATTCAGGCCGAGCAAGGGAAATTTCTGGTTCTGTTCTTTGAATTTCTTTTGCTAACTTAGTCAGTGCATGGCTTTAAAATGACCATGAGTCTCTCTACATACTTTTGTGAATGATTCAGGGCCGGAAGGTTAACGCTTTTGCCCCAGTTTTTAATTTTGCTTTTTTTCCTGATTCCCACGAGATCATCTTAGCATGGCATAGTGTACCTTGATGGCAAACCATGCACAGGTTCTGAATTGCTAACCTCAAGGAGAACTTTCCCAAAATTCCCCCCCTTTTCTAAACATTTCTGAACTCTAAGTGACCTCCTTTAATGAAGCCTTCAAATGGCATCTAAACACCTTAAAAATCATGCAGTTAGTTACATAGACTATTAAAAGCTAAAGAAAAGGGGGGAAAAACACACAAAACAATGACAAGTGCAGCAGGATAAATTTAGGCAGACAGTGCATTTATAAGCATTCAGAAAACTAGAGAAGCCTTTACATTGAAAAATACTTGGAAGCCACTTTAGGCTTTCCAAAATCTGAGAGAGAGAGAGAGAGAGAGAGAGAGAGAGAGAGAGAGAGAGAGAGAGAGAGAGAGAGAGACTGACTACAATACACACTGAAAAAGACAGCAACACACCACACAGAGGTGTTCACTCTATGCCCATTCTATTCTGAGTTGAGTAACTTCGGAAGCACTCAAGTAGTATTAAACATTACAGCGAGTGTTTAGTATTAAATATTCAGAAGAGTGATTAAGCAAACGCTGTATTTTTCTGGAAGCTCATTCTGTGGCAGGCTGAAGAGTTATTTCAGGAAGTGTTCACTGGCTCCCTACATTATGCTGAACAATAGTCTAGGAGTGTGGGGAGCAAGAGGTGAATCATGGCCCTTGCTATTTTGCCAGAATATGCAGTCAGTTAAAAAAAAAGAGGAAAAAAAAGTCACGTGCATACGCATAAGTGTGGTAGGCAGTTAGACAGACATGATCAGGGAAAGGACAATGGGCCAGGCACAGGAGGTCACCAGGTCAGAAAGCCCCAGGTACTTAGCAATGGGCGAAACTGGGAAAATGAGGACCGCATACCCAGGGTAACCTTTCCTCCCCTAACATATTGCTGTTTAGACCCCCTTTCCTTTCATATCACTGGTCATGGGGTTCAGACCTTCCCCTGACCTTTCCTCCCCTGGCATGCTGCTGGTCGTGTGGGTTAGACCTCCTTAGAGGGGAAATGAACACAGGGGCTGGAGAATAGGCCGTAAGCATTAAGCCACAAGACAATGAGGTTCTGACTCACATCAAATGTACTTAGTCTTCAGCTGTGTTCAGCTCCAGGCCCAAAAAAGCAGCAAAACCAGAAAAGCTATAGTAATTTTCTCAATTTAACAATGTAAAATTAATTATTAAATATAATTATCTCTCCTCAGCATTCTATGTATTTTTGAATGGAATAAATTGCATTTATGAAATTATAGTTTGAGGAGAAGGCATCTGATATTTCTGGAGCAACTACGCCACGTAAATTTGCAACAATAGACACCTCACCTATCACTGAAGCCTCATATGAGTAATGTGAAATAGATACATTTGTTTCCTGTTCATTCTCACAATCTATCAAACTGGTAGCTTTGTAGTTATACAAGAATGTCCTTCTGGGGACCTGTTACAATCAGGCCAGTCTACTTTTATTTGTTTATATGGCCATACAAAATTTATTTTGCACAGAGATTTTTATGGCTAACAAGTTAGAAAACTACTGCTTTATATACTACAGAGTCTCCTGAGCATCTGGGAATGTCTTTTCTAGACCTGTATACTTATGATTGAAAAATCAGAAAATCACTACTGGAAATTCATAACTGCCACCTGACTCTTCACAGGGGGAAGCAAATGTTGCTGAAGTTATGAAGTGCCTTGCTTTGAAAAATTTAACTTTATCATGTAATGAACTTATAACTTTATGGTAAATAATGCAGTTAATATCCCTATTTCTAGGAGACCTTTAACCTGTTCTTTCACTAATGTAAATATCCACAGTGTGAAAATGAGAAGACAGAACAAAACTCTCGCATTTGAGAACATACTTGGTTTATTCCCCAAAACCTGTAACACCAGTAAAATCATGAGAAAAGCATTGGATAAACCAAAATTGAAGGATATTCTACCAAATATCTGACCAGAATTCCTTAAGACTGGGAAGGTCATCAGAAATAAGTAAAGTCATATCACATAATTGCACTCAGATGTGGAATCTAAGTAACAAAATAAACTGATGAATGGAATAAAATTTCAATTTTTAAAATATAAAATATGCTCTTGGTAAAAAAAAATGTTAAAAAACACATTTCAAAACATTTTTGAATAACCAGAAATCTGTAATAATCACACGAAGTTCTTTTAGAAGAGAATATTGAAGCTTAAAAGAATCAATTGTAAACCACATTTGCTTCTGAGTAATTTGCTAATACTTCATTTACCTGTGTTACAATAGAAGCAAAACAGGTGGCAAATTTAAATTTTAAAATTACCCTAACCAATAATACAGTAAATTATTTACATTTAATTAAGACACATTCTGCTACTGAGGAAAACCAACTTAAAATTGATATTAAACCAACTTTAACTTTTTCAAAATTGATTTTTTTTGTATAGAGAAATAGTAAACAAGAAATCCTATCTAATAGAAGAGTAATATGCAGATTTACCATCACTCCAACACACAAGATCAAGATAGCTGCCCCCATATGTTCAAAGATCCTGCCCCCATGTGGACACAAGATGGCCACCACAAGATGACCAGCAGGTGAGGGGATTTGGGAGAGACCAAGCCTGCAAGGGAGGGCAGTTGGGGGCAAATAGGCTGGTAGGGGAGCAGTTAGACATCAATCAGGCTATCAGGGCAGTGGTTACTGGGTGATCAGGCTGGCAGACAGAAGTGGTTAGGGGCAATCAGGAAGACAGGCAGGTGAGCAGTTGGGAGCCAGCAGTCCTGGATTTTGAGAGGGATGTCTGACTGCCCTAAATGGGCATTGGGACATCCCATGAGGGGTCCTAGATTGGAGAGGGTGCAGGCTGAGGTTAGGGACAACTCTCCCCCCCCCCCCCCCCACACACACACACACAGTGCACGAATTTCATGCAATGGGCCTCTAGTGTAAATATAACAGACCTAAATTTTAGAGGTACAAAGGAATAGATATTATATACATGAATTGCTGTTTAAATCTTTACCTTCTAAAGTTGGCATTAGGAAAATGGCATCATTATCTTTATCTAAAGTATAAAAGCTAGATTTTTTTTTTTATCACATTTGTTCATGGAATGCTCAAGCAACTGGTCAAACCTCCCCAAAAAATCATATCTTAAAATTACTACTAGGCTTTAGATTGAGGTGGGGAATCTAATTATTCATAAAGTGCTTCTGGAGAAGGAACCACTTATTTTCTTGGATTGTGGGTAATGGATATATCTATTCAGTAATTCAAAATGAGAGATCACTTTATAAATTTGTTTTAGAGCCAAAACTAAATTTACATCACTGAACAAACATGGAAGGATGCACCAGATCTCTCTGAGTTACCCATCTGGACTTTGAACAAGATATTGTTAAAATATTGAAGGCAAATTAATCTTAATTTTTTTTTTCTAAATATCTCCAAGATTTATCATTCATTATTTTTTTTGGAATGTGTATCAACCTCAAAGGGCTGCTTTCTTACATCTTCCCAACATCTTTCCATTTGAATCTAAGTCAATTTCACTGAGTAGTTCTCTACCAACAGAGAGCAAAGTGATTATTATTCCTTTTCCAAAATAAAATAAAAATTTTAAGCATACACACATACACACACACACACACACACACACACACACACACACACACTAGATGTGAATGTCAAACTGCTCATTGTAATAGGTGAAACCATGTCAGGTTCTACAGAACACCACCAATCTAACACAACTAAGTTATATGGCAACAGGTAGCTCATTACCACTGTAGTGACATTATTAACAGAGTCCTTTTTGTGTTTTATCATCCATTGCCCATCTTGGGGAATTGAATTATCAACTTAAAAAGGCATTCTAAGACCTAGTAGCCTAGAGTTTAATGCAGCAGGTTTACTAACACTTCATCACTATGTATACAAAATTTTGAACTGTGCATGTCAACTCCGCATTTTTAATAAGCAAAATAGTAATTAGCAATGGCAAATGGAGCCAAATATAAATCTAAAGCTTCCCTTTAAAGAGAAAAAAAATGTAGACTTATAGACCATGGTATGTGTATGTTTGGGGGCAAAGTATTCAGAACAAAGGAGCAAAAAATGAATAAAAAATATGAACATTAAAAAAAAGGAGCTGACATCTTCCTTCTTTAAAAATAATATAAGAAGAAACTAGAAAATACTGTAATGAAAAAGAGAACCTGAATTAATCAAAAGGAACAAACATGCTTCTTTACTTTTGACCTCAAGAAAGCACAGTATTTATTTTTGTCTGCCCAGAGCCTTCTAACCACCCTTAGTTTCCCTAATTAACTCCGCTATGCACAGCTCTCTGGGGAAGACTTCATTCTTTTAAATAAAAAGGAACCATCTCAGTTGCTAGAAATGATGAGCCTGCTTTAGAAAGGTACAGTAGAACAGGAGATAATAAAGTGTTCAAGTTAAAAAATATATTAACATTGTTCAGGGTCATGTTTCATATAGGAGACAGTGTTTTTCTTGGGGAATTTTAGCTGTCCTCGACCATTCCGACTGTTTGAAGTGCACTCTGAGAGCTGTCGAGCCAACTCAGCTCGTAACCTTCTTCCACTTTGAAGTTTCACCATGACTAGGCTCCAGGAGTTGCCCAAACAAAAAAATGACACATCCAAATGATGTGTGTGTGTTTTTATGGTGGACTCATAAAAAGATGCTGGAAGTAAAATAAAAACTATATATGCTTACATTTCTATATTCCTCCTCATGTGTATCTATGCATAGCACATAGTTATGTCTGGTCTTGTCCCTTTAACAGACACTATTATTTCCCACCCACCGAGCATGCTCCTCCCCTTCCTAGCTGCTGAACTGCTCCAGTATTTTGCACACTGTAGTCATTCCAGTAATTAGCTTAGTGGTAGGCACTAGATGCAAGCCAGACCAGTGAGACATGGGGCATTTGAAGATTTCTGGGAAAGCTTTTTCCCTCTAGATAAAATTTTTGAAACTCTTTCTGACTTGGGTTGGTATCTGGTGGTATGTTGGTGGTAGCCAGCATACATTGGTTCATGATGGCGAGCATCTTTTCCCATCACTGCGTTCAGTGGTTTCTTATTGGAGTTTGAAATTGGTCATGGGAAATTTATAATGTGGAAATCATCAAAGCTGTGAATTAGGATTTTTGTTTATTTGTTTGTGTTTGTTTCCCAGAGAGTGTGTCAATACATATTAGCCAGAACACACTAATAGTGCACCATGAAGATGTGATGTTTGGCTCTGGTGATGCTGTCTTTCCACCAGGAGCATAGGCATCCTGACACACTGAGACCACAAGGACACCAAACACCTGGGTCCTTTATAACGTTCTTCAGTTACTGAACCAACCTTGGAAACACTTCGCTTCCAGACTTCTTGTGTTGGCTAATAGGTTCTCATTGTGTAAACCACTAATATTAGACATCTTGTTACTTTACTTGAAGCTGAAAATGACATTCACAATCTGTGAAATTACAAATAGAATGGGCCCAATTTCTCTTCTTGAGAAATTCTGAAACTATATATATATATATATATATATATATATATATATATGATAAAAGGATATATATATATCCTTTTATCAAAGGAAAGAAGAAACCAGAGTATCTATTGAAAACATTTTCTCTTTTTTTTTTTCCTGTATAGCTTTAAATTTAAGAGGGGGGCACTTAGTGAGAGCAAGATCAAATGCACCCACTATTTCTCTTCCAAGTCAGGAATATGATCACTACATTTTCCTTAATTACATGATGAGAGACACATTTAGTGTTTGTAAAGCAAGATGTTCTGAAAGAAATGTAAGAGTCACAGACAGAGCAGCAGGGTGAGCACCACTAACCACTGAAATAGCATTACCATAATCCTTCTTCACCACACGGGGACTACCAGGACACAATCAGATCCAACTGGGACTAGAAGAGAAGGTACAGGGTTTCCATGAAGCTGGGAGTTTGCCTTGAAGACGTTATACCATGGCCTCCAAGTCCTTGGCCAATGAGATGAGGACAGTGTGAAATGAGTTGCTCTGACTTCATCTGAAACCAATTACCACGAGTGGACCCAAATTGCTAAGACTGCTGCTGAGCAGCCGCATCCCAGTGCAGCTGGGAATCAGCTGGTGAGTGCTGTCAAGAATTCTCCCTATCAATTGATTCCAGGCCGGGCTGTGATTGCCTTTCACCTCTCAAACATCACTTTTCCATTGCTCTCAAAACTGTTCCAAATGGCAAGAATTTGCAAATATAATTAAGTAGGGAGGGGAGTGGGAAAGATAGGAAAAATCAGGGGTAAGGGGATATAGGACTGCAATGAATTTAGTTTACTGTTGAATTTTTCTTTATCTGGGCTCAATTTTATAATGAATGAATTATTCCTCTTCCCCCTGCCAAAACGGCTCTTCCATCATCTAGTAGAAACAGAATGTTGCTGCCATTTACATGGATTCTCTAAAAGCAATAATTGCTGATTTATTAATAATAATTTTGGGTTACTGATTTCCCTTCCTTATTATGACTGTTTCATGGTTTAAACTAAGGTTCCTTACTATCATAAAAATACAATCTGTATCTCCAATACTTGTGGTTGCTTTCATGTCACAAGTATGTGTGACATGCACAACTTCTGAGTTTCCTAAAAGGTATTATTTCTCAGGAACATTGGATTGCGGCATCCTATATAATAAAAAGCATAATATGCAAATTGTCCCCTCCACTGGGAGTTGTCCTGGAGTTCGACCAGGGGGTGGGGCCAGCCGGGGGGAAAAGAGGAAGGGCCTGGTGGGCGGCCAGAAGCCACTAGGGACCCTACCAGTACATGAATTTTGTGCACTGGGCCTCCAGTACATTATAAGAAATTATGTTTAAGAGAGACAAATTTTAACTTGTTACTATAGTTAGCAAGGAACAAGATAGTGAGTAAGCTAACAAATGATTGTCATTTCCCAGCGGTTCCCTGCTGCATACAGGGATTACTTGGGGAGTCTTAAAAAAATACTGAGCCTGGATTTATCCATAAATATACAGCTTTAATCAAGAATATTAAAAGTCTTGATAAATATAATCAACCCAAAGTAAACTGTAAAAATAAAGTTGAAAGCAGAAACCAGTGAAACAGAAAATAAACATACCTTCCCACCAAAATACTGATCAAAACTCAAATCTGTTTGAGGCAAAATCAAGACTGTTCAATAAATGGTGATGGAAGGAGGCTTGACTTGGGTCGGTAAGTACACAGTACAGAACTATATACCTGAAACCTATGTAATTTTATTAACCAATGTCACCCCAATAAATTCAATAAACATAAATTCAAAAAATAGATATATATTTTTAAAAACATGAAAGAATCCTGCAAAATAAATATGACTTTGCCAATAAATTTTGAAATCTAGCTATAAAGTAAATAATTTTCTTGGAAAGAATTTAAAGAACAAAAACAGACTCAAAAATATAAAATACCACAATGCCCAAATCTTGGTTTCTAAGTACCATTCTTGACAAATAAGAATTAGGGTTTCTTAGAGAAATTGCTGTTTCCAGGACTGTGGTTAGGAAAGTCTAAGGTAAGTCTAGGACATCTTAAAGTACCAGAACCAGAACATAAAGTACTCAGAGATGATGAGGACATATCAAAAGGAGATCGGAACTAACTTAAAGGGGCTCCTACTCATCAAATCTGGGATAATTTGTTTAACCATGTGACCAACACTGGTAAAATGCAGCATTAAAAACAGTATTAAACTAATCCTATTCATGAAAGTAAATGAAAAAAAGTATATATATTATTAGCAAAATATTTCAGCAGAATTAAAATATATCGCAATGATCTTCTTTCTGTTCCTATTGCTCCATCCTGAAAGTTTATTCTTTTTAAAAAATATATATTTTATTGATATTTTACAGAGAGTAAGAGAAACACAGAGATTAGATACATCGATGAGAAAGAAACATAGATCAGCTGCCTCCTGCACACCCCCTACTGGGGATGTGTGTGCAACCAAGGTACATGCCCTTGACTGAAATCAAACCTGGGATCCTTCAGTCTGCAGGCCGATGCTCTATCCACTGAGCCAAACTAGTTTTGGCCAAAAGTTTATTCTTAACAGAGCAGAGTGAATCTTTTAAAATATGCCAGATAACATCACTTTTTCTTCTCAAAATATTCTGAAGTCTTGCTGTATCACAGTAAATGTCAAAATTTTTAGAATGGCCCATAAAGCCCTTCCTGACCCGCTCCCCTTCTGTTTACTTCTCTTTCTCCTACTATGTTTCCCCTTACTCACCCACTCCACCTACCTGGCCTCCCAGATGTTTCTTGAACATTCTAGGCCTTTGTTCTTTTTTAAAGATATATTTTGATAGGATTTTCTTCTTATTGACCCATATTAAAATTTCTGAGATAAATCTTATTTGGCAGAAATTAACAATCACATCCCTAAATTTATTTCTATCAGTAAATCTGTCTGCCCTTAGTAATTAGAATCATGTTTCATTGATATTTCTCTGTCCCCTAATAGACTCTAACCTTACTATTTTATCCACAGTGGGAAAACACAGGGCCTAGAAAATAACATGGGTTCCTAATTATTTGTGGATTTTAACAGTCCTCATTAATGTAAAATGAGGATTGACCTTTATAAAACAGGAGCCAAAAGCTCTAAAGAAACAATAGGATATGAACATACAAGCAAAGGGATATTATAATGATATCAAGAATGGAAAAGGTGAAGGGCAGACATGAAATCTGCATGAAAAAACAAAGGCAAAAACTGCCAAGAACAAAAGGAAAAGACATGACAATATTTTCAGGAGGATGGTGGAGATTGGATAACAGAACTTGGAATTATAGTTTTATTAGAAAAATTAAAATTATACATATAAAAATCTTTTTAGACAACTTAAAATATTTTTGGAATAATAAACAAAATTTGGGCATGTAGTTAGAAAAATTTTGCTGCTTTCCAAATGTATAAAGACATTTCTACACAGATATATCCTACCAATTTTTAAATATCAAGGACTAATAGGACATTTTAGAAGTATTTTGGGACCAGATGATATAAGCCAAGAAAGCAAAAATGCTAGTTATTTCATCTTTCCCTTTAAATTATTAAATTCCAGAAGAAAATGGAGGCAGGCAGAATATTTTAAAGATGCATGGTAACATATTAATATCTTTATTATTATTACTTCTGCGTAATGTGACTAGAAAGGAGACTCTTTTTTTTTATATACATCTCTGCTTGAACACAACCATTTATATTGATTCTATTTACTAGCTGCCAAAAACTGTTTTATTTGCCTTATCTTCAAATATTCTAGAACCAATGAGGGGGAAACATAGTAAGGGAAGAGCATATTACCATACCCATTCTCCTGCTGTATCATTTACAATGTTCTTCAGAATCATGAATGTTTGTATACACAAATTTGTAAAGGGTCATGAACTCAAGCAGAAAGCCCCAGTCTGTTGGGTCTGAGGAATCTGAGAAATTTGGGGCTAAATGGAAAGAATTCAAAGAGGGACCCTCTTGGAAAGGAAAAAAAAAAAAGACACAAAGGCAGCAATATCAAAATATGCACCTAACTGTTCCTCAAATCATGGGTTGACTTCTAAATCAGGCAAAATTCAGAGAAAAGGTTTCACAGAACCATGGGGAAAACAACAGCTTAGAAACGAAGAGAGATGAGCAGAAATGTTGGCTTTTGTTCATAAGTGACACAGAGTTTGACTTCAAATACTATAAGTTAGAAAGGCTTTGAAAATTTCTCGGCCTTTCCATTAAAACTCCAGGTGGACCGTGCCATAGGAATAAAGATTACATGCCAGGATTGAAGGCAAAACTAAAATAGACCTGAGCTAATGTAACACACATCCTAGCCTACAGACACTGAAAGTGATTTGCTGGTAATTTAACTCCCACTAGGACAAATTTCAACACTGGTCAGAGGACAGCAGAATCAAGAATTTCTATAATGCTTATATGCCAAAATGCCTAGTATGCAATAAAGCATTATAACAGTGAAGAAACAAGAATTGTGACACTTGCCAGGAGAAAACAATCATACAGTTTCAAGAGACCAACAAATGATTCACATCTTATGATGAGCAGAAAAGAGCTAAAAATAACATTTGTAAATATGATAAATATTCTACAACCAAAGATGAGGGGAGTGTGAACAGGGAGCCAATTCAGGAGAAATTTTAAAACTCTAAAAATAGAAATTAAGTGCCCTGGCAGCCTTGTAACTCAGTTGGTTGGACCATTGTCCTGATATGCCAGGGTTGTGGGTTCCATCCCTAGTCAGGGCACGTACAAGAATCAACTGATGGATGCATAGATGGGTGGGAACAAGTGGATGTTGTGGAGGTTTTCTCTCTGTCTCTCTTTTTCATTCTCTCTCAAATCAATATGTGAAAATTTGGAAAATATATACTTAAAATAACAATATTTGAAGATAAATCAATGGACGGAATTAATAGCAGATTGGTAAGAAGTGGAGCAGTAAAAAAGAACTTGAAAAAGAACCAATGGAGATTATCCAAACATAAACTAGAGAGGGGGAAAAAAAACCCCACATAAGTAGATGATATGTGTGACCATATCACCTACTAAGCACATCATAATCAAATGGTTTGAAAACTAATGTAAAGTGAAAATCTTTAAATACAGAAAAAAAAACAGTATTTAATGTGCATACTATAGAAAGACAGCATGAAACATGGCTGAATTTTCATAAAAAAATAAATAAATAAAACTATGGGAGTCAGGAAAAAATAGAACTTTAAAAGTCCCAGGGGTAGGTGAGGGGGAGCGGGGAACCTAGCTCTCCTGGAATTTAGAAAAAGAAAAAAAATTACAATAAAATGAAAGCTAAATACAGCAGTTACTGATGGAATATAGGGGTGGACAAAGTGTAGGTATAAAGTAAGGTCTGGAGAATTGGTAGTGTTTTAGATTTTGATTAAATAATTGGTTACATATATTTATATCTTTGTCAAACTCATCAAATTGGACATTGGATATATGCATTTTTATTCATGTAACCACACCTAAATTTTTAAGAGGAGGGAGAAGCAGTGATATTTTTCATTATACAAAAGCAAAAGCATATTTGCCTAAAGATTAAGGCAACATGATAACAGATAAAAATTAGAATCTACTGGAATAAGACGTAGTGAACATGAAAAACAGCCAATAGAGATCATCCAAACACAAATCAGAATAAGGTTAGAGCTCTGAAAATGGTAACTATATTTGTTGATACAAAAATATTGTTTTTCATTCCTTTCTTGCATTATTTAAAAGCCAATTCACTTGCTAAAATAAACATAATGCTATATATTATGAGATTCATAGTGCTTGAAGACATATGAAAACAATAGCAAAGAACAGGAAAAGGTATAAATGTAATTATAATTTTGTATGATTCTTACCTGGTAAAGGGAGTGGTATTGGTAGATTGTACCAAGTTAGAAATGTATATTTTAACTCCTAAAACAACCATCAAATAACAATATTAAGAGGGATGGCTAAAAAATAAATAAATAAAAGATAGATAGGAAGCAACAACAGAAAAGACTCAATAAATTAAAAAGACTCAATAAATCCAAAAGAAGACAGAAATGAAGCACAAAGGATGTGGGGCATGTACAATTCTCACACATTACTGACACAGATAGAAAATTATGCAATCACTTTGGGACAGAATTTGGTAATTTTTAATATGAAGTTCTACATATATTTACCATAAAACACAGCAATCTATCCTAACACACAGCCTTATGTATTTACACCCAAAATGAAAACATATCCACAAAAAGGCTTGTACACAGTTTTAACCATCATCTAAGAAAACTAGAAAGGACCCAAATGTCTATTAATAAGAAACTGGATAAATCAATTGAGGTATTCTTAAAACAGTGTGCTATTAAGCAATAAAAAAGGGCAGATTGATAATAGATGCAAAAATATAGATGACCATCAATGACATTTTGTTGTTCCAAGGCAGCCACAAAATACAAGATGTTAAATATGTAAATTTTTGGATCAGTGGACTAGATAAACTATAGTGCTAGAAAACAGCAGGTTACATTCTGCCCTGGGGAAGTAGAGATAGATTGGAAAGGGGCTCTAGGGAATTTATTGGTGTGATGGAAAGGTCTTACACTTAATTGGTCTCGCAGATGTATTCATCAAAATTTTGCAAAATTTTTACTTAAATTTGCTCATTTTATTACATACAAATAATGCTCAATAAAAAGACAACAAAAATATATTGTACCTCATAGTCTTATTTGACTTATTTTATTTAAACATTTCATGCCATTTACATATATATATATATATATATATATATATATATATATATATATAATTATTCCATCAGGACTCATACTTAAAGAAGAGCTTTAATAATTTGATACTTCCCTTAAATAATCTACTCCCTCACTCTAAGCAACTTTTTCAAAAAAAAGTTTTGTTAAACGTTTGTACATGGTACTTACACTTATAACATTTATAACATAATGTTTATTGTGTAGTACAGTATTTACATAAAAAACTTACATTTTTGGTCTTTAATTTGGATAATTTTAATGAATAATATTTCATTGAAATGTTAGGTATGTTAACATATACCTGATTAAAATAAAACTATTGATCAGGGAGGCGTAACTCTAGATCTGCTTAGATATAATTAACACCAATTTTTTAAAACATATTTTTATTGATTTCAGAGAGGAAGGGAAAGAGAGAGTGATAGAAACATCAATGATGAGAGAGAATCATTGATTGGCTGCCTTCTGCATACCTCACACACTGGGCACCCGTCTGCAACCTGGGCATGTGTCCTGACCAGGAATCTAACTCTGTACTGGTTCATAGGTCAATGCTCAACCACTGAGCCAAGCCAGCCAGGCAATACCAATTTTTAATGAGTCTACAATACAGGGGTGGGAAAAAGTAAATGTACATTTGTTCATATGGAAAATAATACAGTAATTAACAAGTAATATAAGAATAAACTGTTTTGTGTACTCATAACTGTAAACCTATTTTTGTCCTCACCCTCCACTGTACATATGTATAATTCAGTGTTCCGTAAGGAATAAAAGGCAACTCTGGCTTATTTAAGCATAAAAGGAAGGTATTGAAGAAATATGTGTTATTTCTTAGGATAACTGTGTTTCAGTTTTCCAAGCAGCAGACATGACACAATTAAAAGTACAAGGGTTTCATTGGGGAGGAAACACCATGAAAGAAATTGGGAAGGATCTGGGTCAGCTTGGGGAGTCATCAGACCCTGCATCAATCTGATGCCTGGCGAAGTTCAGAGGGGGTCAAGATTGGATGGAAGCATCTGAGTGCAGTCAAGGCCATCAGTCACCCAACAGAGCATCTGTCTTAGAATTCTTGCTGAGGTCAGTTATTGGCTCAGCCGCAGACTGTGCAAAGCATGGCCTGGGTCAGAGTTAGTGATGGATTTCAGACCACAGCAGTGGGACACTTGGTTGATTGAGCTCTCTACAGTTGGAGGCACACGAGACACATTCTCCTGGCCACCAGCAGCAAGAGAAGTAAAGATCAAGTCTCAAGACTACACACCCAAGAACAACTCTGGAAATCATATTCCAGTGAAGACTTCTGAGTCACCTCTGAGGACTTGATAAGGCAACTTCCATTGCTAATACTGGGCACACAAAATGCAGGTGCCATGGTTGGTCAAACAGCCATTGCTGCTGCTTCTAGAAATTGAATTTTCATGCAACTTCCAACAGAAGAGTTTCTGTCAGTCCAGGCATCACCAACACCTGATTCAAAGTCTGGGGTTGATGAATCTGATTAAGGAAATCTACTCATTAGTCTGTACCCTATCTATCAAGGAATCTGGGAAAGCAATTATCAGACATTTTCCACTTCTAAATTGAGATGGGCGTTATCACTTACCAATACTCAAAGATAGAAGTATTTAAAAGATAACTGCTGGGCAGCCAACAAGATGACAGATTTCTATTGCAATATGTTGCTAAGAAGAGATATTTGGAAATATTAATTCCAAAACGGTCAACTGTACATATACTGCTTAACAATTGTTCTTTACACAAAATCTAAGTTATCTATATTTATCATTCTTTAGGTCAAGGTATGTATTGATACCTTCATTTTTTTTTAAAAAAGAGAAATTGTTGGGAAGAATGAACATGCAGCTATGTCTAAAGAGGATTAGAAGGCAACACATTTGTCAAACATCTGGAATTTTCATTGAAAACCTTTCTGACATGAATACTTTGACTATATCTGTAACCCTAATAATGCCAAAAGAAAATTCCCAGGTGCCAAATATATCCTAACTTTGCTGATGTGTTTTAAAGACTCTACAGGTTACTTGTTATACCCTAAAGCTTAAGGCCTTAATTTTAAAAGCTGCATGTAATTTTGCTCAAGGGCTATTTCCACAGCCAATTTGATTAAGTGCAACTTAAAATTTTCATGCAATATATTTGAATGCACTGATTGAACCAACCACAAAGACTGTATTTACAAAATTGAACATAATTTTTTACCCTTATAATCTTAAAGTTACTTTTTCATTCAACTCTTTATACTTTATTTCTTTTTATTTTTTAGCTTTTGCATCATAAAATAATGCTAACTTACAGAAGAATTCTCAACCAACTTATACTATACATGACTTTTTAAATGAATTACTATATGTACATAATTCAGATAGGTGAGATTTTAGAAAAAATAATTTTCTTCAAAAAAATGCATCAAAATTATTTCTTATCCATAACTTATTAATCAAAAAAATGTAGCATAATATATATAACTACATTTTGGAATTTTAACAAATGCTGAAATGTACATCATTTCACAAAACCAGCTCTATTTATTTTTTCTGAATAAAAGTAAGCACAGTTACACAAATATCATTATAATTTAAGTTGCAATATTTTAAATCTCTAGTTTTGGGAAATTATAACCATTTAAAATTATATATTATACTATAAATTAAATACAATTAGTATATAATATTTATCTCATTCTTATTTACCTCTATAACATTCAAAACTTTTAAAAATTATATGAGATTATACTAAGTCTTAGTTCACCATATACAGGTGGGGGAAAGTAGGTTTACAAAAATAATATAATAATAAGTAATAACACAGGAATAAATTCTGTGTTTTACGTACTCACAATTGTAAACCTACTTTTGCCCCATCCTGTATAGTGTTTCTTACCTCTCTTAAGTTTTATTCTTAAATAAGCTATATTTAAAATATTTTTGAATCAACAATAAGTTCAATGTAACTATCAGACATAATTTTTCATTTAAGCCAGAAAATAAAATATTTTTTAACTATAAAGTTATATATAATTCTCAAATATTTCAAGCAAAGGTCTATATTTTATTTCACCAGCATTACTTTACCAGAGTGAGTTATTATGAACTTTAGAGACAAAATTTGTTAATGAACCAACCAGACAGGTAACAGAAATTGTCCAAGCCCACACCACTCAGTATTTGTGGGTGTTAGATAGTATGCCATATATTTTGACTACTATGCCATTTTTCTTTTTATTATAACATATTGGTGTGGTTTTTTATTATAATAATTTGATGGTCTTTTTGTAATTCTTAGATATTTTCCTTTACATAGTCAGAGGCTATATAAACACAAAGATAAAATCTCCAATTAAATTCTTATGTTTTAATTCTCTAGACTACTTAAACCAATACCTTTTAAAATGTATTATATTATTCACTTATACCTAAAATTTTGTGTGGAATAAGCATAAAATGATATTCCGTAGGAAGAGAAGATTGAAACATACTGTGGCACACTTTGATTTTCCTACTCAACAACACTTCCTTTCCTTTACTAGAAACTTGATTATAATCCCAGTAAGTAATATAGCCACCCCTTGGCAATGAATTGTGATTAATCCAAGCCAATCATAACATTCCTGCTCCCCATTACTAGATACTTGATTTCCCCACTTTTATTATAACCACAAGTGATCATATATTTCAGTTCTGGTCAATAAAAGATGAAGACACATCATCTGATAGGGATTTTTCTAGAAGCTTCTAGTTTTCCTAAAAAAAGAGATAGACAAGGCTGGGCCACTTGTTCCTCCTGCTCTATACTTTCAATATGGCCTGGTTCCTAGATCCAGCGCAGCCATTTGCCATCATAAGGGAAAGACCAAGACACTGTCCTAACGTTATTGTATCTGTGAATCAACATCAGAGCTTCTGTTTTCAAATTTAATTGCAACATGAAAAGATATAGGCACAAATACTCTTTTAAGTCACTGAAAGTCAGCATTTATTAGTTGTATCTGAATGCATTCCTAATTGTCATAAATACAATTGTAAACATTGTTGTACATCAAATACAAATACTATCATCATGTAGGAAGGCTTGCTGTTAGGATATTTCCATCCACTAGTAGGTGCTCAATAAATATTTATCCAATGAATTTTCAAAATGTTACTTTGATCCAAAGTATCACTATTGAAAAACCACTATATCTAACCAGTATCAAATGACTACATTTCTACTTTTTCTATACCATACAGATCACCGAAATAGAAATAGTTGCCGTTGTGTTTATCAATTTTGTGTATGCTAAAATAATGCTTCTTCTTCTGAATTTGTCATAGTACCAAGAAATTACTGAGATTTATTTTCTGAGTGCCTAAGATTCAATTGGGCCCTTTAAATGTCTTTGGTTTTGCAAATAAGACGGTAAGCACTGAAATTGTAGCAATTGAGAGGTCTACCGTTCAAGAAAGCGTTCCTTCCTGTCTTAAGGCTTGATTAATCCCTAAATGTTCCCTGGGCAGAAGCCATGGGCCCCCTCACTGATATATGAACCCTCTCTGCACAGGCGGAGTTTCCTTATTTGAGGCCCTTTTTTTTCACAGGGAGGCTGCTTTCAGAAAGTTCTTAGTACAAGCAATGTAGCCATTATGCTAAGCTAAGGTATCCCAATAGGAGCATAGTAACAGAGCACCCAGCTCCACTGACATCTGCGAAGACTTGGTCTCTAAGAAGCTTCCTCACGAACCTGGGTAAGGCCAAAGGTGACCAGGGGGCACTATTCTGGCGGTGACTCCTATTCATTGGCCTTAGCCTGATTGCAGCTGCAAATGCTTCAAGTTTTAATAGAACAAAATGTTCTCTCTTTCTGACTCTTCAATTTCATTTGAATGTTTAGGTTATTTCCGAAGTGCATTGCTACTCAGGAATCCACACCAATTTTGATTTACTCTAAACTCCGTACCTATGGTCCAGTTCTATGCTGTCTGTGCCCATGGGAACAAGTCTAAATAGATGCCCAGGATATCTTTTTCTTGGAATGGAGAGAAGTACAAGGATTTTCTAAGATTAACTGAAAATGTAAATAAATTCCGAAAGGCACACAGATGAATTTTCCTGGACAGGCTCTTATGAAATGCCACCTGACACAGGGGAGAAAAAACAACAACAAACTTCTATGATAAATATTTGCTGAATTGAACAACTAAAAATAAAAAAAATCCTTTTCTAAATTAGAGTGTGAAGTGTTTCTAGTCCAGAAGTATTGGAATAATCTGTGTCACTATCACACACAATAAACACTTTTTGGTAAAGGAATTAAAAAAAACTTTAACAACCATGTAATAATATCCTATAAGATTTTATTTCCTGACTTATATATTAACTTTGATGTTATTAGTATTAAAAAGACTGGACCTCTACTAAATATTTGCTTGATTTAATACTGAACATAGACTACATGGAATGCAGAGCACTACCCAATTATTCTTAAGGAAAAAAGACATGAAGAAACTTTTAGAGAAGGTAGATTTATTTACTACCTAGATTGTAGCGATAATTTCACAGGTATATACATGTCTAAGTTAATCAAACTATATGTATATTAGATATGTGCAGAGATATTAAGTATATCTCAATTAAGCTGCTTTTTAAAGAATTGAAAAAAAATAGTTTTTTTAAATGCCAACAAAGTTTCATTTTAGCTCATACAAAATCACCCAATAGGAGCATAGTAACATCAGTTCTCTACATGGGATTTAGTGACAATTCTTCACCAGCCTATGAAAACCAGAATTTCTAGGAGAGTGGTTTTTAAAGCCAAACGTGACAGAAATTTTATTTGTAGCATACTAAATGTAACTTAGCAAAGTCAAAGGGTGATGCAGCCATATGGGTTACAAATACATCAGCAGGCTAAGTCTATTCCTGGAGCTCATTCATCATTGTAACACCCACTTGACACGGGAGGGTGACAAGGATTATTGTTCTTATTTTAAATCTGATTGAAAAGTCCTTTACTCACTGGGTTTGAAGGTGAGAAAGTGATTGGACTAGGCCCTCACCTGTGATTTTACTTGAATGCAGAACTCTTACCACAAAGTGTTCTTGGCTTCTAAAATTCTTACTTTCTAGATATCTAACACCCATTCTCATAAAAAAAAATTTGAAATTGACTATATTAAGAAAGATAACTATGTCCTTTTTATATTTACTATATTTTTTCAAAATAATCAGATAATAAATAGAGTAATAAAATCATATAATTAAAAGTGAAATTTTATAATTAGTAAACTTTATGTAATACTAGAGTCCCGGTGCATGGATTTGTGCACTGATGGGGTCCCTTGGCCTGACCTGCAGGGATCAGGCCAAAACCAGCTCTCTGAGACCCCCTGAGGGGACTCGGATTGTGAGAGGGCAGTTCTCAGGTGACACACCCCAGAATTGGGCTCCCTCCTCTCTGGTTCCAGGGTGCATCACTCGAGAGCTGCAGCTGCCAAGTCACCAAAGCTTGGCAGCTCCTGCATTGAGCATCTGCCCCCTGGTGGTCAGTGCATATCATTGCTACCGGTTGGATGGTCGAACAATCAGATAGCCACATGGCTTTTATATAAATAGATAGATTTGCTTCATCAGCCTAGTTTACTCAGAGTTTTTCTTTTGCTTACATATTTTAAAGTTAATTGCATTCATCATGACAATTTAACTTTAAATATTATAGTACACATCTTTAGAATTGAGGTATTGTCCTATATAACCATGATGCTTTTAGCAAATGTAATCAAATTAATAATTATATAAAACTATCTAATATCAGTTAATTTTTAACTCCCCCTCATTTTTTCATACCTATGTATGTGTATGTTTATTTTCTTTTGTTTTCCATAGCAGTGTTTTCTAATTAGTTTATTCAAACCAGGATCATCCAAAGACTATATATTTTACATGGTTGCTTTTTGTCTAAAATCATTTAAATGTACTATAGTTTTCCCCCTCTGACTATGCCCTTTATTTAAGACATCAGCTTCTTCAAAAGAATGGGACAATAATCCTATATGGTCTTATTTTCCGGATTTTATTGATTGGTTGCTCATACTGTTATTTGGTTGTTTTTCTATAACTTTGCATTGGCTACAAACTAGTCCAAAGAAATGACAGATTAAACATTTTTGGCAAACATAATGCTTTCGTGACTTTGGAAAGTCCCTCTTTATAATGGAAAAATAGTGGAATAAACCTAAGGTTTTAATTTGTTTTTACAGGGATAATATAATCATTCCCAATTTTATGGCAACTAATAGCCTCAAATGCTAAAGACTTTTGGAAGATTTTTTTATTCATTAGGTGACAATCTGGACCAACCCGTAGGTATTTAAAAGCTTTCAGGGACAGGAATATGGAACAAACTTTGCAAAAATTCTGATGTCAAGAGGTTTCCATCTCAGTTAATAAAATTAAAAGGATCAAAAGGGATTCTGAGAAATCTACAAAACCAGACTTGGAAAACATGCTTCTCACTCTAGATGACACATGCACTCAATGGAAGTTTCATGACTAAAAGGCATATTCTGGACACACACAAAATCTGCTTAGTTTGGATGCCATGTGGGCTCATTCGCTCCTTGGGGCAACGACATATATTCAAAGGAACAGGAAGGTAACATCAGCACCGCCTCCTTCTTCCAATTACGCATCTGTTCCCAAAACTATGGTTGCCATGACTCTTAGTTGTTAGGATGTCTTTATGTAGTTGATTTGTGGAAGTGCAGGGAAATAGTTTTTTACACTTTCCCTCCTTTGGTTTTGAATCAAATGTACAGAATAGAATAATTTTATTCTTTTGAATAGGTAATAGAAATTACAAGTAACCAGAGGGTAGAAGTGGAAGGGGCATTGGTATTCCTCTAAGCTATGCTATATTCTTAATTCATAGTTTTAATTCAGACTGCAGTTTGGTGCCATGTTGAGACAGAATTTATGAAATATTTGCAAAGTCGGAAACTCATCCTTGAGAAATGACTACACTCTTTGAGCATTTTATTTCTTCCAGACCACACATGACTACTTTTAATCATGATTCTCATATGTTCTTTAGATCATCTCTACCACCACACTTTTAAAGCTAACATCGATGTGGAGTTTATTTATTGCTGTTTCCAATTACTCCCTCAAGGTATTAACATAATGATGACATCTGCCTTAAAAACTTGTTTCATCTTTTTTTTTTTTTTTTTAAATAAAGATGGACTTAGGTAAAATTGCTAAGAACTTAGGTTTAACTCTTTTTTGAATTTCAATTGTATATAGAGTCTGTACACACATCTGCCATACAGACACTAGTTCAGGGACTTTCCTACCTTCAGCTGGGACCTTCTGCTTTCCTCATTTTTATTTTGTCTCAAGATTCACAGAAGAGGCTTCTGCCAAATTAAGGGAAAAGGTGTTCTGTTTTTGCTAGTTACACCAGACCCAGACTGATGAGTAACTCATGTAATTCCAATGGCAACTGGGTATTAAGTTATACTTTCAGTGTTTGTGCAGGTTTATGTTTAATTCTTAAGGGAAAATTGGGCGATACTTTCTGAAATTAACTACACAAATGTAAACATAATTATTTTTATTTAAACTTTACATAAAATATTCATTTAATATAATAAGTATTAAGAAAATAGGTATAGACATGAACTATTGCTATATAAATTATATAGACAACTTTATGTATTAAGACTTTCAACTATGCACCAATATTCCTGTTCGCCATTCATTTTTAAAAACATTTTCTTAGCACCTAGAACCTATGCCAAGGTCTATGGTAAGATTCTCAGACTTTAGTGTTTGTATGGATATTTACTAAGAGATGGAATTCCTAACCACAACCTTGAAGACTCTGTAAGAAGCGCTGGGGTAAGTCCAAACATCTGCATTTCAAACAAACACTCCAGTTGTTTCTGGCACAGATGTTCAAGGGCTCACACTGTGAAAAGCACATCCTCCATGTATACAAGGATTTTAGATACAAAATATCACAAATGACAAGAACTACAAGTCAGGTAGATGGTCAATGCATAAGATACTATGAGATCACATCACATATGTGGTATTAAGTGTGACAGTATTTCACAGAACACTCCAATTGAAAAGGTTACATCTAATTCTATATTACTCAATATTTCCTTCAATAAAGTAAAGAATTAAAAAGTATTTACTATGATAAAAACACAACTGAGATCTTAAAATTGAATTATATACCATCTTTTAAGGATTAGAGATACTATAACATGCTACTTATTTTCCACCAGACTTCATTCAACTAATAACTCTCATCACACTTGAAATTTCATCTAGTATTCTGCATCTCAGCCTGGGAAAATATACTCTTCATTAGCTAGAATTAAGGGATTTAACCTCTATTTTTGCAAAAAAGAATTGCAAATAGTATTATCCCCATCTATATCTTTTCATCTCTGTTCATTCTTTTTGTATCAATTAGTTTTTTCCTGGAAAATAAACTACCTCAAACTTAGTGGCTCAAATGAAAATCATTTATTTAATTCATAATGCTTTGTGTTGGTCTGAACTGCCTCTGCTGCTCTCTCAAGTATCTGGGACCAGCCTGTGATTGGTTGGAGACTAGACCAGTGGTTTTCAACCTTTCTAAGGCCGTGACCCTTTAATACAGTTCCTCATGTTGTGGTGACCCCCAACCATAAAATTATTTTTGTTGCTACTTCATCACTGTAATTCTGCTGCTTTTATGAATCGTAATGTAAATATCTGTGTTTTCTGTTGGTCTTAGGCGACCCTGCTAGTGGTTCTCAACCTGTGGGTCGCAACCTACAGGTTGAAAACCACTGCTGTAGAGCCTTAAAAGGCTCATAACCGCTGCTACAATTCATTAACAATTCATTAACTTCATACAGTTATGAAGTAGCAATGAAAATAATTTTATGGCTGGGGGTCACCACAACATGAGAAACTGTACTAAAGGGTCATGGCATTAGGGAGATTGAAAACCACTGGACAGATGGTCCAGGAAGGCCTCACCGTGAGACCTGGAGATTGGTATTCTGTTAGCCAGAGTGAAGGTGACCATTTGGATTCATGTGGCCCACGCTCACTGGGAACATACAGAAAAGAGTATTCTGGGAGAGTTCAGCATAGCCAACTAACACTTTCCACAGGGCCACAATGCAGCAAGGCTGTAAAATACTAGACAATTACAGTGTACATGTCACGGCAATTAGAAATTTGAAATTCTAATGAAACAATGAATGCCAGTGTTAAATGCCTAAAAGCTTGGCATGTGGGAAGTATAGCCTCTTGACTGAAGATATATTCTGGCATATGTTGATTTTGTTTCCTTATTAAGATCTGCACTCATGATAAAATTACGTCAGCATTTAAAATTTAGTGAAAATTTGTTTTATATGGATACATGAATGGACAGACAGGAGCTAGAAAAATGATTAGAACTAGAGCTGAGAGAGAGTGAGGAAATAGGAAACCATGATAAAGAAAAGTGAAACACTCTATGTACTTATTTGCCTTAACATTTAATATAACTTTCTTCTTAAAGTGTCAAGAAATCATAGGTGCTGTTTTGCTATGTAATCCAAATTTAAGCTCTATATAGATGTTGTTCTCTCTAACATTGATCATCTTGAAGAATATAATGTCCTTTTATTCACATCTAAAATTATAGTGCCTTATACAGTGCCTATGCATATTAATATAAAAAAATCATGAATAAATTAATTCATTTTATTAAAATTTTAGAACAAATTTGGTATTTCTGTATAGGAATGAGTGCAAGCAATAATATTCACAAAAGGAAAAAAGAATTTCAGATAGTCTACAGCAAGATTTAAATCCCCATTGGTTCTGATTTATATTACTTTCCTTTGTTAAACTATTTTTCTTTCTAGTAATTGTCATTTGGCTGTTGGAAGAAATAATTATGATTAGACAGGGTCTTTTTATTGTTACCTGTGATGGGAAGGATTTCTATTTCAGTTGACATATTAAGAAAAGACTATCAAAAGATTTATAAAATTTAATCATTCTAATTTCAAAACATATCAAATTATGTACTGTACCAAAAAAATACCATGACACTCCTTATTATAGAAGGTGTTTCAGAACTGGAAATGTGGCAGATCTATCTATACATGGCTCTCAGGCATTCTTCAAACATCATCATTGGACCTGTCAATTGGAGACCAAAATAATCAGCTTCAAATTCATAGGCCCTGGATACAATTGGAAACTAATCCAGGCCTCAACAGAATTGTTCCATTACATTCTGGTGATATGACATGAAAGAAGTGAGCTTTGAAATTAGACTTATGATTAACATATAAATTGACTAAAGAACTTTCATTATCCAATCCTTTAATTGGTACAAGCACATAACAAGAGTAGGTTTTACTGTAGAAGTCAAGCAAGACTACCATGGTGATGGAATATTATTTTTCCAAAAGAGAAATTATAGACACTCCAATGCCAGTACAATAAAAAAATCAATATAATTATTTGTATTTTTTTTATTTGAGCCTAGAGCTCAAGGGCATGCAATTTAATGGCAACTCTAAGTAGATGGTAGCCACACACCCCTTGAGAGTTATCATAGTTTAACAATATTTCCTGAGCAATTGCAAAGTGAGAATGAACCCTATTCCATACATTTTGAGTTGCTTTGGTGAAAATAAATTCTAGAAATCAAATGAAAAGGCAGAGTAAACTTATTCAAAATACAAAGAACAAAGGAATTTGGCATACCGTACATTCACATCCCATTTCCTGTGAATTATTAGAATGATTGCATAAACAGCACAAGGAGGTAAAAGTGAGATAGGGTTTGTCAAAGTTTCATACTGAATTTTGAATGAAGGAAGAGGAACAGCATCACAGAGCAGCATGTGAAGGACCTTTTCAGGTGACAAAGTGATAGATAATTGATAGATAGATGATAGATAGATAGATAGATAGATAGATAGATGGTAGATAGGTATATGGAAGGAAGGAAGGAAAGAAGGAAGGAAGGAAGGAAGGAAGGAAGGAAGGAAGGAAGGAAGGAAGGAAGGAAGAAATTTAGCAAGAAGCAAAAAATGATATTTACTTTCTCAGACAAACAAAAATAGAGAATGTATTGCCAATAGACCTATCATGCAATAAATATTAAAAGAAGTTCCTTCACACCTTATAGAAAATGACAAAGGTCAGAATCTTGGGTTTAAATAAAGAAAGGAAAAGCATTAACAAATGAATAAGTAAATGTAACCTACAAATTTTGTTTCTTATTCTTAATTGATTTAATATATAAATATTTATTAAAAATAATAGCAACAATATATTTATATATGTTAAATGTATGAAATTCTACAAGAAATTAGGAACATTTTGTTATTATAAGGTACTTGTACTACCTAACAATTAGTGCAATTTGAAAGTCAACTTGGATTAGTTTCAGACCAACCACTGAAAAAAATTAAAGTATAATTGATATACTAAGAAAAGAGAAAAAAATGTAATCATATAAAATGTTTTTAAAAAGCAGAAAAAAAGTGGAACACAAAATAGAAACAAAATATAATTTCAACAAACAGAAAATAACAAATATGGTTGATATTAATCTAGTTATATCAATAATTATTTTAAACATCAATTGTCTAAATACATTATGTAAAATACGGAGATTGTCAGAGAGCATTAAAAACGAGCCCTAAGTATGTGTTGTCTTAAAAAAAAACCAAAACACTTGAAATATAAAGACAAGTATAGATTAAAAATAAAGGAATGGAGAAAGATGTACCACAGTAATATTCCAAGAACACAATTCTTAATGTGTATGCAACTAAGACAGGGTGTCAAACTATAAGGCAAAACCTGATAGATCTTGCAAGGAGAAACAGATAAACACACTGTTATAGTTGGAGACCCTATAAAAAATGAACAGATCCAGAGGGCAGAAAATCAATAAGGAAACAGTTGACCTCAACAATTCCATTGATCTAAGGACTATAATTGACTTCTATATAGACTACTCCATCCAGCAAGGTAATACATTCCTTCTGGATATCACAAGATATATCACATTCTGGCCATAAAACATACCTTAACACATTTTTTAAAAATAGAGAAATCATACAATGTCTTCTTTCAGATCACAATGGAATTAAACTAGAAATCAATAAAAGAAAGACAATTAGAAAATCCCTAGAATTTGTAGACTCAACAACATCTCCAAATAAAAACCCGAGTTAAAGAAGAACTCTCAAAAAATATTTTGAACTAAATGAGTATGAAAATAGAACTTACCAAAATTTGTAGGATATATCAAAAGCAGTGGTTAGAGAGAAATGTTATAGCTCTGAATGTATATATTAGAAATGTCTCTAAAATCAATAATATAAACTTCTATCTTAAGAAACTAGAAAAAGAAATGCAAACTAAATCCAAAGAAAGCAGAAGAAAAGAAATAATAAAAATTAGAGCAGATATAAATAAAAAATAGATATGAAATGATTATAAAAAATTTATAAAACCAAAAGCTGTTTTCTTGAAAAGATAGATAAAATTGATAAGCCTTTCAGCTAGATTAACTAGAGAAAAAACAGGCAAAAATTACTAATATAAGAAACGAAAAGGGGACATCACTACAGATCCCATGAACATTAAAATAATAAAAGAATATAAACAACTTTATGCTCACATATTTGATAACCTAGGTAAATAGACCAATCCTTTGTAAAACATAATATGCCTTAACTCAGATAATAAGAAACAGACAATACAAACAGGCCTGTATCTATTAAAGAAGTTGAATCAAGCCCATCAGTGTGGCTCAGTGATTGAGCATTGACCTATGAACCAGAAGGTCATGGTTCAATTCTGGTCAGGGTATATGTCCAGGTTGCAGGTTCTATCCCCATTGGGGGGCATACAGGAGGCAGCTAATCAATGGATCAATTATTCTCTTTGATCATTAATGTTTCTATACCTCCCCTTTCCCTTCCTCTCTGAAATCAATGAAAACATATTTTTAAAATGATGTGTGCATATATTTTCTACAGACAATAGTGATGCCAAACAAAGCATTGTGAAACAATTTAAAGTTAAATATTAATTATAAGACTGTTATTTAGAGGAATTCTATTTAATAAAACCTTACTGTGTGAGAAAAGATAACAATAAGAGAGGGTATTAATAAAGGAAGTTAGAAGTCAAATTATGTAGGGTGATCATCTAAGCAGGTATCAGGAGGGTCCAGATATAAGAGAAGGTATTTCCCATTCATCCTTTAGCTTAATGGCTAAAAGGTGAAGACAGTATAATGTGGTATAAAAGAGCTAAGAACAAAGATGTGGGGAAACTTGAAAAGTAAGAGAGGACCAAAGAGATATTAAATGTAGAAGTGAAAGAGTTTTATGTAGATTTTCCTTTATATATGTATTGCTCAATTAATTCACAGTTTTGTTGGCAAAGAGTCCCCTTAAATTTCAGTGAATATATGAATAATAAAGGAGACAATGCAAAAGGAACATCAGAAATATAAACAGTCCCTATTAAAATATAAATTTTCTCCTTCCTTCAAGTAAGGATACTATTTAATTGTGTGTGTATAGGAATAGCCTTCTAAAGAGATAAGGAAATTGCTGTATCAAGTATAATTTTGACTTGTGTCTTAGCCTAACCAAAAAGAATAAATAGTGAGGGCTGGGAAAAGGAAATAGAAAGCCAATTATATGCTGATTTGCTAATGTTATTTTTCAGATTAAATGCCACTTCAAATGACAAAACCGGTGGTACTTGAAGCTGTCAGTTTTCTGAGCACTTTCTTGAGAAGTCTTGTTTTAGCAAAGAGAATGTTGAAACACAGGGCCCCTCAGGGGGCCAACCAAACTTTGACAGAGGTTTAACAGTCCTTGAAATTATATCCTCAAACCTTAGAAAGCCTGCTGATTCAGTGGGAAAGGACATAAGCTGAGCAAGTTATAAATAAACTCTTTTATCAGAGGCGATGGTGTCATGGTGACTTCAAAGACCAAACCACGGATAGTAAGTTCTCTGATGTTCTGAGGACACTAAGAACTTTATTATATTGGTCAAGCCAGTCTTGGACCTAAACTGAAATTTGATAACACAAATGGTTTCCCCCTCCCTCTATTTGTACAATTTTGAATAAATGTCTAGTTAATCAAGGTCAGGAATAGATACCATTATATTGAGAAGAAATAAGATAGTATATATTTTATGATATGTTAGTATCATGTCTGCCTCAAAGATTTTTCTAATAAAAAATACCATCACATGTGAGACTCCCCCTAGTCAAAATCTGTCCTAGGAAGCAAGTTAGGTTCTTAAAGAGGCACAGACCTGATTGTGTCCACACTGCCCTGAATAACGTGGGATAGTTCAATGTGTTATCCTTGGTTCCATAATAACCATAAAGGAAATAAGACACAAGAGAGAATCTTTCTAGTTAGGCTGAGTGGATTTAACTCTGGAGCAGGTCACTTTAGAGTTTAAGAGAATAATGAAGATACATTTAATGTACTAATAGCCACCAAATAGGTAAATATGTAGATTTATCCCTTGCTCAATGTAGACTTTTATATATTAGCTAGAAAATAATATCCAAAGAAATTTCCGAAAAATATTCAAGGTATAATTTTAAAAGTCACTTGTCAGAAATTATGAAGTCTAGCTACCCCTAAACTCTGTGGAGAAATTAAACAGTCACAAAGATATTATGCCATGCTACGCTGAAATGTATTAGCATACAGAGACCACTTAGCTACAAGCAGTACTCAATGTGTGTAAGTTTATACCTTTTATAAAAGCGGTACCAAAAACCACCTAAGACGTAAGACTTGAGGCATTTTGCATCAACCAACATGGATGGGCCAAAAATTAAGAATACATTTCATTATGTCCTGAGGTGGCGCAACAGTCAGCGACAGTAAGAACGTGTGTAGCCACTACTTGTGACTCTCTCGGCAATGGATCTCCAAACCCTTGAGTGTGTGTGTGTGTGTGCCTGTGCATTTGCTGTGAGGGAATCCTTCTCGGAAACACACCTCAAAGGAACTCCATCATGAAGACTACTGTCCCTGGCAAAGGAGAGAATGGATAGAAGTTGAAGCCTTGCCAGCCACTGAGGAAATGGGCAGAGGGGGCTTTCCTCCAAAGGATACAGAGCTTCTAGCAAAGAGCTGCTGGGATAGTTTATGTCAAAGAAACAGCAACACAAAATAAGGAGTTGTGCCTTATGGTGGGGAAGCAGTAGGTTTGCCGAGTTATCTTTAAACATCAGATCATACTCATAACTGCCACTCTAAGCACAGTGCTGGGGAAAGCAGGCTCTTTCTGCTCATACATGTGAATGTCATGTCATAACATTTCATAGAAAAAGAGAATGGACAGAATATCCACACTCACACAGAAAGCACGGGTTTTTTTTTTTTTTTTTTAAAACTAATATTTGTATTGTTGTGGTAAAATGAAAGAAGTCTCCAAGTCATTGTTTTCTTAGCCCTGTTCTGTAATTCCTTTTCACCTTTGCTATGAAGCTAGGGTTCTTTGTTAGTGGATCACCAATATGACTGACTGGAGTGTCTAACGAGAAAACCCATCATGTAAGTGAACAAGTAGAAATGACAAATGTGATGTGATAAAAAGGAAAACAAGAACTTCAAAAGCAACAGGGTTTAATCAATACAGACCTTCTTAGGAAAATAACACGTAGGCTGTATGTAGTTAATCCAAGATGAATTTATTTGAGAGAAAGTTTCTTCCTCCACCTTCTCCTACCTTCTGAAATCTGAAAGCAATTGTGCTTCAGTCAGTGCAGCCTTGGTGTGCATGGTGCTTGCCCCTTACAATCAAACTTCAACATAATTAGGGATCAAAACTGTTAATGAGCTGGTTCATTGAAATATGGTACTATGTCTGACAAAATTAATTAGATCAGATGGAAGGTGCTTTAGGACTTCTTCCAGAAAAAGGACTTACTGCCGCTGAAATGATTCTTTGTGATTATGTACTGCGTCATGATTTTTATTTATCTGTATGGAAAGGAATCACTTTCCATATGTACACGTTTTTGGTGAGCTCGCAATTTTCTCCTCACTGGGCACCTCTATATTTCATCTGGAGTAGGAGCCCTATCAGCCTTTCCTCTTTTCCACTCAGCTTGCTGAAGCCCTCAACATCTCATCAACGGTCCCAGCTGTGGCTTTCTGAACAATACTTTCTTTTGTGGCAGTTGTCAACTCAGTTTAATGTAACCAACGGGGGAAAAATCCCTAGAAAAATCTAAATCTTCACTCAAAAGCAACTCTACCAAGTTCCTGACAGGCTACCGAGGGATAATTTTGAGTTGAAATAAAATGGGTACATTTTAATAGCATTATAAACAGTCTAAATTTTGCCGATATTTGTGTATAAATAAATAATTTAGAAAGTCTTTTTAAAACAGAATCTCTCTGACCATAATTTAACAATTTCTTCTGAGTCTATTGTACAAATAGGGGGACCCTGAAATAGTATTTTTACCACACTCTCTACATAATATACTAAGTACTTGACATTCCTAGTTCAACTTGGTTCATCCTATGCTACTTCAAAGTTATCTTCTTTATACAAATAATGAATTAGACTTAAAAGGTTCTAAAACCTATAAGCAAAACGCAAAAGAGTCTAAAACCAAAACCTGTGTCATTTTTCTTCTATGCAGAACAGGAAAAGATTCCCCAAATCCCTTTTCTTGATATCTCAAAAAATGTAAAAAGGAAGAAAATGTTATTTTAGCAATAAATAACCTCATTCTGCTCTATAAGTTTTAGTCAAGATATGAACTCTTCAGACATTTCCATATTCAAAATACATAAGATGAAAGTCTTTCAAAATGTCCTAAATGGATCCAATCATTCAAGAATTTAGGACAAAATAAATTTATTTTCCCATTCAAGTTAAATAGAATCACAAGCATTCAAATTGTTCCTTTTTATAAAAATATATGTTTTCTGTATTTTACTGAACTCTGATGAAAGCACCTATTTAATTGGCTTAAAAATACCATAGGATATGCTCCAGCTAATAACCAGATAAACTTAGGGAAGACAAAGCAATCTTTGGTGGCTAATTTTTTACTCCAATTTTTTTCTTTTTATATTTTGGTTAATTGTCCTTTATCAGAAGTATCATTTATGGATATTTTCTCCCACAATATGGCTGTCTTCTCATTTTCTTGACATTGTCTTTCTCAGAACAAAAGTTATCTTAATGAAGCCCTGCGTATTACTTATGAATCTTGCTGTTGGTATTGTATATAAACAGTTATTGTCATACTCGGGATCATTTTTTCCTATGTTATCTTTTTAGGAGTTTTATAGTTTTGTAAATTACCTTTAGGTCTGTGATCTACTTTGACTTAATTATTGGGAAGGGTACAAAGTCTATGTCTAGATTAATTTTTTTTGCATGTGAATGTCTAGTTGTTCCAGCCATCTACTGATGAGAACTATTTTTGTTCCATTGTATTGCCTTAGTTCCAATAGTCAAAGATCAGCTGACTATATTTATGAGAGTCAATTTCTTGGGTCTCTATTCTGTTCCATAGATCTATATCAGAGGTTCCCAAACTTGTTTGTGCCGTAGACCCCTTGCCATGTTTTTCGGTTTTGGGTAGACCCCCTACTTACCTGATATTGATTTTTTTGTAAATTTCTAACTGTAGTGAAGTTTAGTGTTAAAATTTAATAAAAAATAATGTACCTACTTTTCTCCGGCATTCTCAAACAAAATAACACCGATTCACTATAATTTGTATGATAAACTACCAGTTTATATTTTTTAAAATATTTTCTCAGCACTTTCCTATTCAAGATTCAGGAAACGAATGAACGTATTTTTCTCACATTCATATTTATAGAGTGACGAATTGAACAAGTCGGTGCAAGTTCGCGAAGCTTTGAGACAAAAATTGGCAAGAATGTTTACTGCGCGTATGCTTGTAACAAGATGATACTGGTATATCATTATGTGCAGGTTTTTATCCTACAACTTACACAATTTTATAAACATATATAATAAATTTTTTACTTCATAGGTACTTTTATAAATAATTTATATGTTTTTATATTATAAGATAATATGATGTAAGTAAATAGGTACTATCAGTGTATGTTGAGATCCACTATCGTGGACCCCCATTTTCATTTCATGGACCCCCAAATTTTTTTTCGCTGACGTAGACCCCTTGCAGGTTGTCATAGACCCCTGGGGGTCGATATAGACCACTTTGGGAATCACTGATCTATATGTCTACCCTTTGCCAATATCACAATGTTGACTACTGTAGCTTTATATTAAATCTTAAAGTTAGGTAGTGTCAGTCCTCTAACTTTGTTCTCTTTTAATATTGTGCTGCCTGTTCTGGGTCTTTTGCCTCTGCATATAAAAATATTTTAAGTAAAAAATAAACTTTCTATTCATAATGGCAGTGTACTTGAAAGTGTACTAGCATCAGAATCCAAAAAAATGTGGCTTTAATTTGAACAGGTATTACCTATATGTGTGCTTTGGAAATATGACTTCTTTAAGTCTAGTTTCCTCATTACAAGATGACAGCTGTGTGTTTTTCAGAGTGCACGTTCATAACACTATTTCAATGGGATAATATATGATTAATAATATTAGCTACTTGAGTTCCTTAAATATTGTAGATTGATCTAAATGGTATTCAACCTTTTTCAAAACTAACATTTAGGCATAAGGTTATAAATTATAAGATGTATAGCTGAGCAAATATTGCTTTCTAGTGTAAAACTAACTTGACAGATTTTGTAAGAAAACATTTTTACCATATTGTTTGTTTTTACCAAGAACTTTAAACTTTATATGTGTCTATCTTTAGAAATACTACCAAGAAGGGAAAAGCGTTCATTAGCATACTATTTACTTTCTTTCTTGTCTTCTGCCACATCACAATGACCCTCCTCACTCCATCATTCTATCATCACCTTGACAGTCTCCAAGCAAGATTTCATCCATTCCTTTTCATCACCATCTTTATTTTGTACATTCCTTCAAGAAATAAAAACAACTCTCTCCTCTCAGTCACAATCACAATTAATTGTTAAAAATCCCTAAACATATGCAAAGTACAGTGTATTCAAGTTCTCTCCCTAACATCCTGTATTTCCATGAAGTTCCATTTTACTGTTGAATGTGGGAACTTTGCTTTCAGCCTCCTTCAGGATATGATTCTATACAGTGTGCCATTCATCTTCTGCTCTCAGTGAACATGATATTCTGTAATCAGTGAAGAAACTTTAAACTATACCAGGATGGTCCAGTCCAGTATTTAGGTCAGCAAATCCCTTCCCTAGAGAGCTAGCCAAAATATCATGATGGCTAGGATGAAGATATAATTTGAATACAATCTGTAGGATTTGCAAATACAAAATTCTGTTCAACGTATTGAATGTATCTCTTGACTACTTCCAAGTTTTCTCCATATGTTCTATGGCCTTTTTTCAGGCTATTTTTTTTAATGAATATAATTCTTTTTCGACTTTTTAAACAATATTACCTGTTACTTAAGTCAACCATCTTCATTTGATATTTAAAAAAATAAAAGAAAAGCCTCTTTAAAAATACCCATTCCCTTAAAACTGTTTTAAATAATTTGTCATCAAATCTAACATTTTAGTTAGTTTTATGTTGGGCATTTACACAAATTCAAACTTACATTTTGAGGGCAAATTTAAAATGCTGTTGAGTGGCCAAAATCGGTTTGGCTAAGTGGATAGAACGTCAGTCTGCGAACTGAAGAGGCCTGGGTTCGATTCTGGATAAGGGCATGTACCTTGGTTGCAGACACATTCCCAGTAGGAGATGTACAAGAGGCAGCTCTCTCATTGATGTTTCCAACTCTCATTGATATTTCTAACTCTCTATCCCTCTCTCTTCCTCTCTGTAAAAAATCAATAAAATATATTTTAAAAAATAAAATAAAATGCTGTGAGTGGTCAGAGTGCAAATTGAGACGACACTGTGAATTCCTCCCAACCAGAAAAAAATTACCAGTTTGTGGAGAGAGCTATTGTAACATTTATTTGGGCCCCACACCACTGCATAAAAGGGGTTCTGCCATCCTTATTCTTGTGTGCAATCTTCTCTCCCCTACACACAAAAAATGAGGTTGGTAGAAATTGTCTTTCTTCAAAGAAGGAAATATTGGACCTCTGGCTTCAACTACTGTATGAAATCCTTTTTCTGAGCTGCTTATAACCAACTCCTCCTTGATTTTAGGCAATGCATACAAGTAGATGAGTCAGATAATTCATTATATATAAATTAAGTTAGAAAGGAGTCATTAGAAGCAAATTGACAAATTTTTATATTATATTATTCTGTGGCATGACTAAAAAGGAGCATTGGTATATTTATAATAAAGATATATTTGACCAAGTCATGGTTGCATGAATAAGATCTGAACAAATGGCCTCTAATATATTGTCTTATTTAAAAAGAGAGAGCTAAGTATATCACTGAAATTGCCTAAAACATAAAATTTTTTTACCCTGTAGAATATGAAAATGATTGCAATGTCTTCAATATGAAAGTTCAGAAAGAAAACCAAACACACACACACACACACACACACACACACACACACACACACACCACAAATGTCTGTAGCTTAGAAATTAGTAACTCTGAACTTTAAGAAGTAATACAGCATTAGAGTTTCTTTCATTTCATTGCAGGTTTTCATTACTAATACTCTATAAAAGATGCATATGGAAGAATCCACAGGTATGGTCAGTAAACATGAAAACATTGCCAAAAGAAATGAAGACATCTATCTTAGAAGACCCTGCACAATGTCTCCAATTAGGCAAATTCTCTCATTATAATTCTATTCTTTACAACCTATTACACAGTCACTTAGATAATTTTATCAAAACAGACCTTTTGATTGATTTATCTGGAAGAGTGGTTCTTATCTTCTTTTGGAAACATGGTACTTCATATTTTAACTTTTCTCAAGGACCCTAATTGTCAGCAATTTTTCACTAAATCATCTGCAAAGGACACCATAAAAAACCTACAGATAGGAATTCTAGGCAGACTAAGCATTTTAATTAGTCATTTACTTTTTCTTTCAATGGCAGCATAGCTAGGGGATGTGACTTCCAAATATTTTTTTAGTCTGATATCCTCAATGTCAGGATAATTACTCCATGAGGAGAAAAAACAAACAAACACAAAACATTAATATGCAGAAATGTTTTCTATGAAACTATCTCACTCTCTGCCTATATGTCTCACTTTCTGATCTAAATATCACATTACAAATGGATACTATTTGGTTAAAAAAAGAGAGAATTGTCTCCCATGCTTCCTTATCTGCAAATCTTTTCACATAGTAAAGTATTCTGTTGCTTAGTTTTACTGATTTTTCTCCATTCACATTGGCAGTGAGCTCATGACCATCAGCAGATCTACTATTAGTGTCTTCCTCATTGATACTCAGTTTTGCATTTAGGTTTGTAAAATAATTTTCTCTCTCTACTTCCTAGGAAAGTATTATTTCTCTATCAACTCCAAGGGATATTTATCGCAGAACTGTGCAGAAAAAGTACTTGTTTTCTAGTTGTAGAAATAACTTGAGAACTAGAAAATAGAATCCACTGCATAGGTTAAGATAGCTTGGTTCAAGAGCAATTGTTTTCTGAGAACACACTGCATCTTCTATATGTTCTTTGATGGCCACCAATCTCTCAGTCTGGGTGGGTTGCATTCCACTGCTGATGTACTTAAGTTTTGTTTTAATTCACATGTCACCATTACGGATGTTGGTTTTTCAATGTTTTAGTCTTGGAGACCTAACAAATCCGCGGCCAATGAAAACTCATTCTTTTAGTTTCGTGCCCAAAATACATCAGCACGTAACTTAAAAAGAGCATACTTTTTATTGCAATATCAGATGGGCTAAGTTTGTTACCTCCCAGCAGATTAACCTCCAAGTCTGTACCAATTCATTAAACATGCACATCAGTCACAGACTGCAGTATAATTTATTGCAATTAAGCACTTCTGTGTTGGGGAACCAAAATAAGATTGCCCATTATCAGTGCTGTTAATGGTTTTCTGAACAGTTGCCAGTTCATTCACCCCACCCACCCTTCAATAATAAAATAATTTTGACAAAGGGCCCATGTTTCAACATTTTTAATAAAAACAAAATAGAAAAACCATCAGTAACTGAGCAGTAAAGTTTCCTCTCTCTTTCTTCCTTGCCAAAACTAACAGAAAAGAAAATGTCAGTCTGGCTTCTTGCCAAAAAGAGAGGAAATTGAATGGTCTCAGTTCTTATTCTTTGACTAGTAGCATTGTGTACATAGAATGCTTGGCTCTTGGGCTCATTTTGACAGGACTGAAACACAGATAAGAAGTTTGGAGGACTACATTCTGCAATTTATGGACCTTGATTCTGTTTAAGATCTTTCAATACCACATAACAAATCAATGTGATTTAGAAAACAACGTTGTTTCTGCCATTGACATAAGCCATATGTGAACTGCTAAGCTACCATGCAAGCCACAGCTATAAATTCTGGTCACTTGCAGGAGATTCCTTAATATTTGGGGGCTCGAAATAATTCAAGCCATTATCATCTTGAATGATGTCTCACTAAACTGCTGCCTAGTAATGAACACTAAAAGCAGATAGAGTTGTTCTTAAATAAATTTATCAGGTAATTCATTCAGAGTAATAGGACAGGAAGCTCTGTTTAAAGAACAGATTTTGGTATATTCAGCTCATTAAAGGCCCCTTTCACAGACACTATGAATGTAATCTACATATTCAAATATCTGACATAGATAAATGTTTGCTCCAGATAGTAGAGCAATTAATTACCAAAAAAAAGCAACTGAAATAAGTATGTCAACTTGTCTTTTTGCAGGAAACACAATGTGTTCTTCCTACTCTGTTAAACTCAGCCGGAATGTCTCTCGGAGAAGGAGCCAGAATGCTCATCGTTTTTGTTGGAAATAGTGTATGTGGTGAAAAGGATAGATGAAACGGTAAATTTGTCCAAAGGGTGAACATTTTTACACTCTGTTACCCTCAATTTACAGTGGATTCCTTAGTCAGTATGAATCTGATCTCACAGAAAAAGGAATCTAGCCCTAGCTCAGTTGGTTGAGCATGACCCCGTGCACTAAAAGTTCACCTGTTCAATTCTATCAGGCACATACCCAGATTGTGGGTTCTGTCCCCAGTTCGAGGCAACGGATCAAGCCTAAGATGTAGATCACTGGATAAAATTATTTATAACATAATTAGAAACACATACAAAATATTTATTAAGAAACACTGTGACGTGGCTCGTAGTGGCAAACTGTTAATGTGTGCTATGAACCGAACTTGTTATGGATTGAAAATAATAGGGAAGAATTTGACTGTTGGACAGTGGAGAATTTCCATGGAGTGGAATGTGCAGAAAAAGTCCAAGAGGGTTGAAGGTACACCCCATGGGTGGAAGGAAAGAAGCCAGACAGAGTAGTCATTAAGGTGAACACGAGGTCAACTCACCAATAAAGAGAAATTGAATGGAACCTGAGTGTGAAGTAATCGTTCTCTAGTTATAAATATGCTTGGCTAGGACGTAGGGGGTGAATTGGCAGGAAGAGGCTAACATTAATTTTGGTGGATGTGCTGTAAGATGTAGTCCTAAGGAGTTTAGAAAGTCGCTGTGCACTAGAGTGTAATGTATACAACGCAACCAATTAAAAATGAGGAAGTGGCACGTGATGACTTATACTATCATCTTGTTTTAAAAATGATTGGTCCTATGTTAGCATTGGGTTTTGGAATCAAAAGAGAAAATTGGAAAGCATGCTTGGTTCTTTCCCACCCAGAAGAAGAAAACATAAAGGGTGCTGAAGTTAGGATGGGAATTTTTCCAGAGCACAGAACAGGACGCAGGTCACAATCAGGGAAGGATTAAGTATAACTTTACTCTATGGCTACCGTGTAAAGCTCATTCTCTAAGGATTGTGTGCCTTCTTTCTTAATATCTCAAAGGATTATTTTAAATGAGATACTACTACAGACTGGGAGATACCATTAGAATAAAGGAACCAATCCTATGGTTAGGCAGGGCCTATAAAGTTAACTTTTACCTATTTATGCCTCTGGAAACGGAAAGAGAGATGGGTTCCTGAACTCAGCTTTCCAGCCTTATCTGACCATTTTCTAAGCGTGAGAGTGATATAATATCACCCACCAGAGAACGGTACTTGCAAAACCTGCTTCAGGGCTGGGAGAGGGGTTGACGTGCACTTTGCTCAACAGGTAGGTCTGCATGCTCCGTGACAGGTGGGAAGAGGACTTTCTAGAGGGACAAAACTGTGCAGAGAAAGTTAAATAGCTGCTTACGTATGTTTCCTCTCCCTCCTTTCCTTCTGGAAAGAGAAGTGCCTATAACTTCCAAGAAATTGTCAGGAAAGGACTTAAAGCTACTAACAGTAAAACTCCCAGGTCCTCCCTTGCCTCTTCAGTCTACTTTAACTAAACTGACCAATATTTCTCACATGAACAGCTGAGGAAATGTGATTAATACCAATATCATTACGGTTTTACCTTCTTGTTGAATTTTAACGTATCTTCTAAACAAGTGAGACAAGGTGGAGAGAGCTTCTGCTTCCATCATCCTACACCTAACTGGAGGTCTCAGGATCCCCTTGTCTTCAACTTCCCTCACAGAAGTTCAGGCCAGGGACATCAGGGTGGATCTGTTGCCTTTACAACATCCATGAAATCTCTAATGTACTGTAGCACCAATGAAATCTCAAAAACTAAATGGTGTGGAACTCAATTTATCTGCCTCGGAGGGATTAAGAGCAGAGTTCAGGCTGCCAGGATCCAGGGCTCTGGTTCCGTGGAGTCTAGGTACTAAAGACCTGGGGCCGAGCTGTCCCCCCCGGCTATAATTATGCAAGTCATGTATGGCAGAAAAATGCTATAATTAAAGTCACAAAATGTTTTTTATCATAATTTTCTTTTATAGCTATATAACTTTGTGGGGAAAGAAAGGCTCTGGTTTGTCTGAAATTTTCTTCTCTGGCATTACACATTTCTTTAAAAAGCCTCGGGTAAATAGTGGGTCAACTCCTTTGGAACTGAGAATGTATGAAAGAAAATTACAAAATAATTAGAAGAGAGTATTTCTTTTACTTTCAAGTTGAACTCTGTATCACCAAAGTGTCTCACAATTCCAGTATAAAAGATTTCCCCTTCTTAGGTAAGTTCTCTTAAAAAGTTACTGTTAAAGTTTTATCGTTATTAAACTATTTTAACTTTAAAAAAGGTATTTAGTTATTTTAAAAGAAAATGTGGACTGAAGGAAGTGACTCATAAACAACCTGAGACCTTTCCTGCAGGGAAGCAGTCTTCCTTGCATTCTTTCAATTATTTCATGATCCCAAAGTTGATATGTGTAGGGTCATTGTTTCCCCTGTGACACCTGCAATTGCAACGATATCTTACTCATAGTAGGTCCTCGACAAATGTTATTGATCCCCAAATCCAGGAAGTTGCCTTCCTTTCCTGAAATTGCTTATCATTAGACCTTAACTGCAATTTTAATAAACTACTAACACTCATGGATCTGAAAATACAAACTTAGATTTACATGGGAAATACTAGACTGGGATTTTTTTCCATTAATTTGGTATGCAATAATCAAGCAAATAAAACCACATAACTTATCAATAAGAAAAATTGTAATGGTTGATATAACTGTAAATAACTGTTGGCCATTGGTCTAATGGAAGAACACAGTCAGGTGAGCAATCCGAGCTGACAGATCCTCTTAGGGAAGCTTGGAGGGAAGCTTCAAATCAAGTGATTGTGTTTTTATCCTGACGTTTGACTAACATGGAATCTGCTCCTCTGGGGATCCACTCCAGGGTAAGTAATAACATCCTACAAAAAGGACACCACACAGGAAGCTCAATAAAGTCATTTAGTTTCTGCCACTTTTTCCTTCACATTTTACCCTATGCTTGGAGTGTCATTGTGGAGCAGATTCACATAAAATTTCCTTCTTTTGCTTTTCCCCAAAGGACTGCAAGTGGTTAAATTTTCAAGTTTAAAAAAACTCTTGTTAGAAGCTACAGTGAAACTTACAATCAATATGGCACCCAAACACATTATAGTCAATAACTTTTGCTTGAGGAGTCACATAGTGCATATAAGTGGTTGGTTGTGATTGGAATGTAGATATTTATGCAAGATTTATATATATATATATATATATATATATATATATATATATATATATATATATAAGCCTATCTGAGCATTACAACCAGATGACCAGCCAGTAGCTATGATGCTCACTGACCATCAGGGGGCAGATGCTCAATGCAAGAGCTTCCCCCTGGTGGTCAGTGCACTCCCACAGCCAACTTCCCACGGCCAGTCAACCTCCTGTAGTCCCTCAGCCCAACTGGACCCCATCAGCTCCGATCGCCAGCCAGGCCGAGGGACTCCCACCCCTGCACAAATTTGTGCACTGGGCCTCTAGTAAGAGATAAGAGTATTGTGTCCTAGATTTGGATATTCATCAAAGTGAAAGTGTTTTTCTTTTCCTGACCCTTTGTAAAATGGTGGGAAGAACATTTTACAATCCTATGTCAAATTAAAAAGAATATCTTAAAGGTTTTTACTTATTATTAGTATAGTTAATAATCATAGAAGTTGTATGAAATTAAAAATATTTTTATCAATAAAATTAAACTATGCTCCAAAATCTTTTGGCCACCCCTCAAATATAACAAAGAAAATTTGTTCATTTTAGTGTGTTCATAAAAACAGAAATTTAATTCATCCCATAGAAATATGAACACATTTTAAATACAATATTTCAACTTGTGCTTAGATCAGTATGCCACAGATAAGCAATATATGAAATGAGAATGAATCAATAAAGTGGAGAATACAGCCACCAAGAAGACAGATGACATATCTATCTGGTTCTTCTCTCCATTCTCAACAGAACAATGTCTAGTTACAGATTAGCTCTCCATAAAGTATTTATGAAACAAAAGAATACTCTATAAACAAATAGGATTTTCACTTGGAAAAAGGAGCAAAATGAAGGAAGCTAAAAATTGGTAAGACCCTCTCTCAATATTAAATTATTCCAGCAGTTACTAAAGCTAATACCTGGAATCCAGAACTAATCTGCATTTGAGTGTGTATGTGATGTCAGTCAGGTTGATTGTGACCAGTCACAATTTCTCATCCTTTTCTCATGGGCAGAGAAAATGTTAATTCATTTTGAATTATGTTGTTCTCCTCATAACACACACACACACACACACACACACACACACACACACACACTGGTTGTGATATCAATTAATTTACAAAATAAGTGAAGGCCAAAGGAGGGAGAGACAGGTATGAATGGAGTTGGGCAGTAATGTCAACATTAAAAATTCTTAATTAAAAAATACCAAAAATATTCTCTAGTCCTAAATACATAACAAGCATGTCAAACTCTCAAATGCCTGGTTTATTTGGCCCGTGTTAGCCTTTGAGTTTGACATGCTTGCTCTAGAGGAACTTCTCCATTAGTCTGTTTTCCTTTCTAACATAGCTTCTCAAATACCTGTCTATACTCACTCTCCAGTTTCTCACCTCCAAACCTAGACCAACTCCAGTCAGATGTTCATGCCCACACCTCCATAGAAACTATTCTTTTAAAAATATTCATTGATGTTCTTCTTGTGAAAGCAAATGATCAAATTTCAATGTTCATTTTACCTGATCTCTTAGCAGCATTGACCCCACATTTTCAAACACTTCTTTCCCAAGGGCTCATAGTCCCCCTGGTTTACCTCCTGCCTCACTGGCTACTCCTTCTTAGTCTCATTTGCTGGCTCCTCCTCATTGGAGACACCTGTCTGGCATTAAGTGGTCATGCCCAGTGAACAAACAAATCCTCTCCAGCTCATTTACACACGCTCACCATCTGGGCCCTTTTGCTTAAACCTTGAACTGGACAAGTTTGTTCTGGCCTCAGAACATTTTTATTTGCCACCCTCTCTGCCTAGAACACTGGTCTTCGAAAGGCCCCATGGCGAGAGCCCCTCGCTTCATGTGCATGTCTACTTAAATATCACTATGGTGGAAAGAGCTGTTCTGACCTTTTTTTAAATAGCCCTTTTCTTCATGGTTGATGCTAGGGCCTAAATCTGATTTTTTTTTCTCTCTTCAGAATATCTATAATAATAAAAGGGTAATATGCTAATTAGACCAGATGAAGCCGGGGAGGTGAGGGAAGCCCAGGTCCCGGGTGCCAGAGGGAAGCCAGTGCCGGCAGCCAGGGGAAGGAAGGCCTGCTCTTGCACAAATTTCATGCATTGGGCCTCTAGTTTATTGACAATGACATGTCATACATTTATTTATCAATGTGTTTATTATCTCTCTCCCTGACTATAATGTCAGATATATGACATTAGAAACTCTACCCTTTTGTTCACCACCATTGTATTGGTGCCTAGGTCAGTGTGTAGCATATTACAGTGCTCAATACATATTTGTTGAATGAATGAATGAATGAATGAATGAATGAATGGAGAAGAGTAACACCACATTTAAGATTCAATATTAATGTATTCCATGTTTTGGTTTGCCACTGCTCTACCTTGATTTATATATTCAATATAAATATTTTGATGTCTACCACCTACTGTGGCAATTTCCTGAGCAATGTAATGTGTGTGTGTGTGTGTGTGTGTGTGTGTGTGTGTGGTGTGTACAGTGTGTCACATGTGCATATGCATAAATGTTGGGAGGGAAGGTGTATTCCAACATTACAGACCTTAAAGAACTTACAGTTTACATGTATAAAATTTAAGTACAATACAAAGCAGTATATGGTAAAAGCAACAGACATATTTGTTTATTTGTTCATTCATTCAGTCAATATTTGTTGAGCATCTCCAAAGAGCCCTCACTAAGAAAGGCAAGAAAGAATGAGAGGAAATTAAAAAAACAAACAAAAAAAACAAAACAAAAGGGATTACATGGCAGTATTTTAGATATATTTAAAACTTGTGTAAGTGGCAGGTTGAACTTAAGAGAGTTAATAATAGATAAGGAGGAGGATTTCACTGCATTTAAAAAAAATGAGTAAGGAGTAAAAATGTAATGACTGACATTTTTAAGCCAAAGCACCTGAAAAAGTGCAGGCAGCGAAATACCCCATGTAAAGAAGCCGTTTGCCTCAGCCACTCCCTAGAGGAGAAAGATATTTTTGTTCTGAACACATAGTCTAGCAAAGACACAGACTCCAGAAAATTTATTTCAGGCATGAGAGGGAAAAAGCCAAATACCAAAAAAATATGTTCCAGACTATGAAGATCAGATCAAATCATATTTTTATGAAATACTATGTGAGAGCATCCTGCATAGCTTTTCATCCTAAAGTTTTTAAAACCAAACTGGCCAAGTTTTCATAGGGAATCATTGCCCTGTTTTGAATCTGTAATGGTTGATATTATAGAATTGTCAAAAGAAGTTAACTTCAATTTTTGGCCATTTTCATTCTTATGCATTTTAAGAATCACTCAGTGGGAATATCTGACATCAACTTTGAAAGCCTTTCCACTTTAAGGAAAGTGTGAGCTGTCTTAGAAATCCACACGGCTTATTATTTGTGACTGTAATAGAAATGCTATGTTCAGTACTTTCTTTTTTTCACAAGGAATGTTTGTTGGTTATTTAGTTGGGTTGTTTGATTGGTTGGCTGGTTGAAGTGCTGGATAAGTTTTCTGAGAAATTACCACATAGGACTGAAGCTTTTAGATCATGTTAGTGTTTTAAAAAAAATAACAGACAATTATCAAGACAAAGGTTTGGTTCAGAATTAATTAAAACATTCTGAGGGGGGGAATGTAAGGAAATAATGTGGCTCATTTTCAAGTCTATGGACAAATTAAATGCCTGTTTTTAAACTCTAAGATATTGTTCAACTTGGCCTTTGGCTCTTCCTAACTCACCTGAGCACTGGTGTCACTGTGCCATTTTGCCGTGATCTCTGCCATCCTTGTGCTATCAGAAAACAACTTGTCATTTTCATTAACTACAACAAAGAACAGTGTGTCTCTGCAGTGGGAAAGGTTCAGGAAGTGCTGGCCCTAACAGATACAAAGAGTGGGCTCAGAAGCAGAACACCTATAAATCCCCTTTTTATTAGCCTGGTTTACATCCTGCCCAACTCTTTCCTCACCCCACAGAGAAAATCCCCGTTTACACATACAGCCTCCCTGGGATGGCGGAGAAATATGAATTGTGATCTATTAAAAGAACTGCAGTCATATGTGGAGAAAGGAAGCTTAATATGACCTGGGAGGACTGTACATCTCCTAATCCAAATTCCTCTTAAGAGCTCTACCATCCTCAATCCAAGGAAGTCAAATAGGAACCTTCTGTGAGAATTACTTACTTTAAAAAAGTTCTCTACTTAATAAAAGCAATGAAGCTGGCAGTTGGAGTATGACTGACATTCTTATTTTAAATGAAGATGGACTAGCATGACTACATGAAGGTAGCTCTATAATGAATCTGGGCTTTTGAAACTTAGATGCTGAGTGTGTTTTTTTTTTTAAATACATGTTTTGTTATGTAACAAACATGCTTATTCATATGGATTCTATTCAATAGGAGACTGAAGTTAAATGACCTTTCAAAGTAATCTAATGGAAAATATATGTGTAATGCAAAAAAAAGTGTAGAAGTCAAAGTAATCTATCTGATCTGTTACTTGAGATAAGGATTCTGACACTGAGCTGTAAAAATAGGAGGCTCCTAAAGATGCGTTTGGTGAAATTCAAGTAAGATATCACAAATATATGATGCAACTCTGTCTTTAGTAGCTTATTTCTTGTTTCAGGCAGACTGTGTTGACTGAACCACTTTATAGACACAGGGAGCAGGGCACAGGAATCTGAAGATGTTCCTAAAGGTATTTTTCTAGAGTCTTGCTTTGAAGAGCTTTAAAGAAAATGGTAAGCGGTCACCTTACAAGGTTAGTTTATATTTGGTGTGACTGTTAGACAAGGGGCTTAGAGTATTTCACCTTATGAAATCTCTTCCAGCTCTTAGCATTGTATTTATTTCATTAATGAATACTGGTATATAGCCTGCCTTGTTCCCCAAAGCATTTGCGGTTGCTTATAAAAATCCATATGGTAAAATAAAACTTTTTAAATTAGGGAAATCAGGGAATAGAGAAAATGAGGCTCATATATTATGAAGAGGCCAGAGAGTAAAAACTCAGAAATAAATATTCACATTTCTGCAAAAGAATTAAAGGTGGGCCATAAATTCAGTACTGAATCCTCTCTCAGACAAACTGAAGTGAGAAATATGATCAGTTATAAAATTATCATCATGCATGAGATAAAAACCTACCAGCTGTTCCAGAGAAACACACGTTTTTCTCATTTAAAACCTGCACAAACTCTCCCTCAGTTACTCATAGAGGGGACACTGAGCAACTTTGGGGACATCACCTCAACAGCTTATACTAGTAGAAGGCTCCACATCATGGCTGTCCCACCATGCTCAAAGGGGGATTGATGCCAAAACACAATTTAATAAATGCAGTTCAAAAGGATTGCCAAACCATACACTCCATGCACACAGCTTTGTGTTTGCCTAACTTTATCCAGGGATACATTTTTTTTTATGCTATTTAGCTCACTGGGTGGACCGCTCCAGGCAATCTTTTTTCATATTACTTCTCAAAAAACAAGTTTTGGTTAAGAGTTGGGTCGCCAAGGTTATACTCTCTGCCAGTCCCCTGGAGTGTAAGGAGCTCATACGACTAATCCTGATTGACAGTTCGGTTGGAAACCTACAAGATACTGGGTCTGAATCATTTCCCACTCCAACTCCACTGGAAAGCGACAAAGGCAATATCTTCAGGTAGGGCCAAGACTATTTTAGAAGACAATTATAATACAGTACACATGACATTAGAATTTAAACTCCTCAAAAGCAAGGTCTTTATGTTCTGTACTGCTGTCTCCTCAGCGGCTAGAAACAGTGTCTGGCATATAGCAGACAGTCGGCAAGACCTTTTTTTTTTGGGGGGGGGGGGTAATAATTTAATTGGCTAGTAACACATAATACTCCTAAGAGTCATTTGTGATTAATAACTGATGTTTTGCTAATCACAAAGCATACATTTCCATTTAATAAATAGTATATGAAACATCTTCATTGTCTATAGACAATGCTTTATAAATATTTGGACTCTAGGTTGCCTTATGTTAAATTGGATATCATACAGGGACCCATGATCCATAGGTTAGGAAGCACTTGATAACAGGTTTTTTTTTTTTAATATTAGTTTGAGCATGAAATTTGTCTCAGAGGATATTTCAAATTGCCCACCAGAGTTGTAAAAAAAAGTGTAGTCATGTTCATGGGATATGAAGCCTGCAGAGCTACACTTCACCCAAGGCTCCACCATGGTCTAATTTAGGAGATGTACTTTGTTTCAGTAAGTCTCCAGAAAGCGTAATTACACCGAGTGGCCAGATTATTATGATCTCTGAACATATAATAATCTGGCTACTCAGATATATATTAGAGGCCCAGTGCATGAATTCGTGCATGGGTGGAGTCCACCCAGCCTGTCCAGGGGGAGAGAACATGGACAGTTGGCTGAACTGCCTGCTGGTTGAACTCCTGGTCGAGGGGACAATTTACATATTAGCCTTTTATTATATAGAATATACACTGAGTGGCCAGATTGTTATGCATTCAGAGATTATAATAATCTGGCTACTCAGTGTATATCTGCATCATCTAAGTGTTGTGAGGACAAATAAAACAATATATGTAAAGAGTTTCACACACAGTAGGAACTCTATAAAATTCTCCCTTCTTTCCAAGAGATGCTAGATGAATAATTTAATTTAATTCTTGAGACCATTCTTGGTTCTTTATAAGAAATCCATTACATTAACATATTTTTCTATTTCCTATAACAAGATAACTTAATGCTGGAACATTTGGAATCATTATCTGATCTGCCAGTGGATCTGTCGATCCTATGTCTTACAGCATCATTAAGACTCAGGTTCTAAATAAATTTAGTATCTGGATTTTTCATATGATGCTTATAAAGCTCACCCTATAAGCAATGCCCGAAAGCAAAGAAAGAATCAATAAAAGATGCTGATGATTTTCTATAGTTGTCACATTTTTCCAAAAATATACCAGTTAGTGACCTATGTCTGTATCAAACCAGAAGGACAAAGAGCTTCCTTAACACTTCCTTTGTGAAACAGTGATAATAAATATAATACAAATGAATGAGCATTGTTTTCTTTTAACTTAATATTTTGTTTAAGATTATCCAAAAGAAAGTTTAAATTATCAGTGACCCTTTCATGTATCTGTAAAGGAATTAAAGAAACCTATTTCATCCTTTTTGCAGGACAAATGGTATCTTCATTGTCATTGTTACTGATATTAATACAAATATTTCTGACAAGTAGAAAACCTTCTCGTAATTAAATTTCTGTTGTACTTTAATAACTGTTCCCTAAAGAAAGTCCCTGTTAACAGATTTCAAGCTGTGATGATAACATTTTCTTCCTATGCTATGAAAAGCTGTAATCTGTTTTCCTTCCTGGACTGCACTCAAAATAGTTGTAAGATTTAAGAAAACTGGAAAATATACTTCTTTTGTTTTGAAGTTTGGGTGAATTGTTCTAGAAAAACAATTTAGAATATCAATAGAATGAAGAACACTAGCACATCTTGTATAATAACTGGATTTAGAAACAAAAGTCTCAACAAATGTTACAGTCCAGAGGTGGGTGGGGTCATGGTTGGGGGTGTGTGTACAATAAAATGGAGTTTGTATGTGCTTTTAGACCCATAGCCTTTTAAATTAAGTTATAAATGTAACTTTTTAAAAATTAAATGTATTTGGGTGGAATTGATTAATAAAATTACATAGGTTTCAAATGCACAATTTTATAATACATTATCTATATATTGCATTGTGTGCTTACCACCCAATATCAAATCTTCAGTCGCCACATATTTGACACGCTTTACCCTTTACTACCTTCCAAACACCCCTTTTCCCTCTGGTAACCACCCTACATTTATCTGTATTTATGAGTTTTTATTTGTTTTTCTTATTTATTTGTTACTTTCAGTTCTACATCCCACATATGAGTAAAATTATATGGTTCTTGACTTTTTTCCATCTGACTTATTTCACTCAGCATGATAGTCTCAAGATCCATCCATGTTGTCACAAATAGCATTTTAAATATAATACAAACTCTGAAAATAATCTAATTGAACTCAACTTCTCCATTTTTTACTAAGTCCCTTAAACAAGAATAGCCCATCTTAGCTTAAATTTGAAATAATTAATGTAGTTGTGAAAATAAAATTTCAGCTTTTCCATATAATTACCTTTGTACCAACTCTGTATGACATAAAATTCCTCCACAACTAAGACTAAGTCTGAGGCAGATAAAAGTCCATTTTAAAAATTCTTACGTTTGTTATTCCCAAACACATATTTTGAGCTTTTTAGTGTTTTTGATCATTTTAAAGGAGCCTCTCAAACGAAACCACTTTCCTTCAATTCCAGCCAAATAACTGACTGCACTAAAAAGCAGGATTATAGTGTGTAAAACATTTATATAGAAAATCTGTTGTCCCCTCTGCACAAACCAATACTTAGGGAATATAGACGGGATAATAAAAAGTGCTGCCAAAATAACTAAAGCCATAGCAGTTTCATAAACTTTAGTCTTCATCAAGTGTTGCTAACCAAGACAAATACTCATTCCTCAGGATATATCAGCTGGCAAACCCTCACACCAACAGGGATGGCAATGAACACATTTCCCGACTCAAACAAAGCTGGAGGGGAAAGTCACTCACTGCTTCGGGGCAGATGGGCTTTTATTTAACAAATGAAACAGAGGGTTTCAAACAAGGTAGTAGGAATCATGGTATCAGAACAGCTTGTCATGACACTAGGAACAATTTAATGAAGGCTGTTGACTCTAAGCTATTAGTCTTTATCCCTTACTGCTCCTCAATAGAGATCTCATTTTTGGAACATTCTTTATTTCTATATGTTTTACAGCTATGTCAATGGAGAAGCCCTATTGCCCAGATGGAAATAACATGGTCTTGTTTCTTTTCTCAGTATTGGCAATTATTTCTTCTACTACATCTGTAAAACTAAATCATGGCCCCTGCAGTGATAAGCTATCAACTCACTGTGGACGTCAGGAAAATGAATCTCTAAACATTTGATGAAAGAAGGATTTATAGTTTATCACAAGCCACTTAAATGGCCAAGTGGTCAGATAATTCAGAGACTTCTGGTTTTCATTAATAGATAAAGTTATAAAACTTGCTCCCATTTCAAAGATGAATTGCCTATTTGTAATCCTTAAGCAAACAAAAATAACCTTGAAAGAGACTCAGAGGCTCAATAGACTTCAAATAGACCTGTTTGGGTTAATAGTACTTTAGGCTACAGATGTTTCCTTCAATGAAGGTAGAAAATTAATATCAAAGGAGGATCCTGATAAAGGTAAAAGTAAAACAAAAATAGGCACAGTCTTTGCCACAAATATGCAACAAACTAATTTTGCCACCATAATTAATAATTGATTTATCAAGAAAATATTTACGTGTACTCATCACTAATATTTTACTCTCCTATTCTGGGCATTTAGTGATTCTCTTCTGAAAGCAACAACTTAAATTCCCAATCTGCTAAGGCCATCAGAGTCATCTGTTGAGTCATCCTAAAGAAAGAGCTCAATGTGCCCCCAACAGTTCATTTCAATCAAAAATATCAACTCCTAAACTATCAAACTGAATTATGATCTAAGCCCAAAGACTCATTTCTGGTACTACATACTTCTTCCCTAGAGCTTTTAAAGAATAATTCCATGAGCAAGGATATCATCATCCCTAAGTACTGTAAAGAACTCACTTTCTCTAAAATTCTCCTTCCCACCCCCATCAACACTATACACACACACTCTCCTTAGTTGTTAGCCTTTAATAAATTGAAACGAATAAAAAAAAAGTGGGACGACTGATATTCATAGAATTCAATGGCAGAAAACTAATCTCTGAATGGCAGAATGAACCAATACAGTTGTTGGCAATCAAGAGTGCTAGTACAGCTTCATGCCAGTCCCATGAAAAGTATTTGTTTCCTGAGTGGTTTGTTTTATAAGAATGTGGAGCTCAAGTTTTTTTAATTACAGTTATACCAATTACAGTTATACCAATTACAATGTCATTTCAGGCTAATTGCTTAAGGTTTTGTTTTGTTTTAATATATTTTATTGGTTTTTTACAGAGAGGAAGAGAGAGGGATAGAGGGTTAGAAACATGGATGAGAGAGAAACATTGATCAGCTGCCTCCTGCTTACCCCCTACTGGGGATGTGCCCACAACCAAGGTACATGCCCTTGACCGGAATCGAACCTGGGACTTTTCAGTCCACAGGCCGACACTCAATCCACTGAGCCAAACTGGTTTTGGCTAATTGCTTAAGGTTTTGACCCTCATTTTTCTCATCAGGTGAACAGTTGGCAGCCAGCAGTCTGGGATTGTGAGAGGGATGTTCGACTGCCTGTTTAGACCCGATCCCACTGGTGGAATCAGAGCCTAAACAGGCAGTTGGACATCTCTTGAGAGGTCCCAGATTGGAGAGGGTGCAGGCTGGGCTGAGGGACACCCCCTCCCCCATGCACAAATGTCATGCACCGGGCCTACAGTCTTTTCATATGTCTCTTGGTTATCTGTATGTCCTTTTTTGAGAAATGAATATTCAGGTCCTCTGCCCAATTTTAATTACAATAGATAGAGATTTTTTGGTGTTGAATTGTGTGAATTCTTTATAAATTTTGGATATTAATCCCTAATTGGATGTATCATTGGCAAATATCTTCTTCCATTCAATAGGTTGATTTTTTGTTTATGGATGGTTTGCTTTACTGTGCAAAAACTCTTTAGTTTGATGTAATCCCATTTGTGTATTTTTCTTTTGTTTACCTTTCCCAAGGAGATATGTCAGAAAAATATATTTGTTATATGGTAATTGACCACATAGTAATGTGTTTACTTCTGTGTTCTCTATTCTCTTCCATTGATCTATATGCCTGTTTTTATGCCAATATCATGCTGTTTTGATTACTATAGCCTTATTGAAGTTTAATACCAGGTAGCATGATACCTAAAAAAAGACAAGCTTTACATCTCTCTGCATCGTGCTCCTTAGTATGAATGCTATTTGCGTGATAGAAGTCATAAGCAGTTTGAAGTATATATTTATGATGTTAAATATGCAGTCTTACATACACAAATCCTGTTACAAAGTGGGTATTCAAATGGAATATAATGTAACTAAAGTAAGAGAGTTAGGAAAATAAAGCTATAGGGAAGAAAATATTAATGAATTAAAATAAATGCCTGAAGTCCTCTAAACTTTTTAGAAGTGGCCATGGATTTGGCTCTGAGTTTTCTAGTAGCCAATACAAAGAAGCTAATGTCATTATAGAAACACACTAGATGCTGAGGATAGGAAAGGTGTTATTAAAAAAAAACAACAACACTAGTGATTACTATAAATCTGCTATTACATTGAATTCTGATGATAAACTGTAAAATTATCTAAATAATATAACAGGTATTTACCCAGGAATGAATGAGACAGTGTTTGGGAAAAGATGAGACACTCTACTATGGAATTTGATAAAGCAACTTATTTCTCAGCATTGTTAATTAGTATATATGTAAAACTAATATTAAAATGATTGTATTGCACTGAAGTATTTTGATCATATGTTTTGTTATTTCTTAATATTGATGTCTAATTCTTAACTCATATTTTATTCACTTAATCAAAAAATTGAAGATTTCTAACATTTTTCTCAGGGATACCATATTATGTTCTTCAGAAAGCACTTTCTATAATAGCAACTTACAAATAGTGAGTGATTTAGAGATTTCCTCGGGAGAAAACTGTTCTTTTTATAAAAAGTGATCTTTATTGTTGAAAATATTACAGCTGTCCCATGCCTTCACCACACTGTTGTCTGTGTCCATGGGATATGCATCTATACATATAAGTTCTCTGGTTAATCTCTCCTCACCCACTCACCCCGCCTTCCCTCTGAGATTCCATGCTTCTGTTCTTAAATTTCCAATCTCTCCTCTCTATCTCCAGCTTCAAGTCAAAAGTGGGGCCTAAAATCTAAATTTCAATCTGCTGATGTATAAATGTTGAAGATGGTTACTATAGCATTTAGGAATCCTATTGGCTTTACAATATCAAACAATATAATCAATATATTATAGCCACTTTATAATAACATCATGACTTAGCATTAAACAAATTTTTTTAATAATGTGCATAAAAAGAACTGAGCTTAAAAAAGCAAACTGTATATTCTGAGGGTTTCATATATACTGTGTATATATATATAACTGAAAATATTTTTCTCTGTTTAGGAAGTAGAAAAAGAATGAGGTAAATTTATTTTCCCATGTCATTTTAAATTTAAAATCGCATGAGTCACTATATATGAGTGGCTTCAACTGAATTCTCTATGCTACCTTAAGTAGAACATAGCATTGGAGATGTTTACTGAGAATTCGTCTTTTCATCATACAGCTCCTTTTTTAATGCTTGTTTAGGTTTTGACCAATCAGGATAACTTAAGGACATCTCAAAATAGAGATACTGTTCCTTGATCTTTTACTGCCGAAATCTCCTTTTATTTACTTATTTTGAGTGAGGGCTTTGGAGAAAAGGACTAATCATTGCTAATGAATTTGGTGCTGGTGAAAAATGCCAGATGGGCAGTCACAGAGACTGAAGTCCTTTTATTCACAGGCAAAGGCAGAACATTTTCCCCGGTACTCTGCTTCAGATGCAACCTGGACTACAAAGTTATCTCGCATTCTCAGACCTGTACAATCTCTTCTTCATTCATCAGCATTTTCACATTTCATCAAGTATCGTTTCTGATAGGCATATTCCAGCTACACAGAAATCACCATTTTTCATGACTCAATTCTCAGACAGTTTTGCAAAAACAGGGGTTTCACACCAACAATGTCTTTTAGCAGGAAGGTTATACAATGTTGGAGGAAAATTAATTTGGGGAAAACAAAATAATATGATGATCTTTTTTGGTTCTCTCAGTCATCTAATTTAGAATAGTTTTATGCCAAACCAGTAAATGCTTTCATTTGTATTGAGCCAAACTGCCCACCTTAGGGCAATTCCTGATTTAAAAATATATATTGGCTCATGATGATGCCAAAAGAAATGTTCAGCTGGAGTGAAATTACAATGAAGATACCACAATTAATTTGTAATAGTTATTTCCTCAGAATAATTAACATTTTAATTGTTTTTATAAGGTGCTACCCTCAAAATTATAAAGACAGGTTTTTATTTTCAAAAGGAACTAAAACAGGCTTTTATTTTCTTTTTTCTTTTTTTTTTTTAATATTTTATTGATTTTATACAGAGAGGAAGGGAGAGAGATATAGAGGTAGAAACATCGATGAGAGAGAGTCATCAATCAGCTGCCTCCTGCACACCCCCCACCGGGGATATGCCCGCAACCAAGGCACATGCCCCTGACCAGAATCGAACCCGGGACCCCTCAGTCCCCAAGCCGACGCTCTATCCATTGAGCCAAACCGGTCCCGGCCAGGCTTTTATTTTCAAAATGATTAAGATAACTTGTCTGAGGTCACCCAGATAATAAACAGAATCATCATAAACCCTGAGTTTATGTGAACATAAAGCCATACTATTTCTCTACTATCGAATCTATGTCTCCAGATGAGACGTCTAGCTTCATGTGTCTAACTGACTCGGAAATATTTTAACCTTATTGCCAGTATGTCCAAAATTGAATTTTAGGACCTAGCTGCTTTGGTTAAGTGGAGAGCATTGGCCTGCACACTGAAGGATCCCGGGTTCGATTCCAGTCAAGGGCACATGTCCCGGTTGCGGGCTTGATCCTCCGTGGTGGGTGGGAGGGGGGGCATGCAGGAGGCAGCCAATCAATGATTCTCTCTCATTATTGATGTTTCTATCTCCCTTCTCCCTTCCTCTCTGAAATCAATAAAAATATTTATTTAAAAAAACTGAATTTTAGTATTCATATACTAACCCAGCTCCCATTTTGTTATTTGTATCACTGCTAAAAATTCTTTTTGGAGTCACATTTAATTTTTCTATCATTTACTTCCCCAATATTCAGGTAATCTGTTTTATTTTTTTTCTTTCATATTCCTTTTAGTTTTTAGCAATAATGGGAAATTTTTAAGACATACAAGAAAAATTTTAAATCACATACCTCTTTGGATACTCCAATGTCAAAACATATGGGAATCAAGACTGGGAGGGCATACTCTAAAATGAAAATTTTTATATTTGAGTAGAACAATTATAAGTGCTATTTCTCCTCCCCCCCCCCCAAAAAAAAAAAAAACTCTAATACTGTATCACTGTAAATATATGGAAAATGCCAAATGGTGTCACAGAATGTCAGCACTTGTCTCCTATTGCCACTACCTTCTCAGGCCCTTGTCCTTCAAGTTCACCCCTGCATTCCTGCTCCTGGCCATTTTGCAAAACTTTAGGCAGTTAATTTTTAAACAAAACTTTTTAATAATAGCTCCTATTCTTATAATAACAAAGGAAAGAAAAAGAAAGACTAAGGGACACAGATAACAGTATAGTGATTGCCAGAGGGGAAAGGGGTGGGGAAAATACCAGAGAATAAAGGAGGGATAAATGGTGAGGAAAGGAGACTTGACTTGAGATGGTAAACACACAATACAGAGTGCAGATGATGTATTGAGGAATTGTATATTTGAAACCTGTATACTTTTGTTAACCAATGTCATCCTAATAACCTCAATTCAATTTAAATAATTCTAAAAAAGTATAGTTCCTATCTAAAAAAAACTTCAGCAAGTTGTTCCAAGTCTAAAACACTGCTAGGAAACAAAGACTGTTTCCAGTATCTCATCTCTAAAATAATTGCTTCACTCCTGCTATCATATTCTCTCTCTCTTTTTTTAATCTTTATTGTTCAAATTATTACAGATGTCCCTCCTCTTTCCCCCCATAGCTCCCATCCACCCAATTTCCACCCCACCCCAGGCCCCTGCCACCCTACTGTCACATCCTTACTTCCATCCTTTGTTTACGTCTGAAAAGTAGCCACCACCTCTCTTTATTATTATTATTATTATTATTATTATTATTTTAAAATATTTTATTGATTTTTTACAGAGAGGAAGAGAGAGAGGGATAGAGAGTTAGAAACATCGATGAGAGAGAATCATTGATCAACTGCCTCTTGCACACCCCCTACTGGGGATGTGCCCGCAACCCAGGTACAGGCCCTTGACCGGAATCGAACCCGGGACCTTTCAGTCCGCAGGCTGATGCTCTACCCACTGAGCCAAACCGGTTTCGGCCACCACGTCACTTTAAATAATACCTTTTTCTGACCATTTAGGTAACATGCCAGTTCCTTCATAAACCCTTTCCTAAGCTTTCCTTTCTGCTTCCTTCATGTCTTGGGAATAAAGTAGGTTCCATATCTTTTCAAACTTGTTTACTTAAGGCTGTCTTATATTAGTCTGTGTGTGTGTGTGTGTGTGTGTGTGTGTGTGTTTTCTTGAGACCAACAAGTGGGTTTTATCGCCCTTTCCTGAACAGGATTAACAAACTGATTGATATATTGACTGGACTTATTCTGCCGTCTACAGCAGACATTTATTTTAAGAAATGAAGAGGTGACTTTTCAAAGATTTCATGAATTTCCCCTTGATTCAAATATTAGCATATTAGAAAATTTAAGATGCCCAAGATAATCTTGATAGGTTAGGTTTTGAATTCATAAACATTACAGTAATTTCCTATCCAGACAATGCCATTGTTAAATAAATTAGTATATTTATATTTTAAATTGCTACTCAAAACCTCAGTAATTTAGCTGGTGTTTGGGTGTTGTTGAAACTAAATCTGAAATCCTATTATTAAATTTTACCAGAATTATGAACTATTGGAAATCTTATTTTGCCATTTAAAGTAATTGTTAAAAATATTCTCTGCATAATAAAGGAAAATACTACTCATATATTTAGTTCTACCGATTATTTCAAACTATTGATGTAACAAATTTTCAAAATGTATGGTTAAATATTAGCACTACCTACATATCTTTCAAGGTTTGCAAAATTATAAAAAAAGGAAATGAGCATATGAAAATACAAAAATATGAAAAATAAGCAAAAACAGCTCAAATGTTTCACAAATGTTACAAGAAGCATTCAAAAATTTATTATTTATTACCTGATTCTATATGGTGGATTACACAAATTTTAATAAAATGATATTTAAAACATTGACATAAAGGCTGTAAAATGCCTAACATTTATACAAGCAGATAGTTTATACCTGATTCTATTGTTAATAGGTATGTGCCTTGGACAAGTTAATTAACATCACTAAATTTCTAGTCTCTTTGAAAAAAGAAATAATCTTTGTAACTTTGATGAAAATTAAATGTGACAGTATGTGTGAAGTCTGTAGAATAGTATATTGATGCATATGAGTCATTGATATTTTTATTGTATGAACTGGATCAAGGAGATTCTGAAATAACCAATGACCCAGGATTGGGGTTGGCTTTTACTGCCTCAATCTTCCCTTTCAGATATTTTTATACACTTCTCTGACCTTGTTAGACTCTGGATGCTTACAGTAGGCCCTACAAAAAGTGTGAGTGTTATTTCTAAGTGTTAAAAAGATGGCCTCTGTGTCCAGATTATCCTTCTTCCTGGTTGGTATGGCTAATTCACCTCCTTGTTTGTTGTTATGGCTTTCTCACTTCTTCCTTACCAGCCTCTGGGCTCTCAGTCCTCAGTGCTTAACTCAATTGTTTCCTCAAACTCTATTGGTTTATTTCTATTTGTTTGTTTCTCTCCAATGTGATAATGTATCTCCCTGTAGCCCTACTTGGATTCCTTTAGAAGTGAGACCCAACTTGACATTTAGCCACCAACTACCAAGTTTTACGATCTGCACTGCAGTTTACTACTTAAGAGACCAGCTCACTATAATTTAGAGCTCCTTTCCTCTCTTATCTCTCATGGAATGGCTGCAGGGATTAAAGGTAAAAGGAGAGTGGCCAGATTCTGTAGGTATCCAGGAAGACACCTACTTGTGACTCATCTCTTAGGGGTAGAATCATTCTTGTCTCTGTTTTATTCGAAATATGCATAATCAGATAAGAACTATCTCTCTTCAAGGAATAGAAATAGATAGAATGACCTAAATCACTATGCAGTGAATGGTAGATTCACCTAGGGAGAGTTTATAAAATGCTTCTGCTTGCTCCTAACCCAAAACAACTAAATGGGGATCTGTTAAACCAATGCCCTAAAAGAAGGTGGGGTGTACGCATGCATTTGCTCACTGGAGCTTTCCTTCATTCTTATTGACATGGCCACCTGCCTGGCTTCCATTTGAGCGGGCTTGGATTTCGGGTCCTTGGTATCATAATAGATTTAAAAGTTTCTGGGCAATGCCATTATGTATGTATGTTTTCCTGGCTAGGAGGAAAACTCCTTGGCAATGGCTGTAGACAACAGGTAACATAAAACTCTGCAAGTTTGATTGACTTCTATTTCAAAACAAAAGTGACTCAAGAAAATGTATTTTGAAAGATTAATTTAGCCCATGGTTTGTTTTTCGTGATAACAAAAACCTTGTCTGAGAATTGCTGTGGAACTTTTGTGAGTCCCTCTGACCATTTTGAAACTTCAGTAAAAGTAGGAACGAAACCACTTGTTTACCCGAGTGATAAAACAAGCAATCTTCTCCTGGAGTTTCTAGATAGTCTTTCTTTAAACAACCTAATGGTTTCTTTAAGGTGCAATTTAAGGAAGTGATATCAATTCATGTTACTTGAGCTGTGTTTACATTAAGACTAAGTTTCCTTTCTTACGTATTTTAAACATAGTAGGTTCAACGATGCTCAGTGCATCCAGACACTCCATAAATACTTTTTGATAATGATAGTGGAGAAGTTGGTTTTAACATGGGTGTTCTTTCTTTTTAACTTGCACTGAATGTTCCACTGAAGTTGAGACCACAGGATGTCTGTCAGGGTTTTGTTTTTTTCCCCCCCCTTTTAAATTTACATAATATGGTTGTTATTTAAGTCTATGTCTTGTCTTCCTTTTCTTAATGCAAAATATAATTTAAGACTGCATATTCTTAAACCAAGCTGGGATCCTCTATCAGTAAAACAGGTAACACAGTGATACTTCACCAGGGCCTCTTATGCTCTATGCCTTGTTTTTCTTTGCCTCACTCCCCGGATATTCCTAAATAGTTGTTCTTCTGGTTAGAGACAGTATTCCCACAGGTAGTGCTATGAAGTTGAGGTTTCAGGTCAGAGGTCCATGGGCTTGCTTTCATGTAAGAGCTCTAACTGTAACCCAATGCATCCTTTTCCCTGAGCAAAGCATTTGTCTTCTCAGCATGAGTTGTCTACATGCAGAGCAGAGTAGGACCCTGCTGACTGCTTGAGATGCAATATTTGGAGAGTTCAAACTCACCCTTGAGGTTTAATTGGGTTACAGTTGATGAGACAACTGTTGAACCGCTGCTAGCACCTCCATATACTTAGAAAATACTTAATTGTCTTAAGTTCCCAAAAAGGAGATCTCAAATGTCTTATTTGGCTACAGATGGCATGCAAGAATGAGTCCTGCACAGCTTAGTTGTTGTGGTGGCTTCCCTATAAAACAGAGAATAGCCCAGAACACTGCACAGACCACTTCCAATCAAAGAGCCCGAGCTTTAAAAGTTAACTTTACTGCCTGATTCTGAACTTTTCATTTTCTCTGCCAGACAGGTTCAAAAAGAATGTCTGTTTTTGTTTCATCAAGCTTAATCCATACATAACATCCTTTCCCACTATTTACTAGACTCCAGCTATCAAATGAAGATATGATGTCTGTGTTTGGGTTAGTGACTTTAAATTCTAATGACCATGATGTAATCACTGTAATCAAGAAAAGCTTCTCTGTCTTTAGATTTAGGTTCTCTGCCATTGGCCTGACACACTTTAGAGCCTTTTCATTAAGCTAAACCACAATTTTGCCTAATTGTGATTATCAGTGATCCTGCTTTACACAGTCTTATGGCCCCAAACTAAAGCTTATTCCAATGGTTTTTGTTGTGGTAGTGGTTGTTTTTCTGGCAAACTAGTTTACAAATATTTGGATAAGAATATTTTATCAGCAGTATATATTTTACTATACACTAATGTGTTTGTGCATATGAGTGTGTTTTTTTTTAAATTGTGCATTTTTATAATTATATCTCAAGCAGAGATTCTCCTATTCCCAAGTAAATGTTTAGAGAAATTTGGAAGTTTAGAAAGAATTAAGATGAAAATTGTAATGAGTATACACATGAATGTAAAATGTTTTCCCTCAATCTTCACTTCTTTGTGTTTTTTAAACACTAAAAGTTTTTATAAATAAAATGGAAATCATGCAGCTTCTCTACTATGAGAAAGTCTAGTTCTTGGAAATACAACCCCACTATGTCCCTACTCTAGGCACCAACTTTTAGTTGTTCACTAAAAAAGAATCGTTAAGACCCTGTTTCTCTCTTTTCCAGGGAAAAATACTTAATAATGAATTTGGAAATCAAGGACCACTAAATATATAATTTTGGTACAAATAACCATTGCAGTTGATAAAATTTTGCTACTCAAACCCACTGAAAGCCTGCTTTATCAAAGATACTCTGGGTGAACATTAACATGTAGCTCCTTTCCTGACATGTCCTAAATCTATGAAAATCTTCTGAATTTGGATGGCCCTATGCTTATTTTGCACATAGGGAATACATTTATTGGTCTTTTGGGTTGCAAGGTGAGTAGACTTAATGAGGAAGGAGAAAATGATTTAGTTGCTCAGCAACAAGTTGGCAAGGACCAGAGATTTTTCTACAACAACCTGATAAGCTTTCAATAGAATCCTGGGAAAGTGATAGAGAGGAAGCATTCTCTAATTCCTTGTGCCTCTTTTTTCCACTTCTTTAAAACTGAGGGTAGTGGTCTATTCCAATAGAAACATTAATGTTTTTTTAAAATATATTTTATTGATTTTTCACAGAGAGGAAGAGAGAGATAGAGAGTTAGAAACATCGATGAGAGAGAATCATTGATCAGCTGCCTCTTGCACACCCCCTACTGGGGATGTGCCCGCAACCAAGGTACATGCCCTTGCCCGAAATCAAACCCGGGACCTTTCAGTCAGCAGGCCGACGCTCTCTCCACTGAGCCAAACCGGTCCCGGCCATTAATGGTTTTTGCTTTGCAGTATGTAAATATTACTATGGGAGACTCTAAACCTTCCAGTTCCTGGTGATGCCATTACTACTTGGCCTCATTAATGGCAGAAGTATAGATGGATGGTCATCATTAACCTCCACAGGACACCATCTAGCAAGGCTAATTAATTGACCTAGATTAATTAATCACTAGGTTGGTTGAAATAAATAGATTATCATGTGTACTTAGTAAGTACCATAATCTTTTGGTATATGCTAATTCATTTTCAGCAATTAAAGTAATTCATGAAAACTAACGTTAAACAGACAGCAGGATTAATTCAGTTTATTTAAGCAAAAGTTTTTTAGACCTTATTTCATATAGGCTTTATTTTATTTTTTATTTTTTTAAAATATGTTTTATTGACTTTATACAGAGAGGAAGGAGAGAGATAGAGTTAGAACATTGATGAGAGAGAAACATTGATCAGCTGTCTCCTGCACACCCCCTACTGGGATGTGCTCGCAACCAAGGTACATGCCCTTGACTGGAATCAAACCTGGGACCTTTCAGTCTGCAGGCTGATGCTCTATCCACTGAGCCAAACCGGTTTTGGCTTCATGTAGGTTTTAATTAAATAATAATTTGAATGTTTGATGTGAATATGACCAGTTGTGAGAACTCATTTCAAGATGGCAATAGTGAATTAGTCCCAAGAATATAAAGCAAACAAAAATTTTGTTAAATGGGAATTATGGAAACTAAAATAAAATACAACTAAATATGATCAATATATTAGGGTGTTTAGGTTAATAGGTGCGATGCATGTCTATTATAAAAAGTTGTTATCAAAGTCATGCCTGTTAAACTTTCACCCCGGAGCCTTAGTTAGCAATTAACTTGCTTACCAGTAGGCTAGCTACTTGATTTCTTAAGTAGGTCTAACTAGAGAAATAAGTCCTGAAAATATGATAGGAAAGAGAAAAAACATTTTCTCATGTTTCCTAGAACATATTTCTCATGGCAATAAGGTTTTCTAAGAAAATCCTGATACACTGAGAGAAAATATCATGCTAACTTATATTAAATGATAAGAAAACAACTGTGATTCTTTCACATTATCCAGTTTTAAGCTGTAACTTTATGAAGGACCACTGGCCTAGAAATTCAAAGAATCATGAAATTTACACACAGGCTTTTAATCCTTATTAACTTTTAGTATTGTCCATTATCTACTATTTATGTATGTATATATGCTGAACTTGATGTGTTAATTGATGTAAATTACTTTAGTTCTTAGTTTTCAATTTAGTTTTTTAATTGAGATTTTAGTGATACCCTTGAAATAAATGGAGCTACTCTTCAGATGACACCAACCAGGGTTCTGATTCTCTGTCCTAAGGAGGTGCCAATAATATGAGAAATACATACAAATTTCTATGGCCCATCTGGTTAGACCACTTTTTCATATAGTATTGCCTATCATTTTAGTGATCTGATATTTAAAGCAGCATCTGCTCAATTTAATTTTTATATGTTTACATGTTAGTCTCCCAAAGATATTGGAATCTCCTTATGGTAATGGATCCCAGAAGCATCCAACACAATGCCTCACATGTAATAGCATCTTATGGAAATGTCCGTGGTCTCGGTTTGATTGGCTTTTTTTTTTTTTTTTTTTGGTTAGGCTAAGAAGAAGATGGGAGCATGGGTTGTGGAACCTCAAACAGAAGGAAAGGAATGGGTTCAGGCAAACACAAGTGAAGACTTCCTGGCTAAGTTTAAAGAGGAAGAAACATAAATAGATAATGAACGATGAGGCAGAAAATATAGGATCAGTGGGCATTCTTGGGGGCTTAGGTATAGGATTAAAGCACAAATTTATCCTTGGATACAGTAGTCACAAAGCCAGTGCTAAAGAGTGCCGGGTAGCAAAGGGTCATGCTTAAAGCCTGACTGGTCGGGACAGCAGAAGGAACAGTGGCAAATGACAAGCACGTCATCCACTTGTTATGGGCACCCAATACTCAGCTCTAGCAATTAGTGACCTTAGGAATCCAGTCATCATGCTGCCAGACATCCAAATCTTTTAAAGAGTAGCCAAAAATCTTCTTTTGTGAAGTATCACTTTTTAATCCTAATTTTTAAATCTTAATATTAAATCCTTTTTAGATACTAAATTTGTCCTAATTTTCAAATATGATCTTTCTTTAACACTATTGGTCAAATAAAACATATCTATACGCTTGGCAGGACCCATAGAATCAGTTTGTGACTTCTAGTATTTGCAAAGAGGAGTTAGAGATATTTTTAAGCATGAGGAGTGAAGTTTGTACTGCCACTTTCCGATACAGTAAAAGACATGGCATACTTGGGGACTCAGGTGTGCTGATGCTGCTCCATAAACAACCAGTAATTTTAGCGATTTTCCCAGACCATTGCTCAAAGGAGAGATAGGTCAAAGTCCTTGAATATACTGCAACCATTAGCTCATTTATTCTGCCTATAATTCAGCTGATTCTCTTCTTAAGCTTCCATCTACCAATTACTGAAGAGGCGTAGTTTAGGGAGGCAAGAATTAAACTTCGGCTTTGTCTAGTTTAAAACTCAATCTGACCCACATATATAAATAGTCCCTTTAGATAGTAGTTACTATCTTACATGACTCTGGGGCTCTGCCCCTCCCAACCCCTACTCTAACCCACTCTGTAAGTAATTTGACTTCCTGAGGTACACAGGGTACATCCACTTGTTTAGCATAAAGCTCCCAAGCTACCTGGTTTCTGGAAACTCCGCTGGCTTCTATTTTTCAACTCCACAGTGACTGGATCATTGTCCCTTCTTTGGGACAAAGGCATTCCTCCAGAACATGGGCCACCTGGCTTTTGCTGGCTTTCTTTCCCCTCAGCCATAACAGGTTTCACACCAAGATCACTACAGGTCTCCAGCTGATCCCTGGCCATGACTCACCTTATCCCACCCAGCAGGCTCCCTGACTCTCACCCATGAGTAGCGGAGGGAGGCTCAGGTAACTATGCTGCACTGCTCTCTGAGGACACGGCTGGCCCATGTTGGCGTGTTTCTTACCATTGTGGTCTCTTGTAATGAGGAATTGGGCAATGGCCTCTGTTCTATGTGTCCCACTTTATTATATATCTCATCCTTCCCTCTGCTGTGGGCAGATAAGATGAATTAAGGACACATAGACTGCTTTTCTCTTTTCATCTCCAACTCCTATCCTTTCCACATTTCCAGAGGTCAGAAAAAAATCATATCTGTTTTCTACCATAAACATGTCTGATTCTCTTTCTCAAACACACACACACACACACACACACACACACACACACACACAGACACACACACACACACACAAAAAAAAGCAAAAACAAAACAAAAAATAAGCAAATAAAAAAAGAAAGAAAGAAGAATTGTGGACAACCTTTTCTCTTGCCCCCAAACCTGACTTTGAAGCTTATCTTCTTGGAAAGTCCCAGCTATTGTCTAAGTCTCTCTCTCTTCGGAGATCCCAGATCTACACACCACCTTCCCCTCTAAGCCCAATCTCCGTTGACAGGGAAATGCCCACGTGTAATAAGCTTTAAAGACATGTATTTAGAAATGCAAAAGGGAAAAGCATATAGAAACTTCAGAGTTTCACCTGTGCTCCCTAAGTTTGGGGACGTACAGAAACCAAAATGAAGTGAAGCTACATTCCTTTCACCCCAAACTTAACTAAACTCCTTTTGCCAATCAGTTTCTGCAGTTTCATCCCTCGGAATCTTTTAAACATTGGAGGCTTACACATTGCAGGTCTGATATAAATATGCCGTGAACTTTTTCTGGTACCGGGGAACATGGATTCCGGGGCTTTTAGACATATTGAACAATTTATCTTTTCACTCTAACCAATTTCTACTCTCTGAATCTAGAAGGCCCTCAAAACACAAAATGATTTAATACAAATGATGTAATGCCGAATATATGTTTTAGGCTTTTCCTTGCCAAAGTTCCATTAAAAAAAAAGAAGAAGAAGAAGAAAGAAAAAGAAATTATTCTCAGAAGACACTGCACATGATGAAAGCTATTTATATCCCTCTACTCCCCCGTTGCTCAAAGTGAAAACCTCCTCTTAAAAGCTTGTCAACAAATGCTTCATTATGGCAGAGTAAAGTATCTTTGTTCTTAATGTGTCACAGTTACTAACAATGCCTGAATTTATTGCCTCCATAGAGAGCAAATATTCTCTGATTATGTAAACAAAATCAACATTTAAGCCCCAGTATTTTTATGTTGTTTCAAGAATACGCCGGCAAACCAAAATTATGTGTTGAAGGATTTGAAGTTAATGTGGTTTATTCAAATCCGTCCATCTATAGATTTTGATTAAGTGGAGATACTGGTGTATACTAGGAAGTCATTTAAGGAAGTGGATTTCTCTTTGCAGTGGTATGCAAAAATTAATTTTATTTGTAAAGGAGAAAATGCATACTCTCTATTTTCAGTATTCGTGCCCAAAAATTTAACAAACTGTTGTTGAAATGAAAACACTGATATTAGGAAGGATTCTAACAACTGAATGAACATAAAACTAAAAAATAGCAACGTTTAAGATGTTGGCTGTTCTTATTTTAGAAGATGACTACACAAAGCCAGCCTAAAGAGGGGGATAGGATTTCACATTTTATTGGCGTTTAGGGAAACTTTATACCCCGTCTCTGGAAAATCAGAAAGGGAAGTGGTTATAAGGAATCCACATAATAATGTATGGGAAAGCCAACGTGAATTTACAAGGGAGGGGACTCTGCTGGTGAATCAAAGGGCTGCCAAGTCACGTGGTGCACAATTTATTAATCGGGGGCTGCTCCACCAGCCAGCAGTTTCTCCATTTTCTCCTCATTTATGACTCCATTCCCACTAAGCCACTAAATTATGTTTGGTCCCAAATATGTGTTAGAGTGAAAACACAACTCAGGACAGAATGAGAAGAGAGTAAACATTTGGCAGCTTTGAAAAGCAGGTGCAGTGCTTCCAGAATGGACATTGTCTGTACGTTTTTGAGATTTCTGTTGAGGCCAGGAAATACGAGTTTGTTTTGAAATGCTACACAAGACTCATTTGGTCTTCTAGGACCAAGGACTCGGCATCATTTCGAGGTGCGATGACTGGGATCCAGTGAGAAACGGCATGTGCCCTTGACCCTGTTCCAGTCTCCCAGCTGTGACTTTCAGTAACGAGGTTCACAGGCGAATCCTGATTGCAAAGATTGTTCTGAGGGTTCTCTTGGAGGCTTGCTTCCATCGCACTGAAAACAGTATCACCAGTATTACCGCTGTTGTGTTTTACCTGTGCATGGATTTCTGAATTTAAAAAATATATGAAGTGACCTATTTAATCTTCTCTGAGGAATAACATCTTGATATGTGGTCAATATTTGAAGACACTGCATCTCTAAATGCATGAGATCCTCTAAACCTGGATAATATCAGGCAGGAGGGTTGGAGCAGGTCTTCTCCACCTGCATTCTTCTTTGTCCTCTACCCAAAACCAAGACACGGTTGACTATACTAATTTGGGTTTCAGATGCTTCTTTCTTTCAACTAAGTGTCTCTATGTTCCTCCTCCCTCTGTCTTTATCGGTTTCACATCACCATAGGACTTTCTTCACATCAGATTTTAACTCACCAAAGAAAGGGGGTTGATGCCTCTTTAAAATAGTTCTGTGAAATTAGAATTTTTTTTAAAGAAAAGTATTTCATGACTTATAAAACACACTAGTGTTTTGTGCTTATGAGAATGATTTATTGGAATAAACTTTAGCAGAATGTAGTCACTAACATATTTGTACTCTAAATGAAAAAAATTTTTAGTCTACGTGAATAATGTATACAATCAAGAAATAAATTTTTACTTAATCAATTTTTAAAAATTATATCTTTTGACTCATTTGTTTGTAGAATTTTATAGTAAAGATTTATGGGCCTTTTTGATACATGCACTCTTCATATCCTTTAATTGTTTATTGAAGATAGCATAGATATGAAACAAAAAGTAATGCAAAATTTTATTCAAGTAACAACAGTGAAATAAATTGCATGTATGTTTGAAGACCCGAATGTAAAAAAGTATAGATAAAACTGATTATAGATTTTATACTGAAGAATATTACCACTGGGTAATATGTATATGGGAAAGCTTATACGTTATATCTAATCTAGCAAATAATATAAATGATTTCAAGATTCAACTCAACACTATAATTGAAGCACACAGTGACAAAGTAGCAAAATGATATTAAGGGGAAATCCATGTATAATAGGTGAAAAGCTATTATATGTACTATTAAAACATTACTCTTAGAAGTGGCATGTGTACTCTAAGTCATCTAAGTCATCAAAACTTCAGAGAAGGAAAAGAAAAACAAAAAGAGGAGAGAAAGGAATGATACTTTTGCTATGAGATTTCAGTGATTTATCATAATGGAAAGGCAGTGAGCAAAGAGAGGAAAATGAGAGCTTTAGCAGAAAGTACTTAGCATAAAACTTCAAAGAGACTTTCCATAATGTCTGTGATCCTAGTTATAAAGAGAAAAGAAAAGAAAATATCCATCCACTTAAATCTAAAACAAATGGTCATTTATACGGCATAAGTACCCTGTGTCCATGCAGGAGGGTCAAACCTTGGGGAAAAAAGAAGATAACAATTCATTCTTTAGAACACAAAGAAAAACAGATTTCGTGGTTACCTTTTCTAGTGTTATAAATGGGAATATCTGAGCTTCCTTATTCTGAATTCTCAGCATTCACAGGTTTTGAGAACTGAGCAAGCCTAATTTGCACACATCCTTATGATTTAATAGACATTTATTTCCATTTCCAACCACAATGTATAACGCATTCCTAAATCATTGGGAGGTAATAGAAGATAGTTTTGTTTCCCTTCAGTATCTTGATGGGTTGATGGTCATGAAAAGCAAGTAACCTGTGATGATTTATAGAGTTAAATATTATTAATTTTAATAATTTAAATTTAAGAGTTAAACTTAATTATTAATTTAATAAATTCATTTAAATGTGAACTTGTAATTTTATGCATTGCTTTGTATTTTATTTTTTCAAAGCCTATTATGCACATCAACTCATTTGATTATCTTGGCAATGAGATAATGTGATTTTCTATATTACAAGCAAAATTATGACAAAACATTAAATGACTAACCTAAGAATTCAAATGTGTTAGAGACAGAGCCTCCTACATGAAGTCTTTTGACTCATACAAAATCTTTTTCTAGAAGATATGGGTACATATAATCTTAAAAAGCATTTGGGGTCATTAGACCCAAAAGTCTATGGTCATAGGAAGCCAGGCTTTGAGCAACCCTATTTGCCTTCAAAGAGTGACTGCACTTTGAAAAGGCACAAAAGTGTCTACCTTCCCATCAGGGAGAATACAGATGACCATTGAAACTCTCCCTACTAATTTAGGAGAATTGTCTGGAAGGTCACTTCTACCTTTGTCCTGTGAGTCAGCATCATGTAACATTCATGTCAACCTCTTATAATATTCATAAGATATTAAGCTAGCATCAAATGATCATGCAACTATGAAAATTACACAGGTAGGATATATTGACCATGGGAAGGAGAAATGCAAAAAGGATCAAGAGTCATGATGCCTGACATAAACTTTGAAACACCTCAGCATGAGCAATGTGATGTAATATGTTGTTTTCCGGCGTATAAGACGACTTTTGAACTGAAAAGAAGTCAACCAAAAATCGGGGGCAAAAGACCAAAATTGCACAAAAATTACCTGCAGATCTTGATAGCAAAGTCTTTTCTTTGAAGTGGGGGGTACTCTTATATGGCGAATATAGGCCTAAATCTATGTTTTAACTGTAAAATTAGGGGGTCGTCTTATATGCCGGAAAATACGGTATTTGTGAAGTGGTCAACTGACATGCTAATCAAAAAGAGCCAGTCTTGTCCTGGCTGGTTTGGCTCGCTGGACAGAGCTTTGGCCTGTGGACTGAAGGGTCCCGGGCTTGATCCCCAGTAGAGGGCATGTAGGAGGCAGCCGATCAATGATTCTCTCTCATCATTGATGTTTCTCTCTCTCTCTCCTTCTCCCTTCCTCTCTGAAATCAATAAGAATAAAAAAAGAATACCTAGTCTTAACTTGGCACAAATGCAGCAAACTATCAAAATAGGCCAAACTTGAGAGGTGGCTACATGGCCCTGCTAAAATATATGTCTGTGATCAACAGCTAATACTCTGCTAGTTAGGTTACTGGATACCTAAAATGGGTTTTTACTTGGTGAGACTAGTGACATATACTGTTAGCTTGAGTGGTGAAATGTAAAATGAGAAATGTAAAATCTCAGACTCCCCTCCAGCCTTGCTATATCAGAATGTGCATTTTAATAAAATCCTGAGATGATTCACATACTCTCCATGGTCAGCAAACTGCGGCTCACAAGCCACATGTGGTTCTTTGGCCCCTTGAATGTGACTCTTCCACAAAATACCATGGCCTGGGCAAGTCTATTTTGAAGAAGAGGCATTAGAAAAAGTTTAAGTTTAAAAAAATTGGCTCTCAAAAGAAATTTCAATCGTTGTACTGTTGATATTTGGCTCTGACTAATGAGTTTGCCGACCACTAATAAAAGTATTCCCCATTCTTTCTGAGCAAATTAAAAAAGAACTCTGGTAAGGCCTGTATCTTACACCCTTAGGAACAGTGCTTTGGTTCAATCCTAAGGGGCCTGCTCAATCATAACTTTGGTTTCTTTTAGCCAAAAGAAGAACATTTACATTGACTTGGAATTTTGCATTTGCCTTCAGTAGATTTTTTGTTTAAAATATGGAACAGAGTGTATAGCATGACAAAGGGCTTTGATTCACTGAAACTTACAGATGAATTATCTATATATCCGAGGCATTCTATCTTTATGCTTATTGCCCCAGTATAATTACTAATAATGCCTCATTTCACTCTCAAAGGTATCTGGGTTTAGATGATAAATTGTATGGTCAATCTAAGAACAGGTCATACAGATTTTCACTTTTGTGCTTGCTTGTCAGGAATAGACTCCCACACTGATAAATTTTATAGAGATAAGGATGTGAAACTTTTTCTTTGGGGAATTTATAGCATTTATGATATCTTAAGATTATTCAGCTTAATCAGGGGGATATGATTTTCTGGTTACTTTGTTGTACATCTGAAACAGAATAGTGTTGGATGTAAACCATAACTGAAAAAATTTTAATAAAATAAAAAATGATGGACTAGAGAGCAAAGTAAACTGTTCATTGTAATTAAGGCTTAGATGACAACTTTCTTAGAGTACTTTACCATATCTTATATCAATGACTATAATGCAAATTCATTCCATTTTACCATTTGCTTATAAACTACAGAAATAAAAAGGTTATGAGCTTATTCTACCAACCTGATATGTCATCCTATCTAAAAGAATTATCAACTATGGTGAAAATGTCATTGGTGGATTGAGAAATATAGAATAAATTAAATGTCCTCTCAAATTTGGAGTCTGCTACCCATTAGTCTTTAAGTCAGTTCCTCTACAAAATGGTTTGCAGTTTTAAAAATAAGATAGGCTGGAAGATGTTCCAGTTCTAAAATAAAGGTGCTGTTTATGTGGAAGTAAATCAAAGTTAAAATTTAAATGTCTTAATCCAAAAAAAATCTTAGTCCAAAAAATCCCAAATAGTCATTATCTAGCCACATCTATGCTAACATTATGTCAGCCACCAGAATCATAGATATTTTAGGCAATATTAAATCTTAATCCATGTTTTGAATCTTATCACAATTTCTTACACAATTAATAGTTAAATTGATGGAATTTTAATAGTTCCTATGTACTAAAATTGAACCAAAATGCATTCGTAAGAAAGCAATTTGTTCAATTCTAAGTTATTGTATTCTGAAACTAAGTAAAATGGTTTGGAACTCTCACTTAAATAGAGTCTAAACCTGTGGTACATTTTGGCAGTGATGGATTAACTTGGTACATCCATGTTACCATAATGGCTTAGGAACTTATGAACATAGCATTTATGGTAACCAGTTTACAATTGAGAATCGAAAGGTACATTTTCAAGATCATAAATAAAACAAAATGCCCTCTTATTCAAGGGAAGGAATATCCAAAACCTGACCAATTGTACAAGGATCCCAATTACCTAGGACATCTCTTACTAGGGTGCAGGCCAGTGTGTGATTACCCTACAATTGTGGAAGCAGATTACTGTGAATTTACTATCTTAGACAATACCCTTATAATCTCACTGAATTTCAACTATTTTTACATTAACTGTGCCAAATAAACCCAAACATTAAGAAGTAATATAAGACAGGTTTACCAAGAGTGAAATGTTAAATTGTTTGGAATTTTGTCCAATAAATTTTGTCTAATAAAAAATACTGTAGTTTCTGAGAATGGAAAGCTCACAACACATTCAGATACAATGTTGCAACTCAATGAAATGCCCAAAACTGTCAATTTCTAATTCCAGCTATGGCATCTCATCACTGAATGGTTGTATATTAGTTTCTATTGGAAATGTATAAAGCACTGCTTTTAGAATTTGATAGAGTACTAGAATATGCTTACAAGTGATGAAACACAGCCATGAGACACCACAAAACAAATTAATCTATGCAACTCAGCAGTCATACTAAACGTAGAAAGAAAGAAATACAATGAGAATTGAAATATATAGTCACTTAACCCAAGTTTCTTTGCCTTCCCAGCAATTAATGTACAGTTTAAGAAATGAATTACAATTTAATTCTCATCATTATCACTATAACTACTTTGTTATATGTGTTGAACATTAGGTTGCTAAGTGTGCCTTCCAAATTCCAAACCTGTGAGCTTACTTAACTTGACCTTTCAATTGAGCAAAATGAAACTTATGGACATCAATAACTTATGTTTGGTATCTACAAGCTACCCTGTAAAGACTACTAAATCAAGTGTTAGGAGATATCATAGAAGTCTTACCTCTATTTACCTATTCTTGTTTCATTCTTACCCAGTGAAGCCTAGGATCTGACAATGTTCTTATCCTATCTCAGCCACTTACTGGTCGTGTGATCTTGGGTAATTTACTATCCTCCCTCTGCCTCAGTGGCTTATCTGTTACACAGCATAACTTGCAATAGCGGTGTTTTGAATATTAAGTATGTTAATTCATTCAAGAATCAATGCCTGGCACAGAGAGCATTTAATAAATACCATTGGTATTTCTTTGGCTCTTTGGACTTTAAGACTAGTGCTTTTATAACATTCTAGACTAGGTTTCTCCTTGCCTTAGATATTCACTTGAATAGATTTGATTATTTTGAGGGTCTTTAAACTTCTAAGAATGTGAACATTCTTCTAAACTTCTAAACACACACACACACAAAAAAAAAACACCAAAAAAACCACAAGCCAATCACCTTTAAACCTTCTATCCTACTTGATATTGCATTGCTGAGGCAATCATAAACTATTCTCAAATTAACTTGTATTTTTTCAAATATATGTATCTACAAGGAAAGACAATGGAATATATGAAGCCAAAACAGGGGTAACACATTTATATACAAGTATGATCATATAAAAAATTTAAGAGGAACAGAAAACCCAATAAACAATTTAAACCATCAGAGCTGTGAAATAGAAAGCCTAAGTCACTACATTTTAAAGCATGATAGAGATATTTCCGCAGAATAATTTGAGAATCACTGCTTTTAAAAATATCTCTGTGATTTGTGTGGGTAAACTTAAAGCATGGATTCTACTACTGACGCAGTTGTTGACTTGATTTAAGTTAAGTTGGCCACTGGAGGCTGAGAAATTCCAGCTGTCATTTTTTACAAACGGCATCTTTTGTTGAGAGGTTCTTCTCTAAGGTTGCCTTTCTGAAAGCTGAGACATATCAATTTTATGATAACCAAAGATTCAAGTTCACAGGTTTTTCTAAAGCCATTTGAAAGTTGCATGTATCAGTTTTATTGGGGAAAAGGTGTGTGGGGGGGGGGGAGAGAATTATCACAAAAATTATGCACTTTTTGAAGGCTCAGAGTGCTTTGACCCAAGAGGAAAACATTGCTTTTGTCACCACATGGAAAAACAAAAGTACCTTTAAAAAATCTTGAAATGAGAAGTCATCCATCAAACTCGTCTTACTTATAAAGAAACTAGTCATAGTTGTCTGGCAACGTGAAAGTCTGAACTGACACGGATGAACTTTTCTCATACTATGATACATAAGAATTTTGGATAAAATATAATCATATTAAAATAAACATATGGTGGACCTTAAAAGAAAGGGAAATCTCCTGGCTCCCAGAATTATGAAGATAAATCAAATGTAGAGTGGTAAGCAGAAGCAAGAGCTCATGGGAGATTCAACCCATCTGTAGGTTCAAGGGTCTGATGACTGGAATCCTATTGCTTATGTGGTTACAGCCGATGAGAAACATGGCAAGCAGGGCATCTCTAATGGAGCCTGAAAACGTACTTTCTCCTTGACAGGGGAATACAATCGTTGACCCAGATCTAGAGAGGGATTCTAAAAACTAAAGTAAAGTAAGAAAAAAAGCAGAGAAATCAAAATTCCAGGAAGGGTTCAAGTATGAGTATACTGTCTGAATTTATATTAGTTCATTTTTGTTTTATTTTTGTTATTCTGTAGTTGTGTTTTTTTTTAACTACAAATAACTTTTACCTAAAATTGTTAAATCTACCAATTCCTAAAATTCTAACTAAACATTAAATGAAGTGTATATTTTATTTAAAATTTCACTCTTCATCATTATATTCCCCATCAGAGCTATTAGGTAAGAACTAAATTAAATCCAGAAGGAAGGAATGGTATGCAAAGAAATTATGAAATATTAGTAAATGTAAATAAGCCTTCACCAATTCAATAAAATATTATTATTAATAGTAATAGTAACTAATTTGAATGATTTTAATAGCAGGCTGTAGACACAGAAAGGCATATGAATAAACAGCCTTCTAAATTCCCATGGTTGCCTTTAAGTAGAACCAGAACCAGAAGTTACTGGTGAGCTTGCTTTGTATCTACATTCCCAACACTCACAAACACATGACAAAATCACTAGAAACCCCAGCAGCTATGATCATACCCCATTACAGCAACTACAAAGAAATGAAAATAACAGGGACAAATACTATGCTACTTCCAGAGCAAGGGCTCTGGAATATGCAGAGGTAAATTAAAAGGTACAAGAACAGGTCTATGTGAGTCAAAAAAGAACACTAAAGTCAAGTTCATTTGTAATTTTCTACACGGTTATCAAAATGACCCAGAACAAGAAAAGGGCACCTCTTGCACTGTTGATAAGAATGCAAATTGGTGCCGTCACTATGGAAAAAAGTATGGGGGTTCCTCAACAAATTAAAAATGGAACTTCCTTATGACCTAGCAATTCCACTTCTGGGTAGCTATCTGAGGAAAATGATAAGGCTAATTTGAAAAGCTCTATGCTTCTCTCTATTTATAATGCCCAAGAGATGGAAGCATTTAAGAATCAGATGTTCCTAAATTCTGTTCTTAAGGTCTTTTCATAAGACTAATTTGAAAAGCATATTAAAAATGCAGGTTCCCCAAAGAATGTCACTGATTTTTATCAACATGTCTGGTGTTACACCTACCAATCAGCATTGTTGACAAGCTCCCTGGGTGATTCTGTTGCCAGGCGACCGAGGACACCCTGAGAAACACTGAGCTTGTAGGGAATCATGGTCGGTGATTCTTATAGCTAGCACAGTGACACTGCAGTGACAATCACCAGCACAGGTTGGAAGAGTCCTCTGATGAACGAAGCAATATTTTTCAATGGAATAAAACATAGCTGTACTGCAGGTCCGTTTTTTTTTTTTTTTAATTAAATGACTTGCTCTAGTTTGCTGGTGAATAGAAAGCAAGCTTTCCTCCATTATTTCTTGCTCATATTGTAGAAACCAAGAGGCAATTTTCCTAATATATGTCAATAACAAGCACTTGTTAACATGAACCTGGAGTAACTTTTAAAAAAATTAATTACCTTCAAGATATAGCTTAAGACCAACTTTTTTAAAAACTTGAACCCTAACCATCACAGTGCATGTCTTTCATAAATGGACTAATTCCTAATAGACTCTCTAGACAAGTATATTTATTTTCTCAGATCCAAGAGTACATTTCATAGTTAATATGTGTGAACAAGTATATGAGGACTTACAGGTCAAAATGAGAGGCTGCTCTCATCATGGATCCACCTTGGGCCTCCATCTGAATGAAACTTAAAGATGGATCTGTTTTTTGGGGGGGCCCTTCTCCCTCCCCTGCTCCCTTTTGCTCCCATGTTTGTGGGAGTTCTTACTAAAGTATTTTGTAATAAACTTGATGTTCCAGAAAATAAAATAATGGGCACTTAAAAAAACAAAAATGTAAATACCCACCTTGGGATCTCCGCTATCTAATATTAATCAAAATCCCCATTTCCAGAAAATTACCTGAGGTTCTTTTTTTTTTTTTTTTTTTTGTAATTCATTTTTGCATATTTTCCATTGCTCCATCTTCAATTTGCAATAATTTTCCTGCCATGTTGAACTGTTATATGAGTGCATTTTTCGTTTTCACCATATTTCCATTTTCAGAAATTCATTTGGGTCCTTTTTATATCCCTGTTTCTCTCTCCTTATTGTTCATTTTCCTTTACCTTCTTGAGCATATGGAGTATATTTATAATACCTGTTTTCACACCCTTTCCTGCAAACTCTGGCATCTGGGTCACTTCTGGGTCTATTTCTATAATTTACTCTTCTAATTTTTATGGGCCATTATTTCTAAGCTTATTTGCATTTCTAGAAAAAAATTTTTATCAGGTTTCCAGGCATTGTGGATTTTATGTGTTGGGACTTTATTGTATTTCTTTAAGTATTGTTTGGCTTTATTTGGGGATGCAGCTACCTTCAATCAAATCATTTGACCATTTTAGGTTTGTGTTTATGTTTAATATTTTTAAAAGCAAGTTTGGAAAAACCTCTAAGTATAATATTGTCCTCCTACTACTGCATCCTCTTCTGAGGATGCTACCCTATGACATACGTTTGGCTGGTGCACTATGAACTATTCCCGGCCTCACTTGGGCTGCAGAGATTGCTTTGCCTACTCCTTTCTGTTGGTCCGTTACTTCATTTCCTATACTTTCCTCACATACTTGTGTGAAGCGGTGCGCTACTCCATCATCTCTGGACTTTTTGCCCTGCAAATTCTAGGTAACTTGGTGTCCTTAAATTCTATCTTTCCAACTTCACAAGGCTTCTGAGCGTTACTGAGGTTTCTCTGAAATATACTGCCTCCTGGAAACTCCAGGCCCTGAGTTGGGACAGTGGTAGGACTCACATTCTTTGTTTCCCTTGTCTCAAGGATGAATGTTCTGTGCTACATTTTGGGCACTGCCTGGAAAATGATGTTTCTTATATTTTGTCTTATCTTCTTTTGTTAATGTGAGAAAGCAAATCTGATTCTCTTACTCCTCATAGTGGAAAAAAAAAAAAGGATGTCTAGACTATTTCTTTTCTGTGCAAATTATTGAATGATGTTTAAAAATTATAACCTTAAATTGTACTACTTTGTTTCTGTCTTAAGTTCTTACCCATATACAGTCAATGCTCAACTAAAATCTTCTAGAAAAAAAATGCATTTATTTTGAAGTGTGTTGCCATTTATATCTTAATCATATATATTAATATGTAGTCAGATTGTTTTGGAGTCATGTTCTTTAATTCAACTGTCTTTAAAATTTTGAAAATATTTCCATATTTTTTCCCCCTAAAAACCAAGCAGAATTGAACACCAAGCAGACTTTTCTTTTTAAAATTCTCCGTATAGGATTACACTTTTAAGATAAGATTACATATCTACTGATTCTGTATCAACTGAGAATTTTTCAAAGGCTTCATGTTTTTATTTAGTTAATTATATAAGACTTAGAAGTGCAATGGCTCTCCCTGTGTTGGGTCTCTGCAGTTGGTTCTTCATAAATAAGGGTTAAAAGAATTTCCCACTCATCTCAGGGCTTAGGAGCAAGAGAAGTTAATGCCATCAGACACAGGCATTGCTTAAAAAGATGTTTGTGAAGACAGGTTTATTTCCAATGAAACTACTCTGCTTGAGTCTTCTCTGTCAATCTCCAATGAAAATACAGCGACGACAGAATTTCCAGTTTCTCTCAACAGAATACTGAGGTATCACACCAAAAGGGGATCATCTAATCATGCATACTTATTTCACCATGTTTTCTTTTTGAGGGTTTTTGTTTTTTTTTAAAGCAAGCATGAAAGATTTTCTTTGTCCAGAAAACTGGAATGAATTCACAGAGTCATCCAAAAAATTGGGGGAGGGAAAAAAGAATTGAACTGAGGTAGACCCAGGATGATTGATTCCTGCCTGGATTTTAAATCCACACGGCTCAATCTAGGTCAGCTAAACCTTAATCTTTCATTTACAGAGTAAGTGCTTTTGAAACACATGTCCTAAGAAAAGATTCTCTGGCAAAGAACAGCATGTCCAATGGTTGGGTAATATACTATAATGACATTTTGATTGTGTACTACACAAAACTGTTATGTCATTATGAAAACACTAGGTAATGTTTGTCAAATCTAAGAGGAGAAATGTCAAAGTTGTACCTATAATTAGTGTAGCGTAAAATTTAAAATACTTTCATTTTTACTCCCAGACCAGATTTTGAAAGTGGTCAAGTGTCTCTTCCAAGGTTTAGATTAAATTAGAAGGCACATCTTTTTCCTTCCTTTTTAAATGAGATGAAAGGAAACAACTTCTCAATTAGAACGACCTTAGATATTGGCTATTGACAATGGCTCAAAAACTGTTATTTATTACTCCCACTGATCATCAAATCCCTTGATATGAGTTTTAACTAAAATTATAGTCTGCTTAAAGCATTTGAGTAACTGACATTTCCAATTTAAACTATTAGTAAGAGACATTTAAAATTCCTAAAAGTTCATGAAACTGAAGTATAATTTTCTGAGTCACAAATTTGAATCATGTGTACTTAGAGGCTGGTGTACTAGTGAGCCTTGTCTACCCAAAGTATCCATACCTTACTTCAATGTACTGATTAGAAGATTAAGTCTGCTTTCTCCAATGTTTTTAATAAGCCTTGTGAAGTGGCTAAAGCATTGTCTCTGTGGAAATTCCCATAGAATGACAACATCTAGCCTTATTGATAGGAATGAAAAGAAATGGAGCCGTCTAAAAAGCAACAACAGTTCCTTAGCCAAAAAGTGAAAGTTATAAATTAGAGTGCACGATCAACTGTGATGATTGTATGAATGAGTACATCATGCATTATGTACATTGTGAACAAAAACAAGAAAATCCAACTAAGGAAACTAACTTAGCAATTACTTCTTCTAGATAGTACAAAAAGTGATCATTAGATGAAATAAAATCTTTAAAAGAAGACTTGTGGTGTGAGGTTACACATAGGCCACACATAATTCTAAATGGAAATGTAATTGAGGAAAAAGCCAGAAGCCTATATAAGCACCCTATAAAGTAACAGGTGGCACAGGCCCCAGTGTGTTTCAGAGATGTAAAGAATTGGAGACTGTTCTGTAAACTCAAGATTAACTGACGTTAATATAATTATTACCAACCTTAAAAATATAAATGCATAGCTAAGAGAAAATAGGATTTGGGCCAAGGTAGGGGAAGAGGGAGTGATATAAAGGGGAGGGTTACTAACAGAGGTTTGAATATATTAAAATGACTAATATAACAATATAAAATTTAATTTGGATAAATATCAAACATGAAGAGGAAAGCAAAATAAAGATGGGAAGAGTGTGTGTTAGGTCTAAATTTTTCATCTTAAAGAATCAGTACCCAAACTGATAAATATAATAGGTCAAGTTGATAAATCAGGAATTAAGAGATATAAGCATACTTTCTAAAATTACCAGAATTAAATAGATACAAGGAGTTAAAAGATAAACTTAGGAAGTATAACTGGGGCTACTGGTTAGAAGTGAATGAGGAAGACCTGCTTTTCATCCTAAAATAGTGTTCCTTTGTACCCATTTGGTTATATTACTTTAATAAAATATTTTTAAGTAGCTGATAGAGAAATTCAATGTAATTTCTTACAGGAATCCTCCTAATGTTTAACTCATAAAACATCAATATCATTCCAAGTTCCTATATTTTAATTATGCACACTGAGATAAATTTACAGTTAATGTTCCCTCAGAAATAATGTCCTGTAGAGTTGTTTTATTGGCATATGTTGCAAAAACATTTATACGCGAGTTAAGTACTTTATTTATAGGATCATTATGTAACTAAGCAGGTTCCTTATGTTTTCCAGTTTATGTTGCTGCCTTTTTTTTTTTTTTTTTAATTCTCACCGGAGGATATGTTTTGCATTGATTTTTAGGGAGAGAAGAGCAGGGGAAGAAACACTGATGTGAGAGAGAAACACTGACTGGTTGCCTCCTGCAGAGATCAAACGTACTTTTAGGTATGTTCCCTGTCCAAGAATTGGATCAGGACTCAAACTCACCACCTTTTGGTATACAGGGCGATGCTTCAACCAACTGACCCACTCACCAGGGCTATGTTGCTGCCTTTTATGGAGGAAGATATGAGAATAATATTTTCAGATTTTTATTTACTAAATATGGTGGAATAAGTTACACAGAAATAGCTATATTTTTGGCAACTTTTCTTACAGTTTAATAATAATTTTAAAATAAAGCTGGTTAATAAGATTTGAAAATTTGCAGCTATGATATACATTATGTAAGAAAAAAATATCCATTTCAAACTTATTTTCTATAAATTCATAAACAGCCTTTAAGAAATATAGTAACAACCAAAATAAAGATAATTCCATACAAATATGATCAGTTTTACAGAAAGTCGGGAGAAAAACCTGCTATCTCGGTCTTAATATCCAGGCCGCATTAACACCTAGGCAGCCATTTGGAGCAATGTTAAATAATAGCTTGTTGATGAACATCAGTATAGAACACATGCAGCCCAGATGTCAACTGGCATCCACTTGTGTCTTAAGATCTCCACTAGACTATTTTAACACTCATTCATTCCATGTCCTATAGACAAGTAATACCTTCCCAACCTTCTTCTGGTCTATCTGAGCAGCTGCTTGCACTGAATGAACTCGGTTGTGAGTTATTTCAATGTTCTGAAAGCTCTGGCTTCATCTACACTGCATCAACCCAGATGGGGAATTCAGAACATTCTGTAATGTCTAGCATTTTATTGTGGTTCAAAGTAAAACCATTCATTCAGAATATGGTGCAAATTTTTCCTCAAGATAGTGAAACAGTTTGCCAGGGGAGGGAAAGCTTTGCTTTGTTTTTTAATATTTTAAAATTGATTTTAGAGAAGAAGGGAGACGAAATAGAAACATCGATGATGAGAGAGAATCATCGATAGGCTGCTTCCTGCATGCCCCACACTGGGGATCGAGCTCAGGATGCGAGCATTCTCCCTTGACTGGAATCGAACCTGAGACACTTCAGTCTGCGGGCCAACACTGCATCCACTGAGCCAAACCAACCAGGGCGGGAGGGAAAGTTTGATATTGCAATCATGTAAATAACTTCAAAGAGAAAATTAGACACAAGTATGTTTTAAAAGGCTTCATTAGCCTATTTCTCAGACACCATGCTACTGTCTTTTCTTGACTGTGTGGGAAATCATGAAATTTGGCAATTTGGAAAGAGCTCAGCTAAGTGATGCTGACTTGAACTATGATTCCAATCTGAGAGTAATGAGTTGCAACAGGTGGGAACTGGCCATCCATTTCTCTCACTTTATGTAGGCGTGGAGTTTTTCCATATGGTCTCTCCACAGAGGACAGTGTGAACTTCCTCACAGCATGGCTGCCTCTGGGAATCTGAACTGCTTACACAGTAGCTCAGGGCTTTTTTGTGAGTGCTCAAGGCAGCAAGGTACTGGGCCACCTTTTATGACTAGCCTCAGAAGTCACAGAGTGTCACTTCTGTGTAGTCAGAAGGCCCCCTAGGTTCAAGATGAAGGCATACAGAGTCACTTTCAAAAACACAATGTAAAACCAAAATATTGGATGGGAAATGTTTTTATATCTTTGAAAAATATAATAAGACCTACATTTCATTATTTACCCTATATTTTTACTCAATTCCTCTTCACATACAGCATCAAAAATAATACATATAACAACACTCTGAAATTATAAGGCAAAAAAATACATTTTAGTGAGGTTCAAAAGCAAATGTCCCAAAAAGTTTCAACATCTTTCTCAGGACAGAGAGCACACAACAGAACTCAGGGCACCAGCCTCTCCCCATAGAACCAACTCTAGATTCTACACCCTTAGTCACATTGACATGCTTTTGAAGAAAGCTCTAGCAGGTATACCAATCTTACCCAGGAGATATGTTAATGATGCTATTAATTATGTAAACTACATTCAATTTTGCTTTTTTATAGGTCTTTAAATATTCTATTAGTGACTAAAAGAACTGCACTCATATAGCTATAAAATGTTAGATTGATGCATTTATATAGGACAAACCAAACATAAATCAATAATGAAATGCTAGGACAACACTTGTTTAATAGCTATCTTACCTAATAATAGACAAACATGTAAATTGACCATACCTCCACTAGACCATCAGCCAATCAGGAGTGATATGCAAATTAACTCAACAAAGATGGTGGTTAATTTGCATACACAGGCACCGAGTGATGGGGGCGGGATGCTTGTGTCATTGCCATTGCGATGACACAGGCATTCTGCCCCATCCTGGTCTCTCATAGTCTCTGGGTAGCGTGGGAAGGCAGAGCCAGAGCAGATAAGGGCGGCCTCAGGAGTGGAAAGAGGCAGCTCCAGGGCCTGAGCAGAAAGAGGCTGGGCCGGAGTGGTAAGGTGGTGCAGGCAGCCAGGGAAAGGAAAATCCATTTTAGCACAAATCTTCATGCATCGGGCTTCTAGTTTGGGAAATGATCAGTTAGGTCTTCATCTCTGTAATGACTCCTTGCCTACTGACAGTCTTCCCTACTCAAAACATTTCCCCTTCCCTGGTAACTCTCCTTCCCCTGATTCTTTGCCATGGAATCCAATCCAGAGAGTGGGCTGCTAGAAGCCAGAGTTCATTCCACATGACCTGTTTCAGGTCAACAGTAAGCACCATATCCAAATTAGAAAAACAGGGTCATTTTGCTGGGGATTCAGAGTGAGAGTAAGAGCCTGATTTAGTCCTTCTCTGGATGGTTGGATGGTTCCCACTGGGACAAGAAAGTAGAGAAAAGAAATGAGAAGGATGAGGCAATGCACTGAGAGCACAGGCCAGAGAAGAGAACCAGGCACAGGATCCCAAAGGAGTGGCCACCCTGGGTGTCTGGGTCTCCCTGAAGTGTGACTGCATTTAATGTGGGTTCTGTGAAACATCCCTGTATTATTTTTTTAAATCCTCACCCAAGGATATGTTTTTATTGATTTTTAGAGAGGAGGGAAGAGGGAAATATCAATGTGAGAGAGAAAAACTGCTGTTTCCTCCCTTATGCACCTCAACGTGGGATGGAACCCACAACTAGGAATGTGACCTGAGTGGGAATCAAACCAGCATCCCCCAAGTGTGCGGGATGATGCTTCAACCCACTGAGCAACCCAGCCTAGGCCACCCCTCTATTCTTCATAAGAAGCAATCTGAAACTCTTGTGATTATATCCAAAATATTCCTAAATAATATTACATTATATACCAACATAAATTTCCAAAGAAGTATATGCTAAATTTAAAAATGCCACATAGTGCCATAAATATTTATTTTTGAAAGGTATAGAAAATTCTAAATGTAAAAATTCTATGACAAAAGAAAAAGAAATCTGCCTACTACTTAGCATTTAATACATATGTAGCATGAGTTCACTGTGCAAATAACAGAGAAATATCGTCAACAAATATGAGCACAAATATACTGCCAATTTACTATGTATTTATACTGCAAAAAGAGAGTTCTAAAATGGAGAAATATGCTACCACTCCAAATTAAGTATGGGCAAATTATAGAATAGACAAACCAGAGAAGGAATCTAAAAGGTCATTAATCATGTGACAAATATTCTAGAAATGAAATGTCTTCACATCTAAGATGCATATTACTTGGGTCAATATTGGCACACAGAAATGAGTGCTGCACAGCTGCTAGTGCTGTCGGAAATTAATTTTGCAGCACATATAAAGACCTTCCTAAGTGTTCATGCCCTACTGAGCCAGTGCACTAAATCAACACTTCTGCCGCCAAGCGCAGAAACCCAACTCAAAATGCTGTAATGGGAAAAGGGGTGGATTGGCTCACTCAGGTGAAAATTCCAGCAGGGCTCATGTTGGAGCCTTGTGCTCAATGTGTGATTATGAATCTCTCTGCATGTCCAGTCTGCTTTCAACTTGGATGGCTTTGTTTTTGTCTCAGGCAGGTTCTCCCTCAAGGTGAAAGAAAGCAGCCTTGCACTTTAGATTTATGTCCTACCAGCTTAATAAACCAGCAGAAAGAGAACCTCAACTACCAATGATTTTCTGCAAAATCTCAAGATTACACTGCATTGTATCTCCTGGGACACCAGCAGGGTATAGGGTTCATTCTGCTTGAATCAGGGATTGAAACACAGGGGGGTGTAGATTAGGGGAGGTGATCGACAAAGGAAAGTCCCCGTGCTGTTTCTAGGAGGAGGGAAATGGATGTTATGCACATAAAGGTAATAAGATGTCCATTACATCACCATACCTAATAATTTAATTTCTAGGAATCTTGCCTTAAAAAATCTTTAGAAAGAAAGATTATGGTTTCTACTTTCAAATAACAGCACTATTCGTTTTAATACAAATTGAAAAGAAACGTAGAAAAATGACTAGATAAAACTATACTATAAATTTATTATCATAAAACTAGATATATACTATAATATATTATCTACATATATATAAAGAGCCAGGATCCATACATCCAAAATGACTGAACGGACAACTGAACACTGGAAGTCAGTCCTGCAGTCAGTGCTGAGTTGCTGTAGCAGGTTTGGCAACCCAACACTGACTGCCGAGGGGGCTGTAGATCAGCCGAGGGGGCTGGAGAGAAGCCCAGAGAGAGAAGCAGGGTCTGATCCACAGCCTCCTTGGCAGTCAGCGCTGGGTCACCATGGTGATCCAGCATTGATTGCTGCCACTACAGGTGCTGCGACCTAGCATTGACTGCCAAGGAGGATGCAGATAAGGCCCAGAGAGAGAAGCAGGGTCTGACCTGCAGCCTCCGAGGCAGCTGTTGATCTGTCCTTGCCTCTCTTTCTCTCAGGGGCTTTGCCAGCAGCTGCTACGGTGCTGATCAGCCCTACCTCTCTGGTCAGTCCTGGAGATAGGCCCAGAGATGCTGACTGGCATAGAAACTGACCAATCAGAACCAAATCTGGGTGAACTGCAAGGAGCCAATGGCTGCTTAGAAGGCAGAGCTTTTGATGCTAACTGGCATAAAAACTGACCAATCAGAACCTAATCTGGGTGAACTGCGAAGGCAGAACCTAAGGTGGGGGCTGAGGAGGGGTTTTAAGGGCAACAGCTGTTTGGTGTAAGTTGTAAAAAAAAATGGTTCAATTTTTTAATGACCAGTTTGGCAATATAGTGCATATGGCTGGCTATCAGTCCAGATATAGGGATTATGTATTTTTGTCTGACAAGAGCATCTCCTCCTACTGAAAAAGGTTCCTCCCAACCCCCATCTAAGCAATCCTATCTTATATAATCTATCTATACTAATAAAAGGGTAATATGCTAATTAGACCAGGTCAACTGGCCATCTTCTAGATGTCTGACTTCCTTCCAGACAAAGCCATGGTTGTGGGTGCCGAGGCAGAGGTAGTTAGGGGTGATCAGGCCAGCTGGGGAGAGCAGTTAGGGGCAAGATCAGGCCGTCAGGGGAGGGCCATTGGGGGAGAGATAATATTGGCAGGGGAAGTCAATTAGGGGTGATCAGGCAGGCAGGCAGGTGAGTAGTTAGGAGCCAGTGGTCCCAGATTGTGAGAGGGATGTCCAATTGGAGAGGATGCAGATTGGGCTGAGGGACTACCCCCTCCATGCACAAATTTCATGCACCGGGCCACTAGTCTATATCATAAAAGGCCTGTGGCCATGATGCTGTTATGGCATCATGACCAAACGAGCAGAGGCTCTCGAGGTGGGCAGGGCGGAGAAGTGGCAGCATCTGCATAGCCTGCGAGGCATCACGGGATGGGGTACCAGCAGTGTCCATGGAACATGCAAGGCATCACAGGGTGGCAACGTGACCCCGATGGCAGGCTAAGCCTACGGGACCCTACATGCGCACGATTTAATCATATGCTGGGCCTTAAGTATTATATAAAACTAGAGGTCTAATGGATGAATTTGGACTGGCTACGGGATCAGGCTGAAGCCGGCTCTCTGACATCCCCTGAGGAGTCCCGGATTGCAAGAGGGTGTAGGCCAGGCTGAGGATGCCATCGGTGCATGATTGGGGCTGGGGAGGGATGTGGGAGGTTGACCAGCCAAATAAGGACTGCAGGAGGGCTCTAGAGCATGTCTGGCCCATCTCACTCAGTCCCAATCAGCCAGACCCCAGCAGCAAGCTAACCTATCACTTGGAGTGTCTGCTTCCTGGTGGTCAGTGCACATCATATCAAGCAGTTGAGTGGCCTTAGTCTATCATTAGCATATTAAGCTTTGATTGGTTGAACAGACAACCAGATGACTGGACACTTAGCATATTAGGCTTTTATTATATAGGATGTGGCCACGAGGAAAAATACAATAATATGTGAAAAGGTAGGATAAAAATCTACACAGTGAATATAATCCCAGTTATGTACATATTTGTATTTGCCTAGAAAAAAATCTGAAAGAAATAGACCACAATGATAATGTAGAGTAGTGGAATTCTGAGAATTTTCCATAAGCACACATATTAGTTTTAACAGATAAAAACTCTGTTAAAGACCTACAAAATGCAGAAATTTGGTCATCATTAAAGTGCTCAGTGTCTACTTTGCTCAGGCAGCCTCATGTCGTGAAACACCTGGGAGCCAATTACCCGCTTCATTGCAGAAGCCTGAACATCACTTGATTCTTTGAGCTTTAATATCTACATCAGCAAAACGGGAATAATGTCTGTCCTGCACACCTCCCATGATTATTAGGAAAATCAAACAGCACAGGAAAAAGCACGTTTTAAATTACAAAGTGTTATAGAAGCTGATAGCATTAGCATCTCAAAGTAAAGATGTCAAATCAACCCTGTGCACCCTCCGCCAATAGCATACTAACAATTCAAACATTGGTCACATCATAATTTCTGTTACCATGCCTTCCTTCAGATATTACTTTTTAAGTCTATAAATGAAGATAATGATACCTACCTGATGGGTCTTATGTGAGATAAAATGATGTGAGATGACATGAAACACCTACTAGTGCCTGACACATAGATGGCAATTATAAATGTAAACTATCTCCCCACTTTTATTTTTATACTCTTCCTATCCCCTCATCTGTAAAAATACACAAGGTATATACATGTGCAGGGGTGGGGAGAGGTAGGTAGCAGGTATCTGAGAACCTCTCTCACCTTTCAGTTTGGATTTTCAAATGAGGGTTAAATCTCTGCCATGCAGCAGGCTGGTGGATTACACAGTACAAACAGCCAAACTAGTAGCTTCATAGATTCAACAATGCCTACCCCAGGGTGTGCTGGACACACCTTGTGACAGCCCACAGTGCTGCTCCAATTGTGGGCTCCGATGATAGTTATTCTCGCATAAAGGACAACTGGGATTTTAAAACCTCTAACACCTCTCTGCCCAGCTTGCTCCCCTAAGGAACCTGGGAGCCTTACATACACATGGATTTCATAGGCAGTCAGACTGAGGTTATAGGCTCCGGCTGCACTCCCACAGGTTGTCAATATGCAAGTGTAACTCAATAAAGAGTGGTTCAAAATGATTTTTAAAAAATTACTTGAGAAAGGCATAGGATCTTCTAAATCTAAGAAATGTGACCTTCCTCTTCTCCCAGAAAATTCAGATTACCCTAATGACCCTGTCCCACTCCTCCCCTCCAGTCCCCGGGGAAGTGTGTGCAGAGTGCAAGTTCACCAGTGCCCACACTTCCCTTGCTCTGGCCTTGACCCTGTGACAATTCTTCAAGACTCAAGACAAGAGCCTGTTTCTTTACCCAAAATGACTAGAGCCTGCTTAAAATCTTGGGCAGCTGAGAATGTAGGCTGTCCCCACAGGGTAGGAATGTATTAACCACCCTATAAAAGTTATTTTTAAGTTTTATTTAAGGAACAGCAGCTGGAGAATAAAGGAAAGAAAGGCATAGCATGATTCCTTGATACTCAGGCTACAATCCCTCGCACACCAGTATCCCATGGCTCCCCGTGGGAGCTGTATGCATGTAGATGTTTTAAGTCTGACCTGCAAAACTGGAAACTGGAGAATCCAGAAATAGAACCAATAGGAAGTACAAAATAACCTTGTTCAATTAGACCCTTATAGTTGCCTTGTTTAGCTACATTAGAATAGATGGACAACAGGCTTGGAATTCTTTCGTTGGAATTGAAGGGTCTTACAAAAATAAAAAATAAATAAATAAATAAAATTACCATCAGATATAATGAGCCTATTATCATTTGGAAATTGCTTCCAATCAGCACACTATAAATGGAAGGTTTTCTAGCCATTCCTACCCTGTGGATGAGAGAGAAACCATTTGATTAAAGGGGGAAAGTAATTTACAATAGAAAACTACAAAGCCATGGCATAATTTCAAAAAAAAATTAATAAAGCCTACATTTCATTAATCTCTAAGTTATGATGCAAATTAATTCTACTTTTTATTGCCATTCTTGTACTATTGCATTTGAAATACATGATTGCTATATTTGCTTGTTTGGTTTTTTTAAAAAACAAAACAAACAAACAAAAAAACAATGCACTGCCAGTTTAGAATTCACCTCAATTTAATAAGACTTCCTGAAAGCACTTACTGCGTGTGAAAGACTGTTTTTACCTCTTAATAACTTATACTATTGCAAGAAGTATGTGTGTGTGCACACAGACAAATGAGTACCTGAGATGCTCTGATGCCGGGAATGGGGAGAACAGCAATCTGATTAGGGGGTTTCACGAAAGGTCTCCCTGAGATCACCTTGAGGAGTGGGTAGAATTCGGACAGGAGAGAACAGCATGATGGGTGGATGTGGGGCTCACTTTTGATCTTGGTTCCTCCTAAGCAGTTATTCCTCCTTTGAAATCCCCAAATGCTTATGGAGTTTATCTTTCCTGATGGCACCCACTAGGGAGAAGGGCCCTCAGAGACATACAGGGCATCAAATCCTCTTGCTTCCCAGATCAGGAATGTTTACCTCCTCAGAAGAGGACAAACTTACTCTTAGACAATGCCCAGCCTTTCCAGCTCTTACTCATAGTATAAACTAAACACACAGGTGCTCTGAGGACTAAGTGCTGCCAGCATAAAAGCTTTAACTTCTAAAATGAAAAAAAAAAGAATTGTTTTAATTTTTGACATTATCATCTCTCTCCTGTGGCAACGAGTAACTAGTCTAAATGGAGAAAAAGCTCTGGAACCAAAAGAACTACCAGTGATAAAACTTGTACCAGTTAACATACCAAAATATCATTCCACTAGAACAACATTCCCTGGAGGGTGTTTCTCAAACTCATTTGCTTTTCAGGGTTAATACTAGATTAACAGAAATTACAAGAAAAAGAAAAGTTTCATAGCCAAATAAATTTTGGAAATGTTGAAGTAAGCAAACAAATAGATCTTCAGAATCACACTATGTCATGTCATTGAGTGCTTTTACCACAAAGTTATAATCTGTGCTTAAGACATATTAAGAAAAATCTCGTGTTCCCTTATAAGGTTTCCATAAATTCTATTATACATAATTCAGGGGTTTAGAATACATGAACCTTTGAAAAGAAAAGAAAAACCAAAATTCTCCAAACGCCTTGTTTTCCCCACATGCCCAACATGAATGGGCCACAGCCTATTATGGCCTGGACATCCAGACCACTACAGGGTCATTTTAAAGCAACTTCTGCCATCATCAGAAAAGGAGAAATGGCTTACAGTCTGTGCCGTGGTCTGGCTGGGAACATATCTAGATTTGGAAATAATAACTATCATTGCCATAATAATGATCTTTCAAGTTACACCATAGGTTCTGGTAAATTCATTGTAGTTAGATTTGTAGACGCCCACTTTTTTGCAATTGATCAGAAACCATTTAGGGATTTTAGTTTTAAAAATCATTTCTGCAGCCAAAGTGAAGGGAAAAGGACATTGGTGAGATTGATATTATAATATGGCCACTTGGACATCATTAGTTTTTAACGGAATGGGAGAAAATGAATATTTGAAAAGGAGATACTATCGCCACCCAATCTCGCCCTTGGCTCTAAAGCCACCAGCATAGAGTCAACACATTTGGGCCTCATCTTTCAGTTCTTAGGACTCCTATAATTTATTTAATTTTACTTGCAATGCCATATGTTATTTTAAAAACTGATGAAATTAAAAATGGTGGAAAGCTGATGGAAACTCTCTGAGGATAAAACATGTATTTTTATTGAGCTACTTTACTCCTGGCAACTGTTTTCATGGTGTGGTGGTGGTAGCATTCTTTAAATGCCAGCATTCCACGGGTACTGAACATTGGCACTTTTCACAAATAACTGAGAGTTCCAAAGGCTAATCCATGTGAATTTCCTACTTCATGACTAGCAGACTGCATTATATTAGGGTATGCTGAATAAAATTATAGAAGCTCATAATAAATATTAAGATTTACAGGAAGATTATCACTGCATATTCCCACTCATGCCTAATAAAAATTTAATGGGGAAATTTGTTTAAACCTTCAATCAATGGTATCTTTGTGTCTCAGTGTCTTCTGGTTTAGGTAGGCAGGTTTAAGGCAGTTCCTCAAAATGCAATCCAAGAATTGCTTTCATCAGTAACATTTGTGAAGCCTGTTAATGTAGCTGATTCCATGGGCAGCCTCAATCTTCTAAGTCAGATATTTTAGAATGGCAACTGGTATTGTACATTTTCACAAGTACCAGGGGTGATTTTTATATACACTTGTGACTGAGACACTCTAAGACTTGGTGTCTCACAAGTGGCTAATGACATTGGCCTTTCGCTGGTAAATTTGCGGAAACAAGAAGGCCACCCATCTATGTTGATGGCATTTTTATTTTTTAAATTTTTAAAATATATTTTATTGATTTTTTACAGAGGAAGGGAAAGAGAGCTAGAAACATCGATGAGAGAGAAACATCGACCAGCTGTCTCCTGCACACCCCCCACCGGGGATGTGCCTGCAACCAATGTACATGCCCTTGATCAGAATCGAACCTGGGACCCTTCAGTCGGCAGACTGACGTTCTCTCCACTGAGCCAAACCGGTTTCGGCTTGATGGCATTTTTAGTAGCTTGCTTGTCAGAGATCAGAGAAAAGAATACATATGTGGGTTATAAATGATGATAGAATACTATAAGTCAAAATGTATTGTATTAAGTCTACCAGTAAAAATCCTTGATTCATTGTCCCTTGACGTGGAACACATCTCATTTATCACTAAAAGTCATCACCTATGGAATGGTATTTCACTAATTATGAGGACTTTCCTGGAAGTTATTGATCACTTCAGACTTCATGAATGTACAATTTATCAAATTCATATACTGATTTTCCTGGCAAATACACTATTTGTGTTCATGTTGATAGGTAACAGAACTTCAGCAACTTTATCCTAATTTCTGACACCCTCACAAACATGACTAACCTTAAGCATTTCCTATCCTTATCCTTCATGCTTAAACTAACATCGTCCTAAGCCCTACTTTATTTACTTCTGCTCCTGAAAAGCAACACACTAGCATGTCTAAACATTAAACATGTAACTAACATATAATCCAGCAATTGCACTCCTGAGCATTTATCACAGAGAGGTTAAAAACTCCTGTTTATACAAGAACATTGATAGCTGCTTTGCTCTTAACAGGCAAAACCTGGAAGCAACCCAAAACTCTTTCAGTGATACATCCGTACCATCCATATCATCCATCCATACCATCTATATCCATACCATAGGATACCACTCACCAACAAAGAGGAACTATTGCTACCATCAGTAACTTAAGTTATGAGAAAAAAGGCCGGTCTAGAAGGTTGTATAATATATTATTCCACAAATAAAACATTCCTGAAATGACAACGTTATAGAAATAAAGAACCAAATACTAATTGCTATGAATTAGGAACAAGGTAAGAGGAGAAAGATAGATGAAGAAGTTAAAGAGCTATTAAGAAAGATCATTGTGGTATAGGAACTGTTCTTTCTTTCTTCCTTTCTTTCTTTTCTTTTTCTTTCTTTCTTTCTTTCTTTCTTTCTTTCTTTCTTTCTTTCTTTCTTTCTTTCTTTCTTTCTTTCTTTCTTTCTTTCTTTTTTTTACACAGTACTAGCATAGAATGAACCACCTCAGTAGCTTCTGAGGCTAATACATTTCTATCACCACAATTACTTTAGCAAACCTGGTTCCCTTCTCTTCTGCAACATCATGCGGAACTGTTCTTTCTTTTGACTGTAGTGGTGGATAAGTGATAAAATCGCATAAAGGTAAATACACACAATGTGAGTACATGCATAGCTAACTGAGGGGAAATCTAAGTCAGATCTGTGATCGTAACTTCCTAGTGTGGTACTGTACTACAGTTTTTATAAAATGTTATTATTGAAGAAAACTGAGTAATGCATTCACAGGATATCTGAATTATTTCTTACAACTTCGTGTGAGTCTATATTTATCTCAAAATAAACAATTTAAAAAGTCTAATTCTTGTTGGGGCAGTTAACAGAACTATCAGATTAGAGGCACTTACTTTTCCCTAAATTAAATGGTTTATAGTAACTCCCTTATATCCTGCTTTCTTTTCCTCTTTATTTTTCCCCAAAGTTTTTTCTAATTATAAAAGTTATGCAAATCTAGCAAGTAAGTCAATAAAGCAGAGTGTAGAGACAATGGGTAACAACCCCTCACCTTTCTCCCATCCCACTGCCCTAAAATAGCAGAAGTTAACACTTTCAGATACACCCTGCAACACCCATCTCTATGCTCATACAGGCATGAAGACACATATAGTGCTCACAGGCAGATTTTTATGTACAGGTTTGACTATAAGATATTTCATAGTACATATATTAGTGAATTAATCAATAACAAAAATTCACATTTTGTTCATTTCCTGGGGATACTTGGTACCAAAAATATGCTGTAACAAATATCCTTTTATGTTTATCCTTACATCCTGGTGTTTTAATTTTATATAAAGATTTCCCAAGTAGGTTGTCTAGTCAATATAAACACTTCATTTTGGTGGATACTAATGGTTTTACACAGCTAGTTACTCAGCACTGAATATTACTTAGGGGATATACCTATTCTGTTTGCATTCTTTACAATTACTTAAGGAACTATGGAATGATCAACTATAGTCTGGTAATAATAAGTGTAATTTATTTCCACTCATAGAAAAAAAGTGAGAACTTCAGCATTATAACTCATTATTTCATTAAAAAATGCTCAGCTTTAATTCTTATTCTTTGCAAGATTACATTTTTTAACTCATATTGGTTTTCTTTAAATATTACATTTGGAGTTTCCATTTTTCTCTTTTTTAATACATTTTTATTATTGATAGTATTACAGAAAATGGAGTTTCCATTTTTCTTATGAAAGCTTACAAATTTATATCTTAAAAATTTAATTTTAAGTTATAAGTAATCTAAAAAGCTAAGAAATTTGTGTATGATAGACTATTTGCACTATGGTTATGTTTTCAAATATTTTTGTCATTACCTTGAAATGTCAATTTAAAATATTTTTTATTGATAATACCCAGAACTGGTAAAACTGTCAGAAAATTACTGCTTCACAGATTCTCCTGGAAAACAATTAGTATATATTGACAAGTAGCTGTGCAAATATTCATACTCTTTAACTGAGTACTACCTTTTTGAAAATTTTAGTAAGTAAATAGTCACAATGTAAAAATAAACTCTTAGGGAAAATATTTAATAAGATGGTAAAATACCCATAATATATTGCTAAATGAAATAGCAGTTCATTAAAAAATATTATACTTGTGTATGGCACTGTAGCTAGTTTTGTGCTTATTATTATTATTATTATTATTATTATTAATCTCCTTTAAAGCTTGAACTAAATGCTCTATAACTGGATATTAGCACACAGAATTGAGGCCAGAAATCAGCTAAAATAAGAATACTTAACCCTGGAATGAGAAAACTAGTCAGGATCTCTGACTCTAAGTTATTTCAATTGTTTAATATTATTTTCATAATCTTTATTCATTGTTTTAAAAAATATAAAGTATTATTGCATATACCTATTAAAATTTGCTATAAGAAATATAAATTGATTTTTTGATTGACAGATTCAAAATTGAATTATACTCAATGAAGTGGCCAAACACGTAAAAATATTCCAGATCATGTATATTTACTTTCTACTTACTGGCTTTTAATATTCTAATGATTTTAAAGAGAATATTAGGATTTGCTTTAAAAAAATGTGAATGAAGCCCTGGCTGGTGTGGCTCTCAGTTGGTTGAGCATTGTCCCATGCACTAAGAGGTTGCTGGTTTCGATTCCTGGTCAGGACACATGCCTAACTTGTGGGCTCACTTCCCAGTAGGGGGTGTCCAGGTGACAGCTGATTGATGGTTGGTTGTTGATCATGGATGTTTCTCTCTGTCTTTCTCTCTCAATCTCTTCCTCTCTCTCTCTCTAAAAGTCAAAAACATTTTTTTTAAATGTGAATGAAAATAAGCCAAAAAAAGTGATTATCACATTTATTTTCTAGGTATAATCATTATAATCCTAGAAAAAAAAATATGGCACTTGTATCTGTAAAATGCTTTAACTACTCTCAGATGCTACAACCATTGGGGGGTACTGAACTTTCAGAGCCTTCCCGCCTTCATTCAACCACAAACTCCATGTATCCTAGGGACGCATTTTATTAGGTTTGCTTTAGTCAAAGCAACTGAAGGGCTTCTCTGAGACCATCACAGTCTTAGATAATCTCAAAACTTCAAACACGTGCATGATCCTCGCTAACTCCAAGACCTGATTGTACAGTTCTCTCCTCCTGGATGTGGGTTATGCCTGACGAACTGTAACCCATTTCTTTACATGGGAGCCTTATCAGACCTGCTCGGCACAGGCTCTCCAGACCCAGTCACAGGCTCTAGGGGCAATTTAATGTTATAATGACATGGACAACGTCAGACAGAATCTGCATTGTATCAGAGGAAGCCCAATGACTACAGGAGTATCAAAATGGCAACACTACACACATGTGTGATGATTGTTTTTTAATTTGTTCAAAAAAGTTCATGAAATTGGTGCAAGATTATGAAAATATGAAACAACCGAAATAATCTAGAGCCAGAGATCCAGAATAGCTTCCCACTCTAGGAACCGGTCTAATTATCTCAGCTGACTTCTGGGGTAATTCCCCAGTCCACCTTCCCGTCCCTCCCACAATTTGTCCCCACTGCAGTGATCTAACATAACATCCCATAGACATGTGGTAGAGGCTGGAGATGAAGTCATATATGTGCATTCCATAATATAGGCCATGGTTTCATTGTTATGCCTGTGCTATGTTGCTAGTTTTTCTTCAAATTAGAAACCAAAATACAATTATGATGTCTACTTCATGGATAGATACTTTTACTATATTCACTTGTGCTTGCCAAACTCGACTACAACCATGTTTTTTAATGCTATACTCTGCCTCTCGCCCCCAAAACATTTTTTTTCTGTGAACTAAAGCAAGGTATGCATATGCCATGGTCCTTATATAGTTTATTTGGGGAGAGGGGTGGTTAGTGGTTTTTTTTTTAGAGAGAGAGTGGAAGGGAGGGGGAAGAAAAAATATTGATGTGAGAGAGACACATCAATTGGTTGCCTCCCACAGGAGCTTGACCAGGGCCAGGGATCAAGTCTGAAACCAAGGCATGTGCCCTTGACCGGAATCAAACCCAAAATTCTTCAGTTCACAGGCCAATGCTCTATCCATTGAGCCAGACCAGCTAGGGCAGTCCTTACACTTTTATACTTCACTAGTTGAGGGTTCTCAACCTACCAAGTGCCAAAAGCTATCACTTTGATATCTGAGTGATAAGAAAAACTTAAAAGTTATATAGGGACACATGAAGCTAGGGGAAGGGATTTCATAGATGTTGAATTCAGATTTCTACTCCCCATTTCAAAAGGCACTGATGGCAGAGGCCCAGGAATCACTGGCCTCGAGCCCAGAGCCGAGCTTAGTGAAGAGGTCCGACAGTGACCTTGAACACAGATCTGAAATCATGTGGGCTTGGGAATGGGAAAACAGGAAAGCTGCTCACCAAGGCCGTATTTTTTCGCAAACTCCCAGCAGCACCCTTTGAGCCTCTCTTCCTTTCTGTTAGCTGCAAAACTCTAGGCAGATGTGACCACTAGACAATTTATTTCCAGGAGTCTATCAGGGAAATAGCATTACTTTCTACATCAATTTTGGAAAGAAAGTAAAAATGTGCCATTGTCCAACCTCAGTTGTAAAAAATGAAAATAACTCAATATGATGGAAATGCTAGAAATATAAAACCCTTCTATGAAGTTTTATGCCTGCCATGCTTAAAATTATACATTAATCCAATTTGCAGAGTTGGTAATCTGATAAAAATAAACAAAGTTCATATTTAGATATGAACTAAATTCCTCCATCTGCCAGAAAACAGCTACAATATAAGCTGCTTTTACATTGAAATGTGTCTATTTCAGGTCATGTAACCACTAATGTACTTGAATCATAAAATGCAAAAAGCCTAAAATTTCATGTAAGATAACTTTCCTAAGCATTCAAAATACTTTGCAATGTGATCCTTTTCTTAGTTTAAAAACCAAACTTTGGTTTACATCAAAAGCAGTATGAGTAATGAAATTGCTGTATGCTTAGCTTGGAAAAGATCAGAATAGAGTGGGGGGAGTAGATAGAGGGTTAGCTCAGTTAGAGCATTATCCAATAAGTCCAGGTTGCTGGTTTGATCCCTGATCAGGACACACACAAGAATTAACCAATGAATGCATAAATAAGTGGAATAAAGAATGGCTCTCTCCTCCCTCTCTTTCTCCCTCTCTCAAATCAATCAATAAATTAATTTTAAAAAACAAACAAACAGAAGACTGCTATATGTACTTTAAAAATATAATTTTAGTTTTATAAGATGAAGAGTTTGAGGTTGGTTATACAACAATGTGAAGGGCTTTAACACTACTAAACTGTACACCAGAAAATGTTTAAAATGATAAATTTTATGTGATGTACATTTAATCACAATTTTAAAACATTTTTAAAAGATAAGCAAACTGAGACACAGGTTTAAATAACTTATTAACTACACTCAAAACTGCTGTGTATTTTTTAACCCTGAAATTAAAAAGCCGAAATGACAGGCATTAAGCATTTATTTGAGATTTTAAAAAATGCAATCAGGGGGCATTGATTCAAGACGAACTCAAATAATGTCCCGATTATAGGATGAAGGCAAATGGTTTTCATGTGGAAAGAAAAGAAATGATCACATAAGAAGAAAAAATGATTCCTCTTGGTGTTGAGTTACAGAGCAGCACGTTATTCCTTAGTTATTGATTCTCTCCTTAGATAGAGTCCATAATCATCAGTCCTCCTGGTTAGGATGTCTGCTTTTCTACTGGTTTTACAAGCAACTGTTTGTAAGACAATCTTGCTGTGGCCCAGTCCAAAGGTCTGGCCCAGCTGGAATATTGCAAAGGTTCAAGGAGCAAGAGTGCAGTGCAGTTCCTCTGAAATGGCCTTTAGGCTCCATTTTTAAAATGGCTTCACTGATGTCAATTTTCACAGTTTCTATAAGTGCCATATTGAAATGGGTTTTAATATTTTAAAAAATAATTTTAAAATTTTAAAGAAAATATGTTTGGGCAAAGAATCACTCTTGCAAATTAAAAAAAGAGAATTATTCCTGCAGGGTATAGTCTCCACTCACACATCTGAGTTATAATCTGGGCATTATTCTCATGTCAAATATCATTCCCTCGCCTTTATGTCCAACATGCAGTTAGTCACTAATTCCTACTGATTAACCAATAAAATATCCCTTATTTCTATCTTTTCCTTTCTTACCACTACTGTCACTGCTTTGTTCAAGGCTGTCACTATAAAGACCTTTGCAACCACTTCCTGACTTCATCTCCCTAACCTAGCAAGACTCTTTGTTCTGGACTGATCATTAGTCCCTAGACCAAAGTCCTTCAAAACCAAACGCTTTAAAATGAAGATTAAAGTCCTTCATATGACATACAGAGTCCCGCCAAGTGCTTGCTTTCATCTCCTATCTCATCTCACACCACTATCTCTCTTCCATGAGCTCCTGAGCTAACCAACACTTTGGATGTTCCAAATATTCCAGGTCACCATCAGACTCTCCTGCTTTGGAATATGTTGTTCCCTCAACCTGCAATTCTTCCCTTTCCTTCTCACTGCAAAATATTTCTTTTCATCTTTTCACAAGTATCTGGTCTGGAAAGCCATTTTTTTTATACCCAGGGCTGCAAAGGACACCCTCAAACTAACAGTATTTATAAAATGTTTTTATAATAATTAGTCTATGTATTTGTCCCTTGAGATCATGGTCTCCTCAGAGTGGAAAATATATATTTTTTGTCACTATTGCTACTACTATTTGTACCATGTCTGCCATATAGAAATGCTAAATAAATGTCTGGATGCATAAGTGAATAAAGAATGCATGGGTTATAAATTAATGCATATCCAATATGAGTCCCAATACAACAGTTGCCAAGAAAACCACATCTTACTGCTTGAAAATAAATCCCTAATCATGTAGGCTGGTCTCTGGATTGCAGAAGAAAGTGGGTAAATTTAAATAATGCCTCTACAGTATTCATCTCATTAAGAAGACTGAAGATTTGCTAGACAGAATTATTTGAACAAAAACCATTAAAGAAACATTCTAGGGAGAAAATCATTCAAAGCCAATCTCAAGGGCTATACAATAGGAAAATATTAGTTTGACATACACTAGAAAAAAGGAAAAAATCTATACTGTTCTATTACAGAAGCACAACACAGAGGCTACAGTTAGATTCTTTGCAATGAAAAGAAAAATGACACCCCTTATTTAAAAATAATGCTGAGCCATTACAAACTCCAAGGACCATTATCAATCTCAAAAAGAAGAAATGTACATTACCAATGGCTGTTGCTAAAAAATACAAAGATAGCATAACGAAGAATTGCTGTGGCTAATAAGAAAGTGAGACATGTTTCTGGACTATGTATATGAGATGTGAATAAAAGTCTACCATTCGTTAATTAAACCCAACAATTGTTATCAATTGCTGCTGATGCCTGACTCACATGGGAGGATTTAACATAAAAGAAATGGAGGATGCATTTCTAATGATTTTAAAACTGGAGGACTTGAGAACATTAGTGGCATTTTCTTTTCTTCCAATTGAAGGTTATGAATTTAGAAAATCTATACTAATAAAAGAGTAATATGCTAATTAGACCAGGAGACCTTCCGGACATCCTTCCTTACAAAGCCATGGTGATGGGGCTGAGGAAGAGGTGGTTAGGGGTAATCAGGCCAGCAGGGGAGGGCAGTTGGGAGTGACCAGGCTGGAGGGGGGCAGTTGGGGGTGACCAGGTCGGCCGGGGGGGGGCATTTGGGGTGACCAGGTCAGCCGGGGTGCAGGGTGGGCAGTTAGGGGGTGATCAGGCAGGCAAGCATGCAGGTGAGCAGTTAGGAGCCAGCAGTCCTAGATTGTGAGAGGCATATCTGACTTCTGGTTTACGCCCGATCCCACAGGGGACATCCCCCAAGGGGCCCCAGATTGGAGAGGGTGTAGGCCAGGCTGAGGGACCCCTTCCGTGCACAAATTTTATGCACTGGGCCTCTAGTAAGTAATAATGAGGTTGAGAAGTAGCTTGGCTCACATCATGGAGCAAAGAATTCCAATAGATTTGGAGTTTACCCAATAAGTAATTAGTAGCCATTGGAATTCTTCGGCGAGGGAAGTAAATTTGCATTCTAACATAAATGAGACTCGTGTAAATTGAATTTATGAATCAAGTATGACATAAATACCTCTAGAATCTACTAAAACAAAATCATTTTATAAGGCAAAAGACAAAGTATTGAATCTTGATGGCAATAAAAACTACTGCACCTGAAAATCATTGGTCAAATATTCATCAGTCCTCTATACAATTTTTATTTCTTTAATCTGAATGCCTAAAAGTATTTATGAATAGTAAATGTACATCAAATCACTTATGTCTTGAAGGTATGTAAAAATGGGTCTCACCCTATCTATAAAGCTACATCCTAGCCTCCAGTTCACCGTTCCTATTGACAAGGGTAATAAAATATTAATAATGACATTACAATAATGACACCTCTATATTTCTTGAATTATACCACAACAATTGATAGGTATTGGAGGGCATATTTGCGGTCATGTCAATTAAAATATAGACTTATATCAGAATACATTTTCTTGGGGAGGGACTCAAAGAGGTATCAGGGTATAACAAAATGTTTATGGGTCTACAAATGGCAAGGATATGCCATATTTCAAAAGATACCCTGGAGATAAATAAATATGAGTTCATATACAGCTAAAAGTCTTAATTGTGACCACACTTAAATGCCAGCAGGCTATTTAATTGAACTGCTTCTTATTTGTACCACTGTATATAGTCTGCTCCAAGATTGTGAGAGCTGGATTATTTTTAAGAGTGTTTAATGATTGTCCAGATCAATTCTAGTGATAATAGGACATATATGAATTCAACACAATGTTTGCAAGAGGGATACTCATTATGGGATCCCAGAATTCTTATATGATTCAGACCAGTGTGCACTGAAAACAAGGAACCAGATGTCCCTGGACTATGGTGTTAAATAAACTGTTTGACATCAGAAGTATTACTGGCCCACTGTCATCATTTTACAGGACACTTGCTTTATGCAAAATAATATTATAATACAGATGATGACTGATAGATATCTAAATAGACAGACATATGTTCATTTTATCACCATTTACAGCAAACACTATTTTTGGAACTAGTATTTATTACTAACATTTTACAGAAGATGAAATAGAGACACGGAGATGTCAATTAACAGCCAACAGTGCACAGGGAGGGAATGGCAAGGTTAAGATTTAAGCCTAGGGAGCCTGGCTCCAGAGTCCATTCTCAACCACTAAATGTCAATGTTGTCTCCATAAAGTGGTGACTCCATTTTACTACTGTGTTTGGGCAGAATCCTACATGTGCCTCTAGTGGAGCTTCTCAAATTATGGTAAATAATATTATATAGAAAGGATTTTGTTCTGAGGATGGTCTGTATGGCCCATGCAATTGACCAAAGAGACTCTAAAATGGGCCACTCATTGAGTAAAAATGTAATCAGAAACAACAGAGAAAACTATAGTTTCTTGCTCTGTAAGAGAATCTATGACTTTATTTTTTATCAAGCCATGGTTTTATCTTCTGCATCACAGAATAGCAGCTCCAGCCAATGAATTCATTAAATTGAATGCGAAGTCCTACTGCTTAGAGTTTTAGTTAACATTTCAACCCTTTGGAATGCAATTAGAGGCAGTGAGTCACAATTTATCTCAGTATAATGACTTCTGGCTCATATATATATATATATATATATATATATATATATATATACATATATATATTATTATTATTATTATTAAAAATGAGAGCAGGAGCTTGCTTCTTCACAATTAATATTTACTAAGTCTCCAGGGTTGAAATTACCTCAGTCTTTTTCTACAAGTCTACAATCACAGCTGCAGATTTTTTTTCCATTACTATAGCAACCACAGGAATGCAAGCATTGTGTTTCTTTCTCTGTCCAAAACATATAAAAGGGGCCAAAGGAGCAACAACCACCAGGAGACAGATAAATACCCTAAAAATGGTCATAATTAAAAATTTACATTTATGGGAATATTTTGAAAGCCCATCTGACTTCAGAGTACTTAGATCATTCAACTATGACAAAATACATATTCATTCAAGTTTATTAAATCAAGATTCATTAGTTTCATTTACAGAGACTTTCCACAAAGAAATCCTAAATTTACCAGTTTTGTCTTTTTGTCTAAACAAATGATATGAAAAAAAATATCCCCCATTAAAGTTCTAAAGAACTTTCCAAATTACATAAAAACTGTCTTATTTATACCCAAAAGGAAGCTAGCAAAGGACCAAAATATAAAACGTTAATGGTTTGATCCCCAATTTTGTTTATACTTCAAAATCATAGTAACAGTAAAGACATTCCTTCTTGCCCACAGCTGTATCTTTAATCTAACTTTACTATAAAGGAAAACAAGCACAGTATTTTAAAGAGAACTCAGTGGAACTTTGAAACATCTGACTCCCATTCTGTGTATCTCTGGTTAGGTGACTTTAGAGGTTCTATAATTTTTCTATAATAGAAGGAATTTTAAGGTAAAAGACCTGTGGCACAAATAACAGCATTCTTTGTTATAAAAACAGTGACTTCAGTCTTTGGACATACATAATCTGTATTGTTTGTTGGTATATATATTTGGAGACTGGAGGAGGGGAACGTATTTGAAATATCTTCCTCCATCATCTATTCTGAGTTTTTTTTTTTTCTCTAAGAGATAAAATGATGATAGACAGATATCTCAGGTCTCCCAAAAAGTTTCTATCACTGAGTAATTTTTTGCTTTTAATTTCCAAGGAAGCCCTACAGACTAAAGGGTCCCGGGTTCTATCCTAGTTAAGGGCATTGTACCTCAGGTGCAGGCTCAATTCCTGACCGTGGTCAGGGCACATGCAGGAGGCAGCCAATCTGTGTCTCTCTCTTACATAGATGTTTCTCTCTTTCTGTCTCTCCACCTCCCTTCTACTCTTTCTAAAAATCAATGGAAAAATATCCTTGGGTGAGGATTAACAAAAAAATAAAAATTAAAAATTAAAAATTAAATAAATTTCCAAGGAAGATGGCCACTCTAATTATTTTCTAAAGAAACGCATGTTAGATATTTGCACCAGCCCCGCCAGAGTCTGAAATGCTCTTCCTTGGGAGACAGACTCCTATGCCAAAATGTATAACTTCCTGCCCTGTGGCAAATGCGCTCACAGAGCACCATACCAGAAACACGTCAGATGGGCCCCACCTTTCTAGGGAAGGTAGGGGACAGTGGAGATAAGGGGGAGAGATCAATCAAAGGACTTGTATGGATGCTCATAAGCCTAATCAATGGACAAAGACAAAAGGGGGTTGGGGGAATGGGAGGTGAGAGGTAATGGACACATATGTAATACCTTAATCAATAAAGAAATTTTAAATAAAGGGTAACTGAGGAGATGGACTGCAGTGAGGAGAGGCTATAGAACAAGAAGGCCATTTCAATAAACTAAAGAAGAAGTTACACGGATAAGTGACGATGAAATAAACAAAACTGTTTGAAAAGATATTTAGGAGAGAGACTTCATGGGGCTTAATAACCATGGATATATCAAGGAATCAGACAAATAGACTCGTTGAAGATACCATGATAACTTCGTTCATTTTTATTAAGGTACACTTGACATATGACTTTATATGTTCCAGGAATATAACAAAATGATTTGATATTGTTATATATTACAAAATAACCACCAAAATAAGTATAGTTAACATCCATCATGGCAAGACTTTTTCTTGTGATGAGAAGTTTAAGGTTTACTCTCTTAGCAACTTTCAAATATACAATACAGGATTGTTAACTATAGTCATCATGCTATGTGTTACATCCCTGTGATTATTTACATGTATTCTATAACTGGAAGTTTGTACCCTTGGTAACCTTGGAGAAACATAAAGGGCCCTGGCTGGTGTGGCTCAGTTGGTTGGAGCCAAAAGTTTACGGTTCAATCCCAGTCAGGGAGCATATAATCGATGTTCCTCTCTTATAGCAATGTTTCTTTCTTTCTCTCCTCCCCTCCCCTCCCCTCCCCTCCCCTCCCCTCCCCTCCCCTCCCCTCCTCTCCTCTCTTCTTCTCTTAAAAGTCAATTCAAATTTTTAAAAGAGTAAAATGCTTAAAAATATAAAGGGCAGAAACAGTGAGTCACATGTAAACTTCCAGTTTAGTCCAGAAAATTACACTGTCTACTTTGAGTTGTCCTGCAATCTCTATGCTCTATCTTTGCCACTCAGTTTACCATTGTGACAGTTAAAGATGAAGTTAGTTTAACACCTTCTTTAAATGATACTTCAACAAAAAGTGGAAAGCCTTTACCAAACCAGTCCATGTAAAAATACCATCAAAAAGGAAAGAATTGATCTCTTGGGTTTTTAAATAAACCAAGAATTTTAAATATTTTATAATTATTATTTCTTAATCTTTTGACCTCCCTCCCTTCTCAGAGAAAATAAACAAAATGCCTTAAAAATGTAGCAATCCAACAAGCATAGTTTTAAATATTAAGGGAAAAATAGCTTCCCACAGTCATAAACTGTTGGGGAAAATCTTTTAATAAATCCGTTTTAAAACTCAGTTCCTTAAGAAATAACTAGTTTTGAGACATGTTACATAACTATGAAAAGGTTACTATAGAATAGCCATTTCAAACCCACAGGAATTTCTAAAATATGCAATACCTGACTAGTCAGCCAGGGGCACTGGCCTCTTTTTTTTTTAGGTTGTAAAAAAAAAAAAAAAAAAGACAACAGCCAATACAACATATGTGTGAATGAATCAAAATCATGCCTTTATTGTCAGATTGGCAAAAATAATAATAATTATTATTATAAATATATATATATATATATATATATATATATATATATATATATGGCTCAGCTGACATACATGACTCAGTGGTTGAGTGTTAACCTATGAACCAGGAGGTCACAGTTCAATTCCTGGTCAGGGCACATGCCCAAGTTGCAGTCTCCATCCCCAGGAAGGGATGTCCAGGAGGCAGCCGATCAATGATTCTCTCTCATTATTGATATGTCTATCTTTCTCTTCCTCTCTGAAATCAATAAAATTTTTTTTTTAAATAATTTTTTTGTGTGGTGTGCCACAGAATTTTAGCAATTAGCTTATGTGTGCCATGAGATGAAAAAGGTTGAAAATTGCTGCTATAGGAGCATCCAAGTTGTTAGCAGAATAAGAAAGAACAAAACTGTAATTATGAAAGTAATTAAAGCATGAGAAAGAAAATGAAATATTAGAATATTTATGTATCGCATTCTCTTTCTACCATGTCCCTCAACATGTTTCTATGCCATCAATTTTGTTGTATGTCATCCCTAGCTTCTAACTGCTGCATTGTAACAGGTTGCATTCATCACATTTTTAGGTAGTTTGCTTGCACTAGACATCTAGTCTGCCTTCAACACCCTACTACATAGATAATGCTGTGAGAAATGGCTTATTTTTGCTAAGTACGTAAGCTTGCTTGCCAGAATGACTGCTTTGGTCCACACTTTCACTAATGGTGCAAAAAATTATGTCTCCCCACACCTTTACCAATGCTTGGCAATAACCCTCCTTTTTAATTTTTGCAGTAGACTAAAGTGAAGTGAGTGGTGATTTTTGAGATGTTAATTTGCATATCCTGCATTACTAGTGAGTTTTCACATCTCTTCCTATACTTGACAATCATCCATGGTTCACCTTCTGTGAATTACCTAGGAATGCTAGTTGCCCATGTTGTTATGCACTTCCTGTTTCAAATACTCCTTATATCAATTAAAGTCTCATATGCACATAAATGCCACATGTTTTACTCGCACAACTGAATATTTTAAGTATTTGATTATGTGTACAAAGCACCTGCCTACCACATAGGTTTTCAATACTGCTTTTTTTTTCTTTTCTAAGTTAACCTAACAATTGCAAGGCATTTTTTATCAGAAACTTTATTTTAAAATATTTCACTGCCTAAGAATTTTCACTAAGAGAAAAATTCCAATAAAATGAGAATCCACATGGAGAATGGGAATTCCCAACATTTTCACAATAGAATGGGTAAGTAAATTCCTATAGGAGAATATGTTAGATTATACTGTTGCCCATGGAATTATAGTCACAAATAGTAATTCATTCCAGAAATATTCATTGAGTGCAAACAGACTTCCGAGCACCAACACCTCAGGTGCAAGGAATAGAGATGACATTACTTTTGAGGCGCCACACCAAGTGCTCACCATCGAGTTTAAAAAAAAACCATGCAGATCATGATTACAGACGACTTGTGTACTGTGTAATATGCTTACATGCAATGTGCTGTGAGAGCTTAGAAGAGAGGAGAGAGAGAGAGAGGAGGGAGGGAGGGAGAGAGAGAGAGAAAGGGGGGGGGGGGACTCCAATAAGTGACTAGCTGATCACAATGAGGAGCAGATGGCATTCTGATAAGGGCTGAGTTAAAACTGCCTGTCCACTCACGTGTATGAAGTACAATAAAGGCATAAAGCCAAACCAGGGAGAAAAAGCCATTGCATGAAGAGTGGCAGGACTGAAATTTATGCGTCTCTTAAAAGTCACTTAATGTTGTTATGGTGACACTTTTACAGTTTAAAAGGCTAAAGGCAGACAAAGAAAAGAGAATAAGTATTAAGCACAGAGCAAACATGACATGTGAGCGCCATTTCATTTCTTCACATTAACAGAGCTCATAGAGACAACATTCGTGGTGAGTCACAGGCAAATGTTTGAAATGAATGAGATAGCCATGTAGAATTTCCCCCAATTTAAGAGCTAAGTGTTTAATAATCAATGCCAGAAAATTGACTAAAGGGGCCAAGCACAGTCAAATATCAAGTACTAAGGAAACTGGATCAGATAGCACTATTTGCACTAAGTGATAAACATGTCAAATTGTTCTTAATTACTGATGATGCCTATAGTTTTGCCAGCTGCATTGCAATTCAAATCACTCCTCCGCTTCTTTGCCAAAATACATTTGAGAATTGGTTTTGTTATATATGAGAACATCGTGTAAAAGGACCAATTCTATATTAAGTTTATAAAAAAACAAATTCATTTTTCATACTGTATGAGGACATGCTATCAAAAAATTTTCAAGTACATTAAGAATGGTATTTGCTACTGAAGATAAATAGAAGGTCTGGGGTCTGGGGAACTGGTAGTAGGTATGGTTGAGAGGATTGTCTGAAAGATCAACCCATTATTTTACCATTGATTTCACAGTGTAGGCTTTGTCTGAGTCCATGTTCATCAGGTGAAAGTCTGAGGGGTAATGTCTTTTTGTCTTAGATGAGGTTTTGGTGAGTTTGGAGAGAGCTGTGGATTTGAAGCAAAAAGGTTATGTTTTGGTCTACCTCTTGCCAGCTATGTGTCCCTTGGCAAGTCACTCAGTAGCTCTGAAATCCAAATTCCACAAAAAGTTGTGACTTTTAAGTAAGATAACATATGTCAGAATTTGAAAACTATAAAATGCCATTAAAATATCAGTTATTTATTACTCTGTATATAATTTTAAAATATATCATTGAACTCTAATCAATACCAAAACAGATTTAAGTTTTAAAGAATTACTTTATAAGGATCAGTCTTTATCTGTTTTCATTACCTTTTCACCCCAAAATATTCATTTTGAAGCACATTTCTTTTTTAAGAAGGATGGTCATAATTGATGGGCTCCAACAGAATACAATGCAGAACTTCGTTATATGAACATTTTTCAAATACTCTGGGGCAAATTTGGTAATTCAAAAAAAATCTTAATACTCAAAATCATGACATAATTAACCATTCCATTCCTCAGTCCTTTCTTGGTTTGGGTTAGTAATTTTACCCTCTTCTTAAGGTGGAAGAAACAAAGGTTCAGTTTGACACAGATAACGAAGCTCAAGCTGGCAGCAATCCTTAGATCTCAGGCTCTGTCTGAATCCAGACCTGCATTAACCCTCACCAATAAACCTTTCAGGTTGCCACTGACTCAAATAAAACCTTCACGTTAGCCCATTTGTGCCATTGTTCCTTTATCAGGTGTACCCACTTGAAATATTACCTTCTCTTATAACGGATAGAGATAGTGACCTAAAGCAGGCACGGATTTCTTCCTCGACCACTTCTTATGTTGAGAGACTCAAGCCTTATTTTAAAAGCACCAATGGGAAAACTTTCTGTGAAGAAAAGAATGACAAAGTACTTCTGCGCATTGGAAGTGGGATCTTAAGTGGACATTTCTTCTCCTTATCCTAGGAATTGACAAGTTGAAGTTTGGGCAGGGGGCACACTAATGGCTTTCTTGAGTTCTTCTATGACAAGTGAATTCAGGGGACAATTGATTTTCTCTGGTTATAGCATCAGTAGTTCCATTATTGTCTCAAGGAGAATAAACTAGCAACAACAGTAATAATACCTGACAATTATATAGCACTTACTGTGCGCATAGTGGCCTATGTGTTTTAATTATTATCCCTGCATATCACCCACACTATCTCAGGGTTCAGAAAAGTAGCCAATATTTGCCTCACTGGGACAATAATCTTTATAAGACTCTGAGGCTATTTGTAAAGATCAGCTTCCTGACAGATACTGACAAGTCCTACCCTCCTAGCAAAACCACCATCTAGAAAAAGCAAATGATTCAATTTCAATCCCTTCTTTAATCACCCCTAGGGGATGTGGCAGCAAGAAGCTGAGATATTCTGCAAACCAAAATTGTGTCAGGAATATAAGAAGGACATTTCCTTCTAGATAATAGAGAAATGAGAACCTGACCTTCCCCTGTCTAAATTGAGGAAGATCAACAAAATCCCACTTACCTCAAGTGAAGAAAGCCTTTTGTAGCTGATAGATTTTTGCTAAGTGTTAGCAGAATCATCCACACTGAAAAAAAAATATGCTTCCCCAAAACTGCACTTATTTGTGCCATAGAACATGTGCAGAGAAATAACGAGCCAGTAGAAATACAGGCACAAATAGCTCAATGCTTCTCAGATGGCATTTGAGCAATTGCAGACATAAACAGAGCCTTCTGCAGTGAGGATATGGGTTTGGGTTCAAGGATGTGATCAGGAGGATAAGGGTCTGTGACATGCTTGGGCCAGTACAGATCCTGGTAGTAAAGACTCCAAATTAGGGTGGGGCCTGGACAGGGGCTTATATCACCATGAGCTCCACCAATATTCCAGTGGGTGAGCAGGTAAACACCACACTGTTTGCTGGTGTGTGTTTTTTGACTTGGATTTGTCTTACCTTAAAAGCTGTATTTGGTTGCCTAAAAATCTAGTATGAATGCAATTGTCTTTAATCAGCTTTTTGTGGATGTTAAAATCCACTAGCATGTGTTCCCTTCAGGTCTTGTTAGGGAGAAGAATTCCCCAGCCTGTTGTGATCAACCAAAAGTGTGGCCGCTATTTTAAGAGGATCGTATGGGACAGAGCAGGCAACAACCATCAAAACTGTGGCCACTAGTTTGAGATGTCCATGTGGGGCAGAGCAGACAGCAGCCGTTTTGAAAAGCATGCTTTTCTTGAATCAGCACACCCTTTTTGTTTACACCCTGAGCACAGAGCATGAAGAGAGAGCAGGAGGGGTTACTTGTAGTAACCCCATAACCCTTCACTGAGAAAGCAGCAGAAATCACTGCACAAAAGCAAATGCACAGTGGCCTGATTTAATTCTGAAATGGTCCTAATTTGCTTATAAACTAAATTTGACATAACACCCCACCTCATTAGAATCACACCTCAATGCTTTTTTATCCCAAAACACGGTGTTGAATCTAGATAGAAAGGGATAAAGGCAAAGTTTGTCTTTTGGATTGGCCAAAATTACTCCCAAATAGTCACCATAAAGCTTTTCTATAATTGTTAAAGGCCGTATCAGACATACAGCTCCAGTGACCTAATTCCATTAAATATCTACGTCAGGATGCTAAGCATAGGTGAAGCACATTAGCGTTGCTGGATGAAACAGGATGAAATATTAAGCTCTTTAGAGAATAAAGAACCATGGAGCCAGATTTCCATACTTATAACTCAATCTGACTATTTCGATAGAATAAGAATCTGGCTTAAGTTGTATAATCATTTAAAAGGTCCCAAAGTCTCCTTCCTGGCTCTCTTCTCACCTCTCAAATGTCAAAAACACATTTCCTGACACAGCGGAGATGCGTGCCAGCTCCCTGTCAGTGAAACGTCAGAACGAGAACTTTGACACAACGGCCATCAGCAGCTCCCTGTGGAGCGCCACTGTTTGGAACCTGCTCCTCTCTGGTGATGAAACATCTTCTTGGTCCAGTGCCTCCGTACTCAGCTCCACATCATTTCCAAGCAATAAGCTTTCTGTGGGACTTTTTTGAGATTCCACATAAGTCATGCGGTGTGTCTCTACTCTTGGCCAAAGCTGGTTTGGGAATCATTTCTTAAGATGATCAGGCACCAAAATATTCAAACGCCTTCACTGCCTAGCACTTCTGTCATTCTGTAATGAATAGAGAGAGCCCTAGGAGAAAATACATACCTGGGGGGAAATTCCAATGTGTACATGTCAAAACTTAGTGGAAGTTTAGAAATAAAATGATAAATGATGGAAACTGAATTGGGACAAAAATAATGTGAGAGATATGTAGGGTCAGACCATTTTTTGCCATGTCTTTTTTTTTTTAAATTATTATTAAGGCTCTCATTCATTTATGTACAATAACTAGCATATGGATATTCAATAAATTCTTGCTGTTAGTCTTTATAGTGGTGATTGGGGATCTGCATTTCTATAAAAAGGAGTGAAAATAGGAGCAGAGGAAGGGATAAATATATAGTAATATATATATATATATATATATATATATATATATTACTATATAATTACTATATATATTACTATATTACTATATAATACACATACACACACACACACACATATATATATATAAAATATCAATTTTAAATTACTTAGGGAAGAGTAGTAGTTACCTCTAAGAGATATGCTCTGGAAAAAAATTACTGTGCCAGTGGAAATTCCATGGAGAAGACACAATGCCATGGAGAAGAGACAATGCCTTCTTGTTTGCTGCTCAAGTCTGAATAATTGAGAACATTACTGCCATGCTGAAGACACTGAAAATCTATTTGTTGTATGCATGAATAAATGAATGTGATCACTCATACTATAACTTCCCTGTGGGATTCACAACACACATGAGCTAATCAAGGGCCCACTGAAGCCCTATTGTAAAAGAAACCTACTTTCTTTTTTTAACCTAGGATTTTTAAAACTTAATTGACACAGAACACTTTTTCTTTTGAGGGGGGAATTATTAATATGTTGAGGGCTTGATATGCTAAGGAATATAGTTAAAAACAAACAGAAATTTAGAGAATATCCATAAAGTGGAGTAGACTGACTCAGAATATACAGCTTGTATCCTCAAAGAGCTCAGTCACATGGTGAAGACTGATATGTGTATAGCTCATTCTGAAAGAAGACCAGAATTGTTATATTTATTCTTATAAATATTTAAAATACATTAAAATATACTTATACATTTTATATATTATACTTCTACTAGTAGCCCGGTTCATGGATTCATGGACATTGAAAGGAAATTAATTAGAAGAAATATTTTAATATTGTTCTTTGTCCTTTCTCTATAATAGAAGTGTCAACCAAATTCATGATCCACAATGACAGATTGAAACTCATGCTTGAGATTGGCGCCATGCATGTGCAAGTCAATGTTTATTTTTAAATTGCCAGTGCACATCACATGAACCAGCTGGTCAGTTAGTCAGACGGTGGGACAGACATACGGTCTGTCACTTAACCTTATATATATAGATATAGATATAGATATAGATATAGATATAGATATAGATATAGATATAGATATAGATAGATAGATAATGTTATATTAATAAAAAATATATATATATAGATAATGTTATATTTAAATATATTAGTGTAATATGTTAATAACTATTTACTTTATTATTGCAATATATTATAAAATTAATATTATATAATAACATAGTTTATATTAACTATTACTGAGGGCTAGAGGCTCTTATAGCAAAACCAGAATTACAGAATTATAGTCAAAGTAACAGGAACAAACAATTTTTCTTCCAAATCTTTATCATTGAAAGAATTACAGATAATACTTTTATTAAAGTATTACAGATAATACCCCCACTCTCTCCCCAGGCCTTCACCACCCCATTGTCTGTGAACAAGGGTTATGCATGTATGCATACAAGGTCTTTGGTTGATCTCTTCCCACCACCCCTGCCTTACCTCTGAGATTTGACAGTCTGTTCCATGCTTCTATGTCTCTGGATCTATTTTGTTAATCAGTTTATTTTTTCATTAGATTCCACATATAAGGCAGATCATGTGATAGTTGTCTTTCTCTGACTGCCTTATTTAGATTATAAAATGTACTCTTTGTTTAGTATAAGATTTTAATAGATTAACTATGTGAAAATGAAATAAAATTGTCACTTCTAAATCTTCTGACTTATGCCATTATATATAAAATTGCCTTAAAATCAAGATAATTGATTTCAAAATTGCCTTGAAATCAGAAATGAATGAATTTTTCATGATGCAAGAGTCATAGCATCTTATTTTTAAGTTTGTAAGCTTAGCCATCAGTTGGCATAAATCTCCATTCACAGGATGTCAAAAGAAACACCTGGTTAATTATTATTTGTTTCTTTACTCATTTTATACATAATATTATTCCAAAAATTATTTTTAAAATCTTACAAAAACACATCTTCTCTGACATGCATAGATGCTTAGTTGAAGCTGAGATTTAAAATGTGAGGCATTCTAACTGGTATGGAGTCTTCTGATGCTCAGATAGAGATATAGCATACCCCAATCATATACAATCTCTAAAAGTGTTACTCCATCTTATTTATTTATTTATTTATTTACTTACTTACTTTAACTCTCACCCAAGGACATGTTTAGAGAGAGAGAGGGGGACAGAGAAACATTGCTGTGAGAGAGAAACATTGGTCAACTGCCTTCCATATGTGCCCCCACCAGGGATCAAACGAGTAACCTTTTGGTGCACTGAATGATGCTCAACCAACTGACTCACTCTGGACAGGTTTTACTCCATCTTTTATTTTTATTTATTTTATTTTTTTAATATATTTTATTGATTTTTTACAGAGAAGAAAGAGAGAGAGAGAGTTAGAAACATCGATGAGAGAGAAACATTGATCAGCTGCCTCTTGCACACCCCCTACTGGGGATGTGCCCGCAACAAAGTACATGCCCTTGACCTGAATCGAACCAGGGACTTTTCAGTCCGCAGGCCGACGCTCTATCCACTGAGCCAAACCAGTTTCAGCTACTCCATCTTTTAAAAAAACACATATATCAGTATTTAAAAACCTACTGGAACAGCATCTCTATTAAAAGGAATCAGAACTTGGGTAGCTAGAAATACAAAGCAGAATTGTGGGCCTTGTAGGAATAGATACATGTATGGGTAATACTGACAAATGTCAATTATAAAGTGCATAAAGTTTACAAAATATGTCACGTGTATTACCTCATTGGTGTTCAAAAAGTCCTCCATGAAATGGAAGAAGACTAATATTTGTTCAACTAATGATCAGCAATATTCTAGATGGTGTGTTTGAACCTTCACATCTATGATATCATGTAGTCCCCCAACAATACAAATGTTGAGAGTTTGGCTAACAATGGTGACCATTTCCAAATCTCCTCCTCACCCTCCCAAAACAATAAGATCATCAGGGGAATAATTAATCCACACTAGACCCATGGTTTCAGCATTAAATATACCACTTTCCAAGTTCAATTTATCCATAAGTAGAAGAAAGAAAAACCATATTCCAACAACAGTTTCCAACACCTACGCCCCCTTGAAACCTGTGGATTCAGAGAGCAATGGATGGGAAACTGAAAAGGCAGAGGACATAGTTAGAGGAAACAAAGGAAAACATTCCCCTGGAAAAGAAAGTGAAATAATAAATGTAAAAATGGTGTAAACAGGTCTGGACTTGGTACTTCACAGGCCTGGCAATGGTGAAGGAGGTTGGAAATCGAGGTGGAGGGGAAATAGAAGTGATGACACTGTTACATAGTAACATTTCAGAAATTCTTTAGGTGGGGGATGAGGATATGAAAGGATGGGGAGCTCAGGCTTGTTTAACTGAATTAATTACAAAGTTGTGTCATGAGGCCATCCAAAGGAGAATGCATTTTAAACTGTGACCTCAATCAGGAGAATTAGAACATTCTGGCCCCTGGTTCTTTCCAATCAGAGGTAGATGACCAGAGAACACTGACTCTGGTTAGAAAGTTGACTCACGGTACTGAACAAGTGAGGGAAGTTAATGCTAGAGCAATAAATGACTCAGGATATTCTGCAGGGCTTATGGGGGGAGGCACCTCCCATAGTAATGGTATTAACTATTAATATTTAGAGGTCTTAGAGCAATTGCAATAGGAGAGACAAAAAAATTGTCTACAAACATGAACAGGGTCACTGAAATAAAGGAAAAAAATGAGACACACAAGAGCATGAGATTAGCAAAGTTGGGAACACACAGAAAAGGTCATAAAACCAGAACAGAACAATTCTCTTATCCAGACTCTTTCTTACCCATATTCATTTCACCAGATGCTGAATAAATTGATTTGAGACCTATAGTATTTCTTCTGTAAGCTGCTATGTAATAATATTTAGGTTAACAGACTAGAAATATATATTATTTATACTCTAATTTGGTAATCCTCAATGATTATGCATATCACTTCATAAAAGTTCTCGATTAAAGAAATACTTCAAAGTATTTATAGTCAGACTAGAGGCTCAGTGCATGAAATTCATGCATAGTGGGAGGGAAGGCATCCCTCAGCCTGGCCTGCATCCTCTCACAATCCAGGACCACTGGCTCCTAACTGCTCACCTGTCTACCTGCCTGCCTGATCACCCCTAACCACTCTCCCTGCCTGCCTGATTGTCCCTAACCTCTTCTGCCTTCTGCCTCAGCCCCTGCCACCATGGCTTTGTCCAGAAGGATGCCCAGAAGATATCCGGTCTAATTAGCATATTACCCTTTTATAGTATAGATGTCTTGGGCTGTGTGAATTCTACCTAATTGCTATAATTACATTTGAGGGCCTAAGGTAGGGGTGTCGAACTCAATCAGAGAAGGGGCCAAAATCTAAAATCCAGCCTAAATCGCGGGCCGAATGGTTTACTGAACAGTCATAAACTGACAATGTCATAAACTGACAGCGGAGTGCAGTGATGACAGCGCGGTGCAGGCCACATTGCAAGGCCTGGCGGGCTGGATTTGGCCCGCGGGCCTTGTGTTTGACACATGTGGCCTAAGGTCAGTAAAAAACAGTCAAGTTACACCCTTTAGAAAATATACCTCAGCCACATTTGTTTTCATGTGTTACATATGATACCTTAACTGAAGAGTTTTAACTGAAATGGAGAGTAGCTAGTTTTACAGAAAACAGGTAATGATGTGAACCAATTAATTTCCATGGATTTGTTATGGATCCAGTTGCAGACACCTATGTTATGTTCATAAGATGAAGATATTCCTTTGTTTTCATCCTTTAAAGTTTCATGCAAGGGAATGAATAAAGGGTCTATTTCCAGGAAACTGTTTTTGCCATTGAAAAATGTCTTCTTCGGGCATTTGCTGAATGATGCATTAGCAGGAGCTACAAGGATCACATTGTTTCACACCAAATAGCCTATACACTTTGATTCATATATCACACATGTTCTGTTTCTTACATTTCTGTTTTCACACCCACTACCTAAGTGCAAAGGGATTTGAAGACAAGTACCACAGTTTTCTAACTTTCAGCTGCTTTGGTTGTATTGATGGAGGAAGTTATGGAACATGTAGAAAATAGAATCAAGATTAAGGAGATCATATTTTTGTTTTGTACACTGTGATACAGTGAAGCTCACTGAGTAACAATTACACAAAACATCCATTTTAGATAATTTACCTTCACTGAAAATCCCTTAAATTATCAAATACAATTTTCCAAAAGATTATTTACTGTAGAGAGGAGAGGCCTAAAGGTATGACTTCATAGGATGTGAAGGAGGATGTCAATAATGATTAATAGCTGATATATAAAAGAAATTGACATATAACTCTTTATATTTTGAGAAATTCAAAACAAGGAAGTGAGTTTAACACATTAAGAGTGCAATTTGTTTTGTCTTTCAGATGGAAAGTGTAGTGTTAGTCACCAGTGACTGACTGGACGCTTAACGTGTTAAATGACTCCAGGAAAGTTTGTTTCTTATAGAAACTGAGGTAAAATAATGATGATGGTTACATATTTTTCTTACTAGTACTGAAAAATACATGTGCATCCCACAAATGAGTCCTGAAATTGCCAGTAGTTATACTGCCTGATGAATCCAGATTCTTAATATGAATGAAATGTAGGTAACCTTACGGAGTCATACCTGATGCTATTAATTGACATTCTATAAATTAATTTAAATAAGTCCCTGATCTGCCAAATGAATAGTTTACAGATATTCAACTCCATGACTAAGGTTATATTTTTGAAATATCAGAATATTTTACAATGGGAGGGACCCTAGTGAACCTATCTCTAAACACTTTCAATCTATAGAGGATGGAAGTAAGACTAGAAAATTTTACAGACTTTTTCCAATACCACATCATGGTAACATCCAATTCTGTAGAACACTGGAATCCAAGTCAGTGTTTTTGAAGCTACAACTCATTTGCCACTTGATCTGAAACTGTACACATTTATTTTATGGACATTTAGTCATTCCTCAAATCTACCTTTGAGGCAACCTTCCTAACCTCCAGAGTGCCTGGAAAGAGACATAGATACCTATTCTCAAAGTTTTTGCATAATTTCTTAATGATCACCCTGGAGCACACAGTTAAATAACAAAAGCAACACTATGTCAATGTTAACAAAATGAGAACAAAGAAAATAAAGTAGAAAGGATTGGGGTGATTTAGCCTCAAGTTAAATTAAGTTTATGAAGGAAGAAATTATTACTGTTGAACAGAGAGCACACCATGCCTAACACACAGGAAGCACTTAATAAATATTTTAAATAAACAGGGGGTACAGGGTGATGTATACATAAAGGATAAATGTGGATTCTTATCCACCTCCTTTATCCCTCTATCCTAATTCACAATTCCTCCTCAGCAACAGTTTACCATCCTCTGAACATCTACCTACTATATTACTCTGCTCTAAAGATTCTAGTTTTATTTGTCCTCCTTAGCAGAAATACTCATGGAATAAACAATGGCACTATTATCCTTATCTAATTAATTATACTTTTTAAAGTATCATCAGAAGACTACAAAAACTATTAGAAGCACTGTCTTGTAGACCCTAACACAGTTAGACTGTCCAATTAAAAAATGCTTTAAAAAAGTATTTACAACAATGTAAAAAAAATCCATATGTTTTTATTACACACATATGAACACTCAACACACAAACACACATACAAATTTGGCCAAGCAAAGTAGATGGATAATAAAATAATTTAATATTATTTAGCACATGATTCAACAACATATGTAAACATGTATTGACTTAAAACAAAAACAAAAATTCTAATTTTTCCAAGGACAGACTTAATTGAAATATAAATTTGGCCCTGGCATGTGTTGCTCAGTTGATTGGATATAGTCTGTGCACTAAAAGATTGATAGTTTGATTCTCATCACAGTACATGCCTAGGTTGCAAGCTGGATCCTCAGTAGGGAGTGTGCAGAAGGCAGCCCATCTCTTTCTCTCCCTCCTCCCTCCCTCATTCCCTCTCTTTCTCTCTGTCTTTATCTCTCTTCCCTCTCTTTCAAAATAAATTTTTAAATATTTAGGAAAAAAAAATTTTATATATATATATATATATATATATATATATATATATATATATATATATAAATTTGGTCTTCAAAAATCATTGTCAATAGACATCAGCAATTTTCATGTGTAGAACACATTGCCTTTAAAAATATATAAATTCTACATAGAAACTTTTCAACTTTTCAAAAAGTAAAGTCAAAACCCCAACGTTATGATTCATGAAATCATTAAAGTATTTTCTAGATGTCTGAGGTGCTCTCTTCAACTAACCACTGAGCCACTTGGAAAAGAAAGAAGACAACAGCTCTTAAAAAGTAAAAGATCTGACTGCAAAGAGAGGCCAACTGGGAGCTCTAAAAGAGGAGGAAAGACTATTGGCATAAGATAATGTGTCAATATTATCTAAGATAATCTGATTTAATTGAGCTATATTATTGGTGTCTTTCTTAGGCTCCTTGTATTGTTGAAACAAAATTGGGAAATTGAATTTTAGTGATGGTCAGATAAGTAGAGCACAGTACAATGTTCTTTGGCACCTCCCACCAAATCAGTCAGGGTCCAGACCAGCATCTGCCGTTAACAACACAAGAGAAGAATCTGGACATCAGCAACTATAAAGGAAGAGTCTTTGATGTTAGGAGATCTTGGATAACCCAAGTCTTCAGAGGGAATTAATATACCAGTATCTCTATTTTCTCTTATGAATAGTGACTGGGGAGTCTAAGTATACTGGAAGTCACTTAGCCTCTTTAAATTTATTTATTTTAATTAAAGAGAGTTTTATTAGCTTCTGAGTCATTTGAATTAATTCATATATATCTCTCCATATTTATGTTTAACAATAAAGGCACATAGGTACAAAGAAATTTTGCCCCTGTCACTTAAAAAGCCCAAAACCATATGGTTAAAGCCATAAATGGTGCTCTATTTAAATTAATATTTGATGAAGAATTATAGAGATATCTAATCTAAAAAGGTAATTCTTTGTTGTGGTCTTTCCACGTTTCATATGTCACTATCATTTTTTTCAAATACTTTTATTTGGAAAAAAAATAAAAATACAGTAAGTTCTCATTGGAAAAAAAGTAGACTCGCCTGCAACAATATAGAAATCCCGTACATTAGAGGGTGTGTGAGTCATTGGGTCCAAGTGATTTCTAATAAATGAACATACCAGCAGAATAACTGAAAACAGGCATTACCAAGGTCCTTTATCGAGGGCCACCTAAATGATTTTTAAAGATATGTCCCCAAACCATCCCACATGTAATACAGATACAGCAATCTTCTATATAATAAATAGCAAATCTTGTTCAACCCTACCTTTGAATCAAATACAAACAACAACAACAAATATTTGCTTTTGGCACACATGTTCTTGTCAATGAATATGCAGTTCTAAGAAATACAATCTGAATGGAATTCATATATCTGATGACATATGCCTATGGGGGAATCTGTGCAAGTTCAGAGGACTTATAGCAGTGTCTTCAAAACCACCTTCAGGTAATCATTGGAATTAATATCCTTTTGTTTTACAACATATGAGATTTTTAAAATATCAGACAGTGGAAGATACAATTTTCATACACAACCTATATTCTAATGCCCCTCAATTGTGTATCAGAGCCAATCTTAAAGAGAAAGAACTGACAAAATAAGAACTGATAAAAATGAAGAAAATATGAGGCCTTCGTTCTTCCTTACTAGATATCCAGGATCTCATATTGTCCCACATCCTCCATAGTTTTTTTTTTTTTAATGTTCAAAGAAAGGAACATGTCTTTCCATATAGTCTATATATCCAGACACAGAATTATGATGTTACTATGTGATTTAACTAGGTTTCCCTTGATTTGAATATTTCTGGAATAAATTACAGAATACTAAAATTTATACTGGCTTTTGACTTTTTCTACTGCATTTTAATAGTAGGAAAACCATGTTTTTGTTTCTGATTGATGTGGTTAGGAGTGAGCTACAGCTACACAGACCACACATTCCCTCATAGCAGCAAGTGGACAGCCTTGAGGTATCAGCTATACCTTTTCAAGAAAGAGTGCTTTCCAAATCCAAGATTTCCAAAATCTTGTTTAAAATACATAATCTCAATTTCCATGGCCTAGAGTAGGTGTGTCAAACTCAATCAGAGAAGGGGCCAAAATCTAAAATCCAGCCTAAATCGCGGGCCGAATGGTTTACTGAACAGTCATAAACTGACAATGTCATAAACTGACAGCGGAGTGCAGTGATGACAGCACAGTGCGGGCCACATTGCAAGGCCTGGCGGGCTGGATTTGGCCCGCGGGCCTTGTGTTTGACACATGTGGCCTAGAGCAAAGACTATCCTTACATGATATCATTCCACAAGGTCACTATAATTTTTCCCACATCTGGATTATCCCCATTACCTATAATAGTATAATAGTACCTAGGGGTATCAAAAAATTATTACTTTATTTTAATATATATATTTTAATACACACACACACACACACACACACACACACACACATATTTGTTGTTGGTGCTTGGAGACAAAGGTAACACAGCTCTAGATATTTTAGAATTACAACAGCACATTGTACAATTTTCCCAAACAAACATACAAACCAATCCTTTGAATGTCTGGCAGCAATTTAAAAATGACATGAAAGGACTTCATCCCTTCTACTATGCAGAGGGCCCCCTGGGAAGGCACCTGAGCCCATATTGGCCCATCTTGCCTTTTTGGCCAAAAACATAATCTCAAATAGGACATGTTTATCCTATTCTCTATAGCTTGCTTGGTCTCTGTTAAGCAATAGTGTATGACCTCAACAAGAGAAAAAATAATACATTTTAGGGTATATCCTAGGATGTTTATTTTTTTTCCTTTTTATTGATTTTTTTGGGGTGACCCTGGTAATGAAATTAAACACTTTTAAGTGCACAATTCTACCACACATCATCTGTACACTGTATTGCGCTTTTACCACCCCAAGTCAAGTCTCCATCCATCACTATTTATCCCTATTATTCCCTCCTCCAACCTCATACCTCCTTCCCAGGCAATCACCACACTATTATTCGTGTTGAAGTTGAAAATAAAATAATCTCAATTGTTGAAGAGACATAAGAAACTGATGGGAGGATTGTCAACCTAAAGGCAAATTCATGGATTCGTATCATCCATGAATTCCCCGAAGCCACACACATTTTTATATGCACTCTTCTACACTATCTACTATTACTACAATTTCAATGTTTTTAGGCAAAATGCATGGCATAGCTCCAACCATAGCTCAGGAGCTGCCTTTCTTTTGAGTCTTTGAGGCCTGTTTTGGCATTTTCTAATCTTGTGTTTTCTTCCTTCACCTACTTAACCAGCTTTCATGGACTTTTTAAATGAAGACAGCTGAAACTGGTTTGGCTCAGTGGATATAGTGTCAGTCTGCAGACTGAAAGGTCCCAGATTCTATTCTGGTCAAGGGCATGTACCTTGGTTGTGGGCACATCCCCGGTAGGGAGTGTGCAGGAGGCAGCTGGTTGATGTTTCTCTCTCATCGATGTTTCTAACTCTCTATCCCCCTCTCTTCCTCTCTGTAAAAAATCAATAAAATATAATTTAAAATAAAATGAAGACAGACAAAGAAATACTATGGGAAGAATGTGAAAAGTGGTGCTGGTGTAATAGTCATGCCTACTGCAGTTCTGAATGTGCTGTTATGGTTTACTTTCTTTTTGACATTTCACACACAGAGATATTCTAAGTATCTACCTGGAATGATCCAAGGAAGAACATGAACGCAAAAACTATGATATAGTGCATGACTTGATACTAAAGCAGACTGTTATGTTTGCAACCCTTTAAAAACAATAAAGACTAGCTACATTCTGATGGAACAGTGTATCTATTTTTTTTTTCAATGTGAAAAAATAAAATAAACTGGGAGGATCAACACATGTTAGGAACAGTATAAAATGCAGCTTGAACTAATAAGCGTTTGGTGTAATTAGTTATGCCAAATTGAAATATATCTACAAAGTGAACTCTGGTTTCCTAAGACCAGAGTTTAGATGCACTAAATGCTTAAGCAGATCTCACACTTTAATCACTTCAAATGGTGGCTTAAGGGCTCTGATGCTCTTATGCAAATGCACAAAGCATTGAGGTTAGGATTGGGAGGTACATATTTAAATGTTAAATCAGATTTTAAATTGTGAAAATTAATTTTTCTATATTTTTGTTGTTGTTGCTTTCTCTCCATCATAGAAACTTCCATGCAATTTGTTTGTTACAATTAAGGCATAAAAGCAAACCTGATTATCGGACCAGCAGTGTATAGTCTGAGGTCACCAAGCTCTTATATTATCCTAAGAGTGATTGAACTCACTTTTAAGCACATCACAATACACTCACCTTTCTGGTGGCAAGTGTTTGTGGTGGAAAATCCCTTGTCATTTCCTGTAACAATCACTTATATTTTGGTGTGGTCAGAGAACTAACATTTGTTTCACAGATCTTTTCTTTCACTGGCTCAACTTCAAGCTGGATGTGGTTCTTTCAGAGAATGATAAATTTCCTAGGACAACCCAGTGGCTACATGCAGGATTCTTCCTGCACACAGAATGGCATGTGGTGTGATTCTCTCATGTCATGGCGCTACACAAGCAACCAACACTCGCTGCTGCCCCTGGAAAACCACACTGACTGGAGGCACAGCTTCTGTGACTGTGCCAGAGTGAGTTTCTGTTCTCAGTTCTTGACTCAATATTCATTCATGAGCCCTGCATCCATGATGGCTATCAAGAAGAGAGGCGGAGTCTCAAATGAATGTCACCCTGAGCTTCCACACAAATCATTTCCCTGGTAATCAGAGCTTGATGTCCACCCCGGGATAAAGTCTCATTATCTCGAATATTCCACAACCATTCACTGAAAGGTGGATAAATTGAAAAGATGGCATCTCTTTCCCTTCGTCCTCTGCCAGTCTCCCCAAAATTGCCATGCTATATTATATAATACTTCCTTCGCCAGATTCCAGGAATTCTATGGGCTGCAATTTAATCCTTGGGAAACCAAAGGATATTAAATGATCTAAACTGTCTTAGCCAGAAATCTCTGATTTGGCTACCCTTTGAAGTTTGTATCTGAAACTTTTTGATGTCTTAATATTGTTTTAGAAATTAGGGGGGAGAGTTGACTTTGTAAATCACTTTAGGATTGCAAAAATGACATTATGATGATGAATGGCACAAGGCTTTTTTTAAAAAAAAGTTTCTCTGAATATTAAATTAATCACAAACCGAGGCTGTCTAACATTAGCTCCTGATAACGTAGAGGTCCTGTGGCATTCCAGATGCTCTCCGAAACAGAAATATTCTGTCTTTATTATGAGCACCTTTCCACATCTGCAATTCTGTTATACAATAAAGTCTTGTTCTTTTGTTGCAGGGATTGCCCTGGTTCATTTTTTTATTATTAATTTAAACCATGTGGGTAAAGGGTAATCCAGTAAGCCAGAGGATTTCAGATCAGAGCTCTCATACAATCACATGTAACATCAAACATCTGGATGTTTAGATGGATAGGAATAGGGCAGAAATTAACAAGACCTAAAGCACTGCCTGAATGTATAGATTTTAATTGTATATAATTTTATCCACTTTGAATATAATGTTTCTTAACATACCTTCTTTACAAAATAGCCAGGTTATAATCCAAATAAAAATTCCAAACCCAACTGTACCAGTCACATACACATGAATACTAACCAAACAGCATTAGTTAAAAAGACCTTCAAGTTCCTATTATAAATTGCTTGAGCAACCTAATGTCACTTTTATTATATCTAACATCAAGTTTAACAATTCTCTTAAAGGGAACTTGATCTATAAGTTTCCTTGAAACACCACATCAAGTAGTTACCTATTTAACATAAAACCTATCATAGAAACATTTTGCCTCTAAGGCATATTTTACCCAATTACACACAACAACTAATCATTGCCTTCCTCTGTATTTTGCCAATATCTGCACATTCCTAACTGCACTTCAATGAAGGTTGGGGGGAGGAAACAAGTCATAATGCTGTATAATAGGAAAATAATATGTCGGCTTGCTTGAAATTTTTACATTTTTGCAAAGTACCTGAGCCTTGCAGACAATAAGTAAGAGAAGAGCTTAAATATCTTGCTAACAAAAATTCTCCCTGGAGTTTTAGAAATCTATTTAAAGCAGAACAGCACACAGAGACTGAAGAAGTAAAACTAATCATTTTTGCTAAATTTGCTACATGTTTAGAATTAAAGTGATATTGAGAATGGTAAATAAATAAAAAAAAAATTCTATTCAACACCAAAAAGGAAGGCATGATGGGGCCATCCCAAAAAGTTGAAGTTGACCCCCCCCCCCCAAATCCTTTCAAGTTTCTCCTGCAGTCCAAACCTATTTATTTCCAATGCATGATGCAAATACCAAAGCAGCTCTTCTTGAAGGTTTGCCTGAATGGATGGTATTTGCATTCTGTAACCCAGATGCTGTGCATTTTACTGCAGATGCCAGGTGCGGACATTCAAAAGTAGAAACCTCAAGATCAAAGGAGCAAAGGTTGATCCTGTTGAAATATTCAGCCACAAGTCATTCATATGACTGCAGACTTTTTGTTTCATGAGGTGTTTACATCCTTTGTTGTTAAGCTATTTATTGCCTTTGAAAACAGTTCACCTTCCTCTTTGGAATACTATAGAGTGTGATACGGTTTTAATGTGTGTTAAGGGAACATCCGTGTTTGCAATGGAAATCAACACCACTATTACTGCGAAAATAAATTCAATGCTTTGGGCTTAAAAAGAAAAGCAGGTCAATGTTTTATTTAAAGGAGAGGTAGCCCAGGATCATAAACAATAGGTGATATAGACTAGACAGATATTGAAACACAAAAGCTAACATTAATGGGAAGAAGAAAAACATTAAAACTAAAACTAGCTTGAAAAGCTAGCTGGACAAGGGAGAGCTGAACGCACAGCACATACTAATAATTCCCACAGCCTCATGCTCTTCTTCTCCTGCCCAGGCCTCAGAGGAGCTGACTCTCTGACGTTAGCATCTCTGTTCATTAATTCAACACTCACTCCCTGAGCACCTTTTGTCAGCCAACAATGTAAACACCAGTGAAAACAAAACAGCCCTGTCCTTACAGTCTATTAAGAGACAGATGAATGCACTACATTTGTTCTGTATAACGAGTAGGTGTTAGATTAGCAAAATTCAGGTTAGGCGCAGAAACGTTAAGGAAGGAGATAGGTAACTGTTTGGGTACAGTTGAGTGGATTCCCCAGGCATTAGTCAGTGAAGGGGAAAGGAGTGAGTGATCCCGGCAGAAGGAAAGGAGCTCTGACTTCCCTGAGATGAGAAAGTACAGCACGTTTATACAGAGTGGGGCAAAAGTAGACTTACAGCTGTTCACATAGAAAACAATACAATAATTAATAATAATAATACTCGCAATAAACTGCTTTGCATACCCACAACTGTAAGCCTATTCTTCCCCCAAGCAGAACATGAGGACTCCAAGGCAAGCAAGGAAAAGGGTTAATGTACAGAGATAAAGAATTTTTTTCCAGATCATGAAGAATTTTATCTCTCTTCTCATCTCCACTACTCCAGGAAGAGAATGTCACCTCAGCTCAACCTGCACTGCCTACCACTCACTTCAGCCTTAGATAAGGACTCCCTGGTCCAGACTGCAAGGGACACATTCTCCTAAAATGTAGACCATCTGAGAGAAACCAAGGTATTGGCATAGGTAAGCACCTGAACCGCTCCTTCACATAACCACTTCAAAACTACAACTAAAAGACAAAACGGACATCACCCTGAACAACAGGAAGGCTCGCCGAGTGGAAATTCTACGACGAGAAGGGAAGAGAAAAGCACACTGAGACTCAGAGGAGCTGCGGAAGTAAAGTGCAGAGGTATGAAGGCGCATACAGAGAGAGCTGGCAACTGGGTATGCTGCTGGCTTTTTACATCTGCAGAGAGACGCAAGCTCATGACTGCTCTGAACTCCAGTTCCAGGTGAGATTCTGGGGGCCCAGACTCATACAGGGAGAAACTAGACTGTCTGGCAGCGGGCAAAACTTGAGGGTGGGTTTCTCTCAGAGGTGCTTGTAGCAATTACCGAGGGACACTGAGACCAGGGGGGCCTCTTAGGGCAGTGCCCATGGGAAGCCATTGCTGTTTGCTCCAGCCTGAGACACCGCCCCACCCCAGCTGTGTGCAGAGGCTTTTGCATATGAATGGCCTGGTCCTTTGAAAACTAAACTTACCTAATAAACTGCAGCTGAGTCAGAGAGACCCAGAACATCCAAAAGAAGGCCCAAGGCCCCACAGCAGCTTGCATTGCTTCACAGCTGGGCCTCATCTGGGCACCTTCAAACCCCAAACAAAGAAAAGGAATCTATAGATCTCTCTGTAGCTCCTGCTGGGTGGCCTCAGGCAGAGGCTAAATTAACACCTCCTTGGAGATCCAAGAGCCAGTGTACCCAGGGATCAAAGTAAGACCATCCTGATTACAACTCCTCAGATCCATAAGGGATACACTCAGGGGCAGACTCAGTGAGCACCAAAGCCCCACTGAGGCAAGTCTTGCCACATAAGGGTGTCTCCAGCACAGAAGATCTCCCAACATAGACACAGCTGATCCTCAGCCAATTTGCCTAGAAGTCAATTCCTCCCAGTGATATCAACAACAATCAAGGCTTAACTACAACAAGACTATGCACACAGTCTACAAAGGGGTGCACCAAGAGTGACCACCTCAGGTAACTGGGGAGGCTGAGCCACTGGGCCCTATAGGATACCTAGAACACTCTATCAACACAGGGAAGCAGCAAAAATGAGGAGACAAAGAAACAGGTCACAAATGACAGAAATGGAGGAAAGCAAACTATTGGATATAGAGTTCAAAACCATGGTTATAAGATTTTCAAGAATTTTCTAGAAACTGCCCATAAATTTAGTGAGGCCCTCAAGGATATGAAAAAAGACCAACTAGAAATTAAACATACACTGACTGAAATAAATAATAATATATAGAGGTCCAACAGCAGATTGGAAGATCACAAGAATCCGGTCAGAGATTTGATATACAAAGAAGCAAAAAAGACACAACCAGAAAAGCAAAAAAAAAGAATCCAAAAATATGAAGATAGTGTAAGGAGCATCTAGGACAACTTCAAGCATACCAACATCAGAATTATGGGGGTGCCAGAAGAAGAGAGAGAGCAAAATATTGAAAACCTATTTGAAAAAAATAATGTCAGAAAACTTGCCCCACCTGGTAAAAGAAATAGATTTACAAGTCCAGGAAGTACAGAAAACCCCAAACAAAATAAATCCAAAGAGGACCACACACCAATACACATCATAATTAAAATGCCAAGAGAAAAAGACAAAGAGAGAATGTTAAAATCAGGAAGAGAAAAAACGGTTAGTTACCTTCAAGGGAGCACCCATACAACTGTCAGCTGATTTCTTAACAGAAACTATGCAGGCCAGATGGGAGTGACAAGAAATATTCAAAGTGAAGAATAGCAAGAACCTACAACCAAGATTGATCTACCCCAGCAAAGCTATCATTCAGAATTAAAGGTCAGATAAAGGGCTTCACAGATAAGAAAAAGCTAAAGGAGTTCCTCACCGCCAAACCAATATTATATGAAATGCTGAAAGGTATTCTTTTTTAAAAAAAAATATATATTTTATTGATTTTTACAGAGAGGAAGGGAGAGTGATAGAGAGCCAGAAATGTCAATGAGAGAGCAACATCGACCAGCCGCCTCCTGCACATCCCCGATGTGCCTGCAGCCAACGTACATGCCCTTGACCGGAATCGAACCCGGGACCTTTCAGTCCGCAGACCGACGCTCTACCACTGAGCCAAACTGGTTTCGGCCTGAAAGGTATTCTTTAAGAAGAGGAAGTAGAAGAAAAAGGTAAAGATAAAAATTATGGACAACAAATACGTATCTATCAACAAGTGAATCTAAAAATCAAGTGAATAAGAAATACGATGAACATAATAAACTGGAGAATATAATAGAATCAGGGGCAAAGAAAGGGAGTGGACTGAAAATCCTCAGGGGGAAAGTTGTGCGGGGAGTGCGAGAAGTGACTGGACAAAAATCCTATACCTATGGATGAGGACAGGGGAGCGGGGTAAGGGAAGAGGGTGGGGTGGGAACCAGGTAGAGGGGAGCAATGGGGGTGAGGGAGGGAACAGCAGTAATAAAACGTAGACACTCTATTTAAAATAAAATTATATTTTAGGGTACATTTTATTCAGGGTACATTTTGCACTGGTGTCCAAATATTTACTACTTACTAAAAAAAAATTTACAATATTTAGGACAATTGCAAATAGCAACAGGGAAGGACTAGAATTCCACTAGATTCTACTTGAAAATGGAGAAACTACAGACTGAATCTCTTCTGAAACAATCTCTTGTTGCAAACTTTACTAGTGTTTCTATGGTTATTATTTATATAATGATGATAATAGTAGTATTCATAATAATAATAAACTTTACTGGGCATATAATATCTGCCAGGCACTCCCCTTAGTTTTTCCTGAATTCTCCCATTGTTCTTATTAATAAGAACATAATCCTTAATCAATAAAGAAAAAAAAATTTAAATAGCCTGGAAACTTAACAAGTCTGACTTACAAAGAGTTGATGTTAGTTATTTCATTATTAGTACATTGATCTGTTAAGGAAATCAGAAGGAATTCTGTCTGAATATATCTATTTTTATTTTTATCTTTTTGTGGTAAAAAATGGATATAAATGGGCTTCCATTTTTCATCTCAAAAGTCTGTTGTAGAAACTAAATAAAATAATACGTGTATAGTGAAAAAAATAAAACCAAGGGATTAAGGATTCAAAAAATAAATAAAAAGAATGTAAACTGGTTACAGTCATTATCTTCATTTTAAGATTAAGACACCGAGGATCAGGGATCTAGATGGATAGCATGTCTTTGAGTTCTAGGACTCAAAGATATTTGAAAATGTACAAATAAGCAATGATAATTTTTTCACATGTTCTAATACAGTCCCAAATATGGAAATGAATAAAAATTCATCTCATAAAATGGAAACTTCCCAAATCTATATAGTATCACAGAGAAATATGAATGCTCCCTGGGGCTGATGAAAGAATTCCTAAAGAAATAGAGTTTAACATAAGAAGTGAATCATTTTCAGGGCCAGCAAACGTATCTGCAATTGCAAACACAGTTTTCTCCCTTCCTTCTGGTCTTCTGTACTCCTCAGCTCGCAGTCACAGTAAGCTCCAAATTCAGACCTATCCTTAAGCATTCAGAAACTACTCACTGTCTCCTGCTTTTTTGTCCTGGTTACCACAGATAGAAATAACCTTCTTTGGTTAAAAGAGAGCACATGTGGCCCCATTGACAGATTTTGTTTTAACACAATTCCCATATCCTCCCATACACCTGAACTTGGAGATCAAGTGTTCCTGTAGTTTAATGCTGGGTGTTAATGACCCCCAAACCTAATGGCTTAAGACAACCATTTATTTTACAGTATTTTGTGGGTTGACTGAGCTCAGTTGAAGTGGTTTGTGTTTGGGGTTTCTAATTCAATTACAGTCAGAAAGTGGCTGGGTCTAGGACAGTGGTTGGCAAACTGCAGCTCGCAAGCCACATGTGGCTCTTTGGCCCCTGGAGCCTGGCTCTTCTACAAAATACCACGTGCGGGCGTGCACGTACAGTGGGATTGAAACTTCCTGGCCCATGCACAGAAGTCGGTTTTCGGCTCTCAAAAGAAATTTCAATGGTTGTACTGTTGATATTTGGCTCTGTTGACAAATGAGTTTGCCGGCCACCAAATATCAACAGTATAACGATGGAAATTTCTTTTGAGAGGCGCATTTTTTAAACTTAAACTTCCTCTAATGCTACTTCTTCAAAATAGACCCGCCCAGGCCGTGGTAGTCTGTGGAAGAGCCACACTCAAGGGGCCAAAGAGCTGAAGTTTGCCTGCCACAGCACTAGGATATCTAAAGGCGTCTTCACTCACATATCTGATGCTTGTGCGGACACAGGTGGAACAGCTCACAGCTAAATGCACCTTCGTGTGGCCTGGACTTCTTCATAGTCTGGTTCTCAGTCTTCATACTGGCTGTCCTCAGAATGAGCATTCCAAGAGGCTATAATTGGAAACTGACTTTTTCTTTCAAGTGAGGTTTGGAAACAGACACAAGGTCACACTGTCATTTTCTACTGATCAAAGAAGTCACAGAGCTCACTTAGATTCCGGAGGGGAAGAAGCCCTACCTCCCGCTGGGAAAAGGTCAAACAACCTGTGACTACCTTCACCCTACTACCCTAGCACTTGGCTGGAAATAAGGCCTTGAATTTTATTTTGAAAAAAAAAAAAAATTGTTTTCTTACCAAATTTCTAAAAGAGAAATAAAAAGTAGTGAAATGGAATATGCTTAATCAATGTTCACAGGAAGGAAGTAATTTATATTCTATTAGAGTTTTAAGTTTTAATGAGTTTATAACTATTATATAATGTTGACTAGCGGCCCAAGTGCTTATTTATGTTAGCCACTAGTCTGAAAATTTGATGGATGGTGTTATTTATGGATCACAACTTCAACTCAACCCAGATAAATTGGCAAAGATGCCAACACTCAAGATTATAGGGAAGAAAATGGCAATTGTTTCACAGTACTTAAAAATATTTTTTTTTAGAGTTAGCAGTGATGATAGACTGCATAGCAAACAGTGTGTTCTTTCAAATGATTTTATAATGATAGCAACGATTTTCACACAATTCCATGGGAGAATTTTGCTTTCCAGAAGTATTTTTTAATGGCTATTTAAACAATACTTGATAGTCACACAGAATTTAGAGCATAGTGGCTTGATCCACTTCATTAATAAGTCTGTGGAAAAATCAGTGGCCCTTAATTTGGGATTAAAAGATTTCTTCCTATGGCCTTTAATTTAAATTCCCAGGGAGTTACCCTAGGGTATGAGGTTTTAAAGTAATCTTCAAAATAGCCTATATGAATTTAGGCTATTTCAAATGTAGCATTAATAGCACTGTTCTTTGCTAAACAAAATGTTCGATACAGTCCACAGGGGAAGTTGTTCAATGATTGTTTGTGTTAATAAGAAATAGGAGATCTCTGAGTCTATCTTTGGGAAAGTAGATAGATAAACTGTGTATGTATACTATAAACTGTGTGGTAGCAGAGAAAACACTGAATAGATATAAAAAGAGTAATATACATCTTTAAAATAATACTAAGTATAATAGAAGAACACATGAAACAAAATTAGTTCTCTATAACAATACAATTTATGTAAACTAAAAATACACACAATATATAAATAGATTTTACAGGATTAAATACAAGCAGAATAATACGCCTCAGACATACTCTAAGACTGCACATAAGGGTGAGGATACAGGATGCACATTGCCAATGAAATGGGATAAAGCTATTTAAATAATAAATAAACCTTTAATATGTCAAAGACAATGATTTCTTATAAACTGAGTAGTTACCTTTGACGCAACCCTCTTGACCAAATAAGACAAATTATGATTCAATTACTATTATCAATTTAAATTTATAAATGGCTAGATATTATAGATTCTATTTTAGAAACTGATAAATACAACTAGTTATTAATTAAATGTCATGTTAAACAAATAAAATTATTAGATCATTGTACATAAACATCGGTTATATTAAAATAATCTACACTAATAAAAGAGAAAAATATTAATTGACCGTACCTTTGCTATGCCGACAGCCAATCAGAGTGAGTATGCAAATTAACCCAACAAAGATGGTGGTTAATTTGCATGTGCTGAGGAAGGGAGGATGAAGACTGAAGAGGGCATAGAAGGAAGAAGGAGGAAAAGCAGAAAGTAAGGCAGCTGTTGGAGGGAAAGCATGGGTGGTGGCGGTGGGCGGGAGAGGTGGCATTAGCATAGCAGTGACGGGAGGGAAGCCCGCTGGAAGGGGCCCCTAGTAATATATAATAGGGACTCAAAGAGGCCTGTCTTCCATAATTTCTTTACACCTTGCCAGCTCAAGTTAATTTAACTTGCACTCTTAAAAACATATTTTAAATGTTGGCCTATGTCCGAACAACCACTTCAAGAGATTGATCAAAAAGCTGTATGGACTCAAGAGAGGATTCTGAGAAGATGATGGAGAAGGAGACACCAGGAATCCATTTGTATTCCCAACTAGACAAAAACAGCACTATCAGAATCTTTCTGCTGTAACTATTTTGGAAATCTGCAGTCTACTGAAAGCTTACAAATTCTAGGAGAAGGTTTCGGGGGTAAATTGTAGCTAATTTCAGTCAATTTCAGCTATTAGCAGAGGAACAGCTATCCATCTTTACTCCTCTGCCTCATAGCAGGCCAGACATGCAGGCTTTCCAGCAGCAGCTTGCAGGAGCCACAGTGGATAAAGGACCTTGCCCTCCAAATATCAGGGATCTGTGTTCTGATTACTGATTGCTGCTTTGAATCACAGAGACAAAGACAAAGAGGTGGGTGACCATTTTCGCTGTATTTTCCCCAAATCTTTGCAAGCCTCTGCCCTATAAAACTTTCAGAAGAAAAAAATAGAGGTTAAGGTTCCAGGCATTGGATTGGGCAATGATTTCTTGGTTCTGACACCAAAGGCACAGGCAACAAAAGAAAAAACAGACAAATTAAACAGTGAAAAAACTGTGTTCAGCAAAAGATACTTTCAGCAAACTGGAAAGTAAATCCAGAGAATGGCATAAAATATTTGCAAAGCGTATATATATTATATATATATATATATATATATATATATATATATATGATTTGATTCATATCCAGAATTTATAGAGAACTTCCAAAACTCAACAACAAATCTGATTAAAAAAATAGACAAAGCACCTGAATAGATACTCTCTAAAGAAGACATATTTAGGGAGTGGGGAAAGAGAATACAACTGGCCAATAAGTATATGAAAAGATAATCATTAGGAAAATATAAATCAATGAGAAAGCACTTTACACACCTTAGGATAACTACCATAAAAAAAAGGAAAAATAATAAGTGTTGGCAAAGATGTAGAAAAATGGAAACCTTTGTTGGTGGGAATATAAAATGGTATAGTTGTTGTAATACCAGTATGGTGGTTCCTAAAAAAAAAAAAAAAAGTATATACATAACCTAGCAATTCCACTTCTGGATATATACTCAAAAGAATTGACAGCAAACTCTTGAGAAAATGTATTTATATCCATATTCATAGCAACATTATTCACAATTGCTTAAACATTGAAGCAACCCAAGTATACATTGATTGATCAATGAATAGACAATAAAATGTGGTATATACATCTAATATAATATTATTCAACTTTAAACAAGAAAAATCTGACAAATGCTACAACATGGTGAACCCTGAGAACTCCATGCTAAATGAAATAAGTCAATCACAAAAAACAAATACTTTAATTCCACTTACCAAAATCATACAGACACAAGGTATTGTTTGTTGCCATGAACTGGGTAGAGGAATGAATGGAAAGTTACTGTTTTAATGGGTATAGTTTCAGTTTTGAAGATGAAAAGAGTTTTGGAGATAGATGATGGTGATGATTGCACAACATATGAATATTTAATATCATTGAACTGCATACTTAAAAATGGTTAAGATGGTAAATTTTATGTTATATGTAATTTACCATAATAAACAAAATTTAAAAATAAAATGGAGGAAGGAGAAAGGAAGGCTCATAACAATCGCAGGCCTATTATAATTATGAAATACAGCTAAACATACATCTCCAATCCCTTGATTAAAGCCAGACCAATTGCCTGAAAATAATTTACAGTGACTTTTGGCTCTGCTTCTGGCCTGTATTTAAAGTTAAATAACTTTCTCTGCTTCATATATGTAGAACCTTGAAAACCAAGAAACCACTTTTCATTATAAAATGACTATGTTCAGTCCCAGTCAGGTGGCTCAGTTGGTTGGAGTGTTGCTCCTTATACCACACAGGTTGCAGGTTCCATTCCCGGTTGGGGTGTGTTCTGGAGGCAATAGATTTATGTTTCTCTCACATCTCTCTCCCTCTCCCTTTCTCGCTCTCTAAAAGTCAATTAAAAACATATTTTTTTAAAAAAATAATTGCCACTGAATTATTTACTATCATTATAAATAACTGCCCACCAAATTATTTAATACCATTATCGTATTATTTTTTAATATATTTTATTGATTTTTTTATTTTATTTATTTATTTATTTATTTATTTATTTTTCAGAGTGGAAGGGAGAGGGAGAGAGAATTAGAAACATTGAGAGAGAAACACCAATCAGCTGCTTCCTGCATATCCCCTATACTGGGGATGTGCCCGCAACCAACATACGTGCCCTTGACTGGAATCAAACCTGGGACCCTTCAGTCTACAGGCCAATGCTCTATCCACTAAGCCAAACCAGTCTTATTGACTGTTAAGAATACCTAATATGATATATATATGAACAATGTTATAATAATATAGATTTCATGTTTGATGGGAAACATATCTAAAACTACTTATTGGTTTTAAAAAAAATCCTTATCTATATTGTTCTATGGGGTCTAAAATTGCAATTATTTGAATATTTTCAACATAATAACTGAATAATTTTTTTACATGAGGTAGATTAAAGACCATCATATTAGTTGAAAACAATACTCATTGAACAGCAAAGGAAAGGAATTTTACAGTAATGTAAATTCCAGTGTTCCAACTATAATTTCAGTCATGCAAGGACCAGAATATTAAGCCATCAAAAAATAATCCTGAGAAAACTGCTGATTCCATGGTTTTTGGGCAGAATATAGCCCTAAAAATATGTTTCAGAAAGTTTGTTTAGTATTATATAACTACTTGGGTTATGTGGTTTTCATATTTTTCAGTCGATTTACTAAAACCATTGGTCCTAGATTTAATTCCTCACCACATAGAGAAACTTCCAAGCTTCCAAAATAATAGAATCACATTATATTTCATCAAAGTTTAGAGTGACAATTGCATTAGGTTACATGCTGATGATAAAAGTCATGAAAAGACCATTTTTAAAATATGCTCAGTATGTGTAAACCTCTAAAAAACCAACTTAAAATTATGATATAAAGTCCTTTTCCAGATTTACCGAAAACAATGAAGGCAATTTCAAATTGGATTTCACAACATTATCTGTAATTAAGTGTTATATACATAATTTAAATAAGAGGGCACAAAGCAATTTCACTCAGTTGCCAGTGGCCCAAAATTGGGAGACTGAATTCCAGAGATACATAATTGGATCACGAACCAAAATTCCAAGCTGATAACTTTTAAAGTTTTTTGGAATTCCCAAGTCTGTACCTCGAGGACCCAGATCTATTCTCAAGTCAGTAGATGCCACATTTTTCTGCTGAGTAATTGCAGCTTTCATTAACTCAGGAAAGCTAGACAGGTAAGTTCAAGGGAAGCTTTGCCTATTGGAAAAGCTTCGCCCCTTTCTACCCCCCCTGTCTGTATCTAATCTTGTTTGTTTGTTTATTGTTAATCCTCACCCAAGAATATTTTTCCATTGATTTTTTTAGAGAGAGTGAAAGAAAGAGGGAAAGACAGAGAAACACCTATGTGAGAAAAACACATCGACTGGTTGCCTCCTGCACATGCTTGGACCAGGGCCTGCAACCAAGGTATGTGCCCTTCACTGGAATCTGAAGGCCTATGCTCTACCCACTGAGCCAAACTAGCTAGGGCTCTGCTTTATTTAAAGGTGCAATTGGCATGTAATAAGTGACTCATTTAAATGTAATTTGAGAAGTTTTGTCATAGATATACATCTACAAAACTAATACTAGAGTCAAAATAATAAACATTCTATCACCAACTAGTTTCTGCATGTCCTTTTGTCCTTTCTTCCTCCCAAATCCATATCCTCATTCACTGACAACCTCTGATATGCTTTCAGCCATTTAATTTGCATTTTCTAGAACATTATATAAATGCAATAATAAAATGATATTTCTTTTCTGTTTTCTTTAACTCAGTTTAATTATTTTAACATACAACTGTACTATAGCTGGTATCAACAGTCCATTTCTTTTTATTATTTAGTATCCCGTGCTTTAGATAGACCTTTGTTTACTTATCCACTCATCGAGAACATTAACTATACAGTCTCCATATTCATTTCCTGCCTGGAGAGCTAGGGGGAAACCAGAATGACATGGTACCATGGGAGCAGAGAATGTCTCACATCAGAAAGTCTGGAGAGAATGTAACTGTGGCCTACCCCAGGGAATTCAAAGGGCCCAAGCAAGTCTAGAACAAAGAGAGAAGGTAAGAGAAGCATCCAGAGACGTAGACAGAGATCATATTCCTGAAGACTTTGTAAGTTGCATCATTGATTTCTAATTCCACCCTAAGAATGACTGAAGCCCCTGAGAGGTGTACAGAGGATAGTTGTGATTAGATCTGTGATTTTAAAAGAATCCATTTTAGCTGCAGAGTGAAAAAATGCATTACAGTGGGGTAAAGTATTCAGAGACAACGTAGGAAATGTGAAACATTCTGGGCAGATGCATGACATAATGTAAGTCAGGACGAGGGGTTTTAGGGTGTACCATGATCAAAGGCAAATAATCAGGAAGGAGGAAACATATTCCTGACATGGTTAAGAGAGAGCATGTGAGGTTTAATGGTAAGTTAGAAGACAGAGGAAGTTCGGAAGGTCTGTAACGGTACTCAAAGGATTTCATATTATATGAATGACAACATTATATATTGAGCAAATTGAAGGTTTTGTGTGGAGGAATGTCAGAGAAGTTCTTTAGGTTGATAATAATATGGTCCATGGATTAAAAGAGATGAAGATGAGTTTCAAGGACATTTGGAAATAATTACAGATACTGAGTCAAAGCAATACAGAATTGTGGTAGATTTGTGAAAATCAGAATTGAAATCAGGACAGAAATCTTTACCCACTTTTAAAGCCTCACAATTTATTCACAGCCACACATTAAACCAACTCATTTCTCAATTCTACCTTGTTTGTCTTTTATAAACCTAAAATATTGTTCATGCTCAAAAGGTTTTATATATTTTAAGTACCCTATAGCATTTTGTAATATTTCCTATCTTGTGCAAATAATGTCTCACTGTATTAACATTATGTCAACCCAAATAATTTTGATTGCTTAGCATCCTAAATATAAAAATATATCCATCTATTTATTAATGTATACACTAATCTGTTTAAGCATTTAATAGATTAATGGTGATAAAATGATTAATAGTAAAATAAAACAAATTAACATCTTCATGATCATCATTATTTATCAATGAAGTAAAATGATGATAGAGTAATATTTGCATATCTCCCCTTTCCTTTTATGAAAAATATTCTTAGGAAATTGAGCTCTGTGATGAAGAAAATATATTTTGTGTCTTACAATTTGAGGTTGGTTTTGCCTATTTGATTCACAATTTGCATTATAGAAACTACTGATTTTCTCCCTTAGTTTAAATTGTAATTACTGTTTTCAAAACCAAAAAAAGCTACTTCACATCAATGAAATTAAAGATCAGGTTCAATAAAATTATCAGTACCATAGACCAGTGTTTCCCAACCTTCTCTCATGATGAGAATCACCTGGTGGAGTTGTTAAAACACAGATTCCTGAATCCCAACTAAGAAGTGCTAAACTAGAATTTTTGGGAACATAAAGGTAAAATTGCATACCTAACTTAGTGCTCTGTATATAAAATCTGTCTTAGAGCACTAAGTTAGGTATGCAATTTTACCTATATGTTCCCAAAAATTCTAGTTTAGCACTTCTTAGTTGGGATTCAGGAATCTGTGTTTTAACAACTCCACCAGGTGATTCTCATCATGAGAGAAGGTTGGGAAACACTGCCATAGACTTAAAATTCATGAATGATAATTCAGTAACTGTATAGGTAAACATATATCCTTCAATGTGTGTGTGTGTGTGTGTGTGAGAGAGAGAGAGAGAGAGAGAGAGAGAGAGAGAGAGAGATAATGATGATGATGATTACAACAATGCTAGAATCCATTAAGAGATGACCTAAGAACCACTGGAAGTCATTTAGGAGGTCACGTGATACACAAACACACAAAATGAATCAGCACTAATTATGTCCTGGTGATATAGGGGTCAGAAGAATACCCTCAGCATTAGTTGTGGTAACCAGACCTTTATGCATCAGATTTTCATCACTTGCAAAATAGGCAAAATGAATGGAAAGGCTTTTCTTTTTCAATGTATATGATACTTTAATCATTATCTTTGAAAGCTCATGAGGGAATCTTTGGTGAAATATGTTTAAAAACCTTTTCCCTTTTGTAGTAAAAAGTTTATCTAACTTGACATTAGCTAAAATTACTAAATTTTTATTTCTACAACTTCTGTAAAACAAACTGTCACAGGCTAAAAGCTCAACACAAATATAGTTTTTGTGTTATTATTGGTTCGAAATATATCTCATCATTCTTATTGGAAGTAGTGAATGACTTTAAACCACTTACCATAAGGTCAGAAAGAAAGCAAAGTCCAAATAAGATGTCAGTATTTAGCAAATACAGCTTTCCTAATCCATGAATTCCAACTGTCCCTGCATATTAGAGTCACTTGGAGGAATTCTGCATATTAGAGTCACTTGGAGGAATTCTGTTTAAATGCTACTTTTTCTAAGTATTATGTCACTATCAATAGTTTTCAATTATTGGGTAATTCTTACTAGTATATGCAGCCACTGTTAGACTTAATCCATGAAGCAAAATCTTGAGTGCACATAACAATGTCCTGGATAGGGCAAACCCTTTCTACCATCAGATAGTCTGATTCCATAATTCTAGGATGGGTCCAATAATCTGCCTTTTAGGTAGCAGTTCATTCTGAGATAGGTGGTCTACAGATCAAACAAGAATTACTGTCCTGAATTCAAGACCACACTCTGTATTGTTCCAATGTCTCCGTAAGGCTTGTATAAAATAGCACCCCCAGTTTCAGAGGAAAAAGAGACCCAGAGAGTGAGGAAGTGAACTCAGAGAGCAGGCTAACATGTGAGGGCTTCAGTCATGAAGAGAAGTACGGAGAGGAGAAAATACCCAGGTGAGCAGAAGCAACACGTGTGCAAGCTCTACCAATAAAATGTCCTAGACTCAGCCCCAGAACTTCTCCTTCCTGGGAAAGAAAGAACAGGGCCAGAGGAAGGCCTGTGCTCTTTTTAGAAGCCAGCATTTTCCTTGTAATTACTGTTCCTACAAAAAAAAACAAAAAACCTCAGTTGATTTCCTCAGGGCTGTAGTAGCACAGTGTGAACTTCAGTTCCTCATCTCTTTAAATAAATTAAGACCCTAAGGGCGGCATGTTTTAGGGCATAAATGTACAATGTCATCTCACAACGATTCCAACATTCAGCCAAAGCAACCTGTTCTCCTTGGAGAACCCTGAAATGGAACACGGCAGGCCAATATTTTACCGAGGCAACAGAATCCACCCACTGCTTGACTCAAGTATGAACCACAGCCATCTCCTATCAGAAAAAGAACACCTCCCTCTGGGTGTTGATGATGAAAATTAACCCGAATGTTTTAATGAAAAAAAAAAAAAAAAAAGTCCTAGTCTGGTCTGAGACATATTATACTAAGGGAAACACTTGGTCTGGAAAGGATGGTACCATGGAAGAGGAGAAGGGACCGGTAAGGGGTAAAGAGCTCATGCACAGCAGGTGCTCACAGCATTGCATCCTCAGTGACCACGCCCTGGCTGCCTGCCCAGGTGGCTCCCCACTCTCCACCCAGGTTTTAGTGCTTGTCTGTCTCCTTCCAGAACGCAACCCTAACCCTAACCCCATGAGCTAGGCCAGACTGAACCTTCTGCTGCGCTGCTCAGGCAGCTGTGCTCAGTCCCCACATGCGGCCCTGGCCTACACGCCCTCAGAGCCCTGCTTAGTGTTGCCCTGCGTGTTTGCGCACCGCTAGCTACCCCCCCCCCTCCATTGCACCAGACCCTGCGTCCACAGGTGCCCCAAAATGCCCTAAGGACAGCAAGGCAGCACCAGGTCCCAGGAGAAGCCAGGAGCCTCCCCTCTGGGGCCACGGGAGTGAGCAAGCCCCTGCACACACTGGCCACAGACCCCTGCGGGCCGCCCAGGCACCTCAGACTCTGCCAGACACAGAGGGCTTAGGGTCCCTGGCAACCCCCAGCCCCCCATGCCCCACCCAGCAGCTGCAGGGTGCACCCGAGTGCTGTCCCCCCCTTCATTCCCCCACAGCCGGAGCAGGCTAGGCTGACAAGGCCGCAGCCATATCCTGGCGTCCCTGGCTTTCCTCAAGCCCTGCACTGCAGCCCCCCAAACCACTCTGATGAGCAACCCCAAAACCAAGGGGCTGGCTGAAACGTGGGGACCCGGACAGTCAGCCATTCAGCACCCCTGAGCGAGCCCCTAACAAGAGACCTTAACTAGGGGGCCCATGCAGGTCAGCTGGCAGCCAGCCTGGTCAGTGGGTGGCCCCCGCGGCACCCCCTCTCCCTGCACCTGACCTACCTGCCCAGCAGAAGCAGCGCCCCAGGGCCCGGGTTGGAGGAGGAGCTCCCCTGCCGCTGCAGCTAAGTCCTCTGTACCAAGGCCAGGGCATGCGCAGAGGACACAGCGGTCCACCTGACCGCAGGCAAATCACCTGCGGCCCACCCTCCAGCTGAGTCGAGTTCATGTTAACACCACAGTTCCAGGCACAGAGCTATTGGGAAGGGCGGTCACTACGAGCTGGGAGAGTCGATGAATAAAAGCCTGGCAAAAAGAGGGTAGCAAAAGGAGAAAAGGGAAAAGTATAGTGTGGAACCAGAGAAAAGTCTCTGCCCTGAGGCCCAGGCCATCATGATACTGTGCTTGTTTGGGATGTTTCTTCTCAGATGAGAGAAAGCAAATTGGCAATGGCTAACAGCACGATGGTGCTGATCTCAATGTTGTTTACGTTATTAATTCCAAAGGCAGCGCTGAACCGCTCACACTTTCCCGGCATCGTTTTGGGTTTCCATTGCATGCCAGCCCCAAACCTGATACCCAAACAAGGCCAAAGTCACCAGACTGTGAGCTAGAGTTAGAGCAACAGTAATGACAAAATAATCTTGCACATCTTGTTTTAACGACAAAGTACACACATGGATTGTCAGGAATTTTAAAAACCACTTGACCATTTTTCTCTCTCTCTAGAATCTTAAAAGATTTTAGTGTCTAATCATCTTGTCATCTTCAATGTGATTACCATATTTTCACTCCACCTTGTCATGAACTGAAAGAAATTTGTTTTAGACTTCCTAGAGGTAGATTCTGGTCGAAGATAGCCAATCTGGAGACAATGGCCACCGAGGCCACTTCAGACTGCCCGTGAGGAAAAAAAGATCGAATCCCGGTACATAGTCGTAAATGCGGTGGGGGTAACAGACTAAGTTTTGAACCCTGGAGAGAGAGAGAGACTGAGATAGCTCACACGTGTGGGATAAAAGGTTGAGAACAGTTCTAGTGATCTGGTCACTGGTGGATGTGGCAACTTACTTTTAAAGGTTCCTTCAGTTGATGATGTGTGGGTGAGCCGGTGTAGCTCTAAAAGACAGAAGCAGGAGAGGCTCACATTTGGTCTCAGAGCTGCATGAAATCCCAGGGCAAAATAAGGTGTCCCTCAAAAAACGTACACACCCTTTAACAACTCATCGCTCAAGTTTGGAAATGAAATGTGTTTTAATAAACACCGCCTTTATAATGATCAAAGTGAGTGTACACATTGGGGGGCGGGGGGGAGGGCATATTGAAAGAGGTCTAGGAACGGGATAGCCAGAGTAACAAGCCACTTTGCCAAAAGAGCTGACTGCTAGGACGTTCACACCACTTGAAGGGGAAGAGCAGAGATTTGTTTAAAAACCAGGCTTTTCTGTAGACACAGAGCAACACAGAGAGAGCGCCCTGGAAGGTCATCATCTTCGGGGCCTGCAGAGATAATGACAGTAACGGCTCGCACTGTGATGATGGTTTTTCTCCATCCATCACACTGACCACTATGGAGATTCTGTAATCCTCAAATGATAGGTGTAAGAAGCCACAAAGAGGCTAACGACCGTGGCAGGACAACCGGGAAACCCTGCCCAAGGAAGATGGGTGAGTCAAGAAGCAGGAAAATGGTTAGGGAGCCTTTCACTTCAAAGTTGTTAGTTCTGATACAGCCAGCATTTTTAAGCTTAAGTAAATCACTTAAATTTAGAAGAGATAATATAGGACAGAAATAAATCTGAATGATACCCTTGGTATCCTTAAAGAAAGTTATTTAATGAAAATATCTAGTGAAGCCAATACAGTATTCTTTACTGAAGGTAATTAAAAACCAAACCAAACAAAACAAAACCAAAAAACTTCCAAACAAAATGCAAATAACACTGAAGGTGAAAATTTCAAAGAAACACTTGGAAAATTATTGAGGAAAATTGTGTTAGAAGACTCTCTGCCTGGTGCTGCTATCAGGGAGATCAAGGCCTGAGTTTGTGGAAGTATTCCCGTGTGCTAATCGAACCTCAGGGATCTGACCTACATTTGAATCATGATGGGAGCATTTACACATTTACAAACTCAACCATGTTGGTACTCATTTGGAAAAGAGGATAATGAGAGAAACTTCTGCATAATATTGTGGTACTAAATGAAATAATAAATGCATAACACTTAACATTTGTGTTGTTGTTGTTGTTGTTGTTGTTGTTATTATTATTATTATTATTATTATTACTATACTAGGAATCCACATCTAATAGGAAGGGAAATACTTACCGTGAATGATTCAGATTACAACTTTAAAAATCTACTTATTTAAAGACTAACTTGGAAGCTACTGTTCAAGGCACCGAGGATTCAGCTGAGAATCAAAAAGAAAACGCTGCCCTGGTGGAGTAGGGTGGTTGGGTCCCCTGGGAAGCAGCTGCTGAGACCCAGTTAGGAGGGAGAGGGGTCCATGTCTGTGTGGGGGTGGAGGTGTGTGGTGTCATGCCTATGGAAGGTAGAGGGGGGAAGCAGACGTGGGTTAGAAAGCTTTAGGACTGTGATCCAAACATGACGCTTGTGAAAGAACACCAGTGAGGAAGCAAAGCCCAGCGGAGAGAATTAGACTGTGAGGCAGGTGTGACAACCTCTCAGCCAATGCAATGGGGAGTTACAGGGCAAAGGCAGACACCAGCTAACTGCACTCCTAAAACTGTGTCAGTCCTTTCTAGGAGAGAGATATGAGCAGTTCCCTCTGTGTGCCACATGGATTCACCTTTCATACAAGTGGGAAGTGGTGAACTTCTCTGGGTGCCACGATCATTTGTTCTTGAGCAGAAATTTGGAAGAGGGAGATTAGTAGAAACAACTACAGCCCTCTCACTGCAGTTCCTCCGGTGATTGCAATTGGTGTTTCTGGTCTTCCTTTTCTGCTCTCCATTCTAAATCCCTCCCTCCCTCAGCTATCCGCTGGGCTGGTCTTAGAGGCTTATGTAATGATGTACCTCAAGGCCTCTTTCCTGAAGTCTTAGTCTGGTGGCACTATGCTCCTCACTCATAATTAGACAAGGGTGTGCCAAGAGGTGCCAGAGTGGATCACAATCCTGCCCCTTAGAATCACACGGACTTACCTCCTGAGTCTTCTTCCTTCCCTCCATTCTTTCTGCCTAGAGGCCTCTGTGACATTCTTTCAGTATCCCAGGCATCCTTCCACCTTCTCTGAAATGGTGGTTCTCCCTGCCTGGACACTCTCACTGGATACTCACTTAATTCCCTCCCTATTACCTTCAAGTATTTATTCAAATATCACTTTCCAACCAGACTTATACATGATAACCCCATGAAAAATAGCAACCTGCACCCAACTTTCAACACTCATGATCCCACTTATACTAAGCAGTTTTTTTTCATAGCACTTAACTCCCTCAGCACGATAATTTCTTGTGTCTCCTATCTTATTCATTGATGTAAACCAAACTCCTAAATCAATGCCACCAGGATCAGGCACATCATAGGCATTCAGTAAAAATGTGTTGAAAAAAAAAATTGTATGCTTTTTAGTGTAAAATAGGTGTAATGTACAATAGAACAACACATTAGAATTTATTATTTACTGATGCAAGTAGTACATTCATGTGTAACATTAATTTCATTATATTTAATTCCATCTTCTTATTAAGTAGGAGTGTCTTTGAATATATTAGATTGAACCAAATTAAATGGTCCACTCTTTTAGATTTAAAAAATGGTTTGATTTTTGGCAGTTACATGTTTCAACTTAATACTAACATTTTCCCCATGTCACAAATGAAAAGTATGATGGCAAAAACTTCTGACAAATTATTAAATTGCAAAATCACACATACAGTATTTAAACTCCAAATATACAAAGAACTTATGGATTTAAGGACGACTGTCAAACATATAATACTTATTTCAAAGGAAATTCACTATTAAAATATAATACAGGAAATGAGAGGAATAAAGGATATTATTTGGGGTAATAGTTTATAACATCCTGAGGGATATTGTTTCCTTTACACCTCTCTAATTTTCCATACTCTTTTCATAAAGAAGTGAAGAATTGGAGGTGGTTCAAACAGCAACTAATGTAAGAACTAATATAATTGAAAATTTGGAAAATAGATTTGTTCTAAGCCTAACTTTCATATTAAGAGGAAAACCATTTCACATAAATAGGAAAAGCCTCAGATAAAATATATATATATATACATAACTAATTTTAAGCAGTTTTTATAAATACTTTAAAATAGATATAAAGTAGCATATCTATCTGCTTAATCTTTCCTGCCAGCAGAAAACACACCACTGTGATAAGGAGAACTGGTATACACTGGAAGTACAACCTTTCTCACATATTAATCTGTATTTAAAAGGGACCATTGAGCTCCATTAGATCACTCCAAGTCCCTGTTTTATGTCGCTCTGCCATCCCCAGCAGCCAGCTGCCTACAGCATGAGAACTAAACTCTGCCTGCCACCTTCGTTTGTAAATAAAATTCTATTGGAACTCCAATACACTCACTCATTTAGGTATTATTTATCCCTACACCACCTTCTTTATCCCTCTCAACGTGTTCTCACAGCACGTTGATAGAGTTGACCAGTTCTCACAGAGATATAGTTTGTGAAACCTACAATATTTATTATCTTTTAAAGTCCTTTACCTAAAAAGTTTATCCAACCCCTGGCATAGAGTGCTGTCCTTGTCTACACATCAGTGCTAGCTCTCCACCAAAGTACCCACATTCCAGGCTGTGGGGAGAGGGCAAAAGACCAAGTGGAAGGCAAATGTTTTCATTTTCAAAAGGTCACCTTGAACTTGCACATTTCACGTCTCGTTTGTCCCACTGCTGTGAATGTGGTAGGGGAGAAATGTGACTTCTAAACCATGTGTGGGTGGGCCTGTCTCTAAAAGGACCAAGGGTACGTGCATACTGAGAACAATGAGCAGTCTCTGCCACAGCTATCTACACAGAAAGAAGGTGGTGTAGGTGGAAATGAGGGTGGAAAGGATAAGCCTCCTGGAGTAGCTGCCTTCTTTTCTGAATGGATGAATTTTGACAATGAGGAGCAGTTCACATAGTGGAAGCCTGCTGTGACCAGGAATTTTGCCTCTTCTTATTTCTAGTTACAGGTAATTCACCCAGAGCTTCATTACACTAATAGTTTATTTTATTTTTTAAAGTATATTTTATTGATTTTTTTACAGAGGGGTAGGGAGAGGGATAAAGAGCTAGAAACATCGATGAGAGAGAAACATTGATCAGCTGCCTCCTGCACATCCTGCACTGGGGATGTGCCCGCAACCAAAGTACATATCCTTGACCGAAATCAAACATGAGACCCTTCAGTCCAAAGGCTGACACTCTGTCCACTGAGCCAAACCTGTTAGGGCTACACTAATATTTTAAAGATCAGATCATTTGTTATCATGGAAATGCAAGTTAAAAGTATACACATCTTCAGAATGGCTTGAAAAAGCCAACTATTGACAAGGATGGAAGCTAATCTTCTCACCAAAAATATATACAGTATCCATATCAATTCAATTTCTAATGTCTAAAAACTGGAAGCTACCCAAATACCCACTAACAGTGGAAGTTATATTCATACAATGAAGTACTATTTGGCAATGATAATAATATGCATACGTTTCATAAAAAGTTGAGTGAAAGACACAAGAGTACACATTATTTTTATATGATGTGCAACATTGGCTAAATTAATCTGAGAAGTCAGGAATAAATACCTCAGATAGTGGTACTTTGGAGAGTGGCTAGTGACTGAGTATGAGGATGTAGGGCAAGTTGAAACAGTCTCAAATGATACACTTAAGATTGTTCTATTTTTCATTATCTCTAATTTCAATAAAGCACTCTACTTCTTGATTTGTGTACTAGTTTCCTGAGTATGTTTATTTTATGAAAATTAATTAAGCTGCATATATAACTGTGAATTTCTAAATATAAACTCAACTTTAAAAAAAAGTCTACCTAAAATAGAAAAATAAAGTAGATGCAATTTTTTTAATTCTAAAATGAGCCATGGCCATACCCCACACATAATTTGACACTGAGTAAGAAGAGGATTCAGCCCTTTTTTTTTTTTTATGTCACCCAAAGGATTATTTCTTAGACCTTTTCCCCTACAAACATGACAAAAATTTACCTTTGTCCTATCTTATCATTTTCCCTAAACTGCTTAATGATTCAGTAAGAATAAAGGAAGGAGCATCAAAAAGGGAAGTTTAACACATTTGGGAGAGTTAGGTGTTTGCTTTACCCTCTGAATACTTTTAAATCTACCTTTCTCTCCTTACTATTCAACTCCATCCTCCATCCCCCTTAAGAGTTTCTGCTCAGCTGAAACAGGTTTGGCTCAGTGGATAGAGTGTCAGCCTGCAGACTCAAGGGTCCCAGGTTCAATTCTGGTCAAAGGCATGTACCTTGGTTGTGGGCACATCCCAGTTGGGTGTGTGCAGGAGGCAGCTGGTCGATGTTTCTCTCTCATCGAAGCCTCTCTCTATCCCTATCCCTTTCTCTCTGTAAAAAAATCAATAAAATATTAAAAAAAAAAAGAAAGAAAAAAAGAGTTTCTGTTCAAATTATTCTTAGTCATTTGTTTTTTTCTGCTTTGATTCTGGATACAAGAAAAGAGTATACACAAAATGTTGAATGACCATCAGTAGAGTTACAGAAGCAATAAATTAAGCAAAACTCATTTCAGGATCATTTCCTAAACATCTTGAGCAAAATTCATGGAGGGTTTATCAAACCCATTACAAAAGCTTCCATGTATGTAACTGAATAATTATAAATTAAAGGCCTAGAACTGAAAAGAGACTAATTTGAATTTTCCTCCTTTAATATTCAGTTGAGTTTTTGAAAAAATGTTTCTCTCTTAACTTTCAAATCTAGAAATGAAAATTATGGTTTCTTCCAATGGGATGAACTGTTTTAAACCAGTTAGTATTTTATACATTAATATACTTGTATATATATTTACTGTGGAACCAAATATCCACAAATACATCTTTATATAAAGTGGATGCCTCAAAATAAATAGGGAAAATCAATTTTACTTGTTTCTTTTCCATAATTAATTATATTTATAAACAAAAAAATATTCAATCATTATAACCTAATTTTAACATTTTTTGCTTTAATTCTATTACCAGGATTAAAACCTTGTAAGATAAACTGAAATTATTGTGGTATAAACAGAAGTGTTTATCTTCTGATTTTATAAAAAAAAAATTAAATAGAAAGTATTTTTAAATTATTGCTAAAGACATGCCTATTAAGACAATTTTACAAATTTCTCAGTATTTTAATGTTACTATTTGAAACTAATTATGCATGCTGATCCCATTAATTTTGCTACAATTTCTGTGTGATATAGTTGTTGAAATATTCATTACCTTGGATAAAATCTAAAGAATTTTAGTCTAAGAAAAGTGATTTTTCATGTCTCATGTTAGTGTCTGACACCTCTTTTATTACATTTTAAATTTAACTTTTTGTCATTTCCTTTAATTACATATCCTATTTTATTTCGTTGTGGAACTACAATCTCACCAGTTATTTAACCCACCTATGTATTCATATAAAAGGGAAATATAAGCCATGAAAAACATTTAACAACTAAAAAAATCAACTCTAAAATGTGTCCAACTATATAATAACACAAAGTTATACAAACGTTAGAAAGCATGTTACTGCTTGTCAAAACAACAATGAATTCTTCCACTTACTATTCCTTAGCCATTGTTGAAATTCTAATTCATTTTTATTTTTCACTCTTCTCTTTGAAAGAAGTTTAGTAAAAACAAAATATGTAACCATAATCAAAGATCTCTTTCTCATTAATATCTTTCAGGGGTGTAAATTTCAATTCCTCTCTGCTTGAGTTATTACAACAAAAGTTGGGAGAGTGGAGAATAAATACCAGCAAGAAAAAAGAAAACCAGTTAAAGGACAAAGAACAAGAGGGACTCCGACACAAGTGGGTTAAAAAGGAAGGAAAAAGAAGTCTAGGTGGCACTGCTTTAATAACGGTGTCTGTGAGTGCATACTGGGAATCTAGGAAAAAAGAGAATTAGGCTTACCTGTTAGAAATAGGCCGTTTCTGGGAGCTGTCCAATGTACTAACTGAGCCATCATAGTCACAACTTACCTCCTTAACAGGAACTGATGTACCTGGTGATTCGATTCTGTGTGGAACCAATGCGTCTCCTTGCTCATCTTTTTTATTTTTATATCTTGGCTATTTCTTCTAATAGGAAAAATAAACTCTTCTTTGTTAAAATATTAGAGATTGTAATATACAGTCAGTAAAATTTCATTTTTGCTATATTACATTTACATTTCCTTGTTCCTCTTAACAAAAACGATTTAAGAGTAAAAACCTCCTGTAGACAGAATGAAAGGACATTTCGTTTTTGCTTTTCTGTCCTGTAGGGCAGTGCAGATCAATGAGGAACATAAGCCAGATGGACATGCCAGGATTTTTCTTTCTTCACAAATACTGATCAGCAATTTAAAATTGGAAAGACTTCTCAACAGAGGCTGAGTCCGAGGACCCATGGGTTTTCTAAAGGGCAAACTGCATGTTTGAAAGGAGATTGAGGTTGTTTTGTTTGGGGGGCGGGGAGGGTTTGCTTTGCCCCCCACGCTGGGATTATACACTAGAGCAAGCTCTGGGAAAATACGCCCAGCCGCCCCTCTTCACTTTATTGCCCTCCTAACTTCTGCCCTGGGAGTGAAATTTTCTATGTTACATGAGTAGAAGATAAGGGTAGGAAAAGGAAAGTCAAGTATCTGAATTGTTAGGCTGCTTGGGAGAAAACAGACTGTAGAAGCCGGGGTCTGGGGTTTGTAACACGGGCAGGGGAGATGTTTAAGCTGCTGGAGGAGGCAAAAGCCGGTTCCAAGAGCGACTCTGGGGAATGTGCTCTGGGGCCCCCAACCATGCTTACTTAAGCTAATGGGAGAGCTTGCCTTTCACCCAGCTCCGTGCTGGGATACCACACAAACAGCCGCCCCCCTCGACCCCTGGCAGCCAGGGCCCCTCTCAGGGACCTCGTTAAAAGCACGGATTTCATGCTCATGGGCAGCGCAGGGTGGCAAGGTTCAGGACTCCGACTGAGCAGCCAAGGAGAAGCCAGAGAGGTGGAAAACATCCTGGCTTTGAAAAGCCCCATCTAAATGCAAGAGCCACGTGAGATGAGGAGCCTGGAGAATGATTAGTTGGCCTGGGGGCGAGGAGAGACACAAAAAAAGGCACAGCAGGTAAGAGCTGGGGGTTCGGGCCAAGAAGGAACTGCCCCAGGTGGCGACCCGCAATGGCTATTCCACTTGGAGGCCTGTCTCTGAGAGTCTTCGGGGCCTGGTCCAGCTGTCTCCTCCCATCGGTTTCGAGAACAGGGACGTCGCCATAGCCTTGCCAATCGGTGCGACTCATCCTGGGACCAGCTTGGTTCCAAATACTAAGGCCCCGGACCCTTCGCTGTGGCTGTCGCATCAGATTTGGGGAAGTTAGGCAGCCGATCCCCCGTCTCGCCTCTTCCTGCGAGAAGCCCATGAGACACAGGCCCAAGAGGACCAGATGGCGGTCTATCCGGAGAGCTGCGTGGACGCCGCGGTGCTGGGCTTCGTCGCAGACCTGTCCCTCTCCTCCCCGGGGCACCCCCTCCTCTGCGACTTTGCGCCCGGGCTCCCCTTTGGGAACCGGGGCCTTGAGCTCCAGGAGGGACGACAACCCAGGAACCTGGCGCCGTTTGAGGAGGATCCAGAAGAAGAGGAGGAGGAAGGAGAAGGAGAGGAGGGGGAGGAGGAGGAAGAGGAGCCCGGGAGGGGCGCCTCCCTGCCGGGCCGCCCCCGGAGGAAGAGGGTGATCACCCACGCCCAGCGCCAGGCCGCCAATGTCCGCGAGAGGAAGCGCATGTTCAACCTCAACGAGGCGTTCGACCGGCTGCGGAGGAAGGTGCCCACGTTCGCCTACGAGAAGAGGCTGTCCCGCATCGAGACCCTCCGCCTGGCCATCGTGTACATCTCCTTCATGACGGAGCTCCTGCAGAGCTGCAAGGAGAAGGAGGCCCGCTGAGCCGCCCGCCCGGGTGGCCGCGCCCGGCCCCTCGGCGCCGGGCCCGGGAGGGTTGGATCTTAATGTCTTTGGAGACGTGGCGGCGGGTGCGGCTGGAAGGCCTGGAGGGACGCATCAAACCCAGCATCTGTCCTTCTGAGCCCAGCTGGGGATTGTGCCATCCCCGCGGCCCTCGAAGCGTGGACACCAACACGCTCGCTCGTGGGGAGTGCGGGCAGGGCGGGCGGCGCGGCTGGGACCCGGAGGGCGCCCGGGCCGTCGGGGAGCGCGCCCCGCAGATCTTTCTGCGCGCCCGGTGCCGGGGATGCTAATCGTCTCCGCAAACCGCAGGCTTCGGGGGCTTCTCTGGAGTCCAATCTCTCTTTCTTGGCTTTTTATATAAAAAAAAATAGACATTAAAATAGAATTTTAATTTTATTTTAATTTTTGAACTTAAGTCTCCTGGCATTCGCTCCGCTCAGGCCTGTGCACTTCTGGAGATCCAGGAGCGGGGACCCGGGATGGGTGCTGGGTGGGGGTCTCCTGAGAGGCCGAGGGGCTCCCTCGGTCGGATAATCAAGCTTCCAAGGAGAGGACAAAAAGGTGCGGGAGGAAGAGGAGTCCAGAGAGCGCGCCACCTGGCCTCCGGGCCTCGCCCCTTCCCTCGTTCTACTGGCAACCCCGTTTGGAGAACTCGGAGGCGGGTGGGGCAGTGCTTCCCCAGGCGCCCCAGGTGCTTCTGGGGGCGTCCGACGTCCCTGCAGCTGGCGATGCTTCCCGTCTCCTTACGTACGTGTGTGTGTGTGTGTGTGTGTGTGTGTGTGGTGGGAGTGTGAGGATGTAGGGGGTCCTTGGGGGCAAAGGGCGGGGTCTCCCCAAGCGCAGCGTCCCGGAGAGGAGCGCGCACTTTTAAAGCAGGAAAGGTAACTCTCCTTCCAGTCTCCTCCAGGGACAGAGGAGGCAACAAGTCCGAAGAGATGCATCCTTCCACTTCCCACAAACCTGTGCCATGGAGATGGGGTTGGAGCAGGACCGTGCTGAGGGCCAACTCCAGGTTGGACTCTGCCATTCCCCAGTGGGCGACCTGCTAAACTGAACTGGCGGTTTTCAAATAAGAGGAACTGTGAGGAGAGGAACGGGAGTGAATGCCCACCTTACTGTAAATTCAGTAACCCTAAAGGATAAATCTCCATTTCTCAACACTACTTTTTCTCCCACCTCTTCGTGTGACACACACACACACACACTGTCCCTATCATATTTTTAGAAATAAAATTCATATTCATACTTTTAGAAATACAATTAATATGTTAAGGAGTAATATGTACTCATCCTAGAAAGTTGGGAAAACAGAGGTTAAAAGAAAGGAATAACATTTAAATCACTCCACGGAGCCATAAAGCATGTTTACCTACATCCTTTAAGTTTCTTTTTTTTTTTTTTTTTAATATATACAGATGTAAATTCAATAACAAGTTTGAGACTTGTTTTGAGTACTGATCTTTTCCCACTCAGTATTATGGAATGAACACATTTCCTTTGACTTTAAATATGATCCAAATGTAATTTTAATTACCATATTTTATTGTCATATTGATGTTTCACAACTTAACTCCAATCCTTTACAAGTGCATATTTAAAAAAAATAAATAAATGATACAGAGACCATTCTTATTCCTGCCTATGACAATTTCCTAATATCAGACATGAAATTTCTGCATCAAATGAACATTTAAGTTTGTGGCTACAAATGGCCAGACTGCCTCCCAGGTAAGTCCTGCCAGTTCTACTCCCCCGAACCAGCATCTCAGGGATGCTTCTGCCTCTCAGTGCAAGTTCCTGTACAAGTTTTCCCACTTCTCCTGCCTGTAGGCACTGCATTAGTTCTGAAATGACCACCCTCCTAAAGGTGACTCAAAAAGGTAAATTTTTCCTTGAAGACTGCATCTTTTCACTTGGATTTTTCTACTTCTACTACAAGAACATGAGGATAAACAGGTAAAAGGAAAAAAAAATGTAACCAGCTAAGACCAAACACCATCATCAGGCACTGTTGTGTGATTTGTTGTTCTCCAGCATATTTGTTGGGGGGGGGATGGGGAAATGAAATTTTGGACAATGACCTCTATATCAGTTTTGTAAATTACTCATTTTATTTTCTATTTCTAGACATTTCCAGTACTAAGACTAGCATATTTGTATTTTTAAAGATAAATTTAAAATTACTCATTTCAGCAGGTTAAAGGAAAAATAACTATTTTTCATCTCATCATCAAAACTGTGCTTCCCAACTTATAGAGTGCTAGTGGCTCCTGAGGGCCCTCATGTTTATCCAGTTATTCATTTGTTCAATTAAAAATTGTGTTGATATTTTACATATAGTGTGCATGGGTTCCAAACAGACTAAGTACCCTTTCTTCTCCCATTTAAAGTCCTGAAACCTAAACATCATTTAAAAAAAATAATCTGCAAATTTTAAATAAGTAAAAAAAAGGTTCAACTCTAGGAATCATTAACATTTTGTTGAAAGAACCAATTTTGAAACCACGTTTTTTTAAACTGCAAAGGACCTCAAAATCATTGGGTTCTGAAGAGTAAATACAGCCATCATCCTTAATCCTCTCCCTCATGTTATGAACCATTGTTGTATTCTCAACAAGCACATAATATCCTGCAGTAACATCTCTTCAGCAGTAAAGAATGCCTGAAGAACATCCAAATAAACAGCTATTTTCCTATTATTAATAGGAGTATGTTCACCATTCTTAAAACTGTTACAGCTTATAAATACTTTATTCTCTGTATGTTTTTAATATGTTTGGAAGCCACTTTAAAATATGAAGTCTCAAGACATTTTCAGATCATTGTATTAATGGAATAATTTGAAGCCAACTAAGGATTAGAAACACAGAGAAATTGATAGATTTTTCCTTACACAAAATTATCCCTAGAGATAAGACAACATAATCTGCATTGTGACTATGAATCTATTGCACCTCCATATCTCTACACTCAACTTTTCTAAGCAATGTGATAGTTTTTATTTTTTCCATGTTATATCCACACATTCAGTGTACTTTATAATACAATGGCTTTATGATATAAAACAACCTATGTTAAAATTGTTTTATCCTTTATCATCTCCTAAGTCAACATTGATAGAAACATCCCTGAATATTGGTTTACTTTTAATAAAACTTGTTATTGGAGAGAAAGAGAGAGAGAGAGAGAGAGAGAGAGAGAGAGAGAGAGAGAGAGAGAGATTTGTTGTTCCATTTATTTATGTATTCATTGGCTGATTCTCACGTGTGCCCAGACCCAGGATTGAACCCACAACCTTGGTGTTTCTGGATGAAACTCTAACCAATTAGCTATCTGGCCAGGGTGACATTGGTTTTTCAATACCTTCTACCAGTTAAAAAAAAATCCTAATGGTGTCAATTACTTATGAAAAATTGTAATGGTTAGTTTTAGAAATCTTAAAGTTATTTGGACCCTTGGAATGTATCATTTTAGATGTTCTTGGAGTCAATTTATTTATACACTCTTTGCTGACTGAAAACTGCTTTTTGGTCTCAAACTAAGTTCCCCATAACTATCAGGTTACTATTAGTATTCAGACATGTAAACCAAAAAAGGATCTAAATGAAATCATATTTGGAAGACATAATCAGGCTTTCCAAGGAAAGTAAAAATAATCAGAAGCCTTTGCCATCAACAGGCAGTCATTCAGGCTGATCATCGTTTACAGTTGCCCAATGTGAAAGCAGATTTTGGCAAAATGAGCACTGGAAATTGAACCAAATATTATGCTAGCATGCATGAACATACAATTAAGATCCTTGGGTTGGTGTTTATTATTGCATTTGTCAGCATTCCCATTATAAAAACACTATTGTGGAAGATTTATAACATGGTTATAAAAATTCTGAGTTGAAACTTGATAAGCCAGTTTAATATACCTTTTTTTTTTGTAATTACAAATCTCAAAAAAAAAAAAAAAAGTAACTAAGACACTTAAGTACATTTTATAGGTAAGGTTCCAAAATGTACCTGTAACTTTCAAGAACAAGATAGTCTATTTAATACAAAATGTAAATTAGGTAATTTAATTTTAATCAAAAATAGCTGGCAGATTAATAATTAATTTTAAGTAAAAAATCTACTTTTTATAGGGTGATATTTCATTAATATATATTTAAATGTTTTAGAAAAGTGTTGAAGTTTTGTTATATATCTGTATCTTTGGCCCAACTTTATTCCAAGGTTCCTGAACTTTGCCAACATTTTGGGTGAAGTTAGTCCCAAATTCTGGTCAGTGCCCTGTCTTCCTGTGAATGCTGGACTGAAAAAGGTTACAAAACAAGAGTCAGCATTTCTGACCATTTTGTTTTGAATTTGGGGTTTCTTTGAATCCAAAGCTCAAAACCAAACCTGGCTGAGGAGAAGAAGGAAAGGAAAGAAGCAATGCAAACTGACAGGAATAAAATACCAGAAAGATGGAAAAACTTCTTCAAGTCTCTAGAAACCAAAGCTTATAAGTTACCGCAACTTTCTCTGTGACACCAAATTTTAGTACTGTGCTTAAAATACACTCTGTAAAGAAGTATAAGGAATAGAACGGAGTACACAGAACGCTATGAAAGTATTTTAGAATACTCTTTACAGTTAATATTTGGTAGAATCCAGGAACCTTTAATATGTAGTGAAATCAATAGTTTGGTGAATTTATGGTGTAGAAATTATCATAATAAAATATCTTACAGTTACTCAGTTCTTTGTTGTTTTCAAAGCACCATTCGTGTACTTTCTCTCATTTGATCCTCCCAACTAGATTTCAAGAGGAGCTAGAGCCTCGCCTAAATTGAGTTATCAGTGTGCCTTCTTAAAAATTCATTCACTCATTGAAATCAGCATGATACTAAGATTCCTATAAAGGACCCACGGTCACATATAAGCAGCACATGACTTTGAAAGATATTGCCTTCAAAGATCAAAAGCACCTTAGCACACTCTGTGGATGATAAATTATACAAAAGTCTGGTATGGTCTGGCTCCCTCAAAGGCCACATTTTACAACCTTCTATTTAGGGCTCCATGAAGGAGATTTCCACCTGCAGCCAGCAAATGTAGATGACCTCAAAGCAGCTGTGAAAGATAGCTTTTTATGCTATCCAGTCTTCAAAAGGGAAATATCTATGAGATATGGAAACAGATCAAACAGTTGGTGAACAATAAAATGCAGAGACATCATATAAACATGTTTGAATGAATCAATATGATTATACAATTATTTTACTGTAGATAATTTTTTTTATTTCTTCAAAACAATACCACAAGTTTTATTTGTTACTAGTCAGTTCTTGAATATATTTAGTCCTATAATTTAGTAAAATGTTGACTAATGTAATCCCATAGTTTAGTGAAATGTTAGAGAAACTAGAAATGGGCTCAAGTAGAACCAAGTAATTAGATTATTAGTTCTGGATAAAATAATACCTATAATAATTAGTAGTAATATCTATATATCCTGTATTGCTCACTTATATGAACACACATATTCTAAATGCTGTGTTTAGTTCTTTTAACTATTAAATTTCTCATAACTTGAACATCTTTCTCTTCATATTAATACCCTTATAAAGATGAGGACACTATGGGATAGAGAAGTTAAATAATTTCCCAAGCTCCATCAGCTAATAAATAGTGAAGCTAAGATTTACACCTGGTGAAGAATCTCAGAGACCAAATTCTTGGGGTTATTTGTAAATGATTATATGATTGTTATACTTAAGAAGAAATTATGTGAAAATTAGTATTCTTTATTTTTACTGAGGTTCTTAGAAAAATGGGGAATGGGCTTTTCTTATACCAGAAGGATATAGTCTCTGAAATAAAACCCAGGAAGATGGACTTGAAGAAGCCTTGAAACAATATTCTATGGAAATTTTGAGGCCACAACTTTCTTTTGATGAACACATGCTTATAAAACACAAGCTTTGGAATTTGACAGAAGTGGGTCTGAATCATAAATACATCACATAAGACTATGGAAGCCAGTACAACTTACTTAACTTTATTGACCCTCAGTTTTTTCATCTTTAAAATAAGGATAATAATGTTTATCTGATGGGATGTTATGAGGATTGACTTAAATATGTATGCAGAAAAAAAAACTGATGTATAGTGAGTACTCAGTAAATGGTACACTATTAGAATACACATTATCATTATTGTTATTATTATATCCCTTCACAATCTATGGAAATGAAGACTCTACAAACAATGGTAATAGGTAAAAGCATGAAATACTACAGAAAGATCAGCACTCATTTATATTGCTTTTAAATAAACTGAAAAAAAATAAAATAGATTGTTTTATTCTCCAATAGATTTTATGCCTAGAATACTTGACTACCAGAAGTTAGTCCTGGTATACACATTTTTCTAAGTGGCACAATGCACCCCCAACTGATGAGCACAGAGATCAAGACTCCCTCATGTAACCTGCTACCATAAAGCACATATATGAAAAATAAGTGGTAAGTAAGTAACTTTAAATCTGAAAAATCTGGGCTGCTGACAAAATAGAACTTCTCTCATTCAGAGAGGTACATGTTTATTTAAGTACATGTACATGAAGTATATTTAAGTACGTGTTTTCCAAATTACTGTACATTTATTCAAATCAGATAATTCCTGATGAAATAAGTACATATCTTAATTGCAATGGTGGTTGCACTAATCTAAATATGTGATAGAAAGTTATAGAACTAAGGCTTTTTACACCAATGTCAATTTTCCAGTTTTGCTATCTATCTATCTATCTATCTATCTATCTATCTATCTATCTATCTATCTATAAAAGGCTAATATGTGAAGTGTCCCCTCAGGAGTTTGACTGGGAGACCAGGAGTTTGATCGCTTGCTATGATGTGCACTGACCACCAGGGGGAGGCACAGAATGAAGGAAGGCCCTGGCCTGCAGCTGGAAGGCCCCAATTGGCTATGATCGCTGGCCAGGTCTAGGGACTCTACCAGTGCACAAAATTTCATGCACCATGACTCTAGTTGTACTATAATGTGTAAGAAGTAACTAGTGAAGGAAACTGAGAGAAAGGAACACAGAATCTCTCTGTACCATCTTTGCAGTGTGTCCTGTAATCTATAATTATTTCAAAATAGTGAAAAAAAATAAGATAATAACTATGGCATTCCTTTGAACCTATAAAGCATCTTACAAATATATATATTATTAATTTTAGGGAAACATTCATGTATACTTGATTCATGCCATGTCCTAAAATTTTTCTTCAAGTGTTTCATGAATATAAAAGCTTGGTTTTAGCTTTATGCATGATATTATGTGGATAAAAATAAAAATCAGGCCCTAACTGGTTTGGCTCAATGGATAGAGTGTCGGCCTGCAGACTGAAAGGTCCCGGGTTCGATTCCGGTCAAGGGCATGTACCTTGGTTGCAGTCACATCCCCAGTAGGGGGTGTGCAGGAAGCAGCTGTTTGATGTTTCTCTCTCACTGATGTTTCTAACTCTCTATCCCTCTCCCTACCTCTCTGTAAAAAGAAAAAAAATAATAAAATATATTAAATAAATAAATAAATAAATAAATAAATAAATAATAAATAAATATCAGGACTCAACCCCTAAAGGACATATCCAAGCACTGAGTGTCTGATTCTGGGTCCCTTGGATCGTGGTGACATTCCTTTTTTAAATTAAATTTATTGTGGTGACATTGGTTAATAAGAGTATATAGGTTTCAAGTGTACATTTCTATGATACATCGTTTGTATATTACCTTATGTGCCCACCATTGAAAGTCCTCTTTTGTCACCATATATTTGGCCCCCTTTTCTCTTTACTACCCCCACGCTCCCTTTTCCTCTGCCAACCAATATATCATTGTCTGTGTCTATGAGTTTCTATATCCCACATATGAATGAAATCATATTTTCTTTACTTTTTTCTGACTTATTTCGCTTAGCATGGGATTCTCAAGATCCATCCATGCTGACATTCTTGGAAAAAGGCATTCTTAAGTATGGATTTGTAGTGTTGGAGGATCTTCACATCTTAATTCTCCTATTTACTAAATTAGATAACTCACTAAAAACATCTGGGCTTCCGTACCTACCCTGATCTAGAAAGTGGAGCAGTAAACATAGGGTTATTTAAAAAATCAGAAAAGATCCTATGAAATGCTTAGTCGAGGTGCCTCACACAAAGTAATACTCAGCCAATGTTGTTGTTTATGCTAGCTCAAAGTTATACAAAGCAAAATGACAATTCAGGCTTTTAGAAGGGCTCATGAAAAATCACACACACACAAAAAAGCGATATTTGATAGTCTTTCCTGCTTTTCCTAAATGGAATCAGAGACTTACATAGCATAGTATTTGTGACCAATTTAAGCTGTTGTCCTAGTAACATATTTTTGTTTAATATTGTTTTCAAAACATAGATATTTAAAGGTAAGACTTCTGATCTATGACATATGTAACCACTCTAAACCCTGCATTCTTAAAATAATCCGTAAAATTTGCATATAAAGCTCTTTAAATGAAAAAGTGATAACTCACTTGATAAATCCTCTAGGAATTTACATTTGAGCAAACTCATCTTGAAAGCTAAGGTGCTGGTTGGCGATAGTAAGTGGCAAGTAGGACTGCCCTATTAAGCCTTGATCTAGGCCAACATGAAATCTCATCACCCACTAAGCCCAGTAAACGGGGAATAGGGTAGCAAGGTTCATGCTTTGTTTTAGGTTCCCAAGAGACATAAGAACCCCTGTGCACCCAAGAAGGGTGAGTGGCTGCCACCTTCCTCCGACAGAAAACAATCAGCGAGGAAAAGAGAGCAGGCGCCTTTTTGGAGCAGCAGAGAGGGAAGCTGAACCACAAAGTGCATCCTTGAGCATATTTTAGCACCTGGCCTTATCCTAGGCATGCACACAGATTTCTTTCTTTCTTTTCTTTTTTTCCATTCTGACATTTGTGGGTTTATACAAAAATCTCTGAAAAGTGGTGTATTCTTTGGCCTAGATTTATTTACAACTGAAATATCAACTTTTGAAAAGATAAAGTTGGCCTTCACCCATACATAATTTCTCAACATTTAAAAAAAATGGATAACTTTTTTTCCTACCTACTATTTTTATGATCATTGTTCTTCCTCCTTGCATGGGAAGTCAAAAGAATGCTTATTAAATCCTTGTCCCTTTAAAATGCTTTGATTCAACTTCAAGTGGCTTGGGAATGGGTGGTAATGGACCTTCTGAAATGTATTAAAAATTTTCTGACTTGGAAAACATACCCAATTCCAAATATTCTCTCCATGGGTTCATATTTTTGACCAAAAATGTGGTGACCATAGTTAACAAGCATTTGACAAGTAGTGGTTTTGTTAATTGTAGACCTTATTGAACACGCCACACCAGTTCTTTCATCACTATTCACTTGCCTAATCTCACCAAAGCCTATTACAATCAGAGCAGATGAGTTCAGTTAAAAAACATATATAGTATACCACTTTATTTCAAGATGACACAACCACAAATAAAATTTCATACCCTTATTAGTGTACTACATTTCATCAAATTCCATCAACTGCTTCTAAAATTAACTTGAATCAGGCTGAAAATGCCCAGAACTCAGAGCATTACACAAGAAAACACAACTAAAACCTTCCCAAATTGTACCCACATGAATACATGCACATACCTCAATCCATGCTTCAGGGTTCTTAGCCTAGACATCTCAGAATTTCTACTGCTAGAGTTATAACCCCTCTTTCCATGATTTGATTCGCATATATGCAAACTTGCATACATGTAAACGTTTTTGCATAGGAATACCTTCACATTGTATATTTTATCATGGATATTACATATGTAATTTTTTTACTCAGAGCTCAAACTTTTAAAACTTTTTATTATTTTTTTCTTTTTCCTCCATACTTTGGTATTTTCACCCTTTTGTTCTAAGGGGCATCTCTTTGTTGAACAGTTCCCATGTTATAATATTAATGATTGTTGAACATTCCCGTTTTTTTGTGGGGTTTTGTGTGTGTGTGTGTGTGTGTGTGTGTGTGTGTGTGTGTGTTTTGTTTTTTGTTTTTTGTTTTTACCAGAATTTAAGTATCATTGTTCTTAAATACATGGAAAACAAGTCCCCAAATTACTCCACCTCTTGATTTAACATTAGGCTCACATAAGTATATCAGGCCTGAATATAATTACTAAGACCAGCAGCCAGTCAATTTTAGAAAAGAAAGTGTCTGGAATTGCCATTCGGGAAACCTACAGAACACATATTGATTAGATGAGGGTCACTGACTCAATGAGAAAAACAGAATTTTCCCTCGGAGCAGAACTGCTTCCTCTTAGAGAGCTTCAAGAGTATCTCAAGTTAAAAAAAGAAAAAAAAAAGAAAAAAGTAAAGAGTATCTGGAGTTTAGGCAATTTACCACATCAAGAAAGAAGTTAGAAAAGATTCAGGAATGCTCTCTGAACCTTGGCTCTGGTTGGGAAGATCTAAGCCATATTTTACAACATTAGGACATCATGTGGGTTCTGTAGAATATAAGTAATATTCTGTAATTTCTTTGGATCTAAAGCTTGCTTGCAGAAATTTTACCGGTAGAAATTTAGCCTAAGGAAATAATGAAGACTATGTATAAAGATTAAATGACAAAATATGTATCTCAGTCTTGTTTATAATACCTAAATATAGAAAACAGTCTACAAATGTGAGTCCTTATTTAAAATTATTGCAGTTGTTAAAAAGATGATATACAAAATAGTTTGTGCTGGGGAAAGAGGTTTCAATAAATGATAAGTAAAAAGAGTATTTTATAAATCAATATGTTAGGCATGATTTCATTTCTGTTTCCTATGGGAATGTGTGTAAATACATATAGGTGTGTATGCCTATCTTTATGTCTATAAATATAGGGTGCCCTGCAAAATATATACATACACTTTGAATAATTATATAGGCAGTGTTTATTAAAATACATTTTTTTTTCAAAATTGAGCTGTCAGCTGTTAAAGTATCTATACATTTTTGGGACACCCTGTATAAATGTTCATTTTACATATGCTATAGAGGAACTGGTAATTTTTTGTACTTGTTTGTATTCTTCCATTTTTCTACCATCCCCTTTGGGTTAGAAAAATAATAAAATTATTTTAAAGCAAGTGCGACTACATCAAACTAAAAAGCTTTACTGCCCAGCAAACACACACACACACACACAAACAAACAAAAAAACAAAAAAAACACAAACAGGATGAAATGGCAATCTATGAATCTATGGAATGGGAGAAAATATTTGCAAACCATCTATCTGATAAGAGGTTAATATCCAAAATATACAATATCCAAAATAACTCAGTAGCAAAAACACAAGTAATCTGATTTTAAAATGAGCAAAGGATCTGAATAGACATTTTTTCAAACACATGCAAATTGCCAATAGGTACATGAAAAGATTTTCTACATTACTAGTTATCAGAGAAATGCAAATCAAAAGCACCGTGAACGGAAACCGTTTTTGGCTCACTGGATAAAGCGTTGGTCTGTGGACTCAAGGGTCCCAGGTTTGATTCCAGTCAAGGGCATGTACCTTGGTTGCGGGCACATTCCCGGTAGGGGGTGTGCAAGAGGTGGCTGATTGATGTTTCTCTCTCATCGATGTTTCTGACTTTCTATCTGTTATAATGTCTAACATAAAAAAGATGAGAGAGAAGTATTGGTGAGGATGTCAAGAAAGGGGAATCCTTACACACTGTGAGTAGAAATATAAATTGATACAATCACTGTTGTAAGCACTTTGAAAATTCCTCAAAATATTCAGATAAACTATGATATGATCCAACAGTTCCATGTCTCAGTGGAAATGAATACCTGAAGGCTATGAAATAAGTAATAAATGATTTCATATCAGAGATATCTGTACCCTGCCGTATTCATTGCAGCATTATTCACAATAGCCAAGACATGAAAACAACCTAGTATCCATCAATGGATGAATGGATAAAGAAAGTGTAGAATATACACACAATTAAATATTTAAGCCTTAAAAAGAAAACCCTGCCTTTTGCAATGAAATGGATGGACTTTGAGGGCATTATGCTAACTGAAATAAGTCAGACAGAGAAAGACAAATACTGTATGTTCTCAGGTATATGTGGAATCTAAAAATGTGCAGCTTATTGCCCTAGCTGGTTTAGCTCAGTGGATAGAACATGAGCCTTCAGACTGAAAGGTCCCAGGTTCCATTCCGGTCAAGGGCATGTACCTTGGTAACGGGCACATCCCCAGTAGGAGGTGTGCAGGAGGCAGCTGATCCATGTTTCTCTCCTATTGATCTTTCTAACTCCTTATTCCTCTCCTTTACTTTCTGTAGAAAATCAATAAAATGTATTTTTTTTAATCTACAACAGAAAGTTAAAAATTAAAAGAAAAATTACTTAGCAAATTTGCACTTTAATTTCATTGATACTGAAATTGAAATTTTAACAATGTGAGGTGTTCCTTCTTAAACACATCTGAATTCACCTGTAACTTTACACAGACACACACACTACACCCACACACATACCCCTAATAAAAATAGGTACAGTAAACTATACTACTGCTAAGACATTTATTGCCTGGTCAGGAATACACTTCAAATTTCTAATGAAATTCGTGGTTTTTAAACTACCACAGTTTTGCTTCCTATTTAGCTCTCGGGTGGTTACAATGTGTGTAGTGTGCTTGTGTGTGTGCATTTGCCACATGTGTGCATGGGGCCACGTCGTGTGTGTGTGTGTGTGTGTGTGTGTGTAAGTACATAGACTGTGTAACATTAATATTTACTTCATTTTTAAGGGCTACAAATAGAATCCGATAAATGCATTCATAAAAAAAAACTTTACATATTCACTTTCACATATTCATATGCATTATTTGTTTTCAGTTTTCATATTCATGGTTTGAAAACTGCCATAAAGCAAAAGGAAAAAAAAATACACAACTACATTTCTAACATAATTTCAAAATATTTAAAGCCGTCACTGCTTTTAATAACCTTTATTGTTTTTAACATGTGACATTTTATTCCCATTAGCAACAACAGATGTCTAAGGCATTAAAAAGGGAAAGCCCTGCACACGTGTTGAAATAGAGGACTTTACTGAAAGGTAAGCATGTGCTTTGATTTATATTAGCCAAAATTTAGATACTGTACTTGGTGCTATTTCAGGAAATGAAAAGGTGAGGAAACTGTTATATATCAGTAAACCAGAGCAAAAGTCTCCATAGAAACCAGAACAGTTTCTGTGGGAGCCACTTAAGCTAAATTAATACCGAGAATATTCTCATACTAGCCCCTAGGGAGCTAATTTGAACAAAACAAAACCCTTTCTATTGATTCATGAATGTTACATAGTATTTACAATTCTTCCTTGTTCTCATTTCATTGTAAAAAATTAATTGGCCACAGAGTCTATGAAAATTTGGGTGAATTCTAAAGAGAAATGATCACACACACAAAAAAAATAAGTGTTTATTTACTCTTCCATAACTCCATTACTTCACTACTAGTCAAAAGAAACATAAAGGACAAAATAAAAAGTAATGACTGATAAATTCAATTTTATTTGTTTAGCTGTTTTTTTGCCTTTGCTTTCATAGGCACCTTTTCTCCTATATTCCATGGTTTCAATTTACAGCATCCTTCAAATAGTACATCTGTTGCTACTGGGATGGCTTCTGGGTTCCCCTACTCCCATTTTCTGTATTATCTTTGCTCTATGATCATAGAGTAAGAACTAGTTCTTTGCACAAAATTTTGGCTGTTTTTTCAAATGCTCCAGAAATACGTATGTTTATGTCTGTATGTGGCTGTGTTTGTAAGTGGCACACATAGCTTCCTACTGCCTCATGTCTAATAAAAAGGCTATATAACTTCAATACCACACAATCTTTGGTATTTCCTTCATTAGAAGGAAATTTGGTATTGTCTTTCATTAGAGTTTCTGATTCATAATTACATAATCATAATGTATGCTATCTGCTCAAGTACCCTATATAGGACATTTATCTTATTTGTGACGTTTGGAACAGCGGAGAATATATGACCACTGGATAAAGCTATGCTGTTTTGGTCAGTCCAACCCACTGCAGTCAAACCTGATATCATTGGCCTTGTGCTACTGGACAAAGTTACTTTAAGGTTTTTCTCTTTTTGTTCACTTTTTTCTCTTTTATTTTCATGCTCTTGGACAAAATTAATATTAAGTTCAAATGATGAACTTCTAAAGTAATAATTAACATTAAAAGAGAGAAAATTTGGGAAGATATATTTTTCATAATTTTTACAAAAGGAAAACAACTTCTGGGTTGAAAAATAAGGCTGGTTCATGTCTATAAGCAATGCTAGTATCCTATAAAACAAAAGCTTAACATGCTAGGTGTCCAGTCATCCGTTCAACCAATCAAAGCATCATATTCTAATGATATGCTAAGGCTGCTCAATTGTTCACTATAATGTGCACTGATCACCAGACAGTCAACTAGTTGACCAGTCACTATGACGTGCACTGACCACCAGACAGCAGATGCTCCAATTGGTAGGTTAGCTTGCTACTGGGGTCTGGCCTATTAGGACTGAGCGAGACAGGCTGGGCATGCCCTGGAGCCCTCCCACAGTCCCTACTCAACCCCGATCATGCATCAGTGGGGTCCCTCGGCCTGCCCTGCAACCTCTCACAATCTGGGACCCTTTGGGGGATGTTGAAGAACCAGCTTCAGCCCAATCCCGCAGGCCAGGCCTAGGAACCCCACTGGTGTACCAATTCATGCACCAGTCTTTTATTAAGAAATAATTTGCTAAGTTACATCACAGCCAAGGAACCCAAAACAATATTAAGCAGCACCAAGGTCAAAGATGCTAGCCGTAGCATCCAGAGACAGTGACAAACCCCAGGGAAACATCTTTGGAGAGGAAAGGTCAATACTGAGACTAATGATAACTATGTGGCTGCAAACTTTGCACGGAGACTCAGCATCAATTTATTACTGGGCGGACCAAGTGACAAAAGTGAATACAATTATCAGATTTATGGTATTTAATTCAAAAATGGAGGTTCTCTTGAAATAAAATTCCAACCGTTTGGAGAGTTTCCAAGTCAGAAAGTATTATTTACAGCATTTTCTTCATCAGCTTAAAGTATAATGCCTTTATTACAGCCCTTTGTGGATGGTCGTCAGAGTAATTCACTCTCTCATAAATCTAACATTTTTCTTTCATACTCTGATTGATTGGCTACAATTTAGTTGTAGTTGCTTTTTAATGTTCCTATATCATTCCTAATTGGCTTTTGGTGTATTGTACTGTTACAGTTCTACTTATCATTTATCATTCATGTCACAAGGGTAAGTGGTTATGTAGATCAAAAAAATAAAATAATTACAGACCTCTCCTGCTTCCCTTCTCCTCTTTCTCTCCCCCAACACAGTCTTTCCCCCCTTTTATACTGTCACTGTTGGATTTATTTGGACTATATTTTATATGCTGAATAAATGAAAAGTTTCTCCTCTTGCCTGGCTGGTATATCTCAGTGGTTAGAGTGTCTGCTGGAGCACAGAAGGGTCATGGGTTCAATTTCTTGTCCAGGGCACCACATCTCTGGGTTGAAGGTTTGTTGGATCCCCAACCCCAACCGGCAAACAATCAATGTATCAATGTATCAATGTCTCTCTCTCTCTCCCTCTCCCTCTCCCTCTCCCTCTCCCTCTCCCTCTCCCTCTCCCTCTCCCTCTCCCTCTCCCTCTCCCTCTCCCTCTCCCTCTCCCTCTCCCTCTCCCTCTCCCTCTCCCTCTCCCTCTCCCTCTCCCTCTCCCTCTCCCTCTCCCTCTCCCTCTCCCTCTCCCTCTCCCTCTCCCTCTCCCTCTCCCTCTCCCTCTCCCTCTCCCTCTCCCTCTCTCCTTCCTCCCTTCCATTTCCTCATTGTAAAAATCAATGGAGCCGAAACCGGTTTGGCTCAGTGGATAGAGCTTCGGCCTGCGGACTGAAAGGTCCCAGGTTTGATTCCAGCCAAGGGCATGTACTTTGGTTTCGGGTATATCCACAGTAGGGGGTGTGCAAGAGGCAGCTGATTGATGATTTTCTCTCATCGATGTTTCTAACTATCCCTCTCTCTTCCTCTCTGTAAAAAGTCAATAAAATATATATATATATATATATATATATATATATATATATATATATATTTAAATCAATGGAAATAATATCCTCAGGTGAATATTAACAAATTAATTTTCTCCTTTTTCTAAGAGTTTGTCCTTCTATAAAAATGCACATAAATTATGTTTTAAACAGAAATTATATGGAAAAAATAAAGATATATTTTATTAAAATTTAGTGAAGTTGTAAACATCTCCTTTGTAAGAGAGGGTTTGACAAATGAACCAAGAAAGTGAACAATTTCCTGACACCACTTTCCCAGGTCATATGTTGGGGTCATTCTCACATGTAGCTCTAAACTACGCAGGCACATAACTGTCATAGTGAGTAGTGAAAAGTAGCAATAATGTAGGTTTGGTTTATGTTTAAACTGGACTAGCTCAGATTTGAGTGTTCTTGCTCTGTTAAGCATCCAGTTCTTATTCTAACTTTCATTACCAATTTAACAAAAATCTATAAAAATATTTATTGGACTTGACTCTTTTCTCAACACAATTTTCTAGTTTGGTTAGTATCTTTTACCTAAAAGAAGCACATATTAGAATAAGAAACATATATTTCTAGAACTTGTGTAGATACTGTAAAGTACTGCATAGGGAATATAGTGGATAGTACAATAACTATAAATATATGATGTCAAGAGAACACTAGACTTATTGAGGGAATCACTTTGTAAATGACATAAATGTCTACCCACTATGCTATACACCTGAAACTAATATAATATTGAGTGTCAACTATAATTGGGGAAAAAACACTTAAAGAAAACAATTATATAAATAATTTACTGACTTGCAGGGGTGGAAGGAACAAGTTATGTTATAAATTCAACTTCTCTGTGAAAAACTACATTGAGGTATTAAGCGGACAGTTGAATATGAGAATCCTCAGCTTAGACAAACCACCACCCAGTACAGAAAATAAAGCGGTCCTATGCCTCCAGTTGCCATTTCTTATTGGCCAGGGCAGAGAGAAACTATTGAACTTCCTCCAGTTAGTGTTCCCACCCTGAACTAAGTCTTCAGGGACTTAGGCAAGGATATAGAAACAGCTGCTCTTCAAACAGGACCAGATCATCAATTAAGTTCTTCACTGATCCTCTAAACCTTTCATTTTTGCACTTAGAATTGAGTGCCAATTCTTCATTTTCATCTATAAGGTCCTGCATAACTTAGTCATCATTTCAAGTAATAATATCTAACATGTATCAAGTGCCTGGCACCATTGTAAGTGGTTAACACTTACGACTTTATTTCATCATCTGAGATACATTATTCTTCCCCCTTCATTAGAAGGATGAAGGAGGAACACATCTAACTAAGATCACAGGCAGTGAGAAGTTCCGCCATATTCGAAACTCCACTAACTGGCTCCGGCATCCAGGCTGTCATCCACTGCACTGTTCTCTGTGGCCACCCTATCTTGCCAGAAAAAGAAGTACTCTGGGACCCCTTCTAAAACTTAGTCTAACTCTAGTAATCTATGACCTTATTTATTTTTATTTTTTAATATATTTTATTGCTTTTTTACAGAGAGAAAGAGAGAAGAATAGAGAATTAGAAACATCAATGAGAGAGAAACATCGATCAGCTGCCTCCTGCACTCCTCCCACTGGGGATGTGTCCGCAACCAAGGTACATGCCCCTGATCAGAATTGAACCAGGACCCCTCAGTCTGCAGGCTGACTCTCTATCCTCTGAGCCAAACCGGTCAGTGCTCAGTCGTCTATGACTTTAATGAAGTGATTTTTCTAAGCAGTTTCTCCAGTTTTGCAATGTTCTAATTTTCTAAGAAATTAAAATGATCATCTAATTTAATCTAGGGAAATTACTTAAGTTCCTATTTTCATTCTGCGTTCACTCTATGGAATTACTCCAATACTGTGATCCTCTGCCATGCCTATTAACTCATGGAAAGGACACGCTAAGGCACACTGGTGATTGCAGCTTTATTGCCGATGTATTCACATATAAAATCTGATAGCCCTTCTGCCTTACTGAAGTTTCCCATGAAGTCCTCTCTCTCTTGTTTAAGATTTTATATTCTATATAGTATCTGGATGTCCAATTTTCATATAAGAATCAGTATAATGAGTATAAATGTTACATAAATCTAGAAGTAGGGTTTGTTTTTCCTAATAATTATATCAGAGTGTGGAGTCTATTTTGGAGAATGGCCAAGTTGAAAAATAAATTAAATATAGTTCACTTGTAATATCTGCTATTCAGAAGTTCCAAGCCTGCAGATGTGCTTCAGAATTAACATCTTTGTCTCCCTCTCTTTATGGCCTTCTTAACAATGATTTCTCCCCAAAAACTTGGCTGAGATTAAAAATTGCATTAAGGCTGCGTATGCACACTAGTGGATATTTTTGTTTTCTTCAGTCATTATATATAATTCATATTCCCTAGAAATATTTCTATCTTCGACATATAAACAGACCCATTATAGTTTAAACAAAAAAGATATGGATTTGCTTTTAACTTAACTATTTGCTTTTAACTTACACCTGGTAGTAAACACAAGAGTATCCCTTATTCGATGGACACATGTCAAGGTTCTAAGACCTCGAAAGAAATCGAGATGATGAGACAAGGCCAGTGGGCTCTGGTTTCCTCATGTCTCATTGTGCTCTACCTGTCAGATCCGAACCCAAACAACAGAACTGGCCATTCTCCCAGTCAAGGAAACACTCCTCTCCTCCCCCCGCCTCCAGGCCATGAGCCATGACCTTTCCCAAGGCCCACCCTTGGAAACATCACAAAAGCCCTAGCACCAGCCCCTTTACTTTCTTCACAATTCTCCCTGCCATTCAGTCTGGCCCCTCCAGTATGTCCCAGAGTCCTTCGGCCACCCAGAGCCGCTCCTGTCCTGAGAAAAACATCAGATAATCTCATTCACTCAAAGGTGTGAGTGACCTAATGTGTGACCTCACCTTGGGGACTGTGCCATGGACAAGAGGAGCCTGGAGAGGACAATGCCAGGCTCCCACTTAGTGGGTTTCCAGGGAAAGAGTGAAAGCATGACTGCGGGAGGGGTAAGGTGGGATTTAGAAGGAGCCTCTTCTGTCCCCCTTCAAAGCACTTCATGGCCCATTTTACTCATTTTTTTGGCATCCAAGTTTAGGCCCACAGTTGGCCACACACAGTTTCCAGAATTAGAAAGAAACTCATTCTCATCACTGAGGAAAATACTTTCAGGTTCCAGGTATTGCTGAATCTTAGTTATACGCAGTCATCGCGAAAACGTTTTTATGTATAAAACTGACCGGCCAGACCAGACAATTTCAAAAAATCCTTTTTAAGTTTACATAGTTTTTTTTTTTACTTTTTCTAATTATCCTTTGACTTCATTTTGCAGATAAAGAACTTAGGCCCCCAAATATTCCTGAATCTGGTCCCTTTCTATCAACTTTATATTGCTCTGTCCATATCCCCATGGTTACAGCAATGATGTAAGTTCTCACAAGTCCATTGATGTACTTACATTAGGTATATTGTGGGTTGTTGATGCAAGAGCTTCCTAAATCTAACCACATGACTGCCTAGCCCATCCCCTACACTGAGTCCATCCACAGACTGGTATTTCTAAAATATAAATCTGATCATTTACTTTCCCTGCTTAATATTCTTGCATTTAATATAAAACCTAAATTCCTTAGTATGCCACACACACACACACACACACACACCAAAGTTACTGTGATCTGAACTTTGCACCATTTCTGGCTGCTTCCACACTCCTTCCACCCCCAGCCATCCAGCACTCCTCACAGGTCTCTGGAAAGGCCACCCTGCACGCTCATGTCTCCACACCTTTGCTCATCCCATGCCACTCCCAATGTCTTTCTTTCCTCCTACCCTTTCTATTATACTTCTCAGCTGGCTTACCCCTCTTCATCCTTCAAGACTAAAGCTGAAACAATGTGTGTACTTCAGGAAAACGGCAATGTATGCTTGCTGTACTGTTTGTGAATATCTGATGCTGCTGAAGAGAAGAGAAACAAGGAGGAGAGATGACCTTAAGCCTGGAAATAAGAAACAACCTGAGGGGCATCTTAGACATCAGTAAATGGGAAGGGACAGAAAGACTATGTATGCATCAAATAGTCATGTGGCAATCAGAGAACCCCATATTCATGCGGCATCCATAATCATGAGAGCTGAAGTAGGATCCTCCTTCCTTGGCACTGTTTAAAACATCTATTACAACCCTGGCCAGTGTGCTCAGCAGTAAAGCATCCGCCCTAGGACTAGGGGGTCACAGATTTGATTCCAAGCCAAGGTCATACACTTGGATTGCAGGTTAGATCCCCTGCCCAGTTGGGACCCTTGCTGGAGGCAACCAACCAATGTGTCTCTCTCATATTGATGTTTCTCTCTGGATTTTTAAAACTAAATGTCTACAATAAGGAACAGGTAGCTACTTTCAAAAATCTCTTTGAGCAGAAACTGAGGCCAAATAATCTTGATGCATTCCTATTTACCACTAAGTGCAATTATTTCTCTCTCGTGTCATTTAAGCCTTTTCTTCCTCCCTCTCCCTCTCCCTCTCCCTCTCCCTCTCCCTCTCCCTCTCCCTCTCCCTCTCCCTCTCCCTCTCCCTCTCCCTCTCCCTCCCTCTCCCTCTCTCTCTCCCTCTCTCTCTCTCTTCTCTCCTTCATCCCTTCCACTCTCTCTAAAATTAATAGGAAAAAATATCCTTGATTGAGGATTATGGGGAAAAAATAAAGAAAACATCTATTACATAATCAGAGGGAAAGGGAGTTGGGGATTGGTGGAGGTAGGCAAAGAGATGATAAATGGCCCTAACCAGTTTGGCTCAGTTTTTAACTCCCTTCTTCTCTGTAAAAAAAAAAATCAATAAAATATATTTAAAAAAAAAAAAAAAAAAAGAGTGTAGGGGGTGGGGGAGAAAACATTTATCACAGCATTTAGCTCTCCATGTTACAAAATTGTTTACACATTTTATTTTCCATTAGACCGTGACATCCTGATGTCAGAGACTAAATATTCTTATTCAGAGCACCTAAAATTATTAAAGAACCTGACAAATTTGTTAAACTACAAATCAATAAATGTGCTGCAATTAATTCTTGCCACTTGAAACCAGAATTCAGATCTTCTGATGCACCATTAGCCAGAACCAGAACCTACAGTCTCTTAAGGTCTTGTGTAGAGGTGAGTGAGAATGAGACTCATCACTTACACTATGTCTTTCCCTTAGGAATCTGAGGTGGAAAGGTCAAAGGCATTGATCCTGATTAACTACTGGGAAAAAACATCCAGTTTGATCTCCATTCTGGAGGTCAAGTGGAAAATAACTAATGAGCTAGGAGTCTTAGCAACCACATAAGATTTCAGAAATCCTATCATGGTTCCTAGCATTTTTCAAGGAGTAGTGGTGTCAGTATTGCCCCAGATGTCTTCTCCATCGCCATTTTGAGATCCAATAATGACAACACTTTGCCATCTTTGCTTTAATTCTGGATAGAGCATTCCTATTAGGTGAACACCAATGATAATTAAAAGTTTCATGGCCCTTCACCCTATTTCTTCTTTTTGTTATGGCTTGGGTGACAGTGACATGGGCTTTTAAAACTAAATGTCTACAATAAGGAACAGGTAGCTACTTATAAAACTCTTTGAGCAGAAACTGAGGCAAATAATTTTACATTTCTATTTTTCATTAAGTGCAATTATTTCTCATGTCATTTAAACCTTTTATTCCTCCTGCATATCAAGCCTCATTCTCTTTTTCTCTATCCATTCCCCTTTGCTCACTTGCTCCAGCTCTATCTTGTACCCTCTTTCTCTCTTCATTGCTTCCTTATTTTTACTTTGTTCTCTATTGTCTTTTTCTCTTTTTTCCCCCCAGGTCTTTTGGTCCATTGCTCAGTCCCTCCAGCAGGGATAAGAGAAAGTAAAGTGATCAGAAATTTATCTGCAAGAAGACACGAATGCAAAACAAAAACATTGGGTTCCAACTGAACCCGAAATGCCCCAGCTCAGTTGTCATGGAACTCCACCAGAACTATAAAATTCATCCAGAAAAATATCAAGACATAACTCATTTTCATTTACTTTGATTTACAAAATAATCAGACACCCTGAAACCTTTTTTTGAGAGGTAGTAGTAAAAAGGAAGACAATCTTAAATTAAGTAAAATATTCTGTTAATAATTCTGGGAAAGTGTTGGGAGTCAATATTTTTAAAGTATCTTATTTTCCTATATGTTTGAAACATAATTTTAGGTCTTAACCTACCGTGTGAATTAAATTAATCGACAGAACATAAAACATAATTTCCATGTAATTTTTTTAATGTAAAGACATCCCAAATGCCCAAACTAAAAATTTAAACTTTCAAAGGCATTTTGGAACGATCATATATTTTTTAAAAACTGTTTTACATTGCCAAACATGGCTCTAAAGTTAAGAAAATAAAATTCCTGGTCAGTGAGAGTTTGTACAAAATTCTGCTAATGTAAAATAAACACTTTCCCTTAAATGGTTATTTTAGTATATTTTCATTAATGTATGCTTTTCTTTTATGTTCTACAATAAAAAATGTATATTAACTTTTCCAAAAAAATCTATAGCTTGAATGCCAACTCATGTTTGTTTTTAAAAATTAATATAAGTGACATAAATCAACTAGACATCTCTAAAATGACATTTGTTGATCGTGTAGTATTTTTGCTATGTTGTTAGCTTTCCTCTTCCACAAACTTTTTTTTTTTTTTTTAAACCAAGTTCTCTGGGAAATTGTGTCCTCTTGTGGTCACTAGCAAAAACAACATGTTTTCTGAAGAATCAACCCAAATTATGAATACAGGATTTAATACTTCAGTAAAAGCCATTAGAAAAAAAAGGAAACTCCTTGAAGTGGAGAGAGATGAAAGATGTAATGAGAAAGGGAAATTTAGCTGGAAAAACACAGAATGTAAATCACTTGCATTCATATTTAAATTGCTGGAGTATCAGATGATTAAAAGAATGCATATGATGTAGGAAGATTGTGGCCACGATAAAAACCTCTATGAATAACTGGCTTTCTTTCATTATTTCTTCAATTATTGCTGCAATTCTTTGAAATAAGTAAGGGGAGAATGTATTTCATTGTTAATTGGCAGCAAAGGTGGGTGCAGACTTTCTAGCCTGCACACCCAATAAGGTAATAGAGAGTTTGGGGGAAGGTTCTTCAAAACTCCACACTTTCCACACTCTGATTCTTCTCTCCCTACAAGTCTGGCAAGTTATGTCTCCTTAGCTCATCCTCATTTTGAGCGATGCAATGTCAGATACTTAAAAAATTAATATTTATTTGAAATTCTGATTTGCTCATTTGAGGTGTTGGCAACTCAATTGCTTGTGCTTTATGTTTTGTTTGTTTTGTTTTCCCAATTTATTTCTGGATTGCGAGCTTCAGATCTTAGTTCCTTCTAACTTCAGTTTCCTTTTTCTTTGAGAAATTCAGAAAGAAAAAGGCAAAATCAGTTAAATTCATGAAATAGCCTCTCAGCAAAAGAGAAAGAGAAAGACTCCTTAGTTAGGGCAAGGTGTTCAAACATCCTTAAGGCTACCTGTGTCACAGAGAACGAATCTGCTCTTGCACAGAGTTACCAGAATCACGTGTGATGACACACACTTTGTACTGCCCTTTCATAAAATCCTCTCACTTACACAGGGCTGAATCTCTGATGTGCAGCCTCATTTGAGATCCACTCCCTGCAGCCTTTTCCAATTTGCGCACCCTTCTGTGTGAATGATCCTGTGCTTCATTCATGCAATTCAGAGAAGTTACTGCACAGAACTCTAAGCCAGCAAGCAGGTGGTAGGTCATCCAAAGACTGGAGAGAGAGAGTAGACCCAGATTCAGTTACTCGTCTTTTGTGCAAGACCCAACATAGCAAACTCACCAGCCTGCTAAGAGATCCATAGGGTGTATGTGTGCTTCTTTTCCTTCTCTAAAATGACTTATAAGTGACTGTGGCTAAGAGAACACCAGTGCATACTCAAGCTTTAAAGATACAGCTACCTACATACTGATTGCATATGCTCAGTATGAGATTCCTAAATCTGTTACTTCTAACAATTTTCTTAAAAAGTTTAACGCAGGACGCATTCCTCAGGCAGGAACATGCCAAGCTTGCAGTTTGAAAACAAAGCTCATTTTGAATTGTCCAGTGCAAAAGAACAACTCTTTTGTTTTGTTTTCAGTTAAATTATTTTCAAAAAACTTACTGTAGAACTAGACGAAAAAGATTAAATTGCAATTAATACTGTATTGCCAAAGAAGGTAGCGCTTTACGTACATTCTTCAAGTCTGGCTGAGTTTGGGCTCAGAGGGAAATTTCAAAGACTGTTTTTTAAGCGTTTTGAAATTAGGCTTTTAAAACTTAGCTTTCATATGTTAAACTGAGTATTTTTGAAGTTATCCCTTATTGTTGTGTTTACAACAGATGCTACATTTGGCTCCTCAGCACGTAGTAAGGGATCCTGCTTTTACTCAGAGTGGCTAAGAAAACTGTTAGATACAACGTGAGGTAGGATGTAGCTATGGATGAATGAGCAAAGCGAGATGGGCAATCCCTTCGGGGAAACCGTAGCTTGCATTCTAGGGAGTATCAAAACCCAGACATCCTGAGAGATAGCTCATCCCACACGCTACACCCTTCTGCTCAAAAAGTAACCTTTGAACAATCAGAAACCAGTCTCATCCTCCTACTCCACTCTTTGGAAGAGTTCAAGAGAAATTTCTTCCCGGAACTGAAGTCACTCATTGTGACTGGGTCAGGAAGATTTGGCGCTGGCATGGTTCTAAGTTAGGTCATTCATTGTAAACCCTCTTCTAAGAACTGTGTCATCCAGAGCTTTGCTCAGCCCCGAGGGTCCCTGGAGGGGCCCCAGCTCTTGGTCCCCTAGAAGTTTAGTGCCTGGAGAAGGGCTGGGCTCCCTTGTTTAGGAACTAGTCTCAGAGATTGATGGCTTTGCAAGTGGGGCTGGCTAATGATCCCCGCCTGCTGCGCTGTCATGGGCTCTGTTTCTCTGCCCCCATCTGCAGCTCCCGGACCTCCACCCCAATTCCCCTCGGTCAGGTATGGTTTTCGGTACACTTTGCCCACACTTTCCTGTCTTGCTTACCCACAGCCACAAAGGGAAGCATCCAAATATTCTCTCTCTTTATTTGTTGAGAATTCGGCTAAAGGGGAAAAAAATAAAACAAAATTAAGATTTCAGATGGATCTCTTTAAAAAAAAAAAAACAAGATAGGAAACGGTAGAAATTTTTCAAGATTTCAGCAGCGATTTTCAAATAAGAATCGCAGAGAATACTCTGCCATGCAGGTCTGCACGGAAGAACACTTGGTAGAGAGTAGGGCATTAGAATCTCTGCTTCCAAGTCCTACAGGCAGAAGATCTAAACAGAAGGGGACTTATCAGAGTGCCTTTGTTTTAAGGAGACCTGCCTGCGTACCATTACGTGGAGGTCAAGTCAGATTTGATTTTCAGACAGGCATTGGTTTTAAAGTATGGCAGTGACTCCGGAGACAGGCTGGTGAGCACACTGTGGACATTTTTTCTGAATATTTGTAAAAATGGTGATGGACGAACCTGGTAAGCGTCCCTCCCTAGAAAGCACAGCCTCCTTCGCCCCCCAATGGGGGAGATGCCTCTTGCCCTCCCTTCAGGGCTCAGGCGCTGCAGATTCCCTGGGTTTCCCCAGACCAAAGCTGAGAGCCTCAGCGGGACACAGCCATGTGGCCTGCTCTCCTGTTGCCTGGGCTCCCGCCTCCTCCTGCTGATGCCAGAGGAGAGACCCAGACTCTCCGTCTGACATAATTCTCATCCCCTAGTCCAGACTGGAGAGACCTGGGCCTGGGCAGGGGATCTGAACCCAGGGCCCTGAACTCTGGCATCCCCCAGATCTGACCCCTCAAACCAAACCGACTACTGCTTTTGACCTCTGGTTTGCTTTGCAACGCAAGGCATGAACATGAAATGGTTATTCTATCCCAACTGGCTCCAAACAAGAAGAAAAAGTATGTTAGCATTGCAAAAAATGAACTTCCCTTCCCTGCACCAGCTCACCAACTGTTGTTGCTTCCAATTTGCCAGATTCTACAACAATACCCTCTTGGGAGCTCTTTGTTGTTATCTTATGAGATTGAAATGCTTCATATGTCCAAGTGTCCAAGCAATGGGTCTGCGTTTGGGGGCGCAGAACGCCTAACTGACCAATGGACCTCCAGGGATGGGGTGGAGAAGGAGCCTCTCCCAGCTGGCGGCCCTGAGTGTCCAGGCAGTGTGGAACCCCCATCTCACACTGTCTTTGGAGTGGACCCTCAGTGGTCACCACGCGAGGCCTCCTTGGGGAATGGGATGGGGACGAGATGGCCCTCCAACCTCGAGATGGCAGCTCAGGCGAGCGGGGAGGGCCTGCCCCCCTCTGGCCCTCCTGCACGTTCCCAGGGCAGGGCTGCCTTCTGAGGGGAACGAGCTTCTCGGCCTCTTTCTAGCACCTTTGGAGATGTGGTCCCCTGGGCGTTGGGAAGCTTGAGATCGGGAAAGAGAAAAAGAATCGGATGCTCCTCAGGCCAGGGTGACAGAGCAGGCCGGGGCGCACGCAGACCCGCAGCCCCGGCGGCGCGGCCACGTCTCCAGGAACGCCCAGGACCTCGGGGCCGGCCGCGGGGGTCTGGCCCGCGGGGACACCACGGGCCTGGCTGCTGGACCATCGAACCGGCTACACGGTGGCCAACGTGTCCTTGCCATTCCCCCGCCGCTGCCCAGCGATCCCCAACCGGCCCCAGGGACCTGGAGGGTACCCGGGGCGAGAGGAGAGACACATCACCCACGGCGGGCGCAGACGCGGTGGCCCTCGCTGCTGTCACAGCCGCTCCGGGAGGGACCGGCCCCGCGGCCGCCGCGGTCGCCCCGGCGCTCCCCGGGCTGCGCTCGCTCCGGCGCGGGGGCGCGGAGGCGAATAGCGGAGCCCGCGGCGGGAGGAGGGCGCGGGGAGGGGAGGGGAGGAGGGAGGAGGAGGGCGGCCGAGAGGCGGGCACTGGGGCCGGCCGCCGGGGCCAGGACCGCTTTGAATGGTTTTGGAGGACGAATTGTTAGACCCCGAGGCAGGGGGGTGGGGACGGAGGAGAAGGGGAGGTGGGTGGGGGGGGGCTGGAAAGCGGAAACTTTCCTATAAAACTTGGAAAAGTCCCTCCTCCCCACGTCAGGCCAATGACACCGCTGCCCCCACACTTTCCGCCCGCGCGGGGATATAAGAGCCTCGGAGCCGGCCGCCCGCGCTCACCTCCCGGACACACCTCGCGGGCTCGCTCGCCGGCACCGGCCGCGCTTGCAGGGGCCTCCGCGGGGCGCGCGTGTGCGGACGCCGCCGGGCGCCTTCTTTTTGGACCTCGGGGCCATCCACACCGTCCCCTCCCCCTCGCGCCTCCCTCCCCGCCTCCCCCGCGCGCCCTCCCCGCGGCGGAGATCCTCCCCGTCCCCTCCTCCTCCTCCTCCTCCTCCCGGCCCTCCTCGGCCTCGGCCGCCGCCGCACCGCCCGGGCCGGCGCCGCGCGCGGGGGACGCTGGCGGGCTGAGGCGCCCGCTCTCCTCCTCCTCCTCCCCGGGCCGCCGCTCGCCGCCGCCGCCGCCGCCCGAGAGATGATGCAGGACGTGTCCAGCTCGCCCGTCTCGCCGGCCGACGACAGCCTGAGCAACAGCGAGGAGGAGCCGGACCGGCAGCAGCCCGCGAGCGGCAAGCGCGGGGGGCGCAAGCGGCGCAGCAGCCGGCGCAGCGCGGCGGGCGGCGCGGGGCCCGGCGGGGCCGCGGGCGGCGGGGGCGGCGGCGCCGAGGAGCCGGGCAGCCCGGCGCAGGGCAAGCGCGGCAAGAAGTCGGCGGGCTGCGGCGGCGGCGGCGGAGCGGGCGGCGGCGGCGGCGGCGGCAGCAGCAGCGGCGGCGGGAGCCCGCAGTCCTACGAGGAGCTGCAGACGCAGCGGGTCATGGCCAACGTGCGGGAGCGCCAGCGCACGCAGTCGCTGAACGAGGCGTTCGCCGCGCTGCGCAAGATCATCCCCACGCTGCCCTCGGACAAGCTGAGCAAGATCCAGACCCTCAAGCTGGCCGCCAGGTACATCGACTTCCTCTACCAGGTCCTGCAGAGCGACGAGCTGGACTCCAAGATGGCAAGCTGCAGCTATGTGGCCCACGAGCGGCTCAGCTACGCCTTCTCCGTCTGGAGGATGGAGGGGGCCTGGTCCATGTCCGCGTCCCATTAGCAGGCGGAGCTCCCCACCCCCTCGGCAGGGCCGCCGGAGACCTAGGTAAGGACCGGCGCCCCTTTCCCCCTTTTTTGCGGGGGGAGGGGGTAGTGGGGGGACAGGAGGATGGACGGCCAGGCCGCGGATCTCCGCTGCCACCGCGGATCCTCGCCCTCGCCCGCCGTCTAACGGTCCCACCCCACCTGGTCCCCGGAGGCGGCGCGGTGCAGCTGGGGAGGGAGGGATGCGCCCCCGGGAAGGTGTGCGTGTGGGTGCGTGTGCGTGACGGACAGGATGGGGAAGGCTGGGAGAGTCCAGGGTCATGGGTAAGGACGGTGGCCAGCGCCTCCCTTTCTCTGGGCTTTCAAGTTTTCCTTCTTTTTTTTTACTACCGATGTTTCCAAATTCCACCTCCTCCTTTCCGCCCACTCACTTCCTCTTGCCCTTGGGCTGAAATCCTTCCAGGTTGTTCGGCGGCGTCAGTTTCTCCGTGGTAGTGGTGATGGTGGTGGTGGTGGTGGTGATAAGAACAGTGCTCAAGACTCTTAGGAAGCAGCCACGGAGACCTAAACAATAACCAACTTTACCCCCTTTTGGGTTTTTGCAGATGTCCTTGTTTCCAGAGAAGGAGAAAAAAAAAAAATGGACAGTCTAGAGACTCTGGAGCTGGATAACTAAAAAATAAATAAATAAAATAAGATAAATATCTATGCCAAAGATTTTCTTGGAAATTAGAAGAACAGAATCCAAATTCAAAGAATCAGGGCGTGGGGCGCACTTTTAAAAGAGAAAGCGAGACAGGCCCGTGGACTGTGATTCCCAGACGGGGCAGCGGCACCATCCTCACACCTCTCCATTCTGATAGAAGTTTGAACAGTTTGTTTGTGTTCCTTTTTTTTTTTTATGACGAAGAATGTTTTTATTGGTTTTTTTTTTTTCATGCATGCATTCTCAAGAGGTCGTGCCCATCAGCCACTGAAAGGAAAGGCATCATTGCGGACTTTCTCCTTTTTTAAAAAATGGTGACAATCAGAGGAATTTTTAAGAGCACCTTTAGAAATAAAGATGCTAGAATTGAACTGACTTGCAAAATCACGGTCAGTGACTTCCTTTTTTTTTCCATTCTTCCTCTGAGGGGAAACAAAAAACCCTTAAAATACAAAAAAAAACAACGTTCTATTTATTTATTGATGACCCATGGTAAAATGCAAATAGATCCGGTGTCTAAATGCATTCATATTTTTATGATTGTCTTGTAAATACCTTTGTATATTATTTTTCTGCAATAAATAAATATGACTGAAAATTTTAATAACCGTAGAGTTTGGTCTATATTTTTAAAGTTTAGGATGGTTAAGTTGGAGATAAATATCTGCTTGTTTAACTCTGGAGGCACACTGGAGGGAGGGGGCACTAATATAAACAAAGGAATGAAAAAAACTGGCTACTGACAGGGACAGGCATGTTATTTAGAAAGACAGCTTTATTATTATTATTCCCGTTTGTTGTTCCGAGGGCTTCATAGCATCTCTCCATCTCTCATCAGGTCCCCAAAGGGCAAAAACTTAAAATGTGTGATTCACCCCTCTTGCTTATATTTTGAAGAGGCAGTTATCAAACAGTTAAATGCAAATAGTATGAAGCCAGCACTATTTTGTCTTGTTACTGTCTTGCATTTTTATCATGCCCTCCAGTTTTTGTGAGGGCTCTTAGATAATGCATTTATTTCACTGAAGGGATGTACAAAGTGCTATTAAAATGATCAACCTACATACACATGTAAGTGAATTTAAATGCAGAGCAAATAATGAAGTTTAATTCAGCAGGAAAGATAATTCCATTTGTAAAGTAATTTGCTAAATAACTCCTCTTTTGTGAATGAAAATGGCATGTAGTGTCATGCTTGTTCAAAAGGATAGCCAAAGTTAAGAATATTTCCCCATTTTGATGTTATCCATTTGGGAGGCACGTTCCTTCTTTAAATATAGTGAACATGTGGAGTCCAATACAATTAACAAAGAACATGAACTCCCAGTTTCCTTGGTAATTATTGGGATAATTACAATTTTAAATGCTATAGCTCTTCATTTTCCAGTCAGTTCATTAGCAAACATATTTCATTCAAAATTACACCGAATTTTCTTCCTGTTCCATTATTTATACAAAACCTGATAAAGTTACATAAAACAGCAGGGACAAATGGCATTTGATTTTTATTTTATTCTGGTTATTTCTGGGCCAGAAAAAATCCTGGCTTTTATAATTAATATCACTAGAAATGCGAAGTTTGTATTGCTTAGTTCATAACTTTTACATCCAGTTCACTGCATTCAAGTGTAAATCGAAAAACTTTCAAACTCGAAAGTAATTTTTCTGCCTAATTCAAACAATGACTGGGGCAGACAAGTATGCATACAAACCGATCGCGTTTGCTCAGCTCAGATTGAGGTGGTTATATTGCCAGAGGTTTTTCTTGCCCTCGCCATACACCTTCACAGAATGCTGACTTAATGATATTGTACATTTATTCTGAATATTTTAGACCATATTTTACCATAGGAGGCTGATAGCATTTACTCTTATGGAAAGATGAGTTAAGGCTTGGGGGATTGATTTGGGGGTTTTGGTAGTCCTTTACCAAATAATGAGATGGGGAAGTAATTATGTGTGGGTGTATTTGTGGAGCGAGTGATTGTGGGTGTATGTGGGGCAGAAATGGAAGGAGAGTACTCTAGAAGGATGAGCATTAAGATGGTGATTCTCTTTTTTTGTGTGTGTATTATCCAACCACCTCCATTTTCTAAATTGTTCATGGAGGAATCCCCTTGTTCACTAGCTTGGTCTAACGATTTGATATTTCAGATTTCTTGACGTACACCAAGATGGAGCTGACCATCATTGCTGAGAAGGTAATCTTTGTCTTAACTCGGATGACATAAAAACCAGAAGTTTCAAAAATAGGTAGTCTTCCATTTGCCTCTTTTTTCCTGGTGTTTCTCTCTCTCTCTCTCTCTCTCTCTCTCTCTCTCTCTCTCTCTCTCTCTCTCTCTCTCTTTTCTTCTTCATAAGAGAAAACACTTTGGAGAAAAGCAAATGCCACGTTTATATTGAGTAATACTAAATACTAAACTGAAGGTAATATTTTCCCTAGATTTTCGGAGAAATAAACAAATGAATAAAAGCAAGGTGGTGGCTAGTTTTACTTTGAGATGAACTCAGTGTGGGAAATACCAACTATTAAAATACAGTTTTCAGCTTGCAGACTATTTCTATATTGCCATCCTCCCCTACCCCGATACCCATGACGATGCCAGATCTTTTTTAGAATAGCAGAGAAGCAAGCCACTTGTGTTTTTCCCTCTCCACATTATTTCCTCTTTCATTTCATTTTTTGCTTCCTATCCTTATTTGAAGGACATTTAAAAGGACTTCTGTCTTAGGAGTTAGAATCTCATGTGGTGGCTGGACCCAGGAGTCTGAACCAGAATGTATTCACTGGAGGACGAATATTGTATTAAACTGTGTTGGATGAATTCTAAGCATCCGAGTACGAATGCTTAATGTGCACATACGTTTCTTTTGTCTTGCTGTTCATGTCGTTGGCATTAACAGCGTCCGGTGAGGATTGATTGACAGGCTTCAGTTATCAGAAAACACCCACGTTTTTTTGTTCCCATACACACACACACACACACACACATTTCCCCGCTTTGTGCACACGCTTGCTGGCTAAGCACATGCAGTCGGTAATTCATGCATAGTAGCAGGCACCCTTCCCCAAGTGAAACATGTAAAACAGCAGAAACTCACACAATGTATAGGTCCCTTTCCCCCACACCCAGCAATGGCACGGGGCTGCTGGCTGCTTCGGTGGTGTCCAGGCTCCTATTCCTGGTGGAGCTTTGGAAGGGACACTTGGCCTCTTGCAAAAAAGAAAAAGAAAAAGTCGAGCATTTTGCACATTCCACGGTTTGGCAAACGCCGAGCTGGTTATTTTCTCTAGACCGGTATCAAGTTCTTCTCAGGCATATGATTTCACTTGAAGTCCTGCCCAGGAATCCTTCAAAGTGAGCGTCTGTCCCGCTCTCATGATGTCAGGCGGTTTTCCCTGCATCTGTAATTTGAAGAAAAACAAACAAACCTGCGGGGAACGAACGCCGCGGAAACCCAAACAGAGCTCGGCGGGGAGCGGGAGCCTCACCTGCAGCGGCTCCCTCCGGAGGGGCCGCGGGCGCGGGCTCCCCGCGTGGGTGGCGGCCGGGCCGCAGGGGCCAGCGGCGGGGCCCGCGCCCCCTCTCGGGCTGCGCCCGGCGCTGTGCCCCGGCCCCCAGGCTGGAGGCTGGCGGGGCGCAGAGGCGGCGGCTCCCGGGGTCAGCGGTAGCGAGGGGAGCAGCAGCAGCTTCGGGCAAAGGCCCAACCTCCAATTTCCAGAGACAGGCCCGCCTGAACGACACACGGGGGGTCCCCGGGGGCCACTTTTCCAGAATTTTCTGCTGTGCGTCATAACGCGCGCCCCACCCCCCAGCCACCAGCGAAAGTGGAAGGAAAGGGCTCCTCCGGCCAAGTGGAAGGAGAACTCGGTTTCCTGGTCATTTCTCAAAGCCCGGCAACCCCACGATGTCCCCCCAGAAACCGCGAAACCCAGCCCTCCCCACGCAAAAAAAAAAAAAATACATGGATCCATTAGCAGGATGGATGGAGCAGCAGAAGGCAGACCCAGGAAACAGGCAGTGGGATACATTCCCCCACTTGCTTTTGTCCCAGGACCCCAGGACGTGGGCCCACTTTTAACAAATCAAAGCACGTGTCTTTTGAAGAAGGTGTGTAATTGGAGTGTGAGGCATGTATGGAATTCCCAGATGGCTATAAAGCCAGGAGGAGCATGTGGCAGGTCACTGAGAGGTGGGGCAGGTTAAGATCACTGGCACCCAAGCCCTCTCCCTCCCCATTTTATATTCATTGGCCTCTGTAAGGGCCTCAGAGACAAGTCTCCGGGAAGGGATGGGGCGCAATCATAATGAATATCCAGCTTCCATCGGAGTCGTGGTAACCATGGCAAAAAAGCACATGGTCAGAAAAACCTCAAAGACAACACTCAATTACAGCTGGGATTTCGTGGGCGCCCTGCAATGAGATCCTTTGGGGTTTGCCCGAGCAAGCGAGCGAGGGCCTGCAGCAGCCAGCTTGCTTGCTTGCTTGTTTACGTGGACTATTTTCTTTTCCTGCTGTGTTTACTCCCCTTCTCAAGTTTGCCTATGCGTCTTCGTCCTTCTTCTGCTTGCGGGTTGTAGGCTGAGCCAGGGGAACAAAATTCCAGATTAGGGGAGAAAAAAAAGAAAAAAGAAGACATTCGTTCCAGAAGGCAGCCTTCTTGGGGGAGGAGAGATGGGAGCGAGTGAAATTAAATTTCTGTAAGAGGTGCCCTTTCAACATCTAGCAGAGAGCTCAGGCAAAAGACCAGGGTCAGCCTCAGTTGCTCCCTTTTTGCATTTTGCAGGGGAATATAGAGATGTGCATGGGACTATTGGATCTAAGCGGGAGCTAGAGAGTAGCTTATTAGGCAGTTGTTTTGTTTTCCTGAAGCTGGAACCGAGCGAAATATGACTTCCTTGGATTCAAGATGGTGCCCTCATTGACCTGCAGAGTGGAGCCAGAGGTGGGGGGTGTGAGGGTGGAGACCTGCCCAAGAAAGACCCTGGCAGAGGTTGGAGCAGGGAGGGGTAGAGGGAGGGGGGGACCTGGGTCCCCTGGGGCTTGGGGGCTGAACAAAGCACACCCCAGACCGGGCCACTGAAGCAGGCAAGAGGAGGGTGATGCCAAGTGGCACCAGTGAAAAGTTAAACAGGTACCTGAAGAGAGTTTATCTTGCCCAGATGTTTAAGGCTTTTACGAAATGTCACGTGAAGAGAACAGATGTACAACTTGCAAAGGGGGCCACGCCTGTGAGTACAAGGGAGGCAAAAGCTCGGAGGGAAATTCAGACATAAATCATCAACCTCCTTTTCTAGCATCTCTTTTTCTCCTTTAAATATTTGCTTCCCGAAAAGGGAAGGCACGTTTTACACTAAGTGCCTTTTTTCCTAGGAGAAGTCGCAATCTCATCCCCTTGCCCAGGCCCCGCAGCCCCTGGGTGCTGGGGCTGGAGGGTTGGGGTGAAAGGCAGATATCTCCCCACTCCCTTTCCTGCATCGCATTCCCCATCCCCCACGTTTCTCTCTGGGCTTCCCAAGGACTTTTGATCCTGAGAAAGGTATCGGATCTCGGTTTGGAAAAGCTGAAACTAATCAATTGCCTTTTGAAGGGGCAGGGAGTGATAAGAAGAGCGAAGGAATGCCAGGCCTCACAGACCCTAAACCTCCAAGATGCTCCGATGAGCTGAAAGATGAGCAGGAACCCCCTCCCTCCTGGGGTGGAACCCAGCGGCCAGGGCTCCCAGCTGCTGGTGGAATAGGGCTTTTACCAAGTTAAGTCAGATTTTTGGTTGAAAAGGGTTTTTGTTTTTTGTTTTTTTTAAAGTGGGTTGTACAAATAGGAGACTGCTTTTTTTCTCTATGCAACAAGGAAGCTCCACTTATAAACGACATTAAAATGAATTAGTAGTTGCCGCATTGTGGAAGACAGTCCAATGCCTTTCTCTACTTAAGAGAGACGTCCACAGAGGTTATTGTGAATATTAATTACCACATGGTGCAGGCCTGGGTATGTGTGCACTTGAAGATTTTTAAATATTTTAAATATTTGTCCACAATCCCTTTAAGACCGCACATTAGATGAACTGCTGGGACTCTTACATACATGTAAACGCAACACTGTGCCTGAGTCTCTGTTAACTTGACATTGCACCTGGCTTACCGGTATTATATATAGCCACCCATACAGCTCTCCAAACAAAATTTAAAAGTTGGGAAGTTGGGGTATTTCCTCCCATAATATTAAATCTAAATTTACTGCGAGAGTTTATCTTACTCCTTTTTTGGGCTTCCAAAAGCGTGGTCAGAATTGAAATACATCCAGAGTGATCCCGTTAGCTTTAAGGGTCCATGGGTTTAAAAATGCACAAGACCTCACAAACCAACACATCTTTTCTCCCTATAGCACTTGCTTTAAATACCCATCAGCCATCCTCGGAAGAACCTTATTTCATTACCTCTGGGTACATACCATGCTTGGCTATAGCCCCCAAGGCCTCCTGGAGGGAGACCTCAGGTGGAATGTTGGGGTGGACCCAGACACCCAGACTCTTTTGCCTCAGGCTTTCCTTTGGGCTTGCAGACCTCTGCCTCTAAACACGGGGCTGGCAGAAAGTTTACATTTCTTTTCCTCCTTTGTTCCTGAAACTTAACACCCATCAAGGAGTTGTTACTATTGTTAAAAGCCAACAAGCAGCAAACAGGACTGCGGGCATAGCAATGACAATGAACCCTTCGGAGAAGTCTGAGGATGCACCCACCCCTAGACCAAATGGTTCTTCCATTCCTGGGGCAGAAGCCCACCCACCTTCCCTGGCAGCATTCTTTAAAACCTTCTTGCAGACCCTGTGCGCATCCTGACAGAAGGAAATTTCCGTTAGCCTCTAGCTCGGGTTGTCCCTTGCCTCCTTGACTTCTCTTGCTACCCCCATCAGCAGACACCTTTTAAAACTTCTAACTTTGTAATGTATAAAAGAGAATCCCTCTTCCTCTTCCTTCTCTCCAGGCCCCGACTGAGTGAAACTTAACACACATCTCATAGATCAGCTTTCCTTCTCTGAAGTTAGGCACAGTCCACGACCCGGATTTTCAAATAGCCCAGGCTGGAGTCTGCAATGTTTAATCCAGCCAGCTATTAAATGTCCTCGGGCTGAATCCAGAGTATAAAACTCCGTAAGGGATAATGATACCGAGAGCGAAGGGGGCTGGCTGGCTGGGCGCGGACGACTCCCGGGATCCTTTGATTTGGAAAAATCCTGTTTTTAGAATTCCTGTCGGAATAATAACAAAGTTGGGGGAGAGGTGAGGGGGAGAACATAGGAAAGAACAACTCTTTGTTCCAGGATATGGTTTTAATGAAATACTACTACCACACACACACACACACACACACACACACACACACACACATCTACTATTAATATAACCGCTTCTGAGGCTCCGCTGATTTTCCTTTACCTATTAGGGACTAGGAAGTTCCGAAACGTGTAACGTGATCTCCTCCCACCCCCACCCCCTTCCCAGCTGCCTCCTTTCCTCCACAATTAAACCAAAGCGGTTGTGCTGATGCGTCCAGGTCCGAAGAACCGCGGACTGACACTGTCCCCTGCAGCCGGGCTCAGGTCCCTCCTCCGAGCAAACCCAGGCCCCTGCAAACTTGACTTGTGTGTGTGTGTGTGTGTGTGTTGGGGGGGGGGGGGGGCTTCACCATTTCCCTTCTAAAGGAGGGCACCGAACTTTGGAAACGAGCTCTCCTGGTCCCTGGCTGGAGCCCTTTTGAGGACTCCAAACACACGTGGCACCAAGGGGCTGGCGTGCCCCAAATCTGCCTTCCTTGGCTCCCAAATGACCCTGCCCAGAGCCTTTTTGTTGTTGTTGTTGTTTTTGTTGTTGACTTAAAACACCAGGAGAGACTGAAACTAATATAGCAAACGGGGCTGGGGGTAGGGGAGGGGAGCGCAGAGGCAGGGGGTGGGGTGGAGAAAAAGCAACAGCATTTGGGAAGGGGGGTGGTGGTGAGGGGGAGGAGGAGAGAATGGGGGAAGGCAACCCTTCAGGCAGCGGACAAGGCATTCTGGCTGCCGCGTCTGTCATCTGTCGCGGGGGTTAGATAAAACGCCCCTGATCAAAGTGCAGCGTTCATAGATCACCCGTAAGAAATGGATCTCGCGGAGTCAAAGACACGCGTCTCATCATCTCAGCGGCAGAGTCCCTGCCCGCCGGCGCGGTTCCGAAGGCACCCTGGGCTGGGCGGGTGCGCGCCGGGCGAGCGGGTCGGCTGGCGGGGGATGCTGTGGGGGGAGGTCCCTCTTCCCGGCCCTCCCGCCCCCACCCTCTCCCTCCTCGCCATCCTCTGCATCCTACCAGGACGCCCCACGGGGCCAGCCCTGCTCCAGGCTAGAGGTTTTCACACCACGGGTTGACTCTGGGTTGACCAAGAGGGGGGTCTTTTCATTTCCGAGGCCAGAAAGTTGTGCGCTCAGAATCCGAGACCTTCCCCTCCCCCCACCCCCAGGTCCCCTCTTAGGGTCCCGGTCCATCTCGGAAATGTGCAAAGTGTACCGCCTCCGGGGAAGATAAAGGAAGAGCTGATCCGTTTTGTAAGCTCGGGGCGAGCAGTTCTTTGCACTGAGGCTGCCGCCCTGGTGTCCCCTCTGGGAGGAGCGGCCGCTGCCCTGGGCGCGGGGACTCAGGGGTTCTCTTTCTCCGCCTCCCACCTCCCAGGCCCCGGGCTCTCTCGCACCTGCTTCTCCCGATTGAAAAAAAAAAAAAGAAAAGAAAAGAAAAGAAAAAAAGCAAAAGCGAATGTCCGGCCCCGCGTGCTGAGCGCCAGGCCAGCTGTTCCCAGGCGCCCCGACGCGCTCACCCCCGAGCGGAGCGGCGCGGGGCTGGCTCCCGCCAAGGAAGCGGTGGACAACGTTAAGGAAAGAGAAGAGGGTTCGTGATTTTGGGGGGGGTTGGGGGGGGTCGGGGGGGAGGGGGTACAGCGACAAATGCCCCCTTGCCCCTTCCTCTTTCCCCGGGCTTTGCGTCCTCCAGATAAGCAGGATTTTAGTTATAATAGGTGTTTATGGTCCCAGGCATTGCACTTTGATCTAGGATTTTGGGGGTGGAGTGTCTTAAGGGGTCTCTAGACGCTTGTCTGATTTGAATGCTTTTCAGGATGATTTATGGCAAAAGGCTCCTTTCTGACACTTCCAGATGCCGGAGCTCTTACCTTCCGAGCAAGCGCGGCGGCGGCGAGGGGAGCCTGGCTGCGGAGGGCCGCGCCCGCCGCCCCTCCGGTCACCCCGACAGACCGCAGGCACCGGCTTCTGCGGCGGCGGATAACCTGTCCCCGCCTTTCAACTCAGGGCGGGGGAGGGCCCTTTTTTATTTTTATTTATTTATTTATTTATTTATTTATTTATTTATTTATTTATTTATTTATTTATTTTAATGGCCAAACTACGGGGGGAAACCAAGTCACCTTCCCCCCGGAAAGTTCGTCTCTTGCAGCTAACTCTATTTTGTGCAGTTAACCACCTGCTCCCGCCCCCGTTGGCAGTTTGGTGTTAACGCTGCGATCTGACCCCCAAATGGGAGACGGGGTGGGAATCGCCCTCCAGTGGGACCCCTGGGGGTGTCACCCTCCGGCCTCAGGCTCTGGTCGCTGCTGCCCCCGAACGCAATCCTGGTTCCCGCGGGGCGGAGACCCAGGCGGCCCTCAGATGCTGTCCGGGCTCGGGGAGGGGGTACCGAGGGGGGAGGGGAAAGAGGCGATATATTTCCCAAAGCTCCCTGCAGGCTCTGAAGGACTAGGCAAGGCCAGGAAAATAACCCTCAGACCCTATTACACCAGGAAGCTGAAATGTGCACCGCTGCGGGGGTGGGGGGTGGGGGTTGGGGCGCAGGGGGAAAAGGTCAGACAGGGCCTTCGCTAGCTGGATTTTAGGAGACCCCCCTGGGCCGGCAGAGCTGAGAACAAGCTGCAGACATTTGTCATCCTGAAGCTAAAGATGGGCCTTCCCCTCCAGCGGACGCTTTTCTCCTTTTCTCGGAGGAAGAAACTAGGTTTTCTATCCACGTGTTCTTAGAAATGTCAGAGGTTGGTGGCTGTGGAGAAGGAACTTCGTTTGTTTTCTTTATTCTTTCCCCAAGGGGAAGGCAAATTCAAAAAGGAATTAAGCGCGCAGGCTTTGGAGAGGGCGGTGTGGAGAGTCCAGGCCAGGGCGCTGCTGGGGAATGTCTGCTTACAAACAAGGTGTAGCTCTGGGTCCTGTCCAGCTTCTTGGGGCAGGATCCCACAGGGCTGGGAACCTGTGGCATGTGGGGGACCGCGCCTGCATGCTGCAGATCTTTTAAGGACCCTCCAAGGTCCCAGCTCCCCAGTCCCTTCGAAGTTAGTATCCTGAAGGTCCGCAGTTTGCTTTCCCCATTGAAAAATAAGCCACGTTTCCTCGGTGACGAGAATGGACTAACTTTAGAGAAATCTCCTTTCCCAATGGACAAGCTTTCTTCAGGAACGTTACAAAACAAGGAACCAGATCATTGGTTTATGTAGAAATGATTGCGATTTGATAAGCTTAATCACATGACAAAAGGCATACTGGTTATCTGTCCCCCCTCCCCCAAAGGACAGGTATGAAAGCCACTCACTGCCTTCTTCCTACATCAAAAGATTCAGGTCACCTCTTGTCTTTTTCAGCGTGTATATATTCGAGAGCATAAAAAAAATATTAAATATAAAACTTTCCCAACTTCAAACCTATCAAATGTTTAACAGCTGAAGGATATTCATCTTTAGGAGACAGGCCAAGATGTCAATAAAAATTTAATTATTTCTGAGACATATGGGAGCACTTTAGGATCCAAAAGTGATACTAAGTATTGATATTGAGAGGAAACCGAACAATATACTTTCATATTTGCTGGTCAAGACCTTATACCCTCCCCTAAGTCCCGCATGCCACAGGCATTTTTATTCTTCCTGACAGCGATTCTAAAACTAGCATGAAAGACAGGCTGGTGACCAAAAGGGTCATCTGCACTCTGTGTAAGGAGAAATTAGTGTTGGACTCCTATGAGTTTGGCTTTTATTTTCTGTGGGAGACTGGAGTGTCAATGATAGCAAATAGTATTTTGCTGGGGTGGGGGATGGGGTGGAGGAAAGGTGTACATTGGCGTGGCCTAAAGGTGTGCGTTGATTTTCAACAGCTAACACTCACTGACTTCTGAAATGTTTCCTATCAGTAGTCTTTCCAATCTGCAATTTTGAGAGATGGCCTTTCATACTGGAAGGTGACACTGGTGGCATCATTTCTGCAGATGGCTGTGATGAGCAGGACTGATGTAAGACTCACAGTAATCTACAAAATAGAAGTAGCTACCTTTTCCACTTAGAGCTTCCATAGGGCTTTTGACTTCTTAAAAACACATGAGACCTCAACCGTTGAATTGCAGGTGACTCTGCTCCTCACTGCAGTGTTTGAACCAATCCTCTGATGAATCCAGACAGTTGAGTTGGCACCATTGTCGTTATGTCCAGTTTTCTGTGGTTAACTTTATAAGGCCTTCAAGAGTTGCTCTGGGTTTCTGGTTATCTGTTTCTCTAGAGAAGAGGTTCCTGGTGTTAACATTAGCCTGATGGTGATTTACACACTTTCCTTGATTGGTTATCAGTAGGCCATTTAATTTAGAGCTAAGAACGCTGAAGTCCAAAGCATGTAAGATATTTGCCCAAGACTAATTGGGCCTCGTTCTGTGTCCATTTCACTACTTGGGAGGATGTTTTGAAGATTTTAAACAGGATAGTAAATTCCAGAATTGGCCTGAGTACCAGAACTACCCCTTATCTTCCAGCTGAGCAGTTGTTCCACCAGACTCTCTCTCTTCTTTACTACAAAGTTTTGCATAAATATAAGAGATAACAAGACCACAACTGTCTCTTTATAAATGACTCTGGACACTACTCTGTATATAGACATAACACCTGGTAAATTGTAAAAGCCAGGATCTTATTTATCTGTTTTGCCTTTTCATATCCTAAGATTGAAAATGAGTATGTCTTCCTATACATTACAAATTCTAATAGAAATTCTGTGAATATGTGTACCTTTCAGGATATTTTTCACTTTATTTTGATCTTTGCAATTACTGAAACAAAGCCTTGTTCATGGGGGAAAAAATGCCCTAAGACCATTATTTTTTTCTTTTATAAGGATAATTGCCACTAACAATACTCTGATGAATTCAAGACTGAAGGAAAAAGAAAGATAATTTGACTAGCATGTACAGAAACTCTTTGTTGTACAGAAAAACTAGGAGTGTAGTTGGCCCCATGGAGTGATTGTGGAATGAAGCAGAACCAAAGGAGAGTGGTCCTAAGTGGGTTTTCTTACTCAGTGAAGATGACCCCAGGGGCCTTTTAAATTTGTGATCTGTGATGCCTTGCTTACGTCTGACATGCTTTCCTAGTGAGTTTTGTTTTCATGAGTTACTGATGCAAAGGGCAACCTGAGTGAGATCGGATTGGAGCAGCATGTTCAGGGAAGTAACCACCAAGGTGAAGTGTGTGAACTTACCCAAATGCACAGCCATGAGAGACTTATTTTTCTCCCGTGAAAGATCCACTCCATTGTCTGCGTGCACAGCTAGAGTTAAATCTCACTGAGATCTGCAAAGCAATTTAAAAATGTTCACTCTTTCCCAAGCACTTTGCCGCAAGTGGCAGGCTGTGAGGGTGGCCACTATGACATTGCCTTTGGTAAAATACAAGCATGGTTTTTCAGTCAACAAACATTTCTTGAGGGTCTCTCTAAGGTCCAAAGGCTATGCAGAAGTGACTCTGTCAGGGTCATCATAACAAACAAAGGGGCTTCTAATCACAAGAAGGCTGGTCTCACCTGTGGATATTTGCTATGTGTGTACTGAGGCCCTCTGATTGCTTTGAAATTCTGGGGTGGTGCTGAAAATTAGCCTTCTCCCCTTCCCTCACGTGTGGAGCCATAGGAATGGAGAGGCAAAAGTGGCTCCTTTGCATTTAGTATTCTAAACGCAAAGGGCAGAAAGAAGTGGCCTTTGCCCCCCCCCCTCCAATGCACATTCATCAATCTGTAGCAATATCCTCTAGATCAGTGTTTCCCAAACTTTTGACATATGTGTACCCCTTCTATAATTTTCATAACTCTGAGTACCCCTCGTACTCATGAGAACATAGAATTAGGCACAGCTAAGCATGGTGCAGTGCATATCCCCACCAAACTCTGGTGCAACGTGCACCCCCACCAAACTCTTCCCGTACCCCTTGGGGTACACGCACCACACTTTGGGAAACACTGCTTTAGATAAATAGTTACTTATTAGACTTTAAGCTTTTTGTAGACAGGTGCCTATCCACTCATCAGTATAATCCCAACCCCCTGCTTAGCACCTGTCACATGGCATTTTTTGTAGATCTGAACTAATATCACTATTATACTAATAGGAAACTGGGGCAGAGAAGCAGAATCCATAGCTAAAAGACTCAAAAAAATAACTATATGTATAACAGCCTGCTACTATTAAGGTGGGCAAATTCACATACTGTGCTTTCTCTCTCAGGCTGATGTTCAGACTGAAAAACCAAGTAAGCACAAAAGAAGACATTTATTAAAACATGGAGATTCAGACATTTATCTTAAGTATATTAGACTGCTTCTCTGTATGGAGCCCACATCTGCCATCTGCCTATACTTTTGTGTGTGAATGAGACTAGGGATCCTTATTTTTCTAGGGCCTATGGCTTTCCTGTCAGAGCGGGGCTGATTTCAAGCTCCATTATCACATGGACCAAGAGCCATTTATTAATGAACAACCCTCAGATGTAGCAGCCTTGGTACCCCCAAAGCAGTATTTTTCCAGTTTAATAAGTTATCTGGCTAGCTTATGATCAGTGCATTTTTGTATCTGTGAAACTGATTCCACTTGATTCTGATGAAAGAGGCAAACACAGATTCTCCACGTGTGCTTCTTAACCAAAATGGGGCAGTCAATGCAGAAGGGTCTCTTCTCTTGATCCAGCCAACTGGGGTTCCATTTTCTTCTCTTCCTGCTCTAGCAACATTGCCCTCTCACCTCCTAAAACAGCATACTGCTGCTAACTACACAGTGCATTCAATCAGTATCTACTGGAAAACTGAAGTTCCAAGTTCCTTCCTTATTGCATATATGCACACATTGTTCCAAACCCAAGAGTGGTGGTTTAGAGATTCAAACATAATCGATTGTGAGATGGAAAGGGGCATTCGAATACCACTTTAAATTTGGTATGATTAGTATGAATGGAGAAAGCTGCTTCTCCACCCCTGTTCTTCTCCAGCCTTCCCCCAGGGATGCGGTGAACTTGTATAATTTGAGGCAGGTGGTCCACATAGTAGGCTGACCACAGAGTGTGTGCATTTGATACCGTGACTGCTGCTCTTTAATAGACTTTAAATATACTATGACTATTATTTGGCTGTTGGCTATTACATTTATTTTCACTTTCTTTCAAAGGCTCCTCTCTTTCATTTTGTCATTTTCTACACACTGAAACGTAACCCGGGTCCAATAGCACCAAAATAGAGGATTTATCTATATTGCCATCAAACTAAATGCACACGAACTATCCAAGGAGAGCAGAGGGCACCCCCATACTTGGCTCTTGCATGCTGACAGAAAAAATCCGTGCATTTTTCTTTGCCTAGGTAATGATACTTTATTTTTATATAAAGCCTTTCATCTGAGAATCTCAAAGACCTTCAAGATGTCATTTGGGTCTGGCATTCTTCAACTGGCTGCCCTTTGTCTCTTCCCGTAAAGAAACATTCCTGGTGGGTGTCGTTTCCTCACTGAGCTTGCACTTGGGTATGCACAGTCAGAGGGCCAAGGGCAGGGAGCGTTTCTTGAACAGATCAAAGAAATGACCAGTTGTGACATTCTCAAAACAACCCCGAGAGGAAGATGGGTGGCAGAGGTGATTATCTACCTTGCAGGTGGAGCAGTTGTGACACAGCAGGTTAAGTGACTCACCTGAGGGCACACAGGGGCGTCTTTGTCACTGTTAGAAGCAGAAGTAATATCTACCAGACTGTTAGCATGGCTGCTGTGTTTCTTCTTGGACACCCCACTCTTCTGTTCCTTGTCCTTTCAGAATGGCAGTCTCTGAGAAATGGCATCCTTGGGCATATAAGGAAGAGATTCCAGTGCCAGGGAGGGGAATAAAAGAGCAACTTTGGAAACGGTGAAGTTAAAGAGATGTGTGGTCCTTCCTTCTCCAGAAAAATCACACAGCTTTGAATGGAATTAGTGAGTCTGACATAGAATAGGGATATCCCATGGACATAGAAATTATAAGTGTGATCTTTAGGTTCCATTCCTTGTATGTGAGAGAGCATTGTATTGGTCTCAACCAGTGAGCATAGGTATAAAGTGTGTGTGTGCGCATTTCACCAAGTTTATATAGAACTTTAGCTCTTTAAGCTACTTGCATTTTTTAAAACTTAAAAGCATTTTCATTTCCATTTTATCTATGACTGTCTTTTTCTTCCCTGCAATTTTGTTTTCACTTTTTATCTCCAAAGTCATTTGCTGTAACATCATAGTTATTAGTCTAAAGAGCCCTAATAGGAAGTCTGGGTTATTCTTTCTTGGCAGCACTATATGATTTCCTATGAACACAGTGTTTGACAAGTGTGACTGTGATATTCCACTTACAATTTTAATATCCTTTAAAATACCATATCCTAATTTGCCTTGAATTTTAAAACTCTGTCAAGTTTGGGGCAGGGAATCCCAACTCTGCTTTTGCTTGCAAAGAAAGTAACTGCTATATTTTAGTCCAGTAAGAAGAGCTAATGAAAGGAATATGTATATATTTTTAATAGAGAAGATATAATAAATAAGACTATAGTTTTTATGTGAGAATAATTATCCATTTGAAAGAAAACAATGTATTCAACAAAAAGTTTCATTGTTTAGTTTTTCTTTTCTCTTTGAATGTTCAATTTGAAATCCTAAAGTAGAACTTACTGTTCATAGTAAAGCATTATTACAAAAAGCCAGAAAACAGTTCTGGAAGATTCTAATATCACATGTTCTGAAACTGTCATTAGTTCATTTTACTGGTAGTTATATATAAAAAGGAAAAAAAAATACTGGGTCTGTGTCTTCCTATTTTTCTAAGCTAAGAAATTCACAGACACAGATCTGTAATTTAGAAAGTTTAGAAAAAGCTGTTCCATATATAACATTGTTTTATATATCAGGGGTGGAAATCTCAAAGTGATATGCCCATTTTCTTTATCGGTACATACCATCTAGGTTCTCAGCTTAGTTTTGATCTGCTCCAAAAGAAATATGCATAAACAAGCAGGAATAATATTGTGAAAAGTAAAACACTTGGTTATTTTACTTTGCTTGCAATTGAGAGTCTAGAATCTGGACCGCATTTTGCCATTGGTGGTCTCTTTCTTTCACAAATTTCCACTGCTTTGTGCTCTACCAATGAGGCCACATTTGAGAAAGAAGATAAGGGTTTAGCAACATGAAACGAAGATCCTGAAGAGCTTTTCCTGCTTTCTTAGATAATCTAAGTCTGATTTTTGCTCTTTTTTTCCCTTACATGGAGCAACCAATCCTTACTGCTGTCATTTTCATTAGCACTGGAATCTTTGATTTGAGGTTATGAGGTCTTCTTGCATTATTCATTTGTCCTAAATTAAGTTCCCTTTTCTGATGTGTACTTGGATTTGTTTACGATATAAATGAAAAAAGAAGAACAAGTCTAGTCTAAGCTCACCACTTACTAGCTGTGTCATTTGCCAATTAACTGAATTTATCAGGTTCTATAAAATTAGGGAGCATGCTAGATTATATCACAAGCATTATCGTTCTGTCCTTGTACAATCTAACACCTCTGATGATACTTCAATAAAACACAATTTTTAATTACCATTGTAAATTGTCAAGAAATTTTTCTGGAGCATGCTAACTTTCAAATCCATAAGGAAAATTTAAATGTTGTATTTTCCAAGATTTATAACTTAAAAATTGTGAAGTGAAGCATTATTTAAAAATACAAAAACTGTCTCAATTTCAAATAATTGTACTAAAAGAACAAAAAGAAAAACTTGAGATCTGGGAGCAAGTACCAAAGGAGTGATAAATTAGTAAAATGTCATTGCTTTTAAACCTCAGCTGCTAATAGCTTCACTTTGCTATTTTGTTGTTAACAGAAAGTATTTGTTATTAATCCCTTAAACTGAAGACTGAGTCTATCTTAAGTCATTTATAAAATACTTTATTGCTTAATATTATCTTATTTAGTAGCTCATAGCTACGTTAGATGCCTGTGAGAGACAATGAGAATGCGTGTTTACCTAACAATTACCATGCTTATTATTGATAATGAAATGATGGGTACAGAAATGCACATTGCCTAAAAATGTCTTTCAAATATTAGTTCACAATTCTTCATCAAAATTTCCTTTTCCATAAATGACATCAAAGTAAGGGTTTAAAACTTGAAGCTTTTCTTAGGACTCATGCTCTGAAGTATTTCTGTTTCTTGTTTTGTTTTGTGGTCACTAACCACAGAGAAATTTGTCTTTTTTACATATGCTGGAAATAATTTACTGCTTTTAGAAATATTAAACCACACAGAAAAACCCAATGTTAAAGAAATATATGGCTCTGCCGAAGCCCTCAAAAGGCCGGAAATTGAGAGTTAATGCAGAAGCTCTTATCTGGCTCTATGTCCAAGAGGTTTAGTGATCTCAAGAATGACAGATAGTGAGTGCCTGGTTCGTATAGACATAACAATGCTTAAAAAAACAATAGTATTGATAGGATGATGTGGTAGAAGATACACCTGGTTAGTACTATTAAAATAATGCTCTTCCTAAACACCACTTCTTGTCTTACCTTGATATATAGACAAAAGTCACAAATTCAATGTCTTTTGATGTGGGGTATAGATGTGTTTAATGGAATGAACTTGACAAAAATGATATTCTCAAATGAGTTTTTAGAAGTACTATTTACTTGTACAGTCTTTGCTTATATTGTATGGGAGAAGCCATGCTTTCAAACTCATCTATTTTACTATTAGTAAAGCTTAGGTCTCAGGAAATAAAGTAACCTTTATGTACATAATACAGAAGGCAAAAGTTCAATGGTTGTGAAGGACATATTTTTTTTAAGTGTTGATTTTTCAACATTATCTTATGTATAATTATATGGAACCTGAAATTCATTAATAAAGAGCACATTTCTATTGATTAAAACATTTCATCTGGTTTATTACATTGTGTTGAATTTATTCCTCAAAAATCTTAGCTTGCTTATTGTTTCCATTTTAATATTTAATTATTATTCAGTGCAGAAATCATATTTTGAATTTTAATAAGAACATCTGTATTAAGTGGTTCTGTTTTTAAATAAATTATTAAATAAATAATTATTATCAGATTTAAGCTTAATTTACAGTAAAGTATCTCATTGGATTGTATACAGTGCTTTCAATTTTTATTATCCGAATATATAAAAAGGCTGACAGTTCTTGAATTATGTATTATTCATGGTATTACTTGAAGTGCATTGTCACTAACAGAAATAATACATATTTCTGTTGAGTTGAAGTTTTGCCAAAGGAATGAAATAATGATAATTAATTAATTAATTATTTAATGCATTCTTCATTCACAGCCATATTATTTGCTATCTTTGTAAATGCACAAGAAAGATGGTAAAAACCAAATGTATAAGTTATTTAAAGAAAGCATATTTGAAATTAGAAAAATAAAGATGAGTTTACTGGAATTATAAAGCATACACTACTTCCAATTCTGGTTAAGAAAAATAATCTTTGGTTTTTGACATAAACATTACCTGCCCAAATACAATTTTTATTTTAGAGTTGTGTCGGTTTTAAAATCAAATTAACTATAAAAATGAGACATAATGGATGATATATTTAAGAAGTACTCATTCTAAATATATAATTCAATTTATGGAGAACTGATAATTTGCCTGCCTATACTATATATTTCAGAAAATGCTGATAAAATAACAAACAAAATAACAAACATTTAGACAGCAGTTTTTCACAACCTATTAAACTAGGAGTTAAATTATTCATATACTTTGGAAAGGATTAATTGTTGTATTCCAAAACTACTTTCACATTGTTTGAATCTTTTTATATTACTTTTGATCTATATTTAGTCTTGTTCTCTATACTTGAATATAGAAATATTTAAAATGCAATATTGAATAAAGACTATATACAATGTAGTATTTCCAGATTCAGGAACACAATTATAATTTTTCACATAACATATTCCAAATCATAGATATGCTGGGGTTGCAATTCATTTGTAAACATACTAAATTATTCAACCCGCTTTTTAATATAATTTTCCCAGTAAACATAGGAAACATGTTACCAGGAAGAACAATGAATACATGAACAAAAGTCGTCATAATGCACTTCTAAAAATTAAACTTTGTAAGCTTAAAAGTCACAGCTTTAGAAGTAAGAGGCATTTTGCCTTTCTATTCTGGGCTGAAAGGAGGACATTTGACACATTTACATGGCAAACTTAGTCAATGTTTGGAAATGCTTTGTAGTGGCCAAGAGCTGTGCATTTCCTTCTGTTGACCTGATTTTTTTCTTCCCATAAAGTTAAGTAATAGAAGATGCATCAAACAGGATTATTGCAGATGTGCACATACCACAGTGCTAATTGCTCTTATTTTATTTTTTTTACAATCCAGTCCTGCACATGCTTTAATTTATATTTGTCTGAGTTAGCTTTTTAGTGAATTAGCGGCACTCTGCCACACACTGAATAGTAATGTGCTTGCATCATTCGATTATCTCAGATGCATTATTGTCTAGAATCCATGCTCCTAATTTCCTTACCACCCACACCCATCTCTTTCCTCTGTTTGGGAGGCTGATTTGTGTTAAGAAGGGACCACCAAGCTATTAACTCTAGGACATAACTAGCATTGTTCATAGAGAGCGAGGCTTACGATCATATCACATTTTAACTCTTCCACCAGCATTATCCTTATTTCCCCAAGCTTTCAAGAGGCAATAACTCCAAATGCCTCGCATGGAAATGATAAACTGCCCGTTGTGCCTTTTCTTTGAAGGCGTTCTCCTGCAGAGTATCATATTTAAATAAATTGCCATTGAGTTTAGCAAGCAGCACAATCATGCCCATTGAGGTGGAGTCTTTTGATCATATTTTGTAATGCAATCAAGGATCACATGAGGATTCTGGAAGAGGCCAACGTTGCTGTGTGCTAAATAGGCGACAGGAAAAAGCAAACATGAATTGCCCGGGGTCTCACTGACATAACAAAGCACACCTGTGTCCCAGGGAGTCCAGACCCTCAGGCAGCGGTTACATGTATGACCAGAGTAACTCTGTTCGCTTGATTGATCAGTCATTTCAATCAAACTACCAGATTAAGAAAAAGCAACACTGACATATTCAAATTGGGAGGAAAGGTCAAATGGGTGACACAAACATAGTGTTTACGTAATGAAACTCACTAGATGGGGAGCAAGACACCTGGGTTCTAGACCCACTTGTTTGTTACTGAGGCAGGTGACATCTCGGCCACTGGTCTCCCCCTCTCTCCCACTGTTCTGACATCAGTAAGATCAGACCAACAACTGCCTCCTTACTGAAACCGTTGTCTTGAGGGTTACATGAGAGAATGGTTAAGAAGAACTTTAGAAACACAAAGCACCTTACAAATGTACTTTTTTGATAACTGTATGAATAGGAGTGGTACAGACTGTACACAAATAATGTTCCATTCTCATTGCCTCTTTGCAAATATTTTTGCAGTATCAATCTCTTTGCAAGGTCGTGGGGATGTTTCATCTATTAAAAATAGAGGGTTACTTGTAGGGAGTTGCTAACTGCCAGATACATTGGGCAAACAGGAACACTGTTGAGCTGCAGTCACTGGATTTAAAAGGAGGCTGCAGATGTGGAAGTGGGGGCTTGGGAGGAATTTCCTGCTCTGCTGGCCCAGCATTCCAGCTTTCTGCTAAACTCTGAGAAATCAATGGGAAAGAACTGGCCGATATCATTCCAAATCATTTCCTGATGACAGATATTGCTTAGGTACCTGTTGCCTTTTCTGCCTTTTTTATTTATTTATTTATTTTTAGTAGTTTTAAGAGAGAAAAAATTGAGAATTAATAAACATAGATTTTTTTTCAACCTCAACTGAGACAGTTTTGTGGTTTCAGACTTCTCTCTCCCCATAAGAATAAGGCCTTTAAAATTATATCCCACTAAGATGTCAAAAATCAAAATGGAAATGTCCTTTTTTTACAAAATATTTCTCCTCTTTCATAAAGAAGAAATGTGGAGGTCTACTGGTCTGATACTGTACTTTTCTGTCCAAAGGGGCAAACATCAAGGGGACTGGAGTAGGAGAGCACATCTTGTCCCTGGAGGGTAAAGACTGAAGCCTTTTCATTAATATTAAAGTGTTTGTAATCTACATCCTTATTATGAGTGAATGATAAGTAATCTGAAAAATAAATGACTGAGATGACTGAGAAGCCAAATGCACAAAATGGCTTGCATATCACTGTGAAGCCTGTATGAGTTAGCCAGCATTGCCGTAACAAAGGATCACAGACTGGGCTAAGCAACAAAAATGTCTTTTCTCACAAGTCTGGAGGTTAAAAGTACAAGATTCATGTGGACAGGGTTGGTTTCTTCTGAGGACTCTCTCATTGTGTCTTCACATAGTTGCCCCTCAGTGTGTTTCTATGCCTGAACCTCTTTCTCTCTCTTTCTTAATTGAGGTATACTTGACATTTACCTTTAATTAGTTTTAGGCATACAACATTATTCTTCAATACATTATGCTTCAATGTATTTGTATACATTGCAAACTGATCACCACACTAAGTCTAGTTAACATCTGTCCCCCATACACAGTTACAAATATTTTTTCTTGGGATGAGAACTTTTTAAGATCTATTCTCAGCTTTCAAGTATGCAGTACAGTATTAACTCTAGCCACCATGCTGCACATTACATCTCCATGACTTATTTTTCTTATAACTGGAAATTTGTACCTTTTGACTCCTTTTAACTATTTATTCCACTGCCACACACCTCTACTTCTGGCAATCACCAAACTTTCTCTGTATCTATGCACTTGTGTTTTTTTTTTTTTTTTTTTGTTTGTTTTTTTTAATTTAGATTCCACATATAAATAAGATCACATGGCATTTGTTTTTCTCTGTCTGACTTATTTTGTTTAGTATAATGCCCTCAAGGCTCATCCATATTGTTGCAAATGGGAATATTTCATTTTATTTTTTATTTTGTTTGTGGCTGAATAATATTTTCTTTATCTGCTCATCATGGATGGACACTTAGGTGTCTAATCTTCTCTTCTTATAAGGACACCACTCATCTATATATATAAAAGCCTAAACGACCGGCCAACTGTTCAACCATTTGACCATTTGACTGGTAGCTATGATGCACTCTGACCACCAAGAGGCAGGCGCTCAACACACAGGCATAGAAACATGGAACAGACTAATGAATCTCAAAGGGAAGGAGGGTCGGGGAGGGCATGAAGAGATTAACCAAAATCTTATATGATGGGGTGCCTTAGCCTGGCCTGTGCCCTCTCGCAATCCAGCTTCCTTTGGGGGATGTTGTAGAGCTAGTTTCGGCCCAATCCCCACAGGCCAGGTCAAAGAACCCCACCAATGAGTGAATCCATGCAACGGGCCTCTAGTATTGAATGAACACACACCTAATGACCACATTTAATCTTGTCTTTTTAAAAACCATATCTTCAAATAGAGTCACATTTTTAAGTGTGTGTGGGGGGGGAGGGATTAGGACTTCAACACGCACATTTTGGGTGGACACATTCAGTCCATCATCGATCCCTTTTTTGTCTGAAGAGAACTGAAAAATTCTGCCTCAAATACCTTGAAAAAGAAATATTTTCCCTCAAGTCTTACTGACATTGCAGAAAACCTCAAATGCATTGAATTTACAATTATGACAGTTATAGGTGAGATTCCTAGGAGGTACATTGACAAGACTTTTGGATTAAAAGAAAAAGCTAGCTGGAGTAATTATGCCAAAACTGAGTTAAAATCAGGAGTGCCACCCAGGATATGATAACATTTAGAAAATCTAAACCTTTATTTTTCATTGTATAAGAAGAAAGCTACTTCAAACATTGTTCTTTCTTGATCAACTCACATAAATAATCTATAGCTCATCTATAACCTCACCATATACTTCCCCATGGCCTTTGCTTCTTGTCTCCAGCCTGGTAGCTCTGCCCTCTCCCCAACCCTGTTTAGAAAATGTAAATGTTATATCTGTTTTATTCACATGTGTAGTCCCCATGTTAGCTATTCAATAAAACCTAAGTAAATAATTCACGAAAAGGTAGCAAGGTTGTTGTACAACATTAGGAACTAGGAATTTGGAGCTCTAATTTATTTTCTCCTGCATCTTGCATCTTGTATGTTACAGCAACAACCAAAAAGCCTGTGCCTTCTGTAATTCCAAACTATTTATCTAAAATAGTTCTTTAAAAAAAATTACACATACACACACACACACACACACACACACACACACACATATATATATATATATATATATATATATATATATATATATACATACACACACACACACACACACACACACACACACACACACATATATATATATATATATATATATATACACACACACACATACACACACACATGATTGATTTCAGAGAGGAAGGGAGAAGGAGAGAGAGAGAGAAAGAAACATCAATGATGAGAGAAAATCATTGGCAGCCTCCTGCAGGCCCCACACTGGGGATTAAGCCCCCAAACCCAGGCATGTGTCCTCACTGGAATCAAACTGCAATCTCGTGGTTCATGGTCTATGTTCAACCACTGAGCAACAATGGCTGGGCTAAAGCAGTTCTTTATAAAAGACTTCAAAAATCTCTGGTAGCAATCTCAGGCAAATTGAGGCACATCTTGATTAGTAGACAAACCTATGAGCCAATCAGTTCATCAGATAAATAATTTGTTTCTAAACACATTAGCATACATATGACGCATATGTACATTATCTCTAGTAACTTACAGTGTGATGTGTATAATCCTCATTTTACAGATAAGGTCATAAAGTTCAGAGAGGTCGAGTAAATTACCCAGGAGTTCACAGCCATTAACTGACAGTGGTAGGATTTCAATGTAAGTTTGTCTGGTTCAAACTAGCATAACCTTACCCTTCTCCAACTGTATTTCTAGTCAAAATGGCCATTCTCCTGGGGCTGGGGACACAGCTAATTACAACCTGATGATATCTTTAAACACCCTGCTTTTTTCAAAAGGTAAAAAAAAAAAAAAAAAAAAAAATTGTCAAAATACTACTCTCCTCCTCAGTAAAGGCAAACAAAATATTGGCATGTTGTTGTAAACACAGCATGTGTCATCAAAAGCCGGGTGGTATTTTCTAAAAAGAAATGAAAAGTCATCTTTTCTTAGCTGGTTTTTCTCATAACTTGACTTCAACTAACCTTCTTAATCAGGACAATGAAGGGGGGAAAAAATCACAAGGCCCATGAGTCAGCCTGTTTCAGAGTCTCTGTGTCAGCATATGGCCTCAGAGCCCAAATGCATTGTTTTCACACGATGTGTCTTTGCCTGTTTATGGCAGGGAGGTAGGCGAAGGGGAAAACTGCCTGTTTAGCTATCCGATCAGGAACGCAGCTAAGTGTCTTTATCCCCAAAGGCAACATGGCAGTTTTGGGCTCCATGCCCACATTGTTAAAACCCCGTTTGTTCTCCAGTCTCTGGAAGAGCTTTTTTCTTTTCTTTTTAATATTTTAAATATTCCTCTTTCTTCATGTCCCCTTCACATCCTCCAGAGGAATTGTTTAAATCATTTGATTGATCTAATTTTAGACAGCGGCTCTGCCAGGACTCTTCAGCCGGGGGACTTGCTTTCTTTTAAGTTTAGGGAACTGGAGGGGACCCGTTAGTCATTTTTATGTAATTTCTATCAATCTGCCACTCCAGCGTCTCATCTGCTTCTCTCCAGGCTTTATAAACTCAGTATTGTGTATATGGCTGAAAGCCTTTCTTCCTGGTCATAAGCATACGTTCGAAGGGGGAGGGGGGAAGGCCTGAGCTGGGGGATGGGGGGCAAGAGGGGGATAAGGACACATATGTACTAGTAATACCTTAATCAGTAAAGAAAAAAAAATGGATGCTGCATTAAAAGAAATGTAAGGGAGCCAAAACTGGTTTGGCTCAGTGAATAGACATTGGTCTGAGGACTGAAAGGCACCAGGTTCGATTCTGATCAAGGGCACATCCCCAGTAGAAGGTGTGCAGGAGTCAGCTGATCAATGCTTCTCTCACTCTCTATCCCTCTCCCTTCTCCTCTGTAAAAAAATCAATAAAAAATATATAAAAAATAAATGTAAGGGAATAAAAGTTGAGAGAATAATAATAAAATTAATAAATAAACAAAATTTATCTTCCCTCCACACTTAATTCCTATGACTGATTTTAATGAGGGGTAGGAAATATTTTTGGGGATCCATGTATATACTAGCAATGATAGGAGGCTTGTTTGTTGTCCATGGCGAGGAGTTGAACTAATGTGGCCCTGTGTCTCATTCACTGGCCAAGACCTCCTTTCTCTCACATATTGGTGAGGCCCCTGGCATCCAAAGTTTGTTCTTTTGCTTCAAATCTCCCTTGTGGCTGCTTGGAATCGACATGCTTTACAAAGCACTCAATCTCTTTACACTCAGTTTTCATGTCTGATACATGGGCAATAAAGGTGTCTGAAGAGGATGCGCAGGTTAAATAGGTTTATCCATGTAAAGGATCGAGACCCGTGTCTGACCTATTATTCTGCCCATTTTACTGTTGTGGTTATCATCACAGAAAAAACAAACACGTGAAAAAACACACAACAGAAACAGTCTTAGTTTTTTCTTTTCTTTTTGTTAATCTTAATTTGAGGATAATTTTTCCATTGATTTATAGAGAGAGTGGAAGGGAGGGGGAGAGACAGATAATTTTTCCATTGATTTTTAGTTGCCCCCCACCAACAGGATAAAGCCTGCAACCAAGGTCTGTGCCCTTGACTAGAATCGAACCTGGGACCCATCAGACCGCTGGCTGCTGCTCTATCCATTGAGCTAAACCAGCTAGGGCCACTCTTGGTGTTTGAGGGAAGAAAGAGAATCTGTTTTTCTAACCTTGTCTCCGCACAGCTCTGTGCCCGTGTGAAGCTGAGCACAGACTGCTACCCCAAATCTGAATTCATTAGTAGCGTTGCCCACACTTCACATCATTCCCCAGCAAAGTTCACAGACGTGAAAGTGTCAGAGTGTGGGTGAGGTTGGGCCGCCGCTTCTAAACAGCATAGTTCATGGGGGTGGATGTTTTCCCTTCAACTCCTTCCTCCTCCCCTGATAGATCTGATTTACTTGTGGTGACTCAAAAACAGTGGAGGTAAATATTAGGCTGCTCCCTAACTGTCAGAAGGGTGTCTGACTTGATAATAACGGGAAGGTTTCTGTTGGGCCAGAAGAGGAGACAGGTTGAGTCCCCTCTCTGACATCCAGGACCCACCATTATCCCACAAGTCTCCCATGTGATTATTTAAAACAAAACAAAACAAACAAAAACATTACTGACTACTCAAGCTTGAAGGCAAACTTAATAAAACCTCCTATTTTCTTGGTTACTGACCACACAGTCACTAGCAGGTTAGTTTCTGGATTGATAAGAATGAAACACCTTGGCAAAGTTTTTGCAAAGAGAGTTAGAATGTTTGCCATTGGGTGTAGACATAGGGGATTAGAAAACACAAGGACATGCAGATCACTCTTTTCAAGCTGTGCTGGTTCTTTCGGCAGTATTGCTATAAACATGCATCTAAACACAACCAACAACAAGGAAAACCCTAGGCAGCAGAGCAAACTGTTCAGGATGAGCACATTGTTTTATGTCTTGAAAGTAACCCCAGGAAATGACCAGAGGAGCACAGAGGGCATGCTCCAGCCAGAGCACAGAGCAGTTGCTCTATGAAGCAAGTTCAATGTTAGTCTTGGGCTCTGAGGCAGCCGATGGCTCCTAAATATCCCTGAGTTAGTGTCTCTGCTTCACTTCACTTCTACAGTGGAATGTCAGATTCATAACTATATCTCACTGTCCCTTCTCTACCGTACATCTTGCTTTTATTATTTTCCCACAGACAAAGCTCATGGAAGGGGTCTAGAGAGGGTCACCAACTGAGTGACAGTAAGTTAGAAGAAGCACTTCCTGTGACTGTCCCTCCTGCCTCTTCTAGGACGTACCCATGTGGCAACCCTTCTCTCCTCCCCCAGCCCCCAAGGCCCAGCTGCAGGAAAGAGAACTCATCGAAAGCATGTCTTAGGTTCTATGTATCACTTTGCATATGGAGAAAATCTCCAGGCATTTGAACTTGCTATCTTCCTCATCAGTGTCACATGTAATCTGTTTCATCATTCAAATCAGAGGAAATAGTATGTTCCGCATTTTTTACAAAATGTAGGACTCCCTTGCAATTCCTAAGATCTGAGTTTGGAACTGGAAATGAACCTTTCCAGAACTAAGTTAAAACTAATGTTGTCAAGCAGGACATCACGGTTCAGAGGGAAAAAAGAAAAACGTCCAAATAAGAGGTTTATCAGTTCCCTTAGTCATCAAGTTCTGGAAACCATGTTGATGAATTGCATGTAAATGAATCATAAACAGAGTTATTATTAATACAAAACTTCAAAGGGAAAATATTTGGCCATATGGTCTTCCAAATTTTCTTATATATTGTTCAGTTCTATAACTGATAGGTTGAAAAGTAGATTTTTTTTCTACAGCTCTATTGAGCTCTAGCTCACATATCATACAGTTCATGCCTTTAAAGTATACACATCAATGATTTTTTGTATATTCAGGAGCTTATACAAAGACCACCTCAGTCAGCCTTAGGACATTTTCATCACTTCAAAAAGAAACCACCTAAATAAAAGAAGTTTGGCACTTCTTTTATTAAATTTAATCCTAGACATTTAAATAGTTTTGATAGTACTTTAAACTGAATCCTTAATTTTATTTTCAGGTTATCGCAAGTATATGGAAACATTATTGATTTTTATATATTGATCCTGCAATCCTGCTTAACTCATTTATTTGTTCTATTAGTTTTTGTTTGTTTGTTATTTTAGTAAATTCCTTAGAATTTTCTGTAGTCAAGTTCTGGGTGTCTTTTATATCTCATAGTACCTAATTGCCCTGGACCCTCTATTATTATTTGGAATAAAAGTGGTGAGAGTGGGCATCCTTGTCTTATTCCTGATCTTAGCGGTGAAACATTACACATCATTTTAGCTGTGGACTTTTCTTGGATACCCTTTATCAGGTTGAGAAGATTCCTTTCATTTCCTACTTTGTTGAATGTTTTTAACATGAAAGGGTGTTGGGTTTTGCCAAATGAGTCTATTGATATGCTAATGTGTTTTAAAATTATTCTGTCAATGTGGTGTAATATATTAATTAGTTTTCAGATACTAAAACAACTTTGCATTTATGGGAAAAATCCCACTTTGTCATTGTGTATAATTCTTTTTATGTGTTACTAGATGACTAGTATTTTGTTGAGGATTTTTGTACCCATAGTCACAAAAGTTAGTGGTCTATAGCAGCGATTTTCAACTAGTGTGCCTCAAGAATTTTTAAAACATTCAATACCTGAGTGTTTAGTCAGGGGCACTGACCTCTTTTCCCTTCTCAAACTTAAACATGACAACAGCCAACATAACAATAGCCTACCAGTGTGAATAAATCAAAATTATCCTATTATTTTTTTTGTCAGAGCAGCAAAAAATATATTTTTGGTGTGCCACAGAATTTTAGTCATTATATGTGGCATGAGATGAAAAAGCTTGAAAACTGCTGGTCTATAGTGATTTTCTGGTTTTGATATCAGGTTAATACTGGCCCCATGCTAAGTTGGAAAGAGTTACAGCCTCTTCCAATATTTGGAAGAGTTTATGAAATAATTGATATTAATTCTTCTTTATATGTTTGGTGGAATTCAGCATTGACATCATCTGAGCCTGGACTTTTTACTATGGATAAGTTTTTGGTTACCAATTCAATCTCTTTACTTGTTACAGTTCTATTCAGGTTGTGTATTCTTGAGTCAATTTTGATAGTTTGAATCTTTCTAAGAATTTGTTCATTTTATATGTTCTTATGTATTAACATAGCATTTGTCCATTTCATCTATGTTATCTAATGTACTGTTCATAGTATTCCTTCATAATTAATTTTTTCTTCCTCTAAACCAGTGTTTCCCAAACTTCTCTCATGATGAGAATCACCTGGTGGAGTTGTTAAAACACAGATTCCTGAATCCCAACTAAGAAGTGCTAAACTAGAATTTTTGAGAACATATAGGTAAAATTGCATACCTAACTTAGTGCTCTGTATATAAAATCTGTCTTAGAGCACTAGTTAAGTATACAATTTTACCTATATGTTCCCAAAAATTCTAGTTTAGCACTTCTTAGTTGGGATTCAGGAATCTGTGTTTTAACAACTCCACCAGGTGATTCTCATCATGAGAGAAGTTTGGGAAACACTGCTCTAAACTCTCACGTTTCAGATTAGCAAAGCTATCCTGATTGCTAAATAGTATTGAAAGGCATGTCAATGATGTTTACTTATTCCTTTCGGGCCAATAATGATAGGTATTAGACTTTTCCTTAAGGATGTGTGAATAATTTATGCATAAAATATTTGGAACAGACTTAATTATAATATCAAGAATAGAATTATACTTACTATCATATATTAGAAAAAATATAGCATGGTGCCTTTCATATGCTGAAATATTAAGTAACAGTTTTTGAAATAATTTTAAAGCTATTGAAAGTAGTTATGAGATCAATGGAAAAATTGATGGTATATGTAACCTTTTTAAAAAATGAGGTAAAATTGACATATATTATTAGGTTTAGACTTACTACATAATTCAATATTTGTATACAGTGTGAAATGACCACCAAAATAAATCTAGTTACCATCTGTCTTAGTATATGTAATCTTAACTATGAATTTTAAAAGTATTCATAGAAAAAAAATACTAAAATATGGGTATGATTATAGGTTTTATTTTCATAATTGTTTGTGTTATTCAAAATGTATTACTTTGCATTCCAATAAAATTTATTTTTATAGCACTGCAAATTATGCTCTATGTAAAATTCTTTTGCTATGACCAACACATTTTGAGTTGGTAGATTATAAACATATTTTAGATTATTTGTATACGTTGCTTTGTTTGGGGCATGTAAAAGGATGAATTTCATGAATATTAAATACCTAGTTAGATGAAGAATTTCAATGATTTATCATGCTACTTTAAAAAATTAGTTTGTATTTTGTGCTTAACATTAAAATCCAAATTCTTATTTGACTCTCTCCTCCTACATTGAAGAACACAACGTCCCACGATGTGGAGGAGACAGGAAACTGGAATTATATCCTCAAGATGACAGAAGTTATTGCTTAAAAATGTTTTTTAATAAAATACTTATTGGGTGGATACAGTTTAAATGCTAACGCCTTGCCAACTGTCAATTTTTTACATTGCTTTGTTTCTTGTGTTATATATTTTTAAATCATTTTATAATCACTGTGGGTAGCAGTTTTTGTTTAGCTTTTATATTGTAACATAGATTTGTAGCATATTGGGCATGCTCTCTAAAATGTCCTTAGCATGAGTGATTTCAAATAGTATTACATTTTCTAACTGATGCAAACCTTTAGAATGACTGTTAAAAAGGACTTAAAACATTGAAATCTTGTGACATCATCTTTAAATCTATATATATATACAAAAGTCAAGTGGCCAGAACGACGCAACAACTGGAAAGACCAATTGCCCCCCCCAACCTCACAGATCCCCTATCCCCGCTAGTCCGGTCCCCATTGGGGTGGGCCAGCCGATCCCACCCATGCACAAATTCATGTACTGTGTCTCTAGTATAAATACAAAAGATAGGGAAAGAAAAATGATAAGTAGGGAATTTGAAAGAGAGCTTATTACAGTTTCAGGTAGTAAATCCTCTTTCCTTCAAGCCACTTCTGCTCCAGAGGCCCATAAATATTACCAATTTTATATATATATATATATATATATATATATATATATATATATATATATATATATATATATATATATATATATATATATATATATATATATATATATATATTGGGTCGGCAACTAAGTAATTGCGGGTTTCACACATATATGGCTTCAGTTGAATTTTTAGGTTTGCAGACGTAGTACAAATGTAAAACACATTTTGTATTTGATAGTTGGCTATTCAGCTGTTAATCAGTAAAAAAAGTTTTTTGATCTGTTTTGTAGTTTTTGTTTGGCGTTCGTTGAAAAATGGAAAATCAAAAGGAACATTTTCGTCATATTTTGCTTTTTTATTTCCGCAAGGGAAAAATGCATCACAAGCTCATAAAAAGTTATGTGCTGTTTATGGTGACGAAGCCTTAAAAGAACGGCAGTGTCAAAATTGGTTTGCCAAATTTCGTTCTGGTGATTTTTCACTCAAAGATGAAAGACGCTCTGGTCGTCCAGTTGAAGTTGATGACGCCCTAATCAAAGCAATAATCAATTCGGACTGTCACAGTACAACACGTGAGATTGCAGAGAAGCTTCATGTATCACATACATGCATTGAAAATCACTTAAAACAACTTGGCTATGTTCAAAAACTCGATACATGGGTTCCTCACAAACTGAAAGAATCACAGTTAACGCAACGCATTAGCAGCTGCGATTTGCTAAAGAAACGTAATGAAAATGATCCATTTTTAAAACGACTGATAACTGGCGATGAAAAATGGGTTGTTTACAACAATATCAAGCGGAAAAGATCGTGGAGCAGGCCAGGTGAACCAACTCAAACAACATCAAAAGCTGATATTCATCAAAAGAAGGTTTTGTTATCAGTTTGGTGGGATTACAAAGGAATTGTCTACTTTGAACTCTTACCACCCAACCGAACGATCAATTCTGATGTCTACATTGAACAACTAACGAAATTAAACAATGCAGTTGAAGAAAAGCGGCCCGAATTGACAAATCGAAAAGGTGTTGTATTCCATCATGACAATGCAAGGCCACACACATCTTTGGTCACTCGGCAAAAATTAATGGAGCTTGGTTGGGATGTTTTGCCACATCCACCATATAGTCCTGACCTTGCACCATCTGATTACTTTTTGTTTCGATCTTTACAAAACTCCTTGAATGGTAAAAATTTCAATAATGATGATGATGTCAAATCGTACCTGATTCAGTTTTTTGCTAATAAAAAACAGAAGTTTTTTGAACGTGGGATTATGATGCTGCCTGAAAGATGGCAAAAGGTCATTGATCAAAATGGGCAATACATTACAGAATAAAGTTATTTAGTTCCATGAAAAAATTGTCTTTGATTTTCTTTAAAAAATCCGCAATTACTTAGCTGCCGACCCAATATATATATATATATATATATATATATATATAAACACTTTTTAGATTAATTATTAATATACATACTTTCTATATTTACTTTTATAATTTATTTGATGTTATAAGTGGATAATCTGAATTTATATGAATAAATAGTATCATTAACTTAAAAATTATGTATTTGTGTAAAGTAGTTGTAAATATATATATATATATAGTTACACAATGATTACATCTCTCTCTCTATATATATATATGTGTGTGACATTTTATTTTATTTTTTTTCTTTAATTGATTAAAGTATTATATATTATATATGTGTCCTTATCCCCCCATTGCGGCCCCAACACCCCACTCATGCCCTTACCTCCCAGGTGTCTGTATCCATTGGTTAGGCTAATATGCATGCATGCATACAAGTCCTTTGGTTCATCTCGCCCCCTTACTCCCACACGCCCCTACCTTCCCTCTGAGGTTTGACGGTCTGACTTTTCTGTCTTTGAATCTGTTTTTGTTCATTAATTTATGTTGTTCATTATATCTTCACTAATACAGCTCCTAGAGCAATGGAAACTAAAGAGAAAATAAAAGCCTTTTGACTATATCAAAATAAAAAGCCAAAAGAAAGATAAGCAACCCAATCAAAAAATGGGCAAAGGACCTAAATAGATACTTTTCAAAAGAGGACATAAGGAAGGCCAAGAGACATATGAAAACATGCTCAAAGTCACTAATCATCCAAGAGATGCAAACTAAAATGACAAAGTGGTACCATCTCACACCTGTCAGAATGGCTAACATCAACAAATCAACAAACGACAAATGCTGGCGAGGATGCCTGCACTGCTGGTGGGAATGCAGACTGGTGCAGCCACTGTGGAGAACAGTACAGAATTTCCTCAAAAAACTAAAAATGGAACTCCCATTTGACCCAGTGATCCCACTTCTAGGAATATATCCCAAGAAACTAGAAACACTAATCAGAAAGGATATATGTGCCCCTATGTTCATAGCAGCATAATTCATCATTGATAAGATTTGGAAACAGCCTAAGTGCCCATCAGCAGAGGAGTGGATTAAAAACCTGGCACATCTACACAATAGAATACTATGCTCTGGTAAAAAAGAAGGAATTCTTACCATTTGCAACATTATAGATGGAACTGGAGAGCATTATGCTAAGCAAAATAAGCCAATCAGAGAAAGATAAATTTCACATGATCTCACTCAATCTGCATACTTTTTCATATTCACTAGGAATAGATGTTTATGAATGAATGTCAATTCACAGGCTTGTTAAATAACTTTAAATGATCCCTAGTACATTCCTCAAAAACTTCCTCTATCTAGGTTCCTTCTTCATTTTATGTTTAATTGGATTTTAGATCCATGTTCCATGTATTTACCCAAACAGGAAATGTTCCAGATGAAAAAACTACAATAATATCTTTCCTATGGAATAGTACAATTTCCAGTAAAAGAGTCAAAGATGCAAAACTTTTTTGCCCTTCCTACTAGCCTCACTGGGGCTTCCTCTGTAAGCCCTTGGTTATAAGACTTCTCTTCAGCTAGTCTTCAATTGGTTAAGGTTGATTTATCTATATTTTAGTCGTAATTCCACTGTGGTCCTGGGAGGTGGTGAATGTAGCTTCTGATTACTCTAATTACCGTCATCTTTGATCTTAAGGTCCTTTCCTATTAAAATATGAGTTAAATGAAAAATAATTTGCAAGTAATTAGTCTCTTCAATGCTCTTTGAACATATGAAAGCATGAACAAATTAAGAATAATTTAAGACAAGTAATAATATAGGTTAACTGTATCATCACCAGTGTAATTTTAGAATAAAATCTTACTGTCATTTTACATGTAGCACTCATATAAAATGATATTAAGTGGGTTAACTCAATTAACTCATTAGATCTCAAGACGTTAGACTTTTGAGACTAAAAGATTCTATGAAAAGCATTTTTAGATTCTAGACTTAGTTATGCAGCTAAATTCTAGTTAGGTATGTAGCTAGATAACTGTGTATTATGGGATAAGGAGTGAGCGTAGTTGGGAAAAGTGTCATTGATTAGACAGGAGTGTCAAACAGGTTTTAATTCTTGGGTTAGTCCAACACAGCTGTTTGAGAGTCCTGGGCTGAGAAGAAATCTGAAGCAGAACTTAGGCCAATTGGTCAAGAATACTACCATCGCCGAGACCGGTTTGGCTCAATGGATAGAGCGTTGGCTTGGGGACTGGGGGGTCCCGGGTTCGATTCCGGTCAGGGGCATGTATCTTGGTTGCGGGCATATCCCCGGTGGGGTGTGTGCAAGAGGCAGCTGATCGATGACTCTCTCTCATCGATGTTTCTAACTCTCTATCTCTCTCCCTTCCTCTCTGTACAAAATCAATAAAAATATATTAAAAAAAAAAAAAGAATACTACCATCAAGGAGATATCTGCTAGGGATGAAAGATAAGACATAGTTACATTGGAAGTAAATATTTGCTATATCTCAACCATCTAATTTATCAAGTTCTTTATACTTCTAGATAAGAGTTCTTCTGAAGGTTTTAGACAGAACTATCATGAAGGGAGGATATAAGATTGGGTATGGATAATTAAACAGCAAAAACAAGGAACAGGGAGACGTTTGGACAGTGACTTCATTTATTTGAAGAGATTTTTCAAAACATAATTATGTCCGTGTTTAATGTTAGCACAAAACACATGACAAATTTAAATGTCTTTCGGATTAGTCACCATTTTAAATTACCCACACCCCTTTCTTTCTTTTAATGTGGAAATCCAAGTGTTTTCTGGGTTGTGCATTGTACCATCATTGTGACCTATTAATTGGAGCGTGGAAATGGGCTAGCATAATACTATTTGAGAGAGAGTATTGCCGCAGCGTAAGCAAGGGTGTATGCAATATATTTAAGGGGGGAAAGTGGCTTGCACTATTAAAAAACAAAACAAAAGTGGCTGCAGATGGAATTAATGGAATAGAACTTAGGCTGCACATGAAAATGATGTTTGACATTCCGCTTTAAACTTTTCGTATGACAAAATCAGTCTGTGCTAGTTAATCTAGTTTTTTAAATTATTTTTTTATTAAGGTATTATATGTGTACATATCTTTCCATTGCCCCCCTTCATCTAGTTTTGACATCAGTGAATTCAAATCTAGTTTGAAGAACACTTACATTGGTCAGAGATATTTGGGTGATTTAAGATGAAATTAATCTCTTGGTCTCTCTGGGATAAAATTTTTTTAAGGTGTCATTTTTATATTCATAAAAACTGCAGATTCCAGAGTCAGGAAACCCAGATTCCCGGGGTTAACTCAGCACATCATCATCTGGCTGCTTTGCTTTTCTCCCGGTCCCAGTAACAAGGCAGAGCTAATAGGGTCTGAATTTTATCAACCCAAGAGGCACCTATCTCTTGAATGTCCTTCATTGATTTTCAGCCCCCCTTTTTTTTTTCTTAAAAATTTCCACTGTGAAGTTAAACTCCCTGTAGGACCTTTCTTAGGTAGCCAGAATCTCAGAATCTTTTGAGAATGGGGCAACCGGTTCTTAGAAATTATTGAACACCTCAAAGAGGTTTTGCTTCTCTGGATTTTGTGTATTGATATTTACTTTATTAGAAATGAAAACCTTGAACATATTTTACTGAAGAATACTATTGATATATTTTCTAAGACTAAGAAATGCAGTGAAATAAAAGTGACATGCTGTTACAGTTTTGCAAGTCTCTTGATAATCTGATTTAAGAAAAGATAGTTGAGCCCTAGCTGGTTTGGCTCAGTGGACAGAGTGTCCATCTATAGATTGAAGGGTCCTGCATTTGGTTCAAGTCAAGGGCATGTACCTCAGTTGCATGCTAGATCCCCAGTCCCAGTCAGGGTACATGCAGGAGGCAACTAGTCGATATGTATCTCTCTATCTCTCCCCCTCCTTTCCACTCTGTTTAAAAATCAATGGAAAAATATCCTGCGGTGAGGATTAACAACAACAACAACAAAATAGTTGAGTTTGCTTCTGTATTCAATATATAGCAATATGTTGATTGGATTGACACAAACGGCAAAAACCTGGCATTACAGATATGTAGTTAGGCAAAGGAGTAATATTTTACTAGCCTTTTAGATGTGTGTCAATATTCTTCTTTGCTACTACACCCAAACTTAACAATGGTAGTTTCTTAAAGATAGTTTCAATGTAGAGTTTGAAACCATATCAAGTCACTTTTCCTTTTTTGTTACATTAAAATATACTTGTATCTTGTACTTTGAGTAGCTCTTTTACCAATGTATGATTTTGTCACATTATACATTGATAATATGAAAAATGTTGTTTCACCAAGTTATGCAGAATTTCCAAATGTTGACATACTTTAGTATCCAGTATCAAAATTCTACACTCATTAATACAGTGTTACCAAGTTTATTCTAACATTTTAAGTATTGGGAAGCTTTCAAACTCAGGATGGTTTGCACAATTTTCTAAAATTTAAAAATTTTATTTGAAAGATTAAATTTTATCATTGAAAGCAAACATTTTCATTGTTTTAGGATCATTTGGGCAATTTTGGAGAAAATGTCTGCTAAATACCTATGAATGAAGAATTAGTTTATTTGGCGGTCATTTTTTCAAGTTAAATAATGACCACAATTTGTCTTTCCTATCTCATCTCTTGCCCCCTACACTTAGCAAGAAGGAAGAGTATTTGTTTTTATACCCATTTTCTTAAACATAAGTTGGCATAGAACACATGCTCAATATATGTTTTTGAATCAATACCGCATAGTATTTTGGTAGTATTGGGAATAATTGAGTTACTAACTTTTGTCCAATGATAAAATATCTAAGTCAGAAAATTACCTACTCTGATTCTGTTTTTTTTTTTTTTTATAATATATACATTTTATGTATTATAAAAAACAAGTTCAGGGTATAATTGATTTTAGGCCACATTTATTTAAAGGAGTCAAAGTGCTCAAACCTCAATATGCTCAAATTTGCTATGAGACTAAAACTTAATTATTCCAACCTCTAAAAATTATTTAATGTGATAGAGGGGCTAAATATTGCTATACCAGCAATCATATTGTAAGACATAAATCAAATTAATATGTTGTACACCTTAAAGGTACAAAATGTTATATGTCAATCATAATCTATAGAAATTAAGCCAGGAAAGAAATAGAGGAAACTAATTAGTGCCTTCTATAAAAATGTTTGCTATTTTGGACAATGAGTTTTAACATTGTAATATCACTCTAATGATAATTTATACTATATTAAAAACTTTCCGTTATAAAAATAAATAATTAAATAAACCCAAGCATAACCCTGATATAAATGTTCACGTTCAGATAATTATCAGAATTAGTGGGGTGATAACATTATAAAATATGAAAATGTCATCACTATATTGTATTCTGAAACTAATATAACTAATCTAATATTATATACCAAAATGCTTAAATAAAACAATTATTTTCAGCATTACAGAAAAGTTAAGACCTATAACTCTAGCAAAATATTGGGGATACTGCCATATTTTTTTTAATTTAAAAAATCAGAAAAATTATCACTTAGAAAATGAGAAATTAAAGTAGTTCATTACTTATGACTTAGGATAACTGAAAAATCTAATAAATGAAGTCAATTTGTGTCATTTATTTAGCTTAACTTTACTGAAAACTATGTTGACATAGTTTCAAAAAAGTTTTAGATATTATCTATAATAATAAAAGCGTAATGTGCTAATTAGACTAGACAGCCAAATGACCTTCCAGACGTCCTTCTGGATGAAGCCTGAGGCTGTGAGGGCAGAGCCCCTTGCACGAATTTCATGCATCGGGCCTCTAGTACTTACTATAATTATTATTGGCTTAATTCTAATATGTCTATACAGGTAGAGCAAAATATAGAACTAAGCATTTAACAGGGGAATTTGATCAATGCAGACAGGCAAACTAATTTTTTTTCCTTCTAAATAAGATTTGGAGACTCAATTTGGGAAATTGCCTCCACTCTTTTTATTTTTATTTTTAAAATATATTTTATAGATTTTTTGCAGAGAGGAAGGGAGAGGGATAGAGAGTTAGAAACACCAATGAGAGAGAATCATCGATCAGCTGCCTCTTGCACACCCCCTACTGGGGATGTGCCTGCAACCAAGGTACATGCCCTTGACTGGAATTGAACCTGGGACCTTTCAGTCCAAAGGCCAATGCTCTATCCATTGAGCCAAACCGGTTTTGGCAGCCTCCACTCTTTATACTTATTTCTAGTAGATGGACAATCACAGATGTCTAATAACAGCTATTGCCTTGGGATAGTGGGGTTTAGAATGGTGTATGTGCATACAAGTGATTCTCTGAAAGCCAGTGTAAAGACCTCCATTAGCCCAGAAGAACTTAGGATATCATTTCTTATGATGGAAGAAAGGTTGCTGGCCTCAGCAAGACCTAAAATTATTTTCTTAGTTAGGATTGTGCCTTCAGATTTTAGGTAAATAATATTTTGACTGTTACACTAACTCTCAGAAAATATACTTGTAGAGGTGGCAGCAGTATAATTCTCAAGGTAATTTTTCTAGTTTCACATTCACCTACTAGAATTGAGTTGATTATAGGAAAATGTGAACTATTTCTACAAATATATAGAAAAATGTAGAAATAGCATTCAAACTTGTTACACCTCTTTATGCATCACGGTTGTTTTAAAAATTTGGGTCAAGGCTAATACTATATTAACACTGGCTAAAAACCAAAGAACCCTTAGTTAGAAAGAAGAATTAAATAGATTAAGGCCTGCAGTTCACTTTGGTCTTTTATTTGTCATATACTCTCATTAAGCTACAGGCTCTTCATTTTTAAAATAAGTAATAATATTTTGTGAACATCAAAGAAGATAATGTATGTTTAAATACACAACACAGATATTTAAGATATTTGGTCATTTTCATTATTTTCCTTTATGTTTTTTAATACAATATTCAATGTAAAATTGTTTTAATTAAATCAAATAACTCTTATTAATTAGAATTTCAGTATAGTGATGGTGTTAAAATACTAGGAAGCATCCCCAACATCACAGGGATTGAGAGTTCAGAAAAGTAAAAATATAATTTCTGAGCCTATTGGAAAGTTACCCTTTTAATAGAAAAGCAACACCCTTCAATGGTTTGGTTACTTTCCAGTGTAGTAGAATTCTCTCCTAATTAAGTGGCAGTTACTGCCATTATGCATCATTATGTTTAAACGGAGTATCTGGAAGATGTCTCAATTAGACAGTCCTCCCAATTAAGTGTGTCCTATAGGTTAATAGGAATAACTTCCTTTCCCTTGGATAGTGCTGTTTGGGGAAAATACCTAAAGTCTAATCATTAAAAGGTCAAAATTATGCTTCTCAGTTAACACTCCATAAAGTGGAACAGGGAAAATTTGCCATGACTGCTGTGTTTTGTGTCAGTCTGGCAGCAAATCAATCAAGACAAGTCCATTCTGAGATACAGAAGGATGCACACTTTGGGGCAAAATAATGTATGAGATCAACAATGCTCTTTAAGAGGGCCAAAGCCTGGCAGTTGTTAGAATAATTCACCATCCTATTAGTATTTGGGTTCACTACAATTTCTAAAACATGTGATTTAAAAAAAAATTGAACAAGATGGAAGCAAAAAAGAGCAAATGCTGAGGTTATGAATTCCAAAGGCCAGAATGAACACCTCATAGGAGAATGGCGAGTTCACAAATACTCACATATGTACAGCACAAAGCATCTTGCACTGTGGCATTACACATCAAGACACTGAGAAATATTTTTTCACCATGAGCAGATGTCAAACACTCTTTGATGGGTGCTACTGCCAGTGACATCTGCAGATTTTCATGGCTCTTAAGTCCCTCTTAATATGGGAGTTTGTGTACAAAATTCATAGATTACAAATGTTGAGGTTCAAAACTGTGAATTCTAGAAAATAATATTTGAATCTTTTCTATATCAGTACACAATCAGGAATGGAAAATATTGTAAACATTTAAAAAATAGTTATTCATTTCTTATGGACTCACAAAATTAGATTTTATAGTATTAAACATGTAATTTGAGTACATTCTTAAGTATCCTTCATGTTTACCTCTCAGGAGCTCAGTCTATTCCTTGGCCTTGTTGAATGCATCCTTCCTTAATATGCTTGTGCTAAAACTTCAGAGAGTCTTTATAATTTTCTTTCCTCAAAAAAGCAGATGTCATTTTTTTTTTTTTTTTTTTTTTTTTTTTTTTTTTAGAGTAAAAGAATGTGAGAAAATGTGCTATTTCTTCATTTGGGAAATTTAACCTGGTGGTGATTCTTTCCTGACATTTTGTTTCTTTGTCAGAGCATACACATATCACACTTGATAAGGAGAACCTAAGTCGGGCACAGCACTGCCAGGCCCTGCCATAAGACAGGGCCAGTATCCCCAGGAATGGGGGGGGTTCCAATTGCTAGACCAGGCTGCATCTTGGTGATCAAGGTGAAGCATTGTAATGGGTGGCTTAATAGGAAGCTCCTGGGATGAGGAAAATGGAATCAAACCTATGTCCCTTAGATAGTGCTGTTTGGGGAAAATACCTAAAATGGTATCTTCTTAGAATGGCATTCAAAAAGAGCATGTGCAATGGCACCGTCCAGGCAGCCTAACATGGTGTTGGGAATCAAGTTGGAGCATTATGGTGGACAAGGATGTGTGTCACCCAGACCTCATTTCATGGGAGGATGTATTACCCTGGCAGCTGGCAGCCCTTCCGGATTTTCCTGTTATAGGGACTGTGTGGGCTACAGTCACACTTCTGAGCAGCCCACATCCAATCACTGGTTAAAGTGTGAAAATAAAAGCTTGACCATTTTAGCTCAATGCCAGATAACTCGGGAGGGCTATTCTAATTTCACCTCTCCTCGTGGGGCTGGCTGAGGTTTTGCTGGGCCTGCATCTCAGGCTGACTTACCCTATGGGCCTTTCTGCTTCTCCATCTAATTCAGAGGCGACTCCATCTTTCCATGTCACAGCTCCCAAACACTGGAGACATTCTCAACTCTCCTCTCTCTCACCACACATCTAACCCATTAGTAAAGTCCGTTAGTTTTGCCTTCAAAAGCTTACATCACCATCTGGATTAATGGCTCAGCTGCCAAACTGGTTTCTCTGTTTCCAAATTTGTTCTCTTAAAATCTGTTCTGCACTAAGCAGCCAATGTGATCATTTGAAAATGTTCCCATTTCACCCTTCTATTTAGCACCCTGCAATGGGCACCTTCAATCAGGGGGAAATCACTATTTGCGAGGCCTACAGGACCCTACAGATTCTGATCCTGGCAGTTGTTAGAATGGTTCACGTGACCTTATTTCCTGCGCACTAGCTTCATACCCACTTGCTTTCCCAAATACCCCAGGTACTGCCTTGTTCTAGCTGCTCCCTCTGAAGGCTCTGTGCCCAGATGTACGCTTGGCTAACACCTTCAATTTTTTAAAGTCTTTGCTCAAAATTTGTTCCAGAGCCAGCTTTTACCAGTTCACGAGAGCCAATCATTAAGTGTTCAGAAACTTTGCAAGCCATTTTCCCAAAGCTTTTGTAACTTGAAATTGACCATGGGGGGAGTATTTATACCAGGCCTGCCCTGGTCACCTTATTTAGAATTGCAATTTTCATGCTCTCCTTCTTTAACTCCCAATTCCCCTTTTCCTGCTCTCCTTTTTCTTTTTCCCATCATTTAATGTTTAATATACTTATTACATTTATTATTTGTTAGTGATCTCTGCAAAGTAGAATATGAGGTTTATTAGAATAATAGTCTTTAATTACTTTTGGATATCTCCCATTATACAATATCTGACACATAGCAGTAACTAGATATTTGTTGATTGAATGAATGAAAATAAAAGACAAGAAAGTTTATCTTACTCTGAGATAGGCATATGTGGAAATTATAAGCAACTCTCAATGTTTTTATATGAATAACTTTAACTTGAAGAAAGGGCAAATTGAAGGCCTTTTTGAATTGCTAGAAAAAAAATTAGCTGCCCTGACTTTGACCATTTCAAAATTGTAGAGAATATTAGATTTTAAAATTAGAAAATTATTCCTTATTTGTATGTTTTTACATTGCTTGGTTTTCATGAGCAAAAATTAGACTAAGTATGCTAACTTCAGACAAGTTCCCTTAGAGACAATAGAAAGGAAAATGTATATTGCACACACACATGTCTGAAAATCCTATGTTCCATGTTGACAATACTTACTCTGAAATTATGTGTCTAATTACCTTAGTGTTTGAAGCACCCACTTTCAATTTGCCCAGGTATTTAACTGAGAGTTTAATAGACTTCTAACTCTTGGTCTTCCAAGGCAGCATCGCTTTCAAATGTTTCCATCATGCTGGCCCAATAAAGACTATTTGAAAATATAAAAAGATGGAAGAATTTATAAAAACACACCAAGTAAATAATGTGCTTATACAATTGTTTTTTGATCAGATGTCACTGAGATGTCTTCCATGTTAGTGGAAATGACTTCCCTCTGCAGTGTGCTTTTAAATTTTCTTCACTACTCTTTAATGTTCTCCATAGCAACTATAGTTTAAAGTTATTTTCATACTGTAATTTGAAGGATGCCAAAACATTAAATTATATTCACTTAAATAATTTCATTTCTCCAGCTACAGGTGATAAAATAAACACATCAAGTTCATGCACTTTGCATGTGTTGATACAAAAGCATCTTCTCCAAGGTCAGAAAAACAAATAACATTTTGGAAATGCTAAGCATTATATTCACATTTTATTTTTATTTTGGGAAATAATAGTTTATATAAACTAGAAGTTTCATACAAAAGTATTGGAAACCAAATGGGAAGAAACTTTTAAAAAGACAAATCTCTACATATGTAATTTACCCTTATTTGTACAAACTTCCTTTTAAGGATCTTAAATATATTTCCCAGAAGATTTTACTTTCTTAAGTTTTCTAAACATAGATGAGCTCCCCAAATTATTTCTTCAGCTTTTTATAATGTTTGGGGGTGGGGATAATACAAATTGACAAAATAAAATCTGAAGTAGGAAGGGATTCATACAAATAAGATTGCATATCAGAAATGAAATGAAAAATGTTTGTGATGAAGATACTAAAGGTGTGACCTCTCCCATAAATTTAATGTTAACAATTTATAATTAGTAAGGGACCTCTCTTCAAATAAGTCTCATGCTTACAGAATTCTACAACTCTAATTTCTTTTTCAGGTTATTCACAGTTCAATCATTTCTGCCAAAGATGGACTCTTTTCAAAATTCTTGGTATTTATTGTTCTAAAGTGTATCATAAAATATTAACCTGCCGGCCTAAAGTCTATGATATTTCATGACTTTAACAAATACTCTGGGGTCTAGCCCCTCTTTCCTCTGAATGCAAAGGCACCGAGGATAGTTCAGGATTCAAGCTGGAAGAGAAGGAGCATGCTAGTACCCTATGGTAGGACTAAGTTACTTGGATAGAATACAACATAACACTTCACACTGTTTGGGGTTGCTTTTGTTTCACAAAATATTTTCTTACTAATGGTCTTATCGCGCCAGTCACTCATTCTCACTGAAGACAGAGATAATGTTTAAATTTTCTTTCCCACCATCTGCCCAACCCCAGCTTCCACATAGGTGATTGTTATTTTTATTTTCTGAGCTAAATATATTCTTTTTAAACTTTTATTGATTTTTTTTTTTACAGAGAGGAATAGAGAGAGATAGCCAGAAACATCGATCAGCTGCCTCCTGCACACCTCCATTGGGGATGTGCCTGCAACCAAGGTACATGCCCTTGACTGGAATCAAACCTGGGACCTTGCAGTTTGCAGGCCGACATTCTTTCCAATGAGCCAAACCGGTTTTGGCATAAATATATTCTTTGTAGACAAATTACATGGTTTCCATCTTTATAGAAAAATGTAAATCACCTGTTCCTGGTAACCTATCCCGAGGCTGCCAACTTTGGGAAACTATGGCTTTGTTGCCCCTGGGGATGAAGACCTATAGTAGCACCCTGTGTCTTACACATACCAGTGGCAAACATTTTCAATAGACACAGGCTGAGGAGCATGATGTGTGTGTTAATCCTACTTTGGGGTGCTGCTTCAGGGAAATCAGGGCTAATTGATTGTTTGCTAGCTATGTAAGAAGTCCTGTGTGAAAAATCAGTGTTAGCTGGCATCATATTACTGTATTTTCTGGCGTATAAGACGACCCCCTAATTTTACAGTTAAAACATAGGTTTAGGCTTATATTCACTGTATAAAACTTCCCCCCACTTCAAAGAAAAGACTTACTTTGCCGTCAAGATCTGCAGGTAACTTTTGTGCAATTTTGGTCTTTTGTCCCTGATTTTTGGTTGACTTTTTTTCCTTTCAAAAGTCATCTTATACGCCGGAAAATACATACCATTTTTTCCAGTCTTATTTTGGTACCTTTTACAGTTGGCATCCAAGGCAGCTGCCCAATTAGACTAGTCCTTAATGTGATTCGGCTCACAATAATCAGAATGATCAAATTAACATTTGGGACAGTGCTTTCTTCTACTGTCAGGAAAAGCCCAATGTGGCCATGGCCAAGGGCAGAAGCTCTTCATAGAGAAATCCCCAGCCAACAAGTGGTGGTGTTTTATCCATCACCCATTGATCTGCACAGGCTCCACAACTTCTTAGAGTCTTGGGAAGTAAGATCACTTCTTTTCAGTGTGAGAAGCTTCAAGTGAAATCATTCAATAGGCCTTACAAATAGATTTTCTCCCTACATAAATAGATGGATATAAGGAACTTTTTTTTTTTCTATTAAAAATTCTTGATTTGGTGCAGATGAAGAGCAAGGCAAGTGATTCCATTTGCTACTAGAAAACTATTAATCCTTGCAAAGGGTTAAATAATGTAGTGTAAAATAATGGTGCAATAAACAATGATATTAAAAGTATATTGCCGAAACTGGTTTGGCTCAGTGGACTGAAGGGTCCCAGGTTCGATTCAAGTCAGGGGCATGTACATTGGTTGTGGGCACATCCCCAGTGGGAGGTGTGCAGGAGGCAGCTGATCGATGCTTCTCTTTCATTGATGTTTCTTGCTCTCTATCTCTCTCCCTTCCTCTCTGTGGAAAATCAATAAAATATATTTTAAAAATATCTTACAAATATCAGAAATGCAATGTTTTCACTATCACCCTCACAACTCTTAGTCAAGCATCTTCCATTTGGACATGAAATTAACTTGGAAGAGTGAAGTCCAAAGTTAAATGAGAATTATATTAATGAGCCATTTTCTGCCAATGTTCTTTCCAATCTGCCCACCCACAGTTTCTTACTCCCTTTAAGAGTTCTCCAACTCTAAATTTTTTTCCGAAAGTTTTAGGAAAAATTTAGGATATTTTTTATTGTGGTAAAATATGAAATGCACCACTTAAAAATTTTTTAAGAGTACAGTTCCGTGGCATGAAGTACATTCATATTGTTATGTAACCATCACCACCACCCACCTCCATAACTATTTTATATCTTCTGCAACTGAAACTGCACCCATTAAACATCAACTTCCCCCATCTCCAGCCCCTGTCCACTATGGTTCTATTTTCTGGCTCTAGAATTTGAGTGCTCTAGGAACCTCATATGCAATCAGAATAATTATATTTTTGTAAATGGATTATTTCACTTAGTATCTTAGCATGTCTTCAAAGTGCATCCATATTGTAGCATTGTCAAAATTTCACTTAAAGGCTAAATCATAGTCCATTATATATCTATACAACATTTTTATATTTATATAGTATTTACATTATATTAGACATTATGAGTAATCTAGAGGTGATTTAATGGAAGAATGTGCACAGGTTATATGCAAATACTATATAATTTATATAAGGGATTTGAGCATCCGAGGATTTTGGTCTCTGGGTCTGTGTGTCCTAGAACCAATTCACCCATGAATATGGAGAGACAACTGTATATTTTGTTGATTCTGTATGGTATTGGCTGTAGGTTTCCTTATATGTATGGCCTTTAGTATGTTTACATAACTTTATTCTATTCCTACTTTATTAAAATTTTACGTGAAGGGTGTAAATTTTGTCAACTGCTCTTTTTTCCTGTGTTAATGGAGAATATCATGTAGATTTTTTTCTCTTCATTCTGTTAATGTGGTATGTTACATTGACTACTTTTTCTATGTTGAACCATCTTATATTCTAGGAATAAATCCCATTTGGTCATGTATACAATCCTTTTAATCTTCTATTGAATTTTGTTTGCTAATATTCTGTTCAAGATTTTTGCACCAATATTCAGGGGGGATATTAGTCTATAATTTTCTTTTAGTCTTTGGATTTAATATCAGGGTAATGATGGTTTCATGGAATGGGTTAGAAAGTGCTCCCTCCTCTTTACATTTTTAGGAAAGATGGTAAAGGATAGGTATTCTTTAAATGTTTGGTAGAATTTATCATTGTAGCCATTTGTTCTTTGGTAGAATACCTTTCTTGTTAGAAAGGTTTTGACTTTTGATTTACTCTCCTTATGACTTATAGGGCTATTCAGATTTTCTATTTTTTCATGTTAAGTTTTGATTTATTATGTATTTTAGTGTTTTGTCCAATCTGTTGGCATACAATTTAATACTTTATTATAATCCCTATTGTTTCCATAAAGTATCTAGTAATATTCTCTCTCGCATTTCTGATGTTATAGGAAGGGGGAAAGTATTCTTTCTTCTTTTTCTTAGTCTATCTAAAGTTTTATCAATTTTATTGATTTTTTTAAAAGAACCAACTCTTGTTTATGTTAATTTTACTCTATTGACATTCTGTTCTTCTTTTATTTTTCCCTGCTATTATCTTCATTATTTCCTTCCTTCTGCTAGCATTGGATTTAGCTAGTTCTTTGTTTATTTTGGGCTTCTTAAAGTGTAAAGTGTAAAGTTAGGTTGTTAATTGGGTATTGGTGATATTTTGGTAGAGCTGTCTGAGCATCCTAAGACAGGCCACTGCCTCCTGACCTTGGTGAAGAAAGTTGTGTAAGGACATGGAGTAGCTGGTGCAAAGGTAAGAGCACCAGGAAATTTCCTATAATTTTGAACGTGGCCTTTTCTTGATTGGGCATTTACTTCATTGCTATAGATCTTGAGCTAATTTACAGAGCTCTTTGAAATTATTTTAGCCAGCCCATGGTTTGCGATTTGATAATTCTTCAGGGAAATAAGAGCCTGGAGTTGCCTACTCCACCATAACCTTCCTCTCCATAATTTATAATGTTTATTTTGAGAAATAGAAATAATGTATAATAAATTTAAGCATCACACATCAATGTGAGTATATTCCTTTACCAGGAAGTTTTGAAAGCTGATCAATCATATTTAGTTAGCATATTTTACTCGTGTTTTAATATTATACATTTGTAAACATTTAAACATGCTAAATTTCTAGTGATTCTTGAATTTGGTTCCAGAGTAAACTATGTTCACTGTCAAATATCTTGAAGGTTACATGAAAAATAGCCAAATTTCATGCCTAAGTATATGTACTATATATATATATATATATATGTGTATATATATATATATATATATATATATATATATATACACAGAGACATTCCCAAGTAGTTACAAAATAGGGTTTTGTAACAAGCACAGTATTTTTTTTTTTCATATATAACAAATGCATTATTTCCTTGTGCCCAAAATGCAAATTTGCAAATTGTATCCAGGAACTCATCAAATCTGCTAGATGAATTATGTAATTCAATTTGGCAAAATTTTTGCTTACAGCACAAATAGTTTTCTTTGGTTTTCTTGGATTCTGTTCTAAGAAGGAGGTAGCTGGAAAAAAAGTGAAAAATTACAGGATATGATTCATAAAAATCCCACATCTTTTTTTTTTTTTGTGTGTGTGCGTGTACATTCTTTTTTTGAGGGAAAATGTTTTTGTCCCACAGCAATGATTCCTCCTCCTTCTCAATAAGTACTTTTTAGTTGGAAAGATACCCATGAACTGTATATCCATGGTAGTCAAAAAAGGGTAGTCAAAATGAGAGGAAGATGCATGTCACTTAGCATCCTGAAGAACATGGAACATATTCATTAAATCCTTTCTTCATCAGAAAGGAATGTGAAGCCTGAACTTTAACATGGCCACAGTATGTACTAGAGAGCAAAGAAATGAAACCTCAGCTATGAATGTTCCTGCCAAGCATTAGTCCAATCTTTCGCTCTCTGACATGTGATGGGTATCTGTTTCTGTCATGTTCTGAGAGAGAGAGAAATGATGCCCATGTAACCCTAGCCTCACATCTAAGGTTCAGACAAGTGGCACTCCCTAGCATTCCTTCCTCCTTTCCTTGCTGCCAACAGTGAGACTGAGCACACCCACCCAAAGGAAGGACTACCAGCACTGAATCTTCAGAGGTAGTTTTCACAGGGAGTAAGAAACACCAAATATTACTACTCAAGTCTTTGCAGATGGCCTACGTCAGTGGTTGGCAAACTGCAGCTCTCGAGCCTCATGCGGATCTTTGGCCCCTTGAGTGTGGCTCTTGCACAAAATACCAAGTGAGCACCCGCACATACAGTGTGATTGAAACTTTGTGGCCCATGCGCAGAAGTCAGTTTTCGGCTCTCAAAAGAAATTTCAATCGTTGTACTGTTGATATTTGGCTCTGTTGACTAAAGAGTTTGCTGATCAAACTAAATATATTTTTTCAAAAAACAGTATAGATAAATTCATCAAAGCTAGGAAACCTCCTAGTACCAGGAAAGAGGGAGGCACTGAAAATAAGAGTGGCTGGTTGAAGAGTGGATGCTGCCATTGTCTTGGGATAGGATTGTGAGGTGTGGCCAGTATAAGTAACCTAAGGGCTTATGTTTTAATACTTATGGAGAGACAAGAGATGAACAATTGGACTTCTTAAGGAAGAGAAATGGAAATGGGCAACTAATCCTGTTCTCAGGTTTACAATTAATCTTAGTCCTTGAAAGGCTGCCCCCTATATTTTAGGATAGACTAAAGAATATATCTGCCCACTGACAACAGAGGAATAACAATGAAGCTGGTCATTTCTTTGTGGACAGCAGGTGGGGAAAAATGTTTCTTCTGACAATTGGCAAGGCTGCAGATTTGTAATTTAAATTCATATTAGACATTTGGTTAAAGGACCCATAAGCAGAAAAATGGGGATTAAAATGGTCTTTTGTGGTAAAACCGTTGGGATTCCTGCCAGAAAAAAAAATGCAAAACTGCTCAGGAGGGATATGTCCTCAATCCAGATAACATGCATTTCTCACAGATAGAAGCCTATTAAAAAAAAAATTTCACAATAAAAGTTTTTAGAAAGAGTAAAAAAACTAATATGCATATCACTTGAGTATTTGAGATCATAGAGAATGCTGATAGACTATAAAGTAAATGTATAGGAAATGATTAAAATGTAAAACAAAATGTTTTAAGACACTAGTATATTGGAATACTGGGGGGAAAAAGTGAGTACATCTTTTAAAAATAAATAATATAGTTTTTGAAAGTTAAAAGTCATGGGCTAGAAATGCACAAAATCAGAATGAAAGATTAGAGAAAATTATGAAGAGGATAGCATAAAGAGACAGGGCAATGGAAAATGTAAAAGACAAGTTTACAGACATAAAGGACAGAGTGAGGCCTATTATATACGTCTAATAAGAGTTGTATCTAATTACGTGTTAGGGAAGAAGGGGATAGAAGATTGGGGGAGCTATTTTCAACAATAAATAACTTAGAATAAATAGTTATTTTCAAATTTAAGAAACACATCAGGTGCCTAGTAGGTTAAACACAAAGATTATACTTTTTCACAGAGTTCTTAAAAGATCTAAAGATAAAATGCATTACTTACAAAGCAATTACAGATGTTTGATAGGGAATAAAAGATAAGAATACAATAAAACAATGTTATCATGGTGCTAAAAAAACAGGTGACAACCGAGAATTCAATACCCAGCCAATATATCATTTAACAGTGAGGCCTCCCAAAATAAATACATTTCAGACAGGAAATGTAAGAGAAAAATTAATTGCTCCAACCCTGAAAGAAGAAATAGGCTTCACACAAAATTATTGAGCAAAGAAATTGGCAAACTTGATAAAACTCAATAATTATTGACCTCTTATTATTTTAGTTATAAATGGAAAACCTGCATACTGATATGTAGCAATAATTGTTATAAATAAAATCATGGTTTAAAAACAAAGCAAAACTAAATACATATACTTTTCCATCCATTTCCCACTGAACTTAAAGAGAGTAGTGATAAGAAGGGAGTATTTCGTAGGATCTAATAGTTCTTTTATATTCAAAGTTCTTTTGTAATTTCAAAGCAGTGCTTTTGAATATGCAGGATTGCTAGGTTGAATCTAAGAGTTTTGTGGGAGAGATGAACATATATATAACCATAAAACTATGCTAGAATGCATTTAATTAAAAAATGGGAGGACTTTTAAACTTGGGAATTTAAACATCAAAATGGCAGTATAGTTTTATTGCACAGAGACCCTCTATCACATTTGCCTGATGAGGATGTTACAGTCTATCAGGTTTTGGGGATATGATGAAATTAATGATATTATTGTTTATCAAGATCAGTACTCTGAATGTAAAAACATGTATTGGAATTATGTTTCATTAAAGGGCAAATGAAATAAAGCACTAATGGTTATTGAAGAACTTATCTGGCCCTTGATGTATAGGAAATTACCATTAATTAAAAAAATAATGAGAGAAATGTAAATGGCTGTAATTTAGAAAGCAATTTTTTTCTAAGGGAATCTCTATAAATTTTATCTTCTGTCTTTCTAATTCTCAGCATTATATGTTTTCAACTAAATATTGTCATAAAGAATGGTAGACATGAGGGTGAAATGGACATTAACAAATACCCTAAATGCTATCTATCTACTCTTTTGATAGAGTTTTGCACAAATCTTCCTGTGAATATAATAATATGTTACTAGGTTTGGTGGCTAGGTGAAAAAGGTGATGAGAGTAACAACTATTAATTGGTAGTAATAAAGTAGTCTCAGGGACATAAAGTACAGCACAGGCAATATAGTCAATAATATTGTAATAATTATGTGCAGTGCCAGGTGGGTGCTTGAAACTTCAATGGGACTAATTTGTAAAGTATATGATTGTTTAAGCACTATGCTGAACAAGTAAAACTAATACAAAATCATATTGAATGTAAACAGTACTAGAAAAGTAAAATAATAATATGTAACAACAAATATTTCTTGAATGTATTTTTATGTGTGCCTCTATGTTGTAACTCGATGGAGAAAGAAGACAGGTCACAGTTGTTGTTTTTTTTAAAGCATTGGTATCATACAATTATAAACCAAAATCTATTCTCTGATAATATTTACTTTGCAACTATATACAAAGGGAGCCTTAATTAAATTTTCATTTATATTGTTATATTGCCAATTTTCTTGCTAGGTTCTGTGCTATTATGAAAACAGTACTGAAAACATCCTATATAATATAAGGCTAATATGCAAATCAACCAAACAGCAGAACAGCAGAATGATCAGGCTCTATGATACGCACTGACCACCAGGGGGCAGACACTCAATGCAGGAGCTGCCCCCTGGTGGTCAGTGTGTTCCCACAGGGAGAGCGCCATTCAGCCAGAAGCTGGGCTCACGTCTGGCGAGTGCAGAGGCTGTGGCAGGAGCCTCTCCTGCCTCTGTGGCAGTGCTAAGGGTGTCCTAGAATCGGCTTAGGCCCACTCAGCCCTCGGTTGGACATTTCCTGAGGGCTCCTAGACTGCGAGAGGGCGCAGGCTGGGCTGAGGGACCATCTGAGTGCACACATTTCATGCACTGGCCCCTACGGTGACATGTAGTAGGCATTCGGTGAATATTGATTCCATTGAATACATTCGTTTGGATAGCAGTAAAGATGTCTCCTTCCCCCCGGCATTTAAGTAAACCTCAATTTCCTCTTCTATTAAATTACTCTTTTCACAGGAGTGTTTTGAGATTTAAATGTGAGCATAGGCTAAGGGTTTAATAACTATTAATGTTTTTATTTTTAGAATAACTAAAATAACTGAAATAAAATGATTGACAAAGGAGAAAAATTAAAAAATAGCGTACTAAAATATACCTTCTTAGAAGAAACAACCTCACTAAACATGGATATAAAGTCTTAGCATCCAATTAAGAATAAATCTTCATAAATATATAATTAACTGTTATTAAAATTTTATTTTTATTACATCATTAAATACATTTTTTTAGCACAACTTAAGTGTTTAAATTTTATTCTCTTGGAAAAATATTTTGGAAGATAAAGCAAAATTAAATGTGGGACTATATCAGATTTCAAATATACTGTATATGCTCTCAATATGAAGTTAATAGTGTCTTTTGTAGAACTTTAAAGTTGACTTCAAATTCAATCTTCATTTAATTTTATTATAATTCAAGTACTTAAAGATTAAAAAAAAAAAAAAGGTATCCATGTACCTCTTCCGCTGAATATTGTTTCTCCATTCTTAGACATTTGAAAGAACAGCTACCAGTTTTCCAAAGTATTTATTAGGATATGTGGGAATGATCCATTTATGGTAATCTGGAACAATCATAAAAACTAATATTGATATTACAAAGCTAAGAAGTAACTACAATACTTGGAAGTACTTTGAGTTAAATAATTCTGAAAGTATTCCTTGGAAATTAAAAGATTCCTTGGAATTCCATTTTTAACTGCAAACCACTTTTAAAAAATAATAATACACTCATTCTTATTTCTTACTTATACTCCACTTTTCCAATTGCTCTCTTTTCACCACAGAAACTTAAAAGAATCAAAGAACCATAAAGTAACATTTGCCATTTGACAAACCTGATTAAACCAAGGGTGTTGACCATTGAAACTGACCCTACCTACCCACTCCATCTCAAATTTACTTTCTGTTAGACAAAACATTACTGCCTATTCCCAGAAGGAATCCAAACCATTGTCCACTGGAAATAGTTATGTTTTAGAATGTTAAACATTGCAGGGGGTTATAAAACACAAAAATAAGTATTGGTCTTGGAATAGATTTCAAGTTTTTGGAATATGTATTCCAAAGACATCTTAGGGTTCTTGGCTACAATAAAAGAAAGATGTTGAAACAGAAGAAAAAAGAACTGTTTTGTAACTTGTACTTACTGTACAAACCTAGCCACAATGACCAGATCCATTTAAAATGATAATTTAATAAAATCGTAAGATCAGCAGAGATTGAGCATACAGTCTTGCAGTTTAAGACTGCCTTTAGTATACCATCTTCGACATAGTCTCTATGTCATTTGGAGAGAGAACAGACTTTAGAGCTACATAGATACAGATAAGGGTTTACTTTATCTCCTACTATCTGTAATAATAAGTAAATTATTTAACCTGTTCCATGCTCTCATCTGTAAATGGGAGTGATAATACATGAAGTAGGGTTCATGTAATGAAAAACCTAATTTTCATACATGCTCAATATTGTAACAGGCATATGGTTGGTGTTTATTCAGTGTTATTATTATCATTATTTTTGTTAATCTTCCTTTGAGGAGATTTTTTTTCATTGATTATTTTAGAGAGAGTGGATGGGACAGTGGGAAGGGGAGAGAGGGAGAGAGAGAGAGAGAGGGAAACATCGATGTGAAAAAAGACACATTGATTGCTTGTCTCCCCCACACTCGCCGACTTGTATCAAACCTGCAACCCAGGTACCTGCCTTTAGGTATGCAGACAGATGCTCTAATCACGAGCACTGGTCAGGCCAGTGTTAGCTATTATTATTTTTATCCTGACCAGCAAATGACATTCAAATAGCAACTCTGTTTTCATTTACTTTTCCTCCTTTTGTGAATTCTCACTTCAGAAATATGGAGATTTACTTGCAAATAACCCCTTCATATTTTTAAAAAATATTTTTATTGATTTTACAGAGAGGAAGGGAGAGGGATAGAGTTAGAAACATCTATGAGAGAGAACCATCAATCAGCTGCCTCCTGCATGCCCCCCACTGGGGATCGAGACAGCAACCTAGGTACATGCCCTTGATGGGAATCGAACCAGGGACCCTTCAGTCCAAAAGCTGATGCTCTATCCACTGAGCCAAACTGGTCAGGGCACCCCTTCATAGTTTAAAAGTGGAACAGTATATGTCACAATAATTTTTCATTAGTAATACTTTATTTATTCAACAAATATTTTTCAAATATCTATTATTCAGAGTCTAATGGTAGGCATCAAAGAGGTAGAAAAATAAGAACACTTTTATTTCAAATAGCTTTTATTCACACTAGTACTAGAGGAAAATCTAATTCAGTAGAAAACACAAGACAAAAGAGAATCTTTCATTCTCTTTGAAGGAAAGTCATGATATTAACAACATCAACTATAATTTGGAACACACCATTGAATTTTCCATTTCATATTTTCAAATACAAAACAGGAATCAGAAAGAAGGTGAATACTGCATGAAAATGTTCCACGATGGTATTGTGATTAGGCATTAATCCTTTATTGGATAATTATTTTTCACATGTGGGAAAACATCACTGGCAGCACACTTTAAAGAAAAGAAGTTTGGCAACGTGTTTTTTTTTTTCCTCAGCAGCACTGGATGACAGATTTTGGTGACTGCTAGCCAAAAAATTAAGGGCAAAACCACTGGTGCACAGAGGACATCACACTGATCTTATTACAGAAACAGATATCAGGCCACGATAGAAAAGACATTTAAATTTTACACTAAGCCAGAAACTCCAGACTCCTGGGGTATACATCGACAAGCCAGGCCCAGAGCGTTTAATCACAAGAGTAATAAATATTGGCTTCCTGCCTGCTCTGCCCACATTATTTAAAAATATCAGGATATTTGCTTTCAAATGACACAAACTGCCTAGGCTATAATCTACTAAATGGTCACTCATTTTTAATAGCATGCTTTGTATGCCCAGCAACCACTGGGAGGGCAATTTCATACAGCCCAGCTGTTGCAGAGAGCAGGCACTGGCCTTGCTTACCCACAAAGAGTTTGACGATCTTACCATTTGGGAAGAGCATATGGAGATTTTGGTCTAAAACAATGTTTGCAAACTGGAGGAACTGCCACTCCTCCTCTGATTTTAGAATTCTTAATTCCTAAGGTGTTTTGTTTTTAATTACTCCATTGCTGCACAATTTCAGGTTAATAAAAGCAATAGCCAGAAACCACTGCAAGATTTCTACCAATTGTCATAAAATGTCAACTCTGAGAAAGTGCACCATGAAGCCTAAAGGAAGTGACCATGATGTCTCACTAAACATTCAACCCTCTTAATTTTATTTGATGTTGAAACATTAGCCTCTAATGTGCCAAGTAGAAAAATAAAAGGATTCAATTTTCTTTAACAGTCTGGAAATATCTTATTTTCAAATTATATTTATTTAAAATTTCTCTTTTGTATTTTTTCTTCAGTTCAGAGTTTATGCTTGTGGGTTTGACTCAAAAAAACATCATCCAAAAGGCAAAAATAATCTATGAACAATGATCTCTATGTGATAACTAGCACAAAATAATGGGTAGTAACAAGAATGGCAGAAAATGATATTGAGACAAAGAGAGAAATTCTGTATTAATAAAACAAAGTGTCAGGTCCAAAATTGTAGACCAAAACACAATAATGTGATCTATCATTTAAGAATAGTATAAAAGTCAAGTGATTCTTACAAAGGAAGAGATAAAAACGAAGATACGGAGTATCTACTAGAGAATTTATATAAAATGGCAGGAAAGAAAGCATACTTATTGTTATGTCAGAAAGTAAGTTGCCCAGGATGTTTCTACTTAGGAAGCATAAAGTAGAGGTTTTAAAAATTGTTCTGATAGATTAGATATGGCAATTTGGTATTGGCAGTTGAACAGGGGAAAGAGAGAAGAGTGAAAAGGAAATTATTGGTTTGAATGATTGGCACTATAAGGTGAATTCACCATATATTTGTTTCAGGCTGAGCATTAAGATGGTTTGAGAAATTGTTATAACCTTATTACTCTGTGATTGAGATCAAGTCCAAAGAGCACCAGATCAACAGTTGAAGGCTGTTCACTAAACGATTTATGCTCAGGCCACATGACAATCACTCTGCATTTCATAAGACATTAAATGGAATAAAAGCTGTTAGGAAACAAGTGTATGTATGTTCTCCCCTATAAATATGACCAGGAAAAGAAGCCCTGTATAGGCACGTCTATATTTCATTGATGGTGTTGATGAAGGTGATGTATCACTCATGATACTTCATTGAAAATGCAGTAACTACTACAAAATATTGCTAGAGCCCAAATTATAATTGTGTCCCTTGGCAATACAAGAAATATGTGATGATGATCATGACTGTGTGGATGATCAGTTTTGAAGGCAACAACAAAATGCTTTCATTAATCAGCATAGATCGTCTGGTGTCCATTTCTTCTGGAGATGAAAATGCTCTCTTTATGGGACAGTTGAACAGGTATCCTACTTTTTTTCTTATTATTATTTTCTCAGCACACTAAACAATTTCATTTCTGAAGCAGGAAAAGGATGTTGAGATAGATGCTGCTAAAACAACAATGTCAAACTCTGACAGAATTATATATATATAATTGACTTCAGAGAGGAAGGGAAAGGGCAAGAGAGATAGAAACATCAATGATGAAAGAGAATCATTGATTGGCTGATTGGAACCGTGACTTCCTGATTCATAAGTCAACATTCAATCACTGAGCCATGCTGGTCTGGCAGAATGCATCACTTTACAGACAGAAACCTTTGGCTTGTTTAGTAACTACTAGAGGCCTGGTGCATGAAAATCATGCACTGGAGGGGGGCCCCTCAGCCCGGCCTGACCCCTCTCACAGTGTGGGAGCCATCAGGGGCAGGAGGAGACCTGGCGATCAGGGGAAGGTGATGCCCCCATCACACCTCTGCTGCTGCCACTGCCAACAGCTCAAGCCTTGGCTGGCCCTGGTTACCTGAGCCTCGGGTGGCCCTGGGTGACTGGGCAGCTACCAATCAAGGCTTGCCTACATCTTGTACTGGCCCTGGGTGGCTGGGGGTCTGAGGGAATTCGGGGACTCCAGAGGCAGGCACTTGGAGCACCTACCACCCTGGTTGGGCTAGGGGACTGGGTGCCACCATCTTGTGGCTGTGGATGCCACCATCTTTGAGGTTAGGGAAGTCAATTAGCATATTCCTTCCTTATTGGCTGTAAGTGCAGCCATCTTTGAGACCACATGAGGGTCAATTAACATATTCCCTCTTTATTAGACAGGATTAGACATTTAATAATTTCACTGAAACAAATTTAGAGTGAACCTTGCAAAGATAAATAGGAAGAACTATTTAAATAAATGGTCCTAAACATAAATGCTGGGATGAAAAGGATGAGTATAAAGTGCTGATTGAAAAAAAATTGTCTCCCAGGAGATTGTTCACACGACCGTTCTGACAACATGGCAGTTGTAAAGAAACCCCGGACATCTACACAGCTTTATGAATGACCTACTGAGTTCTTAGGAGAGACCAGCCCCATAGTTTCTGAAATTTTGTGTGAGACTTCTTGTTTTCAAATCCACCATGTTGTCATGGAGAGGTGTGTGAGAGTTTTGTAAAGGCTTATAGTCAAAACGGTAACATTTCATTTCCCAGGATTGGTAAGGGAATGCAATTGGTAGTAGTTTTTCTTTTCTTTTCTTTTCTTTTTTAAATATATTTTATTGATTTTTTATAGAGAGGAAGGGAGAGAGATAGAGAGCTAGAAATGTCGATGAGAGAGAAACATCGGCCAGCAGCCTCTTGTATACCCCCTACAGGGGATGTGCCAGCAAACAACGTACATGCCCCTGACCAGAATCGAACCTGGGACCCTTCAGTCTGCAGATTGATGCTCTACCACTGAGCGAAACCGGTTTTGACTGGTAGTAGTTTTTCATACATATCTGTTTTCTCTAAAATATTATTTCTATCCCTACTATGGGTGGTGTAAATTTAAGATATTAAAAAATATTTAATCTCAAAATGTTCTTCTCACTAAGCAGTGATTAAGTAGCCTCTGTTATCATTTGAGATCACTTATTATCTAATAAAAGTTTTTCAATGTAATATACAAACCCAGGTTGTACTATAAAATTGAGAAAATTAATTTTCTTACATTTCCTTTTTTGTACCTAAAATTAAATTTCATTATTGAACTCACATTGTTTACTAATAGATTTCTCAAGAATATGTATGAATTATTATCAGTTTGTGAGAAAGCCTATGGAATTATCCTTCAAAATAGGGATCAGAAAAAATATATTATAGATGTAGCTTAGGGACAAATTCTTCTAATAGCCTCTTACTAGGAACTATTTTGAGCAATAAAAATTAAATGTGTAAGTCACACCATTATGGCTTGTTGCAGTTTAGGTTCTTACAAGGGTATTTCTTGGATCACATGATCTCACACATCTAGAGGAAACAATGAACAACATAAACAGACCCAGAGAAAGAGAACCAGTGATCAGACTCTCAAACCTCAGAGGGAAAGTAAGGGAGGATGGGGGTAAGGGGAAGAGATCAACCAAAGGACTTGTGTGCATACATATAGGCCTAGCCAGTGGCCATGGACAGTGGGGGTTGGGGGGGGACAATTATGTGAGACCATAATCAATTAAAAAAAAATCAATCAAATGTATTAAAAAAAACTTTACAAAAACAAAAAAAATTAAAGAAACAGAAATCAATATGTAGGAAAATTTTAAGAAGGATAAGAATAAAAAGTATTGATAAGTATTTAAAAAATTTGTGTAAATATGAAAAGTTCATAATTAAAATTTTATTAAAAAAATGTGTAAGTCAGGAAAACTATACCAAGTGAAAATCCCTTTCAAGAAGGGCAGGCTATTTCAAAAGACCTTTTGATATTCTCCAACAGCCCCCATTCTGTCCCTGAGGGCTACCATACTCCTTTAAGGGTATAATAAGAAAGCACTACCTTCTGTTCTTACAGCTACATTCAGCTGTGATTAATCCTCTCCATAGTTTATCTGCCATCCACATACCCTAGACTCTCAGTGCAACCAATTGGGGCCAGTATCATATTGAAGGATGTGGAATTAACTCATTAATGTGTTATGTTTTAAATCTAAATAACCATAGAGATGTCTTAGTGATCTGGCTCTATCAGATTGATGGCTGTGCATAAGAATGCAACAAAATTATTGTAGAAAACATCAGTAAATCAGTATGCTTGCACTAGACTGTTTCATTCTCTTATTCAAAATCTAAACAATACGTGGGAAGATTGAGAGCAATAATAGAGATTTGTAAATATCTTTTTTTTTTGTAAATAGTCACAATTATGTTTTCAATTAAAATGATATATTTTCTGTGAAAGCCTTTGGCACCATTATTTGGTTTTTTGGAAGTAAATTTCAAGGAAATACGCAAAATAGCAGGAGCTAGCAACTATGACTGGCTTGAATTTCTCTGAAAAATATTATGAAATATTTTACAAAAAATTCATTACTATTGTGAATTGAGATTGATCTTACTCTTATTCAATGAAAGTAATTTTTTACCTAATACTGAGCTACATTCCACTTTAGATTTCCTATTTCAAAGGGCGACTCAAATTTCTAAGATGTTAAACCAAGTATTGAGCCATTTTTGTATATGTAATAAAAGTCTTTAAAATTAAAATTGTAATCCTAAAAAAACCAAATGCATGAAAAAAAAAATGGTCTGAGTGTATAACAAAAGGGAGTTATATAATTCTACTTGAGTGAAATCTTTCATCTTTGATTTACAGGTTAGAGTCCTCTTTAACTAAAACCATATTGTCCTATATCTTTTATATCAGAGCCTCTCCTAAAACCTTGTTTTAATTAAGGTTTCTTTCAGATTTCTGAATAAAAGCATGACAATCTTCACTTATGGCTTTAATATGTCCTTTGAGTTAGGAAAATATATAAAAAGAAACATCAACTCTTTCAAAAGCATTGTCATATATTAAATACTGCAAGGTATTCTATATCAATGTCTTTATGTGTTCGAGTTATGCACTGAAATAAAATTTTGGATGGTAGGGGAATAACCTACTTATATGTAGTAAGTTACTTTAAATCTCAGAAATAAAAGTCTGTTATTTTTAGCCTTTGACGCTAAGGCAACATGTGCAAAGGTTAAGCTCCTGGTGGTTTTGTTTTTTTTCTCATAAAGGCACAACTTCAAGGTTAACTCAATTCAAGGTGACTTCAATGTCTTCATTAACACATTTCAGAGATCTAGAAAATTCAGTAACATTGCTTAAGCCATATTTACCTCCATGATTTCACAGCTATAAGAGCACTCTAGACAAAAAAACTGTGTTAACCTGGATAATAATAATAATTAAAAAAAAACCTCAAGGCTCCTGAGAAATTGGGGGAGATTATGGGTAATCTAGTTTTCTATAGGAAGTAAAGATGAAAGGTTAGAAGAAAGGAAGTGATGGAAGGCAGAAAAAAGAAAAGTGCGGGAATAAGTTCTTGATAGATTTTGGAATAAATTAAGACCGTCTTTGAAAAGACACTGGAAATCCTCCACAGAACATATGCTTAGAGCTACTGTTGTCAGAGCAAGGGATGTGAGCTGGGAGGGAGGTCTCATCCTCCCAGTTGCAAATCTCATCTGTGTGTGAGAACACAGGGAGGGATGTTAGGGAAATAGGGTAGCTTTTTTTTTTTTTTTTTTTAAGTGACATAAAATATTGCACCATCCTATACAGTGTTTGAGGTTTGTTTGGCGTGCGGAGGGGGAGTTACGGCCTGGTTTGTTCCACTGAAAAAGCCTCAGTGCAGTTCCTCCATCTTGAACTCTTAACTAGCAAGAGTCGAACCATGTGTTAAAACAAAGGCCAAAAAACAAACAAAACCAAACCAAACAAAATCCCTGCGATCTGTCGGGAATTGCTATCCGTTCATAGCTGAAAGCAAATCCTGTAAACAATCTGAGACTGTTTGACAAAAATTACCCAATGAAAAAAAACAACAAAAACGGATCAGAATGTCAGGAATGAGTATTTCTTAGGTTTTGCCCCAAATTTCACTGGCTGTCACAGCGTTTGTAATGAACAGTATCTAATACTGTATTAGACGTTTCTGGTTCCTGCTCTGGGCCCGGGAGTGGGTCACCCAGCATACAAAATGCACGCTGGAAGCAGTTTCTCCCAATCGTGGTTTACTGTAACTTTAGAATCACAGCGGTTACATTTACGGAATCTTTAATGCCCTTTCAAGTCCATCCAAAGAACAAGTGAAGCTGCTGTTCAGAATTTCGTGCCCAGTGTTTATGTTCCATCGAATCTGTGCCACCCAGGCAGCAGACAAGACACGTCTGTGGGTGCTGGGGTGGGGGGGTGGGGGGATACACAATGATGTCACACACAGGAAATATGGGGGGGGGGGGAGGGGGTCTTGGCACTTCACAAAGCTGGCTCCTCTTCCATAGGCTCACCAGCGATTCTGTAAAAATAAACAGGCAATCAGAATTCGGCATAAGAGTACACAATGACATTGTAGATTTTCATGCATAATCAAAGCTGATTTTTCAGCTCTCTCTAATGTTTATTTGTGCTATTCAGTTATCCATAAATAGAGTTTCTTTCCTAGGAAGTATAAACAAATGTCAAGTGGAAAAACATTTTAGATCCAAGCAATCATTGAAAATGTTCCTGTTTATATTAAAACATGTCAGAATATTTTATAACTCTAGATTCCAAAATGTTCATGTTTTGTGTCTAGTTCAGTCCGATAATTTATTGAAAAAATTAACTACGGTATTTTATTTTAGGAGCAATTGCAGCGATTTCCTATGGAACCAGGTTGCTAACTAGAGCAAAGGACCCAGCTAGCTTCTGGAGGAAACTCACCAGGGCTCTGGTTTTTGCTTCTGTTCTTTCATAACTGGATTGGCTGCCTGCCGGAGGCATTTCAAATCAAATTCTGAATTTGATTAGCAAATCGCTGCTACAGACCCAACGTTTTTACAAGAAACGCACTATGGTAGTGTGTAAATAGTTTTTATTCGGCATCATCTGTGGGGTGTTCTGCTCGGGTAAAACCAAAACTAATTGCTTGAAATTTATACTTGAGATTTAACCTTAATTTGGTAACACTCTGAGGGTGTTTTAAGGCAAACTTGCAGAATGGTTTTTTAATTTAGCCAAAGGGACTAATTGTAGTAGGAACCCGCATACATGAGGTAGTTGCATTGACGAGGGAACTCTGCTGGAATTCTGGATGCACGGGAGAATTGCGTTTGAGTCTGAACTCTGCAAGTTGCTAATGTTGCAATGTGTTAACGTTGTAACTGCACTTCCATGAGGCTGTGGTTTCAGGTTTAAAGAGTATGAGAAAAAAGACGTTCCTGACTGAATTAGTGCAGGTTAAAGAAAAAGCAGGTAAAACTGACTTGTAAACAAACAATATGAGACATTAGTTATTTAATACTTTGGATCTATCTTTTCGCCATCTAACGTGTAAAATGGTGTTGAATAGCCTACGGATACAGAATTATGACTACGCTGCCATAAGGAGACACTGTACATACTTGGATAACAGTTTCCTCTGGGTGGTGGAATGATGGGTAGGTGGTTTTAATTTTCTTTTTCTTCTTGTTTATCTACTTGGAAATATTCTATAATGAATTACTTTCATACTAGAAAAAAATGCTATGTTTAAAACACAGCTGTTTATGAAAACAAATGAACTGTTTAGTCATGTTATTTTATAGATTTATAAGAAAAAAAGCCAAGGTTTCGATGCAGTGAAAAAGTAGTTGCCATTTTAGCTTAGCATTTTAATAACAAATTTAAAATACTGAAAGGTTTTTACCCCTGGGATGATGATAAGATTTTAATGCATCCTCTGATGAATGAGAACTATTAGGTACTCATTATTTAACATTACCAATAGGAGAGTGCCAAATGAGTCCATGTGAAACACTAACTACTACTACTACTAGTGCTACTACTACTACCACTGGTAATCTCCATGGGAGTTTGTCTGAAAATGTACTAGATAAGAAAGTGCTTCAAAAGATAAAAGCTATCTAAATCATTAATACTCTATTAAAATGCTTCAAAACTAAAATTTCAGCATTCCGAGAAGAAACATTTTAAACTAAGGAAAACTAAATTAGTGTATTTGTAAACATGCAAACTTATTTATATCTGAGAGTATGTGGATACCTTAGATATAGAATCCTTAAACTGCATATTCTAATGGAGACTGAATTTTCCAATTTCTTTCCCTCTAGCTTTTTTGAGATAAAATTGGCATATGCCATAGTGGATGTTTAAAGTGTACAATTAGTGTGATAATTTGATACACACATATATTGCAAAATATTTACCACAATAATTAATCCTTCACCTCACATTATTACCACTATATTGTGTTGCTATAGTAAGAACCATGTTGAACCTTCCTTTTTACAGCTGTATAATATTCTATTGCACTTATATACTGTATTCTGTGTCCATTTATCTGTCAATGGACATGAGGCTGTTTCCATGTCTTGGCTATAGTGAATTATGTTGCAATGAATATGAAAATGCAGACATCTTTTCAAGGTAAGTGATTTTTTTTTCCTTCTGGACCACATGGTAGTTCTACTTTTGAGTTCTTGAGGACCTTTCATACTGCTTTCCTTAGTGGCTGCATCAATTCATGTGCCAATCTATCGTTCCGAGGAGTTCCGTATTCTCCATATTCTCACTAACAATTGGTATCTATTGTTTTACTTGATGATAGCCATTTTAACACATGCAATTAGAGATCTCCTTGTTGCTTTGGTTTGCATTTCCCTGATGATTAGTGATATTGAGCATCTTTTCATGTAGTTGTTAGCCATTTGTACATCTTTAGAAAAATATTCTGGTCCTTTGCCCATTTTTAAATTGGATTATTATTATTACTAGTGGCCTGGTACATGAAATTCATGCACAGGGGGAGGGATGGTGTCCCACAGTCCGGCCTGCACCCTCTCTAATCTGGGATCCCTCTAAGGATGTCCTGTTGCCATTTTACAGAGATTGGGCCTAAACCAGCAGGCGGACATCCTTCTCATAATCCAGGACTGCTGGCTTCTAACTGCTCACTGCCTGCCTGCCTGATTGATTGCCCTTAACCACTCTGCCTGTCAGCCTGCTTATCCCCAACTGCCCCCCGCCACTAGCCTGCTCACCCCCAACTTCCCCCCGTGCCAGCCTACTCACCCCAATTTCCCCACCTGCTGGCCTGCTTGCCCCAACCTTCCCTTCCCACTGGCCTGCTTGCCCACACTGCCCTCCTGCTGGCCTGCTCACTCCAAACTGCCCCCCTCTGCTGTCCTGACCCCCACTGATGGCCTGCTTTCCCCCCTGCTGGTTTGCTTATCCCCAATGGCACTGCCTCCCACCAGTCTGATCATCCATAACTGCCATCCCATGCTGGCCTGATCACCCATAGACGACCAAAGCTCCCCGCCACTCCTTTTTTTCTATTTTTTTTTTCAGTGCCTCTTTGAGTGGAGGCCAGGGGCGCTGGAAGCAAGTATCTGGGATTTAATTATCTTCTATAATTGAAACTTGGTAGCCTTGAGTGGAGGCCAGGGCTGGCCAGGGCAGGCAGGAATCCTGGCTTCCTCCATCACTGGGGGCAACCCAAGCCTCCTGCTCACTCTAGTTCTGTGACCGCCTCTATCTTAGTTGGGTTAATTTGCATAATCCATCCTGATTGGCTGGTGGGTATAGCGGAGGTATGGTCAATTTGCATGTTTCTCTTTTATTAGTATAAATTATTTATTGAATTGTCTGAGTTCCATGTAAATTGTGGATTTGAATCCATTTTTAGATACATGAATTGCAACTATTTTCTCCTTTTTCATAGATTTCCTTTTCATTTTGATTGTCTTCTGCACCATGGAAGTTTTGGTCTGCTGTAGTCACCTTTGTTTATTTTTATTGCTTTTTTCTTGTTGTCACATCTAAAAACTAGTGCAAAAAAAACAGGTCAAGGATCATTTTTCCTATGTTTTCTTTTGAGAGTTTCACAGTTTCAGGTCTTACATTTAAGTTTTAACACATTTTGAGCTAATTTTTGTGACTGGTGTAAGATAGGATCCCGATTTCTATTCTTTTATATGTGAATATACAGTTTTTCCAAAAACACTTACTGAAGAAGTTATTATTTCCCCATTGAATATTCTTGGCTCCCTTGTCAAATATCAATTGACCATATGTGTGCGGATTTATTGCTGGGCTCTCAATTCTGTTCCAATAGTCTATGTGTCTGTTTTTTTGCCAGTGCCATATTGTTTTAATTATTCCTGCTTTCTAATATAGTTTGATATCTCTAGCTGTGTCCTTTCTCAAGACTATAGTGTTGGCTATTTGGGATTTTCTGTAGTTCCATATGAACTTTAGGATTTTTTCCTATTCCTGTGAAAAATGCCACTGGAGTTTTGGTAAGAATAACATTGAATCTATAGATAATTTTGGGTAGTATGGATGTTTTAACAATATAAACTCTTCTAATCCATGAAAAAGGAATATATTTACATTTATTTGTGTATTCTTCAGTTTATTTAATCAAATTATTCATTGTTTATGGTGTATAGATCTTATTTTGTATCCTGGAACTTCACTGGATAATAGTGTTTAATGTTTAATAGTGTTAACAGATATTGTTTTGGTGGAATTTCAGCATTTTTTTTATATCCAAGATCATGTCACCATCAAACAGAAACACTTATCTTGTTTCTGATGTTAGAGTGAAAATTTTCAACATTTTATCATTGAGTATGTTAGCTGTGGGTCATATGTGACCTTTATTATTTTGAGGTATGTTACTTTTATACCCAATTTGGTGAGAGTTTTTATTATCAAAGATCGTGAATTTTGTCCATTGTTTTTTCTGACCATATGATTCTTATTCTTCATTATATTAATGTAGTGTATCATGCTGATTGATTTGCATATGATGAGCCATCTTTGCACACAATTTGGTCACAGTGTATGATCCTTTTAAGGTGCTGTTGAAAATGGTTTGCTACTATTTTTTTGAGGCTTTTGTATCTATGTTCATCAGGAATATTGGCCTATATAGTTTTCTTTACTTTAGTATTCTTGTCTGGCTTGTTATCAGGATAATGCTGGCTGCATAAAATTAGTCCGGTGTGTTCCCTTCTCTTTCATTTTTTTTTGATGAGTTTGAGAAGTATTTGTGTTAATTCTTCCTTAAATCTTTAGAAGATTCCACCAGCGAAACCATGGGACTGGGCTTTTGTTGGAAGGTTTTGATTACGGATTTAATTTTCTTACTAGTAATTGATATGTTTAGATTTTCTATTTCTTCATGATTCAAACTTAATAAGTTATATGCTTCTAGGAGTTTGTCAATTTCTTTAAGGTTGTCTAATTTGTTGGCCTGTAATTGTTTATAGTAGTCTCTTGTGACACTTTTTGTGTGGTATCAGCTATAATGTCTCCTCTTTCACTTATAATTTATTTGAGTTCTCTTTTTTTGGTGAGTATAGCTAACTGTTTGGCATTTTAAAATCTTTTTTTTTTTTTTTAAAAAACTGTTAGTTTCAATGAGCTTTCTTCTGTTTTTCTATTCTCTGTTTCATTTATTTCTGGTCTTTTATCTTCTTTCTTCTGCTGACTTTAGGCTTAATTTTTTTTTTCTAGTCCTTAAGGTTAGTAAACTTAGTTTATTTGATATAATTATTATTTTAATATAGGCATTTATTGATGTAAATTTGCCTCTTAGCACTGCTTTTGTTATATACCATAAGTTTTGCTATGTTGTGTTTCCATTTTCATTTGTTTCAATATAAGTTTTTAAATTTTATTTTCATTTAATCCTTGATCTATTAGTTGGTCAGTTGTAAACAGGTGTTTAATTTCCATATATTGGTGAAATTTCCAGTTTTCCTCCCATTACTGATTTCTAATTTCATACCACTGTGGTCAGAAAAGATAATAGGTATTATTTCAATCTTTTAAAAATGTCCTAAGAATTTTTTGTGACCTAAGATATAACCTATTCTGGAGAATGTGAAACATGAAAATAAATGTATATATTTCCCTTTCATTGCATGGAATATTTTGTGTATGTCTGTTAGGTACACATGGTCTAAAGATTAAATCCAATGTTTCCTTATTGATTTTCTGTCTGGATGATCTATTCGTTGTAGGAAGTGGGGTATTTGATGCCCCTACTATTGTTGTATTATTGTCTATTACTCCCCTCAGACCTGTTAGTATTTGCATAATGTGTTTAGGGGTCTGATTTTGGGTGCATATATATTTACAATTGTTGTTTCCTCTTGACAAATTGACCTCTTTACCCTTATATAATGACCTTTTTTGTGTCCAGTTACAGTTTTAGAATTAAAGTCTATTTCTTTCTGATACCAGTATCGCTACCTCTGCTCTATTTTGGTTTCCATTTACATGGAGTATCTTTTTTATTTTTTATTTTTATCCCTTCACTTTGAAGCTGTGAGTGACCTGGAAACTAAAGTATTTTGTAGGCAGTAATATACTTGGTTCTTTTTAAAAAAATCATTCAGTCACTCTATGCCTTTAGATTGGCATATCTAATCCATTTAAACTTAAAATAATTAATGATTCTTAAGGATTTACTACTGTTTTATCTTAACTGCTTTGTGTCTATTTGGTAGTTCCTATCTTCCTCTCATGATGTCTTCCTTTTGAATTGATGATTTTCCATAGTGGTATACTTTGATTACCTTCTCCTTCTCATTGTATTGTGCATATCTACTATAGGTTTCTGTTTTATGGTTATTCTGAAGCTTACTTGAAACATCTTATAGATATAACAGAATATTTTAACCTGATAACATTATATTTATGTCATAATTTACATCATTTTATATTGTGTATCCATTAACACATTATACCTGTTTTTATAATTTTGTCCTTTAACCTTTATACTAGAGTTATGTGATTAACATATCATCATCATTATAGTACTTGAGTATTCTGAAGCTGCCTATATATTTACCTTTACCAGTGTGTTGTATATTTTCATGTTACTTGTTAGCATCTTTTCTTTTCAGCTTGAAGAATTTTCAGAATTTCTTTAAGGCAGGTCTTACGGTGATGAACAACCTCAGCTTTTGTTTTGGAAAGTCTTTATCTCACCTTCATTTCTGAAGGACAGCTATGCTGGGTAAAGTACTGTGCTTGGCAGTTTCTTTCTTCATCACTTTGACTATATCATCCCACTCTTTCCTGGCCTGCAAGAATTCTGCTGCTAAATCCACTGATAGTTTTATAAAGGTTCTCTTGTATGAAATAATTGTTTTCCTCTTGCTACTTTTACAATCCTTTCTTTGTCTTTGATTTTAGACAGCTTTATTATAATGTATCTTGGAGAAGGATCCTTTTGGATTGAAATTTTGGGATGACTTATTCATTTCATAAACTTGGATATCCAAATCTCTCCTCAGATTTGGGAAGTTCTCAGCCATTGTTACTTTAAATAAGTTTTCTGCCCCTTTCATCCTTGTCCTCTCTTCTCCTTCTGGGACTCCAATAATTGAAATTTTTTTTTGTCTTAATGGTACTCCAAAAGTCCAACAGGCTTTCCTCATTCTTTTTCATTATTTTTCCTTTTGATCCTCTGACTGGATAATTTCAAATGATTTGACTTTGAGTTAGCTGATTCTTACTTCTGCTTGGCTCAGTCCAATATTGAGCTCTGTACTTAATTCTTTAGTTCAGTTATTGTATTCTTCAGTTCTGAACTTTGGTTTGGTTCTTTTTAAGGTTTTCTATCTCTTTGTATTTGTTTATCTGTATTCTCTTATAACTTTCTGCGCATCTTTATAATAATTATTTCTAATTCTTTTTCAGGAAATTCATGTACCTTCATTTCTTTGGTACCAGTTACTGGACATTTATTATGTTCCTTTGATGGTGTCACCTTTCCCTGATTCTTCATGATCTTTGTTGCTCTGGTTCTGGGACAGGAGGACAGGATCAGAGTGTCTGCAGTGCAACCTCATCACTGGCAAAATTGGAACCTCTTCTGTTCAGACACGTGGACTTGTAGGTATAATATATAGCTTTCTATCAGATGTATCTCTTTCCTTAAAAATCATTTTATAGTAACTGTTTTTTTTTAAAGTAGTCCATTTACTGCTTCCTTCCTTCTATTGAATCAAATACACATGCATATAATTAGCCAATTATCTCCATGTCTTGAAGCATGCAAGAACTGTTAGTAACATAGCAAGTTGGGAAAATATCCTAGATTCCAAGGTTTAAGTCCGAGTTTTGCCACTTTCTAAAAATTAACTTTGAGCAAATCACTATCTCTAGATGATCACTTTCTCTTTAAAATGGAAATAATAATTTCTGACCTAAGGATTATGAGGTTTGAGTGAGTCACTTTAAGATAACATATTTTATACACTGTAAAAAGTTAAGTAGTTACAGAATAACTGTGTTATTTATGTCTGCCATTGCGATGAGTTATAATAGCTCCCTTCTCATATCCATGGCTACCAATGTAGTTGGTGCTATTTTTACACAACCTTGGTCCCTAAGTAAAAGTTTTATATGTCTAATTTTTTAAAAGGTGACTTTTAAAGAAAAAATTTTTACAAAACACTAAGAAAATGAACTAACTTGGGATGGCCATTTGATGTTTGTTTTTGGTGAAAGAGTGAGAAGACATGCTCTGGAAAAATGGGGGCTCTCTCCTTCACTCATCTAGAGAATTGTGGGCTCTCTACTGCAATCACAAAAGTTTACCTTGATTAACAAAGACACAGTTGTGGAAAGGAATGGGGGAAAGTGAGATGTGAATCTTCATTATCTTTCAATTTAATTCTATTTTTAATTAAGTGAGGTAGAGATATAGGATGGTCTAAATAAAACCTCTAAAAGTAAACTTTAGTACAACAGTTCAACTAATTGAAAGGTATAAACTTCTACTATAGTAAGCCAATTTAACATTAATGGTCTTCTTTCAATGAAGGGCAAACATTTTATATACCAAGGGAAGATTTAGTTCAGTCAACCAATCACAGGTTATGGTACTTTACACAAATAATAATAAAAAATAATTTAACTTCAGTTAAGATATAGCATAAAATTAAATTCTTTTATCTCCCCTTAAGTGGGTATTTCATATCCTATGATTTTTAAAACAGTATTTAATTAATATTAATGTCATTTAGTAAGATACATCTTATTTTATTGGTTTAATTTTTTTTGAAGGAGATCTGTTTATTAAGAGAGGCATCACATTTAACCCTGTACAGACACAGGAGCTAGGAGGACAGAGACTAACTAGTCTTTTGAAGGGCTGGACTTCTTTCTTAACTCTTATACAGTTGGAAATTATCTTTCTCAGGAGATATCAGTTTCCCATTGTCTTACTCCACTGATTTCAACAAAAAGTAAACTTGAACGTGCTTAGGAAATTCACAAAGTGCTATCTGTCAACATGACTTTTGACATGTCATTTCTCACTGTCTCCTCTCAGTCGTGAAGTACACGTACCTCACAAGGGAGCACTGAAATACCAGGAACACTTTGCTCAAAGGGTTCCAGTCACCTGCTCTGTGGCTCTCGGTCCACTGCATCCACCCCGGTTCCTAGGACCAGGTGCACATGATGGTTTGAATACAGAAAATACGCCAGCCCGGGGCTTAGGAGTCATTTCCCACGGAAGACAGTACAGGCCTTCTGAAGGCTGGGCTCATGGGCTTGTAGATTCGCTTTCAGGTGTGCCAGTTGTCCTGGCAGCTCCTGTACACTTCAATCAAGCAGTTCAGCTGGGGCGTGGAACTCTGGAAGACAGGTACTACTTGGGATATGCCATTTGGTTCCAGGGGACCGTTCAGTAAAATGCAGAGGCAGGCAGTCATCTTCTGCACGTAAATAGCCTCATTAGTGATAACATTCTTCCCCTTGCCCACCTCAATGAAGGTGGTGCTTTCTTTGCCAGAGGCATAGGATGACGTCATCTGGGTGCCAACGGAATCAGTGATTACCAGAATCTCCGGATCAAGCTTCACAGAATGGAGGTAACCACACAGGCCTGTGAGGGTGATGGCTATGGCAGCGAAGAGAATCATGCTGTTCTCGCAGAGGGCGAAGAGCCACCAGCCACACGGAGCAGGTGACATTGGTGAGCGAGCGCCGTGAGAGCTGAGGATAGCTGAGGCAGCACTGCGGCAGGACGGGAAGTAAGAGATGTCCCAGAAGCTCCGCTCTTCCTCTATGGCGGGACTGCATGCACCCTGGTCCACTGCTCTGGCCGCCACCACAGCCACCAGCCCGGGTCCTTACTGGCTTAATTTTTTTTAATTTAATTTTTTTTATTGTTTAAAGTATTACATATAATAGTACATATATCTCCCTTCCCCCTACTCCCCCATTTGACCTTCCCCCAGCCTCCCCTACCCGCTGTTTTACTGGTTTAATTTAATCCCTATATTCTACTTCCTAGTCCTCCTCCAAGGAAAGCAACCTAATGCATGCTTTGCACATGATTTTGTTCACAAGGCATTCTTCAACACTATGTACTACTATTTTGTAGGCATATACAGTATTGTTGTTTTATGCAAATTTTATTTTTATATACACAGGTATAATTAATCTTGCTTAATATTCTCACTCAGTGGTGTATTTATGTTTTTCTAGTCTGTAGCTGCCAAGTGCTAAGTGGCATCGCCATTATGAACATTCGCCACATTTTAACTATTCATTCTCCCAATACTGGGTCCGGATTTGACTCCTCCTATCTACCCATCATTAATAAAGTTGTAGTGAACTTCTTAGAACATGCATTTGAATGATCCTCGGTGAGAATGTCTTCAGTATACACTCCTAGGAGCATGATTACTATATCATGTGCTTTGCATATACTAACTGGTAGCAAACTGCTTTCTAGCATAGCTGTCATAGTTTACCTTTTCACAGCTGTGAGGGATCGTATCAAGGCCCCACATCTCCCCAAAAGCTGGCATGTCTCCGTATACTGAACTTTTCATTGATTCAAGAAATAATTAGTGAGTATATAGTATTCATCTGGCTCTGTTCTAGGCACTAAAACTACAAAGGAGATATAAAAAGTATAGCAGGGGACCTGATCTAATTTTGGAATTGATGGTCAGTGGACATTCTCCAAGAAGAGAAAGAAATACTGGACCTGAGATCTAAAGTATAAGTGGAAGAGAATGAAGAAGCCAGTATAGGGTTAGTGGGAGTATAAGGAAGACAAGATAAGTAATCCAAATGGAGGAAAGGGTATGTGCCAAGAAGGTCTGATGTGCACGTGAATATGGCTCTTTGGAGAAAATCTGAACCACATTGAGATGCTATTGAATACTCACTAAAAGGCTTAATTATAAAGACCAATTATACAAAGTGTAGGTGAAGATATGAAGCAACTGGAACTGTCATTCATTGCTGATAGGAATGAAATAGCTCTTTTGGAAAGCACTTGGAAGTTTCTTACAAAGTAAAACATATGGCTCCCTTGCAGCTCAGCAATCCTACCTCTAGATATGTATCAGAGAAACTGAGTGCTTCTGTTCACAAAATAAAAATGTGCACAAAATTTCAGAGATAGGTTCTTCAAAAAATTAAAAATGTCATTACCATGTGATTCAGCAATTCCACTTCTGGGTATATATCCAGAAGAAATGAAAACAGGATCTTGAAGAGATACTTGCACGCTCATTCATTGAAGTATTCAGCCATATGAAAGATGGAAGTCTTGACATATGCTACAACATGGATGAACCTTGAGGACATTATGCTAAGTAAAGTAAGCCAAGTCACAAAAAGGCAAATATGGAATGATTCCACTTATATGAGGTATCTAAAGCAGTCATATGCTTAGAAACAGAAAGCAGAATGATGGGTGCCAGGAGCTAGGATGAGGGGGAGAAGGGAAGCTATTGCTAAATAGGCTTAGAGTTCTGTTTTACAAGGTGAAAACATTGCACAACAATGGACACATATTTAATGGTAGTTATTGTACACTCAATATGGTTCAGATGGTAAATGTTATGTGCTTTTTACCACAATAAAGAAAAATCAGCTTAGTGGATAGAGCACTGGCCTGTGGACTGAAGGGTCCCGGGTTCAATTCTAGTCAAGGGCACATGCCTGGGTTTTGGGCTCAATCCCCAGTGGAGGCAGCAAATCAATGATTCTCTCTCATCATTGATGTTTCTGTCTCTCTCTTCCTCTCCATTATTCTCTGAAATCAATAAAACTATATTAAAAAAGAAAAAGAAAAATCGTAGCATCTTTATTTATGATAGCCCCCAATGGCAGATGACTTGAATCTTTCCAAACAAGATGAACAGATGGCCAACCGTTACATGAAAGGTACTCAACATCACTCATCATCAGGGAAATGCAAATCAAAACCACAATGAGATATCACCTCATACTTGTTAGAATGGCTATTATAAAAACAATAAGAAATGACATGTATTGGCTAGGATGAGCAGAAAAGGGAATCCTGTGCACTGCTGGTAGCAATGTAAATTTTTGCAATGACTCTGAAAAACACGGTGGAGGTTCCTCAAAACATTAAAAATAGAACTGCCCTATGATCCAGAAATTCCACTTCTGGGTATTTACCTGAAGGAAATGAAAACACTAATTCAAAAAGGTATCTGTACCCCCATGTTCATGGTGGCATTATTTACAATAACTAAGCCATGGAAGTAACCAAAGTGTTGATCATAGTTAAATGCATAAAGAAAATTAGACACACACACACACACACACACACACACACACACACACACACAAAATGAAATATTATTCAGCCTTAAAAAAGAAGGAAATCTTGCCATTTGCACTAACATGGATGGACCCTGAGGGCCTTCTGTTAAGTGAAGTAAGTCAGACAAAGAAAGACAAGTACTGTAGATCTCACATAGGGAAGCTAAAAAAAAAAATCCCTAAACTTAGAGAGACAGTAAAAAGATTGTTAGTTGCCAGAGACAGGGCAAAATGGATAAAGGTGGTCAAAAGGTACAAAATTCCAGTTATAATTAAATATAAGTCCTGAAAAATCTGTGTACAGCATGGTGACTACACAGTTAATAATAATGTGTTGTATATTTGAAAGTTGCTATGAGAGTAAATCTTTAAAAAATTCTCATCAAAAGAAAATAATTTGTAGCTACATGTGATGATGTTAACTAGATTTATTGTGGTGTTTATTTACCAATATTCACAAATGCCAAATCACCATGATGTGCACCTGAAAGTAATATAATGTTACATGTCAATTTTATCCCAATTTTAAAAAGCATAAATAAAATTAATAACTCTAAATGGGAAACAAGTCAAACACTCATCCACACATGCATGAATAAAGAAATTAGAGCTTATTTATACATTGAAATCATGCATTAGAATAAAAATGAACAAACTGCTGACTGAATGGATTCAAATGAATTATGCTTAGTAGAGTGAAAGCCAGATAAAAAGCAATATACATTACAATTTTTTTAGATTAAATTTAAGAAGTAGCAAAAACTAATCTATAGTGGTAAAACTAGAAAAAAAAGGTTACTTCTGGTGGGAGTAGCATTGACTAGTAAGATGCACAAATTAACTTTCTTGGTGATGAAAATGTTCTTGATCTGTTCTGGGTGGTGTGTATGTGACTATAAAATAAGTACAAATATTTTTATTTGTGCATCTTAGGTTTATCAGGTATATCTTAGCTTAAGAAAATGAAACAAGGTTATGCTGGAAAGCAGATCACTAAACAAAGAGGAAAGATGTCAGAGATAAGGCACAAAATGAAGGTTAGCATCTGATCATGCCAGGCTTATGGATCATGTTAAAGATGCCAATCTTAATGCTAATGGATGGAAAGGCATTTAAAGTGGAGGCATGGCAAGATTTGCTCTCTAGTTTTTTTGACTCGTATGCATGAGCTCTCTGATTGCCGTGTAGAAAATAGATTAGAAAAGAGGCAAAATGTATATGGGAATTAGTAAGGCAACTACTGAGAATCTGGATGAAAGATGAAGGTACTTTGGATTGTGTTGGCAGTAGATGTTAAAAAAAATAGCAACACAATAGTCTCTCTCAGCTGCCCTCCTTCTTATTTACTAGGTAAAATCCTACATTTTCTTTCACCCTGGCTCATTTGTCCTAATCCTATGATTTGGTCTCTAGTTCTTGGCTAATGTTTGGTCTTTTTTCATTCTGCAGCTCACTCTATTAAAATGACTTGTCACTTGTAGTTGATTGTTCATGTCTGATCCTATGGTAGGAAAAATAACAGCTCCCAAAGATATCTATAACCTAATCCTGGAAGCTATGAATGTTTGCTTTGCAAGACAAAACTAACTTTGTAAATGTGCTTAAGGTTAAGGACCTTGAGATGGAGAATTATTCTAAACTATAGGTCTGGTGCATGAAATTCATGCAGGAGAGTGGTGGTTCTCTCAGCCAGGCCTGCACCCTCTCCAATCTGGGACACCTTGAGGGATGTCCGACTGCCAGTTTAGGCCTGATCCCCAAAACTGGCAGTCAGACATCCTTATTGCAATCCAGGACCGATGGCTCCTAACTGATCACCTGCCTGCCTGATTACCCCTAACCACTCTGCCTGCCTGCCTGATGCCACATAACTGTGCTCCCCTGCCAGCCTGATTGCCCTTAACCGCTCTCCCCTGCAGGCCTGATTACCCCTAACTGCTCTGCTTGCCTGGTTGATTGCCCCTAACTGCCTCTGCTTCGGCCCCTGCTACCATGGTTTTGTCCAGAAGGATATCTGGAAGACGTCCGATCTATCTGGTCTAATTAGCATATTACCCTTTTATTAGTATAGATTATCCTGGTATGTCTAATGTAATCATATGAGTCTTTAAAAGTAGAGAATCCTCCCATTTGTTTTTTTTTTTTTTTAAGCCAACTTTCCTGGCTTTTTTCCTTCAGTTTGAGAGAGATGTGATGACTGCCAAAAGGTCAGAGGGATATAAAGTTGTTGGCTTTCAAGATAGAGGAAGGTGCTCCTGAGCCAAGGAATGCAGGCAGCCTCTAGACACGAGAAAAGTCAAAGAAACAGATCCTTCCCAGCTTTCAGAAAGGAACTGGACCAGTCCAGGAGATCTGTGTCAGCTTTCTGACCTTTTGCCACTTTAAGTCACTGAGTTTGTAATAACGTTTTAAAGATAGCAATTGAAAACGAATACAATCCCCAAATAAGTAAATGGTTTGAGGACTGCAAGGAAGCTTTGTAACCCTGGCTCCCAACATTTGTCTCGCATATATTAAAAAATCAGGAAGTGTTTAAAGAATGCACAAACCAGATTTTCTTCCTCCACATTCTGTAAGTTGGAGGATAATCCTGTGATCAGCCAGCATCCCTTTTGTATTTTCCTTCCCCCGATAAAGACAATTCCTTTTTTCATTCCAAGAAATACTTGACCATCCCCTCCTTCCTTTGTTGTGTTTCCCTAGTCAACCCACGTTTATGATGCAAGTACTATGGATTCTGTTTAGTCAACATATTTGAAAATGCACATTGTCAATTAGTACTATGAAAGAAAATAAAGGTAAAATGCACATTTTCTCTCACAAAATTCATAAACTCATAAAATTATAAAAATGCTGATTCTCTCAGAAAACATAAGAAACAGGGAAAACAGAGCTTAGGTATCATCATAAAACATTATGTTATCAATGTTATATTTAATAATGTTTTGTCTTCTATCTTGGATTTATTCATTCAATAAGTATTTGTGTATTACCTAAAATGTATCTGGCACTGTGGAAGTTCTTAAATCAGCTACCTACAGAATAGTTAACTGAAACAACCTACTGCTTAGTGATTATTTGTCAAAATCTTGTTTTTCATGACTTAACCTATTGATTTAACTTATGAACACTTAAACATATAGATGCCCAGGTATAGTCGCTATATCCTAGTATTATAGACCATTATGATGAATGATGTATTAAAGGAGGGAAAATATAGAGCAAAGTGAAGAATAAAAAATATGATAGGAAACAATAATAAAACCAACCTTTACTGAGTTTTTACTATGTGTTGGGTGTTATGTTAAATTCTTAAGAGGTATTTGTGCCATTTCATCTTCAAAACCCTATGAAATTTCCCTTCATTTTGAAGGCAAAGAAAATAAAGCCCAGAGAGATAAGTTACTTGCCCCTGACCAAACAATTATTAAGTTGGAGATTATTATTATCTAGGCCAGCTGATTGTAGAGTCACACTCTGTCCTTCCTCTGTAATTGTAAGATGATAGCTGTGAAAATACTAAGTCAGACTTCACACATGTTGCAAGACTGCCTGTTCAGCACTGAAAACAGAGATTAAACAGATGGTCCCAGGAAGAGGTGGAAAAAGATAATAAGGGACAGGCTATTCTTCCTTTTCCCAGGAATTTCCAATTCTCAGTCCACCTTTCAACTAAGGATTTGTTGACATTGGATTAAAATTAAGAATAAAATTTATATTGGTATGTTTGTGTAGTTAGATAAACAAGTACTCAAAATAATGGTATCATAGAGAAAAGTCAGGAACTTGCATACTTCATGCAATATTTTAGTGTCTAAAGCCTTGGAGACACACTCCTAAAGGATGGAAAACAAAGTTGATTTTCTAAATATATTAGACAAGAATGTCTAATTTTTAATAGTGGTCTGTATTTCTATATAAACCTTCAGATACAGGAAAATAGGGTTATCAATGTACTTGGCACTACCGATAGGCTATTCAAAGCTAAAGCAGATGATACATGGGATTTTCTAGTGTATTGTTACACTTGTTTTTCATACTCATGGATAAGATAGTTACTTAAGATACAAAATGGCCTGTCATATATTTTTCATGCTTTGATATTATACTAGGGGCCTGATGCATGAATGAAGATTCATGCAAGAATGGGCCTTCATTCCCCTGGCTGCTGGCACTGCCTTCACTCTGGCTGGAGCAGCCTTTCCACTCTGGCCCAGAGCCGCCTTTTTGCCTTTGCACGATGCCCAGAGGCCCAGAGTGGCTGGGGTGGTACAGAATGCCTGCATCGTCGTAATGATGACTCAAGCGTTGCACCCTGTCCCCTCTGCTCAGTGCCTGCATGTGCAAATCAACCCACTATCTTTGTTGGGTTAATTTGCATGCTCATTCCTGTTTGGCTGGTGGACATTGTGAAGGTATGGTCAATTGGCATGCTACCCTTTTATTAGGTAGATAATGATTTGAAACCATCTCAATCATAAAAGAAGTTATCTGAATTTGAAGATGAAATGATTAAATAAACAACCAAATCAGACTGTATTAAGGAAACATAACGTGATCCATGCTATAATCAATAGGTCAAACTCACATTTGATAAACCTAACTTTCAGTTGTGTTTCCAAAAACTCAATAGTTGAACATCCTGAAGTCTTACTTGAGAGAGCAACCTTTTTCTTTATTTTCAGCAGATTCTGAACAGGTATCCAAAAATAAATCTGAATACTGCTTTGACCTTTTCAAAGCAGAAGCATTTGAAACACATATCTGACCAATGCAAATTATAATTTTTTAAAAGATACTGCCTCTTAGCCAACAAAAATACCACTGAGATCACAACTCTCTTTTAAAAACAATATGCTGTATACAACCAGACCCATTTAATATTCTTTGAACATATAATTTGGTCTACTTAATTTTTTTTCATATTTTGTTTTTGTTTTGCTTTTGCTGATCCCACCAATCATTTTTCCCACTCAAGTCCTTTGCCATCTGAAAATTAGGTTTTAAAAACTGTATTTCAATTAATCATTCCCAAAATGAATCCCCAAATATCAACATTTTCTAATAATGTATTCTTCATGGTCCACTAATGAGTTATAGAAATGAAATGACTGTTTTGCTCTGTGTTGTCATCTCCACCCCCATCCCCCATCCCCCAACCAAGAAAAATGAACAAAAAATACTTACAATGGTTCTTAGCCAGGAGCATTTTATCCCTTATTCACTAGTGGTAAATGAGTCAGATATGAGTTGGCCAGGAAAAGAGCTGCTTTACCCAAAATCTTAGTATAAAATGAGTCATCTCACTCCAAACACCAATATATCCTCCAAAATAACTGGCAAGAATATCCTATAAAAAGAATCTTGCCTTCACCCTTTTCCATCCATTTAACTCTCTGATTTTTCTAATTTTTCAATTTCCTGTATACTTAGAACATTGCATTCATAACAAAGGCCCAATAATATATTCACCTTTCTGTTTCATTCTGAAAGTCATCTTTCCTATATTGAGTAGGGGGACAATTCAGATAGTATTCCCCTGAAAAGGAATAAATGCTCAGTGGCTTTCATTGTTTCTCTCTGACTCTGATGAAATCCATGCATGGTTCACTAGCAATGCAAAAGCAGTTTTAGAATATTTTTTTTCCTCTGCTGAAACAGTGAGTTCAAAGCCATAGAAAATAGTTCAAGCAAAACCATTTTCCTTCCCACAAGAGAAATCAATCGAAATTGATAATCTGTCTAAAACTGATAAACAAATAAGAGTTGGGGCAGCAAATGTCAGTTCTGTTTCCCTGTATGTCAAAACATTCCCATTCCCATTCCCATTCTCTCTCTGCCATGAGATGGAGCTAAAAAATCACTGTGAACTGAAGCCAGGGCTGAGTCCCTCTGGATTAGAAGAAGTCAGGCACCCTGTTTACCTGGGTAAACAAGCACACGTACAGAGCTAAATCCTGCCAAAGTGCTCAGATTTTTCATTACATAGGGCTCATAACAGGACTGATTATTGTTTCTTAAAAATTAATTTTATTTACTTATTTAATCCTCACCTCATGATATGTTTTTATTGATGAGAGAGAGAGAAAAAGAGAGAGAGAAACATGGATGTGAGAGAGAAACATGGATTGGTTGCCTCCCATATGTGCCCTATCTAGGGATTGAACCCAAAACCTAAGTATGTGTCCAGACCTGGAACTGAACCTGCAAATTTTTGGTGTATGGATGATGCTCCAATCAATTGAGCTACCCAACCTGGGCATTGTTATTCTTAATTATTCTAAACGCTGCAATTTAATGGGCAAAATTACTTATAATTCATTCCACTCAGGCTGGAATTTAGTTTCATTTCTCTATATTAAGTGAATTCTCAAGCATTGCTATTCTCTTTTTATTATCCAACACTAACAGATGCTAGTTCCTTCAGTTTTATAGCCCTCAAATGACAGACACTAACTGGATTTGGCCTTGGGAATAATTGCAATGCCTTTGGATTATGAACTTGGTTCAGTTCTTAGCTGGGAACGGCAGGGGGTTAGTTCATATTATCAAAGACATAAAATAAGTTTTCCCTTATGTTGCAGATGCCCATATGATGATGCCTTTTCATACAGTATTGTGCGACTTTTCTTTCCCTGCTGGTATTTAAGTGGTTATGGGAAGAAAAAATAAAAGTGAAATCCCCTATTCAGTGTATCTCCTGATCTTGACCAAAACAAGATGTTAAATCCATTAAACTCTGAATGCTCAGTAAAATAAAGAAAGCTGAAACTGTTCAAATTTGTGCATTCTTGGGAAAATTGCCAATGTATGTACTAGTAGCAGGATAGGTGTAATTAATGGTGATGTTATTTACAGAGGGAGTCCGATTTCATTCTCTTGAGCAATTTTCAAGTGCAAACTGTTCAAACTGAGGAACTGGGGATTTGAAGTCAGCTGTAGAAAGCACCAATATTCATTGATGGACATTTGTGGTATCTTTGATCATAGTAGACTCAAAAAAAATCTGCCTACAGCATTGTCTATAGGATAATGCGATGAACACCAAAATGCACACACCAATAACATTTCTTAAAAGGAAAATTAGCAAATGCTATCTTACTAGTATGTCAACCTAACCCCCCCCCAAAGCTCTATTCATTCATATAAAAACTAACTGAAATCAATCCCTTCTTATCATACTGTGAAATAAAATCAGACCCAAGACCATACTTTTCCTTTATGTTTCTTTCTCCTTTGGAGGTAACTTCCATCTTTATCTAATTGTTGAACCTCAACAACAGTCATATAAGAGCTTATATGTATATAGACGATCCAACTGACTAACAATACCTCCAAGCTTCTACTCTCTTTTTCTGTTGGTTATATCAGTGATTTCAAAAGGATGAGAGAACAAAAAGCACATCTGGAAAAACATAGATAACTAGGGATAGAAGTTAAGCTCATAGGCAGCTCTTTCCATAATAATCTGCACAAAATTATCCAACAAGAAGTGATTTTTCTCACCATCTATCTCATCCCTGCTATTTCGCTGTGAACTGCAACCACATGCTCCAGCTCACTGTTTCCCAGGAAAAAGGAAACAAATTGAATGAATTCTTGACAGCAGACAGCATGTGCTGGGGCATCTGTGGCTTTGGAGAAGACAGGAGGTGGAAGGGGAGGAGACAGGTGAGGGGAAGTCTGGAGAGGGGTTCAGGAACGTGAATGGTGAGCCTGGAGGTTACTGACCTTAATGATTGCCCCATGCTGGATCCCTACCTGCTGTCTTCTTGAGCGAAGGGCTGTTCCACATCCACCGTCAGGGAGGCCAGGGCAGAAACGGTGTCTGTCTCCTCTTGCAACTGAGCCCCAGCCAGAGCACAGCCCCTTGGCACAGCTGCCGTTCTTACTGACTTCCAGTACTTGCCTAGGAAAACACACACACATGTATCACACTTTATTGGGATTTTAGCTAGAGCAGTATTAATCAGAATACTCATCGAGGTCCAACTCAGAGTAGCTGTTAAGTTAAAATTCACCATGCTATATACATGGTTGTAATTTGGTTTCTTAACCGTTATGACTTAAGTCTTTGACTCAATCTAAGAATGCCAAATTGTTAAGTGCTCATATGCCCAACTTGGAGTCCCTGCCTTGCTCAGAAGGTAATAAATGAGGAATAATCCAGGCCTAATGAACTCACTCTCAGATTGACAGCTGTCTCTGCAACTAACGAAGCAAATTCTGGGCACTGTGCCCCCCTGGGAAGCCTTCAAGAGACCAGGAGGTAGAAGTCTCGGGGAGAAACTGAATGAAATAGTAATGTTGAAAATTGCTACTTGAGCCATTAACTTTTTTTTAATGAGGTTGGAATATTAAAGAAAAAGAAAAGCCCAGAAATGCCAGCATGAATCGAATGGCAACTTTGCCAGAACAATCAGGTTTGTTAGTCCTGGATGTTCTTTCTTTCTTAACCCCAGGGTGTGTACTAGAACAATAATTGATTTAAAACTTTAATATATGCACTGGCTGACATTGGAACCCTTCCATATGTCACAGGGATACAGGGATGGTTCTTTTTTTTGAGGCAGGGAAGGAGAATGAGAGGAAAATAGGAGGTCATTTCATGAGAACATGCCAGTGGGATACATATGAAAGAGCAGAGTTAATGACCTTCTTGCAGCCCCTGAGCTATTTTGGGGGAAGTGTTTTGTCACCCCAAATCAAAGTAGGAGAATTGCCCTGGGTGCTAACATGACTTACCAGGTTAGAACTACTTCTGCAGCCTGACCAAATAGGCAGAAAGTTGGCATATATTGTTTCCTTAGTTTCAAAACACACACACACACACACACACACACACACACACACACACACACGCACAGAGAGAGAGAGAGAGAGAGAGAGAAAGAGAGAGAGAGAGAGAGAGAGAGAGAGAGAGAGAGAGAGAGAGAGAGAGAGAGAGAGAGAGAAACAAAACAAAACAAGTTCCACCAGGAAAGAAAGGCAAATGGATGAACACTGGATTGGAAAACACTGGATTGGAAAGAAAGATAACTGGGTTCTGGACCCAGCACCACCTCATGGTGAAAATGCTCTCTGGCACTTTATATTGGCTTCTCAGAGCAAGAGGATGGCCTCAAACCCCTCCCAGCTCTTACTAACATTTCATTATTGAACTTTCCTCATCTTCCTGCTCACAGAGAAATGAATGTCCTGTCAGGGAAGGAGACCCAGTCTCCCAGCTTCTCACATAGTTGTCTACTGCTACGATCACCTGGTCTGACCAAAATCTGAGACTCATAAAGCTTTTAATTTGGATCACATCACAGCAGTTTTAACTACGAATGAACTCACAAAGTATTTTTTGAAAGCTAAGGTTGTGCCACATGTTTAGAACACAGTGATGCTTCCTTGGCATCAAGCAACTCACGGTCAAGTTGAAATGGTGCTTTTAGTAAACAACCAATGACAACTTTGTGTAAAAAGGACCCATGTGTTCCGGAGAGTAAATAAGTCGAACATATACTTATGATGACGGGAAGGTGAGAGAAGACTTGCCAGAAAAAATAACACTTGACTGAGTATTTGAGAGACCATCAGAATTTAGTCAAGCTGAAAGAGACGGAGGTGGTGATGATGAGGTATCCTTGGAAAATAAAACACTGTATACAAATAAGCATAAACTTGAGTTTCTGTAGATTATTGGGGTACAAAGTCCACTGCCAGGCATAACTGGAACATAGAAAAAGTCTGGATGTGATGAAGGATACTGCTGGGTAATTAACACACAATCTTGAATAACATGCCAATAATTTTGGACTTCACCTTGTAGGTGTGAGGGCCATCTTAAGCAGAAGATGTAGGAAATCAAATTTAAGTTTGTAACAGAACCTTCTGGAGAGATGATGGATGATAGATTAGAAGGTGAGGAGAGTGGTGGCAGGAAACCAATTTCATATCTTGGCAAAAGTCCAGAGGGAAATGATTTCTAAACGAAAAGGAAATGACATAATAGAAATGAGGAGGGACTAAAGAGAGGTTTAGGAGGTAGGCAATGAAAATGTACCTTGGCTTATTCTTCAGTCTCTACCCCCCCCCCCCCCACCTCTCTCAACTATGAAAGATGACCCTGAATTTACAGTTCCATGACAAGATCCTAACTTCTCTAGGTCACTGTGTGTTATAACTTTGCCTGGGTTGGAAATGGTGTGTTCTGTCTATAAGTGCATTCAGTTGTACCGAGTTTCAAAAAGTATTGTTATTAAACACTATTTTAGCTCATGAAGCTGGTGATGCTGAATGACATGCTTTCCCTTTTCACTGGAATGACTAACATGGGCCCCTGACAAACAGGGAGCTGGTGTTTTATGGGTTAAATTATGTCATAAACATTACAGGAAAGAGAAACTGCTACGACTGAGCTCTGATTATGTGCCAAGGGCTGTGCTAGGTGTTTTCATATTTAGAATTTCATTTAATCCTCATGACTGGGTAGGCAATGTTGGATAATTTTTTTTCTAAGGTTACATGGCTAGCAAGCAGAGGAGCTGAAACCCTCAATTAGGACTGCCTGACTCCAAAATGTCTCTTTCTCTGTATTCTGTGGTTGTCCATTATTTTGTCCTCTTCTACCCTCCTCCTCCTACATATAAAAATAGGGAGATGGACTCAGTATATGAAATTTCAACTTAAAATTTTTACACATTGCAAATTAATTATATATAATCTTTATAAAGATAAATTACAGTTATCCTTTCCTTAGATATGACTCAATCAATCTATCCTTTATTGGCTTAATGGCATGGGTTTCTTGCACCAAATGAGAGAACCATGTGGAGACTAATCTTTTTGCTGTTTCTTTCTCATAACCTAATACTATTGTAAGCATGTGATTACCAGATATAAGGCATTGACAAAGCTCATATAAAACTGGAGATAAGTGCTTGCTAATTAAAGAGTATTAATAAGAAGTCTGTCAAAGATAGAGCCCTGAAGTAAAAGTCATGGTTTTCAGATTGGAGAGTCCTCCTGAGTCCCAGAGAAAATGTTTCGATCACTCTGGGAAACATTTTTTACAATTATAAAATGACTAGAGGCCCAGTGCACGAGATTTGTGCATGGGGTGTGTGTCCCTCAGCCCAGCCTTCACCCTCTCCAATCTGGGACCCATCTAGGGATGTCCAACTCCCTATGTAGGTCTGATCCTACTGCCTGTTTGAGGGAGTCAGACATCTTTCTCACAATCCAGGACTGCTGGCTCTCAACTGCTCGCCTTCCTTCCTTCCTAATTGCCTCTAACTGCTTCTGCCTGCCAGCCTGATCATCCCCTACCCACTCCCCTGCCTGCCTGATTGATGCCTAACTGCTCCCCTGCAAGCCTGATTGCCTCTAACTGCCCTCCTCTGAAGGCCTGGTCACCCCTAACTGCCCTCCCTATAGGCCTGGTCCCTCCAACTGCTCTCCCCTGCAGCCTTGGATCCCCCCAACTGCCCTTCCCTGCAGGCTTCTTCTTAACTTCTCTCCTCTGCCAACCCCTAACTGCCTTCCCCTGCAGGCTTGATTGCCCCCAACTGCCTTCCCCTGAAGGCCTGATCCCTCCCACCTGCCCTCCCCTGCTGGCCATCTTGTGGCAGCCATTTTGTGTCCATATGGGGGCAGCCATCTTTGACCAAATGGAGGCAGCCATCTTATGTGTTGGAGTGACAGTCAATTTGCATATTACTCATTTATTAGATTGGATAGGCTGGGTGATGACAATGAAAGGTCTCTTTCTGCTCTAATTCTCAACAACTGTGATTTTTTTGATCTCACATTATGAATCACTTTTGGATATTATAATAAATTTATTACAGCAGAAAATATTACTTTTCTGTTGGCTTATGAGCCCTTGAAGAGGTCAGCAAATATTTTTAGATAACTTGGCACATATAGAATAACCATTGGCTTTAATTTGCAAGTACTATACTTTTTCTTCAAGAAGAGATCTCTTGGTTTTAAGACAAAACAAACATCTTTATCCCAAAATACAATCAGGACAGAAATTATGAACCATTAAAAACAATCTTGCAGCAGAATGACTGACATGATCTTTATGTATGTGAATAGTACAACAACTTTTAAATGGCCAAGACCTTTTTGAATAAAATATAATGTGTATAAAATATCCTGCTAAGTTAAGAATAAATATTAGAAGTTTGGCTCTTATCCAGATGTATATGAGGTTCTTGACTCAGAAATAACCCTAAACTTTAAATTCAATATGGCCTCTGGCGAAGCCTATAAAAACAAAGGAAATATTCTGCATTAATAATGCATTTATAAACCACTATCTCTATCTGTAAAGGAGAATAATTAAAGTATGCATAGCACCGGTTGAAATATGCAGCCAATTCAAACCCCACAATTTATGGGTTATATTTTCAAACAATGGGTATAATTTTTTTTTCAGGCATGTGTGCAATAAAATCATATAAGTTGACATGGGAATCATATGCCTATTAGCACATAAGAGAAATGAACCAAGGATTATTAATAGAGTTTTCAGGAGCTGCTTATTCCTAAAGTAAAATACTAGTAGCCAGCCACCACTGGGTTGCTCTCCTAAGGTAATAAATTTGGTAAAAGAGTTTTCCATTAAAACCAGACAGGCACACTCCCTCTTTGGTCATATCCTCTATCTTTATTCATTTTCCCTACTGTGTAATCTCCCCACTTTTTAAAAAAATATATTTTATTGATTTTGTACAGAGAGGAAGGGAGAGAGATAGAGAGCTAGAAACATCAATGAGAGAGAGTCATCGAACAGCTGCCTCTTGCACACCCCCTACTGGGGATATACCCGCAACCAAGGTATGTGCTCTTGACCAGAATCGAACCCGGGTCCCTTCAGTCCCCAAGCTGATGCTCTAACCATTGAGCCAAACCGGTCTAGGCAATCTCCCCACTTTTCACCACTTTTTTTTTCTTTTGGATGATCAGTCTTCATTATTCTGCTTTTGTGTTTTGTCTGGTGAAAGGTAAACCAAAGAATGAATCTAAAATAAAGGTAAATGGACAGATACATGCAAAAGAATGAAACTAGATCACCAACTTACACCATACACAAAAATAAACTCAAAATGGATACAGGACTTAAACATAAGACGGGAAACCATAAAAATACTAGAGGCATCCACAGGCAGCAAAATCTCAGATATATGCCAAAAGAACTTCTTCACTGATACTGCCCCTAGGGCAATGAAAGCTAAACAGAAAATAAACAAATGGGACTACATCAAAATAAAAATCTTTTTTACAGCAAAAGAAACCATCAACAAAACAATAAGAAAGCCCACTGTATGGGAGAACATATTTGTGAACGTTATCACTGATAAAGGTTTAATCTCCAACATCTACAGACAGCTTATACAACTAAATAAAAGGAAAATGAATGATCCAATTAAAAAATGGGCAATGGATCTAAATAGAATATTTTCAAAAGAAGACAGAAGGAAGGCCAAAAGGCACATGAAAACATGCTCAGAGTCACTAATTATCTGAGAGATGCAAATCAAAACAACAATGAGGTACCATCTCACACCCGTCAGAATAGCCAACATCAACAAATCAACAAACAAGTGTTGGCGAGGTTGTGGAGAAAAAGGAACCCTCATGCACTGCTAGTGGGAATGCAGACTGGTGCAACCACTGTGGAGGACAGTATGGAGTTTCCTCAAAAAACTGAAAATGGAACTCCCATTTGACCCAGTAATCCCACTCCTAGGAATATATCCCAAGAAACTAGAAACACCAATCAGAAAGTATATATGCACCCCTATGTTCATAGCAGCACAATCTACAATAGCTAGAATTTGGAAACAGCCTAGGTGCCCGTCAGCAGATGATTGGATCCAAAAACCATGGTACATCTACACAATGGAATACTATGCTGCCATAAAAAAGAAGGAATTCTCATCATTTGCAGCAACCTGAATAGAATTAGAGAACATCATGCTGAGTGAAATAAGCCAGTCAATGAAAGAGAAATACCACATGACCTCACTCATTTATGGATATTAAAGAACATTATAAACTGATGAACCAAAAGACAGATATAAAGACAGTAAAGCAATAAACAGACTGTCAAATTACAGCGGGGAGGGTAGGGAGATCTGGGGGAGATAAGAGATCAACCGAAGGACTTGTATACATGTATATAAGTATAACCAATGGACAAAAAACTCTGGGGAGGGAGGGTATGTATGGGAAGAGGGGGGCAATGTTAAAATATGTACAGATAATAATTTAATAAAATAAAATAAAATAAAATAAAATAAAATAAAATAAAATAAAATAAAGGTAAAAAACTAGAAAATGGAACGCAGAAAATCTAGCAAGGTGGGGGCTGTAAATGGAGTGTCATGGAGTCAGAGACGAGCCATGAGAGGAAGCCTTACAGGTGCCATACAGTCAGACTTTAGTATAAACCATGTTGTTCTTGGTAATGAACAATTTGAAAACAGCATGGGTGGGCATGGAGAGCACTATGCTAAGCAAAAAAAAAAAAAAAAAAAAGCCAATCTAAGAAAGATAAATATCACATGATCTCACTCATTTGTGGAATATAACAAATGACAAAAATTGATGAACAAAAATAGATCCAGAGACAGAGAAGCATCCAACAAACTGTTAAACTTCAGAGGGAAGGCAGGGAAGGGTGGTGGTTGGGGGGTAAGTGATCAACCAGAGGATGTGTATACATGCATATAAGCACCAGTGGTCACAGACACTAGGCAGGTGAAGGCATGAGCTGAGGGGTGGCAGTGTCTGGGGAGAGGTCAATGGGGGAAAAAGGAGACATATGTAATACTACATGTAATACTTTAAACAATAATGAATTTAAGAAATAGGAAGTTGCTGACATATGTGTTAGAAATAACACATCTACCAAAAGTTTCCCCTTTGACACTGATATTTTTGCTTCATTTCATGACTATTTCTTATCAGCTTCATTGAGGTATAGTTTACAGTCAGTAAAACTTACCAATTTTAAGGGCAGGTTATGATGCATGTTGACAAATATGTGCAGAGTCATAACCACTTCAACAGTCAAAATATAATATTTCCTTCACCACAAAGAGTTCCTTTTGGCCTTTGGAGTCAACTTCTTACTTTCCTTCTTGGCTCCTAATAATAAGTGAAATTCTGCCACTGTACTTTTGCCTTTTCTAGAATTTCATATAAATGGAACCCCAGTCTTTAATATCTGGTTTCTTTCACTTAACATAATACTTTTGAGATTCAAAACATTTCTTATCTTTATTTTATCATCTCTATCTTTTGCCTGGTATGCAATATGATTTCCTTTCCCCTATGGCTTCTTTTAAGATTTCATTAGGAGGTTCCTCAGTATGATTTTATTCATGTTTATTCTGCTTTGAGTTTCATAGATCGGTGGATTTGTAGTTTTCTGTCAAATTTATAAAACCCTTTTCTATTATTTCTTCAAATATTCCCCCCACTACTACCTTTTCTGGGACTCTATAGGTATGTTATACTGATTGATGTTGTTCAATATATTGCTAATATACTACATATATAGTTTTTATTACTTCTTCAATGTCACTTTCTTTTTTTTATTTGATTTTTGTGGTTTTTGTCTTGTATGTATAATAAGCCATTAGTCTTTCCAGGGCACAAAATTTTATTTTAAATATTGCATTTTTCATTTCTAAAACTTGCATTTTCTTGGTTTTTATTTTTTTAATCTCTCTGCATTATGTGTGCACTTTCCACAGTAAAAGTAACTATTTAATATTCTTGTCTGCTAATTCCATCATACCTTCCTAGAATTTCTCGGTCAGTTTCTGCTCATTGACTTCTCTTGTAGTCTCAAGTCATATTTTCCCACTTCATGTCATGGGTGATAATTTTCATCTGGATTCTTGACATTGGCAATTGAAACATTGTTGGTTGTTGAATTTTGTAGTGTTCTTTGAAACTGTTGGACTTGTAAATTACTTGCAATTAGTATGGTCCTTTTGAGGCTTGTTTGTACTCTGTTAGAGTGGCATCAGAGCAGGCTGTGGCATAAGGCTGATTTATCCCTACAACTAAGATAAAACCATTGTGATGTCTCTACATGATATGATGCCTTGTGCATTATAAGGTCTTTCCACTCCGGCTAGCAAGAATACAAACTAGTTCTAATTCTGTGTAAATACTTTGAATTGTTTAATTTACTGTTTTCCATTGGTTAGTTCCTGGTGGTGTTTCACCTCAGGTTGTAGAGATAAGTAAGACAAAGGTTTAAGAAACACCTGTACAGAGACATGGAGCTCTTTCTAGCAACTTCATCTCAAATATTCTACCTCACAAATTCTAGTCATCTCAATCTCCCCAAATTCGGATCACTTTATTTTCAACTCAGAAAAAAAAAAAATTGGACTCTATTTGGATTCTCCTCTATGATGCAGCCTGGGAATTGCCTCTCATTAGTGAACTCTGGCAATTATAGGACTCGTTTTGTTTATTTCTCTTTCCTTGTTTGTTTCCCCCGAGGATCACAGGCCTTCACTGCCTGTTGCCCAGTGCCCCAAAACAAGGTTCCATTTATGTTTTTCTAATTTTCTTTTATTTCTGATCAAAGAATAACTCCTATAGAATGTAGTTAACTCCATCATATTTGGAGTCAGAGGTCCATTTATTGAATATTTTGATTATTTCTAACTAATTAGAAAAAATGTAATCAAAATCCAGAAAACTCATTTATAAAGTAGTTAAATATTACTACAGTTGATAATGGGCAGCAAAGAGAGAAATTTTATACTGCCATGTTGAGCTGTTTTATTTTCTTTGCCATTAATAACAGCTTTATTTGAAAAGCATTGTATTTCAGTTAACTGTATTTAACCCTAACTGTGCTTATGTAAAGGCATTTAAAGTTTTGAAAATAGCTTTAATTTTCATTAGGATAACAAGCGTGTTGCTTTTTAAAGGGAATTTAAAAATAAAATGTTATTAAATTTATAATTATTGAGTTACAAAATTTATTAATTTTGTGTAATCCATAGCTAAAACCAAATATATTTTTATTCTTTAATATTAAGCTGTGCTCCCCAAAGTTTAAATTTGCATATTAATACAAAGTCAAATGATTTCATTGTCAGTTTTAGATTTTCACTGTAATTTACAATGGTCTTCACAATAATACCCTATGTCTCATTTTTGGAAGGTTTATTTCCAAAGCTTCACTTTGATTCCATGAATGTTACAAAAACCATTAGAATTAACTGGTGTTTCTAATTGAAATATCTGAGAACACTACTATCATTTAAGCAGAAGACTCTTCTAGTAACAACTATTACCTCACTTTGGAGCCTGGGGAGAAAAAACAAACAGACTTGGAAGTAAAAATTTATTAAAAAATTTTGGTTTCATCATGTGGTGCTTAGGTGCACTTTCTGCAATTGCACTAGTTAAACTTTCTCCTTTGGACTTAGTTTCTATATTTGTTTTGAATAATAAATAAATTTTAAGGTACTATAGATACTGCCACTAATTCAGCAGCATGTATCTTCATTGTTTGTGTCACTCATATAACTATGTCCCCCTGATGAATGATTAATATTGACAAATATTTTGTGCAAATTATATGTTAATTATCAATATATCTTGGGAAATAGCAATTGAGCTCTACATTTTTTAACATAGCATTTGTTGTGTGCACATTTCCACCAATAGTTTTGATGGCAAAATTTAAAAAAAAGTAACTAATCATAAAATAGTTGCAGAATTATAATGTAAAGTTGACAAAAATTCTGTAGAAAGAAAGTTCAGAGAACAAACACTGCATTCAGGACTGCTCCCCCTATTTCTTGAACATATTTTATCCACAGCTAACTAACCTCGGATTCTTATGTTCCCCAAGACCCCACCTTCTGGCAGTCTGGTGGCTTCAGCACACCTGTCTGGTGCACCAGGTGGCAGCAATGTTGAATATTTCTCCCGCCACTGCTCAGACCAGAAATTTAGGTGTCCTTTAAAACTGGAGTCTTGGTTGATTTCTGCTATTTCAACATTCCATTCAGCAACCACTTGTTTCATATTTTTCATTTTTCAGAAACCAAATTGGTCTCACACCCTGGTTTTGTGAATAAAGTTTCATTGAAACACAACTATACCTCCTGGCTACAGTGAAACAGTTAAGCAGCTGAAACACAACTCCATATATATATTTACTATCTAACATTGTACAGAATAATCTTATTCACTTCCAGTTTAAAGCAAGGAAGCATACAGACTAGTATGCCTTGTTTAGTAAAAGATCACCCAGGCATCAACTTAGAGAATAAACTGGAGAAAGCTAGAGTGGATGTGTATAGACTACTTTGTAGGATACAGAAATGGTCCAAGAGAAAGTTGATGGAAACCTGATTCGGAACAGTGGTCATGAGAACAGAAATATGTAGATGGATGAATAAAATGTTTAAAGAGTAAAACCAACCAAGCAACCAACCAACCAAGCAACCAACCAACCAACCAGAATAGGCTAATGGAGTCTATGTAGATAGCAATGGAAAGAACAAAATGAAGGATAATTACTATGTTCCTGTCTAACAAAACTGGAAAGATGGGATGACCTCTACGTGAATCAAGAAAGCTGGAAGAGATTTGGGGCAAAAATAATGACAATGACTTTGGACATGTTGACTAGATGCGATATCAAGGCAAAGATGCTGAGCTAGAAGTTTAATAAACATTTGGAACTCAGGTTCTTGGAGTAATCATACTAAGATAACTATAAAGCTATGTTTGGGTCAAAAGCAACAATAAGTAAAATGATAACAAACAGTTATTGAGTGCCAATGATAGCGAGTTTTTCATGTAATTTCATATAATTTCAAAACTCTCTTGTGAGATAGATTCTTTCATTTTTTATATTTCAGATGAGAAAACTGAAGAGTCTTGAACTAATTTATTCATATTGCATACTTAGGAAAAGAATATATAGTGTGAAAAGGATTTAGTGGAGATTCTGCATTGAATGTTGCAGCTAGGAGAGGTTAGGAGGCGTCCTAACAGTCCATTTGTCAGATTGGCTAACCCAGGGACTGAAAGGTGGCCCACAGTGAGTGATTTAGATATGGCAGACCTGCCTTAGTTTAATAAAGAAGAGTAAAATTTTTGTTAAAATTAATGAGCAAAAGTTTGAGGAGAAATGGGATATTTTCATAATCTCAAGGTATCTTCCCAAGTTAGTTATTAATTCCAAAGGGAAACATTGTAATATAATACCAACAGTTGGTCAATGTTAAGCTCACAATAAGAAGATATGCTGACATTATGTACCACAGATCTGATGCACTAAGGGGAACTGCCTCACTACTGTGGCAATCTTATAAAAGATATACCCATAGAGGAATACCAGAAAAACCCAAGCTGAGAAACAAGCTTCCAAATAACTGAGCAGTGTTTTCCAGAAGAGTCCAAGTCAGAAAAGGCACAGAAAGACTGAGGAGCTATCACAGATGGGAAAAGACTGGGATATGACAACTATATGCAATGTGTCGGTTGTAGATTGAATTATGGAACAAAATGAGGGAATCAGTGAAACACTGGTGGAATCCAAAGGAGGTCTGCAATTTAGTTAACAGGATTGTATTAGTGTTAATTTCTATAATTGTGCTATGGTTATACAAGATGCCAGTATTAGGGGAAGCTGGGTGAAGGTTACACAAAACCCTGTATTCTCTTTGCAACTTTTTTTCTAAAGCTAAAATAATTTCAAAATAAAAATTTAATAAAATAACTTTTTAGCCCTGGCAAGTGTTCTCAATGGTTAGAGTGTCAGCTCCCACACTGAAGGGTTGTGGGTTCCATTCCCAGTCAAGGGCATGTACCTGGGTTGCAGGCTCAATCCCCAGCCCTGGTTAAGGCACATGCTGGAGTCAACCAATAGATGTCTCTCCCTCTCATCAATGCTTTCTCTTTCCCTCCTTTCCACTCTCTCTAAAATAAATAAGTAAATAAGTAAATAAATAGGTAAATAAGTAGATAAATAACTTTAATCTGGTAGCAGAAAAGATGCTGTTAACCAGAGTGAGATCACAATCAGACTAATGGTTCTGACAGGGATTTGGAGAGAATGGAGGTAATTAAGATAGAAATATTTTTCAAGAATTTTATCCTAAACTGTTGAAGAATAATAGGATGATAAACTGGAGAAGGATGGAAGTTGCTGGAGTTTGTTTTAAGATGGGAGAGATTTGGGGGTCTTTTCATATTGATGGGAATGAACAGCTCAAAGAAAGCAGTTTGGTAGCTATACTTTAAATAATGTGTGCTGCTGAGATTAAGGGAGGAGGTGAACCTGATGGAGGTTTGAGGAGGGTGAAATTTGAAAGAGAAGTTTGAGAGAGGCAAAGTGAATTGGATCTAGAAACACGGAAGGGTTACAATGGGCCCATCTGAATTTGGTGATCATAAATTTATAGGAGGCCAAACCACATGATTCATGACAATCTTGAACATACTTATTTATGTAGGTCCAGTGTTGGAGCAAGCTCTTTGTAGAATATATTCAGGGTTGAGATTTTATTGGGAAAGAAGGAAAAAGTTTTGAAGGCACATTGAAAGGTGGAATGATAAACCAATTTAACTGTTAGTTGTTAAGCAGGACATAGTTAAAAGTTAAAAAAAAAAGGGATAATGAATTAGAAGAAATGATCAGTAAGGCGTATGTAGGAGGCAGATGATGTTTCTATCTCTCTCCTTTTCCCTTCCTCTCTCTGAAATTAATAAAAATATTTTTCAATAAATGATAAAATAAATGAAATAACATAAAAGACTTAGGTATTAGGGTAATTATTCCATGACATATGGGTCTGATGTATCCCTCACAGGCAGAGATATGTCCACCAGTACTGTCCATTTTTCAGATTTGCTAAGACAGTAACAGAGGGCCATTTGCTCTCCAGGTTCCCAAGATTTCCTTTTTCAGTTTTTATCCCTACAGGTACATATCTTAAAAACAAAACAAAACAAAACAAACAAAACACCTCTTTACTATTATTTTCTTGGAGTTTCATCTAAGAGTAAAAGTAAATGAGTAATTTTAATCTCTTATCATTTCTTAAAAATAGTGCCCTTCCTCCACTTTAAGCCTACAAATAAAGCTTATTATTTTCTTATTTCTCCTTTCTGTTGACTTTTCCTAGTGATGTTCCTGCGTGTGCATGTGTGCCTGTGTGTTTGTGTTTGACCTGGTTCATTTATTTAAATACATATGTATTTATTTATCTGAACTCATATTTTGTTGAGCTTGATCTCTGTGGGTCTAAATTAGGGACACTTCCTCCAGAAAGGAAGTCCATTTGCTTTCTCCAGAACCTAGGAGTAGACTGATTTATTAATCTTTAGAACCCATAAACTCACATTCCCAAACCTACTTGCAGACCTTAGGCTTTCTGGTGTGCTTGCAACTTTTATATCATCACTTGTCCCAGACATACTCTGCTTTTTAATATATATATATATATATATATATATATATATATATATATATATAGTATATATATACTATATATATATAACTTATTTCAGAGAGAGAAAGAGAGAGAGAGAGAGAGAGAGAGAGAGAGAGAGAGAGAGAGAGAGAGAAAGAAAGAAAGAAAGAAAGAAAGAAAGAAAGAAAGAAAGAAACATCAATGATGAGAGAGAGAATCATTGATCTGCTTCCTGACCAGGAATTGAACCTTGAACCTCGTCCTCCTGCTTCATAGGATGACACTCAACCATGCAGATTGGACATTGTACTCTGCTTTTTTATGTTAACTACTGCTTACTTCCCCCTATTACAACTTATGTTTTCTTTTTTTCCTTCCATTTTCTTATATTCTAGCAAGCCTATTATTTGTATTAAAATTGTCTTAATGTATGCAGAAATCAATTATGTTTTAGAAATGGTCTATTCTAGTGCCTATTCTGGGATACTTGGGAATATGAAGTTTGGTGGAACTGTGTTCTTGAAAGTGAAATGAGGTTGGAACGGAAAAGTCACATTCTTTAATAGAAAGATAGTGAACTCTGATCACACAGCCTGAGCAGGGTTCAGATCTTGGTTTTACTGCTTACTAGTTGAAAGACCTTCAAAAAAAGACACAATCTGTTCAATGCCAATATATTCATGAACAGATGAGGAAACTAATTATGCATAAGTTGTCTGAGGATTACAAACTATATACATAGCCTAGCAAATGATCCTCCCCTAAACTTGACCCTCTAACATGCCCTATCTCAGTGAATGGTACCACATGTGTGTGTTTAAAGCTCATATGGTGCTCAGTATGTAATCATAAAGCATTCTTGAAGAGTGTTCAGTCCTAGAAACACGCAGAGTTTTATTTAGTCTCTGGTTTGATTAGTTTTGCCTTAGTAGAAACTTGAGTGAAAACAAGTTCGTAATTACAGATGCAGTTGGAATAAAATTAAAAAAAAAAAAAGAACCCAGACAAGTTAAGCCTCTAAGCACATTGCAGATTTCCCTTTTTATTTGGGTACATTCTAGTATCAGGGCTCCACCAAACAATAATCAGAGTTTCAACATTTCAGGAGTATGGTTAATTAGAAGTTCAAACCAACTTTTGAAAAGCCATGTGTACAAGTTTGACCTGGCTCTGATACAAGAAGGGTTGGCGGGGTTAATAGTGGGAAAATGTCTAACACTGCTTTTCTTCAATGAAGGTCTGCCCGGCCCAGGGCTGCAACGTCAAGGCCTCTGTCTAAAGCCAAAGAATCCATGACAAATAGCAGCTCACACCTGACAACAGTCAGGGTTTTAAACTCAACAGGGCAGGGATTTGAAATTCTGCCAATCCTTGCATTTTTTTGTGATTAGATGTATTTTGCAAGTTTATAAGGAGCTCCAAAGTGGATCCATAACTCCATGGCTCCTTGTAATTTGGCACTGCCCTTCTAAAAAGGACTCTGGCTAACCCTCAATTAACCAGAACTTTCCAAACTCCAAATCTTCATTAAAATTGTTGTTTTAAAAGAAACACACCATTTTTGGAAGAAATGGGGGAAAGGGTACACGCAGTAATTGTAAAAGGATCACATTTATTTGTAAGATATTATAATATAACTAGAGGCCTGGTGCAGGAAATCTGTGCACTTGGGAGGGGGGGGATACCTCAGTCTAGCCTGTGCTCTCTCACAGTCTGAAAGCCCTCAGGGGATGCCTGACTGACAGTTTAGCCATCAGTAGGACATCCTTAGTGCTGCAGAGGAGGCAGAAGAGGCTCCTGCCACCACCATTGTGCTTGCCAGCTTCTGGCTGAGCAGCGCTCCCCCTGTGAGAGTGCACTGACCACCAGGGGCAGCTCCTGTGTTGTCTGACTTCTGGTGGTCAGTGCACTTCATAGCGAGCAGTGAGTGGCCTTAGCATATCATTAGCATGTTACACTTTGATTGGTTGAACGGTCAACCAGACAACCGGACACTTAATATAGTAGGCTTTTATTATATAGGATGGCTCAGACCACAGATTCTGGAGCTAATCTGCCTGATTGATGACTTTGCCTTTGTCCACTCGTTAACTGTTTAACTTAGGGGGGAGTTAATGAGTATAGATGTGCCTCAGTTTACTTGGCTGAAAAAAAATCTATTCCATAGAGTTGCTGAGAACATTCAGTAAGTTCATTTTATATTAACAAGAGTGCTTATATTGAAAGCATTCAATAATTGCAATTTTATTATTTGCTAACAGCTTACAGGGTTTGCATCATGTAAATAATTTCATCCAATGTCCCTTCATAACTTCACTGCAGTGAACAACTGATGTTTAGGATGATGTCTCCTCCCCACTCCCAAACTTTTAAGCTTTTCAATCAAAAGAGTTTCTTTTTCTTAAGTCTAACAATTCCCCTTAACTTTTCTTCATCCACTGTTCCTTCTCTCATCAGGTGACATCACCATCTACTCAGTTGTCCAAGCACTAGAAATCATGAATGATTTCCATGCCAATTATTTACCATACCTTGCCATTTCTACTCTGAATTAAACTGCTCACATCTGACAATAAGCTCTGCCGAATCCCCTGTCTTTACTGCAGGCACAGAGATCGTTAGAAATGCAAGTTTCATCATGTTCTTCCTTGCTTGACATAGAACCTCAAATCCTTATGAGCTAAAAGCCCTTTTCCTACATTGTGGGCATATCTGTTCTTCTTCCATGGATCTCCACAGAAAGGAGAGGGGCGTGGAAAAGGGAGTACAAAAAGAAATAGTAGAAAATAACAATGGAATAGGAAGGGACAAAAAGGGAGAGGAAACGTTGAGTGTGGATTAGCATTTGGGTGTGGAGTCAAGAAGCTAGTAAAGTTTATGAGATGATTTATGCAGCACATGTTGCAATCTGGGGAACAGCCCTTTGAACTGTGTGCATAGCCCCATGAGGTCAAAATATTGGACAATTTCCCCACAACAAGAGATGTATACAAATTCCTTTCAGCTTAGAAACAATCTGGATGCTCTCCTGGATTGTCTGATGTAAATGCTCCTTCTCCCTGGGAAGGGGGTAGGTGGACAGCATTATAGTAACGGGAGGAGATGGCTAAGAATGGCATTCACATAAAAAGACAGTTGTCATCTTTAGAGCAAGTCTTATCTTACTTTCATTGCTCCCCCCCACCCACCTCTTAATTGCCATCTAGATATCTTCATCACCAAGAGAACTGGATAGCGCCTACTCTGATTAGCCACTCTGAAATGTCATCAGTAGTGCTTGTATTTTATTTTATTGGCTAGTTACCTTTCACTGGAAATAGAATAGAAACAAAATCAACATATCTACATTTATTTGATCAGTTGTTACTTCTAAGGATAGTTTCCAGAACAGCAGATATTATAATATTACAATAACGCGAGGCAGAGGACAAGGAAGAAAATGAGAAAAGGAAGGAAGTGGGGGAGAAGTAAGAGGAGAGAGAAGAAGAATTTTGACAAGAAGGAGGAGGAGGAAATCAGTCCCTCAATAACACGTATATAAAGCATACACTCCGCACAGTTCTGAAAAGGAGTAGGTATCATAATTACTCCGATGTCCCAGAGAAAACATGATCTTTTATTTCTTTAGAATGTGTGAAAGGACATGCCCTGCACACTGTAGGTGCCTGAATCATGTGAATAACTGACTACCTTGGAGTCAATTACACAGTCACACGGTATAGTCTCCTGCAATAAGAAAAATCACATCCCTTTTCCTACTGGCTTCGAAAACTGCATAAATTCAGAGGACATAAATTCACCTCTCTTGCCCTAAATAACACTGTATGTATGTGTTTAAAGAAACGAGAAGCAATTAGCATAATGATAAACTTCACATACAGATGACATCAAGGTTGTTCCTCGATTTATGCAGAACAAGTCTGACATGTACGTACAATGACACTGTAAATACTGTCCCTTTCCCATTCTGGCCTGGGTCACTATTTTGTTATGGTTAGCATAAACAGGAATTTTCTAAGAAGGCCCAATCCACTAAACAAAGGAAGAATCCCTAGAGTGGGAAAAAGATAAAAGTGGAATGAAGAGGGGATACTGTTATTCCATAAAGCTGTTTCTTACTTGCCATTTTGTTGCCACAGTAGCACCAGCTTAGAAAAGCAGTATGGTAATGTGCCATGTCATTCCTCTTGTAAGTTCTCAGAAAAGGGAAGTGGCTTGCTCATTGTTATAGGGCTGATGAGTGGAGGAGAGGATTATAATAGAATGCATATAATTTTAAAATCTTCTACACTTGTGCTTTTCCACTTATCAGCTGCAGACTGAGGGTTGCAGTAAGACCTTAAAAGAATACTCATATCCTATGTACATATATTTTCTTGATCCAAAAATCAAAGGATACTGTGATTATCACTGTTCTCACACAGAAGTCTACAAAAATTGGTGGACACTTAAAAGGAATACTCTTCTTACTCAAAATTTAAATAAAGGGAAACCATGGTTCTCTCCTTGCGATTTTCATATTCTGGGAATTCACAGATCAATATCAGTATCATTCCTTATATGTTTATAGGACTTAAATTATAGTATTGCAAGCTAAGTTAGTTTAGTTTTATTATAGAAAATTTACTTCATGGCTCTTCCCCTCCAAAATTCATGAACATGTTATCATGGGCCAACACTGGTGTAAAAAATGGCATTTGGGAACCCTGCTTCTCACCATGTCATGTCAAAAAAGAAGAGTTGTATGGATTCTGTATATTGTTAGGGTGGCTTTCAGGAATGGATACATATACATTAGGGTCCTTATCCTACTCTAGGTTGACTCCTCCATGGCTTTTCCATGGAAATATTACCTCACAAATAATTCATGTTCTTCCTAACTTAGAAACTTTGTGAAGAAAAGAAGTGGGCTTTCATGAATTTTGCCTGCTCTTTTAAATCTTTCATTCTGTATGGACTAGCCCAGGAGTATAATTACCTTAGGTTAAAATATTAGTCTGGTCTTTAGGGAAAAAGTGTGGCAAATATTGAAAGACTGACTGATTCATTCATTCATTTTGCAGAGCACCTACTATGTGCCAGGCACCGTACAGAGGATATGACAATTAAAAACAAAGATTCTTGAAACTAGTACAAAATAATGGTGTGAACTGTTTTTAAAAAAATTTTTTTAAAGATTAAAAACAATAAAAAAGAATCTCTGCCATGGAAACACAGGAACTGCACCTAATCTAGAATAGAGATGAGGGGGATTGAGAGAGGGCTTCCCAAAAAGTTAAATCTTGAATAAGGTGGAAGACTTTGCCATATCAACTATTGTTGGTCTCTGCATACACCTATCATCTTGAGATGGAACCAGACACTGACCTGTCAGATGGGGTCTTTGCTTGTCAGGAGAAATGTTTGCCTTGTTGTTTGTGCTTTGTAAGACCTTTTCTTCTCGGCAAACTGAGTAACATACACAAGGACAGGACAACGGTGATAATCCTGCTGTAAAAAACTCTCATACATGTGGCCAGGCAGAGGGCCAATGCTAATCACAGCCTCCAGCACCTGCATACCCTCAGCTGGGGGGCTCAGTTCTCAAAGAGAAGTCCGCACACAGCCTGTCAGCACCTTGCTGTCTGCCTTGGGACAAGGCTATCTAGGAACTTGCCTGAATGTTTCCCACATGCGCCAAGGCTGGCTTCTTAACATCTACATAGTTTCCTGATACTGTAGTCCCAAACTGTAGCACAAAAGCATCCTTCAGAACGTGGGCTGGGAGGCAGGCTGAAATTCAAACACCCCTAAAGCTAAAAGGAGGCACCTGTGTGACGCTCCAGACATATGTGAAGAGGAGGGTCTCCTTCTTCAACAAAGGCGAGCTGGAAGGCTCACTGAGTAAACCAGCGGCCTGGACAGTCCAGGCCCCAAAGGGCCTGCACTCAGGAGGGCCCTGTGCCCTCCGTTACCTTCAATGTTCTGCTGTTACCTTCATGAAATTGTGAATATTTTTTTATAACAAAGAAGCATTAACACATTTTCATGTTGCATCGGGAACCACAACTTATACAGCTAGTCCTGACTACCTTTCCCACCAAAGGGGAACGTGGGAGCCTGATCAGGCTCCCAGAGTCCTATTGCGATATTTGAAATAAAAGGGTGGGTTATAAAATAGAGAAAAATGAAAGTACAACTTTAGATTTTGTAAAGAAATCCAGCATTGTTTATACACCCAGGAGCCCACAGTTTTAATTTCCTAAGCCATTATAACATTTCCAACTCTGAAACACCCATTGTATTTTATTTCTCTGTGGACTTTACTCAGCCCTGTTCTTTTACTTTACTATGGAAGAGCAGCCGAAAGAAACACAATTCCACAGACCCACATAAAAACGTATCCCACCATGGTCAAAGCCACACACCACAGCACTTTCTCTGTACTGGCTTTCACCCCGGGTCCTAAATGGCAAGAGGGGCTGGTCTATGGAACTTGTCTTTCAGGTTAAACATCAACCTACCATTCAGTTCCTTCTCCGAGTGGTGATGCCACTATCAGTCTTTTATGGAAATATTATTTTTTTTTGCGTCACGAGCACCTTGATTTTCATCAGATTTGGCTACATGATTTATGGGGCCCCAGTGCAAAATGAAAATGTGTGCCCCCATTCAAAACTTAGTAAGACATTCAAGGCAGCAACAATGATAGCATTAGCCCATGCATGGAACCCTTGTGCATGTGGGGCTTATGGGATTGCCCAGGTTGACCATCCCTGATTCTCACTGGCCAGAATTGGGTCATATACCCAATCTTAACCAATTACTGTGTCAGTTTTTGTTTATTCTGACTGGTCAATGTAACCAATGACTAGTTTAGCCTTACATTAAGGTCAGCTCCCCTGGAGCCTGGCATAAGCTCATCTTCCTCTGAGGTGCATGGTACCTGGAGGCTTCTTTTGGGTAAAAGTGAGGAACATGAGGTTGTTAGTAGCCAGCAGCCGTACCCATTTACACAAAAAATCCATGACTCAGAAGGAAGAGTTCTTCAAAAGCTCCCTTTGAAACAAGTTTTATTTCCTGAGAGCCTTGAAGACTTATTCAAATCCTTCCTACTAAAACCAGCCTACACTCAATTTCCAGGCTCCCTGCTGCCAACCCATCCTGTAGGTACACACAGGCGTGAGAAGATATGATTCCTGCCCTCCCAGTGATCACCATCCAATTAAGGAACCACAACTAACAGACTCAAAATATCCAAACACTCAGATAATAGAAAAAATTATTATTTAAAAAAAACACTAATTGAAATCCACCATTAGGGCTGAGAGTTTATGGAAGTATAAATTAACAAGTGCTGGTTTGAATCATCAATAGGAGTTTTGGAGGAAATGGGTTTTTAAATGGGGGAAGTGGTAAGTGTTAGGTGGAATGACCTTCTGGAGCAGGAGACAGAGTCAGACTCTACAGTGGCAGAATTCTCATACAGCAACTTTTCATAGTAGATTGAATTTCTAGAGTCAAACAGGCCGAAACCGGTTTGGCTCAGTGGTAGAGCGGTCTGTGGACTGAAAGGTCCCAGGTTCGATTCCGATCAGGAGCATGTGCCTTGGTTGCGGGCACATCACCAGTAGGGGGTGTGCAAGAGGCAGCTGGTCAATGTTTCTCTCTCATCGACATTTCTAGCTCTCTATCTCTCTCCCTTCCTCTCTGTAAAAAAATCAATAAAATATATATTTTAAAAAAAATAAAGCATCAAACAGGTTTATTTGGCTAGCGCAGGCTGCACACGACACTTGAAAATGTCAGTAGTGAAAGGGAAAAATTCACTCAGCAGAAAGTCATTACTAGGAAATTATATCCCATACAAAAGGCAACAGTACAGTTTCTAAAGATGAAGATTATTCATTATGATTTTTCACACCTATCAAAAATAGAGTCCTTGGCTTCTGTTATTCCTTTCAAAAATTCACTCTTTCTTCTTCTGAACAAAATTCTGTTCAGTCTTTAAGATCAAGCTCAGGCTCAATCACTGCCAAGAAGTCTTCCTTGAACCTTCCTTGAACCCCCCTCATCTGCCGTGCCTCTCTTCGCAGCGGAAAGGGCTTAGGAAAGGGGCTCACCTCCTCTGTGAGCTCAGCGCACCCAGTGATCCTGCAGGAGAGGGATTTATGGCTGTGTCCCTCACTCACTGGGCTGGGAACTCCCTGGCGCCAGAAACTTTGTCTTCTTCCCTTTCATAACCCCTCTGGGTTGTGATAACTGATAACTGATCAATTTATCATGTATCAGCAGGTAATAAGTACTCAAGAATGCTTATTGAAAGTGATATGGTTAGACTATACAGAGGAACAATAACTTTTAATAATCTGTGAGTATAACAGCAAAAGAATGTTCAGAATAAGTGAGAATAAAATGAATAAAAACTAGATATTGCCCAGCTAATGTGGGTCAGTGGTTGAGCATTGACCTAGGAACCAGGAGGTCACGGTTTGATTCCTAGTCAGGGCACATGACTAGGTCAGGGGCTCGATTCCCAGTAAGGGGCCTCCAAGAGGCAGCTAATAAATTATTCTCTCTCATTACTGATGTTCTATTTCTCTCTCCTTCTCCTTTCCTGAAATCAATAAAACTATATTTAAAAACAAACAAACAAACAAAACAAAAGCTAGATGTTTTTGTACTATTTGACTGATGACCTAAAGGAGACATTAGATTGGATGGGGATGAGTGTGAGAAGACTATCACTTCATGATTCCTTTCCTTGATATCTGGACTAACATATAATAGAGCCTCTAATTCTACCCTCAGTGGTAATGACACAAGTCAGTATAATATGTATTCAAGCTTATGAAACCTTTCCCAGCCTTTCCTTCTTCATCTGTGTAAATTCCTTTATCTGAGTCTTATCTCACAGGCTTTGGTTCCAAGAATTTGAACGTTTATTAGTCTATACTCTGGAAAATCTTTGAAATTCAGAGTTTATTCCAGTTATGATATAAAGTCAATAAATATTTACTGAGTACTTCTGGTCCTCCATCCAGGCATGAGTGAAATTAAGTAAGGTGGGAAATTATTTTAAGTTTCTGCATGGCATGATTTGTAAATAGTCACAGAATCAGATGTATGGATACTATAGAATCCCAATCACACTCACATCTCCAAATTACTACTGAGCAAGCAAATGCAAGGACTCGGAGAGATGGCTGGAATGTGGCTTTCCCAGTGGTGGTTAATAAAAGCTTCTACAGGACAGCAGCCAAGCTGAGGGTTTTCCTGATCCTCCTTCTCATTTAATTTTGCCCTTTGGTTTTCCTCTTCATACTAACGTTTGTATTGATTTGTGCTTGATTTCAATGGGTGTGTATGTGCGCATGTGCACACACATGCATGTTATCATCTAAAAAGTGTAACTCTTAAAAAGTAACAGCAGTAAAGGGGACTGGTAGTAATAAAATCTCTTGCTTTCCCTGCCTTGTTTAGTTGGATTTTCTAATAGTCAGGCTTTCTCATTAACTTCTCCCCTTTTGCCAAACCTAAAACCAGTAAATGATTGCTGAATTCCAACATTATTAGGAAAGAACTTACCTTAGTTAAGACTGGGCAATATGACTACAATTTTTTATAGTATTTTAAATGTTCTGGTGAATGCTTAGTGCTAATAATAGAAAAATCCAAGCACTTTGAAATATGAGAAAAAGAAAGATTCTAAATCTAGAATCTCTGAGTTACGCATCACTGTAAGATACGATTGCCATATAAAGAGCAAGGCAGTAACATACTTAGGTATGCATGCATAACATGTGCAAATTATAATAACTCTAAATATGTTTCTCCTGTGAGAAATTCAATGTGCTGTTCATATGCTCAACTTCGCAATATATGTTTGATGGGTTATATCCGATTACACATTAAAAAAAACTTTGAAGACATACTTTGAATTTCAATGATCTTCTGTAAAGAGGTAACAGCATTCACATTCGGAGTTTGGTGGAGAGTGTCTTCGGCAAGCGGGTCCAGCTGAAAGAATAGTAGGCAACAATATGAGTAGGGTATTATGATTACAGTAGATCTGACAGAAGCAGAGCGATTGAAACAAATTAAAAAAACAAAACAAAACACAACACTTGCTCCAAGAACTAGTTAACATTTTGCTGATTTCATTTCTAAGAGTGTACAGTTTTATTTTCTGTTTTGCAGCCATGCAATTGAATTCCAAACGGCTTTTCTATTGGCTACCAGACTAATCTATGAAGTCCCTGAGGCAGGTGCATGTCTGTGTATTATTCATTAAAATTCGGAGTTATCTGTGTAATTTTTGTAGGTTCCTCACAAGCCAAATTCTAACATGTCATCTATGCAGCTGGGCCTGGCTAAGGAGACCTCCAGGAAGTCACAGTAGGCAGGAAGTGGGCGGTCTATTAACCATAGTTTTGCAGTTTTTTTGTTTTTTTTTAATATTTAATCACCTTATACTTTTTTTTGAACACTTCACAGTAGAAAACCATGAGACACAGCTGCTCTTATTCAATTGCTAGTGAACAAGTGGTAAATGTTCAACTAAAACCAAAGGTCAAATAACTGTACACTCACACGCCCACCATACTCATAACTGTGCAGATGTCTATGTGGACAAATTCCTGTCTTGCAAATCTATTATTGATACAATCTTCTGGAATTACACCGATTTTTCATGGAGAAGCTCAAAAACATTGCTTTGCAAGAAACGAAGAGGAGCTTTGAATACATTATGGAGTGTTTTGGCAGAACAGATTCTAATGATGCATCCTTGGGAACACCTTGGTGATGGTGTGTAGTAGCAGAGACTGCATAGCCAGGGGACAGCTGCCTAGCTACCGTGACCCAGAAAGCCAGGAAAGTCATAGGAATAAGGGGATTAACAAAAAAGGACTTTTCTTATAAAATCTGAAGTTAGTAGTCTCAAATACCAAGGAAGGGTCAAACAATCAAACAGCATGGACGGGAACCATTGTCACTAGATGCTGTGTGGAAGCATGAACTCATCTATGGCTCTTGATATGTAGGAAGAAGGAAAATCCTTGGGACTCCAAGTTTCCACAGCATCTGTGAGCGGATCCTCCCCCCATGGTCTTTCTGAATTGATTATTCTCTACTTCAATCACGGAATCTAAGACAATAGCACCTTTCTTCCAGATGCCACAGGACAGCAGACTCGCTCAGGGATATTTATACATGGGTAAATTCACTAAATAGAACTTTCCAGAATGTTTTTCTTAGCTGACAAAGGAAAACCTTTACAACATCAAAAGATTTATTTGCAATACAATTTGGCAAGTGGAAAAGAAAACAAGACAGTGTCCAGTGAAAGGTTCTGCAATCTTAAACCCTTAAAACGTGCTAACATCATTTTGTAAAAATCTGGTTTTTCAGATCGTGTCTTCTAGAATATGTTATCCTACTTAAAACCTCTTGTTTCAGAAAAACTACTCGGAAAACTCGTACTCAAGAATCAGACAGGGTTGGTTGAGCTACCTTCCTCATAAATCATCTTTCCTTTCACGTCTGTCTCAGATCTTTGCGACTATTTTTTAATAGAAATTAGGTAGGTTTCCTTAATGAATTGTTTTGAAACATCCCTCTACGTTCAAACGTTGAAGAACTAAATCACAAGGTGCTATCAGCATACTTAGTTCTCCAAAATCTTTCCTGTGATTTTGGTGTAAAAAGGCTGACAGGTTGAAAGATGCTGGCTGCTAGAAAGAAAGCCACAGGCAGATCATTAATGTACAAACCTCACTTCTGGGACTCCCTGCACTAAAGTCTATTTATATGGTTTGGAGCATGTAGAAAGTAAACGTGATTCAGGGAGTTGAGAGTAAAAATACAAACAACCCTAAACCCCCAGTTCAAAATCATTAGATTTGATAAAGTTGTGTCTACTTATACAAGCAACCTAGAGAATTAAGGCAATTAAATTGATAATTTAAGCCTCCCAAACCATTGCCCAGTGGGTTTTCAGTGAATGTCATTTAGGGGATTTAACCTTCAGTAAATTGCCCCAATTTGTTTCATTTCGAAGATATATATACACAGAGCTGATTTCAGAAAATACTCAATGTAGGTTCTTTATTTTCTCTTGGGTAGTTCTGTGGAGAAGGCAATGGGTAATACTCTCAGTTGGCAAGAAGGTAAGCAGAATTTAGAATCTGTTTTCTTAAATTAAAACCTTGCATAGAAGGACCACAAAATCGAGTTGTCTTTTCTAGAGTTTGTTGATTTAATCATTCATAATTATAAGCACTAAAAACATTCGATTGGAGCATCTACTCAATAAATATTTATGCATATTGGTCATTATTTGTAATCTAATAACTAACTGTAATGAAAGATATTAAATAAATAATTTTTTTAATAAATTTGGAGCAGAAATAAGAATATCCAGTAAAGCTGGGTGTGTATTTATTTTGGCCAGTAAGATATGGCAAAAATTTGGCTACTAAGCCTAATCAATGTCAGTAAGAGTTTGTTGAGCAATTTCATCATGTAATAATAATTATCATGGAGTTATAAGAAACATTAAATAATTTTAACATAACCCTCTTGTCATATAAAGTGCTTATTCAGCTTTATTGTATCTAAAGTTTAATTACAATGATTAGTTACTGCGATTCTTTATATAAAATTTCAGGTTATGTCAGGGAAGTTTCTTTTTCTACATTGTTACAAAAATTTGCAATAATGTATTCATAAAATTCAGATGTTTGTTAAGTTGTATATACCATGTAATTTCTACATATTACAGCTGTTTTGAAATACCATAACATTTGGCCATAATTATGTTTTGAATAAGTAATTTTCAGGTTATTTGTATCATCAAAGTCATTTTAGCCTTGGCCAGGTTGCTCAATTGGTTGGAGCATCATCCCATATACCAAAAGTTTGTGGGCTGGATTCATGGTTGGAACACATATCTCAGTTGCAGGTTTGATCACCTTTTGGAGCAGGTACAGAAGGCAACCGATTGATTGATGTTTTTCTCTCTCTCTCTCTCCCTCTCTCTCTCTCTCTCTCTCTCTCTCTTTTTCTCTCTCTCTCTATCTCTCTCATAAGTAAACAAATATATCCTCAATGAGGATTTAAAAAAATAATTTTAGTTGGCTAAGATGCATTTAGAAAAATAAGTAGTGAATGTCCTTAAAGAAGTTCTTGAAAAAGAGTTTTAAAATTCAATCTGTACTTCTGAGACATGAAAATCAACTCTAATTCATGACTCAGAACAAAACAAAAAGATGCTAAACTGAGATCTTGTAAATATAATAGGTACATGAGAATACAAAAGATCTACTAATTACCCATGTTAGCTTTTATACTGTGTTTCCCAAATAGGCCAAGTATATTCACACTTCTATACATTTATTTATATTCCATTCCCTCTGCTTTATATTTTTCCATTCTTCTCTGAATTGGTGATACCTTACTGCATCATTGCCTTCTCCCTTAAATCTTTTCTTAAAGTCTTTGATGGGGCAAATTGCTTTCACCCATGTCTCAAATATTCTTGTTTACTAAACACATTATATTATAGTCAGCCATGTCTGCCATTCTCCACTTCTTTGTGAGCGATTTAAATGCAAGTATAGAGCCTGGTATATAGTAAGCATTTTTTAAAAAAAATGTAGAATGAATGAAGAAAGAATTAATTGAAGGAAAATATGGAAGAAGTAGCCTTTATTCTGCACTCTGTAATTTACAGACCTAAATGAAATAGATTCTTCCTTCTGGTTGCTTGCTTTAATCAAGGTTTTAGGTTGAAAAACTAGGAAAAACAATAGTGATAATTCATTTTTAAATCAATATCATTGATTTTTAATTAATGTTTTAATGATTATTTTAGTTTCAATTTATTTTAAATTGACCCTCAATTGCATTAAATTTATTAATTCTAATGTATCTATACTAATAAAAGAGAAACATGCAAATTAACCATCACTCTGCTATGCTCACCAGCCAATCAGGAGGGAATATGCAAATTAGAATGATAAAGATGGCTGCCGCCCAGCTGCTCTAGGTGTGGAGTGCCTGGGCAGGCCAGGATGCCTGCTATGAGAGGGAGGGCAGGGGGTAAAGGAATCTAAAGGAGTGGCACTCAGGCCACAGTGAAGACAAAGATTGCAGCCTCCAGAGTCTGCAGAGTAGACCAAGATGACAGTCTGCAGTGAAAATGGCAGACTCCAGCTGTAGTCTGCAGCAAAGCAGCAAAGACAAAGATGGCAGACTTCAGCCTGAGTCTGCAGCGAAGATGAAGAGGGCAGACTCTGGCCAGAGCAAAGGCCTGGGTCCTGGGTGCTAGAGGAAAACTGGTGCTGGAAGCCAAGGGAAGGAAGGCCCATTGCACCAATCTCTTCATGCAATGGGCTTTTGATATAAAAATAATTTTGTATAAATTTTCTGCATACATAATTATATAATCTATGAATAATAAGAGGTTTATTTAATGTCTTTCCAATCTTTATGTTTTTAATTTATTTTTTTTACCCTATTGCACTGTTAGGACCACCAGAGTAGTGGTGAAAAGAAGCAGTAAGAGTGAACATTTTTGTATTTTTTTTTATTTCAAAGAAAAATTCCCATATTTCACCTTTAAATCTAATGCACACTATAGATTTGTAGATAATCTTTATCAAGTTAATAAAACTTCCTATTATTCTTACTTTTCCAAAATAGTTCATGCTATCAACTGATGTTTAAACATCTATTGAAATTATTATATTTCTTTTTGTTTCTCTTAATGTGGTGAATTACAATGATTTAATTCACACTGTTAATATGTTACATACTGGTCAAAACCCAATTTTGTTATGGGCTTTTAAGGTATTGACGAACTACTAATACTACATTGTTTAGGGCTTTAACTACTATGCTTATGATAAAGATTTTCCTGTCATACTCCTTTTTTATAATTTTTTTTTTTTTTTTTTTAGTTTTGGATATCAGTATTATGCTGGTCGCCTCCTCCCTCCAAAAAGTGTCAATCACATCATTGTACATAATGGCCCCAAAATGGAAAAATTCCCCATAACTGTCAAAAGTATAATAGATATAAATTGTAACATTTTTCTAGAAATTCCTTTTATGAAATGGAATGCTATATTAATAATGAAAATGAATGAACTAAAGAGCTAACTACAACAACATGGGTGAGTCTCACAAACATAATAAAGTTATGGGCCAAAGAAGTCAGAGGCAAAGGGATATATATTTTGTGATTTATTGTATATAAAGTTCTAGAACAGGTAAATTAAAATCTTTAGTTAGAAATCAGAAAATTGATTACTTTCAGAAATGAGAAATTGAGTACTGATAAAGAAAGGGAAAAGGAGGACTATTGAGGTGAAGACATTATTCTATTTCTCGATCTAATTGATGATTGTATATGAGCTCTATCTATGATATTTCATTGGAGTGTACATTTATGTCTTATACATTTTTCCATATAAAAATTACATTTTCTAACTAAATATAATTTTAAGAGAGACAATATTTTTGGACACAGGGAATAGGGAAACTAAGTCTGTTTCTTGGGTCCATGTTATTTCCACTATTTTATGGTGCCTCTAAGAACAAAGTGAGATTACAAGTTTTGCAGCAAGAACCACATAGTATATTCTTATATACAGGGAACAAATTCACTTACAAAGGGAATTGAAAGTCCCCCTAAAACATGCAAAGCAATTCAGAAACTAATTCAGAACATTTTAGTTGTCAGGACCAAAGATACTGTGGAACTTTGGAAGAATATGATGGCCAAGATCAAGAGGATAATTGCAATATAGACCTGACCCTCCATGTTAATGAACTATTATAAATTCCCTAGTGAAGAGGGTTTGGTGGTTAAAACTCAACTTCCATTTAAATGATTGTCTTAGAGAGGTCTGCAATTAATTGTATATGTTTAATTTGGTTGCTTAAGTAGATCTGGTTATAATTTTATCCATATTGTGATTCATGAGTCATTCTCAAAATAACCCTATTTTGCTCATTTGAAGTTACTAAAATCCTTGAACAAACAGATTGGGGGGAAAGAGTAAATCAGGGTGAATTGTATTGGTAATAAAGTTATGATACTGACAGACTACTGTGATTATTCATATTGAGTCTGTCTGCATGTGGATGATGAAGGGTTACATCACATTGCAATAAAGAAGCATATCTAGCCAAGAGGAGTGACATAAATCTAACAAGTCTTATGAGAGTACCAAGAAGACCAAGAAGCAAAGTACAGAGTGATGGCCATTCATCTCACATTGGATACTGAATGAATTCCTTGAATTAAATAAGTGAGGCAAGTGGGCTAGACTCTGAGATTATTACTACAGTTATTTTTCTATTGGTTGAGTTTTATCCAAAACTACAACACTTTGGAGAATTGTAGGGTACACAATATATCAGCCATTAAATGACAAAGGAAGACTGTGAGGAAGTGATTCCATTCCAAATAGTATCCCATAGTTTCCATGGCACCTACTATAGAAAGTTTGAAGAAATAGTATACTTAAATACCAGTGGCAATAATTAGCTAAATAATGAAAATTGAATTTAAAGGTAAAAAAGAAGTAGGCATAATGGTCTATTGGAAAGAAAGTAATAAATGCAATTAGTTGGATAATTCAGACTATCCATATTTTTGTTTAAGCACTGAGGTAAGATTGTAGGTGTGCATTTCAATCCACATAGTTGAGTTAGGGGAAAAATATATATATATAAATAAAGATGTATGCTAAATAGAAGTTTCAATAACATTGAAAGGAAATTTGCTCAATGCTCTATGTATAGTTTCCTAACATAATGTCCATAGTTCTGACATTAATTGTTATAAGGAATGCTAATTCATTTTATATGCCAAAATCTTGCTTCCTTGTCCCTATTTCTACAAATAAGTTTAAACTTGATACCCAAACTTGGTTAAGTCCTCATGTTTCATTTTCTTTGATCCTTGGTTTTCTTGTCCTCATTTGCTTTTTTAATTTTCTGTTTTCTAATCTACTAATTTGCATGTTTTAAAACTGTTTTTCCTTAATTTTTTGTTTAGTAAAAAGATTTGTACTATATTCTCTTTTCCAAATGTTGATTTTTGTGCTAAAAAGAGCTGTTTCATTCACATCATGTAGCAGTGATGTGCTGATAAATGTTTAACAGCTGGCTATTTAAAAATAACTGTAATTTGTAGTATTTGCTGATTTCTGTGATGCAAATATTCCCACCATGGCCTATTTCAGGCTACAATGTGATGTCACTTAACTCAAATTTGAGCAGCTAATACACAGAATTTGAATAATGATACACAAAATTAGCTCTCACAAGCTATTAAGAGCCAGATCCAGCATATCACTGAAAGGGTATAATTTTGTTCACTGATAATCTGGGGCAAACTATTCCTAGTGATTATTTCCATAATACATTTTTGTTTTCTCCTATGAGATTCTGCCATCTCCCAAATCAAATATTATTTGGTTATTGTAGTACACCAAAGCACAGGAGTCATTTGTTTAATGCATCTATATTTTCCACAGAAATTTTAATTCCTTATGATATTCAATTCCACTTATCCAGCCTCATTGTTTACTTTTATTACACTTATAGCAGCCTTTCTTCTGCCAAAAACAAAACAAACAAATCCAAAAAGGAGCCATCCACTATTTCAAGAAGTCTTAATCTATGCCTTTCCATTACAACAGATATATCCTTTCTTATAGATTATCTTGTTAAAATCTCATTTTAATTCAAGATCAAATGTTACTTTCTCTATTAAAATATTCTTCTATACAAACATAGCTAAAAACAAAGGGTCATACATTTCCAAAGTACTTTGTTAATATTTCTTTTATTTTTACTTGTATTAGAATGTGAGCACAAAACAGATGCCCAATAAAAGGCTACTAAATGAATGTACAGATGAATGAATGTCATAACATGTTTGCTCCATCACTGAAAAGAAATGTTTCCTTGCTTTTGTTGGTAATCAGAACTCTATGAAGGGTCCAGGTTTCCAGCCACATTCCTTTTAACACCTTCTGAAAATCCTAAAGACAAACAGTACAGATGATCTGCCTAATGGAATTGTAATTATCCAGGTAATTTCTAGTTCATTTAGCATTTGCTAAGACACATAAACAAACAAACAAAAAAACTAGTTACTTTGGCTCTGCTTCTCATAAACCTTGTTGAATATAAGAAAATGCAACATCGTAGGCCATTTCTGCAATGGAAAGTATCTTCAAATAATACTTTCAAAATATTTTTATTCTCTTTAAAGTATTTATGCATTTCCTTCAGAGTGTGGATAGGTTTCACATTCTAAGAGAAGATCATGGAATGATCTTCATGTGTGATTTTGGTTTATCACACATTTCCCTGTATTAAGTTCCCCTTCCTCTACTCATGAACTACAAGCTCCAAAATAGGAGCTTGTAAACTTTCCCAGATTCACACCAATTCCCCAATGGAGCCAGCCATATATAATCTAAAGGATGAAAAAGATGGTAACACTACTTCCCCATTCAAACTCTAATGAAAACAAACCCCTGATGAGCAACTTGGACAACATCTTAAGAGTTCACCTCGAGGGTGGTTGTCAAAACTTACTAGAGTCAATTCCACAGACTTTTTCAGCAGCTTTGGAGCAAAAAGTCATCTTGGAAAGATTATCAGCATACACAATCACTAAGTTTAGCCACTGTTGCTGAAATCCAAGTCAAATGAAAGCAGCTGAGCCTACTCAACAGGAGACAGCAGTTATTAAAAAGAAAAGGAGAGAGGAGATAGACGGGTGAGGGGAGACAGAGGAAGAGAGGAAGAGAGGAAGGAAGGAAGGAAGGAAGGAAGGAAAGAAGGAAGGAAGGAAGGAAGGAAGGAAGGAAGGAAGGAAGGAAGGAAGGAAGAAAAAGATCTAGAGGCCAACCTTATAAAGAATGGGGGAGATCAAGAGAAAATATGCTATAGATTCAAATATTTACTGAACCTTCAGTACTAGAGGCTTTGGACTCATCTCAACAGTTTCTCTTTATGGGAATTTGAATTTTTTTCTCTAACAAGCTTAAAACTGTCATTTATTCTGTTTTGACAAGTGGTTTTTTATTTTATTTTTTTGATAGGAGGATTTTTAATGGTGATGTTCTTAACTCACTACACAAGGCTCTTACCTATAATATGTCTTCTCTTTTTAGCTGCCTTAAGTTTTTCAATGTTTTTCCTTTTGAATTCCATAGGAATGCCAAATGCTTAAGCTTTTCTCACTTCTTGAAAAAGCTTTTTTTTTTCCCCACCCAGAGGAAGCAACCCAGGGTGTCACTAATTGGCTTTGCAGAACAGTAGGCAAATTTGGCCTAAAGCAACTGTGGCATTGTTTGCCAGCCAGCACAAATGCAGATTACCAAAATCAGTTTCTTTTGAGAACCCTACAGATTTTTCTGTAACTAATTTTGAAAAAGATGTGACTATTCACATTAGTATCTTTGAAGCCATACCAAGCAACCTAATGAGTCTTCTCATTTGTGTAGTCACTTCAATTTCTTGCAAACTCCAAGCTGGTGTTTTTAAGTGCTTCATTGAAGAAGTTCAAAAATATTTATCACACACTGGTTGGACTGATAAATCTAAGTTCCGAACTTTGTCAAGAAAAAGGGAAAAAAAATGACTTCAGGTATGTCTTCAAAATCAGTTGCCCCTTGGAATTTCCTGTACCATGCTCAAATTAATTTTAATCCAACAGTATATTATTTTGACTAACCTTGTGCATATTTCTTAAAAGAATAGTTAAAAGATGTTTTGTTAACTAGATCACTTTCATGATAAAATACTTAAAGTATGAAATGCCTATTTTGAATGCAGCACTCAGATAACTTAATTTTTAAAAAATAAAGTTTTTTTGGTACCCATCTATGTATCTACACTGAGATGCAGAGCCAAGATTTTACAATTCCTTTGGGTTATGTAATTCATATTATTCTGCTGATAATAAGCCATATGAATCAGCATTTTGCTGTATTGACATGCCTGGCCAAGAACAACAAGGAAAAGAAATAGCATTTAAAAAACTGGCAAAATGTTTATGCATTCTAATCCTCTGCACATGAATAAATACATCTGACAAAGTGCAGAGTCCCTCAAAAAGGCCCTTCTTGACCTTCCTAATTTGAGTTCAATTGCATGTTCAGTGTTGAGAAGCCAAAGTAGGTTCTGCCAATGTTTTAGGTTCAAGCTTTACTACATTTTGTTACTTGTGAAAGTGAAATCCCAGATAATAAGTTATAATTGCCCTATTAATCACTTGAAAAGAGAGTTTGAAGTAAAGTTAGGATTTGAAATTGCATAATTGGTATCTGAAAGACAACCATTTTTGTTTTCTTATCTAGAGTTTACCAAGTAAAACTACTGTAAAAACTACATGCATGTACTTTTTAAAAGTGTAATATGCCTTATATATTATTTTTCCAAAGGAATGAAATTTAAAACTTCAATGTAGGCATGGCTGTTGGTCATGATGACCTTTGAACTAGAAAAAAGAAATACAGAAAACCAGGCCTTGGATTATAAATTATATTGTCAATGAAAGTGAGAATAACTCTTTGTTCCTTAAGTTATTTCAAATATTATATTTTCATTTCCTTTTTTTCAAATGAATTGTAATATACAACACATATGTATTTTTCTTCCATTTTTCATTAAAAATTATATTTCTCTTAAGTTTTGTTATTCTGTATACTGACAGAGTTAACACACAAAAATTTACTTCTCTAAGTTCAATATTCCAAATTCATCTGTTATTAAACAACTTGTTAGAAATCTATAGTCTTGTTTATATCCCTAAGGAATCTAAATAGGAAAAATAATATAGAAAGACATAGATTCTTTAAATCTCTCTTTTTTTAGTGCATTATGAACAAATATTTTATTGTGTTAAGTAATTGAAGATAGCCAATAAAAAGGGGAAAGATGGTATTTAGAATATTATATTGTAATAACTAAGTCAAATTTACTATAAGACTTACAGATAATTAAAGTTGATTCAACAGTTCATTTTGCTAATAATCATTTCAATTATCACACACTGGAATTTTTAGCTTCTATATACTCACATGGCCAATGACACTTTTATCCCTTCCTCTATCTCAAGCCTGGTCTTTCTAAAAATGTAGAGAAAAGGCATAGGTTTCAAACTTTAAATCAGGTGACATCTTTCAAATGTCACTAAATGTTCTATAAAAACAGTCTACTTGATCTATAGGATTAGGTCATATAACAAAACGACAACAGAGATCCCAGTCAGAAGAGCATACACAAAAGGAAGATGTAAAACATATCCAACTTGCTTTTTAGTAAATGGAGATAAATTAAGAACATCACACAACAGACTTGAATGTGTTCTGAAACAGCCATTTCTAAAAGAAAGAGACTACAGGAAAAATTATTCCATCCTCCTTGGAAATATTCCCCTGAAAGAATAGAATGGAAAAAAGTAGAGAGATTACAAGAGCATTGTGCTCAAAGATAGCCAGTGAAATCGATAATTTCCTTTCATATAGTTGGCAAAATAGTTGGCTTTTGCAAGTTGGTAACATTTCCTTCTGGGCAGGTCAATCATCTGTGGAGCCATAATCCACAACCTTCAGTTAGATTTTCTGCACATCTGGCATAAGCCTTTTTAATGCAAATATTAAAACAAGTTGGCTTTCTTAAACTGTTTCTATATTTAAAGTCAAATAAGTAATTTGAGAATGTAAAATATATCATCTGGTAGGCAAACATTAACTGATAAGTAGAAGTAGCATTTCTTTTTTGCACCTCTTACCTGGCACCAAAAACACCTAATACTCTGTTTGACATTATTTGTTTTTGGGAATTTTAGAAAGACTATAATATTTAGAAAACCTTAGACAGCTTGAATTATGTGTGATCTGAAATATCAGTTCACTAATAACAAAACAAATCATTAGGTAGTTACATCCTTTGGGCAATTGAGCTGTCTAAAATTATACACAGAGTAAATACTTGAATAGCACTCAAGTTTTTCCTCTCATATTTTCCTTCAAATTTAAAATGTACATATTCTCTTCAATAAATATGGCAAAATAATCATGTCAAAACTCTATAAGATAATGATGACAATAAAACATATATATTCAGTGTGCAGAAAACAGGTTTTCCTTTATAAATAGTACTAGAGGCCCAGTACATGAAATTCCTGCACTTGGCGGGGAGGGTGGTCCCTCAGTCCAGCCTGTACCCTCTGGTAGTCCAGGAGCCCTGTGGGAGTCTTCAGCCCATGGGGAATGGGCCTGTTGTCAGTGGGACATCGTTAGCACTGTTGCAGAGACAGGAAATGCTCCTGCTACTACTGCTCCACTCACCACCCATGAACCCAGCTCAGGGCTTCTGGCTCCCTCTGTAGGAGTGCACTGACCACCAGAGCATCTGCCCCTGCATTGAGCATCTGCCCCCTGGTGGTCAGTGTGCATCATAGTGACCGGAAGTTCTGCCATTTGGTTGATGTGCCTATTAGCTTTTTATCATATAAGATAGACCAAAGCATTAGCTGTTAAAGAGCATTATGAATCATAGATTTTTAAAATGACTGTGTATATGTTTATTTCATTAAAATGTAGAATTTCAAGTTCATGAAAAAGTAAAATATATAAACAGTCATAATATCTCTATACATTCACTATAAAAATAAATGAATTAATAATTAATGATTTATACAAACTGAAATATTTGTAGAATTGCAATTAATTGGTCCAAAAGCTTGCTGTGATCTAGAAGTGAACCTCATGATAATTTGATGTGAAGTCTGCTGATTAGTCAGGAAAATATGTATGTGTTGTGAGAGAAAAAAATGGCCTTTGGCAATATAGAGTTAGATTAATATCTTGAATCTAATGAATTCTAGTTGCATGGTGTTGAATGATTTTTAAAATCTTTTTGACTCATTATTAACATTTGTAAGATGGAAATAATATCTCTTAGCCTAGAGAACTCATAAATGGTGACAAAACATGTTTATCAATATTTTAAAGACTCCAGACCAAGATAGTGACATGGTGAGCTCCTGAGTTTTCCTCTTCCCACAGATGCACCGACTATCCAGTGATAAATAAAGCAATTCCCTCTGAGAGAATCCAGAATGTAGCTGCTGAGTAACTCCTACATACTGAGCATACCTAATGAATGAGAAAATACCCACATCAAAAAGGTAGCAAAGGCTGAGACATACTTTCACCATAAACAAATCCTTGAGACAGCAGCATACATTTGGAAGGGAACCCCAAACTTCTAGTTTTTTCCTGAGGAGAGAAGGGTTTGGAACATACATCTAGCATACTATATGTTAACTTTCTACCCAAGAATGGTCTCTCAAAATATCTGGCTGCAAAAGCTCATGTCCATGAGTCCCCACAGGCCTTTAGCGAACAAACAGTTCTGAACAGGTGTATGAGCACTTGCCATGACTATCCCCGCAGAGCTCAGTGCAGAGGGAGCAAGCAAAGCAACCCATTTCCTAGTCTTTCCCTGGAAAGGGAAGTACAAACTTTACAAGCTGCTGCCTGAGGAGTCTGGCTTCTAATTAGCACACTTAAAGGTGCTGACCGTGACTTCCCCCAGAGCCTAAAAGAGCTCATGACACCTCTTTCTGGTTTACTTCAACAATAAAACCAAGTCGGCAATATCTATCTGGAATGAGTATGCTCACATATCTAGCAACCCAACTTTTATGGCTGTTACCCAAAGGATGGGACCTCATATAACTTAGCTCTGATAGTCAAATATCACAGCATGCACTTATGAGTCTCACAAGACTACGGCAAACAAAGAAATTTTAAAACCAGCACAGACATACCTCCCCACCCCCATGGGCTATACACCCAGGCACAGTGCAGAAGGAACAGGCAAAAATGCCCATCTCATAGTTTCTTTATCGAGAGAGTCCAGCTTGTAGTCAGACTACACCCAGGGGTTGGCTGTAATCCTCACCTTAAGGACACTGACAGCTCTTGGCATATACTCAGCTACTGGGAGCCACTAATGAAGACTGTAGCTTGGACAATCACAAAGGGTTGAGTGGTAAATAGGAGCTTGCACTGGGATGATTGATGATATTCATCTTTTACACAAGACTGGGAAAAGTAGCTGTTTTAGCCAAAGTGCACAAACCAACAAAAAGAGTCAAGAAAAATGAAAAACAAACAAAAACCCAAGGGTCTATATTCCAAGTAAAATAAGACAAATCCTCCAAAATTAATGAAATGAAGATAACTGATTTACCCCAGAGTATTCAAATATCAGTCATAAAAATGATCACTGAGGTCAGGAGAACAACGCATAAACAGAGAATTTAACACAAGAGGTAGAAAATATTAAAAGGTATCAAACAGAAATAAGAGAGCTGGAGAATATAACAACTGAAACATTCAACAGAGGAATTTAACAGTAAACTAGACCAAATGGGAGAAAGAATAAATGTACTGGGCATTGGGCAGTGAAAATCATCAAATCAGAGTAACAAAAAGAAAACACACGCACAAAACATGAAAATCAGTAAAGATAGTTTAAAAGATTTATAGGACACCACACAGCAGACCAGCATATACAGTCTAGGGGTCAAAAAAGGAGAATAGAAAATGAAGAGCCTGAAAGATTATTTGAAGAAATAATGGTAGAAAACTATCCTGATTTGGGAAATGAAACAGACATTCAATCCAGGAAACCCCAAAATTACCAATTAGGGTGAGCCTACAGAGTCGCATCAAGGCACATTATAATTAAATCGTCAAAAGTTAAAGATAAAGAGAGGATCTTTAAGACAGCAAAAGAAAAGCAACTTGCTATATGTAAGAGAAACTCATTAAGATTATGAGTGAATTTTTCAGCAGAAATTTGCATACCAGTAAGAAGTAGGATGATATATTTAAAGTGAGGTGGGGAAAAACTGGCAACCAAGAATACTCTACCTAGTAAAGTCCTTAAAAATAGTTTTGTAGACAAACAAAAGCTGAAGAATTCATCCCCATTAATTTGGCCTTAAAAGAAATGCTATTGGGAATTCTTCAAGTTAAAATGAAAGGACGGTAACTAGTAATGTGAAAACTTAGAAAAATATAAATCTCACTGGTAAAGATAAATATATAATTACATTCAGAATACTCTAATACTGTAATTGTGGTAGGTAAATAACTTTTCACTCTAGTATAAACAATATATAAAAGTATTAAAATAACTAAAACTTAATAATGAATACACAATATAAAATATTTAATTTTTTACTTTAAATACATAAATTGAAGGAGGGTAATGAAAAAATGTAGAGTTTTTATACACATTAAATGTTAAGATTATATCAGCTTTAGAAACACTATTATAACTATAAGATATTTTATGCAAGTATCATAATAACCACAAAGCAAAAACTGACAGTATTTAAGCAAAATATAAAGAAAACGAAATCAAACATACCAATATGGAAAATCATCAATTTACCAAGAGAGAAAATAGGAAACTACAAAACAGCTAGAAAACTACAAGATGGCAATAGTAAGGCCATATATATCAATAACTACTTTAAATGTAAATGGATTAACTCCTACAATCAAAAGACATAGAGTGGCTGAATGGATAAAACAAATAAAACCTAACTATATGCTGCCTACAAGAAAATCACTTCAGTTTTAAGGACACACAGACTGAAAGTGAAGGCATAGAAAATTCCATGCCAATGGAAGTAGAGTTAGGTATACCAGAAAAAAATGGAACTCTAAGCCAAAAACTATAATTAGAGACAAAAAAGTTAATAAATAATGATTAAGTGGTCAATTCATCAAGATAATATAACCATTATAAATATTTATATGCCCAACATAGGAGAATCTAAATTTATAAAGCATATCTAAAGAGAGAAACAGAAAAAATATTAATATTAGTAGGGGACTTTAATACTCCACTTTCAACAATTGATTGACCATCCAGCAATAGAAGGGTCTTCAAAAAATTAAAAATAGAACTACCATATGACTCAGCAATCCCACTGCTGGGTAATATCTAAAGGAAATAAAATAACTATTTTGAAGATCTATCTGTACTCCCATGTTTATTGCAGCATTATTCATATAGTCAAGGTATGGAAACAACATAAGTGTCTATTGGCAGATGAAGGGATAAAGAAAATAGACATATAGATATGTAGATATATAAATATATGAATATTATTTATTCTTAAAAAAGGAAATCTCATGATTTGCAACAACATAGATTAAATCTTGTTATTTGCAACATTTTGAAGGCATTATTCTAAGTGAATATACCTCATAGTGTCACTTATGTGAAACCAAAAAATAAGAAAAAAGAAAATTAGTCAAACTCATAGAAACAAAGAGTAGAATAATGGTCACCAGGGGTGGTAGAGGTGGGTAGCAACAGGGGTGTTGTGGTAGTGGTGGTAGGTAAAGATAGGAAGAGGTCTGTAAAAACGGTTTTAAACATTTAGTTATACAGTGAATAAGGTTTAAGGATCTAATACAAGCATGTCAAATTCAAAGGTTAACACTGGCCAAATAAACAAGACATGCAGCCCACGGGCCGTGAGTTTGACATGCTTGATCTAATGTATAACATGGTGACTAGAGTTGATAATACCGTATTGTAAAACTGAAATTTGCCAAGAGAGTAGAACTTAAAAGCATTCTTACCAAAAATCCCCCCAAAAACAAAATGTAACCATATGAGATAATGTGTTAAATTAACTTAATGGCAGAAACCATTTCACATTGTATACGTATATCAAATTACCACATTGTATACTCTAAAATAAATACAGATTTTCCCATTATTTCCTTAATAAAGCTAAAACATTTTTAAAACCCTTTCCCCCCATATAATCATATTGAAAATGTCAAGGGAAATTTTCTTTGAGTGAGTTATTTCTTTTTCAGTGTTTCAATGTTCATGAGTTGGGTCAAGTATACAAAGCATTTCTCTTTTCTTATTTATTGATAACCATAAACAAAGGGTTATCAATAAATAAGATAACCCTTCTCCCAAGAGTTATCTTAGTTATTGATTTCTGCCAATAACTTGATTGATGGGGATACAAATGAATTCTATAACTGGGCAAAAGTTGTTGCATATCACATAAGAATAGGTAAACTTCTCTTACCTAAGGCTTACCTTCTTTCTTAGAATTGTAAGAGAAACATTGTGCTTTCTGAGTACTTGGGATTAAAAAAAAACAAACACACACACACAAAAAAAACACTTAAAAATATGAGTGCATACATTCCTGGTCTTTGACCCCTGCTCTTTTGTGCTTTTAGTTTAGTTTAGTTTTGTGTTTTTTGTTTTTTACCTCATTTCCTAGAAGGGCATTTACACAGGCTTCTGATGCATCGCAGATGGCTGTGAGATCATGTCCTCCTTCTAGAGCCAACACCACATGTCCATCAGCCAATGTCATCAATTGCTTCGTCAAGTGACCAAAGCCTACCATAATATAAAGAAAACATTTCAAAGTAGTAAATCAAAAGGGGATGTCTATTAGAATCTAATATTAATTGAGCATTTACTCTGTACATGTCCGTTCTCAGCACTGTCCATGCGCTAGCTCAGTTGATACTTACAATAAGTTGATAAATTAAGTAGTATTATTATCTCTACTTACAAGCGCGGGAACCAAAACTTAAGATCCTAACAGCTAAGAGGTATCACAGCCAAAATTTGTACAGGTCACTATGCCTCTCACCATGGCACAGTACATGAAAAACACAGTCTAGAAGTACCTGGATGAAAAAAATCAGTATATAGCCAATATTAATATGGTAAATAATGCCATTTGCTTGATATTTGATTCCTTTCTCCATCATCTATATTTATCTTTATTATAAAGGAAGTTTTCTACGTATCACCCCAAATTACTATCATATTAGATTTTTATAGACATTCTTTTATTCTGAAATAGTCAATACATGCCAAAAATAGCATCTATATAGTAATAAAGTATAATTATATGACAAACATTGGTCAAAACCTCCCAATTTAAGGATCATATTGTTAGCAGTAATTTTGATGCCCCAGTGTGCCTCTCTATAATGACATCCCTCCTACTCTCCACTGAAATCAGGATCCTGAGTTTGTGTTTACAATTGCTTTCCTTTGTTTAATCTGCTTGTTTTTGAACTTTATAAAACTGGCTTTATACTTTTAAAACTTGCTCTTTTCACACAACAATTTTTTTTTAAATATATATATTTTATTGATTTTGTACAGAGAGGAAGGGAGAGAGATAGAGAGTCAGAAACATCGATGAGAGAGAGTCATCGATCAGCTGCCTCTTGCACACCCCCTACTGAAGATATGCCCGCAACCAAGGTACGTGCCCTTGACTGGAATCGAACCCGGGTCTCTTCAGTCCCCAAGCCGACACTCTATCCATTGAGCCAAACAGGTCTCGGATCACACAACATTTTTTTAAAGCTCATCTCTGTTGATATTTAAAGGTATAATTCTTTGCTATCTAGAAGGCCATTTTATGAGTATAGAAAAATTTATTTACCCATTCTCCTGTTGACAGATATTTGAGTTTTCTATTATTACAAATCCTAGTGTTTTGTTATACAAAGAATGTCTCCACACACACTCTTATACAAGTCTTCTGTGCACATGTGAAATAGTGGAGTCAAATTGTATGGCTTAAAATCTGATAAATAATACCAGATTATTTCCAAAGGGCTTCAACCAATCCCCTCTCTGAAGCAGTATATATATGATTTCCAGTTTAGACACATCCTTCATAACATTTAGTGTGATTTGCTAAATGGGTCGATGAATAATGACATGTGACTGTCTTCTCATTAAGTATAAGGAGGGACTTTTCTATTTCTACTTTGAATATTTTATTTTAAATATTTTATTTCTGTACAAAAAGATGGTTTTTCTCCAGTAACTAGTGGCTCAGTGCATGAAATTCGTGCACATTAAAAGGGGGACCCAGAATCAAGTCCCCGCCCACCCACATGTGCCCCCAAATCACGTGATATCCAACCCTGCCCCCCCCCCCCTCCATTGGGCTAGATCCAGACCTGGCCAGTCCCACCCTTGTCAAGCTCCACCAGGCAGGGGCGTAGCCTCAGGTCCCTCAGATGGGGCAGGAGGCATGTCTTGAGGTCCCCCGTAAAGCCCCACAAGGTGAGGGACATGGCCTGAGATCCATTGTCAAGCCCACTGGGTGGGGGATATGTCCTGAGGTCCCCCAGCCAGGTATCAGGAGGGGGGTGCAGCCTCAGGTCCCCCGTCAAACCCCATTGGGCAGGGGGCGTGGCCTGAGTTCCCTGGCCTGGTGCCAAAGCAGGAGGTACAGCCTGAGGTCCCCATCAAGCCCCACTGGTGGAGGGCGTGGCCTGAGGTCCCCCAGCCTGACACGGGGGAGGGGGGACATGGCCTGAGGTACCTTGTCAAGCCCTGCTGGGTGGGGACAGCGGCCTGAGGTCACCTGTCAAGCCCCACGGGGCGGGTGAGGGCATAGCCTCAGGTCCCTGCTGATTGCTCATTAAGGCTCCTTAAGGGAACTTGTCCTCAGCTGTGGGTGCAGCCATCTTTGTGATGGAGAGATGGTCAATTAGTATATTCCCTCTTTACTGGATAGGATTCTATAGGGTTGTGAGTGGCATTATTATTTCTCATATTAACCCAGGTTGAATTTATGGATTAAAATGTTTGGTTGTGATGTATTATCAGACGGATTTGTTTCACTAATGCTTTTCCCCCCCTCCTATGTCCATGAATAGTATTAATCTATTATTTTCCATTCTTGTATTGTTCATATTGACTTTTAATATGGTTGAGACCCTCTATTTCCATTATATGGTCCTAGAATATTGTGTAGGAATCTTCTTCAAAACTTTTTGAGTTTTGTATTCTTTTTTGAGAAAGATTTTTAACTATTGATAAAATTTCTTTAGGGATTTTAGGAGTACTAAGATTTCAATATTTTCCTAAATTATATTTTTCTAGAAATTTGTGGCTTGTTATTTGTGTTCAAATTCATTGGAATAAAGTTTTAATTATTTCCATTATCTTATTTTGGAACTATTATTAGACATGCCTGATCATTGTCATTATATCCTCAATGTCCTTTAACTTTTACTTCACATTTTCTGTGACTTTCTGTCCAGCATTATGTGTAGTTTTGTTTCAGATATATCATCCAGACTTTCTCTCCAGATGTGTCTGAACTGCTGTCTAACACTTTTACTGATACTTTCATTTATAGTAATTTCAGTGATTATATTGTTCAATCCAAGATGTTCTATTAGGCTATATTTTATTTTATTTAAAAATATTTTTATTGATTTCAGAGAAGGGGGAGAGAGAGACATCAATGATGAGAGGAAATCATTGGTTGGGTATCTCCTGCACACCCCACACTGATGGATTGAGCCCGCAACCTGGGTATATCCCCTGGCCGGGAGTCGAACAGTGACCTTCTGGTTCATAGGTCAACACTCAAGGACTGAGCTATGCTGGACAGGCTGATTATATCTTATATCTTTCTATTTTCAAGGCTCTGTTCTTCTCTTAAGTCTTGAGGTCTTTTGTTTGAAAGAAATAAGATTCTCATAATAGAGTTTGGAGAACTAAAAAAAGTCTATAAAATTGTCAAATAATGAAACCCCACCGAACCCAACTACGCTGCTTCCATCTTGTAACAGTTAAATAATACCATTCTTAAGCCTTGGAATGCATAGAGCTATCCATCCAATAAGCGAGAACTGTTCAGTATTTCAGTTCTAATTTGGCACTTGAATCTGGCTAACCATGGACAAGATGAGTTCATTTTCCCATACCTTGAAACAGTGCAATGTGTTGATTGTATTAGCTATTATTTTGATGAAGTCAAAAACAGTCACTTTATAATTATCCTATGTTTCTAAATAGTTGGAAAAATTATTCTAAAATTGATATAAAATGAGCTAAAATATTGCAACATTTTTCATTTCCTATGGATGCCATTTTGATCCCAATAAGAATCTTTTCCACAAGCCACTTAGGAATGAGGTTGACTACACTCCACTCCACTTTCTTGTCTGATTTCTATAAAAAGAACAGTAAGCTTTTGGAAAATGTGTAATGCAAAGTTCTGATCCCTAAAGCTTAGAAATGTTCTTGGCCCAAGTCAAGGTTAATAGCCTCTAGTAATTAGTTCCACTCTAGAAGATTAAAAAAGCAAACAATACTCATAATACTTGTAAGCAAACATTTCTACTAATCATATTGATAAACATTCTGGACATTTCCTATAAGCTAACCCAGGCTACAGTGATAAGTTAAGAATATATAATAATGAATCAAGGCAGTACACCATATCTTTCTTACTGAAGGATCCTTAGATCATTGTAAATTCAAAGATCTAAGTTATGACTGAGCAGATCAAATCACATGGATAAAAAGAAAAATGGAGAGAGGAAATCCCAAATCTTACTTAAGTTCACTCTTTCCTTTAGGATTAAAAAACCTCCCATAAAATACCAAATTTAGATGGGATAGTAAAAAAAAAGTGGATGAAAAGAATGGAATGAAGCTAACGTTTGATCTCTATCCAAATTCCCATTTCTTTTACCTACAGGGTTTATTTCCATTCACATGTTACCAATGTGATCTCTAGAGCCAAAGATAGAGGCAGCTGAACTCTGAGTTAAGCTTGCACAAAACATTCACATGAAATTAAGAAATGAAACTTCTATAAGATTTGTGTGCTCTCTTCCACTTAAAGAAGTAAAAAATAATTTTTAGTAGCCTGAGTTCTAGAGTGTCCGTTACTGCTGTATGTATGTGCATATGATTAGAAAAGCCAAATATGGCTATCAATCTCAAGGTATTATTTTTTCAGGACACGTGACATAAAAGTTTCAGTGGTGTGTGTGTGTGTGTGTGTGTGTGTGTGTGTGTGTGTGTGTTTAGTGTGTGTGAGTGTTTTCGTTAAATTTCAATAGCCATAATTTCAAGTTTCATTTAATAGTTTTTACTTCTAGCTCCACAAAAAAGCACAATAGCTTATTGTATTTGTCACAACAAGCTTAATTTGCACAGTTGAAAAACTGTAACAGAGGCCATAGCATAAAATGCTTTCCTTAATAACACTGGCGCACCCTCAGTGTGAAGGCTGATGAAAAAGAAGTGATCAAGTGAGAAAACATGTTTGTAAACATGATATCTTAGGTCCAAGCAATCACTGGATATAGGAATGGAACTAGAGTATTGAATCCATGCATACCTTTAGTTTCTGAATTTCTTTTGGGAGGTAGATACATCACTTAAGGAGGAGCCTGAATGCCTGGGGTAAGATGAGCAGGCTCAGGTGAGTGAATGCAATGAAATTTATAAGAAACTCGTACAACTCAACAAAAGGAAGACAAACACTCCAATTAAAAAATGGGCAAAGGACCTAAATAGACACTTCTCCAAAGTGGGCATACAGAAGACCAAGAGACATATGAAAACATGCTCCAAGTCACTAAGCATCTTAGAGATGCAAATTAGAATGACAATGAGGCATCCCCTCCCACCTGTCAGAATGGCTACCATCAACAAATCAATAAATGAAGAGAAGTGTTGGCGAGGATGTGGCTGGGAATACAGACTGGTGCAGCCACCGTGGAAAACAGTATGGAGTTTCTTCAAAATATTAAAAATGGAAATCCCATTTGACCCAATGATCCCATTTCTAGGAATATATCTTAAAAAACCCAAAACACCAATCAGAAAGAATATATGCACCCCTATGTTCATACCAGTGCTATTTACAATAGCTGATATCTAGAAACAGCCGAAGTGCCCATCAGTGGATGAGTGGATAAAAAAAACTGTGGTACATTTACACAATGGAATACCCTGTGGCTGTAGAAAAGAAGAAACTCTTACCATTTGGAACAGTATAGATGGACCTGAAGAGTGTTATGCTAAGTGAAATAAGCCAGTCAAAGAAAGCTAAGTATCACATGATCTCACTCATATCTGGAATCTAATGAGCAAAATAAACCGATGAACAAAATAGATCCAGAGACACAAAACCATGGAACAGACTGAGGAATTTCAGAGGGAAGGTGGGCTTGGAGGAAGGGTGGGGAAAGATTAACTGGGAAACTTATATTCATACATGCATAGCCCATGGACACAGACAATGGTGTGGTGAAGGCCTGGGAGAAGTGAGGGAGCAGGGTTGAGGGGGTCAATGAAAAAAACAACAGAGGGAATATCTCTAATACATTCAATAATAAAGGTAAATTTAAAAAAGAATGAGAAGGAAAGAGAATTGGAAGGGCATTTTTAGTTAAAAATCTTCTGTTCAGTTTTATTGATTTACTAGAAGCAAGTTTAATATGCTTGTTACTAAAAAGAATATGAAATAAGTTGTAAATATGGTAATAGTTTAACAATTTTCAGCTTTAATTTCTGATGGTCCATGAGGACTTGCTTCTGCCTAAGAAGTCATATTGTGTCAGCATTTTTAGTGGTTCAGAAAAATTGTTTGAAATTAAAGGTTGATCTAAGAAGCCTCAAAGAGTAACTTTAGATAGGTATTTAATAACTAAGACACAAAGAGATTCATGCTTCGAAATAGCACACCTCAAACACTTCTCCATAATGTTTCTCAAATTGTTCCCAGAGAAGAGTGATAATGAAAGGAAGCAACCCTAGCTGTATGTTAATTTCATTTAAAAACAGCTATTTTAAAAACCAAAATTAACACATGTGCATTGTAGAAAATTTAGAAAATAATAGAAAAAATAGTGTAACATATAACATATAATAAATATATGTTGTTATATACTATATATTGTATATTACTTAAGAACTAAAAATAGTAATGCAATAAAATAATTTATATATAAAATGATAAATCTGTAGTGGAAGTAGCCAATTCCACTTTTGTAGTATTTTATGCATATTTTTATGTATTTAAAAAATAAAACAGGAACATATTGTAATTTTTTAAATTTACATTTACAAATACCAATATAGGGTGAAACATTTTTCATGTCCTGTACAATATCATTTAAGATGTACTAACATACCAACCAATTCTCTATTTTAAGGTACTTAAGTTTTTTCTATTATAGATTTTCTGATTTTACATACTGTATAAGATTGGAAATAATATCCTCTGTATGATTGAAATGAGTAATAATGCCACTACATACTAGCACTTGCCTGATTCTACTGTATTATTTCAGAATGGAAAGAGGCCTTTTCTGTATATTATTGCTCACTTTTTTTTTAAACCAAAGTATGAGATAGACATAAAGAGTAAAGCACATATAGGCAAAAAGGGAACAAACTGCAGTTAAAACTTTATAAACTTCATTCTTTTTTTAAGCACTCAAAAATAGTATTTACTATTACCTATTTTCTTACATTACAACTAGGTAACTGAGGGCCACAATGCTGCTGTGGGCATATGGGTGGGTCTCGAACCATCCTCTGTGCCCCTGCCCAGCCCCTCCTGCTGCGGCCCCTGTCCCCCGTCTGCCTAAAACCCACTCCCACACTGTCACTTCCACATGCTGACAGTGCCAGCCCAGCTTGCACCTGCTGATGGCACAGAGAGATTGGGGCCAGCAGTGGGTGCAAGTGGCTGCTGCTGTTCAGATCTCCCCTCAGGAGCAGGGGGAGGTGGAGAAGCCCTCAGGGGTAATCGAGGCTGACAGCTGCTGCTCACACCCACTGATAGCACCAAACAATTGGGATGGGTGCCAGGTGTTGGCAGTGGGTGTGAGCAGGGTTGGCGCTTGGCAGTGGGTGCAAACACTGGGTGGGACTGTGGCACATAGGAGCAAAGAATTTTCAGTAACCATCAGAGACTCATCCCAATGACAGCGACCGGTGCCCTGCATTGGTCTGGTGCCCTCACTTACCTGCTCCACCACCCCACCACGGCCAATGCCCACCATGTTCTGTGCTCTGCTGCCTGCTGCTGACTCCTGCCATGTTCCGTGCGTGCCCCCTGGTGGTCAGCATGTGTCATAGTGAAAGGTTGTTCAGTTGTTCTGCCATTTGGTCTATTTGCATATTAGCCTTTTATTACATAGGATGGGATTTTACTCTAAATGACTGCTTTTTAAAATTAAATTTATTGGGGTGATATTGGTGATTAAAATTATATAGGCTTAAAGTATACAATTCTATGTTTAGCAATGCCAGTTGTGGATAACTAAAACATTATTATAGAAGCTCAGGAAAATTATACTCGGAAAAAGTCTATTTCTGTCATGAAATTGCAAATAGTGTATTGGAACTCTCCATAGATGCCAAAACTGAGAGAATCCTGCTCTAGGAGGGACAGAAGTCCCTCTTAAACTTAAAATTAATTACCATAGTGATTTTGCCATTCTGTAATAGATGAGAGGTTAGAGTCAACTCCCAAAAGCCAACTCCCAAAGAAAGGTACCTGGTCCATTATTCCTTTGGTTAATAAAGAACAGACAAAGTGATTGGTTAGACAATTCTTTTATTTTTTATTTTTAAGTCCTTACCCGAGGATAATTTTTCCATTGTTTCTAGAGAGTGGAAGGGAAGGAGAGGGAGAGGGAGAGGGAGACACATTGCTGTGAGAGAGACAGACGGGTTGGTTGCCTCCCGCATGTTTTCCCACTGGGGCTGGGGAACTTGCAGCTAAGGTACATGCTTTTGACGACGGGGAATTGAACCTGAGACACTTCCTAAGGCCAAAGATCTAACCACTGAGCAAACAGGCCAGGACTAGACAAATCTTAATCCCTGCACATAAATATCCTAACTTTGCTTATGCCAGTCTCCCATTCACTACTTGTGGTTTTTTGTTTTTTTTTAACCATTATTTTCTGAGTCTGTTGTGGAAAAGCTTCAAGTAAAAAAATAACCAACAACAAAAATGAGAGCAGGGAGTCTCACCCCCGCACTGCTGTTCAGCAGAGGTAGAAGAGTGAAGGCACTAGATACAGTCTCTTTTAAAATGCTGACACCTATTGCTGTTGATTTATATCATTTTTGAAACTTTCTGATAGGGCTAAAAACCTCAATAACAATGTACACATTTTTTTTTAACAGGTTAGTCTCATTTGGGCCTGAAATGTTTGTGGAGACTTCGTTGCAGATTTAATATAGTAGGATCAAAGGAGTCACAGATTTAGGTCCCATGCGAACTTGAAAGTTTATTTTGCGCATCCACTGGCATATTTTCTATAGTTACGTCCAGAAAGGATCACTGACAAAATGCACGTACTGTGAAGTCTAACTACAAAACTGTAGCCATTTTCCTCTCTAAAGCCCTCTGTCACTAAGTTACCCTGCTGTTCTTTAGGAAAATGCAGTCAAACTCGAGTTGAGAGAGGGGTCCGGGTAGCATGTGGCTGTCTCATGCCCTGGGAGGCTCGCTAGCAAGACTTCAAAGCAGAATCTGATTGTTGCAGATGGGAAGAATGCTTTCCCCAGAAATACCTTTTTAAGATGCATGGTGCTGTAATTCATATGGTGGGCACTTGTGATTCATTCCTGATGATGTTGGGATCATTTAACTCACAAAACCATTGTCGCTACCATAAAATCCTTTCATCTGAAGCCAAAAAGGTTTATTTCATGCAAATGAAAATTTTTCATTAAAGTATCACCTTAATAATGGGCAAAGATATATCTTTTCTGTTCATGTTTAAAATGTAAATTTATGAACATATTCTGAAGATTCATTTCATGTTATGATCTTTATTTATTTGATGTCCCAGGACTCTTTCCAAGTTCATCGAAGCCGGAAATCAATTTTAGAAGAAATATGGAGATTATTATCACTAAATCTTTCAGTTGGCTTATTCCAAGCAGCCCTATAAATACTGCATATGTTCCAAAGAAGGCACTTTCAACCATAATAAAAATCCTTTTTCGGTTGTAGTCAGTAATACTCCAAGAGGTAAGTTTACAGTCTTAGCACCTTTGAAAACAAATGAATAGTAGGTTTGTAATCTAAACAAAGCTGAAACAATATTCCAATACCATTATTCCTGAAAAATTAAATGAAAAAACACATATCCTTGGGAATTTAAGAGAGTGAAATGGCAAGAAAGGTTGACCATCTACCCATTCATCGGGCCATCTATACATCCATGGTCTACAAATCAACATTACTTACTAAATACTTATTATGTGTCACAGATTTATAGATAAATCTTCTACTTAAAACGGTATATGAACCTCAGTTTTCTCACCTGTAAATATAAGGATTATTTAGTCTATTTCATAGACTTGAAATGTATATATAATCATAAAAAGCCATCTCAAAAAATAGATTATATGTCAACCATTTCCTTAGTAAGTGCTTAATCTACAATTAATCAGAATATGAATGGGAAAAAAAGATAAGTACAGTACTTTGAACTGTACTTAGTTTTTATATTCTTTTTATATTATTTAATTAAAGATTTTAAGCGTAGAATTTTAAATCTAAAAATAAATTTATCTTATATATTCCAACTTTCTATTTTAAGAATGAGGAAACTTAGACCCAGAATGTGAGTTATCAAGGCAAACAGTTAACAACAGAATTCGAGTGGGAACCCAAAGCTCTCAGGGAGTGGGTTTCCCAGAAATCAGCCACCTCATAGATATTACTATTGCCCATATTTTCAGACATGAGTTTCAGTTCAAAGGAAACTTTAGAAAGAGTTCCTGGACACCAAATGGTTTTAACAAATCATTGCTCTGTTATGTCAAGTGTAAACAAAGCTAAAATTAAAATTTCCCTTAAAACACACAGATATAAAACCAGTGAGGAAAAAACAATCCCTAGAAAGTGCTTTTGGATGTTATAGAAGCATTCCTTCCAGCCTTCAACAAAACTGTTTTCGCCAAACCCCAACTGCAACTTGATTTGCCAATCACTAGTTTTTACTGCTGTTTTCAATAATGCATCAAACACATGGGATCTATTCTCTCATCAATGCTCAGACATAATTGGCCAAGTAGGATAGAACAAGAGCAGGACAGATCATGCAAAGCAATGATGATCCCATTACAGTAGTTTGCACTAACTCAGATTCAACCAACATTCAGTGGGCACATACACTAGTAGTAGCTAGGAATATATACAAGGATGAATAAGATATAGTTCCTGCTTCCAATAAACTAAAATATAAAGAAAATGTACACAGATGACTATAATTTAGCATAGGAAATTATTATAAAGTAAACACATTTTATAAAGCTTTTATAAGGCGTAATAGATGGATGTTTACTTGATTCCATTTCAATTGGAGAGTATGGTAAGTAGAATTCTTAGGACAACCTCAAATGACTCTTGCCCTTGTGTAATCCCCTCCTCTTTGAATATGGGGGAACCTGTGAATATTATATATTCCTGTATGTAGCAGAGATTTTTCAGGGTACAGAATTACGGTACAGAATTTTGTCCAACAACCTGAATGAGCTCAAAAGAAAAGTCTTCCTCAGAACCTCCAGATTAAAGATCCAGTCTGGCTGATATCTTGATTTCAGCCTTGTGAGATCTAAAAGCAGAGAATGCAATGACTTTTGCTGAGACTTGTGACTTGTAGAACTGTAAGGTGGTAAATGGACAATGTTTTAACTTACAAGTTTGCATACATTTCTGAATATACTACAGGTCTATTAAATTTCACTTGATGAGGTAAACTGAGCTAAAAGGAATAACAACGGAAATTATAATAGTGGCTCTCTAGTATTTGTCTGGTGCCAGGGCCTAGGCTTTAGATAGATGTTTCATTCAATCCTCACACCAACCTCATGAGGTAGCTACAGGGAATATACAATTTTTTTTATTTTTATTTATTTATTTATTTATTTATTTATTTATTTATTTTTATAGAGGAGCAAACAAAGAGAAGTTGAATCATTTTTTCAAGGTCACACAACTAGAAATTAGGAATGTCAGGACTCAGCTCTGCTGTCTGAATTTAGAGTCTGAGGTGTGTGTGTATGTGTGTGTGTGTTTTTAAAATATATTATTTTTATTTATTTCAGAGAGGAAGGAAGAAGAAGAAAAAGAAGAAGAGAGAGAAACACCCATGGTGAGAGAGAATCATGGATTGGCTGCTTCCTGCAAGTCCCACTGGGGTCAAGCCCACAACCCGGACATGTGCCCTTGACAGGAATTGAACCTGCGACCTTTCAGATCGCAGGCTGAAGCTTTATCCACTGAGTCAAACCGGCTAGGCTGAGAGTCTTAGGTTTTAACCACTGAACATAATGCCTGTTTAAAATAAACGAGAAGAGCCCCACATAACAGTTTTAAGAATCCACACACATAAAGTATGTTTACTTTTCATTTAGAATGAGATGATGTAACGGATGCATGTCACCATGTGTCCAAAGAGTTCATCTGTCCTCACTGTTTTCTGCCCACTCCCCCCACTAAGTGTCAGGTGCCAATGTCCTGAGAAATAAGACAGCACCTCAGCAAACAGTCTGTTGGATCTGGAGGAGGTGGGCTGTTAGAAGAAAATAAGGTGGTGATGGGTTTTCACTTGTGATGAGACACTTCACATAGAGACAGTGCTGCTCCACTATTCCTCAGAACCAAAGCCAGAATGTGTAGGTCATGTTGTCTAAAAGAAAATGAGAGCTCATTCCTGGATAAACTTGAGTTTTTATAGATTACGTGACCTTTCTCAAGCAGATATTTTCAGAATTGTGAACTCCTGTAAAGGTCCAAGGACTCCATCAACCTGGCCACATCAGGTTGGAGCCTCCTAACACATATCTTGTGCACAAGGGATTCTAGGAGGTCTTATATGGCTGAAAGATTGTACATGTTCGAGGCTGTGGGCTTAGAGGTGGGTAAGCATGCTAGCAAAAACTCTAAGCTCACTAGCATAGAACAATGAGCTCAACACATCAGCCACAAAATCACTTGTCATTGGCTGCTCATACTATTCAGGATTAAATTTTCAGTATGTTAATGAAATGACTGATGTATACATAATGGAGAGACTTGGCTGAATGTGTGATAACAACTAAAGTTTATGCGGAACTTACTGAAGGCTAGGCTGTGTGTTATAACTTATTGGATGCTTACACACACTCACAAACATAAAAGGGGTCTTAACGTTATTCTTATTTAGAGAAAACAAACAAAGAAAGATTAAGTACATTGCTCAAGGTAAAATAGCAAAGGTATGATTAAACCCCCTGACTCTGAGTCCATACTTTTAAGCACGATACTCAAAATTTTGTTTGTTTGTTTATTTATTTTATTCATTCATTCATTCATGGTCCTTAGTGATACTTGATAGCAAGTTTGGGAGAAAAACAGAGAAAAGCAAGGCCCTAGAAATGTTATGCTCTTATGATATATCAACCACAGGATATATCCTTTTTTAAAGAACATCTTTGAAAATATACTGTGACCATTGTAAGAAGAAAACCTGTTCCAAAGACTGGGGAGGACCAGTGTCTGGGGAAGAAATTTAGGTCCAAAGAAATATAAAGACCAAAGAGGAAAGATAAGTCCTTCTGGTCACAGACTATTTCTTACACAGTTCTGTAAAATTTATAAGAATTTCATTTAGTTTTATATATATGAAGTGAAACTAGAATACCTTATCTTTAAGAGGATTCAAAATAATTGTGGTTGACCCATTCAAAAAAATATTTGTTGATTTCAAGTGTATATTTCTATGATGTATGATCTATATATTGCTTTGTGTACCCACCACTCAAACACAAATAATCTTATTAACCAAAGTCATCCCAATAAATTAACTTAAGATTTTTTTTTTAGAAGCTACTATGTAACAGGGACTGTGACGACCAACTAGGATATGGTTTTGAGCAAAACAAAGACAGTCCCTATCCTCATATCACTTACAAACTAATATTAGTGAGACCTAACATCACCAGACACCATCCTATATGTCTGAAATGCATTATCTCATTTAATCGCCAAACAACTGCCAAAGTGGAAGATTGAGTTATAAAGAAATTGACTTGCCACAGCCACATAGTCAATGGCAAACTAATAAGAAATTGATTGGTTGACTCCACGACATATCTTTGAATCTATTCATCTATGTATAAATCCAAATAATGCTAAAGCACTAGCCTAATGTATTACTGTTATAGCACAGCACCAATTGTGTCTGAAAATAATCATCAAATATCAATGAACTAGAGGCCTGGTGCATGGATTTGTGTACATTGAAAGTAAACTAATTAGAAGGTGGCTGGTGGGGGGAAGTGGGCAAGAAGGGTTGGACACACCCTGGAGCCAACCTCCCGTGGTCCCTCCCCAGCGGCCTGCAGTACTGGGGCTCGAAGGGCTACTGCAGAGTGAGCGAGGTCCCTCTGGCAGGTGTGGTTCTTCGCCCTGGCCTGGGGGATCGGGCTGAAACTGGCAGTCTGACATCCCCCAGGGGGTCCTGGAGTGCCAAAGGGCACTCTGCAAAGTTGCTATCACTCAGTAGCTCCTGCATTAAGTGTCTGCCCCCAGGTGGTCAGTGTGAGTCATATCTACAGGCCGATTGGCCAGTCACTTATGCATTCTTCTTACTCAAGCATTAACTTACAGTCACAAAAAATATTTTTTTGAAAAAGAAATATCCACTTTGATTTTTCAGACATTGCCAGTGGGAGAAAATATATTGTTACCTCCACCACTCAAAAAACCTTCTAGTTCCTTTTCAAACTAACCCTTGGAACTAAGTTTTCATTTCTACTTCAGTATGGCATTCACTCATTACAGCACTCCTCAATTAAGCTCAGATAACTGTGGCCAATTGAACACTTGTAGTGACCATTTTAAAAAAGTTTTTCCACTAGTTTGTAGTACTTGTCCTGTGTTTACTTCATGACTAACTGCTTTGTAAAGAATTGATATTGTGCCCACTGCGGGAGCACATATACTAAAATTGGAACAATATAGAGAAGATTAGCTTGGCCCCTGTGCAAGGATAACATGCAAATTCATGAGGCATTCCATATTTAGAAAAAAAAAAAAAAGAACTGATATTTCCAATTAATTACCTGACACAGAGTATCCAAAGTTATTTGGTCTTTAAAAAAATAAAGAAACACAACAACCCCACACCCTGCTATTGAATCTCAATGTGTACATGCCTCACAATGGTGTCTGTAAACAAGAGAGAGAATTTATCTTCAAAGTATCAGATACATTTTAAAGGTTTGTTGAATGGCAGAAAAACAAATTAGTCCTTTCTAAGGAAAATAAGGACATATGTCTCATTGCCAAAACATTCCTTGAAATTTCATTTCCCTATGACCTAGGTTTTTAATTTCAAGACAAAATACCTTATTTTAAAAGATAAGTATCTACCCTTTGGAAAAAACTGATGCTTTCTTATTTTTCCCTGCCATAAAAGGAGGTTCAGGAACACTATAAATTATAGGTTGCAAGCAACCATTTAATTTAGATTAAATTAGACAGCAATTGTATGCTAAGTAAATAAGAAATGGCTCTGAATGTGTTTGTTAAAGATTAAGAATTCTATAATACTTGGCTTCTATTACACATTTGTTATTGCTGATTTTTAAAATAAATCACTAATTAAAATATTTAAAGAGCATTTACAAAGGAAAGTATAACATTTAGCAAACCCATGGCAATCTAATAAGCCCAACAGAGTAGCTCTTAAAAAAGTATCAGATTGCTGAAACCGGTTTGGCTCAGTGAATAGAGCATCGGTCTGCAGACTGGAGGGTCCCAGGTTCGATTCCGGTCAAGGGCATGTACATTGGTTGAGGGCACATCCCCTGTGGGGGGCATGCAGGAGGCGGCTGGTAGATGTTACTTTCTCATCGATGTTTCTAGCTCTCTATCCCTCTCTCTTCCTCTCTGGAAAACTCAATAAAATACTATTTTTTTAAAAAAAAGTATCAGATTATCCAACATCGTGGCAGAAAATCTGCAGTGTAAATATGGCTAAGATCATATAAAATCTTTATAAATACCATAATTCAACTTGCCAATATGGACCCAAGAAGGGTTTTATTTTAAATATTTGTCATCAAAGTGAGTGTGGTCTATTATATGCTATTCCCATCTGTCATTAAAAACAAAACAAAAACAGGAATACATTAAAGTAGATCAAAACATATCCATCAATTGCTTGAATTTAACTATTATTTTTGAGGAAAAACTTAAATATTCCAGAGAGTAATTCATTGTGATTTAAAAAAAATATATCTTTATTGATTTCAAAGAATTTTATTAAGCTGTGAACATCAGCATTTTCTTATCCCAATCACAAGTGTCATAGCTTCAGAAACAAAAAGCAACTAAATGCGCAAAGTTACTTAATTAATAATGTATGACAAAAGAAATTCAGACTAACTATTAAAAGAATATGGCTTGCATATAATCCTAACCAATGGACACAGACACCATGGGGATGAGGGCGAGTGGGGAAGGGGGCTGAGGGACAATGGAAGGATAAGGACACGTATGTAAATGCCTTAATCAATAAAAAAAATAAAATTAAAAAAGAATATGGCTTTTATGTAAAAAAAAGAGTTGTGTAACTTATAACTACTTTCAACCTCAAATTCATTAAAGAGAAATTACTTCTCTTAAGAGATACCCAGATGTTGTCTGCCAGCTGCTTAAATACTCCCAAGACATTTGTTGGTTATTATTAAAAGAATGTTAGTTTTTAGAAAAAATTATCTAGTCTGTCTTGTGAAGCATCAGTGACATAACCAGTGTGGCACCACTGATTCTGAATTTGAATAACATTGGATAATGTTAAATCAACAATTACAATGAATACAGTCATCTAAATTCTAGTTCAAGTTCTATGACCTACTGGACAAAGCCAATTCCCATCTCTAGGTTTTTATTTCTCTATGGGTCAAATAAAGGGGTTAGACTAAGTCAGTAGATTAGCCTCTGGCTAATCACAATCATATGGGTGTTTATTAAATGCAGATTCCTAAGCCTCATTAACAACCACATTGGAATCCAAATCTCTGGTGTGAGACCCTCAACTGAGGGCTGAGAGACATCTGACTACAAGATCTTAAAGGCTTCTTTCAGTTTTGTCAGTTGGGTTTAGATATCTGTTATAACTTCATAGTAGTCAACCAATTAAACCTACCAAAAAAACAAGCAAAATTAAGCCACTTTTATTTTTATCAATAAGACAGATAGGCATGAAAATAAAAATAATAGAGCTAAGCTGCTGTGTCTCAGTGGTTGAACATGAATTCAAGAGGACATTGGTTCAATTCCCAGTCAGGGCACATGCCTAGGTTGTGGGCTCCATCTCCAGCAGGGGGTATGCCGGAAGTAACCCATCAATAATTCTCTCTCATCATTGATGTTTCTATTTCTTTCTCCCTCTCTCTTCCTCTCTCTGAAATCAATAAAAATATTTTAAAAAATTAAAGTAATAGGTTAGGGGGTTTGGGCTTCCATGAAATTACAATACATAGGAGGTAGCATTTCAACCTGACTTCTCATTGCTTCCTTGCCCTGGGATATATCCACCCTCTCTCTCAAGTGCTCTCCTCTTCCCTCTGGTCCCCATGAAATACATTACTTCAGTAAGGGCTCTCTCACACATTACATTTATGTCAATGGGCTCTCTTTGTCAGAAAGTTTAGATATGGAGGCTTCATATCAATATTTAAATTTTAAGATTTGTAGCACTCATAAAAAGTGCCTGATTCATTGTAAAAAGAGTAATATAACTGCTGATTCTGGAATAACAAAAGCCTTTTCCTTCTATTAGAAAGCTTCTCAAGAGGAACTATGTCTTAGTTTTCCCAAACATAGTCTTAAAGGAAACTACTCACATTTAAGACAAAACCTATTAGCATCATGTTGGTTATTCTTATGATGAATTATAAAGAGTAAAATGCCAACACAAAGAAACCTTTCCTCTAATCATAATAATGCAAGTTATAATGATAATAGGACAGCACTCTGGAAACAATAGTTTGCAAAATAATACCTAAGTGCCCTTCTAACTTTATGTTTCTAAAGATAATAAAATATTCCCTGAGCAGACTGAATTTCATTTATGATTAGGCCTTCACATTTCTTATTATTTATTAATTCAATAATTAAGTATTTATTGAAGAAAGTATTCTGTATTATATGTGCCTGTTTATCATCTACTACTTCAAAGAGCAATGCTTGATGTGAATAGAAGATTTGAGACATCTAATAAACAAAATAGACTTGGCTTATGTTCAACCAATCAAAAAACTAGATCTGAGAGGCAATGATTCTTAATAGAAAATAACTTTCAGGACCTTGGGGTTAAAACAAATTTTATGAATAAAAAAATTCTGGTGAATACCAACTGCAATAATTGAGCATGCAAGGAAAAGTAAGTTCTCGAGGATACTTCATCATCTCAGTTGGTTAATTCAGTCAGATATTAGATCAACAAAGTTCTGTTTCTGGTTGAAACAATGGTAGTGGCATTTATAAGGATATATGATCAAACTGGCTATGTGGAGAAGAGACATAGATACAACACACAGGAAAAGGTAACAAATCATGGTTATGTTGGTGGCTTAATTTAGGTGCATTTTTTAGGTGATCTATAAATATTTACTGAGTATATGCATAAATGAATAAGCAATGATTCCACATTATTCACACTAAAAGCATCAGAAATTAAAAAAAAATGTTTTAGAAGTGTAGTAGCCTGGTTTTGTTTTATATTCAGCTAACAAATGCTATCTCTAAAATGATTTAAGTAATTATTTATTGTTGAAAGTATTATATATTCCCTCCCCCCCACCCCATTGATTTCTATTCCTTCCAGCCTGCCCTTGCCCCAGGCATTCACCACTAGGGCAATTTTTCACCATCATCTTTAAAAAGCCTAGAATTCTTGTCTATTGTTAGCACAAATAAGTGGAGGAAATAGTAAACAATTTGTATAAATATCCAACTTAAATGCATTAACCTATACAATATCTCTCGAATGATACTCTCTGACTTTCAGCATCATTAACATTTCCCCCTGCTTTAAGAAACACTCTCCACTGTGACATCACACTGTCAGGTTTTCTCCCTTTCTCCCCTTCTCTTTCGTGTCTAGTTGCTGGCTGCTCTACCTCATTCTACCTGGCAAACATGGCCACTCCCCAGGTTCTGCCATCAGTACTCTCCCTCTGCAAACACTGTCCATTGGGGAATCTTTTCACTGTGGTAGTAAATTCTCCAGTTCTCCTTACCATCCTCTTCTACATCTAATTCTCAGTCAAAAATTCCCAGTAGGGCATTTCTTTGCACACCCACATTTGACTCTTAATGAAATATGTCTAAATATTACCTATTACCTATCCTCCATAGCTTCTCCTCCTAAATTCCCCTTAACATCTGCCAATGATGATGCTCCCAGGGCTTGGTTTGGTAATCCAGATCCCATTACACCATACTGCCATACCGACATTCCTAAACAGGCTTTCCTTCTGGATAGTGAATTAGACAAGAGTGCAGATTTGGGAGGTTGCATTCCAATTCTCTCTCTGTCTCAGTGCCATCTCAGGAATGGTCTTTAATTTTGCCGAGTCTCCATTTCTGTTTCTGTGAGTAAGGGGCATGCTGAGTACATGGAAGAACACGTCTATTTAGGAACAATGTGAGGATGCAGTTGAGGTAGAACAAACATGCCACATTTGCTTCTTTCCTTCTTTCCATCTGGTTTCCCTCCTCCTCTCATCCATGTCTAATTCATCATTCAAGATCCAGCTCTGCTGCCCTATCCTTATAGTTAAGTGAAATTTCCCCATCCACTTCATCAGATACTGTGTTTTTCTCATATACATCTTTTTATTTTCAATTTAATTGTGAGATTCTGAAAGAGTGGTTCAACAGCCCAATTTCTACCATAACAGCCAGTAAACCAAAACAGTAGTATTAGCTGACTGTTTGAAATTAGGAACATGCACATATAGAAAGGGACTTTTAGACTGAGCAGTGCCCGTGCTTGAATCTGAGTTCTTAGTCATGACTGACTGCAAACACTGTGACAGTTGGGTCAGGGAGATCAGTGCTTTGGCATTTTCTTTGCTTTTCTGTGGGATGAAGAAGGAGTTCCTATTTACAAACTCTGAAGGCATCTCTACTCATCTTTACTTGCTTTTTTCTCTCCATCACACAGACTCAGAGAACTTTTAAGATAATACAAAAAGTGAAGTGTAGTGTCTCCTTCCTGAGGGCACGACAGACTCTCAAAATGTAATTTAACAGAAATAAAACGTGGAGTCTACTCAAGCAATGCTCAGGAAAGCCTCTAAGGGTCCGGAAATAAACATTCTGGGATGCTCTGCAGGCCAGATGTGCAGGCTCTGAAGTGACATGTGGGAGCCGAGAGAGAGAACCCAAGCCCATGAAATCAGCATGTTCCCAGGTTGGCTACTTTCTTTGTACAGATGTGGCGGGGAAGCCCTTTGCTTCTGGCTGCTATTTGCCCACACTTCCTAGATGTTTGTTATTATTGGTTAAAGGATGACGGCAGGGGTAGTTTTGAGAGGAATAGCTCTGATAGGCAGGTAGAAAAGCAGTGCCTAAGCTCAGTACTTATATACCTGTTTCTCCCTGAAGACCAGAAGCTTCTACTGGTATATCCATTTCATTAGCCTCTTGATAAATTCCCCAAAATTCAATGTCTTTACTTCATTATTTTGAGCAAACTACGTTGCCACTCTGAGATGCAATGTCTTCCCTTCCTAGTTTATAAAACTAAAAATTGTGGATGACATGGAACTTCTTTTGCACCTATGGATCTACCTCAGTGAGGGCTCATCTTTACCACCACACAGCAGCTCACAAGGTCAAACTCAGAATATTCTCTATGGCATTCCAAGAGATGACTGCCAAATGTCTGGCTAGTGACTGACATTTCACATCCACTGCACTTTTAAACACAAACCATCCCAAGCCTTTCTTTGTTCTTTGGAGATGTCTGTTTCTATCATTCCAAGAAAATGCAAGAACAGTCAAACACAGGTGTTTGGTTTTGGCCTAACAACTATGGTTTCCTTCCTTCCTTCTTTTCTTCCTTCCTTCCTTCTTTTCTTCCTTCCTTCCTTCCTTTCTTCCTTTTCTTCCTTTTCTTCCTTTCCTCTCTCCCTCTTCCCTCTTCCCCCTCTTCCTCCCTCCTTCCTCCCTCTCTCTCCCACTCTCCCCGCTTTCCTCCCTTCCCCCTTCTCTCCATTCCCTCCCTCCTTCTTTCTCCCCTTCCCTCTTTTTTCCCTCCCTCCCTCCCTCCCTCCTTCTCCTCTTCCCTCTTTCTTCCCTTCCTCCCTCCTTCCCTCCCTACCTCCTTCCCTCCCTCCCTCCCTTCCTTTTTTTTTTTTTTTTTTTTTTTTTGAGGGGAATCTGTTTTAATGTACATAAAAAGAAACAAAGACTGATCCTGAAGTTTGTCATACCCTCTGGCTGTCTCAATTCCCTCCAAAGTCTATTGGAATGCTAGCTCCATAGGCCCAGGCCTATAACTGGTAACTAAGGAAATATCCAGGGAAACAGCATTTTAAAGTTAACAACAACAACAAAATCCTATTACAGCAAAAGCGATTTTGTTGTTGTTGGGGGAAAAAATGGGAGTTTATACAGCACATTTATTTCGTTTTAATTTCTAGGCTGTCAGACATCAGCTCTGAAGCCCTGATTCGGAACACATGCGAAGTCCCTTTGAAGTTCTGGCTGCTTTTTTTTTTTTCTTTCTTTCTTTCTTTTCTTTCTTTTCTTTCTTTTCTTTCTTTTTTTTTTTAACAATAGCAGAAAGATATAAAGAAATTAAACTGCAACATAACCGTGAACCAGAACTTCTGGGCTCCTGATTTACAAATTGTCATTCTTTCATTATGCCGGAGCTTCGTTTTCAAAGCTTCATTGTGGCACATACCTTTTTGTAATTTCTTTCCCTTTAAGCTTAATCTTCAGCTATGTCTTTCCCCTCCAACATGAAGCATTCTACTTTTATTTTAATCAACTAGAAAATAGTTCACTGTGGTTTTCAGAAGACAAGAAAGGAACAGGAAAATCCAGAGCAATATACTAAATGGAACCTTTTTGATAAAAGCCATAGTAATATAAGGTTTAGCTCTTAAAGTACCCAATTCTCTTGGCATAAAGACAAAAATGTACCTTAAATTTGCAGTCCAAAGAAAATATCTACTTCATTTTCATGCTCTAATAACAAAAGATCCTTACCAAAGATTGCAAGGATCCTTAATAAAACTGAATTTCAAAATTTGTCTGGCGGATACCACATTTGAAAACACATAGATTCACACACACACACACACACACACACACACACACACAAATTGAGCTAATGTCATTCACATTACATATTTATTTAAACAAACTACACAGGAGTTTTGTAATTCAACAGCCCCTTTTAAGTATATATGTAATATGAATAGGTTTAAAGATTTTTAGTCCCTAAAATAATTTTCATCATTCTCTATATTTTTTCCTATAATCTCTGATTTATTTGATCAAATAAAGTATTATAATACTTGCACTCTTTCAAATTCTGCTACACTTATTCTAACTCTTTCCACCTTCATCATGAAACTTCTATTCTGGACTTTCTTCTATGTATCTTCTTAATGTCAACATTTAAAAAAATTATGCTTTCCACCCAATCTATTGACCTTCAAGATATCCTCAGTGACTTCTGTCATCTTTCATGTCAAGTTCCAACACCACTCAGCAAAGAGAAGTGGGAAGATGAAAAAACTATTCCCCGTCAGTGGTGAGCTCATACTGATTGTGAGAACTGATTGCTAAATTTCTAGGAACTCTGTAAGCTAGATGTAAGCACAGCCACCATTAATATTAGAATATATAAACTTACAAACTAGTAACTATATTAAAAACAAAAGTATTAAAGATTCAAAACCACACTCCCTAATTATTTTAGTATATTTGCTATTATTTATGCTCTTGGGGTTATTTACATAGACAATATTGATATAGTGGGAAAATCATGAAATACTTTGTCATTGAACATGTCTTCTCAACTTGTGTTGGTGACTTACTGTTGATAGCTGAAATTGGCCAAGTGGGAGGATTTCACAACAGGCTTAGTTATTTTCCTTTTTTTATGTTGGGGAATTTGTTTTTAAACACTGAACTGCACACCACCAATTGCACTCTGTACTGAATTATTCAAAACTAATTTACAATGTATACCTATATTATACCTAAAATACCCAAATCTCAGCCTCTCTAGGTTCAACAATTTATATGATCACTTTATATTTTATCTTGAGTATTTCAGGTAAGAATTGAAAGCTGAAATTTAGTTGTGTTGGTCTTCCTTTTTAGGGAAGGACTGAAGGAGAGAAGGAGAGTGGGTGGCACTGTGTCTACTATCTCTGCTTGCCTGCAGCTTGAAACTCATCATGCTTCCTTATCTGCAAACTAGCCTGTAACCTTTCACTGTTACTCATTGTATTGAATTCTTTTCACATCCCCAGCTTCTAGGGTTTTAACCTCTCTTCTGCCTAGAATAAAATTGCATTTTCACATCTACTGAACCATTTCTTAAAGCTTTAATGAAACCTTACATACCCTGTGATGTCAATAGCAATTAAGATTCCTTCTATTTTCTGGCACAGGATCTGGCACATGTGGCCCAAATGAAACAAAAAGAAGAGAAGTGTGTGTGTGTGTGTGTGTGTGTGTGTGTGTGTGTGTGTGTGTGTGTTTTAAGGAGCAGAGACTAAAATGTGTATTGCTAAGTCATTACCTTAGGATCTGGGACTGTAAGTGTCTGGAAGGGAGGTACCAAGCATGTCAAGTAGCCTAATCCCTTAAGTATTAAATAATTGTCAGATGGGTTGCCAAGCTTCCTCCCATTCTACATTGACAACAGCCTCCATCTGCAAATAAAAAACATTCCCGTGTCAAGTAATTTAAATTCTATTATTCTGATACGAATAACTGTCTTGAATACAAACAGATTTTAGACATAGAAAATTAAGTTCTTTCTCCAGAAGGGATGCGGAAGAGATCTGGCTAAGAGCTGGAGAAAGTTTGACCATGGAAATTAGACATGTGTTGAGAAAACTGGATTATTTATAGGTATTTGTATAGCCTTTGGTCTACTTCTCAAAAATGCTAGATTCCCCTCCAAGCCCCAAAGAAAAGTAGAACATTTTTTAAATCATAGAAAATACTCATTGGTAAGGGCTACAACAAAATAGAACTTTTTCACTGAATGTCTCTTTAGGGAGTTTTCTAGTATTTAAAATTAGTATTATTTATAGTAGACAGGTAAGAATATTAATCTAGATATTTTACCCAAGCTCTAATATAACATCATTTTTAGGGAGCATGAGCATGTTCTTGGTGAAACAAAAACCAAAATACCTAAATCTTAGGCCTACCTCTGTTCAAAACAATCCCATCTTATCCCAGTTCTAGCAATTACTAGAATCATTATAATTAATATCACATACAAGATTTTTTTGAAAATTTAAAAACACACTAATATTTCTCACCCTCCATGCTGTTGCCAATTGGATTAGATAGTATTTTATTCTAGGCCTCTCTCCAGTGCCTTGCAGGATGGTTAGCAGTAACCCTGAGCTGTACCCACTAGATGCCAGTAGCATCATCCAATTGTGAGAACTGCAATGTCTCCAGTCAGTGCCAAATATCCCCTGAAGCACAAATCACTTTCAGGCGAGAACCACTGAATTATACTGATTTTTTGTGAAAATGTTAATTTGACACATACCACCTTTTTAGAGGTTTCCTATCTATTGATAAAGAAGAAAACCCCATCATAATGGTACTTTCTTCCAATACTTTTATAGTTTCCAAAAAGTTCAAAAACATTATCTCATTTAAATCTCATAACAACCTAGAAATACAGGCTTTTATGACCATTTTCCATAGAAGAGAAAAACTGTAAATAGAGAAGAAAATAACTTCCCAAGGATCACTGTCACTGTGCTAGATCTAAATATATTTAATTATAAAGTTCATCTCTATATACTCAAGAAAAATTATTAAGCACTAAGTAAGAGCAGTGGAATTGTTGTGGCTTTTTGTTTTAATATTAGACTTATTCCTAGAACATTAATCTTTTAAAACATATGCACACGTTTGTGAAGTATTAAATATGCATGCAACATTTAAAAATGAGCTCCATATAAAGTTTTTTTAAATTCTATATGTTTAAAAATAGTATATATAGTATGTCTTTTAGAATAAAATGTGTAATTCCTGGTAGTGTATTATAGTGTAAAAATATCTGAAATATACCAGGTGTACATACTATGTACACATAGTAAAATATATTATTTTACTATGTGTACATAGTATGTACACCTGGTATAATGTATGCCATACTATGACTATGGCATACATTATAGGTGCAAATTTGTTCAGAATCAATCCTGTGGAAGTTACCTTTAACCTGCATTCTAAATGTTTTTTTGCACCTGGATGATGCTGAAAATGACCATACATACTTATACCTACTCTTAAGAGAGCATAATTCCAACACGATGTCACTACACAACCAAGAGTGAGATAAACTGTAAGAATGCCCCACACACTGGGCATGTTCCCTTTGGTGCATTTTGTCTTTCAAGGATGAGCTGACTCTACCTCATTGGGTTGTATGACACTGAGAATGGTTGGCTCACCCTTCTCCTGGCCATGGCCCCAAAAGCCTGTGGTCTTTCTCTTAAGGATGGGTCACAATGACATCATTTCTAGATTCTACTTTGCTTTCTGAGGTTGTGGTATTACCCACCTTTAGTTAAAGTTTGTCTGTCAAATAAGATGACCTTATGAAATCTGTGGGGAATTCTTACACGGGCAGCATGACTCAATTGGGAACAGCATGAGTGATGCAATCGTGATATTCATCAAAGAATCTTATGAGGTGGCTTCTCTTAAAAAATCTTTTTAAATAAAACCTCATAAATTAAGAAGTAGCTTAAAATTCCTATTATACCTAACATAGTAACAAGTGTTTGCAATAGAAAATTAATTTGGGCATTGTCTATTTTACCTAGAAAACATTCTCCAAATCAGAGTAGCCTAGTGATTTGTGTGAGGACCTCCTCCATTCTCCTTTAGGGTAAACTCCTTTGTTTACATTCAAACAAAAAAAGTTTTTAAATCCATCTTTCCATGTTTTGAGTGGTGCTCTGTCCTATAGAATGGATCCCCGCCTGTGGGACCATTCGGGTGTTACTGGAGTTTGTTTCATAGCACCTGCATGTGGTTGCTAAGCTTTTGGATGCACATGGGGTTGGTTTCTTCTTTTACACGAGGGTGCTCCTGATGTACAAAGAAAAGAGAGATCTTCCTTCCATCCATTTCCCCAGTTTAACTGTCCCATCTCTAGCACAAGATTTCTGGTATTCATTGATGCAAGTTAGAGCTTTCCAGAGCTTAAAAACATTAAGACATCCACGAAACTATAAAAACCCAGTATTCTCACCACCTCAACCCTGGACACTTCATAATCTTGGGGAGAAAGAGAGGCTTTCCAAAGCCTTTGGAAATGATCTTTGAATACATTTTATCTACAGTATCTTCAGTGTACATCTCCTACTCTAAAATGCTTTGCTAACTCCCAAGTGACTATAGGCCCATAAGAGACAAAAGGCAAGATCACAGATTATGACAGCACAGAAAGAGATGAGGATTGAGCAAGAGAAGAGATCCCCAAAGCATCATGAGCTTTCACAGAATACTTCCAGCTGGGAAATCAGGAGGCTGGATTTTCTGGGAGGATAGGTTATTTACCCAATAGCTCTAGGATTAGTACTATTTGGCCAATGCAAGTGGAAAAACGGCTTTGAGGGCTGAGAGTGAACTGTGCAAGTTACAGAGAGAAAAGGATAGGCTTTGGGGTTTGGTCACTAAACATAAAGGAGAGCTTTATGTAGAAGAGGGCAAACTCCACAATAATTTGTAAACAGCACAGGGAGTCTCTTAAATGTCATTTATGTAAATTGGCCTACCTCTGACCATTCTGACTGGAAGGAATCTTCTGAAAGCATAGAGCACTTACTTTTGTCACTAATTTATCATGCAAAAGTCACAAATTCATCGAATTGTAGCACCAGAATAAAACCAAACATAGATGATAAAAATGAGAGTCAGTAAGGTTTACTTTATATTTTCTTACATGTGTATATGGAAAACAATCTATGGAGATGTTAATTAGAACCTCTTTTTCTTTTTGGGAAAATATTTTCTTTCCAACATCCCTTCTCCTCACCCTCCATACATATGCTTTTTTCTATCCAGAGAAATCCCAGGACTTTGGGTTCTGAGTGCTAGGTTCTTTGGTCTCCAGAGGCTATTGATGTGACATAACAGAAGATAAGCCAGACTTTTGTTTGGAAGTCCAACCCTACTCAGATCACTTAATTTAGATTATTACTGAGAGAAAGGGAAATAGAGACTGGAGCTCATGCTAAAGCGAGAGAGACTGGCCCAATCCCAGGTGTGGTTTCACAAAGATGGAAGGGAGAGTCCTAAGTCTAAAGAAGCCATTATGTCACTCTGTCATGTCACCTAATTTTAATTTTCATTTAACACTTAATGTTATTAATACTACCCACGTTTGTTTGCTTATTGTCTAACTCTCACGTTGTCATTACTCCCAGGAAGTAAGTTTAATGAGGAGGGTGAACTTCTTTCTCATGCTCACAACTGCATCCCTGGTAACATTACCTAGGGTTCCAGCAGGAAACAGATGGTGGGTACTACAAGAACAGAGTCAATAAAGGGGATTTTCACTGAGATTGGAAGAATACTTGCAACAGTGGAAAGTCATTGCAACCTTTAGGCAGGAGGGGCTGAGAGAAGGAAGGAGAGGATCTGTAGCTGCAGGACAAAAGCCTAGGGAGGAAGCTATGGTTTTAGGCAGAAGAATGTAGCCCTTGCCCAAGGCCAAGTGGGAGTAGAAGGAGGCCTTGGAGAATAAACACTGCAGACCCTCTTTCTTCTCGCCCTCTGAGCTCCTGTCAGTACCCCCATTGGCCACACTCAACTAGAATCAGGGGAGCCCGGTGCTGCAGACTGTAGAGGCTGGTCTCCTCGGCTAGTGGTTGGCAAACTCATTAGTCAACAGAACCAAATATCAATAGTACAACGATTGAAATTTCTTATGAGAGCCAAATTTTTTAAACTTAAACTTATTCTAACGCCATTTCTTCAAAGTAGACCCGCCCAGGCTGTGGTATTTTGTGGAAGAGCCACACTCAAGGGTCCAAAAAGCCACATGTGGCTTGTGAGCCACAGTTTGTCGACCCTGGTCCTAAGCTAAAGGGAAGGTTGGAGAGTTGATGTAGAGGGGTAGATAGAGGATACTGCATACATTTCAAATTCCCTAAGTGAAGGACTAGGTTCTGGAAACAACAGGGGTGGGGGTTACCTTCCCTTAACATTTTGTTAGGAAGTTAAAAGAGTATTGATGGGGCAGCATATACATTTTGACAACAGACACCAAGAGTTTTTGAAATTGAGAGACAAAGGAAAATGAACCATATCCTTGTGCTCTTGCTTGGCATAGTCAAAAGTACTGCCTTGCAATAGATACATGAGCTTGGACCACAGACTACAGCAACAGTGATGGTCTAAAGGCTACAGCCTCCTTTGAAACTATTTAACCCTACAACCCTCCTCTACCCTCTCACTCAGGTCTCAGCATGACTTTGGGGGTGATTAGAGGACTCTTCATTGACTTATGTTGAGGATGCAGCAGTAGGAAATTCAGAGCCAACTCAAATTTGATTTAGAAAAATAGACCAGTGAAATCTTTTGTAAATCCAAGAGCAATTTCATTCCTGAGATATAGATCTTATTCTTCCAAAGGGACCTTAATCTCCATTAAGAGCTACTATGGGCTGAACTGTGTTCCCCCCAAAAATTCACATGCTGAATGAAACCATCCATATTTAGAGATATGATCCTTAAAAAGGTGATTAAATTAAAATGATGCCATTAGGTATGGCTTTAATCTAATATGACAGGTATCCTTACAAGAGAGGGAAATGCATCATCAAGCCAAATAAAGAGGCATCCAAGGAAATTAATCCTGCTGACGCCTCAATCTTGGACTTCTGGCTTCCAGAACTAGCAGGAAATAAGCTTCTGTTGTGTAAGCCTGTGGTACTTTGTTATAGCAGCCCTAGCGAATTAATATAATGTCTAAGACCGCACCTTATGCTAGTCACTCTTTATCATTGCAGTGGTGGCATGGTGCCCTGCCCACCACAGCCACACTGAGTTCTGTGACTTGTTAGCTCTACTGGCTGCTTTTCCTTTTCTAATGTATTGGGAGTGTGAAGAGCAATGTGTCTTTTCTAATTATCTCCTACTTACATTGTATGGATTTTTGAAATAGAAAATAAACCTTAGTATTTAAGTAATTTCTACTACTTACTAAAGTTAAAAAAAAAATTTAAAAATCTTTATTTAAAAGAAACAGGGGGAATCATGTTTTTGATCCAAGGTATTTTAAAGCTTGTACTTGTTCCAATCGTTGGATGTTTTTGGAAAGATAGGAATTGTGCCTATTGTAATTATGAGTATTGCAGCTTCAGACATTCAGCAGAATCATGTAGCCAGCGCTGTTCTTATTCTAGATCCTTTGCCAGTTGTGTAAAGGTCATGTGGAGGTGAGCAGAATATGAGGTATCTGGCTCCAATTCCACTTGAAACATTAAAGTGACTCCAGATTTATAAAAGAGAGAGAGGGAACAGCACGCTGAACTACAAAGATCCCAAGTCAGAATGAGCCAAATGGTACATTCTTGACTAATGGTGACTGACAATGAAAGGGAGAGGAGACCTTCAGAGCAGAATAGAAGCTCCACTTTACTATAAGATGTAGGAAGACATATGAGAGTAGTTGGCGGAAAGATGACTGAAGACAGAGTAAATAGCTGGCAAGTAGGACAAGAAAACTGTTAACTTTTTTTTCCTCATGGATATGAAAACTCACTCTGAATTTTTATGGTCAAATACTGGCATTCTGTGAGATAATGGTAAAAGAGGAAAGTAAGGAAGTTAAACAGATGAATCTATGGTGTCCTCAGTGGAACAGAGGAAATTCTACCAAAGGTCTATTTGGAAGAGTGCCAAGAAGAATAGGTAACAAAGAAGTCAAGAAGATGAAAATGGGTTAAAGCTTGAGAGGATTATTACTGATAAATTAATTTTGGTCTAACACTTACTATTCCTTAGGCACCATGCAAGTATTTTACATGAACTATGAGTAAAGAATACTTGTTATTTCTGTTTTAAAAATGAGAAAACAAGTGTAGGGAGGTTAACAACTAGCCTAAAGTCATGTAGCTTACAAAAACACTATTCGGTACCCAAATCTAGGTTTGCTGAGCTCCACAGCCCTCGCTATATTTAACAACCAAGCTGAAATTTGCATCACTCTTCAAAGCATTCCTTTCTCCTGCTGTGATCAATAAATTTATACTCTGGCCTGAACATGTAAATTGTTTGCAAAAAGCTCACGCAAGCACATGGCTAAATATATTTGTTAATTTCCCCCTGAATAACTTTGTATAACACTTTACTATTTCAGACTTCCCTTTCTTACAAGGCAGGGGGTATCTCTACACAATTTGTTTTGTTCAACTGTTAGCAATGTAATAGCATATCCAAATAAGTGCTCTTCCTGTAGATAATTACACTTGTTAGAAAACATTCCCAGGAATAAGATCAGTGGGAGCCCTGGATTCAGAAAGCTTACATATTTAGGGTAGAGAAATGCTGCCCTCACAGTGTGAAATTTCTTTTCCCTAACATTTTCTAGTCCTTGGGTAGTAACATGTAAAGTGTTCCTCTTTAGTCTGTGTGCTAATTTAATTCTGTAGGAAAATAATGATATTCTGGGAAATCCAACAAGATGTCTAAAGGAGGTAAGTATGTTTTTATTTATCTCAATGATACAGCTTATTCAATCAAGTGTTTCCCCCTGCCTCCATCAATTGCTTCAGTTGCTCTGAGGCAATTCTATTAGGAATGAAATATGGTTAGAGGGGGTTCTCAAAAAGTGCTTTATCTTCATTATATAGAAAATTCTATTCCAAACGAACCTTTGGGGAAATCTTTTTTACTGACATACTTTCCTTTCATAGTTTTGTTTTAAACACAGGGAGATTTCCCTGCCAAAGCCTCATTTTTCTCCTTCTTTTTGGCTAAGAGCTGTTTTCTGGAGACTGTTCACTTCCCTCCACCCCTCCACGGATCTCACCGTGATGACTCTCCGAAGGACACATTAGAGGGCTTTGCCCTAATCCATATTTTACTAAGGAGCCCCAGGAGTGAGAAGGTCCTTCGCTAAGATTTGATTAAACAAATTCCTAAAGCCAATAAAATCTTTTCAAGTTGTAAGAGAAAGCAGCATTGCTTCACATTCCCAAGGAGGGCAGACATTTGCCTTTTCAGTCTTCATTAAGCGACAGGGCTCGGGAAAACTGAAAAAGAAAGCTGCTTGTTAAATACTGTAAGTTGGAAGTATATATGCCAGTCTGAGGATTAAAAGATTACATTAAACATATGAGATTGAACTATGGAGCCCATTGTTATGATTGAACAGGCTTGATTATGAAAACAATCCTACTGAGCGTTTAGGAAATGGTTAAAATGCACCAAGTTGTTTGCAACATAAGCAGTTAATGGTGATATTTATATATGCTAAAATACCCACAATGTCCAATGAGGAGAAGTCTAGCAAATAAGTGGTTAATTTGATCACTGTCCATAATTACAGAGATTCATTTATTTGGAGGGGAAAAATCCCCTACAGGCACAGCATTCTCCCAGCTGACTGATAATAACAAACAGGCTCACCAGAGACAAATGGTTGCAGAATCTCTACTATGCTGTGTGTTCAATAGACATAATTTAAATATCAAGTGTAGCTTTACTTTTTTCCTAATGTCAGCATTGCAGACAAATAGCAGGCCTTTGGAGGATTTTTTAACTTTGAAAAGTTTAAATTTCCCCCCAGCAGAGAATCAAAGAATCACAGGAGAAAATGTATGACACACACACACACACACACACACACACACACACACACACAATAATGAGTGTCAGATCTGTTGCAGTATGGGAGCCCTGGGAATAAAGCATCTTTTTGGGAATCTCTGTAGTATTTTATTAGACAATCATGATTGATGTTACAGAATTGAAGCAATCTTTGAAAAGAGTCAAATGTGCCACAAAAATTCTTCTGATTGTGCCAGTGGGAATATTTCCTAACATAGTCCCAAACTTCAAAAATAGTATAAAGCGTGCAAATAGAGTAAGGGCCGGGGCCCGTCCATTTCTTCCCAAGTGCATTTAATTTATTTAACAGAAAAATGTTGGGAAAATTGTGACTCTCATTAGCATGAGAAAGGAGTGTCCAGTGGTATCTATATGCCGGAAAAACACATGCTGTTTTTCCCAGGGCAAGGGAGGTATTTGAATTTCTTACTGCTTCATGTCACCCGTCTGTAACCCAGATTGTAACTTTAAGATGTTATCTCCTGGCTGCTCAGATAAACAGCCCATTATGTTTTTATGGTGGGCAGTCCTGAATCCTCGGGGGATTAGAAGATCTTGGCTAGAGTTTGTGGTTCCCTGCTAGACTATCAGGAGGTTCAGGGGATCTTGTTAAGACTATATCTTTAAGCAAACACCTCTCTCATAATGGTGTCTCACACTGACTTCTTGGCCATGGACTTCAAAAGCTGATTGCAGGGAGGGCCAAGAAGGCAATAACCCTTAATATAACAGAACCAGCCTAGAAGGGACAGACAGGGCAAAGGTAAGGCGTCTCTGAGGTTGGCATTTGTGTGTTTAGCCACATGGGGTGAATAGGGGCCATCTGTTCTTGAATCTGCTCATAATTTTCACACCATCCCAGGATCAAGTACATTTCATGGTGATTGGTGTCAGTACTGCAGAGCTTTCCCAGCCTGAAGGATACATATTTGAAGTTTACTAGTACTTACCTCAGCCTCTCTAAATAATGATAGTATATGTAGGTATAAAGGCGCCTCCATGTGAGCACGCACGCATGTGTGCGTGTGTGTGTGTGTGTGTGTGTGTGTGTGTTGGGAGGGGTAAGTTGTCCTTTGTAGACTTAAAAGTTTTATGTATTCATAAAACTCATATATCCTTTGGGCAGGGGAAAAAAACCCCACTGGAATGCTATACTGTGCTGTTGGAATTCTTTGTTTCCTTTGAGTGTACTGTGTGAACCATTCTTTTTTTAAAATTAGAAAAACTTTTAGATTCATATACAGTGGATTCCTCTTGAATAGTTGTATGTACTATCTACCAACTGCTTCAAATAATATTTCACTTCAGAAAACACACAATATATCCTCAGTTTCTGAGATCTGAAAATAAAACACAAAAACTTGATTTTTTTGGTTAATATTTTAAAACCCAATATAAAAATTTTATATGCCAAGTTATGGAGAGTATCTAACTTATTAACAATTGGTAAAATTAATGTGATATTTGCCTTTAACCACACTACTTGATAGATGACAGTATTTATATTGAATAATTCAAAACTATTACATTGATTTTAAATATTATTAAACCATTGCAATCATATTATTTTATAAATTAAGTTGGCCACTGTGTCTTCTAAAAGAATAATTAAAATACTATTTATTTTAATTTTGGATTGAAATAATTAAAATTTTTAATCTTCTGGAGTCTATACAATTTTAAAATGTGACTTATTTAATTAATACAAAGGTAACTAAATCTTGCTGCTAGTAGATAACAGTCTTCCCATATCAATATATTTCATGGAACCTAGCCTAGGCTGTCAGATTCTTCATGAATCTCAGTAAAGATGATGAAAAAGAAGAGATCAAGTTTATGTTCAGCTGTAGGAAGAGTAATTTTCAGAAAAAGTGATGCCAGTGCTAACACTGGGGCAGAATTAACTCATCATACTGATTGCTATTTACCACATAAGAGCTCAGTCCAAACATTCAAACACAACAAGGCAAGTGCCCTCTATTGATGGGACACTGAATTAGCATTTTGATTCTGAGAGAGAACAGTCTATAACTCATCCAAGGGTTATGTTTTCAATTAGTGAAACCAGAGCAAATATATCCTAAGATTAAAACAGGATTTCCCATTAATAACAGTTAACTTAGTGGAAATTCCAAAACTAAAGTCCATACTTTGGAAACATTCCCTATAAAATAATTTTCTAACTCAGCAACCTACATACTTGTTTGATAGTATAATCTTAATAGAATTAAAAAAAAAAAAAACCTACACAGTGTCTTGCATATTTTAAAGGGCTGTCTAAAAGTTTTTATGAGTTAGTATTTTAAAGGATGTATTTTAAACATATTATAAAAGTGCTTTAAAATAGTGGACCTCTTGATCCAGCATATTTGATTTGTGGAAAATGTCTACCATTCGATGGAATTGGCAAAACCAGTCCTTTTGCTTGGCCAGTGTGGCTCAGTGGTTGAATGTCAATCTATGAACCAGGAGGTCACAGTTCCATTCCCAGGTCAGGGCGCATGCCTGGGTTATGGGCTCCAACCTCAGTGTGGGGCATGCAGGAGGCAGCTGATCAGTGATTCCATTTCATCATTGATATTTCCATCTCTTTCTCCCTTTCCTTTCCTCTCTGAAATCAATAAAAATAAACACCAGTCTTCTTTTTCACACCAATCAACTAAATCAGAATTACTTTTTTTTTTTAGCCAGGAAAAAGTGTTAGTGTCTTTTTACATTTAAATACTGTGAAAGTGAATTCCGCATAGGTAGCAGGATAACAGATGGATGGATGAACAGATAAAATAGGTAGTTAGGTACAAACATATGCTTGGGGTGTGTGTGTGTGCGTGTGTGTGTGTGTGTGCGTGTGTGTGTGTGTGTGTGTGTGTGAGAGAGAGAGAGAGAGAGAGAGAGAGAGAGAGAGAGAGAGAGAGAAAGAGAAAGAGAGAGAGAATAATTTGCTGTTCCACTTATTTATACAATCCACTTAGTTGATTCTTGTATGTCCCTTGACCAAGGATTGAACCTGTAACCTTGACATATCAGGATGATGCTCTAACACACTGAGCTACCCAGCCAGTGCTAAATAAGATTTATTTATTTATATGCATATGTACATACATAGAGGCACCCAGCCTTTTTGTGATTTTGTAACCCATAAAAAGAGATGCTGTCTCCTCAATACTGATGAGTAAAATCTCACTGTATTTTGTGTTTACAGGAAACTCCCTTAGAGATAATGCATTCTCTTAATCACTCTCCATCATATACTCTACCATCTACCTGAGGCCACTCGTCATTTTCATGAAAACACAAAGTACTTTGAGAATTTTTTTTCCATTTATGTGAAATTTCTTTGGCTGTCTGCTTCATTTGGCTGAATACCATTCAACATTTTATGCCTACTTTCTACCTTGTCAGCAATGTCTTTCCTCAATCAGGTAAACTGATCTAATTCTTCATCTATGTTCTCAAAGGCTAAGTTGTATACATGTCTCTCTTAATAGAGCAGGAATATTTATTGTATTTTAAAGACTCAATAATGAAATAAATAATTAACAAATGATTCAATAATTAGAATTTTCCCTGGCTCAGCTGGTTGGAGCATCTTCCCATACACCAAAAGGTTGAGAGTTTGATTCCAGGTCAGGGCATAGATGTAGTTTGCAGGTTCAATCCCAGGCCAGGGCACTTACAGGAGGCAACCAATGGATGTCTCTTTCTCATCTCTCTTCTCTTCTCTTCTCTTCTCTTCTCTTCTCTTCTCTTCTCTTCTCTTCTCTTCTCTTCTCTTCTCTTCTCTTCTCTTCTCTTCTCTTCTCTTCTCTCTCTCTCTCTCTCTCTCTCTCTCTCTCTCTCTCTCTAAAATAGTGCTTTGTGAATACTGTAGCAATGTATAAGTTCATTATCTAGAAAAGATGATTTCTTTAAATGTATAAAATGTTTTGCTAATTTCTATATGTATAAGTTTTACACAGTATTATTATCCTTCTTTACTCCTGAAGAAATTCAGATGTTCATAGGAAACATTTTAAGAAGCACAGTAAAAAAGCAGCGATCTAGAAAGACCACACACGAACATAGACTTTTAATAGCATCAGATTCATGCCATTGTGCAGTGGTGGCAAAGGCTCTCAACTGGAATGGGGACAATGTCTAAACTTTTTTTAAGGATATTTGGATGGGAAAAAAATAACACTTGTTTTATAATCAGTATTAAAATCTAATTATACCCATTTAACATTTGTAACAAATTGCTAATACAATTTTTAAACTTACTTATTTATTTATTTATTTATTTATTTATTTATTTTGGGGGGGAGAGAGGGAGAGGGAGAGGGAGAGGGAGAGACATCAATTTGCTGTTCCACTTATTTATACATTCATTGGTTGATTCTCTTAAGGATCAAGCCCAAAACAGGCCAATGCCAAATGAAATTTTAAAATAGAAAATAATTTTATTTTATTTTTTTGTTAATCCTCACCTGAGGATATTTTTCCGTGGTTTTAGGGAGAGTGAAGAAAGAGGGGAAGACAGAGAGAAACATTGATGCAAGAGAAACACATGAATTGGTTCCCTCCTGCAGGAGCCCCAACCAGGGTCTGGGCGGGGTGGGAGCCTACAACTAGGTACAAGCTCTTGACCGAAATGGAGCCTGGGACCCTTTAATACACAGGCTGATCCACTGAGCAAAACTGGTAGGGCTGGAAAATAATTTTTAAAATATTGTAAGTAGAATTATAGCCCAGCATTCAATTTTTTTAGTTGCCAAATCAAGTACTTTAACCAGACTATCTCTAATAGAACCTGGTCAAATTGAATGTGACCTACAATTTGGATCATTTGATATTATGCAAATGAAGGGTACAGAAGCCCTTATACAGCTTTCTTTAAACAATTTGTGAGAGTTATATCACTGGATTAAAGGAGTTCTGTAACATTTATCTATTCATATATTTTTTTTCCTTAGAAAACAAAGGAAAATATGTAAAGTCCTACAGTTTTGACATACCATGAATTTTTGTCTTTGAGCATTAAGTTTCAGAAATTATTCAATAAATAATAATTTGAGAAACCTAATTAAATTTTCCCCAAATGGCATCAAAGTTTCAAGATACTTCTCATGTACAGAATTTATATTTTTGTATTTATTTATCACCCTATGCTACAAATTAATATGTAGAAAAATATCACAAGCCATTTCTGAAAACATAAGTCAGACCAGACTTTGTTTTGTCAGCATTTTTCCCATAATTTAAAATTAGTAAATGTTAATGAAAATAAGCTTTGAGACATTCAAGAAAGTTACAGGTCATGATTTTCTATTAAAAAACTAGCATGTGAATTTTCTGGAGTGAATGAACACATTACTAAATCTTTTAGAATGTTGTTGAATGCAAAGGTAATTTAAAACACCTTAATTTACTTTGTTCATGTTTATGGTCTTAGGAATTGAGAATGAATTTCCCTCAGAGGAAAAGTTAGAGCTTAATTCATCTACCTTCATTGTTTCTCAATAGACTTTCTTTGTACTAAAGTTTCAATAATAGAATCTGCACTTTTAAGGTGTTGGGTCAGAATTGGTAACTCCAAAGCTGTTCGTTCTTTTCTAACAAGTCACAGGTCCTCAGGAGTGGCGCATGACCCGTTTTCAACATCATTAAAAAAATTATTTGTATTGTATAAAAGGAAAGAAGACCTTTATACTAAAAATAAAATCTTGTGACACATTATGAAAATTATTTGCTCTGACATTGGGTTTTATTATGCTTTGTGTTATTTCTCAAGGAACAAAGAAGATCATGCTCAAGAATGAAAAAAAAACCAAAAAACATTTAAGGGGGTCTGGGCAGTTTTAACAGCATGAGTGAAATACAACACCAAACAGGATGTCTCTATTCCCTTTGAACTTGAGGCATCCCTGGACCCTAAGCTACCAATTCTCTGGTTAGTTATGTGGTGCCAGACATTCAGTGGCACTTAATGAAGATAAGGTTCTACCTTATACTTTTAAAGGAAATGGTGACAGAATCCTTCCAGACCAAATTGAGTGTTTTATCAAAGCCTTTTTAGAAAATGTACACTTTTTTTTTCTTGGGTCTTAAGTAAAGCAATTGCTTACTTTTTTTTTTCTATTTTTTTTTTTCTATTGACTGCTAATAAATCTTCAAACCAGTAGGCATAAATGTTTCCACATTTTGGTCTGAAATAAATATAAATATTTGTCTTTTTGAAAACATAAATAACACTCCAATAGGAAATAAAATATAAACTTAAGTATCAACTGGATCTCATCAAATATTTCCTTCTTTCACAAATAATTAGAATTTCCTACATATTAAGAAATGTATCTTCCTGACTTTTCTCTTTTGCATTAAAGAAAATATGTACCTGCTGTGTTTTTTTGTTTGTTTGTTTGTTTTGTTTTGTTTTCTCTCAGTTTCCCTGATTATACAAATGATTGTTTCTTTATGGTTGTGGAGTGAAGTAGTCCAGAATCCATATGCAGGACACTGACATTCCCCTCTCTTAGAAATATATTCATAAAGAAAGTGGCTAAGCATAATCATTGTTACTGGGCTTGCATTCTGAGTCTCTATAAAAGAAACTCTTTGGAAACTGGGCAGAACAAGAAGCTTAAACTTCTGATCAAATGCAACCCCAGCAATGCACTGTCTAGCTTTACAAGAGAGTGACCAAAGAGATTTCTTTAATACTGAGGGGAATTTGCAACCCTTCTTTTTTATTTTTAAACTTAAGCATCAACTGATTGTATCTATCACAAATGTTGTTCATCCTATCTAATAAAAGAGTAATATGCAGATTGTCCATCACTCCAACACACAAGATGGCTGACCCCATGTGGTCAAAGATCCTGCCCCCATGTGGACACAAGATAGCTGCCATAAGTTGAACAGCAGGGGAGGGCAGTTAGGAGTGACCAGGTCAGCAGAGGAGGGAAGTTGGGCGAAACCTGGCCTGCAGGGAAGGGAAGTTGGAGGTGTGGGGGGACCCAGACCTGCAGGAGAGGGTAGTAAGGGGCAATTAGTCTGGCAGAGGAGTGGTTAGGGGATGATCAGGCTAGCAGACAAAAGTGGTTAGGGGCAATCAGGAAGGAAGGCAGGAGAGCAGTTGGGAGCCAGCAGTCTTGGATTGTGAGAGGGATGTTTGACTGCCCGTTTTGGACTGATCCTACCAGTAGGATTGGGCCTAAACAGGCAGTTGGACATCCTCCAAGGGATCCCATATTGGAGAGGGTGCAGGCTTGGTTCAGAGACACACCTCCACCCCATGCATGAATTTTTGTGCACCAGGCCTCTAATAAAGAGATAATACTGCAAGTCAGAGTATATAACAGCCCAATATAAATTTGAAGTAACGCCCTTTGTGAATTGATCTTTAGAATAGGATTTAGTGACTCACTCTTATGATTATGCTCTTGTCCCTTTAATCAGAACCCTTCCATAATATCAACTCCAAGAATTCTCTCATGGCACCATCTCCTATCTTTCCAGTTTACTGCACTACTACTACAACTGCAATAATTTAGACATCAGAAACTCATTCAATAAATGGTGTTGGGAAAATTGGACAGATACATGCAAAAGAATGAAACTAGATCACCAACTTACACCATACACAAAAATAAACTCAAAATGGATACAGGACTTAAACGTCAGACGGGAAACCATAAAAATACTAGAAGCATCCACAGGCAACAAAATCTCAGACATATGCCTAAAGAACTTCTTCACTGATACTGCCCCTAGGGCAATGGAAGCTAAAGAGAAAATAAACAAATGGGACTACATCAAAATAAAAAGCTTTTTTACAGCAAAAGAAACCATCAACAAAACAACAAGAAAGCCCACTGTGTGGGAGAACATATTTGCAAATGTTAACACTGATAAAGGTTTAATCTCCAACATCTACAAACAGCTTATACAACTAAATAAAAGGAAGATTAATGATCCAATTAAAAAATGGGCAATGGACCTAAATAGAATATTTTCAAAAGAAGACAGAAGGAAGGCCAAAAGGCACATGAAAACATGCTCAAAGTCACTAATTATCCGAGAGATGCAAATCAAAACAACAATGCGGTACCATCTCACACCTGTCAGAATGGCCAACATCAACAAATCAACAAACGACAAGTGTTGGCGAGGTTGCGGAGAAAAAGGAACCCTCGTGCACTGCTGGTGGGAATGTAGACTGGTGCAACCACTGTGGAGAACAGTATGGAGTTTCCTCAAAAAACTGAAAATGGAACTCCCATTTGACCCAGTAATCCCACTCCTAGGAATATATCCCAAGAAACTAGAAACACCAATCAGAAAGGATATATGCACCCCTATGTTCATAGCAGCACAGTCTACAATAGCTAGAATCTGGAAACAGCCTAGGTGCCCATCAGCAGATGATTGGATCAAAAAACTTTGGTACATCTACACAATGGAATACTATGCTGCCATAAAAAAGAAGGAATCCTCATCATTTGCAGCAACCTGGATAGAACTAGAGAACATCATGCTGAGTGAAATAAGCCTGTCAATGAAAGAGAAATACCACATGGCCTCACTCATTTATGGATATTAAAAAACATTATAAACTGACAAACCAAAAGATAGATATAGAGACAGTAAAGCAAAAAGTAGACTGTAAAATTACAGCGGGGAGAGTAGGGAGATCTGGGGGAGATAAGAGACCAACCAAAGGACTTGTATACATGCATATAAGTACAACCAATGGACACAAAACTCTGGGGAGGGAGGGTATGTATGGGGGGGGGGCAATGTTAAAATATGTACACAGATAATAATTTAATAAAAAAAAAATAAAATAAAAAAAAAAGAAACTCATTGATCCTTCAATTTATCGTTTCCTTTATATTCCTCATGTTCTCACTTCCCTCCTTTAACTAGTTTAAAATCCACAGTGCATCACATAAGTGCTTCTTTGCCTCTATATCTCTAATTCAACCCTGTTTAAACAATTTTGGCCAACATGGCTGGCCAAAATGAATGAGCTCACTTTGAAGTGAAACTTATGTGGGTCTGTATCATTGCTTCATGCCATCTTCTCTAATAGATTCCCTTTTCCACTCTCTTAACTAATTATATAATATCTTCTCTTTGGGTTTCAAACCTCCAATTTTTCCTTCCTATTCTCATTCTCAGTGATGACCTTGGTTCCTATTTCACTGAGGAAGAAGTCAATCAGAAGCACACTTCATAAATCTCCTACTGCTACATTCACATACCTGCCACCATCTGGTCCCATGTGCTCTGCTTTTCCTACTGTTACCATGTATAAACTGTCCATGTGCTTAAGTCTCAACCTTCCATATATGCATGGGGTCACATTTCCTTCATAAATACAAGGACATTTCTTCAGAAATTAATTCCATTCTCTCTCTTCAACAGCATCAATTTTTGGCTTTGTACCGGATATGTTGTGACTTTACTAATATTTTTTAAAAATACTCACTCTCCTTTCTCCAACTACTGATCCATTTATCTGATCCCCACCCAAGCAAAATTCCATTCCTCACAAGATGAGTGGTGTATACATCAAGTCTTCAATTCCTCTACTGCAATTCTTTCCTCTATCTAGCCTTTTACCTCATCAAACCCCTCATTGGCTTTTACCTCATCAAACCCCTCAACAGTGACCTCTGTGATACTGAGCAGTTGGGAGCCAGCAGACTTGGATTGTGAGAGGGATGTTTGACTGCCCGTTAGCAGCCCGTTCTTATCTAACTTAACCCATCAACATTTGATATAGCTGATTGTGCTCTCCTCTTTGAACCACTGGCTTCAGCTGAGTTCCAGGACACCACGCTCTGCTAGTGAAAATCAGCAGCTCCTGCTCTGACTCCTCCTCATGGCTCTGATGTCACAATGTTGCCGCCAAGTCTTAGCATTCAGATCTGTTCTCTAACTATACTTGCCCCACCGGTGACTTCATCTGAGGCCATGACTTTAACTACCACCTGCATGCTGATAATAACTATATTTATACCTTTAGCTCCAACTTCTACTCTGAACTAAAAACACCTGCATCCCATTGCCTTCTGGAAAGCTCCACTCAGGTGTTTAAGAAACATTTCATATGTAACATATACAGAGCTGAACACATTACAATCATCTCAAGCCTGCTTCCACAACTTTTCCCACTTCAGTAATATCAACTCCTTCCTACCTGGTGTACAGATTCAAAACTTTGGAGTTATCCTTTATCCTCTATTCCACCCTTCTCTTACTCCAGATCTAGAGTGTCAGCAAATCCAATTCACGTACTTTTATAACAAAGTATTGTATAATATAACCACTCTTTAGCATTTCCACCTTCCTTCTTCCCTGATCCCTCAGCTTCAGTCATATTGCATCCTTATTCCTTGAGCATTCCAAGGAACCTTTGCCTTGGGGCCTCTGCCCTGTCTGTTCTCATACATAGAATGCTGTTCCCTATGGTGGTCTCACAGCTAGTTTCACCATCACCTTCTGGTCTTCGTGCAGATGTCATTTGTGAGTGAGGCCATCTCTGATCAACCTCTCTAAATTTGCACATCTCACTTCTTCCAGCATAACCTGATCTTTTCTCCACTTAAATTTTATTCATAGCATATCCATTCCTAATGTACTATGTTATTTATTTTGTTTAGCCATTAACCACTAGGAAATGCTCTCCAAAACAAACTTTCTGCTGTGATGAAAACGTTCTATATCAGTACTGTCCAATGTAGTAGCTGTCAGCTATGCATTACTAGTGAGCCCTTGAAATATACAGATTAATTCATTTAAATTTAAATTACCACATGTGGTTAGTGGGTATCCTTTTAGATAGCATAGCTTGGATACATCAAACAGATCACCTGGGTGTGCTCTCCTTCCCACATGGGGGGAAAGGTTCATTCACATACACCTCTGTCAGCCTGTGAGGAAACCAGTGTCTCTGTTCTGTGTGGAAGGCGGCTCCAGGGCTCCCCTAGAGAGATAGCTGTGGCCAGTGTAAGGGTGTTTAGTTTCTAGATGACCAGACTTCTAGTCATCTAGAAACTAAAACCTTTTGGTGATCTATTCCATTGGGAATAAGAGTTGGTTACAATTAACTCTCTTCTTGCCCAACACCCGCACCCCACCTCTGGAGACAGCCATGCAATGAGCCACAGCAGCAGGCACACTGGCAAGGCAAAGCCAGCAGGACTCTCACACCACCTTGAGCTATTACGATAGCCTGGCACTCACTAGTTATTTAGTCTGGTACTCAATGCCTTATTCTTCAAGTGCCTGCCGTGGTGTCTTCTCTTAATTGCTGATCTCATTTTGCACCCTAGTGCCAAATAGTCCCCCTGAGACTACTGAGTGAAACAACAGGCGAAGTTTCAATAACCATCACAATCCTTAGTGAAATGTGGCTCTCAATGTAGACAACCTTCCTGGAGCCATCCCAAGTAGTCTGACACCCTTCTGTTTTCTTTAGGCACCTCATGTGCCTGTCAGTTAATGAAATTAGCTACATTTAATAAATGATTCCCTCTGCTGGCTACTTGGACAATAAAGTAATTTTTAGGACTATGATGTGTGCCTAATTTAGATAATTGCACTAAAACAGGAAGGAAATATTGTGCATAAGGGCAGTGCTGTGGGAAGAAATCTCTGACTAGAAATAACAACATCTGAGAAAACTGTTTATAGTAGATCCAGAAAACTGCAAATAAATGAAGGGAGCTGGCGACTCTTTTTGAGTCTGAGATAAGTGATGCTAAATGAGCTGACGGGATTTTATATAGCGCACAGACATGCTGTCCTACAGTGGGCGCATCACCAGAAGGCTGGGCTCTTCAGAAAATACAATGATGCTGGGGAAAACAAACGGCTGCAGGGAGTGTGGGAGACCAACTGTGAGATGGATGACTCCATGAAGAAGGCACAGCATGAGTGTACAGGAGCTAGGCAGGGCTGTGGAGGACGGGACATCGTGGGCATCCTTCATTCACAGGGTTGCCAGGAGTGGGAGTTGATTAAAAACCAGATCAGACAGACTTGTCAAAATATTCTGAACTGTTCAAGTTCAAGTTAAGTAAGGGCCAGCCAAAAAAAATTAAATCCTCAGTACACTACCTTGGCCTTGAGATCTGGTCTCTCTGGACTTACCTTTCTTTTGTCATCACTAGCTCCAACTACCCTTTTTGGCCTCCTAATAATTACTGTCTTACTCAAAAATTTATATCACAGTAGTAGCATATATAATTTCCATAGGTTGTTCCAAAATAAAGATTATTTCATACTTTATACTGTAGCACATTTCCTTACTTTATAGTGTTAAAAATCTGCTTTTGAAAAATAGACGTGATATATTCCCTGTCACCAATAGAAATGTTCGCTCTGTTTTATTCCTTGTTTTTATCTTAAATGACATGAACAGTCTATTTTTTTCTCTGTATATGAAAATCTTTCAGATGTTTATGGAAAGGCTCATAAATGAAAAATTCTGATATTTTTCCCAAATGTCATTAGCTATGCTACTATGTTATTAGTCTGTGTATGAGCTTGGCTAGCTAGACTGCCTCCCTGGTAAGCAGAAGTCTGGGAGATTCCTTCCATTGACATAAGTGATCTCCCAAAATCTATGGGTGCATGCCTTTTGTTAACAGTGCTCATTATTACAGTTTTCCTCTGAAAATTAGTTTAAAGCGTTTAAAAGCTAGACAGCTACATGTTATTATCCAGGCAGATCTCGAGCTGCTCAACTCCAGTAAGAGCGATATGCTCCGCACACATTACATCTGTTATAATCCAGAGCTCTTTCCGGGCACATGAACAACTTCAGACTATCTAACATTGGCGAACTCTGTTGAGTGCTTATTACTGAATGTCACTCTTTGGGTTGAAAAATGGACTGTCTTATTTAATCTTCACAAACCTATGAAATAGTCCTATTTGTGTTTGAGAAAATTCAGTCCCACTAAGGTAAAATAAGTTGCTCAAGGTCACACACACACACACACACACACACGCACACGCACACGCACGCGCGCGCGCGCGCGCGCGCGCCCACTGTTGAGCCTAGAACGTTACATTCCACGACCTGCTTCTTTGAACTACTACCTAAACACAACTGTTTGGCAAAATGAATATTGTCTCCCCAACCCCTCCCTGCATAGCAACAAATATAGTACAACAGGGACTTACAAAAACATCTTTCTTATACACCCAGGCACCAAACTTTTCAAATAAAAGGGGGGAAAAATGGATGAACTATATAGAACTTAAATACATTTTAAATTAGGTCACTTGATTTTTAAAAGAGAAAATCATTCAATAGTGGAAAGTAAAACAACAACAACAAAAAATACTTTCTGAGCCTGGACAATGAGTGAGGTGGTTTTAGCCCTTGGATATATAACCATTTACAGTGCATAATAGCATAGTTTTAGCCAAGAGAAACTGGGAAAGGGGGTGGAGGATGATTGGGGTGGGGTGGGGCTGGGCACAGAGGTTGCAGGCCGGAGCATGGTGAGCAAAGGGAAGGACGGGGGAGGATAATGGTGAGATGGAGAGTGGAGAGAGGGCATGTGAAGTAAGAGGGGCAAATCGCACTTGAAAGAAGAGAATATTAAGCATAGGGGTGATCGACCAGAGATAGTAAATTATTTGGTAAAATAATTTCTGAATAGATACTTTTCCCACTTTGAAGAAGAATGTACCAAATCAGAGAAAAAAAGAAAGCAGACCTTTACCTATAGATTACACTATTATATGACTAAACATGTCATTCTTGAAAAAAAAAATGAACATTAGAAAAATATGCAGTAATCAAAGCAGAACTTTAACACATGCATTTTCATAATCTTAAGCATTTGTTTCACTTCCTTAATTAAAATAAACAATCTTTTATACAGGTAACTTGATTAGATTGAAGAATTTCACACTAAAATTTTGAAGAAAAGATAAGGAGAGATAATTATGAGTTTATAACCTGTTTAGTTCCATACAATTTCTTATGGAACAAGCTGGTACTGAGATTTGGAGATAGGTAAAGGTGAGAGATGATGGAATGAGGAAACTTATTTGAGAAAAGTCTTGCATTTTAAAAACAAATTGTAAGAAAATTATACATCTGTCTTGTCAGTTTTCATATTGTTTGATGGCAAAAGCATCCCACTCTGAGATCAAGAGAAAGCTCATTTCTACGGTTCTTTCTTCCAAAGGATATAGCAGAGATCATGGTATTCTGGCAAGTAACTAAGGTACTAGTATAATGTTGCTTGGGCAAAGATTTAAGGGGAAGTTTTTGGAAATTATCCTTGGTCTTAAACGACCTGGGGAAATATATTGGGCAAAAAAAAGTCTAATTATCAATATTTCTCTGCAACTATAGACCTGGTGGTAATACCATCATTGCAATTTGTGGTGACTTAACTGTGACCATGAGCCCCATATCACCTGGGACAAGTCTGGAGTTTCTATTAGAAAGGAGTCAGGGAGAGGAAGAGATATGTGAGATTCCAGCATCTCCCTATAAAAGCAACAACAACAAACACAAATTTATAGATACAGAGAACAGATTGGTCACTGCTGGAGGCAGAGGTGGAAGGGTAGGCAAAAATGGGTAAAGGTGATAGAAAGGTACAAACTTCCAATTATAAAGTAAGTCCTGGGATGTAATGTACACCATGGTGACTATAGTTAATTATACATTTGAAAGTTGCTATGAGAGTAGATCTCAAAAATTCTCATCTCAAGAAAAAAATGTCTGTAACTATGTGTGGTGATGACTGTTAACTAGACTTATTGTGGTAATCATTTCACAATATGTACAAATATTAAAATGCCATGTTGTACACCTAAAATATGCTATATGTCAATTTATATCTCAATAAAATATTTAGAGGTTTTGAAATATCTTTAAATATGCTAAACATTTCAAAACAACTAAATATTTTAGCATTTATTTCTACATGAGTTAACAAAAGTGTTTTGACATATGAATTCTAAATCCAGCTTATGTGTATGAAAATAATAGCATTCCTAAATTTAATGGGTACAATGTTATTGACATAATAAGAGTGTCACACATTGGAAAATCATTTTTTTCAAGTTTATTACCCCACTCCATTCTCACAATAGCCTCATATTTAGCCAAAACAGATATAATTTATATCATTTCTCTTTGAGGAACAAGACTGTTAAGACACAGAAAAGTGAGTTTGTAGCCAATTGGAGCCAAACTGCAGACCAACTAACTCCAGATCCTGTGTCTTTTCTCTCTGTAACTAGTCCAGTGGTTCTCAAAGCGTGGTCCCTAGACCAGGAATAACAGCATCACCTGGGAACATAGAAATGCAAATTACAGGCCCAACTCCAGACCTAAGGAATCAGACATTCTAGGAGTGGGGACCAGTGAGGCCCCCAGGTGATGCTGATGACTGCTGGTTTGAAAACCACTGTGCTATACCATAGTGACTCTCCAGCCCATGAGAACAGAATAAGAAAAATGTCCTGTAAATGGACAGTATACATTCATTCCCTATATTTTCTTGATAACTTCATCAGCCACACATATGCTCAAAGATGATTCTTAGTCACACAGCTATAGTCCATGTGCTTATTAATGCACTGACCTATCCTATATAATAAAAGGCTAATATGAAAATTGTCCCCATGGGCAGTATTTCCACTGTTAGATGTGCGCTGACCACCGGGGGGCAGTGTGAAACATGGCAGGTGTTGGTGATGCAGCGCTGGCAGCAGGACTGCTGCAGGATGGTGGTGCAGGTGAGTGGGCAGCACCAGGCCAAGGCAGGTGCAACCAGGGGCCCCTATTGCCCTGCCCTTTGCCCCACGGATGGCAATCATCAGTGGTGGTGGGGGGCAGGGGACAGGCAAGGCTGGCAAGCAGGTGGCACCAGGCAAGGTGGGTGTGAGCAGGGGCCTCAATTGCCCCACTGGCCACCCCATAGATCAGCCCTAATCTCCAGCCAAGCCTATAGACCCTACCCGTGGATGAATTTATAAATTTTGTGCACTGGGCCTCTAACAATTTAATAAATTATTTGCCTGGCTCCGCTCGCCCCCTTTTTTTGTTTGATTTGTAAAACTGCAAACCAATTATTTTAGTTAGTGAGATCATCACAATAAAGAGTCAGAAACTATGGTCATGGAGATTTCAGCCAAGGAAGTACAATTTTTGTCTGAGCTAATAGCAAATGCACATTAAGGGGGACTCCACTATCTAAAATCTCTCCCTGGTGACGTTTTGCTTGCTTGTTTGTTTGTTTGTTTGTTTAAATTGTTATTTTAGCTTTTACTTTCTTAGGATTCCATTAAGTCATTGCAAGCCTTAGAAAAAAATAGAAAATGGAAATCTAAGCTACAATTTTAGTTACTGTTTTCGACTGGCATTTTTAAAACAATACTTCAAAAAGTAAATTACTGTATTTCTTTAAATCTAAGGTATCATCAAATACAGCCCAAAATAACTATGACAATTTTTAATATACCATTATAAAAATAAAAAGAGCATAGCTAATCCAGCAATAGAACGTCATCAAATGTAAGAGGCATCCCTTACAATTCAGACTTGTAGAAACAGGGAAAAGCGCCTTTTAGCATCAGTGAAACTCAGGACACATTGTGCTCTCCTGTTGCAGCTGGCATCCTCCCTCAGGGCAAACACTGCTTATGTATTTTCTTTTCAAAAGCAATGTTGATCTGGCCCCAGTTAGGGTTCAGTTATAGTAATTTTGCTCTTCAAAGTTAAGTAGTAGTCATCGTAGCCTAAGGATTGTTTCATGACATCAGTAACCAAGCAAGGCAGATGGAAAATATTCTTCTACAATTTGGTACCTGAGTTGTCATGCGGTGTAAGGAAACAGGCAATTGAGGGAGAAAATGAAGGTAGGGTGCCAGTAAAACGTGGAATACATCTTTTGGCTGTCATTTCAAAATCAAATCATTCCCAAATCTGAGCTTTGTTATTTTTTTAGATGCTCACATTTTCCCCCTTAAGCAGCTATGCTGCTTCTTTATGTTGGCCATTAGATGTACACAAGGTAACTATGCTGCATAGACATATTTATGTTCATAAACATAAATGTCCTGAAAATCCACTTCCTCCTGTTTTTGCAGGGGGCCTCCTCCTTGCTTCTGAGTAGAACAAAGTGGGTATGTGAAAATTTTGAGCCAGAGACTAAGTCCCTGACTGGTTCTTCTGTAGAATGCTCCATGACAAATAGCAAGTATGATCTGAGAACTGGTAATTTCTCACCTATATTTGGAAAGCTCTGCTGACCCTTTTGACTTGGAAAATTTCATTCAGATAAGTAATTTATTGAGAAAATTTTCCTCTTATTTTCTTCATTTTAGAATATACTTCTACAGTAGTTAAAAACTCACCCGGCCAGCATGGCTCAGGGGTTGAATGAGCCAGGTGGTCACCATTAGATTCCCAGTCCAGGCATATGCCCTGGTTGCAGGCTCAGTCCCCAGAATCATTGATTGGTGTGCAGGAGGCAGCTGATAAATGATTCTCTTTCATCCTTGATGTTTCTATCTGTCTCCCTCACCCTTCTTCTCTAAAATAAATAAAAATATATTTAAGGTCAAGAAAACAATCTTTAAGAGGTTGAGTGGCATTCCTGTTGTCATGGCAAGAGCCCATGCCAGGACTGTCACTGTCTACTGGATGACTAAACTGCTTTCATATCGGGGCATAGTGCCCTCCATATTAACTGATGGTAGCCAATCAAATTGGCTTTGAGTAGAAAGTCATCTTTTCAATTTAAATGTAATGCCCAAAATATCATTGAAGACGCCTTAAAATAACAATTTTTAATCTACTTGTCACATGATTTCTAGCCTATTTCCCCTCTTAATGTTTGGGTTAGACCGGAAGAATATTAATTAGTACAAACAAAATGTTCTCTGACAATTTTAATGGGAAAGAAGGGGTGTGATTTGCAGAGCATAAAATGGTCAAGTGCAGAGGAAAGATTTGAGGTGTGGGTGATTATGTTTGTGAGAGACAAGGTATAGGAGCTATAGTTTGAGGAGCAGTTAAGGAAGATAGAGGCATTCCTTCCTTCTTTAGCTACCTCCCTTCTATTGGCTACACACTGGAAGAGGAGCAGAAGCCCAACCTGACTTAAACAGCCATCAGGAGGTAACATTCAGGCAAGAGAAAACCTGTGAAGTGATGTTCACTTCAACATCTTTTATAATGGTGAAACCCAGAAACAACGATCCATTAATAGGCGGACAGATAAAATACCTAATAGTATCCATCCATAATGGCCTAATATAGAGAAAGTAGAAGGATATATTAATATTTCTGAGTGTATGTCAAAACAGAGATATTAAAAACAAAACAAACAAGTTCCATAAACTATATGTACAGAATAATAATTTAATACGTACCTTGTGCTACATTTGGAAAATTTGAAACCACACTCTCAAAAATAAATTTAATACTGCATGATGTGTGCGTGTGTGTGTGTGTGTGTGTGTGTGTGTGTGTGTGTGTTCTGGAAAAACACACAAATTGTGACATTATTTAGGAGGAGAAGGACTTAGAGGCAGAGATTTTTATTTCTTTTGTAAACAGAAGACTTGGAGTAAATATAATAAAAGTACCTAGCTGTTGCCAGTTCTAAATGGTAGAAATAATGAAGTTTGTTAGTACATCCATCCATCATTAGCAGCTGAAACAGACCAGCATAGCTTCATTTGTTTAACAAGGTTTATTTCTTGGCACCTATTTGTTGACTGGTTTAGCACTTAAACTTTTTAGGGATTTATTTTCAGAGGATTGGCTAACATAGGAATTTGTGTTACTAGGAGTACTAGTAACTTGCAGCTAAGTAGGAATTCATTTGTACATGTATCTGCCCCACAATGATGCTCTCTCCCAGTCAGACACTCACAGGGATGAAGGGAAGAAGAGGATCACTAAAGAGGATAAACCATTCTATCAAGGAGGAGATGCTAATGCAAGACTCTAAGATGTGTTATTTGATATTTTCCGCAACTATTAGCAGCTATTCTTTGTCAAAACCCCACTTGTGCATTTGCCGAGGGAAATGGTTTCTATCTCAAGAACTGTAAACTACTTCATGTTTATTAAAGAACAATGTTTTGTAATCAGATGTTGCTGTCACCTTACAGTGACTTTTGCTTATTTCAAAGAAATGAAAATATTTATTCACATGATAAAAACAATTTGCACATATAAATTCACTACCTGAAGCCAATAAAAGTGCAGAATATGTAAGTGTGTTGAAAAGGAAGAAAAATATGTATTTTTTGTAAAATAAATTTGAACTAAAGAACCTTTATTATATTTTTCAATGATGACAACACATTAAAGCCAGGGGGTGCTGCAATATGGTGAATCAATTTTATGCAATTTTTTTGTTTGAACATGGCACTCAGTTGTCATGCCAACCTTCTTAAACTGTAACTGGAAGGTAATCAGATGGAAATGAGAGTATTTTAAAAGAGAAACTGGTAACTTCAAGGTAAATTTTGAGATGGGGCTTATGGTAGGACACAAAGAGACTTATTCCTTTCAGCTTGAGCCTGCATCCATGTGGTTAATGGCAAGAACACCTACTATTTCAAACATTTAATTCAGATAATGTAATTAAACTTTATTAGAAAAAAACCCTGAATATTTTTGTTGTAGTTTCAAAGAAAACAGTTAATATGCAAAGAAATGAGAAAAGAAAGAAAAAAAATTATACTAGCCAATAAAAATAGTACTAGTTAAACCACCACTATATTTGGGCTGAAATTTCTGTCATAGTCTCAAGCAATTCTTTAAAAACAATATTAGGTAGCTAATTAGATGTTTAAAAACAAAACCATTAGTTGTTTTGACTCATTTATCCTTTCCTTTCTGAATATCAAACAAAATTATTTAAAAATATTTAATGTTCTGCCGAAACCAGTTTGGCTCAGTGGATGAGCGTCGGCCTGCGGACTGAAAGGTCCCAGGTTAATTCCGGTCGAGGGCATCTACATTGGTTGTGGGCACATCCCCGGTAGGGGGTGTGCAGGAGGCAGCTGATTCTCTCTCATCGGTGTTTCTAACTCTCTATCCCTCTCCCTTCCTCTCTGTAAAAATTCAATAATATATATATATATATATATATATATATATATATATATATATATATATTAAAAAAATATTTAATGTTCTAAGACAATAACATTTTAGCATCTCTGCCATGATCACAAAACCACTCTTTAAAGTCCTTGAACATTCTACTTGGGACAAGGAAGAGGTTTATATCAGAATGGGAAAACATTAGGAGGAATTTGCTTCTATAATTTCCACCTACTTTTAGGTTAAGCCCATTTCTAGTCTCATTTTGGGAAGATGGCTTCTGGCATGGGACAATGAAGGCCCGGCATTAATGGTCTGTGCAGAACTTTCAAACCAAAGCAATATAAATGCATCTGCCAGGTGCTAGAAATTGAACAAAGCGACCCAGAGAGAGCTATTTGGGGAATAAGGATACAGTTATCCAGCAAGGCTAACCTCTGCCCAGTTAATGTGGCAGGATCTCTAGAAAACACAGCTGGCAAACTCAGGCCTGCAGGAGATGACATATACAAACAGTTGCCCAGATGTTATGCTCTGTTGTTTTTTTCTTTAAGTATCAAAAGGCTAGTTAGTGTCTATCACAGACTGTGCTAAGTGCCTTAACACCAAAATGGCCTCTCTACTGTGCATCCAATTTCTCTATTCTCATGCATTTTAGGAAACGTTTTATCTTTAGTGAAAAAATCCAGTAAGAGTCTTATGCAATTTTACCTAACTAAAAATTCAGGATAAGCACTTTGGTTTTGCCCCCAATATTTCAGATGATAATATAAATTAGGTTTCTCATCTATAAAATATGTGAACTGTTTTTAGATAACCTTGACTAAAACCCCTTGGGTTCTAAGATTTCCTCTCCTCATTGCATATTTTTCCTTATTAATTACAGGTTCTCATGAAAGGGCTAGTTATTAAATCACTTAAAATGTATGTCTGTTTTTTGTTTTTTTAGCAAAATATCACCTCGTAAGGATGCACATAGCCTGTTGACTAGAAAAACATAGAAGGGAAGAATTAGGTAAGGAGTGGTGGGAGGGTGGGGAGATCATAGACAATCGTATCATGGCATAGAAAGCAATGACCAATGTTTCCAAAATGGATAAAGACACAACATAAGGAAGGTCTTGATACGCTGTACTGAGGGTAACAAGAAGTAAAAGACGTGTTTCTTATGTCTATGACCAAAAGGAATCACGCTGCTATTACTTGGTATTCTACCTTCCAAGATGACATTTGATATTTGAACTGGACTTGGCAACAACAGCAACAACAAAACCATAATGAACAAACAAGCAAGCAAACAAAAAGATTAATGCCTTCTAGCTAGTCATGAGAAGTGGACTTGCTACCACTTGCTTTCTTGGCAGGGAGAAAGACCCAAATTCATATATTCGTCTGATACTTCTCACTTCTGAGGGAGATTCTTGGATTTAATAACAAGGAACACCTTTTCTGGATTTCCATCATTGTTCCATGTGTTTTCTGTTGTTTGGGTTTACCTCAATTGGGGGTAAAAGCTCTTATTTTCCTTTATTTAGACTAAACTATTCACCAATCTTGACTCAAAGGAGATTTAACTCTAGTGGAAAGACTAACTTCTGTTTGAGTGGAATTCCAGAAATAAAATTAAAGGGTTATAAAGGCATTTGATTTTACTAAACACCTCTCTGTTAAACTGTACAAAAATTGTAAATTATTATATTTTGTCTGTGTTTGTGGAGTTGCTTCTTTTAGTATGTTTTCAATAGACAATGAGGCACTAAGAACCCTGGCTAATGAATAGGCTTTAAAAATAGCTACTACCTAACAATGTTACAGGAACAATTAGAGTGCAGAAAACTCTCTCACATGAGATGCCAACTGAAAACAAAGGTTGGCATGATGCTGGTTCTTTCGTTCATGTCCAATTAATTAAACATGCTCTCTCCAAATTCATCCCTCTCACTTCACACTATTTGGATTGTTATTTGATTTGTTTGTTTTCATTTCCCCCCAACCCACTAAAAAAACCCACAACGATGGATCTTATTCTCTGTGTAATTTTTCTTTCCCCTTCTATTCTTAATAGCTATCCAGAGTGCTAGCAAACATTTGTATGCATGGACTATGCATATGTCTTGCTTTCTCATTCAGAGAACAAGGAAATAATTCTTCAAAATAGACTCTTTCTAGCCAAATTACATTGTCACATCAATCAAAAACAACAAAACACAAAATTCATTTGTTCATTTGGTAGCTAGTTGCTAAAAAACACAGCTAAACATTTAATCTTTACAACACAACAGAAGACCCCGAGCATTGCCCATGGGCATGAACAGAGTTTGTGAGCTCTGGAAACCACATTTTCAATTCAAAACCAAAGAGCATAGCATTATTGGGAAATAGCCTTTTTTTTTTTTTTTTTTTAACTTCCATGTACAATGGAATAAAAACAGTTACTTCTATTCTCATTGTAAAAAGTCCAGTAGCTTTTCTAGACTCATGACCTTTTAGGTCATTCAACATATTTAAAACAGAAGCTCTATCACTTCTGCCTTTATAAGGCAACACAGGACTCCTGAAAAACATAAAGGTTCTGAATGGTCCCCCCAAGTCCACCAAAGGAATCAAATTAACTTTGTTTTTCTTAAAGGCCAATTTCCACAAAGAGCTGAATCTGACAGAGCAGTAAACACCATCTGAATCATTTTCAACAGTCTCAGGTCTCACCTAACTTTATTAGACACGCAAAAGGTGCTATTTTAAAGACCTAAGAGATGTTATTACATCATAGCATTTCATGAAGCCCTAAAGGATCTACTTACATTTTGCTGTCACTTTGTATCCCCCCAGAGGAGGGGCGTGGCCTTCTACGGCATCAAATCCAGCGGAAACTAGGACCATGTCTGGATCAAACTCTTTGGCCACAGGCATCACTACAGTCCTGCGCAATAAAAAGGCAGCCAGTTACACATGGGAATGGCGGATACCTTTAAAATTTTTGCAGTGAAAAAGACTTGGCACAATCTCAAGAACTTCCCAAAAATAAAGAAAGCGGGAAAGGAAAATGCTATTTGCAATGGATCAAAAGTTTATCATTTTCTTAAAACCAAATCAGTTATTTTAGCATCCCAATTTGTCTTTTTTTCTTTCATCTTTGTTTCTTCAAATAAAAAAAAAATTGCTTTGCAGGTACATTCTCAAGCCCATCATTTCACATGCACATCTGTGGCTGTTTTATCCCACTGCCTGCCTATAAAACACCGCTTCTTCCAGGGGAGTGACTAATGTTTCACGGAGGAAAGCTGAAGCATCAGTGAAATGGGGCTTACTCCAGTTAATGAGAACTTGGTGTAAATTTGAACTATAAATTTTTTTGGGGGGAAATGTTGCTTTTTCAACTAAAAAAAAAATTAAATACTTGTCATGGTAGGGGGTGACTCTTGCAAAGTAAAAACATGAAATTCTTTTAATAGATTCCAGACCATAATGTTAAGTAGTCCTAGGTCAGAGACACCAGGCATGTGGCAGTCTCATCCATGACAGCAGCCCCACTGGCCCCACTTCTTCAGCCTTCAGATTCACCTCTTCTGCCTTCTCAGGCCTCCCTAGTCCCTTTCTCCTCAGTGCTGGGTTTAAGAGAGAATGCCTGATGAATGCAACTAGGTTTTATAAAATCTAAACATTTTCTGAATGAAGACCATCCATAGAATTCAAATTTTCAAAACAGTTTAATAAAATGGGAAAACTAGAGAGCCCAGGAAATTTAAAAAGCAGTAATGTATCGATTGTGTTTAGGAGAAAGGACTAAACCAAATATTAAAATAATTATTCTTGAGTAGTGACATAATTTTTAAATTTTTTATACTTGCAAATTTCTAATAATATCAGATCGATAGTTTATATGTTTTGCCTGTAAACAGAAGGTGAAGTTACAAAATAAAAACTACTTATTTGAAACTTACCTAGATGGATAAAATGTTTTTCATAAGTCCACTACCATTATCTATACTAATAAAAGTCTAGGTGGTGTCTCGCCCTCATGTCATCACAAGATGGCCACCCCCATGTCATCACAAGATGGCTGGCAGGGGAGGGCAGTTGGGTGTGACAAGCCAGCAGGGGAGGGCAGTTGGAAGTGACCAGGCTGGCAGAGGAGGGTAGTTGGGGGCCATCAGGCTGGCAGGCAAGGGCAGTTGGAGGTGACTGGGCTAGCAGGCAAGGGAAGTTGGTGATGATTGGGCCACCAGGAAAGGGCAGTTGGGGGAGAGCAGATCAGCAGAGGAGGGCAGTTGGGGGTGATTGGGCAGGCAGGGGAGCAGTCAGCCATCAATCAGGGTGGCAGGGGAGCAGTCAGCCATCAATCTGGGTGGCAGGGGAGTAGTTGGCGGTGATCGGGTAGACAGGCAAAAGTGGTTAGGGACACTCAGGCAGGTAGGCAGGCAAGCAGTTAGGAGCCAGCAGTCCCGGATTGTGAGAGGAATGTTCAGCAGGCAGTCAGACATTCCCGGAGGGGCCCCAGATTGGAGAGGGTGCTGGCTGGGCTGAGGGATATCCCCCCAGTGCATGCACTTCGTGCACCAGACCTCTAGTAAAAATATAAAAGCTCAATCCTTCAAACCATAGATGTGCATGTAAGTGACTTCTGTGGAAGTCCTTCTAACAATTGGAAAGCACTTATGAAATGAAACCTTCCCTGGAAAAAAAGCAAGTATAGTGAAGGAAATGAGAGGCAGGACTGAATATAAGAAGTTAAAGAAATGCTAGTTGGCTAAGGAGCCCAGGAGTACATCCCAACACCTTCATCGCCTTTCCTCTGAGCCAGTAACCAGTGTTTATTCTAGGCAAATTAACCAGAGACTCTCACTTAAGAAACGGATGTGTCTGAACAAAGCCAAGACTTCTAATGTGGATATTGTTGCCCCAAATACAGTCTTCTTTATTGATCATGTAAGGAGATTCAGAGACTATGAGCCATCTTCAGGAATGCTCACTCCAAAGTTGGGTTTGGCCGTCCACATGCTCTATCCCACACCAGTTGACATGAGCTCCCAACTGACCCATTTACACAACCACAGGGAAAAATGACACCAGTTACTACTTTCATAAATATTCACATCAAAGCAGAAATTTCCCAGCATATAAGGAGAGCCAGTAGTATGAAGAAAAAGGAAAGATTAAAATAAACATAAATATAAACAACTTTAGGAAAACAGAGATAATTCAGGCAACAGAAATAAAAATCTTAAAGAGATTCAAGGAAAAATTTTTATTTTTAAAACACAGACATGCTGTTATGAAAAAGAACAAAGAACAAAGAAAGCACTTTGAGATAAAAACTACAACTGCATAAGCTAATAGAAGGTCTGAAAAAATAAAATTGAAGTAATCCCTCTTAAAAGGAAACAAATGAATAAACTGTATAAGAGGGAAAATATGAGACAGAGGAAGTCCTATATTTGATTAATAGGGTCTTTGAGAATGCTGAGAAAAGCGAATGATAGTAAATAATCTTTAGAAACTGAAAAATAATTCAAGTCTACAGATCTGATTAGTCCAACCAATGCAAAGCTCTGTATATAAAAACGTATACATACTTAGACATAATCTAATAAGACTTAAAATCCCCAGAGATCCTTACAAAAGAAAAAAGTCACCCTCAAAAGAGACGAAAAATGAGATTGACATCCAAGTCCAATCATTAACACTGAATATCCCCACATTGTGAGGGAAAATTATTTTAAAACTTTAATTCTACTGCCAGCCATTACATACTAGCAATCAAGTATGTTACTTACATAGAAAATACTTTAAAATATTTAAGGACTCAGAAATTTAATTCCAAATCACTCTCCCTGAATAATTTCCTTGAAAATGTACTTCTGCCACTAAGGAAGGAAATCAAAGAGACAGAGAGGCACAGGACCAACGTAGTGAACAGACCATAGGAGAGCGATAAAGAGGGTCCACTGATGATTTGTATATGTATCTATTTGCTAGTAAACAGATGATGGAAGCAATGATAAAGGCACATATGCCTTGCCATCATCACCTGCCCTCTGGAAATTCTGTCATGCTGTCAACCTTTCCCCTCTTCCCCACAAATCATCTTCCAGGTGAGACTCATTCTAGAGGGTACAATGGAATTATAAAAACAAAGGGAGACAAAAATACTACATGACTACTACTAATAAAAGGAGACATCGGTCATGTAACCAGACACTAAACACTGTAAGGAGAAAAGGATCCCATTCTGGATTTCATTCCAATAAATGTGATTCTGACTTGAAACCTCCCTAGTTAGAATCGGGTCTTTAGATTTCTTTCATCTAGTTCAGTGTTTCCCAACCTTCTCTCATGATGAGAATCACCTGGTGGAGTTGTTAAAACACAGATCCCTGAATCCCAACTAAGAAGTGCTAAACTAGAATTTTTGGGAACATATAGGTAAAATTGTATACTTAACTAGTGCTCTAAGACAGATTTTATATACAGAGCACTGTATAGTGCTCTAAGACAGATTTTATATACAGAGCACTAAGTTAGGTATGCAATTTTACCTATATGTTCCCAAAAATTCTAGTTTAGCACTTCTTAGTTGGGATTCAGGGATCTGTGTTTTAACAACTCCACCAGGTGATTCTCATCATGAGAGAAGGTTGGGAAACACTGATCTAGTTAACGGACAAAGAATTGGCTGCACTGAGTCATGTGTTGTGCTTCAGCACCATGACTCCCCTTGGTGTGCACTGAGTGCACAGTGTAGGATGTTACTCGATCATTGGGTATGCTCAGTGCAGGGGAGGGCTGCTCTGGCTAGAAGGCATTTTAAAGCACATGAAAGCATTATTACCCAGTGAGTAACTCAACAACATCCTAGTTTTCATTCAGAACTCATTCACGAGCTCCTGTTAAGTGAGATGATGCCATTGGGATGATGCCAGGATTCAAAGATATGAATAAGTGGTAGCTCTGCCCTCAAAAAGTCCATAACTGAGAAGAATGTGCCAATGGAAAGCCAGTTTGTTAGACTTTGGACTTCATTCTGAATAAGAAGGGAAACAGGGTGGTTTGACAATCCAATGATGGGATCAGATATAGATCATTTCTGTCCTCATCAATTAAGCGATGCATTTGGAAGTATCCTTTAGAATTCCCAGGTCTTTTTGACTTCTGAGACAACAGATTCTGAATCCCAACATAATGTATAATGGCATATTATAATCATGCAAATATGGATTATAGGCGAAAAGCCAAGCCTATATTTTTCTTTATAGCTTAATTGCATACCATTGCTGAAAAGTATATTGTAAAATTGCACATTTGTAAATGGCACAGGACTTCTGTTCTTTTTAGATTTTTCTAAAAAAGACACATTACAGCAGGCACACTTTCTCATCCATGTGTACAGGCTGTGCATGCAGTGCAGAAGGATGCTCCCAAGGGAAACCCTTTCTGATGGTTCCCGCTTGGCCAAGTGGTGGAGGCAACACCTCAAAGAGCTGCCACTAAGCAGACTCCAGGGAATGGTTGTGTGGCTGTGGCTGCTGGCGATTCATGTTGCCCCCAGGATTGTACTCACCACTGGACCAGTCCCCTTCTGGGGAAGCACTGAAGGAAGGCATACAGAAGTGGGTCAGCACTGAGAAACACATTGATTGGTTGCCTCCTGCATGAGCTGACTAGGGCCCAGGCCAGGGAAGAATCTCAATCAAAGTACGTGCCCTTGACTGGAATTGAACCTGGGACCCTTTGGTCTGCTTGCTGGCTGAGACTCTATCCACAGAGCCAAACTGGCTAGGGCTATCTATAATAATAAAAACAGAATAATATGCTAATTAGACTGAACAGCTAGAAGTCATTCCCGACATCCTTCTGGAAGAAGCCGCAGCAGCAGGGGCCCAGGCAGAAGTGGTTAGGGTGATCAGGCAGGCAAGCAAGCAATTAGGGGTGATAAGGCAGGCATGCAGAGTGGTTACAGGCAATAAGGCATGAAGGCAGAGTGGTTAGGGACGATAAGGCAGGCAGGTGAGCAGTTAGGGGCAATGAGGCAGGCAGGCGGAAGCAGTTAGGGATGATCAGGCAGGCAGGTGAGCAGTTAGGGGTATCAGATAGACAGGCAAGCAGGTAGGGGCTATGAGGCAGGCAAGCAGACAGTCAGACGAACGGTTAGGAACCAGAGGTCCCAGATTGTGAGAGGGATGTTCGACTGCTAGTTTAGGCTCAATCCCCACCCCATCCCCATGCACAAATTTTGTGCAGCAGGCCTTTAGGTTCATTATATAATGTTTTGTCTACTTTCCTCTCCTGTGTTTACATGCTTCTTTGTCTCTATAATTCTGCTCAATATTAATTTCCTCTTATCTCAACATATTTTTGTTCACTGATTTAGATATGTTCTGTGTCTAGTTCTTTTGCATTTGTGCAAATCAAACATTAGACTAGGAACTCTATCTGGACAAAGGGCATTATTTTTCGATCATCTTACGTTGAAGAACATTGGAACACGTGTGAAAGGGAGCGAGAGGGGGGAATGTGGGGTTTCTCCAAAAGCTTGTGAAAAAAGGAACCAAATTCTGCAGCACCTGCCACTGAGTTCCATCTCAAAAACTGAATTTTCTGGCCTCGGTTTTGACTGCAGAAAGATCAAAGGATTCCAACTCAAGATGCCGGGTTCTGGTTCTTGGCACTGCTCCTAAATGTATGATCTTAGTAAATTCTCTTCCCTCAACTATCAGTTTCCTTAACTATAAAACAGGGTGGTAGAGGGATTCATCTGGATGGCCTCTAAAGTCATAAGCAACTCCCACAAAATATGATTTTTTTTTAATGTCTCAGAGCTAAGATATCAAAGGGATCTTTTTTTTTCTTATTATTATTCTCTTTCTCTTATATCTGATTAAAAAAAAAAGTCATCACCTGGGGGTTGGGGGGTTGAAGGTGGTCTAAAGGTATACAAGCTTCCAGTTGTAAGTTCTGGGGATGTCATGTACACCATGATGACTCTAGTTAACAATACTCTATTGAATGTTTGAAATTTGTTAAAAGTAAATCTTAGATGCCTCACCACAAGGACAAAAAAATTATCACCTTAAAAAAAAAAAAAAGCCCTAGCCAGTATTGCTCAGTGGCTAGAGCATCGGCCTGTGGACTGAAAAGTCCTGGGTTCAATTCCAGTCAAGGGCAAATGCATGGGTTTATGAGCTTGATCCCCAGCAAGGGGAACTCAGGAGGCAGCCAATCATTCTCTCTCATCATTGATGTTTCTTTCTCTCCCCTTCCCTTCCCTGAAATCAATAAAAATATATTTTTAAAAAAGGTGTCAACTTGTGAGGTGACTGATACTAACTAATCTTATTGCTATAATCAATTTGCAATACATGGTTTAGCAAAAGTACGTTAACAGTTGTGAGTATGCAAAACAGTTTATTCTTGTATTATTATTTACTAGAGGCCCAGTGCATGGATTGGTGCAACAGTGGGGTCTCTCTGCCTAGCCTGTAAGGATCAGGTGAAACTGGCTCTCCGACATCCTCTGAGGGTTCTGGATTGCAAGAGGGCACAGGCCAGGCTGAGGGATCCACCAGTGCATGATTGGGGCCAGGGAGAGACCTTGGGAGGGCTCCAGGGCATGTCCGGCCCATCTTGCCCAGTCCTGATAGGTCAGACTCCTGCAACAAGCTAACCTATTGGTCAGAGCAGCTGCCCCCTGGTGGTCAGTGCACACTGTAGTGATTGGTCGAATGGTCACTTAGCATAATAGGCTTTTATTATATAAGATTAATTAGTGTATTATTTTTCATATGAACAACTGTAAACCTACTTTTACACCAACCTGTATTTACTTATATCAAATCATTATGTTTTGCACTTTAAACATTAAAAAGTTATATATCAATTATATCTCAATATACTATTAAAAAAAAAAAAAACATTGCCTGAAGCTCATTTTTTTTTAAACCTTTATTGTTGAAAGTATTGTATATGTCCCTTATGCCCCTCCCCGCCATTGACCTCTCCCTGCCCTCTACCGCAGGCCTTCACTACGCTATTGTCTGTGACTATGGCTTATGCATATATGCATATGAGTTCATTGGTTGATCATTTCTGATCAAAATCTTTATTACATACTCATTGACTTCATATTATCTTTTCTGACTTCAATTCTAAGTATGTTTTTCCTTTGATGACTGGGGACTCTAGAGTCAAATGCAAATCACTCTAAGAACAAAGCATTTATTCCTAGGGCAGAATAAACATTTTTAAAGAGACTGGAGTTCTCAGTATGAATTTATTTAGTTTATATTATTATTTTGCTACATTAAAATGCTGATTATAGTATTCTATGTTTTTTTTAAAGAATGAACCCTTGCTGAGGATAAGGAAACTATGTACAAACCACATACTTTAAAATTTAAATAATAATAGGTCTAAGGTATAATTATATTGCTAAATGTGTGTATATCTTAATACCACACAATATATGCTAGGAACATGTACCTTAATTAAATAGCTATGTATTGTATATATACATATATGAATATAATATCTAATAATATATACATTCATAGTATATAAAGTTCATTCTTTTAATAAGAGTTTAAAATACGACATTTAGTAAGTTTATTTTGCTTTAGAACGTTAAAATGTCATTGCTAATTTTAGAACTCTGTCATTTAAGAAGAATGAATCCTTGAAGGGACTAAGGGACTTTCCTTGCCTAAGATGTGTCATATGGCCAGTAACAATTCTGACTAATTCAAAGTTATTACTCAATGTGTCTGTGAGCTGAGAGCTGGGAGTAAAACTTTCTCAACAATAACTCTTCCTGGCTTTTGGGATGTTGTCAGTGAGTGTCATACTGTATTTATATTATTATATTTGCTGTTCCTCTGAATGTGTAATGATGCTGGCTTTCTATGCAGACTCCACTTAAGTACAGCAAGCTGAGAAAAATTCTAAGATTGCTAGCCTATCAAAACCAATAAAGTGATCTTCTGTAACTACCATAAATAAATACAGTGGTAACAAAATTAATAGACTTCGCTTTTGTTGAACTCTATTTTGAAATTTAGTATAGAAAAATTAACAAACCAAAATCAGGAAACTCTGAGACAGGCTTAATTTAGAGTTTTTAGAAGTTACTCAAAAGTTTATATTAAAATTTTATTGAAATGAATATTCTTTACTTTGCAATATAGAATGAAATGTATAAATTATTATATATGTCCATTTCCAATCATTATTTTATGAAAGTACATAAATATCATGCATTTCAATGTGCCAAAAATGTGGCTATAATTTTGCAACAGTGGTTTTCAAAAAATATTTTATTATGATTCCAAATGTGAGTCCAGTAACTTACAGATGGTCTTCTGTCTTTGGTTTCAAAAGTATTGCTAAATTATTTATTCCAAATTTGCAACAACAACAAAAAAGTGAGGTCTGGAAAAGAACAATTGGTCTGCCACCATCCAATTAAAGGACTGAGTCATAGGTAACCTCCACTGAGGCAAAGGAGGAAGGACTAAAGTCTTCTCCAAGGTTACACACCACTGATTCCTTCTTAAACCCCTTCAAAATGCCTGCAACGCCCCAAGTAGAATGCATTTTTCTTGGTGGTTACAATGAACAGCTATGGAGATGCTAGTCCCATAACATTTTAAACTCAACTTATCTTACCCATATTTCATTACTTCTCTCATCCTTTCTTCTTTCCTCCTTTCTTTTCTCCCCTCTTCCTTCTCTTTCCTTTACTAATTTTCTAATTTCTCTCTCTTTATAGAACAATACATTCTTCAAGGATATGAAAATAACTTAAGAAGACTTTGGAAAACTTTCACACAAGCCAGCTCACAAAATTTTCAATTTTGTCTCCTTATGTGAAAACCAACTGGATAATTAAGGAAGGAAGTATATTCAAAGAACTACATAATCCACATATCCAGGAGGAGAGGCAGAACAAGCCCCTGCAACATGTCTCTTTCCAAATCTTTGTTTATTTTTGTTTCTACGGCAACCTTGTGATTGTAAAACACTGCTATAATGAGTAGAAAAGAGAACACCAATGACAGCAAAATGCTCTTGTAACTGAAATAGCAGAGAATTGTTTAGAGAATTCAGAAAGACTGACTTTTTTTTTAATGGGCTCAGAACAGGACTATGTCTACCTAAGTCAATAGTAAATTTCTCCTCCAAAGGGACAATAAGATGCTTATGACACATGCGCTTTGGAAACTTAATTATGTGCCCATTTCTTATTATTTTCTTTATCCAAAAAATCCCTGAGGAGATTTTATTACCATCAAATCAGTCATAGGGATTTCTCTGCTTCGGTGGGGTGCAATGGAGAACTTAGTACACATATTGCATTTCCCATCACCCTAGGAGCACAGAATATTCTTTCTGTAAAGTTTCAAATGGGCCTCTCTTTGGTCTTTGCACAAGTGATTGCATTCCATAAAATATTATTGCATGAAGCCAAGGGATCCTGGTTAAAAATTAAACTCAGTATCCCAATAAAATTCAATCTAGAATATATATTCACACACACACACACACACACACACACACACACACTTTAAAGAGAATGTTAGCCATTATATTTATTCTCAAAAGAAGAGAAGATGGAGCTTTGTAGGCATAAAAAGAAGGAAAAAGAAAGGTCAAACTTTACTGTAAGTAAATGTTCTGTGGTTTATAAAATTTACAAAATAAATTACAGCATGACATCCTTTTCAAGGAACTGTTTGTGTCTTTGGAAAAAGTGTGTATTATTTTTGGTCAACTGCACCTTTTGATGTGGCCTTTCTGAGGGAGACGGCATCATCAAGATTTTTTTCCTTTTAATTGCATAAAAATATGAGACAAACAAGACAAAAGGCAAGCTCATTTAGTAATTTAAACCCGTAAGACTATCCATAAAGAGACCGAGAAGGAAGAAAGAACTTGGAGCTGAATGAAATCTGAATTGCAGACAGGGTACCTCCTCCATCAGGAGACCAGCCCCAAATCAAGTTTTCATTTTATTCTCATCTAAGATGACAGGCGAGTAGGATTAGTCCCAAAGCTAAGGAAATAATCCATGTATGTTGGAGGCAAGCTAATTATTTTCTTCTAGTAACAATACAATACAATTATCAACCATTTGACAATGTGCCATATGCCAAGCATGGAGTTAGACAGTTTATACACTATCTCTAATTCTAAAATGCCTACAACATATCTGAAATTATGTATTCTGATATCCCATTTTAACTGAGACTCAAGTTAGCTAAAAAATTTTGTCAAGTTCATTCAGCAAGTAACTGGCATGAATTGGGATTCAACCCAGATTTCTCTGAATCCAAAGACTAGTTTTTCACAAAGGTAACAATTTCACTGCATCATTGGATGACAAACCAATGTTCCAAAATGCTTTATTCTGTGAGGAAATGGAGGAATATCACTATGTGTCAAACTAGTCACTTCAATGTTCCTGTGAGTTAGAAAGGAAGCAGGGATGCTATGCCTCACTTTATAAGAGACTGGAGAAATGAGACTGGCTATGAACATTTATTCTGCAGGAACTTATTTCAAGGCACAATTCCAACCACAATGTTCATTCCACTAAGGAGCATGGACTTTCCATGGTGTCCAGGCACTGAAATTGGTATTTACTCTTTAAGTAGTTATGACAAACATATAACATACTGCAAATAAGTTAGTTAGACTATGGATTGTCAGTTGAATTAGCACCAAAAAAAAACCAAAACAAAACAAAACAAAAAAACAACCCCCTCCCCACACACACACAAACAAGAAAAAACCCCACAACAACAACAACAAAACACCTAACTACACTCAAACATTCCACATAAGGGTAAAAATATGTTGATCATATCCATTTTCCAAAAGTCTGGTCCCATATACACAAAGAGCTAGCTATGTGACTATTTTATAAAACTTGGATGTCATGGTGGCACATGGATGCTGCTGTAGGGATACATTGACATTCCAAATGAGCATCAGAATACTTGGCAGAAACAGAGATTCCAGAGGATAAAAAGCTTGAAGACTAATCTTCCTTTGTGCATGCATGTTTGTCTTACAACCAAATCATCTTCTATAATCATCTGAACAGCAGCTCTGCACCCTCATGTCAAAAAGATTTAGGTTGACTTTAAAAACCTTTCCAATAGACAGAAGTGCTCCAGCCATGAAGACAGAAGAGACACAATTCAGAGATGGAAGATGCTGACGACGCCTCAGCATACCAGCAGACAGCAGCTGTGGGTTGCTGAAGGATGCCTAGGACCAAACCAGAGACAGGCGGACCTGCATTACCACCATTTGTCCACCAACCAGATCTGAAATATCATGGCTGGCATGTACACATAAGGAACTATCTGGCATTGAAATTGGGACGCAAAAGAACTGTTGGCCCAGAAAGGAACTCACTATAGACTGATTCATTCAGCATAACCATTATGGCTTGTTGCAGTTTAGGTTCTTACAAGGGTATTTCTTGGATCACATGATCTCACACATCTAGAGGAAATAATGAACAACACAAACAGACCCAGAGAAAGAGAACCAGCGATCAGACTCTCAAACCTCAGAGGGAAAGTAAGGGGGGATGGGAGTAAGGGGAAGAGATCAACCAAAGGACTTGTGTGCATACATATGGGCCTAGCCAGTGGCCATGGACAATGGGGGGATGGGGGTGGGGCATATCTAGGGAGGGGTTTGGGATGGAAATGGGGGAATAAGGACAATTATGTGAGACCATAATCAATAATATAAAAAAAAACCTTTCCAGAAGCAGATATTCTATAAATATTTTCAAATTGATTTGTGTACATCATATTCCTGTTGGAAAACAAAGCTGAAGCTGACTCTGACAGTTTTCTTATTCATAGGTTTATTCATTCATTTATCCACCAAGTATTCATTAAGCATCTACAATGTACCTCATTGCCAGCTGGACTTTATACTATTGTGACAGATTCCCATACTTAAGGCGCTCACATGGCATATGTGAAATAGATCTACTAATAAAAAATTTCTCCCAGTTCAAAGTGATGTTCTCTAATACTTATATGGATTTTCTTACTCCCATTTCAAAAGAAGTACATATATATATAATTGTTCCTAGGGAATAGAGGAAAGCTTTATAGACAAAATTATACTTGAGTTGGATGCTTATACAGTAACTCAGGGGCTTCGAAATTCTCAAAATACAAGCAACAACAAAATTTTCACTTTGTAAACCAACACATTCTCTCTCCTTCTTTCTCCATTCCTTTTTCTCATACACACTAAAACATCCTTAATGAAACAATACTTACAGCATTACATTTTCTATTATATTCCACTCCCCATTTCAAAAGATCCAGTCTTGAATAATAAGTTGATTTCATAACATTTTAATGAAGGGCAACTCAGAGTTAAAAAAATACTAGGTAGTTTAAAAAAAAAGAGAATCAAGTTATCCATTTGATGAAAATTCCAGACAAAGGGTGGTGAGGAGACTGCAGCATGCTCAGCTGTCTGCTCATAGCAATGACCAAACAGCAAAATGCATTCTGACTTTTAGGGTTAGTTTAGGAAATGAATTTTGATTTTTCAGGGTTAGTTTAGGGGTTAGAGTCAAAATCTAACCAGTTCCTCCTCGTTTTGGGGGCGCTGTAAACATTTAGCTTGGGCCTATGATGCACTATACCTCAGGACCAAAGTATTATAAAAGCTCTTTCTTTCCAAAACATGCATCTGAAGAGAACAGCAGGATTCGGTTCCCTTAACCAACAGGCCCAACTGCAAAGACACAACATATGTTGGTCTGTGTACAAAGCAAACATCAGCCCTGCTAATGTGGTCTGAGTCAAATTCCTCATAATTAAGACATTTATTCCAGTGCAGAGTCAAGGTCATTAGAGTGAGAGGCTGCAATGCTTAGAATTACTTCGCCCCTCACGTTTCTCTGCATGAAGTCAAGGAAGAGAACCTAAAGGGAGGAATGTTTCCATTCCTGCAAGGGCCTCCTGGTACTGCAGCGGCTCAGACACAGAGACGGAGTCAATAGTGAAATCGGCTACCGTTTGGTTACACAGCTTGACCTGGACTTGGCGAAGGATCCCCTTCGCCTCTCCTCTTCTCCCTCGTGCCTCCTGACCTGTGCAAGGGAAACATTAACTGACAGAATGGCAAAGAGAAAAAGCAAGGAGCTAGCAACCACAGCCTAATTAAATTTAACATATTAAGAAGTGGTGAAACCACAGGCAGCTGAAAAGGAGCGTTCAAGTTCAGCAAGGCCATCGCTTCTAAACCCAGGGGGTGAGATGAACTCTATGAACGGCGTCTGCAGGGGACAAGAAGGAGGGAAGAGCCCATGGCCAAGTCCTAAAGCACAGCGATCCCTAGCAATGACAGGGAGGAAAAGAGGAGGGCTGTTGACAGGGGTCCAGGTGAAATAGAAATCGTTGCAACCTTTTCTTTTAAATGGGGGAAATGTGTGTTCATGTCAGGTTCACAGAGAATAGCCGCTAATCAATTAGTCAAGCTTTCAAACCCCCTTTTTCTACAATAACTCGATGCTGGGGCAAGACAGATCCGTGGGGGCCGTATATTTAGAAAAATTTGCTGGATGTAATCTAGTTTAAAGTGCCCTGGGCTTGGAGTCAGAAGACCTGTGTTTGAAACCAGGCCCTGCCGTTCACCGGCTGTGGGGTGGAGGCATGGCCTTTGTTCCTCTGGTTTCAGACTCCGCCTCGGAGAGTCCTGTGTGGAGGGATTAAAGGATCCCTTCTAGCTAATTCCATCGACATCTGAAATCTGACTCCAATCACGTTAGCAACCCATTGCATCAGTTTTCCCATTATGTTATAAAAGCATCATTTTAAACTTCTGTGATATTCAAAGTATTTAACAATCACAAGACCTGCCCAATTTGTACAGACACTGACCACGTTGCCTTCTTTGGGGGTTTAAATGGAGTGACAAAATGTATAGACCATAAAAGCTATACCACCAATGACTATGATAAAGCCCCGTTTTATGAATTCTATCAGGAATTGGAAATCATGGCATTTACTATTTTTGCTTGCTCCTTGCTGTAATGGTTCCTTACTCTCATCCATTTAAAAATTACCCGATTGGATTATTTAGTCCTCTATTAGACTTTTTAAAAATCTTCCTCCTTTGTTTTCTTTTAGCATTTCATGCTCAAGCTTTGTAGCTTGTTCTCACTTCCCTGGGTCTATACTCTCTTATCTGTCTCACTTAGCCATTTCAGTACTTCCTTTTCAACATACAGACCCTTTTTCTGTACTCCCTTTCTAAAAGGTTAAGTTCTTGAAGTGTTATGGACTTATTTTCTATACTGTAAATTGCAATCATAATCTCAGTACTCTTTATAGGGGTATCATCAACACCATCACTATCAACACTGTGAGCCCCACAATATCATTTACTTAATGTTTATATCCAAGATATCAAAAAGAGTATTTTTTTTTTCAGTTACTAGTACATAATAGTGTAATGATATACCAACCAGCAGAAAGAGCTAAGCATTTCCCAGGAATGTGTTATGAAATTCCTTTTCGTTTTATTTTCTTGTCCTGCCTTTATGCTGCCACCTGACGTGCTTGCCAAATCCCTATAGCTCCATAGCGTTAGGCACATTTCTGGCAAATATCTGTTAAAATGTGCCCAAAGCAATGGACAAAAAGATTTTTTTAAAGACAAATTTTATTCAGTTTCATTTTCTTAATCTTGACTTTAAATATAATAGTCCTTCAAGGTAGATTATTGTTTATTTATATTAGTGGAATTAAAGCTATGTTGATGTGTTCCTAGCAAGTAAACTATTTCCTTGGCCAATCCTGAGTTTTTTTAAATGTCCCAATTAGCTGGGTAAATTACAATTTAATCAGCAATTAAAATAATCAGACATGTTCTTTATCTAATGCTTTTTTTCAGGTAGGTAACTTCTGAGAAAAATTCCAATCAAGTGATATTTTTAAAATCCAGTCATTTGACTAATTCAATGTCCATGGAATTTAATTACATAATTGTATTGTATAAGGATGGGCAAATGCATACTAATAAAATATGAGTTGAAAAGAATCTTTCTGCTTCTTTGTAAGTTCTGTTCAAGTGACTAGTTCTATAATTAGTAAAAAAATTAAACACAAGAACATAAACTTTTAAATTATAACATTTTCAAAGAGATACTTTATAGGTAAAGATGACCCATACTTAATCCCCAGTGAGGTCGGCGCAAGGAGGCCTAGTATCAGATTTATAAAGATGTTCTGAATACATTTTTGTGAATCATGATTTGGGGATCACATTTTAAGAAACCAGACCCCCCATCATCCCCCATCCACCTCCTCTACCCCTCCAAAAAAACACTTCTAAATCATAGAATAAATTACTTTGGACTTGATGCTCATTATTTGATCTTAATAGCTGTTTAGAAATTTTGGAATTGGTAAGGAACATCACCACTATTTTTTTTTCTCCTAATGGACTTAACCCTAGCCAGGGTCACCTACAAATGTATTCTGGAATGTATTGAAGTCTTCCATTTGTTTTAATAAATATAATCATACAAAAGTCCTGGACATATTTATTTAATAATTTTTAAAGGAGAGTAGGATGTCAAGGGTATTTTCTCTGTTTCATTTCATTAACATAAATCACTCTGGTTAAGATGAAACACCCTACATGTGAACTGCATTAAAGCAACTCTACCCTCAGGAGGAGAGCCAGAGAGGGGCCAGCTCAGGGACTCGCCTGAGTCCAGATCTGAGGCATGTTCACAAGCAGGTGCAGACTCCTCACACGGACATCAATAGAAAAGGTATTCTCCCCATGAACACAGTGGTTGCTCTCCTCATCCCCACTTGGATTTTTGTTTCATTTTCTTTGAACTGACTTCGTTATTTTTCCCTTGCTGCATCATTTATGGTTTTGGTTTTTTGTTTTTGTTGTTTGGGGGTGGTTTTTTTTTTTTTTTTTTTTTTTTTTTTTTTTTTTTTTTTTTTTTTTTTTTTTTTTTTTTTTTTTGCTTGTTTGTTTTAACTCTACCTTAGCATACACTGGAAAGACAGATAAAAAAAAATCCTTTACTTTGATCTCCTTGGCATGTGCCCTCAGATGAAAATGTATCCCCAGTTAAATTTCTATGTCAAGATCATTCTCTGTCAGTGCAGTTTTTCTAAGAAATCCTCCACCCTGTGAATTCCTCTGCTTCTCATCACTAGCCAGCACAGCCACTGCCTTTATTGAAGGTTCATTACATGACACTTTGTAGTTTCATTCCAAATAACGGCAGTACAAGGCATTCAGGTTCCATGGATCAAGGAATCTTTACCATAAAACCAGTGAAGCTTCACTTTTAGAGTCCCTCACCTACATGGACCCTTCCCTTGACACTGTACCTATTTGTATTTTCTTTTCCTTTGTACTCTTTCTCTGAGAGTCCCCGGCATTGTACAAGATGGAGCCCCATGCCCCTGAGTAGGAATGACAGCATGCCTGTGCTGTGTGGCATCATCTTCCCCTGGGTGCCTGAGGGGTGGGGGTGGGGGGCAGCAACATACAAGGCTTGGATGAGCATCCCTTTCCTTTATCTTCATTCTCTTACTGACGGGTCAGTATTCCATGCCCTGTTTCTCCTCTCATTGTCACACAGTAATTCTCACTTCCCATCAGCACTATACACTTCCCCAGGGAGAATGCTGGATACGTCTGCATTTTCATCCACAGCAACTGGCTCAGCAGCGTTAGCACATCCACACTCATGAGATATGCCTCAAGCACCCACGGCTGAATCGGGACTCTGACCCGGCAAGCAGAGCAGAGCTGTGCTGTTTCTGCGCCCCTCAGCACCAACCCAGAAGAGCTCTATCCAGGAACAAGTTTCCAATGCATCTCAGTTTACTGGTATATGGCATTTCCCCCACAGGCACCCTGCCTGCCAAAGGGAAGAAGGCCCAGGTGAGTGGCTGGTCCTGTATTAGAAGAGGGGATGAAAGTCTAATGAATGGAAGTGTTCAGGAAACCGACTTAAATATGTAAATAGAAATTTTAAAAGTTGATTGGATGATGTCATATAAACCAATATGCAGCTACCGTTTTAGAAAGTTACGTTATATAAATCCAGGTCTCCACCTTTCAATGCACCCTTTGAAAATTAAAGACAGGGTGTCAGGGGATGGCAAATAAAGACTGGTCATCACTGGGAGGTAATCATAAAGCAAAGCACCGGAGAAATGGTGTCAGACGCTGCAGCCCAGGTTCTCCACGGAGAAACGGGATTCCAGCAGTAAGGTGCTGCTGGGCGCTTCGCAGCCAGAATCGTTTCTCCGAGGCAACTTTCTAAATCCAGTCACGTTCTCTTTGGAATGCACTCAGGTTCCCATTTTGAATAACTGGTGAGGGAGCATCCAAGCTTTTGTTCTAGTCCTGACATAATTTCCTGTGATCTCGGTGAGTACCTTGTCCTACGTATAAGGATATTTGAGGACAGATAAAATAGTTCAATAGATACAGAGCTTTGGGACTTTGGTAAGAAAGACACTTCATTATGTTGGACTTGGGAAAAATCCATTGATGATTCGTGGAAGAAAGTATTCTGTAGGTTTATTCCAGGGAAGAAGTCTTCCCTCAGTGGTCACATTAGGGAGATAATTGTCACACTTCTTCATCTCCCGGAACACTGAGCCTCCCAGCCACACTGATTTCCCAAGCACATCCACACTCAGCATATTGGAATGAGGGCCAATTTACCAAGGGAAGGCTGCATTCTTTTGTGTTATTCAAGAGAAATATTTCCTCTTTATTGGGGAAGTGATGTATTAAATGTCATAAAGGCTCATGCTATAATGACATCTGAATGCTCTGATATAAATAATATGCTTTTTCTCATTAATTTTTTTATTAGGATTTTTCCTTCCACTTATATGATTCACCTTCCATGGACATCTTAAAGACACTGAGTGAGCACTTATGCATGGAGTAAAACGGAAGAGCATTTTAAGCAAATGACTAAGGTCTTTGCTGATTTATTGCTTTGATAGCTGTAATATCTTTTGAAAAAATATGTGATAACCACAGCTGTGGTTTAATAAAGTTCAAAACATCTGTACAACCAGAAATATTATCTTTGGAAACGAAATGACATTGATACACCATGATACTGTAGGGTCCACTCCCAAAGCCACTTTTCTTTTTTAAGCAGGAAAAGTAATATATTTTATAATTTACTGTCTTATTTCAGGGTGTGGTTTCTTATCATGAAGGTTATTCACTTCATTGAAACTCTCCCCTATTGATGTTCAGACACACTGTGTTCACTTTTTTCCCCTCCGCAAAACATAGCCATGAATAACGAATGAGGTCCTAAAACTTTGTAAGTCCATAAATGGATTTACCCATAAAACCAATTATATGTTCACACTGCAATTAGTTGCTAATTGTAAGAGTTAGAAAAACAAATCCATGTTTTTAATGTGTCATATCTGATCTAATATAAGTTTGGGAGATATATGCACATATTTAAGCTGAAACAAAATATACACATTGACTGTAAAATATCACCAATTTGCTATAATTTTGAATGGCAGTAACTTTACCCTAAGAAAATTCACTGGATGACTTAATAGTGATATCAAAGGAAATTGACCCTCTTTCTGCCGTTCCCTCTTGTTGATTCTCTGTTTCCCTTCCTTTCTGACTTTATGAGCCTGTGTTATCTAAGAACAACCCAGATACAACCAGCGGGAAATGCAGAAGAAAATCTGTAGAATCTCGCTCACCCAAGTGCTTAGCGTATCAGATAATAAAATATTATTTGATGTATTATACAATATCATTTATTGCTTTTTTATTAGATTAAGTGTGAGGTTCTTAAGGTTAGGTTGGTTTTAGTTACATTTATGTTATCATGTTTATTAATTAGTTATGAACTGTCTAAAATGCCCACTGAGTTTGCTCCCATGTTATCAGGATTTCCTAAACTCTGTTCTATGGAATGCTAGTTTCCATGATATTTATAATTATTTTGGAGAAGTGAAACTGGAGTGGGGAGTTCTATGTTCAAGTACTTTGAGGAACAATGAATTAAATAAGGTAAGACTTCCTTACTACTGGAATGCTTAGAGTCTTTAATTTGCTTTTGCAAATTATTTATCTTCAGGAGGAGATTTTGTTCACCTGATATTTTTATTGCTCAGAAACAGTTATTAATACTCTCTACCCCCCCAATATCTAGTATTTAGCAGAATGTATAATAGTCTGGAAAAGACTTTTATTGATATCTCAAGCTTAGAGCCATTATGGGTTATCTGATCTCCCAAAGATCTTTGGGGTGGCTGCTTACTCTGCTCAGGCAGCTATAACAAATGCTATGGCCTGGGTGGCTTAAACAACAGACATGTATTTTCTCCAAGTTCTGGAGCCTAGAAGTTAGAGGCCAGGGTGCCATCAGGGTTGAGGTCTGGTAAGGGCCCTCTTCCTGGCTTGTAGACAGCTATCAACTTGCCATGTGCTCAGTGCATGCATAAGGGAGGGCAGGGTAGGGGTTAAGAGTTAAGAGCTACAGAGAGAGAGAAGAAAAAAAAGCAAGAAAGAGTGAGAGGGACAGAGAGAGAAACACAGAGAGAGACAGAGAGATAGGCAGAGAGGGGGAAGGGGGACTGGAGAGCAAACTATCTGGCTTCTCTTTATAGAAGGACAGCAATCCAATCAGACCAGGGCTATGCCCTCATGACCTCATATAACCCTAATTACTTCCCACAGGCCTCATGTCTAAATACTGTCACATTGGGAGCTAGAGCATCAAAAGTGAATTCTGGGGAAACAAGTCACCTCATCACAGTGCCTAATGAAAAAAAGCACTCTTTGAATTAGCTGATTATTCTAAGATTTTTCTTCTGGTGTGAACTGACACAAGTTCATCACTGGCCCAAGTCAGTCAGGCCTTCTGAATTTTTCTTAGAGGAGACATCACAGAGTGGAGGTTCAATTTTGTCTTCCCAAAGCTGACCTCCCTGGGCTCTTCATGTAGTTACTTCAGCCCAGATACATCCTTGCAAAGGGCTAGGGTCCAGTCCAGTCCGTGACTAAGAATGCTCAGAAAGGAGTATTGGATGAATGGTCTCCAGGATCAGGTATAACATTAGACCTTAGTAATGTCACGTTTACTTAAAGAATGGAAAAATAATTAACTTTTTATTTCAAAGAGAGCCACGTCAGATGGTATCACTCATGACTTTGTTACCCAAAAGGTGATAAATAGGTCAGGAAATAGGGCTGGTCTCCTTGTCCCTTAGCTTCCACAGCATGACCAGGTCTCCTCCTCTGAGAGGGTGAAGGGCTGAATAATTATTAATTCATTAAGATGCATAATCCATCTTTACTAACTGGACCAAAACAGGAGCAGTACCAAGTTTCAGGAGGCTGAATTCCTTGGTGACTCTACAGCCATCCCCTACGAGAGAAATTTCTCATTTTATTAGCCTCTTGGCTTCGGACCGAATTGGGAACACTTTTTGTGTAACCCCTTTGTGAGAGCTTCTGGAAGCTGGGATTTAATTTTGTAGAGTCTCCTGAGGGGTCTTTATTCCTCGGGGTGTCAGGACAACTCTAAAGCCACAGGAGGGTCCCTCACTTATTTCCACTTCAAAGGGGCATTAATAATAATCCTCCTTATTATAGAATTCAACCAGACCTTTCTGGTGTGATGATTAATTGGGAGGTGTTTTTCTTTTCTTTCTTCCTCACCCTGTCCCCCCCTCCCCCCCAATATATCAGGTGCAATCATTTTAGCCCCTAAAAAATAAATGTTCTCTCTGCAAAAAACAGGCACAAACAAAAATGTTTTGAAAAGTAATCACTTGTTTAAAAAATGGAAATTGGGCTTCTGTGTTGTGAGGAATGTATGTGCATAACGGTGAAATCCAACCCTGGTAAATGATCTGACTACCTCAAAGTGAAGTTTTTGCCTTCCTACAGTGGCCTTTAACCCTGCCCTTTCCTCCAATCTGAGAAGAGCTGATGTTGATGGAACATATAATGGCCCCTTTCCTGTGTAGTAAAGTCAGCAATAAAGCTTAGTAATTAAGGGTACCAGGGAGGCCCAGCCCAGCAGGCTAGTGGTGTGGCGAACACTTTTAGAACTTCAAACAATATCAAAGTCACTGAGAAACGGGCCTAGCTCAGTTCTGGTTTGAATTAAGCTTCACTTCCACACGCACTTTTCAAATCCAAGCTCAAACAAGAAAGCCAAGGCCTTCTGGATTTCATTAGAGCCAATTATCTTATCTGTTTCATCTCAGGCCTGACCCTAAGGCTGGCAAACAGCTATTCGGTGCATTTGTGCGGTTGTTTGAGAAAGCCTCCAGTCAGCCAATGGCCCGAGGACCTGCTAATTAAAACACTGTTGCCCCCCTGCCTCTAGTGATTAAATATTTTCAAGCTTTTGTAAATAATTTTTCCATTCTTTGCCCCAAGCCTCAAAGGTCCAATATATGCAGTAATTTATTTAGTTTGTCAGAGAATACTGTTGGAAATAGGGTCATAATGGAGCCTTTGGAAACTTTTATATGTCTTCATACTTCTGAAAGTGACAGTTTATAAACCAGCCAAATGTGTATACTGTTTCTGATGTAATTATGGCCTAATGGCCTTTCTCCTTTTGAAGTGATATAGTATATAACGGGCTTACATTTTGTCAATAATCATATTTCCTCCAATGTCAATGATATCTAGCATCGGAATTTAATGAGATCATTTGAGTCCTAAAAGCTGTGTCAAGGTATACTGCCTTCCCGTTTTTGCCTGGGGGTCGGTCACAGTCACAAAGCCCAGCTTGGGAAGAAGGCTGGTTCGATTCTCGCTTGTGTTTTGTGGCCAAGACCTGCTAGAGAACACTATGAATGCTTTTTTCTAGACGGATCTGAGGAGTCAGTGAGTGAAGGGATGGTGCCACTTGAGAAAATAAAATATTCAGGGAGAAAAAGGACATTTAGCATTAAAACTATTCAATGAAAAAGCTTTTCCCAGACCTTAGTTATATTCAGAGTGTTCTTAAAAGCTCAGAATAACATTTCTCTTGCAATTGCATTGTTGGGAAAGGGAGGGCATTAAAAACAGTCTTTATAGCTCTGCCATATACTAATGCACACCTGGGTTTGGTAAACACCCAGGGAAACCCACCATGGCCTTCCTAGCACGTGGACTTCCCTGCACCCCACACTCCTTGGCTTGATAGGGCCATCTGTGCCAGCATGCCTGGGTCTCTAGACCAGCTCCGCTTGGACCAAAACAGAGTCATGAAGACCCCTTTCTTCCCTCCTGCCCTGGGCACCGCCATGCAGGCTCCCAGCTCTTCCAGCCAATCCAGTCATGTTTTATTGGAAGAAAATAAAAATCCCAGGTTTTGTTTGTTGTTGTTGTTGCTCTTTTTGAAGTACTGCAAGAAAAAAAAATGTCGGCAGGCTCATTAGCTGCATCCAGTGTTCACTAGCACACCTATGAAAGGGACTATGGGACTGAACGGCTCTGCTTCTGCTGTTCTTAAAATGACACTTTGGTCTTGTCCCAAATAATAGGCTTTTAATAAAAACATCCACCAAAGGCAAACAATTAAACAATACATAAAGCACCAGGGGGCAACCTCGCGGTCCAGTTCCAGTCTGGAGCCTTTCCAACGGAGAACATGTGGGTATTTTACAAGGAACAATACACTTTTCCAAAGTTATTATAAAACAACAAAATTTTAAACTGGACCCTTCAGACTTGGTACAGGATTGCATACTCAGTACTGACATGAGATAATCACTTTGCATTCTAATTTCTCAAAAGGGTGTTTAGAGAACTGTGTCAAACATATGTAATTACAATGACACACACACACACACACATACATACATACATACATAGTTATTTCTTTTCTATTTTGAAAGACGAATAAAATATGTGGTTTTATTTTTAAATGGATACTAATAAACCTATAGGTGGATGATCCTTCTTTCATATTAACTTCTCGTCTACATTCTATAATATATTTAGTCATTTGATATTTTATCAATTTTCATACCCTCAAAAAACTAAATTAAGTGAAATAAATGTATTAAACTTTTGGCAGACTTGAGTTCTCTGAAAATTTAAAATTTAACCAGATGATTTTTAGTTAACTCAGTAAAATATGACACACCAGATTTTATTACTTTGTAGGAAGGTTGTGTTTGTTTGTTTTTAAGTCAGGGACTTTTTCACCTGCTGACACTTGGTGTAATTATATGTATGAGAGAGAAAAACATCATTGAATAGTTTCTGCAATGTTTTCAATTTAGAAATCCTGGAATATCAGGGGGAATAAATAGTATCAGAAACTTGTACAGAGGAGAGGACCGAGGGACACAAAGCAAAGTCAGAGGCCCAGTGTGGCAACTTTAATACCTAAGACACGTCTTATAACACTGAAAGCACAGAGGATCCAGTGACCAGCTGTCCTTGGGTTACAAATCTTTTAAATTACATATATGTGCCTGCTCCATTCTTGCTCTGGATTGCAAAGAAATTGTTCATTTCTTTGCCTTTGGCTATTATTTAATAAAAATGCTTATTTGTTTCTTAAATTCAGGCCATTTAAATAATTCCAATATTGCTTTCATTTAAAGAAGTTATGAATGAACAAAAATAACATATCCTAGGTCTGTGGTTGGCAAACTGAGGCTCTCAAGCCACATGCGGCTCTTTAGTCCCTTGAGTGTGGCTCTTCCACAAAATACCACAGGCTGGCGAGTTTATTTTGAAGAAGTGGCTTTAGAAGAAGTTTAAGTTTAAGAAATTTGGCTCTCAAAAGAAATTTCAATTGTTGTACTGTTGATATTTGGCTCTGTTGACTAATGAGTTTGCTGACCACTGTCCTAGGTGAATCAATATTTTATTTCAAGTGCAATAATATGTATTTTTCTTTAATAGGTAAGATATTGCATAGGTGCTACTTTCTTGATGGTCTTTTCTACAATTGTTTTGGGATGCAAAATTTTCCAAATTGAGGTGCAGATGGATTTAAAATTCTGCTGAGGTTGAAAGGTGACTAAATCACCCTTCTGCCTCTCTTCTCCAACCCGATTTTTAAATTCTGAAATATAAACTACAATGACAAGAAAGTTATTTCCCTAAGTTTTTTCTGCTAGAACTTATGCAGTTCATGAGCCTGCTGCCCTCCACTGGCTTCTTTTCTGATATTTTGAATAAAAGAAAAGACAATCAATACCTAGGACTGCTGTGCTCACAAGAAAGATGAACAGATTCCTAACAGACACATAGAAGTTTAAATGTCTGCATAAACGGGAACAGATGTTGATATACAAATTTCATCTACATGACATGAAATCACTGGGATGAAATACGGAAAACTGAGCCCATCATCCAGATGTTTGATGTCAGGCAAAGACTTGAACTAATCCCCAAAAGTCCTGTCACCAGAAAATGGTGTCCACTTCAGTCCTCCACCACAGAAGTAATATCTGAGCAGATTTTCTCTTGAACAGAAGTTTCCCAAAGGTGACTCCTCTATCTCAAAAAGTTAGTAAGTAAAGTTTTATTAGTAAAATTATATTTATCTAGGTCACAAAAAAGGAACACACATTTATGATTATTACATCTTTGTCATCTCAATAAATTTATTTATAATCAACTGTAGGTGTGAAATCATGGAAATGCAAGGGAATAATTAGGTTTCAAGAAAACACATCTAAGCCCCAAAGGCACTGACATCTGGTTAATAGCTCTTCAATGAGACAGAGGATAAGTAATTTTTACTGAATTTTCTCTTACCAGTAAAGGAAGAACAATCTTAAAATCCTCAATAAAGCTATGAAAAAAGGGTGACTACATAGTTTCTTAATTATATTTATTTTCCATTCTGGCTGATATAACAATACCATAATTAACTTCACAACAATTCCACTATTACTAGATGAGATGATTCAAGTTGATGAAGTGATCTGAGCTGCTTGATAGTCCAAAAAAATCTGTTACTTCTGGCCTAAAAAAACTTCACAATAAGATTTCATGGAAAGCTTTCATTTCCTGATATCTTTTGAGTATTACACATATGTTGGGAGGATTTTGTGCAAGGCAAGGGTTTTATAATCCATTGTTCCATCTTCAAATAAAAACAAATCATTTCTAGTCACGCAAATTGTGTTCTTTCTTAGAACTGCTAGGAAAAAGTTCACTGAACATAGATTCTCTTTTAATTAGTCCGTATTATTTGGAACTCTATAATTGGTACACAAATTCCTGTAAATATTTGGCTTTAAAACTGTTCTAAGTCAGAAGGCAAAAATGTTGTTTTAAAATTTTTATAGTTGATCTGACCTTTTAAAATAATATTAAATACAATGTTGTAGAATTTGAACTATTTTAAATAGTTCTTCACTGAAAATAATATCATTCACCTTTCAGAACTTCAAGTACTCCAAGATACTTCCTGGACCTTTTACCTGAGCTCTGTACTGTCTAATAATATCATATCTCTTTGATGCTCAGCCCAAAAATAAAGTTTGCAAGTTTCCCAAGGAAGACAGGTGTGCATAAGATCAATTTACTCCCAGGGTCAAAGAGCAGAATTCTAAGGGTATCTAGAGACACACACCTATAGAAATTGTAATTTTTTGATGAAAATTGGTACAATATGTTGCACAGATGAAAGAGAAAAAAAAAGTGTTCTTAAAGTATACTTATTGGTGAAACTAAAGAGCAGATAGAGCTGACAGCTTTCTAAAAATTTATTCCTATAGATCTTTTTCTTCTGACGTATTCTGGTAAAACTTTTTAAAAGATCTCTACATGCTGAATATAAAGAATAGAAACTGGACAATGAATAAAATTGTAGATCACACCAGCAGTAAATTCATATATACTGCTCTTCACTGAAATAAAATACCAATAGATGAAAATCATTACTGCTTTGTTCCCAAGATTGATTGACAAGTTCGAATTTGAAGCCCATATCTTCTTTATTAGCCAAGTCTTTCAGAAAGAGAAAATGTGGGCTTGATTTGTGAGCTATGATAAATGGTCTGGGAAAGATGGTAGTAGGGTCAATTTGATATGTACAGTATTTTATATTGGCAAATTGTTTCAAGAAATTCCACCCTTTCCCAAAATGTATTAGACATCCTTGGGAAAATACATACTATCATAAGCATAATATATTTGGTTGTCATTAACAATTGATAACCCATTTCCAAGTGGGAAGCATCAAGCACAGTTCTTATAGTCAAAATAAGACCCCAAATCATTCTGCAGTATTGAGTATGATTTTTAGATGACAACAAATCATTCTTTATTTCAAAATTTGATCTAAAAGCTCATTTATCACTCTATGTTCTATTAAAATTTAATTTGGTATTTATCAAGTTCAATTACATACACATTCCAAAAAATGTAAATGTATATACGTGTGTGTGTGTGTGTATGTGTATGTATATATATATATATATATATATATATATATATATACACAATATTTCTTTTAACAAAGCAGGAAAATATATTTCTCATTGTAAGTATTCTAAGTTATCAAAAGAAAGAAAAATTGTAAGGGTTTCATTGGCTAGGCTCTCTAAGTATGTCAGATGAGGGAATGGCACAAAAAGAAATGGTTTGGAGCTATTATATGATACAAGTTTAGTGAAAGTCTAGTTGTTTTCAATTTTAAAATAGTGTTACCAATGTAGATGTCCAAGCCAAATGCTGGATAGACTGAAATACATTTGCAAATAAGTTCTCACTGTATTATCACTACTCTTGACAGAGGAACTCTGTAGCTGGGGATAAAGGAGTTCTGTCTATATACTCAAACTTCGGCACCTAGTCCCTGATCACTCTATACCAGCTGTGTGACATGAGAAAACCTACTGAAACTCAAAAGGGTCTTTATATTACCATCTGAAAACTGGGAGCACTTAGCTCAACAACTGATAATGATGAAAAGAACTGAGCAACTAGCAAATATTCAGACCTTAATGAATGTTCTATATTACTATGTTATTGGTATCATTGTAGTATGTCATTATTTTTACAGTGCTGTCAGCATGAAATTACATTAAAATATAATGTGAATAAGAATAATAACCATAAAAATTTACTAGTTGTCATTATCAACAATCATGTTTTCTATCGTCCCATCTCATTTCTCACACAGAATTTAGCAACCCCCTCTTCAGTCTATGTACTATGTGACAAGAATATTCAAAAGCCAGTGCTTTAAAATTAGTTAGAAAAATTATATGTTTGATAAAATAACAAGGAGATAAAAATAAAATAATGCACTTATTTATGTGCCCTACCCCAAATTATCTACCATCATTTCAATCTAAACCCAGCCACTCTAAGAATACTTCAGCTGACTATTATTGACTAGTTCTTTGAAGAACATTTGCTCTATGAACATGACAATAGGGCTCTATCCCCTGCTATTCAATTAAATACATTATTACTTTTTTGCCATGAGCAGGGAAGAAATCATAGAAAACTATGGTTCCTATTTTAAAGATGCCACACTTAGAAAATAATTGACCATTTGACTTATGCTCTAAGAATAGACATGCTATCTAGTCAAGTTTCAAGTCACAGTCCTGTATTAATGAATTTTAAATTTGCTTCTATTATTAAAGGAAACAAGTCTGAACCAAAGATAGGAGAGAAGAAAGAAAATAGGCTGTTTGGACTGTTTTTATGTGCTCAACTGATTCAACTCTTTGACTCTGTGATGAGTATTCTAATTTTTAAATATTCCAATTGGTTATAAGGTAAAAGTACTTTAGCAAAAGCTACATTTATAAGTACAACATATTTTGGTTAAATAACTACAGCAACTATGGACTCTAACACACTGGCTTGAGGAGTTGTGCCTTGTTAAATCACATGTCTGCATCAAAGGAACCCAGATCAATAGCTCTATGCTACTCTCCTGGACCATTCTCATTGTGTACCAAATGAGCCACTTATTAGTTCATAAAAACCCTCTGAATTTAAGGGGTTTGTACATCTTCTTTTATATAAAAAGTCACACAAGAATAACATTCACTCACTCAGTTTTTCAATGAAATAGGGAGAATTTCAAGAACTACTAATATCTTGCTTCTACATTGGAAATGACTACTCATTTTTTTAAACCCCTGGCGCTGTTTTTCTCCTTAGGTTTAATTAGAAGCATGAGATACATATTGTCTCATGCCCATGATATACAAACTATTTAAATGTCCATATATAAATAAATCACTTTAACATTTTCAGGACTCTTAATCAAATAGGTAATCTTTAAAACAACCTGTCCAGTGATCACTTAGAGATTATGGATAAAACAAAGCCAATCTAACAATCTTTTGAAGTGACTGGAACAGAGCATACTGAGCAGGCATTCAGCTAAATTATTTGTTGAATGAAGAGAAGACACCTGACATTGTTATAAGCAAATGAACGGATGTACAGAGTTCTTTGCGAACAATACTCTTCCAGGGGCCAAGAAATAGGTTTGACATAGCTCCTTCAGACTTTTGCTAGACCCAATACCAGGAGTTTCAAATGCTTCTCTTAGAGTCAGCACAATGTCTACCCTCTTCCATCACATTAATTTATTCATTGATTCATTCAGCCCATGTTTAATAGCTCTTCTTTGCCATGATCCATACTAAGCATTTGAGACTTGGGTCAGGGGGGAGAGGGCTTATGTTTCATTCAAAGTTCACTGTCCTCTACTGCTCCTAAGTTTTCTGAATCATGAGTAGCAGAAGAGTAGCAGACTGGCATGAAAAAAAGAGCAAAGATCTCAGAGCCATAAACTGAGTTCACATCATGACCCTTCCAACTAGTAGTTCTGTGGTTCACACAAACCACTTAAGAATCAGCCATAATGTCTATAAAATTTCTAATGTAGGACTTGGCATGTAAGACCTCAATAAAAATAGCCATAATTAGTTTGTAAAATGGTAACCTTGAAATATATTTTAGTTGAACATAAGAGATAGTTGATATTACTGAATATTTTGAAAACTCCTGTGAAAAATCTTAAGCATATCCTTCCATTATTTCAGGGATGAATGATTAACTGCATGGAAGAAATAACGAGTTACCTGAACTAATTTAGATATTCCATTATGATTTTAAAATTATTTTTAAAACTTAAACTCATAACAAACATGAAAAGGTTTGGTTTTCCATAGACATAATAGAAATCACAGGGCAATATAACACATTTTGGCTGGGAAAACGAGCAGCCATCTTATATCCCACTGTAAACGCAGTTTCACAGAGAGAGGCCACCCTTTCCAAGATACTCAGCACAGTCCAGAAACAACTAAAATTTAAGAAAAAAGAAAAGGCACCATCTAGTACCTCCCTCACCACCTCTACACCCATACACAGAAGCCAGAAGGTTCTTTAATTTCCATACTGGGGAAACAATGGTTGTATTAAGAAGGATAAATAAGACTACAACAAAATTATTTGGGATACTAGTATTTTATTAAGGCCCCATATTAGAAAGAAATTTATACATTTAGATTGACAATTCTTTGCCTGAAAAACACTTTATGAAGTATTATCCATATTTTGGCCACACAACCCCACCCTAATGGCCTTGAACAAACAGAGCATGACTAGTTCATAACTCCATGATTTTCAGTCTCTCCTCCCTGCCAGTATGAATCTGCCCTACTCCAATTCCTTTTCCCCTTGAAAATGCCCACTCAACTTTGAAAGCACTATTTAAACAATACTTGATGAAGCCTTTCCTGAAACATTTTAAGAAGGGGTCTCTCTCTGTGTCTAAGGACATCTGTTCTCTAGTACATAAAGGTATCACCTCTATTATGTTCTCTAAGAGTAAGTCAGTTCTGAATTCCAAATGCTTACCACAGTGCCTAGCATATAATATCTGTTCAATCAATCAATATATATCTATATATCTGTATATCTATATATCTATTCTCACCCAAGGATATTTTCCCATTGATTTTTAGATAGAGGAAAAGACAAAGAGAAATATCTATGTGAGAGAAACACACTGATTGGTTGCCTCTTGCACATGCCCTGAGCCGAGGCAGGGGAGAAGTCTGCGACCAAGACAAGTGTCCTTGACCAGAATCAAACCTGACTGACTTTGTTGATTCCTTCATAACAAGTTCACAGGTTTTGCTAGCCATATACATGAAATTGCGAACAGTTCAAAATGAGAAGAATTACTATGATTTAAATATGGTTCTTAAATAACTATGAATATTAAAAGCCACAACTTTACATTTCTGGAGTCTGGCTAAATAATAGTGCTGCTCCTCTAATTAAGCTTAGATATGGTGATTGTACCAGGGAGTTTAGAAAAGTTTGCTAATATGTGTGTACATTATAGGCAAAGAGAAGGTGCCATTCTTGAGGACATTTAGTAAATTTCAGGGGCACTTGATTCACTTACCATTTCAATCAAAAAACAATAGTATATACTTAATATCTGTTTTCACACTATTTAATGAAGTTGTTAATATTCAAAAGGGTTCTTTTAAAAAAATCTCAACCACTCATTTTGCCATGTGAGAACAATAGGTACAAAATGTAGCCCAGCTGGCTTGGCTCAGTGGTTGAGTGTTGAGCCATAAAATAGAAGGTCACTGTTCAATTCCTGGACAGGACACATGCCCTGAGTTGGGGACTCCAACCTCAGCAGAGGGTGTGAGGAGGCAGCTCAACCAATATTCTCTCTTCATTGATGTTTCTATCTCTCTCTTTCCCTTCCTCTCTCTGAAAATCAATACACTTAGAAGAAGAAAAAAAAAAGGAATTCTTAACATTGAAACCACTATGGTTTCTTAATATAATTTTTTAGTTTTACTGCTAATTAACATAAAATCTTCATGGACAACCCAAGTTTTACAGTAAATAAACATATTTCTGCTTTGTTCAATAATAATATTATATATATTTTTTTCCCAAAATACAAATCTGGAATATGACTAGAATTGTCCATTGTATCTCAAATATATTTATTTTTAATGCGTTCTCTTGAAAATAGAAATTTTTAATAGTTTTTCCTGGGCTGGATTTTGAATGAGAAATCACTCAAATTAGAAAATGAAGTATGCATGGTACATAGAACAACATAAACTCACCAAAACTTTGCTTATTAAAACACTGCCCTATTGTTTCCTTCAGTTTTAAATACATCAACAGGATTTTTTTTTCCTTGGGAATTTTAAGTGGTAAATTTCACAAAAACACGGCTTCTAATACGGATGCTAATTAATGTCCATTCTAAATCATGTTGTGTTATAATAGCAGAGTTTTCCAGAACTACTTAATAATGAAATCTTTTTGTTTTCCTCTTTTTTTTTTCTTTTGCAGGGAGAGCATGACTGGGCCATTGGCCAATATGCCTATATAACTACAACCAGGACTTTTATAATTTATATTTTTAATTAATAATAATAAAATACCTATGAATAAATTTAACCCAGGAAGTAAAAGACCTATTCTTGGAAAACTATAAGATAATGAAGATACAAATAAATGGAAGGATATACCGTGTTCATTTATAGGAAGAATTAACATCATTCAAATGTCCACACCACCCAAAGCAATCTATAGACTCAATAAAATCTCTATCAAAATACCAATGAGATTTTCCAAAGAACTAAAAATAATAATACTGAAATTTATATGGAACCACAAAAGAATCCTGAATAGCCACAGTAATCTTGAGAAAGAATAGTTAGAGGTATCTTGTTACCTGATATCAAACTATATTATAAATCTATAGTAATCAAAACAGCATGGTACTAGTATAAGAACATACACATAGATCAGTGGAACAGAATACAGAAGCCAGAAATAAACCCTTGCCTATATGGTCATTTAATCTATAAACTAGAGTCTGGGGGCACGAAATTTGTAAATGAGTGTGTGTGTGTCTGCCCCTTAGCCCAGCCTGCACCCTTTCCAATCTGGGACCCCAGAGGGAAGTCCGACTGCCCATTTAGGCCTGGTCCTGGTGGACATCCCAGTCGGACATCCCGCTCACAATCCTGGCTCCCAACCGCTTGCCTACCTGCCTATCTATCTTATTGCCCCAAACCATTTCTGCCTGCCAGCCTGATCACCCCCTAACCACTTCCCTGTGCCTGATCGATGCATAATAGCTCCCCTGCCAGCCCAATTGCCCCCTGACTGCCCTTCCTTGCCAGCCTGGTCACCCCTATCTGCCTTCCCCCCCGGCCTGATTGCCCCCAACTGCCCTCCCCTGCAGGCCTGGTCCCTCCCAACTGCCCTTCCCTGCATGCCTGGTTCCCCCCAATTGCCCTCCCCTGCAGGCCTGATCACCTACAACTGCCCTCCCCTGCCAGCCATCTTGTGGTGGCTATCTTGTGTCCACATGGGGGCAGCCATCTTGTGTGTTGGAGTGATGGTCAATTTGCATATCACCTCTTTATTGTATAGGAAAAGGAGGCAAGATTTTACAATGTAGTAAAAACAGTTTCTTCAATAAATGGTGTGGGGCAACTGGACAGACACATGTAGAAAACATAAGCAGTTAACTCTTTGACAGTGCTTTTTGTAATGTTTTATACACACACACACACACACACACACACACACACACACACACACACACCCTGGTACTCTGGCAAGGAAAACATAAGAAGAAAATAAACAGGTAGGACTATATCAAATTAAAGAAGTTTTTGCACAGAAAAGGAAGCCATCAACAAAACATAGACAATATACTGAATGGGAGAAGATATTCACAAAGATACATCTAGATGTTGATGTTACCTTTTTTTTCTTACGTGTATTCCTTACTGCTTTGTAGCAATATTCATGTCCTCAAACCATATAATATTTGGAGCTTTGATGGAAAGCTCCTTTAACTATTTACCTTAATTAAAATTTTACACTTCTGTTTTCTGTTTGGTGTTGTTTCCATTGACATTTGTTTTCTAATTTGCCACTTTCATAGAAAGAAGTACCAACCTGAATGCTTCAAGGTACTCAATATCTCCCATGGGGGGATCAAGGCCACCTGTCCAGGCAATATTTATGTTGTATCCTTCTCCAAGGCCTGTTCCAACCTGGGAAGAGAAAAATCACACCACGGTGGGGAGATGAGGGCACAAGGAAGAAAGCAAGAAGAGGGGAAAACAAACACATGTGAGCTCTTGAAATAAACATCAAACAAAACGTCAAACCAGCCCACCCTCGCTTGACAACCAGTGCTCTGGGTTATGCACTTGTTCTGCGCTGGTGCTTGCTCCCGTGGGACAAGTCAGTAATCTCGTGTAATTTAAAACACCAGTAAAGGACAAGAAAATTATGGGTAATCATGCAATGCAATTACCTGAAAGATACAAATAAAAGTGGGGCTCTAAAGAAATAAACCGAACCTCATTTGGGGCTCCACTGCCAGGGAAAAAGTTCCCTTCATCATAGCGATGGAGTGAAATGTACAGGATGCTGGGGTCAGCATAAAAAGCCTGCTGTGTACCATTTCCATGGTGAACATCCTACAGGGAAAAGAAAACAGATGACAAATACAGTCATGTCTAACTCTGCACGGAGACAACTTTTCTGATTTTGAGTTCCCTGTCTTTCCACCCCACCCTCCTTCTCATTTTCTGTCCTTTCCCTATGTCCTCTTTTCTCTCTCCCCCTTCAGCTTGCTTCCACACCACCCCCTTTACTTCCTGAACTTTCAGGCAAATTACCCTTTAATGCACTCATTTTTTAAACTGGCTTCTAAAAATCAGGAAACCACAGCGAACATGCCCTGGAGACTCCAGATGAGCAGTCATTGAGAAAGCCCAGTCCTTTGGTACAATTAGATATTTATACACCGGCCCTTTGTACTCTTTGCTTCAGTGATGGAATCTTGCATCCTGTTTTATGGAGGAATTTTATGACTTATTAACTGCCAACAGTTCATAACCCCTCAGGCTTAATTAACTAGCCTCATTGGCCTCTGAAGAAAGACTAATGTTTAAACTACAAACTAGTATTTTGCAGAAGGATCTATGGCTTACAGAGCATTTTTGCAATTCTTGACAGAACACTAAACATACGTGTATGCATTGATTTGCCAAGTCCCACCATTAAGGTCAAAGGCTTTGTAACCAGCTGAGTAAATTGGCTTTCTTGAAGCGTTCAGTTCAGTTAGCAATCCCTCAGCAGTTAGAATCACTTCAAAAGAGATGCCAGATGCAAAAAGGACTTCATACTTTATTTTGGTGAAATCGTGACGGCAAGTCAAAGACACAGGAGCATGAGCTCATTAGCTATTAAATCATTTGGTCTGAAGCAGAAAGATGGCATGGGGCTTTATGCAATCTTGTCCAATGTGCCTAATTTTAATATTATAGCATGGCTCTCTTCCCAGCCTCCTTCCTCCTCTTTTTTCTTTCCCTACACCATTCCCTCTTCCAAAAACAAGGCAACAAAAAACCTTTGTCATTTTAATAGATAAAAAATTCTCCAAACATTTGTAAATGATAATTCAAAACTTTACGTTCTTTTTTAAAATTGTTTTATGATATAGATATATGATGGAAGTGCCAAAGAAATGGGAAAAATGAAGCTAATAGCATTTTTATCATGTCTTCACTAAAATACCTCAATTAATATACATCCTAATACCTCCCAAACAAAAATAAGATGACTCTTAAAAGTGAACAATCTATATATCTGTATTCAATATAATATTAGTGTTATATGTGTATGCAACATGTATAGTTTCAAGTTCTCTTCTATGAAATTTTGGTCACTCGTAACTATATACTTACATAGTACTTAATTTTATATCAGTAAGAATCATACTATTTTCAACAATGATTCCTACAATTTTGGGGCCAGGTACTACATTAAATACCTTGCATGACTTACTTAATGCATATGGCATTATTTCTATAGTATTTTAAGTTTGTAAATAAAACAATTGCTAATTTCTAAAAAAAAAAAAAAAAAAAAAAGTAAACTGAGACTCAGAGAGTTTCAGTAATTTACTAAGGCTATACAGAGAAAGAGTTGCAAAACTGGTCTTGAATCCAGCTCTTACTCCAAAGGCCAAACTCATAACCATTATATTGTTAACTTACATTCATTATCTCTTTGATCCTCTTAGCAAACCTGTGAAGTAAGATTGGTGGTCATTATTGCTCCTTATTGACATTCATATAACTTGTCTCCACTTCAATCTCCAGCCCAAAACTCCCTCACTAGACACCACCAAGGCCTCCCTGTGGTGGTCTGAAAGCCTGCACTGAGCTTGTTCTCCTCACTGTGAGCATGTACTAACCCTCTCTCCCTTTTATGTAGCACCTGAGTCCAAATCAACTAGGGAATCACAAACCATTGGGGAGATGTGCATCATTCCAGAATCTTGTTCTAGCTCAAGGCATATACATCAGGAAAACAAACAGCTTACTTAAAATGTATCATTCCTAGATTTCTGAATGTTCAAAGGAAAGGAATGGGAGAGATAGCAAAACTATTTTCCTTGATGTGAACAAAAATGAAAGTTTCAGCCAAACGTCTTTTTGAGATTGCTACTGGATACCTAGTGGATGAACAAAAAGGAACATGAAAAACAACAGGAATGTTTTCATTTCTACTACATGATAGAATTTTTAGTTAGTATTGTAAGAAAAATGTTCCTCTGGGCCGAAATGCATCCATACTTTGAAAACTGAAAATATATTGCCTTGATTACTTTTATTTCTTTAGTGGTGTTTTAAAAGTTTATTGAAGAATGTCAAACAAAAGATGATCCTCTGCCTTAGATATAAAATCATTTGTTCTTGAAAAATGTGTTGGGCACTTATTATTGTATACATTTCTGAATAAGAAATATAGTCTTGCCCACAGCAGAAAAAAGTTTCAACAGACCATTTTTTTGAAATACACAAATGCATTCTAAAAATATTTAGATAATTCTCAATTCCACATTCAAGACATTAAGAGTTAAAGGTAAGAATATCTCTTTTGTTTTGGTTAACAACATAATATAACCTAACCGTGAAAAAAATATATATGTATATGTATATATATATGTGTGTGTATGTGTGTGTATATATATATATATATATATATGTGTGTGTGTGTGTGTGTGTGTGTGTGTGTGTGTATGTGTGTTTCAGCTTTCTTTGAAGCAAAATAGTCATATAAGGTAATAAATGCTCAGGTATGATCTGAGTATTTTATACATTAGATTAATATAAGAAAATCATTGGTGATTGTGAGAAAGCACTATAATAATAAAATTAATTGAATCATTAAAAGCCTAAAAATACACCTTGTGTACTGAATAAGACTTTCTGGAAAATGCTGATAATCATTTCAATGTTTGAATGCTCAAAAATATACTGCAAAAATTTATCCTATGTAAGAATTTAGGACCAATATGCCATATTAAAATATTAAAATAGCTTTGAAGAAATCATATATTCTATCAGCTAAATTTATCACTTACAAGTATTTAGTATTAACACTTGTGACAATTCTTTGGTCAATGTTGGTATTTGATCAACATGGAAATGCCCCATTTTGACAATTGAAGTGACTTTTATAAAAAAAAAAAATAAATAAATAAATGTCCAGCTCTCCCTGGTTTGGCTCAGTGGATACAGTATCAGCCTGTGGACTAAAGGGTCCCAGGTTTGATTCTGATCAAGGGCACATGCCTGGGTTACTGGCTCAATCCCCAGTAGTGGGTGTGCCTGAGGCAGCAGATCAATGGTTCTCTCTCATCACTGATGTTTCTCTCTCTCTCTACTGCCCCCCTTTTTCTCTCTGAAATCAATAAAAATACATTAAAGAAAAAGAAAGCCACAAACACATTATTTTCAAAATGAAGCTCACATTAAATAAAAGCTTCCTGAGTCATGCAGGCAAATCATACTTTTAGAACAGGTTCAACCCTGAACGCAGTGACCAGTCGCTTGTAAATTGAAAAGCAAGTATACCTGCTTCTTCTCACCAATTTGAATGTTTTTGGAATGATCCCCAGAGGGAGAACTGGAATGAATATGCTCCACAGATCAATTAGAATCATTGAGTTCAGATATTCAATGCCTCTGAACATGGCCGTGACCCCCAAAGGAGGTGAATTAGACCTCTGACTCTCAACTTACTAAGCAGGTAAAAATGCAGAAACTAGCTGCTGGACAACAGAGTAGCTTTGTCTTCTGGTGGCCCAAGAATTTGTGGAGCCAGCTCATACTGGTTAGATAAAATCAGTGACTTTGGATAGTCAGAAATGAAGTTCTTTGGCCACTGGAAACCTTCCCTTCTTCTCTTTTGCTAACGTACAGGACAGACCTGTCAGCCAGGGAGAACGGATGTCTCTGAGCCACGTGGCACTTTAAAACTTCCTTCCCAGCAGCTGGAGGAACAGGGGAATTTCCTCAAAGTATCCCTGCAGCTGCAGGATTTGGACGCCTTGGAAGTCAGGCTGGTGGTGATCTCAGAGGCAACCCTTTGGACAGGACTTCATATATTCAGAGAATTTGAAACAAAAACTTCTCTACTACAGCCTGCTGGGACATCAGTATCCTTTATCATTGGATAATGGAGCTAATTCATAATCAAAGCTCAGTAATCTTACATTGGAGCTACCAAGCAACTTATTTATAAATCATATGGAATTATCTCCAGCAGTTTTATTCTTATATTAATGTACAAAACAAAACTTTTACAGACAAATCCTCCAAGGTGCAAAATATCCATCTATCATAACCTATCAGTTTAGCTTTTAAGTCCATTGCAAAATGCATTACTTTAGAGCAGTGTTTCCCAAAGTGTGATACGCGTACCCCCAGGGGTACAGGAAGAGTTTGGTGGGGATATGCACTGCACCTTGCTTAGCTGTGCCTAATTCTATATTCTCATGAGTATGAGGGGTACTCAGTGTTACGAAAACTATAGAAGGGATACACATATGTCAAAAGTTTGGGAAACACTGCTTTAGAGTATGGATGTCACAAACATGTTTTCATAGGGACTCAACAGTTCCTGATCATCTTCTTAGAACCACAAAATGGTAGCAGAGGAGATTCCTTAGGAAGTAATAGTAGGAGATTCTTAAGGATAGGATAAACAGTTTACCAATCTTCTTCCCCCATAATTTTGATAAATTTAGAAAACTTAGATCCATTTTTCCCACAGTCCTTGGTCTTCATCTGCCATCCTTCCTTCAAGTTTTCTGCTTATCTTTCTAACAGAACTTAACAGTATTAGAAGCCTATATTTTTTTAACTTGCTCTCTTATACTGGTAAATATGCAAGTTAATAATTATTCAAGTGTCACTTTATATATATATATATATATATATATATATATATATATATATATATATATATAGGAAAATGGCTACTGGTGCCTTCCTTTTTGTTAAGTTTTAAGACCTTGCTGCTGTAATATATCTAGGCCTTCAACACATTTCTTTAATGGTGAACTATAACTTACATTGAAACTTAAGCATGGTTGGAAAATAACATACAAAGTTGGCTTTCAATATCTCAGCACCAAAGCGACTGTACATGGAAAAGGTTAATTCTTATTGAGCACTAGAAATGTTTATCAGCCTGCCTTTCCTTTTATCTCTGTTTTAACTTAACTGTGTATTTCTTTACATGGCTTTGTTTGTGCTCTCAACCCTTTGGTGTGCCTGCTTAACTGAATCGGAGGGCTGGACGGGGAGGCCACGACTTACCAATAAGATTTAATTATGAGTGCAGATATGAACAAGATTTAGACTATTAAGCCTTGCACTTCAAAAAAACTTTTAACATATTTTGCCTTTAAATCTTTTATCACCTGCAAAAATTAATTAAGTGCAGATGTAGCAGGTTCGCTTTGGATGCCAGGGTTCATTTCCTGTCTATGCTTTGTCAGACAACCTATTACACCTCCTCATGAACTGGAGGCAAACCGAAAACGGGGCTCATAAATCACCAGTCAGCTCTCCTTCGCCCTTTCCAGGGCTGGTTCTTTTGTATGGGGCAGATCTCCAGCTCATTATTCATGGATACACTATAGACAACATGCCAAGTGTCATCTGCATTTAAACAAACCATTTGTTAAACAAATTATAACTGTATTGTGTAAGAATGGATCACGTTAAAACGCAAGACTAATCTAATGCCTGTGACTTTTAATCGCTCGGGGTCCCTGCCGGGAGTCATCCCAAACTGGCATCCGTGATCCGAGCTCTTTTCAGAAAGAATGACATGCTGACTTGTTTTAATAATACCACTGTTGCACAACAAGCAACATGATTGCTAACCAAGGGAAGTGGCCAATTGGTTACCAAAGCAACAGCATTCTTTCCAGCACATCTGACTGCTTAAAGTCTATATTCTGTAGGGAAAAGTAAATTCAGGTTCTGTTGGGTTATTTTAACTGTGGAAGTATCAATTCATTTAAGGATCATAAAAGTTGCCCTGATCTGCGCCTTCTTCTCATTAAATTGCAGTTAACACCATGAAAGTGAAACGTGAATGTTTATGGTTTCAGAACTGCAATCCTGAATTTAATGAGTTTCCACATTCAAAGGAAACCCGCCCTTCAGTTGTTTGCAAGTGCTAAAAGCAAGACAACCTAACAGAGAAATACAAATGCACTCCCTTTTATCTCAAGTCATTGAAAATGCAGCTCTGGCCAGGAATACATACCAGATCTACAATCAATATCTTGCTTATATTTAGTTGGTCTCTCAAGTATTTGGCGGTAATTGCAACCGAATTAAAAAAGCAGAACCCCCTGCGGAATAGAGAAGAACAGAGAAATAAGAAAGCAAATCAGCCGGGAAAACCATTATAAATAATGTTCAGAGCATTTTTTAAAATGCTATATGATCTCTGAAGCCATAAATCTGCTTCTGGGAGTACCTCGCGAGGTTTTTCATTCCATCTGCTAACAATTAGAGGCTTCAGAGACATGCACGGGGCAGGTGACTGCCAGGAACCGTGGCGCTCGGAGATGGGCAGCGGTCCCTGGTACTTACATGGCTGTGGATTCTTCCGCGTGATGGCCTGGGGGCCTCACAACAGCAAAGCCGTTCTGTAAGAACAAGAGAAGTTTCCAACCATCAGATATGGGAGGACTGTGTGGATCCCCACGTATGAGAGCACCAAGACGCACACACACACACACAGACTGAAGTCGGTGGAGGTTTTGGAGCTTGTTTTCTTGTCCCATTACCATTTCATAAAATGAACAAGAAATAATATGAATGGTCACATTTTCTCCGATGGCCCCTCAAGAAGGCGGCTCCCACAGAGCCAAGGGGTTTGGGGGTTGTACCTTGCTGGCAGATGTGCACGTCAGTTGTTAGACCAGCATAATACCCTTTCAGAACAACTTCTCATTTTAGGACACCAACATCCCAAAGAGAGAGGAGAAAGTCACTCTTGGAGCAGGTTTGGGTCAAAGTTCGGAAAAACCAGGGCAGATCCAAAGTGAAAATTCTTTCGCTGGATTCCCTCAATAGTTCTTTCCACTCCGGTGTCAGCGAAATGATAGATTTACACACACACACACACACACACACACACACACACACACACACACACACAAAAGAAACCCCAGAAAGGTGAAAAAGAGAACAATGGAGAGCCCATATTTCTTCCAGTCTATAAATTTGGCTTGGATGACTGCCAAGACTTGCAACTTTATTGGATTCTCTAAGTCAATTTCTAGCCCACGTTCTGGAATTTTATAAAGAATTCCAGGGCTGAGTTGCAATCACATCTATCCCTGATCAAGGAATGCCTTAACCTCCAGACGAAGGCGTTGGAATGCATCACGCGGGAAGCCGAGGTAACTCCAGCATGAAGGCAGGCAGGGGTCTATAAATCCTCGCAGAGTCGGCATGCTCAGGAAAGTTGGGTTGCTTGACGTGAAAAGAAAATTATTTATCAGGTGGTTCACACCACCTTTCACTTAACTATGATTCAAGTAACTTGCTCAAAAGACTTGTTTCTTTAATATACAAACCTAAAACTTCTAAAATAATTTTACTAGAGCCCACGGATATTTTTTCCAAATCTTGCTACAAACACAAAGATAATATCAGGAAAAATTATCTATTTATTAGGACTTTAAGTATACATACATTCTTCTAGAACAGTGGTTCTCAACCTTTCTAATGCTTCAACCGTTTAATATAGTTCCTCATGTTTTGGAGACCCCCAACCATAAAATTATTTTCCTTGGTACTTTATAACTATAATTTTGCTACTGTTATGCAACATAAATATCTGTGTTTTCCGATGGTCTTAGGCTCTATAGCAGTGGGTCGCTACCCACAGGTTGAGAACCGCTAGCAGGGTCGCCTAAGACCATTGGAAAACACAGATATTTACATTACGATGCATAACAGCAGCAAAATTACAGTCATGAAGTAGCAACAAAAATAATTTTATGGCTGGGGGTCACCACAACATGAGGAACTGTATTAAAGGGTTGCGGCTTTAGAAAGGTTGAGAACCACTGTTCTAGAATGTTTTGGTAATCAACACACATGAGTTAATTTGTTATATATTTTGATGAGCACATATATACTGATTAACTCAGAAGCAAATTAGAAGTCAAAAAACACAAAATCAATTATTAATCTATAAGTGGTGATATATTCCCTATTCTTATTAAGGTACTTTCTGTCTCTCTGATATATATATGATAAAATGATAAATATGAAATAAATTAAAGGGCTTATGAGACTAGATAATTCAGTAAAGATTCAGATAAGTGCAATATATTTTATTAGAGTAAACAGGATGAAAATAATAACAAATATAATAAAGACAATATAATTAGCATGTAACAATCTTACAATTAAACTAGAGGCTCAGTGCACATTTGTGCATTAGGGTTGGGGGGTGGGTCCCTCAGCCCGGCCTGTGCGCTTTCGCAGTCTGGGAGCCCTCGGGGAATGTCTCTGTGGGGAGCAGGCCTAAGCAGGCTGTCAGACATCTTTAGCGCTGCAGCGGAGATGAGATGGGCACCACTGCTGCACTCGCTAGCCTTCATCCTGGCTTCTGGTTCCCTTGTGGGAGCACATTGACCATCAGGGAGCAGTTCCTGCTTTGAGTGTCTGCCCCCTCGTGGTCAGTGTGCATCATAGCGACCTGTCAATCTGCCTTTGATTTGCATATTACCCTTTTATTATATAGGATTAACATTAAAAATTATATTTTACTATTCAATTTAAAGTACTATCCTTTATGGGTAAAGGGCATTTCTAGAAATACAAAGAAAAAAATGCAGGGATTAATAACCATAAAAAAAATATTCAACTTATATTAGTAATCAAATAAAAACAGATGAGAAGCCCAATAGAAAGACATTTTTTTCCAACCAGGAAACTGGAATTTAAAAAAATATACTAAGCTGACAATGGTCTTGCACCTTATAGACTCCTAAGTGCTGCTTACAGAAGGGTAATTTATTATTGCCTTTCTGAAAAATAACCTACCCCTAGGTATCAAGAGCCTTAAAATATTTATATAACTTTTGAATATACACATACGTAAGAATAAGTAATCTGCCTAAAGGATTTTTGCCCTAAAGGTATTATTAACTGTAGACAAGTATTTATTTAAAAGATAATGTTTTATTTACAATAGGAAAAATGGGAATTATCTAAGTTAACTAATAAAAGAAGAATGTTTATGTGAATTATTCTACATCTATACCACAGAAAATTAGGCAGTCATTAAAATGTTGTTATTATAAATATTTAGTGAACATAAATACTTATCAATTTTAGAAATATTAGTGTTAAAAATAATATATACAGTATGATATATCTAAATGACAGTATTATGTGGGTTATTTTTAATTGCTAATTTCATGTCTTTTCCAAATGGTTTTACAACAAACATTAGAAAAAAAAGCATAAAACAAATAGAAAGTGGAGAAGTAGATCTTAATGGGTCTTAGAAAGTGTGGTGCTCAAAAAGGCTAAAAAATGATGTGCAGGGTATTCTGGGCAGGAGGGAAAGCATGAACAATGGCTCAGGAGAAGGGATTTTGAAAATTATTATGTACAGAAAAAAAACAATATAAATAGAGATCATGTTAAAGAACAAAATGCAAGTGAAATCATATAGGTCATTAGTTGGTCTATAGAGAACAAATAAATAGAATTTGAATTCCATCTTCCTTTTTTTCTCTTACAAATTCCTTGAACAAAGAAAGAGTCTGCCTTTCACTTTATAGTATTCCCCCGTAACTGCCACCATTCTGCTAAACTGCTTCTGAACCTGCTTCATTTGGGTTTGAAAAGTGTCTTCTTTTTGCCAATAACAATCTTTTTTCTCAGTCATCATGAGCTACCTAAACCCTGCCTTTTCTATGTCTTTTCTGAATACCCCCTTTCTTTAGCAGAAACCTGGCAAGGCTGCTTCTCCTGTAACCTACCTGCTCAAGTGGTAGCTCCTCCTCTCTGATACCTCACACACCTGCCTGCAGCAGGTGGAGCTGCTTTTCTCCTTGTTCCTCAAGGCTCTGAGAGCATAAACCCCACTGCACACCCCCTCCCCCTCCCCTTAATCCTCTTTTGTAAAAAGGATTACGTAGATCACCCAGGAAGAGAGAAGACAACACAATAAGATGGCAGATGGCGCTCTGGGCCAGCCAGCTCCCTTTACCACCTGTTATACTAGTATCTATCTCATCACCTGCAGTTAGGAATCCATCCCCTCCTACTTTTCCACTATAATTTATGTTAAGTTCCCAATTATATTTATTTTATTAAGATTTAAATATGCTCAAGTTTTTGCTATCTTGAAAATAAAATTACATATTAACCAAGATACTACAAATATATTCATCCTTAGCCCCATGGATCCCTCCAAGGACCATTCTTTTCATCCCCTTTTGCAACCAAAATTCTTCAAAGGCTGGTATACCTTGCTTATTCATTTCTCCTTTTCTTCTCCTCTGCCTTAGTCACCAATCTCTACTTTCTTCTATGGTCTCCATGTTTCCAAATCCAATGACATTTTTATGGTCTCAGCCTATTTGGCTCCTCATTAACTTTCAACATAAATATTAGCTACACCTTCCATATTAAACGCTCTTCTCTTGGTTTCTATGGCTGCATATTCTCCTACTTTCCTTATGTCTCTTTTTCCTTCCTAACCAGTCTCCCTTGAAGGCTCATACTCCTCAGCCTGTTCATTAAATACTGATGTTATTCAATACATCATCTTGGATGTCTCCTTTCTTTCTACCCTTACTTCCTAGGCAATGCCACCACTCTCATGTATTCAATTACCACCTATCACCAGATACTTCACAGTTATTTATTTCTGGGATGAATACTCCACTGAGCACCAGACCAAAATATCAGCCCATGTAGTCAATATTTGTAGTTGGATATTCCAAAATCACTTCAAATTCAACATATCCTTTCCCAACCTTCTCTAACTTACCAATGTTACCATGATTCATCCACTCTCTGAAGTCAGGAATCTGTTATCCTGAGTTATTCTTAATGGTTCCTCTCCCTGGCCTTCCTCCATCTTATTTTAATTCTTGACCAATTCCTATTGACTTTGCTTCCAAATGCCACTCATATCTATGTACTTATAGCTATATCCACCCCTTGAATATTTTGCCTTCTGAATTTCTGCCTTTTTCTCCATCAGCTGCAGTATTTACTCTTAGTGATTTCAATGTCCACACAGACACTTCATTCAATACCCTGTTTTCTCAGTTCTCTGACTTCTCACCTTCAATAAATTTGTCTTCTGTTTATAGTCATATTCCTTGACCTTACCATTACCTGTAAAACAACTCCTCCATAATTCAATGTCAAACATCTATCTTTCCTACTATCCTATTTTCCATCTAATGCCTCAAGTGCCTTAAGACTTCCAATCAAATGATCTTACTTAACTTGTATTGTCATTTACCCACCACCATGTTCACTTCCCTCCTCTCTGGACTTCAGGGTGTAGTATATTCACTTCCTTATATGTACTTTCAGACACTCTGTCCCTTTTACCCTCCAACATACACCTCTAGTCTTTCACAGTCTGCTCTGGCTACCATAGTGAGATACCACAGGCTGGGTGTCATAAATAAATACATTTATTTCTCTAGTTTTGGAGCCGGGAAGTCGAGATTGAGATCTAACAGGGTTCGGTCTCTGTTGAGTGCACTCTTCCTGGTTTGCAGATGCTTGCCTTTTCCTTGGAGTCCTCACATGGCCTGTCTTCTGATGCACTTGCAAAATTGGGAGAGGGAGAGGGAAAAGGAAAGGGAGCGGTAAGAGGTAGGAGGACACTCTGGTGTATCTTACTCTTCTTATAAAAACAACAACCCTCTCAGATTAGGGTCCCATCCTTATGACCTCATGCAACCTTTATCACTTTCATACAGACCCTATCTCCAAATGGGACTTCAACATCTAAATTTGGGTGGACACAAATCTCTAGTCCACAACATGCTATCAGTCACTTTGTCCCATTTTCCTTCAATATATTTCCCTGTTAAAATTACAACACTGATTAAGAGCAACTCACATCTGCTCTGTTCCTGCACGTAAGCATATATATAAAAGGAACATAGCCAGTCTTCCTTTAAATTCATGATTACAAACCTCAAGCAGGTTCTTCAGGACACCCAGAAATCACACTGTATTTTGTAGTCAATTAACTCTTTTTTCAGAAGAATATTTTTATCTTCTCCTTTTTCAAATCTCCATTAACCCTTGCTCAATCTTTACCCCATGGTGATGACTTGGCTTCTTATTCCACTTAGAAAATAAAAGCAATTAGAATAAAATTTCCTCATCTTTCCATAATAAAATCTACCCTTCTTTCTGAAAGCATAACTGCATAGTATAGAAAGTCTGTGTGATAAACTCATAAGTGATTGTATTACTTTGTTATTTGTTTTATCCAGTAAACCATTCCCTGATCCTAAGAGCCATTAATTCCCCTGAGTATTTAATGGCCCCCCTCTGACCTATTCAAGGACACCTCACCTACAGTTTCCCCCCTCTCTCTGGTACCATCAGTGTTTTCTTAGTTTGGATTGTTGCCACCAGAGTAAAAAACATATAAGTATCTCCTCTTAATAAAAACAAACCAAGCTCAACTGGCAGGGATCAGTGGTTGAGAGTCAACCTATGAACCAGGAGGTTACAGTTTGATTCCTGGTCAGGGCACATGCCTGTGTTTCAGGCTCAATCCCCAATGGGGATTGTGCAGGAGGCAGCCAATCAATGATTTGCTCTCATCATTGATGTTTCTACCTCTCCCTCACCCTTCCTCCCTGAAATCAATAAAAAATATTTTTTAAAAATCAAAATAGCCATAACTTGTTTGGCTCAGTGGATAGTGTCAGCCTGCTGACTGAAGAGTCCCAGGTTCAATTCCAGTCAAGAGCATGTACCTTGTTTATGGGTCTATGAACCAGGAGGTCAGGATGTTTCTAACTCTACATCCCTTTCCCTTCTTCTCTGTAGAAAAACCAATAAAAATATATTTAAAAAGAAATCAAAATAACAAATAACAGTATTATACATGGTATGGCAAAAGTAGGTTTACTGTTGTTTGTATAAAAAATATAATATACAAAAATAAACTGTTTTTCTATACTCACAACTGTAAACCTACATTTGCCCACCTCTGTATTATAAAGCTATCATGTAACATATAATACATAACAATCATATTTGCAAATAATAATGTGATAAATAATAAGCTCTAATGTTTTTACTCCTTTAATCCTAACAACATCTGAGGGCAGATAATATTATCCTCATTTCATAAATGAGACAATCCAGTCATAGGAAGATTAAAGAACTTGCTTAAAGTTTATAACCAGCACGTGACAGTGCTGGGATTCTATCCTAGACTGGCTGGCACCGGAAGCAGGTGCATTTAATAAAAACAAGCATTTAAGGCTGGCTGCACTATACAACCTGGCCTCTGTCCGCTTAAGCTTCACCTTGTACCACTATCCGGTTTGTTTTCTCCACTCCAGCCTTTGCACATGTGCCTAGCTCAATGTAGAATGATCTACACTTAGCTCTGCCCTCCTTTTACCTGGAGAACACCTCCTTATCTGCCCATTTCCATTCCAACATCATTTGCCCAGGGTTTCCCTGAGCCGAGGCAAGTCCCAAGCAGGTTCCTTTGTTTATGCTCTTAAAGATTTGCCAACCCGTATTTCTGAGAATGTGTCTTAGTTTATAATGATATACTGGTCACTGAAATTAATTTATTTGTTTTATTATCAATTATTGTGATTTATGATTTATGTCCACACCCCTACTTCCCATTACCGCTTTATGACTGGGTTTTATCATCTATACTTACATAGTGCATGGTGCACAGCCAGAGATCGGTAAAGAATAAAATAGATGTGAATAGATGCTACGCGGCTCTTCTTCTTGTGGCCACTCCTTTGCTCTGACCTTGGCTGCCTTCCTTTTCTCAAGGGTCCCAGCTTTTGCTCGCCTGTTTTGTGGGAGGTTGCTCTTAAATTTCCTAGCATCTTTTTTCTTATACATAAAACATTTTATTCCTTACAGTTAAAGGGGTCTTTTATTCAATGAACTATTGTAGAAAATGTTTTAAAAGAAGATGTTATTATTATTTTTTTACAGAATTATCTGATTTTCACACTGGATTTTGGACCTCTTGACAAGGAATTTGTTTTGTAATTTTCTGTACCCTTTATTGTCATGTGCAAAGATTTACTGTATATGATATCACTTTAACCAAAATTGTCCTTGTCTCAAGAATATTCAAGGAGTGTTTTTGAATGAGCATTTTAAATATATAATTTTCTGTCTTTTAAAATAATTTAATAACCTACTAGCCTCACAAAATATTAATATATAAAAATTTATATATAATAATAAAGGATTCAATGGCTCAGCTTACTTTCTCATCTAATACTAATAATCATTTATTTTTGTAAAAAATAGTTTTCTCAAACTTTAGAGTACGTAGGATATTTCCTCCTTTAATTTGTGAACATATCAGAAAAACCTCCAAATGATTCCACACAATTTTAATTTTTTTCTACTTTACTCCATGCAATCTGCTTTATATTTTTTCAAAGTTATGAAGACCAAGCAATTAAGCTAAACAAATGCATGCTAATGTACTTTTCTGTGAATGTATATCAATTTAATGATGAGGTAATTTTTATCTTAGTATTTCAATTTATGAAAAATCTTTTAAGTTTTAGATTCTCTTCAGTCACAAATATCACTAATCATAGGGATTTGGCAGTATATTACCATCACTAAGAGTAACAATTAGTGTTTAAAGTACGGAGTGTGCTCACATTCTTATTTGTTGTTGTTGGTTACATTAGTGTTATGGATGCTCCTCCTCAAGACAAGGATGTGTTTTCTGATGTCCTAAGGGCTAATGCAAGAGACTATCTCCTCCCCATATATAGCCAAGTGACATCCAAGGAAGGGATTAGGACTTTGCATGTAAAAATGAATTTGGCCCTAGTTGATTTGGTTCAATGGATAGAGCTTAGGCCTGGGGACAAAAGGGTCCTGGATTCCATTTCAGTCAAGCGCATGCATCTTGGCTGCAGGCTCCTCCCCTCCCTGGGCCCTGTTGCGGCACGTGCAGGAGGCAACCGAAAAGATGTGTTTCTCTCATATCAATATTTCTCTCTGTCTTTCCCTCTCTCTTCCACCCTTCCTAAAAATCAATGGGAAAATATCCTTGGGTGAGGATTCAAAACAACAAAAAAAGGTGCATTTGAATAAGAGGGAAAGGAGTCCAGTCATTCTAGACTAATCTAACTATTTGCATAACTGATGATGTTTTCATTTTCTAATCAACTTTACCAAAATGTCAAATATATTTATGAATTCCATAGTCAAACCCTCACCAGGAAAGTAAAGAATAGGCAGTAAGCACATCACTACAAGCACTTCAAACGTTCACTGTTCTACTCCACCTGACCAAAGTTCAGATTCCTTTTCATAAACTCTGTTTATTGTCATGGCACTGATGGAAACTGAAAGTCAGAAAAGTAGAAAAGAATCTTAATATTTTAGTTGTTGCATTCATTAAGATAGCCTCATGGACAGCAGAAATGCATATTTTCTAACATCCCAATGGTCAAGTGGGTAGTCAGTGGATAATAAGAAACATTACTAATTCCAACTTATAGAGAGTAATTTAGGTTTCAGAAATCATGATAACCATGGCCTAATCGCCACTGAGAGAGATGTAGAAAGTGAAGAACATGTATACATTGTACAACAGAATCAAGCAATATATACAGAATCCAGAAAGAAAAAAGCAAAGATTATTTATAAACTATTAAAATATTAATTGATTAACTAGAGTTTAAACTACTTATAATATCTAGTAGGACCAATAGCCACTTACTAATTTTGATTGATTTATTCTTTATGAAAGCATAACTGAATAGTATAGAAAGTCTGTGTGATAAACTGATAATTGATTGTGTTACTTTGTTAGCAGTAGTTGATCCAACTTTTAACTTTTAACTTAATTTGTAAAATGTAACACTAGCTTGGGAAGCTACAAGAATAAAAACAAAGAAATCGGTTCTGTTGAAAATGTTTTTTATATATAACTTCCTACAATCCAAAGAGTAATTGAGCATGTCAGACCAGTTGATTTTGTTTTTAAAATTCCTCTTTTAGTGCACTGCTAATTTAGAACTAAGTAATTTACCTCCCAATGCCTAAGTATTACCAACTAAAATATTTCTGAATGTACTAAAGTATCAATCCTCAATGAAATATGTATAAAACCAAGAATAGCATGGAAAAACTAGCATCTTGTGGAATGCCTATGATGGTTCACTTGACTGAACTTTGCTTCTCTTCCAAATGGTGCCAGTTATACTCATCATCGTGGTATCAGATTCTTTTGGCTTACAAAACTGAAAATTCTTCAGTGGCAATTGTTGTGTCCCTGTTTATATCACTGGACATTAAAATTTTAAGGTCAGATCATAAATGAAAGACGAATGAATGGTACTCCCCTGCCTCCCCCCCCCCCCCCCCCCCGCAACTCTGCTAATGAATTGGGGATATAGATGATCAGAAACCAACTCAGGAACAGAGAAAGAGAAACAGATATCAACTCCTCCTTGCTTTCCCAACTTGTTGACTTTGTAGGAGCCTGTGCAACAATTGTCTCCAGTTCTACTTTTCAAGAATGGCCTTGGCATAGCAGCATTGTAAATGACCTATTAAATAACCTGCTATCTAGAGTTGACCATTATGGATATGATTCAGCTAATCATTTGTTCATCATGCCTTATAAGGTACTGCCCCCCTTATCCATGGGGACACGTTACAAGACCCCAGTGGAATTTGAAACTGCCGATAGTACCAATCGCTCTGCATATTGTGTTTTTCTATAATAGTAATTATAATGACATTATAATAATAGGAAGATAATATACTTATGACATCCTACCTAATAAAAGAATAATATGCAAATTAACCATCTACACTCCACTACACCCACAAGCCACACCCACCAGCCAATCAGAGCGAGTATGCAAATAAACCCAACCAAGATGGCTAAAGTCACAGAGAGCAGGAGGGAGGCTTGGGTTTCCCAGGCAATGCAGGAAGCCAAGCTTTCCACCTGCCCTTGCTGGCGTAGGCCTCCACTCAAGGCTACAAAGTTTCAATTATAGAAAGTAAACAAATCCAAACAGAAATGGCTGCTGGCCACTGAGCAAGCAGTAGGCTTGGCTCCGCTCCGAGCTACAAAGTTTCAATTGTAGAAGGTAAATGAATTCCAGATATCAGGGACTCTGCTTGGGTTACCAGGGGCCTTGGCTGGCCTGCAAACCACCACAGGCTGCTCCCTCAGGCCATCCCAAGTCCCAAGGGAACTCCCACCTTATCTGGGACACCCTTTAGGGCAAACCAGCTGGCCCCCACCTGTGCACTAGGCCTCTATCCTATCTAAGAAAAGAGTAATATGCAGATTGCCCATCACTCCAACACACAATAGCTGCCCCCATGTGGTCAAAGATCCTGCCCCCATGTGGACACAAGATGGCCACCACAAGATGGCCAGCAGGAGAGGGTAGTTGGGAGGGACCAGGTCTTCAAGGGAGGGCAGTTGAGAGGGACCAGGCCTGAAAGGAAGGGCAGTTGGAGGCAATCAACCCTGCAGGGGAGGGCAATTAGGGGTGACCAAGCCAGCAGAGGAGGGAAGTTGGTGAGGGAGCTGTTAGACATCAAACAGGCTGGCAAGGGAGAAGTTAGACATCAATCAGGCTGGCATGGGAGTGGTTAGGGGGTGATTAGGCTGGTAGGCAGAAGCGGTTAGGGGCAGTCAGGAAGGCAGGCAGGCAAGCAGTTGGGAGCCAGCAGTCCTGGATTATGAGAGGGATGTCCGAATACCCGTTTAGACCCGATCTTGCTGGGATCGGGTCTAAACAGGCAGTCGGACATCCCTTGAGGGATCCCAGATTGGAGAGGGTGCAGGCTGGGCTGAGGGACACAACCTCCCTTCCCCCGCCCCATGCACGAATTCTGTGCACCGGGCCTCTAGTAGTTTATAATCCACTTATACAATAAATTAAACACAGTAAGAGATTAACACTATAATTAAAAAATAGGATAATTATAATAATATACTGTAGTAGTAAAAAGTTACATGAATGTTCTCTCTCTCCCTCAGAATATCTTTTTGTACTGTGCTCACCTTTTCACTTATGCTTCTCTTTGTCACATCTGAATTGCCAGCATCCCTACTCTGGCACTTTGAGGTCATTATTAAGTAAAATAAGGGTCACGTGAGTAAAATCTCTGTGATGCCAGAACAGTGAACCTGACACCCCCGATGGCTAAGTGACTAACAGGTGAAGAGCGAGCACTGCGTGGGCATGCCGCCCAAAGGGATGGTCCCCATCCTATGCGAGAAAGAGCAGGGGGCGTGAGCTGTTTTCTCCTCACTCCCACTGTGCACAATTTAACATTTCTCAATTGTTTCTGTTCAGAATTTTTCACTTAGTATTTTTTGATTGCAGTTGACTACAGGTAACTGAAACCACAGGAAGAGAAACTGTGGGCCAGAGGGGATGACTGGGCCAGCTCCCACTGAAAGCTCCTATTAAACAGCGACTGCAGATCCTTGGCATATTCTGAAGTCTCCTCTTCAGCTACATTGATATCTGTGATGAAAAACAGTCCCACAGGATTTCTAAACTTTATTTTGTTGCAATAAAATCTTATTTAAAAATAAAAGAAGTGCATTATGTCTACTACACATCATAAATAGCTGGTTTGCCCTACCATGTCAGTCTTTAAGAGAGGATGAAATGATATCATCTTAGGGATCTACAACTGACAAATACTAGACTTTATCCTCTTGCGCTCAGTTTCACAAGTCTATAAGAAATGCTGTATACCCTGTTTATTGTTAATTCCATATAAAGTCTAGGTCTGGGATTCTCTGGAATTGAATAGGAATATAAATACTGTACTGAAAAATACTTGAACACTCAGTCAATAGGTATCACCCCAAGATATCTGAACCATTTGTAAAATTTTACACTCAAGCCTTCTGGGTCTTCCAAAACTGCAATTCACTGGGATGCATAATATTTTGAAATATACTAATATACTCCTTAAAACCAGTTAACTTCAGTCTTTAAAAGGGGCTTTCTAAATAGACAGTTTGCTTTAGAACCAATGCTGTTCATCTACATCCACTGAGGGGAGGAACATTTCACAAAGAAAGTTTGTCTCTCACATCCTAGAATCTGGGAGGTTAAAGGAAGCAGGGAGATCTGCCAAGAAAAGAATAAGGGACATATGGGAATACCATTTTGTTTCTGTGAGTGAGTACAAGGGAGCCAGGAAAACAGGAGCCCCGCAATAGCAGTTTAACTGAATGGTGGAACCCAAAGCACAAGCACAGCTGCCAGCCCTTCCTCCGGAAGAATCCAGAAGGACGGAGCTTGATGACTGTGCTGGAGAGCAGTTCTTAGGAAGCCTGGCATCTGTGGCCCCTAATGCCCACAGCTTGGCAGAAATGTGACTACAGATAGGAATACACACATTCAAGGAGAACCAGTCTCCTGGTGGAAGGGAGAAAGGGCGTGTGATGGTGCTTATATTATATGATGTAAGTTGAGCCTTGAATGAAAATAATAACAATGAAATAACTATGAAGAAGTTTTTGTTTGTTGTGAGTGTGGTGGGGGGAAAGACATCAGGATGTGGATCGTGGTAAAGCAATAACCTACTGAAAGCAATTTGTTTAGTTTATCAACCAGTGGTTTCAGTTGACAAGATGCCCAAGAATTTAATTCTTTTAACTTTTAAAAACATGACTGGTTTTTGGACCACAATGAGCGAAAAAAATCAGGTATTTTTCATCACATACAAAAGAGCCTCAGTATGAAAACTTTTTGAAAACAAGAAAGTAGGGCAAAAGAGTTTTTGCTTTTTTCCTTTAAGAACCAGAATAAAAACAAAACATTTTAAGACAGATAATCAGAGTCTTCCAAGACTATAATAACACAAAATAATAACATGACATTATAATAATGGTAATTGTATTATAATATTATAATAATAGGAATAAAATAGTAATGATCAAGACCTGAGCACAGATTCTACTGAGGGGAAAAGACTGTATCAATAAATGTCCTTTGGTAAGATCACAGTTGTCATTATACTCACATATTACTATAGCAGATTTGCATTTAATCAGTGATAATTTCTTGGTATCTTTTGGTATATACATTTACTCATTTAGATATATGAACTTTCAAAAAACCTTTAGAGTAGCAATGTACATTCTATAACTATTGTCAAAATTTCAAAATTTTATGTATATAAGTTTTAACTTTGGCCATACCATTCTTACTATAGTTGTAATTTTATTCTTCCATTAAATTCTAATTCTCCATCACCTTACACTATAACAAAAATAGCTACAAACAATTAAGTTGGTCTATTTAGTAAAAAGTAGGCAACTGGCTTGGCTGGCATGATTCAGTGATTAAGTATGGACCTATGGACCAGGAGGCCATGATTTGATTCCTGGTCAGGTCCATGCCCGGGTTGTGGGCTCAACTCCCCAGTGTGGGGTGTGCAGGAGGCAGCCAATCATTGATGTTTCTCTCTGTCTTTCTCCCCTCTCTCTCTTTCTCCCTCTCTCTCTTCCTTTCTGAAATAAATAAAAAGTAGCTAACTGAATAAAATTTTAACCAAATGAATTAAATTATGTAGTATTACGTACATAATAAGATCATGTAGAAAAAACACCAGATCAATTCACCAACCTTTTTTCATGCTGTGCGTGTGTGTGTGTGTGTGTGTGTGTGTGCACGTGCACGCAAAATTTACTGCCATATAAAATTACAATGATATAGAACAGTATGTTCTCCAAGTGTGTTTGATATATACAATTTAGACACTGATATCAAAAAGCAAAACTCTTGCCTTGGCCAGTATGGCTCAGTTGGTTGGCATATCTTCTCATACATCATAATGTGGCAAGTTGGATTCCCCATCAGAGCACATACCAGGTTGTTAGTTTAATCCCCAGTCAGGGCATGTACAAGAGGTAACCAACAGATGTTTGTCTCTCTCATTCCCTACCTTCCTCTTTCTCCAAAACTAATAAAAACATATTTTTAAAGGGCAAAACACTTTTGTAAAGATGGGAAGAAAAAAGCAAGGAAAAACCTGCATTATAGATTATAAACCAGTAGGTAACAATATAATAGTATCAAAGATACTAGTTGGAAGATTTTTCACTATTATGTAACACTAGAGGCCCATTGCATGAAGATTCGTGCAAGAATGGGCCTTCCTTACCCTGGCTGCTGGCACCACTCTCGCTCAGGCTGGAGCCACCTCTTCTCTCTGGCCTGGAGCCACCTTTCTGCCTTCCCAAGCTGCCCAGACTGTGTTGTTGCCATGGCAACGAAGCAAGCTTCCTGCCCCATCCCCACCTGCTTGGCATGTGCATATGCAAATTAACCCACCGTCTTTGTTGGGTTAATTTGCATACTCATTCCAGGTTGGCTGATGAGTATTGCAAAGGTACGGTCAATTTGCATCTTACTCTTTTATTGGTGTAGATTTGCTCTATACTGCAAATATAAAAAATACAGCAGTAGAAAATCTTGTAAGTAAATGTGAAATTTGAGAGTGGAATTTATTTCAGGAATTATTCCTTCCCATTTAAGTTATTTTAAAACTATCATCAGGACTTTGACTAAAAGTGTAAAGTAGGTGTCAGGGACTGAGCAAAGCTCAGCAAGGTTAGAGAGAAGAGAGCTGTGGACAGATTCTGAGGGCAGATGCAGCACTTCTTAGTCAGTATGAGTTAAACCACATACAAGTAATGAAATCTGGACAGCCCAGAGCCAAGAACCAGACAAAGAGGCTGGACTAGGCAGATCCAATTACCATGGAGCAGGCACTTAAAACTACAAACTAGAAAGTGAAATATTAGCCATCAGAAAAGCATGGGGGCAAAATAAAACTAAGAGGAAGCAGATTGCGCAGCAGGATCATCGCAGGCCAACTAACCAAAGGGTCTCCATCTCTGAGCAAATTATCAGAGTAATAGGCAGGCTCCTTTCAATCAGAGACTTGCAAAGTATTTGCATATCTGTCATTGTTGTGAGGTGTAAATAATCCTATAAGTGGACTAATTAAGGAAGTTTTCATAAAAAGTTGGCGCACTTGGAAGTGAGGTTAAGAACAAGGGAGTTTCCCATGAGAGTAAGCATGTAACTGCCAAGGTTTCCTCCTTTCCTGATGTTTGGGGAGCCATTGACAGTGCAGACAGTAATTAAGTAACATATTCGTCCTCTCCTTCATTCAAGTTGGATAATCAAATAAAGTAATAAGTCAGTGTTCCCCCTTTCTAATCACTGGCATTTGCTCCTTATGAGTGAGTGTGAGAGATAAAACTGGGAATAGGAGAGACCTTCAACATCTTCTCAAAAACAGATTTGTTTTAGAGATTCACATGTACTTTAGAAGAAAAAGGCATGTATAAAATTTCAGTTCTGCAATAGTAACAATATAATGCAAAATAAACCAAAAGAAACATGCTTTTCTTTAAATGACTTAAGAACTTTGGACACAAAGAAATATTTAAAAGAATCGAACTAAAACAAAACACACAAACCAAAAGAACCCCATTCATAGCCTCTACTTGTTTTTAAATACTATGCTTAGCATATAATCAAATATTACAAGAATACAAAATAGCAAAATAATGTAAAAAATAAGATAATAGAAAATACAAGTTGACTCAGAATTATTAAAGATCTATATATATATATAAAAGCCTAAGCAACCAATCAACCATCTAACTGGCCAACTTGCTGGTAGCAACGATGCACACTGACCAACAGGGGGCAGACATTCCATCCAGGAGCGGAAACCACAGGCATGAAAATATGGAACAAACTGATGAACCTCAGAGGGAAGGGGAGTGGGAGGAGGGCAGGAAAACATTAACCAAAGATCTTATCTGCATACTAGAGGCCCATTGCACAAAATTCCTCACTGGCAGGATCCCTTGGCCTGGCTCTCTGAAATCCCCCGAGCAGTCCTGGATTGCGAGAGGGCATAGGCAAGGCTAAAGGACTCCACCAGTGCACAAGTCTGTGCACCAGGCCTCTAGTTTTTAAATAATTATGATAGACATCTTAAAGAATCTGTAGAAAAAGATGGTGAAGAGAGATATAATAGTGAAAAGAAGGAGAATTTCAAAAGCAATCTGCAGGCTGTAAAAAAAAATAATTAACCAGTAATATTAAAAGTGAAGAGTACACTCTGTGAAATGAAAAAAAAAAATATTTGAATGGGATTAATGGCAGCTTGGTTGCAACAGAAGACAAAAACAATGAACTTGATTATAGGGCAAGAGAAATTATCCAAACAGAAGTACAGAGAAACAGAAGGCATAGAGAAAGGAGTAGAATAAAATATTAGCTAAAAGTTCTCCAAATTTTATCAAAAATAACAAACCACTGATACAGTAAACCCAATGAACTCCAAGCAAGAGAAAAAGTAAGAAAACCATGTCTAATCACAAAGCTCAAAAAAAAAAAATAATTGTAAAAGTATTAAAGACAGGGAAAGAAAAGATGCACCAAATCATTAAATAAAGAGATTGATGATAAGAATGACAGCTGATTTCTCATCATTAAAAAAAAGTTAAAAAAGAAAAGGAAAAAAGATAACACTGGGAAAATATCTCTAAAGTTTGAAGTAATGGCCAATATAGAATTCCATGCCAAAGGATAATTATCATTCAAAGATTAAAGAAAAAGAAAAACATTTTCTTATAAACCGAAGATGAATGTGTTGGCAGTAGAGCTGAAATACAAAGAATGTGGAAGGAAATGCTTCTGACTGAAAGGAAATGATGCCAGATGGAAGCCTGGGTCTGCCCCCACATGAACACAGAAGACTAGAAAGATTAAATACGTGGGCAAATATTAAAGATATTTTATTAATTATCTTTAGATCATAGATGAATGCAGACATTTGCCCTCTCTCTCTCTCTCTCTCTCCCCCCCCCGCCCGCCCCCATACACAAACACATAACACATAAATATATACAAACACTGTGAACTTGTTTTATAAATTATAGTGGTTGCTGAGTATAGAAATTTGTGAAAACACATCATCCCTCGAAAATCTGTATATCTATTCAATGTACATTACATCTTGATTAGAGAATCAGTCACATGATCTAATTCTGAAAAATCTCAAGTTATCATAAACAGTGAGAATATTAAAAGGATGAATCTACATTGAATTTTGAGTATCTATCTGTAGTAAGAGGAAGTCCCCCCAAAGATGTCCATGTCCCTAGAACCAGTGAATGATACTTTAAATGGCAAAAGAGATTTTGCAGATGTTATTAAGATCAAAGATCTTGAAGAAAAAAGGGCACCCAGCTTTATACAGGGGATCCCATTCAAATCATATGCATTCCTAAAGCTGAGAAACCTGCCCAGATAGAATCAGAGATGCAATGGCAGAAAACTGTCAGAAATAAATGACAGCTGCAGAAGGGCTCTATGCCTCTTGCTGGCTCTTATATAAGGTAGGTCACAAGTACAAAGAACCCATAGGAGCTGAAAGCAGCTGACATCTAGCCAGAAAATGGAGACCTTAGTCCTCCAACCATGTGAAAATTAATTCTGCCAGTAACTGACTCAGCAATTCACTCACTGGGCTAAAATCAAGGTGTCAGAGGGGGCCAATTTCCAGGACTGAGAATAATAAATTTGTGTTGTCTTAGGCCAGTGGTCAGCAAACTCATTAGTCAACAGAGCCAAATAACAACAGCACAACGATTGACATTTCTTTTGAGAATCAAATTTTTTAAACTTAAACTTCTTCTAACACCACTTCTTCAAAATAGACTCTACCAGGCCATGCTATTTTGTGGAAGAGCCACGCTCAAGGGGCCAAAGAGCCGCACATGGCTCGCAAGCTGCAGTTTGCCGACCACAGGATTAGAAAACTGTGCTATATCTACACAATGGAATACTATCGATATGCTACTGTAAAAAGGAACTCTTACCATTTGCAACAGCATGGATGGACCTGGAGAGCATTATACTAAGTGAAATAAGTCAGCCAGAGAAAAATAAATATCACATGGTCTCACTCATTTGTGGAATATAATGAACAACATAAACTGATGAGCAAAAACAGATCCAGAGGCAGAGAAGCATCGATCAGACCATCAAACCTCAGAGGGAAGGTAAAAGAGGGTGGAGGGGAAGGGGGACAGATCAACCAAAGGACTTGTATGCATGCATATAAGCCTAACCAATGGACACAGACACTGGGAGGGTGAAGGCATGAGTGGGGGTGGTGATAGGACAATAGGAGGATATGGATACATTTGTAATACCTTAATCAATAAAGAAAAAAATAAGAAAAATGTGGACAGGTATAAAAGAAACAGTGATGATTTAAAACAATATAATAATGTCTCATTAGTGATTTCATTTTTTTTTTAAATACTGAGTCATAATACCATATCAGTTAGGATAACTGCCTTTAAAACATTCTAAATATCTTACATTGTTAGTGAAATAAAGAGTGATTAAGTTTCAGATTTACTAAATAGATTAAATTTTTAAAGTAATTACTGAAACAATTGAAATAATGTGTGCATTAAAAAAAAACTAGAAGTAACATAGGAGAAAAAAAAATCAATTGAGAACAAAGCAAGTGGTGAGTGAAGGAAGGAAGATACACAAATAGGATGAGATGAAAAATGATAGAAATACAATTGTGTATACTATCAATCCTAATAAACAGAAATGAATTGAACTCCTCGGTTTAAATATATAGTAAACTTAACAAAAGTTGACTATTATAAGTCAGTAGAACTGCAATACATGTGTTTTTTTTTTAAAAAAAAACCTCAATTTTTTAAAAAAGAAAAAAAGGCATGAGCTATTTAAAAGAAACATATATGAAATAATAAAGAGAAAGTATGCAAGTAAAGGGATGGTAAATGAACTAGGCCTGTGGTGGGCAAACTGCGTCTGGCAAGTCACATGCGGCTCTTTGGCCCCTTGAGTGTGGCTCTTCCACAAAATACCACGGCCTGGGCCTGGGCGAGTCTACTTTGAAGAAGTGGCGTTAGAAGAAGTTTAAGTTTAAAAAATTTGGCTGTCAAAAGAAATTTTGATCATTGTGCTGTTGATATTTGGCTCTGTTGACTAATGAGTTTGCTGACCACTGAACTAGGCAAATAGTAGGGGGGGGGGGGAAGGGCTGGTGATGGTATACAAAAAGCTTAACTTGAGATAGTGATTGAATATTAATAAAATATTTAAGTAGAAGATACCAAATCTAATTGGCCTATATCTGACAACAGATGTTCATTATAAGAAGGCATTTTATACCCACAAGATTGGTGAACATTTTAAAATGTAAAAATGATAAACATAGGCAAGAATTAATAGCATTGGGAATTTTTATGTGCTGCTTGTGGGGTTTGAAATTGGCACAGTGACTTTGGTAATTTTCTTTTCTGTGTAATTTTTTTGCTGTTCCTTGATTTTTCCATTCTGCCTTCTTTTAAGTTAAGTAGGTATTCCCCAGTGTACCATTTTAATTTCCTTGTCATTTCTTTTAATATATATTTTTAGTTATTTTCTGATTAGTTGTTCAGTGGATTCATAATTAACACCCTAACTTTTAACAATCTAGTTTATACATGAATCAATTTTCAATAGAATCCAAAAACTCTGTTTTGCTCTTATACAGCCCCATTCTTAATGTGATCCTAATGCTGCTATTGTCTTAAAAATTACATTTATGCACTGTGTACCCATCAACAGAGATTTATGGTTATTGTTTTACTCAGTTAGATTTTAATCTGAGAAGAGAAAAAGGGTTGCAAACAAAAAATACAATTATGCTATCATTTATATTTACTTATGTAGTTACTTTTATTAGTGCTTTATATATATATTTTTTTCCACATGAATTCATGTTTCTTTGTATGTCTCATGATTTTATGCTGAAATCTGGGCATTTTAAACAACACAACCTGGCAATTTGGAAATCAAAATCTCACCCCTCCCCAGGGTTTCTTCGTGTTTTGTTTGTTTATTGACTTTTCTGAACTAATTCTATTAAGTCTGCATTGCATGTTGAGTGTGGCACAGACAAGTCTTTGCTTGGGTAATTTAGTGGTCAGTTAATGATTGAGCAGATATTTCTTGAAATGCCTGCAATCACTACAGGCATTTCCAAGGGGCCGTTTGTGTATATGTTGGACTCACGTTCAATATTTGGCAATCTAGCTGAAAACTTCACCTTGGCCTTCACTTCCTATTTGAGCAGAGCCTCAAAGTCAGTTTGAGATGAGAGCTTAGGGCCTTCACTTGTCTGTGTGAACATGGCCTTGTCATACATGTGACCTTCTAGAGTCTTAAAAATCTAATGGGCATTTCATAGCCCTTATGCATATCTCATTCCCAAGTTTTTCCTTTGAAGCTTTTGGTTAGTCTAATTGTTTTTTCCCCCTACTATTCACCACTTCAGGCAGCCAGGAAGTTAATCAATTGCCTTTTATTTTTTTTTCTTTGTTTAAAATACATATTTTTTGTTGAATTTTTATAGAGAGGAAGGGAGAGAGAGGGATAGTTAGAAACATTGATGAGAGAGAAACATCAACCAGCTGCCTCTTGCACACCCCCTACTGGGATGTGCCTGCAACCAAGGTTTATGCCCTTTACTGGAATCGAACCTGGGACCTCTCAGTCTGCAGGCAGACGCTCTATCCACTGAGCCAAACCGGTTTCGGCATGTCTTTCATTTTTTTTTTCAACAAATACTTCTGGGGAAAAGGTTTTCCATGTCTGATGGACTCCAAATCAGGTGAAATAAAGACAGCCTTGCAAGTGGGGTCTGCACGGAAGCAGGACAAGGGCCACATAATGACAATTCTCTGCAAGCGAGGCTATGAAGCAGCTCCATCCTCATCCCGCCCCCTCTGGAAACCGCTAAATTAATGGTGTTCAGTGAGAACACAGGCTATTTGTTAAGGCTATGATGGGATGGGAAAGGGTAAAATGAGAATAGGGTGAATTAAACCACCACAAAGCTTATTTTTTAAATGAAGATTCAGCTAGTTTTCTTTGGAATAGATGCCTCTTGAGTTGTTGCAAACTATTGATTAATTTCCAGAGTTAAAAAAAAAATTAATCCTGACAAATTTTTGCCACTTTTGTCATTGATTTTATAAAAAAGAATTTTCAGAGGTTTAAACTGCCATTCTAGCTGATGCCATTATAGCAAAATGATGTTTGAATTCTATGACTTTGCATTATTTACTGGCATATGTTATATTTCTAGCCAAGAAGCTTGGTTGCCAGTTTATTCAATAGTCATGCCATAGTGAAACAGCAGGTATATTCAAGAATTTTCATAGCAGTATTGTTCAAAAGAGCAAAAATCTGAAAACAACTAAAATGCTCACAGAAAAATTAATAAACAACTTATGGTGTACTAGGGACTACCTTAGAGCAATGAAAATGAATGAATTAGAGCTATGTAAATACATATGGATAAATCATCATAGTATGATTCTAACTGGGGGGAAAGAAATCTCAGAAATAATATTCAATGATACTCCAGTTTTATAAAGTTCTCAACTATATGGTTAAACTAATAAAGAAAGGGAAAGAAATGATTTTTAAAAATATAATAGATTAATGATTTCTCATGGGTCAAAAAGATAGGAATGAAATAAATACTGAGAGAACTTTAATAGTGTTAGTCAAATAGTATTTCTTAATTTGGATGAAGAACTCAAAAGTATTTATTTTATTATTATGCTTTGTAAGTTATTAATGTAACTTCTGATCTTTTTGTATGTATTAAGTATTTAATAGTAATAAAAAAGAGAAAATCTATACCATTTGAAAGAGGTTGCTTTCCCCCTTTTTTCCCTTATATATTTGTGCTACTTCTGTAAGAAATTAGTTCTACAGTAGTTTAAAGGAAGCAGATGAATGAAAAAAAATTTACAGGCTTTGCCACTTATTAAATTGTATTCAGAATCTAAAATAGTAACTTGATGTTTCTGAGCTAGTATCCAATTGGTGATCCATATTTTGGCAAATTACATGCAAACTGCTGAGCCTATGGGAGGTACTAAATGCAAAGCAGTATTATTATTATTAGAAACATGACATCACAATATCCATTTAAACATTTTAAAAAAAAAAGATAAGCTATGGTTTGTTTTGTTTTTAATCCTCACTCTATAAGTGTGTTTTTAATTGATTTGAGAGAGGGAGAGAAGCATTGGTTGGTTGCCTCCTGCACGTTCCCCTACCAGAAAAGGAAAATTAGTACGGTCTCACAAAATACAGTATTATGAAATACCAATGCTGTTTAATAAAGTTGATTTTCTGGAAGAATGTGATAGAACATGTGAAAACTGAACGTAGATTCAGAAAATGAAAAAAGAAACCTAACGTTTTCTTTATATCTCTCTCATCAGTGGATAACTTACCAATGTGTCCTCAAATAAGCTTCCATATCTTCTTCCTAGATCTGACTGAAGCGACTACACAGCCAAGAGTGACCACACAGCAGGTCATAGTGGAGTTTGGCACAGGCAGACCCTGAGTAACATGCTTGGTTAGCTGGGGTTCCTAAGCATAACTCTATACTTCAGGTCTTCACAGTGGCAGCAAATCACTTGCAAATGCTACCTTTCCCAATGGCATTCCCATAGGTCTCCCCAAATGAGTAGCGGCTAAGGGGTTCAGTCTCTTAGCCTGTCAGCAGTGGTGCCTTTGTTATGATCCTGCCTACCTTGGACTTTCAGTTTGGGTTTAACAATCAGAGAGATAAACCAGCTGCAAAATCTGGGATACTCACCAAAGTAAGTTGAAATTAGTTTTCAGATTCTATTACTTGGTATGCTCACAGTGAGTACAACTGGGAACCAGACCCATTTTTCACTTGCAAGTAGCTCAGTATGTCAGCACCACACACTGCCTTCCACAGTGACTGCTGCGCCCTGCTCATACTGCACAAGAACTGGGGCCCAGAGAAGTTAGTGATTTGCCCCAATGACACAGCATATAAATGGCAAACCTGGATTAAGATTTTTCATTCTGAGGCTGGCTCCTTTGTCTTATTCTTTTCTTTTCCTGTTTAAGCATACCTATCGATTTCTCAATGAAGGGGGCGGGGAGAAGCATTTGTATGACTCCTTGTTCTTAACATAAATAGTCAATGTTAGTACAGCTGGTGGTCAGCATGTCCATACTATATGTTGTTGACACTTTATTTGCAGTTGACTATTTTAAATGAATACCTCCTAAAAAGCAGAATTAGGTTTTTGTTCAATAGTCTTCATACATACATTTGGCAACTCTGCATTCTGTGAGCCAATAATTATGAAGATGATTTTGAGTGGAATATGTAGGCCTTCTACTTAAGAATGTTTCTGAATTACCGATTAAATTTCCACAAAATCAAAACAATTAGAAATTGTGAATGCTAACATAATGATTTTTCTTTGCTATGAAATATACCCATGCCAGTACAGTTGTTTAAAAATGAACACTGTGGCTTGGCTGTTTTCTGTCATTTGAATGCTTTTGAAAATAAGACTTTCAAATACTATTCTTTTAAAAAGTCAATTTATCCCAGTGCTACAAGTAACACACTCCAGCAGACAGATTTATTGCTAACGTACTTCTGTGAGAGGACAATAAACCTCTCCATATGGCTGAATACATATATATATATATATATATATATATATATATATATATATATATATATATATTAGAGGCCCAGTGCACGAAGTTTGTGCATGGAGTAGAGGGCCCTCAACCTGGCCTGCACCCTCTCCAATCTGGGACCCTGCCAGCCTGATCATCCTCAACTGCCCTTCCCTGCCACGACCAGCCTCCTCTGCCGAGATCTGCCTCCTCCCCATGAGGCAGCCGAAATGTCCAAATGGCCTCTTCTGCACCATGTAGAGCTGCGGGACTCCCAGGCCTCACAGTGTGGAGCGGCCACTGGGCCCCGCCTCCTCTGTGCACGTGGCCATCTTGTGGCAGCCATCTTGTGAAGACATTTTTATTATGGGCTTTTATTACATAGGACATATATATATTTCAAGGAGAAAGGGAGAAGGAGATATAGAAACATCAATGATGAAAGAGAATCATTGACTGACTGTCTCCTACATGCCTCCCACAGGAGACCAAGCCTGCAACCTCAGACCTGTGACCGGATGGGGAATCAACACTATGTCCTCCTGGTTCATAGGTCAATGTTCGACCACTGAGCAACACAGGCCAAGCTCCTTTCCTCTTTTCAGTAGCTCATCACCAAAAGTAAAGACTGAGTAGGAAGTACACTAGTAATGGCCTGATGCTAATTATGCCAACTGCCCAGGAGGCATATATGTATTTTAATACAGCCTACTTTGTCAAAATTACATTTTTGTAGATTCTGACTTCCTAAAAAGTTAGAGCAAAGACTTCTGGGAGATATAATTCATTCTAAAGTATGCATTCCTAACCTTAATTTTTAATCACAAGTGGAATAGTCAGGTGAAATAGAATAATAATTCATTAGACATAAAGAAAAATAATCCTTGGTAAACACTCAATATACACAAGCTAAATTATAGAATTATAAAACCTGAAACCTATATAGTTTTATTAACCAATATCATCCCATTAAATTCAATTTTTTAAAGAAGAAAAAAATAATCCTAATGAGACTTTATTTTATATTAACACAGTTCACAGTACCTATGTTGTTGATCACAATATGTTTCCCTTAAACTCCACAATTGCTAAAAATATCGAGTCCATAAGAGCCCAGATTTCGTTACCAAGTGTGTAAACTAGTGTATTAAAAAGCCATGTTAGAAGCAACAAAGTTTACTGGGCAACTGCATTCAAGATGCATAGCATACCTTTAAATAGCACTGTTAAAATACCAAATAAAATGTCAACGTCTGTCAGGTCTCGGGTTTTTATAAATTGTTTAGACTGGGAATCGTAGGGTTTGGACATTGTTCTTTTCATATGATGTAGAAAAGAAGAGACCATAAAAAAGAAAAGAACAATAAAGCGTAGCTCATTTTTGAAGTTCTTTCGTGGAAAAACATACTCTGGATCATTACCCTTCTAATCAACAATTTCCTTCTTCCTCCCAATCCTTCCCGTCTGGTATTTACCTTTCTCCACCATCCCCCCTTCTCTCTGGGTGGTATTCTGAGCTTATACATAGTACTCAGTAATCATATTTTTTAAATCACTTCAAAAGAAAATCCCAGGAGGGCAGAACAGATATGTATAGACGAGGTATTTTTAACCTGGGCCACAGCTTTACTCACCATTTCTATGCTCTTAAAAACACACCAGTGTGCCCTGACCGCAGAGCTTCCCTGAGGACAGGAAGGCCCTTGGAGCTGGATCAGCTACTCCCTACCTACTCACTAGCTGTTATCACACCTCAGTGGCCATCTCCCTGCCCTCTTCCCTCTGCCCCTTTCCTTTTACGACCACACCACACTCCCCACAATTCCCAAACAACAACATCCCTGTTTCAGCTTCTTCTCTGGATTTCCCACACTTAATGCAACCCAGACCTCACCTTCAGCTCTCCTGAGGCCACTTTGGAAGCCAGCTCGATGACACAGCCAACAGCCATGCGTGCAGCCCCGGACGAGTGCAGCTCATTCCAAATGGTGTCACTGTCCACCTGAGCAAACAGTCCGCGAAGCCCACAGAAGGAGCGAGGGAGAAGGAGAAGGAGAAGGAGTAGATGAAAGTGGAAGGGAGGGGGAGGGGGTGGGGAGAAGGGGAGAGAGAAAGAAAGCAAATTCGTGAGGAAGGGCTGGCACAGTAACAGCCTATGTACAATAACATTAGTCTTCCGTCTTGGCCAGCTGAAAAGGCCTTCTGGACACAGCTTTGCTTATATTTTCTCTCTTCACTGACTTCTCCAATGGAAACACATTCCTGCCATGCCTCACTGCCATTCCCTGTTTAGATTTCTCATTACAAACAGCATTACATAGGCTAGATCTGGCGTCGTTACAGGCCTGCTAGAAACCAGGCCCCCGTCGTAGATAGAGTAAAAGCTAAGAGCACTTAGCTATACATAAAAATCGGATTTGCAAGTGCCAGAGGGGGAAAACTCAAGTACCTTTCTGGCTGCAGGTTTACAAAGAGCCAAAGACAATTATTAGGCAGGTAGCAATAGCAATCAGTGAGTAGGAAGTAGTAACCACAGTAGGTTCTCCAACCAACAGAAGGTGTGTGGTCCTCACACTTAAAATATTCAGTGTTCAAAAGCAGGGGGCAATCTGTTTTCCAAAGGGTAAGGTTAAATTTTCTAATATTTAGTACAGTTTGGCAGTTGGTCTTAGTGCAAATGGTTTTATTGAAATTGGAGAGGCCATTAAAATCCATGGTTGCTTGTATTCTAGAGAACATTGTTATCAAAAGCATGAACCAATATTTTGAACTGACTACTATAAAATGATGTGCAATAAGGGAAAGGACAAGAAAAATGCAATAGCTGTAGTTTATAATTATCATCTATGATACAGTTTTATGTACAAAATATTTCCTGTTATAAAATAGTATCAAATGGCAGAGATACTTGAAGACTATGTAATACAATATAGTTTCTGTGACTATTTAAATGTTAAGACTTCTCAAACAGGTCAAAAAAGGGAAATCCTACTCAAAATGAAGATATTTATAAAGAATTAGAGAGACTTAATGATATAAATAAATAGCAACACATATTCACAATGCCCTAAGCAGCTTTCTAGGCATTTTTACACATGCCTTTTCTCAGGAGAAACTTACCAACCTCAACTCTGTCAAGAACGATGGATACATAAATAATAAATGAGAATAATAAATACAGAAACAAATAGAAAATTCAGATCCTCTCAATAACAGTAGAGTGGAGAAGATAGAGGTTTCTGGAGTTAAACTGTCTGGGTGAAATCATGGCAGACATAAACCTGAATGACATTGGAAAATTAATTAATAAATGTCTCTGTGCTGTGGCTTTCTTACCTGTGAAATGGCAACTTTTTAAGGCACCATCAGCATATGACTTAGGTGAGGATTAAATAAGCAAGTGGTAAGCAAATGTTAGCTGCTACTATTTCGGCTACCATTACACCTATTTTGTAAGGCCACACACGTGTTTACTGAATGAGCGCACTGTGGCTTAGAGACGGCCTCAGCAGGCCCAAGCACCCTCACACGGACCTCTGACCCTACAGCCCCTTCATCCCAACACGCCTTGCTTTCGAAGAACATTCAGCCCATGTCCTAGCCAACAACTTCCGGGTCAACGCTATCAGCTAAAAAGTGAAGAGATCATCAAATGGACACTGAAACTTAATCATTTGTCCTCAATTTGAAAGTTTTTTTTTTTTTTTTTTTTTTTTTTTTTTTTTTTTTTACTGAATCTATATAAGTATTATTTGAGCTTCATGTGGATTTAGCTTACCTTGAAGTAAAAACCAACATTTACATGGCATTGTACAGTTTTTAACAAATTTCCAACTGTTATAGAGCTACAGGTGTCATAAAAAGTTCTCATTAATCTGACTTAAAATTATTTGTAAGGAAAAGCAAACATTAAACAAATCAATACGCCAAAATGACAATGGTAACTCAAAACCACAAATAATTCCTAAACCTTTTTTACTTGATATTGGAATACACTGTAAGTTTTCTTTTCTTTTTTTAAGTAGTAAAAAATTTCCTTCCAAAAAAAATTATAAATATTACACTTGATTAGGAAAATACTGCAACAGCTGAGAACAATGTATGTCTAACCATAATAAGGAACATTAAATAGCCACACATAGGTTTATCTGACACCCACTTTCCTGTTTATATATTTCTTTCTTCCTGAAAGTATCCCTGGAGAGATAATACTCTCTGCCATCAATTTTTGTGTATAAACCTTTATTAATAAAATTTTTCATATTTTTAAAAGTTCAGCTAACACTTGTTAGGTATCTACTATGTAACGAGTGCTAAGGGTTACAGTATGGAGTTTACTTTTCTAAAAGGATAAAACGTTATTGACTGAAAAAGTGTGGGGCACATAGATGCTCAATGGATGCTTGAGGTTTTGACTACATCCAAAGTTTATGCTTATCCCTAAACAGCTTCTCTTTAGGAATCTATGGGATTTGTCATCCATTTATTTATATACTTGAGGCCTGGTGCACGAAATTTGTGCACAGGTGGGGCCCCTAGGCATGGCCAGCGATCAGGGCCAATGGGGGCCTTCTGGCTGCCAGCCTGGGCCTTCCCTCCCATGGCCCCTCCCCCAGGCTGGGGCCTTCCTGACCACTGCCAGCTGACAGCTACCAGCTGGAGCCTGCCAGATAGGGGGAAGGATCGTGGGAGGTCTGCCGGCATGGGTAAGGATTAAGGGAAGTTGGCCAGCCACAGGAGGTTGGCTGTGGGAGCGCACTGACCACCAGGGGGCAGCTCCTGTGTTGAGCATCTGCCTCCTGGTGGTCAGTGTTGATCATAGCGACTACTCATTCAGGTTGTTCAGCATTCTAGTCACTTAGGCTTTGATATAGATAGATATTTAACATAGAAACATTTATCTAAATACCATTTCAATGTATGTTTTATGAGTATTTAACTTATAACTAAATGGCAATAATGATCAAGGTTTGTGAATGAAATATATTCAGTAATGGTAACTGTATTCAATTATTAATTTATGAACAGGTTTATATGAGCTCAAGCTGCCATAACAAAATACCATTGACTTAAACAATAGAAATTTACTTCTCACAGTTCTGGAGGATAGAAAGTCCAACATCAGATTGCCAGCCAAGTCAATTTTTCTTTGAAATTCTGATTTAATTCTCTTCCTGGCTTGCACATGGCTGCCACCTCACCATGTCCTCACATGGCCTTTTTACTGTGAGTGCAAGTAAATAGACACAGCTCTCTTTTCCTCTTCTTATTAGGCCATCAATCCTATAAAATTAGGACCCTATCCTTATTACCTTAATTAACATTAATTCTCTTCTGAAAGTCCTAGCAAAGGCAATCACATCTGGGATTAGAGCTTCAACATATAAATTTTGGGGAACACAATGCAGTCCAGAGCAAAGTTATATCCCCAAAGCTTGTTTATAAATCAAATTATAAGCATATTTCCCTAAGACATCGTGTTCCAAATGGTGTTTCAGGGCCAATAGTTACCAAAAGCTAACCACGTGTATTTGCCATGCTACAATTTCATAATAGCTCACAAGGTTTTTTTTAAAAAAAGGTTCTAGAACCCCTGTTGCTAGAAGATATTCTCAAATCTACTTTCTGCTATATTCAATGGTAAACTGTATTTCTCCTCCCCTTATATTGCTCTTATTGCTGTAGAGATTTCCAAAAACATTTGCCTATATTAGTGACAGCGTCAAGAAGAAAATCATATGAGAACTCTAATTCCAACCGTTGCCAAGTTTTGCTGTCAGTAAGGGGAAAAAACACACACAAAACTAGGTAAGAGAGGATGGTTGCCTCCATTGACTGATAGTGGTTCCTGGCATGGAATGGGATCTTAACAAGTTGGTAAGAGCAAGAAAGACTCCACTCAGATGAACACATAAAAATAGGCTTAGGAGTCTGAGGCAGCAGTACAATAATGGTGGAAGTAGAGACCAGAAGGACTTAGAACTGTAAGAAGACAGGTGCTCCAGCATTTGGAAGTTGAAAGTAGAGATATTAAGGGAGTGCCACAGAGTTGGCCCTGGATTTGGAAAATAATGTAAATTGCAATACTTTAGGCCAAGAAAGGGGAAAGAAATCATAGTGAAGCAGAAAGCAATCCCGCTGACTACTCTAGCTGGTTACTAAGACCTTGCTACAGTTGTTAAGACATGCAAGACAAATTCTTAAAGCCAGAACGACTATAATTTGAAGGAAAAAAAAATCTATCTGCTTTTATCTTTGTTTTTTTTCTATGCATCACATTTTCTTCTCTTTAATCTGTCTGCTGGTTCATTCTTCTGCCTGATTAGTGTGTATGTGTGTATACACACATGTAAGTGTGCATTATGGGGAAATGGTACATGAGCTGAAAGGGAGATTAGGATTGATATAAAAGAAAAATAAAGAAATTAACACTTGAAAAAGTATTTTGTATCGATGCACCTAAAAATCCAGGTCTTGTGATGAAAGAGAATTTCCCCCTTCAAATCCTTTACATATTATGAACTAAGCCTAGAGACCTCAGAGTATAGCCTTGTGCTAGTGATAGCATCAAGACAATGCTTCTCCAAATGGTAGTTTAGAGAAAGAGACTCTTTCTATCTATGGCAACCAGGTACAGGTGCTGATCTAGGCTCTAGACAGGATGTGACTAGAGGAAGAAAGAGCCAAATGCCATCTCTCTGGTCCTGAGAGACTGGAAAAAGGCAAAGCAAAAAGGTGCAGTGAAAACAGGGGGAGCAGAGAGTGATAAAGGAGCAATCCCAGTAACAGGAAATTGTGTTAGGTAAACTGATTAAATAATAAGCAAGTTGTTGCTCCTATTTATACCTGAGACCTTGAAGTCCATGTCTACACTAAACTTCCAGCATCACACAAAAAGTCTCTGGGGCAATGTAAGTGGAAGGTCAGGCCGAAGCACTCTGAAGATGCTCACTTGTCCTGTGTGGTATGAATGGAAACCTCAAGTTCCCATAATCCTCTAGGGCAGTGTTCAGCAAACTCATTAGTCAACAGAGCCAAATATCAACAGTACAATGACTGAAATTTCTTGTGAGAGTCAAAATTCTTAAATGTAAACTTCTTCTAATGCAACTTCTTCAAAATAGACTCGCTCAGGCCATGGTATTTTGAACAAGAGCCACACTCAAGGGGCCAAAGAGCCCCATGTTGCTTGAGAGCCTCAGTTTGCTGACCATGGCCCTAGGGTATGCTATGGGAGAGCCTCTGATGGACTAATAATGATTGGAGTCAAAAAGGGTCCTCAGGGGAAGCTCAGGGGGACCCCAGCATCAAGAAGAACCAAGGTGGCCAAAACCAGTTTGGCTCAGTGGATAGAGCATCAGCCCATGGACTAAAAGGTCCCAAGTTCGATTCTAGTCAAGGGCATGTACCTTGGTTGCAGACACATCCCCAGTAGGAGGTATGCAGGAGGTAGCTGATAGATGTTTCTCTCTCATTGATGTTTCTAACTCTCTTTCTCCTTCTCTGTAAAAAAAAAATCAATAAAATGTATTTTTTTAAAATTTTATTATTATTATTATTATTTTTAAATATATTTTATTGATATTTTACAGAGAGGAAGGGAAAGAGATAGAGAGCTAGAAACGTCGATGAGAGAGAAACATTGATCAGCTGCCTCTTGCACACCCCCTACTAGGGATGTGCCTGCAACCAATGTACATGCCCTGGACCGGAATCAAACCCGGGACTTTTCAATCCGCAGACCGACGCTCTACCACTGAGCCAAAATGGTTTCGGCTAAAATGTATTTTTTTTAAAAAAGAAAGTAGATACTGCCGAAGCCAGTTTGGCTCAGTGGTGGAGCGTCGGTCTGTGGACTGAAGGGTCCAAGGTTCGATTCCAGTCAAGGGCATGTATGTTGGTTGCGGGCACATCCCCGGTGGGGATTGTGCAGGAGGGAGCTGGTTGATGTTTCTCTCTCATTGATGTTTCTAGCTCTCTATCTCCCTCCCTTCCTCTCTGTAAAAAATCAATAAAATAAAAAAAAAAGAAAGTATATACTAAAAGTTCTCATCATGGACAATTAAAAAAAAAGAAAGAAAAGAAAAGAAAAAAAAGAGCCAAGGTTAAGCTGCTAGAGCTGAACACCCCATCAACATCCACTTTGTGCAGTGAAATTAGAAATCTGGAGAAAATCAGCTGCTGATTTTCAAATCAGCAACCATCAGGTAGAACAATGAGATTGTCATGGAAACTTGAATATTCAGAGGACAACCTGAGTATCAAACAATCCCAGCAGGATTCTAACCTTCCCTCAAATCCCCAAATGCCATCTTGGAAGAAGAATCGGAGAGACAGAACAATTGCCTAAGCAGACTTTGCCCAACAATAAATTGATCTCAAAGACTGAATTTTAAAACTAAAAGAATGCTATTCAAACTCAAAGGGACTGATGTACTATGGTATTAATTATAGAGATTACCGTAGTGTCTTTGGGGGGGGGGGGAGAAGAGCATATTTATCACACCTATGGAGTGAACATGGGTAATTTTATGTCTCATTTCCAAAGTCAGACTCTGCTGGATGATGGGGGGAAAAAATTCTAGTCAGGATCCAGGGCAGAAGTGCCTAAGGATATGCTTCATACATGACTAGGTATATATAACTGTATTTTAGAATTAATTTAGCAATATGCAACTTACTGCCTCCCTCAGAATTCATCTGGAATGTTTACCAAGCTTTTGCTTATATACTATTCTAAAAAACAGTATTCTTTCAACTTTCAATATTCTGTCAATATAAGGAATGTACAAAACCTGAAGCTAGCTTTAGTAATCTGCTCAGTAATTGTCCACAGAGTCTTGTCTTATTGCCAGAATTAAATCAATCTTGAAATAATTCCCCAAAGGTTCAAGTCACTTTATAAATACAGGGTGTCCCCAAAAATGTATATACACTTTAGCAGCTGATAGCTCAATTTTGAAAAATGAGGTATATTTTAATAAATGCTGCCTTTATAATTATTCAAAGTGTGTGTATAGATTTTTTGGAACACCCTATATGTAGGGGGTTCGGATCTAACATCTGTTCAAAACTAGGGTTCAGAAATATTAGGTGAGGCTCTCCCACAAAAAGCCTTTCCCTGAAGGGAACCAAGCAGACATGGTAAGACAGAGTGGAATTGAGAATCATACAAGCCTGGCCAGGAAGGAGATTCAGTCCTCCAGGAGGCGGTGTGATTCTGAGGTCAGCACAGAGTATGGCACTGAGACACCCGAGCCCACCTCCCTGGGACTTCTGGATCTTCAGGAGGGCACCAAGAAATGAAGAGGTAAAGAAGGCTGTAATTAAACCAAAATAGGCAGTACATTTTAAAATCTGAAAGAGAGAGAGAGAGAGAGAGAGAGAGAGAGAGAGAGAGAGAGAGAGAGAGAGAGAGAGAGAGAGAGAGGTGGGGTAGGGGGGGGGAAGATCTCTTTGGTATCAACTTAAATATTTTATAATGTTAAAAGAGGGAGAAAGGCATATTTTCTACTTCATGATGGACCTCAGAGAATCCAGAGCAACTGGAAATGTGAAAAATAGATAATAATCAACAGAGATCAGCAGGACTCACTGATTTAAAAAAAAAAAAAAATCAGCCTGTGTGGTTCAGTGATTGAGCATCATCCTATGAACCAGGAGGTCATTGTTTGATTTCTGGCCAGGCACATGCTCAGGTTGTGGACTTGATCTATAGTGGGGGCTGCAAGAGGCAGGTGATTAATCATTCTCTTTCATCATTGATGCTTCTATCTCTCTCTCCCTCTCTTAATCAATTAAAAAATATTTTTATAAAAAGACACCCTGACTGGGTAGCTAAGTTGCTTGGAGTGTTACCAAGGTTGCAGGTTTAATCTCTGGTCAGGGCACATACAAGAAGAACCAATGAATGCATGGATGGGTGGAGCAATAAGTCAATGTTTCTTTCTCTTTCAAAAAAAAATCAATAAATAAAAAAAGGAAAGTACAGGAAATGGGGAAAAAGTAATCCAGCGATTCAGAAGAATATATCAATTATTCATACTAGTCTTTATCTAAGGCTCCCAAAATAATTAAGAAAATGCTCTCTCTATGAAGATTTGGAGGAAGTGTAATAGGAGGAGAGTAAGAGCCCCCAATAAGCATTATTTATACATCTATTGCAGTGATTCTCAACCTTTCTAATGCCGCGACCCTTTAATACAGTTCCTCATGTTGTGGTGACCCACAACCATAAAATTATTTTCGTTGCTACTTCATAACTGTAATTTTGCTACTGTTTATGAATTGTAATGCAAATATCTGTGTTTTCCAATGGTCTTAGGCTACCCTGCTAGCGGTTCTCAGACTGTGGGTTGCGACTGTAGAGCCTGATGGTCAGTGCACATCATAGCGACTGGTCAAATAGTCAGACGCTTAGCATATTAGCCTTTTACATATATAGATATTACTCTACAGTTATGGTCTTTATTATTAACTAGTGCCCTCAGCCCAGTCTGCTCCCTCTCATAGTCTGGGACTCCTCGCTCCATACTGCTCAGCTTGCTACTCCTTAGTGCTGCCCTGGCGGCGGGAGAGGCTCCCACCACTGCCCCTGTGCTTGCCAGCCATGAGCCCAGCTTCTAGCTGAGCAGCCCTCCCCTGTGGGAGCGTGCTGACCACCCGGGCACAGCTCCTGTGTTGAGCATCTGCCCCCTGGTGGTCAGTGTGGATCATAGTGACTGGTCATTCTGTCATTTGGCCATAATGGTCACCTAGGTTTTTATTATATAGATAACAAATAGTAATGAGAATAATTTTAGTTATTATCTCATGATGATAGAGTACTTATTAAGATCCAGGCACTGTGCAAAGCTCTCTGTCTATATTAACACACATAATTCATACAACAACCACTGACATAGTTGTTACTATTAAGCAGTTGTGTCTTTGAAAATCAGAGAGGTTACTCAGCTAGTAATTAGTGGAGTTGGAATGAGAACCCAGAAAAAAAATATATGAGCTCTTAACTCATATTGATTTTTATGCTAGTCTAATCATTATCTAATAACTAAGTAAATAATACAATAATTTAAAAACACATCCTAACCATATTTGTAGAATCTAAGACTTTCCTAATGAAACGAATTAGCTAAGACCTATATGAATGTTTTATATTAAAAGTGCTGAATTTTACCATGTAAAATAGTAGAATATATTCAACCAATTCAAATGCCACAAGTTGTATCTGGACTGGCTGGGCTTTTCCCAAGTGTTGTAATGTGTTTGCCATTTTGCTAGTGCAGAGGCTCTCATTGGGGGTGGGGTGCTTTTGTCCCCCAGGGGCTACTGGACAATTTCTGGAGACATTTTTGGTTGTCAGAACTGAGGGGCAGATGTGTTTCTGGCTTCTGTTGGGTAGAAGCCAGGAATTCTACTGAACATCTCATAATGCAACAGGCCAGCATAAAAAAAAAAGAAAAAAAAAAAAAAAGAAAACAGTATCTGACTCAAAACGTCAATAATGCCAAGGCTGGGAAAGTGAGAATCATCTAGATAACACAGTGCTGCCCTCTCCACATTGGCTGCTGGAAATTGCAAAGCCAAATCTGTGGCCTTTCTCTAGTAAAGGCAGTCGCTACTATAGCACATACGTTAGGTAACTGATTTCATTCCTGACTCCTTGTATTTTCACTTCTGAATGATTACCACACCTACTCTATAAACAAACACACATACACGCGCGCACACACACACACACACACACACACACACACACATACACACACAGAGAGAGTTCATATTTATTTGTTTTGAAAGCTACTTACAATCCTTTATAGAATATGGCAGCACTAAAAAGAAAATAGGAAGAAGAAATGGGAAGAAAGAGGAAAGCGGAGAGCGAGGCCAGAGAGGGTAGAGGAAAGGAGACAGAAGGGACAGGGAGGAAAAGACTTTATATTTTCATTGTGACCGTTTTAAAGCTATGCTTTCTCTCTTGCTTTTTATTTGGAAGGCAACCAAGAATTATTTTTGTCAGTATTGGGTGTATTTTTTTTTTTTACCCAGAATTTACCCAAATAATTATGTCTACTCAATGGAATCAACACTAATATAAACTTATGTTAAGAATTGTTCTGCCCTTTTCCGTTTCTTCAGCTTCCCAAACGTTAGTGACAGAGCCAGGAAAAACCTTTCACAGTTCTTCTCATTCTTTTGCTCCAATCTCCACTTATCTTTCCTTAATACATCAAAGAAAAGGGCCTGCAATTTCTTTTAATGGCCTCAAAAAGGAAATAGTTATATAATATCAGTGGCAAAATAGAAGATCAAGGACATCATATGATTATTGGCATCCATACCAAGAAGGAAAAAAGAAAAGAAAGAAACAATTTCTACCCATTGAAAGCTGGTCCTTGAGAAAGCTGCTCCTGGAAGGCTGGGACTGTCAGTGACACAGGAGGCTGGGGAGGGCCGGTGCCTCCCCGCAGCCATGAACCTCTGGGTTGGGGGGAAATATGCAAGCACCACTTCTGAGTAGCCTCACCCTTCCTCTTCCTTTGAAACAGACTCTGAGCATTTGAAAGCTGGGTACAATATATCAAAACCTATTTATTCTACTCAGAATTAGCTGCATTAATCTAAATGATAAAAAAAAGTCATGATCTAGATTTAGTATGAAATGAAAGATGTTGAGTGCCCCATCACCTGCAGCCCCACCTCTTACTCCAAATACCCTTTTGAGTATTCATGGAATGGTCTTCAGTTTGTGTGTCTGTTGTTTCCTTGTTTGTTTGTTTAGAGAGAGAGAGAGAGCGAGAGCGAGAGCGAGAGCTAGAGCGAGAGCTAGAGAGAGAGCGAGAGCCAGAGCGAGAGAGAGAGAGAGAGAGAGAGAGAGAGAGAGAGAGAGAGAGAGAGAGAAATAGACATCAGTGTGAGAAACATCAATGGGTTGTCTCTCATACATGCCCCAATCAGTGATCAAACCCACAACCTGGCATGTGTGCCCTGACTGGGAATCAAACCTGCCTCTTTTGGGGGGTATACGACACTGCCTCAACCAACTCAGCCAGGGCTGATTATTTTGGTGGTGGTTGTACTTTATTCTGAGAATGGCCACATAAAAATGGAGAGCAAAATACAAGTGTAATGTACAGTACACAAAATAATCCATGTTCAAAGTAAGTTAACTGTCCACAGATAGATCTGCCACTGGATAATATACACTGTCATGTAATTTATGGTTTAAAAAACAGCAGTAACAAGGCGCATATAGACAAAAGGAGTCCATGATCAGGGACAAGGTACAAAAAAACAAAAAGACCTGGAGAGACTCATATATGGAAGTGGCACAAATTAGAGCTACAGCAGTAGCCAAATGTTCAAGTAATTCTGGTGCCAGACCAATAATGTTGATGTGATGTAATGTCAGGAAAATGAGCTGGGGCTATAGGTGCAATTCTTCAATTATAAATACTGAGAATAAACTTGAAAAAAAGTTGTCAGCCAGGCTTAAAACACACACACAAACCTGGCCAGCATGGCTCAGTGGTTGAGCATCAACCTGTGAACCAGGGAGTCACAGTTGTCAGGGCACAAGCCCAGGTTGTGGGCTCAGTCGCCAGTGTGGGGTGTGCAGGAGGCAGCAGAGTAATGATTCTTTCTCAACGCTTATGTTTCTATCTCTCTCTTCCTCTCCTTTTCTCTCTGAAATCAATAAAAATATGTTTAAACACACACACAAAAAAACAAACAAACAAACAAATAAACAAAAAAAAAACAACAACAACCAAACAAACACCTGTTTCTTCAATATGGATGCTGAACTGCCAATACATAACTTCCGCTGTCCAGAGAGACTTGTTTTTACACAAAGTTAAAAAATTCTAAAGCAGAAAAGGGAAAATAGTGTATCACAGGAACTAGCTGGATTGGTGCCTCTTACACAATGATCACAACCTAAGGCAAGGAGATGTCTTAGGGTGGGGCACTGGAGTGTGTCATTACATGGGGTAAGCTTATTTATAAAGGATTCTGGCTTCTCCTGCAGGTACAACAGAAATAAGGATGCTCAGGTTAGCATTTCATGTAAATGCTAAAATTATTCACAGCAGTACAAAGTTTTATTGCATTGCTGTTATATGAGAAAATAGATAGTGGTGAAAATTATAATTAATTCAGCAATCATCTTAAATTCATTTGAACCATATTAATTGCAGCAAAATATGAAAATGGAGCCTCATATTTTGGACACATGTTTGCTAAGTCTGTAGGGTGTCAAATGAATTCATGGGCTTCTTACAATTAATAACCTCATGGCCTTTCACTTAGTGGATACAACTTAAAAATAATTGGTCTAAATTTTCTCTATTTATTTAGGGTATAGAAAAATGCAAAGAATGATGTATTCACCCTCATAATAAGAAAAAGGCTGAAAAATATTAATGTGGAGGTGTCATTTGGGAGCTAAAGAAACCTAAACTGTCAAACATTTTAACTGGATTCTTGAAAGGAGGGAAGAAAGAAAAATGAGGCAAAAGAAATATTTAAGAGATGACTGAGAAGTTCTCAAAAATAATGAAACCACAGATCTAAAATATTCAAAGCATAAATAGAAAAAATACACATCACAAAATCAATTATAAACATATGAGAAAACCAAACTGCTGAAAACTCAGCAAAAAAAAATCTTGAAAACAATCAGAGAAAAGAGACACATTACATAAAACTGAACAAAGGAAGATAGCAGATTTCTTAATAGAAAAAGTTCAAGCTGGAAGACAATGCAATGCCATTTTCAAAGGGAAAAAAAAATGCAACTCAGAATTTTATATAAGCCAAAAATATTTAAAAAATAACTTTAAGAGATAAAAATAGAGTTTTTAGAAAATAACAGCCATGCCATTGTTTTACCATCAGACTTGAGTTACAAAACCTGATAAAATAAATCATTAAAATACCAGGAAAAACACACACAGTATAATACCAGATAGAAACATGGATTGATACAAAGAAGTGAAGAGTGCTAAAAATGATAATGCAGGCACATGTGAGATGTTTTCTTATTTCCATTCCCTTAAAAAGAGGTAACTGACATCTTAAAGCAAAAATAAAAATAAAAATGTGTGGGGTTTATAGCACATGTAACCAACATTATAGCAAATGTATGACAACAAAAGGACATATAAACTGCTGTAGGATTCTTATTCAGACAGTAGAGTAACTACTGGAAAGTAGAGAGTGATAAGTGTTAATAAGTGTAAATGCTAAGGAAACTATTAAAGAAATAAAGAGGTGCAGTAAATAAGTCAATAGTGGAATTAAAATGATTTTTTAAAATGATTCAATCCAAAAAAAGGCAGAAAAAGATATTGAAGGGAAAAGCAATCAACCAACCAACCAACTGACCGACCGACTAACCAACCAACCAACCAACCAACCAACCAACCAACCAACAACAGCAACAGCAACGAACCCAGATGGGACAAAATAGAAAATGAACAAGATGACAGATTTAAATTCAAATATGATTAACGTAAATTCATATTCACTGGCCTAGAATATTTCTATTCAGAGTGTGGTCCAGGGAACCATGGTGGTCCTCAGAGTGTTCCCAGTCCACAACAAGCAAGCACTTAAAAGCTTCTTAGAAATCTGTTTAGAATAATTTTATATCTGCTGAATCTAATAAAAATAATTGAGGTTTCTGTGTTGTAAATCGCTTCTAGTAATTCATTTTAATGCACTTTATAATAGCTAGGAAATTAAACAAACAAGCAAAATCTTGTGCTTCGCATGCCATTATTTGAGAAGGGTTAAGTTCATAGAGAAAGCCCTTTTTCTTCCAAATTGTACAAAGAAAGAACTCTCTTTGGGTAAGAAGGGAAGAAAGAAAAGGTAAAAATAGGATATGTTATGAGTGTTATTAATAAGTCAGCCTTATCAAGATAAGTTGTACCAAGATACAATGATTACCAATACTTGTCTAAGTATTACACCAATACTTTATACCTAGAGGTTCCATAACTCCAGTTTGGAGAAATTGTCAGACTGTCTAATAAAGCTTCATAATAGAACTTCCAAGTAATCTTTGGACAAACTTTCCTTTACCTTATCCCATTTTCTTGGGTGGTAGCTTTGGCAAGGTATCGTCAATGTGTTGTATTGTTTACTTTATAGTTAGAAACCTTGAAAACCACCGCTTCCACTTACAAGCCGTTCACACTTGGCCATGTTCATTAATAACAACTCCAAACTAGAGCCTGGCCAGTGTTGCTCAATGGTTAAGCTTGGACCTATGAACTAGGAAGTCACAGTTTGATTCCTGGTTGCAGGCTCAATCCCCATTAGGGGGCATGCAGGAGGCAGCCAATCAATGATTATGTCTCATTACTGATGTTTCTATTTCTCTCTCTTTCTCCCTTCCTCTCTGAAATCAATAAAAATACATAACAAAAAAGAAAAATGGAGATAATACTACTTTCCTCACAGGATTATTAGAAAACCAACAATTTAATAAAATTAAATAAGTTAATTTAATAAAATTAATGCATGTAAAGTGTTTCACATAATACAACATAATGGTGAAGGTAGGGAGTTCTCAGTAAATGGTAAGTATGAAAACAAATGATCCCAGAGTTTTGGTTCCAACATTACTTTCTATTCCACAGCACATCAAAAGCAAAATCATATGTGATCATGCTGGAAGCCAAGAAACTACATCCAATCAGAACACTACATTTTTTAAAGCTACATATGGATCTAGTTCAACTAGAGTTTCCTGAATGAATGTGGACCTCTTCCAAGCACATCCAGCGTAGCTCAATCATTGGCACCTGAAACAAAGCTAATGCTCGGAAAAGCTGCACATGATAGAAATTAAGCTACCTGTACTGGAAGTGGATGTGAAAGTATTTAACAGGGAAACAGGATGACTCAAAGGAAAAAGAATTTGGGCACAGACTCCTTTGTAGAACATAAACGCAGCTTGTTGATGCCTTTCCGAAATATCCCAGAGTTAAAGATAGTATTATTGTGCTATCAGAATAGGTTTCACATGCACTACGTGGGCATGATGAAGTGGTACACAATTCTTCCTATGACGTCTTGCATATTTCACCCTGAAAATTAGAAACTAAAACTCCCCAGCCAAAAGCAAACACTCATTCTATGGTGATACACAGGGGTGCACAAACGTAGATTTTTAGTTGTTCATAAAAGACATGCAGGTTATGATTATTTCAACAGCTTTATTAACTCAAAAGAATTTTCCTCACAACTGTAAACCTACATTTGCCCACCCTCAACTTACAGGCAGGGTTTTAATGTGGCTAAAAACCTAAAATGTGATATGAAAAACTCTACCCCATTCTGGTCCTGTAATACATGCATAATGTAGTTAGTATTACACCGGGACTTGCAGCTCTCATTTGCCAGCATTAAGGGCCTCCCTTCCCTGGCTTGGTAGTCAGAAACATCTGGAACATTCCTTCCACCCTGGAACTTTGTTGTCATACTAGTAGTCCACCCTGGTCCCTTACAGAAACTTCCCTATCCTATAACTATTTGCACAAAGGAGATGGATTGCATTCTTAGTCAACCAAATCCCCAAGAATTCCATAGTTGATCCCCAAAGAGGATGATAAGTACATTCCATTAATCACCTCTATTTTACAGAAGTACAAAAACCAAGGCCAAGAAATATCAAATGCTTTGCCCATTCCTGATCATAGAGAATCCTGCCACTCAAAGTGTGGTCTATGGCTGAGCAGCACTGATATCACATGGATGTTTGTGAGAAACACAGAAAAACTGGCCCTGCCAGTTCTGTTGAATCAGAATCTATAGGGTCTGAATCCAAATATTCTAATTTCTAAATCAAGGTTCTTTGCCCATGTGCTTCATCACAGTGGCTTCTGAAAACAGTGGCCCCTCGCCTGGTATAAGTCTCCCTAAGGTGCCCTGATGCTACTGGCAGAACATCAGTTGGATCAGTTGGGCAGGTAGGCCAGAGGAGACGGCAGGGTTTCAGAGCTTTGAAGAGCTTTCAAATCATACCCCTGAGACAGCAGCCTATTTCTTTCCTGCAAAACCAGACCTAATTAGGGCCACCTGTCAGCATGAGAAAGTGTCAGATGACCATCGCTTTCTCTCTCCTGTAGATTACTAATGAAAGTCATCTTTCTGAGCAGAGGCCCTGTGGCAGTCTTCAGTGTATTCTCCTGCAGACGGCTCTGCAGCCTGTGACAAGGGGCGTTCCTCCCTTCGCCCACGTGATACAACACGCCAGCTCTTTGGATGCATATATTCATTTCATGTTAGATGTTCTGCTAAGAGCCTGAGACCTTTGAAATGGGGCTGGGATGGATTTATGATGACAATGGGTGGGTGAACCCACATGCTTTCGCTCTTTTGTTCAGCCCTGGGAGGAACCCTTAAATGACAGCACATTCCCGTGGGATCACTTGTAGATTATAATGCCCACACCTTAGCTTCTTTAGTCATGGTGAGATGAAAAAGAAAGAGCAGCTACGGGAAGGACCTCCAGATTCCAGGCCAAACCGTGGATATGATGAATGAACACTGTGACCAATATTCCATATGGAAAGAAGGCGTGAACTATCAGTGCGGCAGCTGGAGCAGGCGAGGGGCATGCCGTGTGTGTTGATGTTCTACAGACCGCCTCACAGTGTGATCGACTGCTTTCTGGAAGCTCTACTGACCTTGCATGTGCAATCTCTCCGTCTCCAAAAAACACCCTTTACTATTTATGTGCCAGCGACAGAAATAGAGGAACATGTTTGTTGGGGCCAAGTGTTACACTTTGAGACTTGAAGGATCCTTGCTTAAGATACTGGTGAACTAAAGGATTTTCCAGATAATATATGGATTCCTGTGGGTTATGTGGTCAGTTAAGGAATTTGAGAGTCACCGCTGTTATTCACAGCTTCAGTGACCTGCTGCTCAGTCTTTCCAAGATTGAGTCAGAGATAAAGCCAAATAATACATTTTCCCTACTGTTTCTTCATTTAATCTGATGTACATATTGAGTAAATAGAATTTCATAATATACTGACCTTTTTATTCTCTAAGCTGTGCATGTCAGTGCCCCATTTCTATCACGGGCAGCTTAATACAATTAACTCTGACTCAGCTGGTGTGTGACATGAGTCCACATTAACTCATCTCACAGTGGTTCGGTCCGACGGCAGAGATTTTTCAGTGTTCTAGATAGGGATGAAATGCTGTGCATGGTTACATAATTTTTTTTTACCCCAGATTAATAATGTCTGCATACATGGATTTAATACTTTATAGGAATTTCAATAAAGAACAGAATGCTTTTGGCAAAATAAACAATTGTGCTGTCTGATGGCGAGGGCTATTGTCCTTAGGGAGAGGGCTCTTGACAATCATATGAGGTTGAAATTATGGGAAGTGGGTGAGCCTAGATAGCATTGTGGTGAAGAGCTTGGGAATCAGATCTCGACTTCACCGCCTACTAACTGTGTGACTTGAACAACCTACTCTCCTCTCTGAGCCTCAGTTCCCTTTGCTGTAGAAAGCAAAGCCTCCATTACACTTTTCATAATAAGACTCCTGGAATTGCTATAAGGATTAAAATTTATATATAAGGTAGCTCATATATATTTTATATGTATTTATTGGAGCTGTATACAGAGGATCGTTTCTGATATGAGGATGGGAACCAGACCAGTTTGATGTGAGAATCAATAGAATAGAGAGTTCTCTAGGCCCCTGGCTACACCAAGGTAAGTCACCTGACCTCTCACTAAAGAGAATTCATTAAAGGCAATCATCTGAACCCCATTAGGTCAAACTTAAGAGTTATTATTTTACGTATATGGTTAGAAAATAGTCCTAAATAACTTAGTTGATATTTTTTATTGCTTTGTTTCATTTAATATTGAATATACTAAGGATCGGAAACTGATAGTTATTAGTAAGAAACGTCCTTGGAATTCAGATCCCAAAGTCTGAGTTCCTTGCATTATGTACAACTGATCCTGGATAAATTGAGAAGCCACCACCTTTTGGTCCGTGAACTAATCTAAGGGGATCAACAAATCAGTTATCCTGAATCTTTTAACTTGGATATAAACTAGCATGGACCAGCCAGAGGCAACAGAGGCCACAACATAACAGTGTTACTCAAAAAGCCATTAAAATAAACATGAAAAGGCACTGGGAAATGTCATGCAAATGTCAGGGCATTTCATTATACTTGAATACAGGCAGGTGTTAGAATACTGTATCTAATTTGCAGCTGCACAATTTATACAGGAAACTACATCTGAATAACGTCCCTGGGGACTTGGAACCCCAAACCACGTAATGCTGCTAAGCTGTGGAGCCACCCAGATGTCTCACAGCCCAGGATCTGCTGCTGAGGCCCAGGTCTCTGAGTCCTTTTGAACTGTGCCCCTAGCCTCAAGCTCCTCCAGCCCTCCAAGGTCAGATCTTAACGAACACCTCAGATTGCAGGTTGTGCCTGTAAATGCAGCATGCCTGCCCCACATCACCACAACTAAATCCAGGAGCCCAAAAGGAGGCCAAGAGCTGCGTGTGTTCTGGGTGGGACAACCCTGCCCCTGGTTGTTCACATCTTCATGGGCAGATGGGAAGATGGGGACTCAGAACTCTGAGCAGTCTTGACAAACCCCTTCTGAGAGACCCCCTGAGCTTTAACTGCTTTCCCATCACCCTGCCTTGGGCCCTGGGTACAGATCTCATCATCCCCTGTGCCCCTCTTCCAGTGAGTCACCACAAGGAGCCAAGACGATCCCTCTCCCATCAACCCTAGTCTTCAAAAGGCAACGTATCCAAGCAACCACCAGTTCCATTTCCAGCCCCCAACATGCCACACCCCCTTCTTTGCTTTCTTTTCTCTATAACATTCATCATTACACACATATATTTATACTAATGTGTATTTGCTTATCTGTCTCCCTCACTAGAATATAATAAGTTCAACCATCAGGACAGAATTTTGTTCAATGATGTACCTGCAGTTCCTGGCACATAATACGCACTCAATAAATATTTATTTTGTAAGCAAATGAATAAAGAAGAAAGCCAATGAATCCTGCCCTAACCTGTGGTAGCCACCAGAGGCTATGCGTATATTAAATCCAAAGGCACAGAGGTTAGTGTCAATTTAGTATTTAGCGTCTGACTTCTTTAGGACTTGATATTAATGGAATGGTGTCAGATGCTGTCACCTGCATTTGCTAGCTTTCAGAATACAGACTTGATTCCTTTGCCGAGGAAAGCTGAGACAAGCTATCTTTGGAAATATTTCATTAGGAAAATGACTCTGAATCTTTTTCGACTAAGAATCCAGATATTCTAATCACCTTCGATCTACATCTCTATTAACTTCCAAGTCTTTCTCACTAAAATTGATAAATAAAAATAGAGTATTAACATAGACAAACAGTGATAAAAATAATGAGATGGGAATCAAAAAGGAAAAACAAAAGAAAATACATCAAAATGTAAGAGAAAAACATGAGGCTAAAGATTGTTCCATACTTGGCACATAGGAGTCTCTCATACATGTTTAACTTAATAAATAGATGGATGAATGTTGAAATGTGTAAAGGGGAGGGAACAGGTTAAGTAAAAAAAATGACTTCTTGGAAAGTAAATTTCACTACTTGCAGGCATTGTATTTTTAGTTCCTTAAATGATTGCATTTCAAACTGGTGTAGGATCATTTTGAGAAGTCTTTACAGATCCTTATAAAGAATATATAGATATGTGTCCACAGAAATATTAGAGACCATTCAAATCATATTATTGATAATGTAATAAACTAACCAAATGAGATGGATGTATATCATTATACATGTATTAGTCTTTTAACAGTCTCATTAGTATTCATATAAATAATGATTAATATATGCTTTGTTTCTAAGATAAGTGAGCCATTGCTTAGAATGTCAAGTCCTTTACTTATTTTATATTAAAAAGGAAGCCTGCACAATAACAAGAAGGTGCTGGCCCAGAAGGCAGGAGCTATGGGTCCATGTGGGGGTTGGGAATGATTACCTCTGAGGAAGTGTGCCATGAACGACCTGCATTTCAAGCACTCCAAAAACCACTGCATTTTTTATTTGGATTTGGAAAGAAAAATTATTTGAAAATTCAGCCATTATGCTTCACTTACCTTACTGTCAAAACACTTCATGACAGCACATTCAATAATGATATGCCAATATTATGTATAGGATAGTATTAATTTGTTACAAGGATGACTATCTAGGCCTGGAACTATCCTGGGTTGAAATATGACAAAGGAAAAATGCATCAGAATGAAAGGCTGATTGGGACTGGACGTAGCTGTATTTCAGGCTGCACAGCACAGAAGCTGTAGCAAGATTCCTTCTCTATGTACCCCCGTTTCCTTTGTGAACTCAAAACTTCTGTTTGACATAAGGCTTTATGTTATCTTGACAATCAGAAGTGGAAATCAGTATATGAATGTATATTCAAACTTATTCAGGTATGCTTTAATTTTTCAGAGTTTTAATCTCACACAACCATAGGTTTCCTGAGTTAAGTAGGAGCTTAACATCCTCAAACCCATTTACTTCAGCAACTACAGATCTAAGGAGCAATGTCTTCTTGTCTGGGTGCTTATCATCAAGACACATAGGCAAATGGAGAACATTATTATAGCACAGGAAAATGACAGAGCAAAAAACTATTTAAAGAAGGATATATTTTTTCTCCCCTGCTACTGAATCATTTGGTTGATATAGTTGCACATATAATATTCCTATAGACATTGTAGTGCCAAGAATGTAAAATGCACATGGGGAAAGCTTTGATGATGATTTCATTTTGATAAGAGAAGAATTTTAATACCTTTGCTACATTGAGGTTTACTTTAGAAAGAAAATGAAGATAGAATTTCAAAATGCATCCTGTTGTCCTCAGCCATACTGTCAAAGCAACTAAAGGAATTTCATTGCAGAAGGGATGCTACAGCTAAGTGAATTAAGGAGGATGTTAAGGTTTTCATTTCTTATTTTCCTCTTTTCTGCAATGGGCCTCAGATACTTAAAGACTATGAAATTTTACATCTTCTAGTAAACACAGAGTAATGTGTATATGTTTATCTCTGTGGGAACATCAGCTATGCAATACTGGAAACTTCCTTTGTCACTGAGAAGGAATTCCCTGGCTTGCACAGTATTTTGTACTCCAGTTTCCCAGTCTGGGGCAACATGATCTTTTTTGCAGAATCCACAGCACAAATAAAAAATTTTCAAACAATTTCATTAAGGTGGCTTATCTGTTTTCCTTTTCCCAGGTGCCCTGAGTTGTTCCTGCTGGTATCATTTGCATCATGTTTGAAAACTAATGAAAACCCAAATACAATTAGGAAGGGTAGATGAAAAAAAGAGAGATTCCAAATCAGGGTGGATCCTCTTCTTGTGCTGGAGGGAAGAGAACTGTGATGTATCTTTGATAACAGCAGTGGAGGAAATGAAATACTGATTGCAAGCCAGGACCGAGCTGAACATTAATTCGAAGGAAATCAACATTATCCTGATTACTGCACTGCATGTGAGAAACAGATGTGACCCCCTCCTCTCTCTGTGGACACAACAAAAGGCATTGTGCATGCTCAGGATAGCTGGGTGTAAAAACACGAGATGCATATACTTAGGATAAAAGGGAGGGGTTCCTGAGTCATTATCAAAACTTTAGAAAACATCCCAATTTTGCTGCATAAGTATAGGTTTTGATGTAGAAAACAGTAAGTCATATTAATGGGCAACTGTTTGGTGCAAATGTCATAAATATGGTGTGTTGTTATAACCTAAACAGTTAATACTTGGGTAACTCCCCTGACCCTCACTCATAACTGCCCCTTGCAAAACACAAACACATTCATGACTAGTTGTTTCTTGATAATTTTGCTTATGCCTGATTGAGTAACCCTCACACAACCACTCTTCTGTTCTGTTCTAGAAGTCTCATCTTTTGTGCCCCCACAGCAAAGCATTTCTCCAAATCAGCTAATGAAAAGGCTCTGAGCAACTCATCTTATACCTTATTGCATTCCTGCACTTTGTTAAACCATTGACAAGTCTTACCTTATTTTTCCTGCCCTTCCCTCCTCTTATGATGGTATATGGCATGCCTTCTAAAATACTAATTTTGTTGACCTGGCCAATGTTACAAAGTGGTTAGAGTGCTGGCCTGTACACCACAGGGTCTCAGGTTCAATCTCCAGTGGAGGACTCACACCTGGGTTTCAGGATCCATCCCAGTTCGCAGTAGGGACACATGAGAGAGGCAACCAATCCATGTGTTTCTCTCACATCAATGTTTATCTCTCTCTCTCCTCCCCCCTTCCCCTCCTCCCTTCCCTTCACTCTTGGGATCAATGAAAACATATCCTTGGATGACGATTAACAACAACAAAAAATTAAAAATAAAATACTAATTTAAAGAAAAACAACACTATAAATAGCAGGAGAAATGTGTTTTAACTAAACCTATCCGTTACATTCAATTCAACTATATAATCATAGATTTGTTCATAAAATAAATCCTTCCCACCCAGCTGGTATGGCTCAGTGGTTGAACGTTGACCTATGAACTAGGAGTCATGGTTCAATTCCCACAACCCGGGTTGTGGGCTTGATCAATGACTCTCTTTCATCATTGATGTTTCTATCTTTCTCCTTATCCCTTCCTCTCTAAATCAATAAAAATATATTAAAAATAAAATGAAATAAATTATTCCCTGATATTATAATACAATTGAGAAAATTAAAGCAGTCCTTTGAAAGGCTGGTCACTGGATTTTTTTAATTTTTTTTTTACTGTTATTGGGGAGAATAAATGTGGAGAACCAAAGTGGTATATTAAATGGAAAAATAATGTGAACGTATAAATGAAATGTAAAATAGCAGAGTTTTCTTTTGAATAAATATATGTACATATATCATATTTCCACCTATATAAATTGTATGTATCAGATGGGAGAGCTTACATTTTAAACCTGACAGAATGAAAGAAAATTTGAGACATTTCATCCAAACCTGCCTCCTGTGCAGTGAGTGTAGTTAGTATAGGGCTGAAACGTCTGCTGAAAACCTCAGAGCAATTGAAATGAGCCTTAAATTACCTCCCCACAATCACCTAATTCTTCTCCCCATCTCCCCCTCCCCAAATCACAAAAAAAAATGACATCCCTAACCACCACAGTGTGTCAGAGCGAGGGGCAATCAGATAGAACACGGGCCGAGGAAAAGTTTGCAATAAAAAAAGCTGGCTTCCTGTTCACAGTCCGACCGAGCTGCTGCTGGAGAGAGCGCCTTGATTAAGCTCACGGAGCCTCATTTTTGGCACATCTTTGACCAGTTAGGCTGGCCGGGATTCTGCCCAGGCTCTGCAATTCCTCATTCCTCCCAGGGAATTACTCTGCCTCTTCCACGGCTCCTCCTCCTCCTCCTCCAATCAGGGGTCTGACGCTGCCCACTGACCACACTGCTGTGTCTGCCTTTTGGCACGCGGAGCTTGTCTGTCGTAGGATGAAAGTGGAATTCTCTCCTGTCTGCAGGGCTTTCCCCAGGGACCAGAGCATGAAACCCAAACTTATATATAAAATCATATCCTGTTTGCAAACATCATATTCCCTTCGCTTCTCACTAATCTGGTCCTGTAAACCCCAGCACAGCTTGAGAGCCCATTCCTCATCTAAACAAATGCCATAAGCCCCTTTATACTTTTACAACCATGTCAAAAAATAATATTGCCTGCCAATAGTGATGTGATTGGAGTTGCCTCCTCCGAGCCATAAAAGAAGTGCAGAGTCTGTTATCAATTTCTCTAAGTGTATCAGGGGAATTATGGGTCGATTCAGTTCCAAGTTATAAATGACAACTCAAAAGCCGCAGAAGCGTTTGAAGCTGGGAGCTGATGACGACATTATCATAAAAGCCTGCTCGTCCTTGCTTTTGTGGGTTTTTCTTTTTCTTTCTTTCTTACTTTTTTTTTTTTTTCTTTGTGGCCTATCAAGTGAAGAGGGAAAAATAAGGCTGAGAAATGACTTCAAGATTTCTTCACACAGCAGCAGGTCAGATGGCCAGGAAAATGATCACTATTTTTGGTGATATGTATACCCTGAGGAGTGAGAACTAAAATGGTCCTGCGCTGGCTTTTGTTTCCGGAGTCCCTTAATTATCGGTTTCACTAGACTCCGACCAAGTCCTGGGGTTTGGTACACTGCTCTTTTCAACAGCGCATTTTCTTGTAGTGCAATCACACAGTCATCAGAAATGAGTCATGCCATAGTAACTAAACAAAATGAAAACCAAACACAAAAGAATTCAGAAACCTTGAGGCTGTTGCTCAAAATGTAACTCAGGAGAGCATACTGTAAAGCACATACTATACCACTCACCCACTGAGCTGCCTGAACAACACTGCTGAATTATCACATGGAAATTTAGGGGATGGTTTCATAAAGTCTCAGGTAGTCTCCTCAAAAGCCACCTAGTCATCAGCATTCAGTAAGTATGTAATAAACCCATCTAGTAGAAAGGTATGCAGTCTAGGTAACTGGAATTTGTTGAACAGTTGGGAGCATTTAAGTATTTTAGAATTTAAACTGTGGGTTCATTTTAGATTATCTGAAGCAGAACTATGGCCTAAGACAAAAGCCATTTCAATGGTTCCCAAGCTCACAAGGGTGCACCTAGTGTGCCAAGTTGGACCACACCAAGTTCATGCTGGGTGTCTTTCATAGACATAGTATGTCTAGAACCGTCTGGGAGGTAAAAAACGGAGACTAGTACAAATCCAGAGAATCCAGAGTCTCTCTTAGGACTTATATCAAAACCAAAGATATTAGGGGGCAATGTAGTACCTTCATGTACAATTTGATTTCTGGGGGGGCGGGGGGGGAGACACAGGAAGACTGAATCCAACTAGTTCTCTAGTACATCAACAGGACAAGCTTGTGTACACACACACACACACACACACACACACACACACACACTCTCTCACCTAGACCTACAAACACATCACCAGAAGACCTAGAGGCCAATTTGATAAACAGAGCTAACTCTCTGCAGGCCTTTCCAGTATTAATGCAGGCAAACTAATCAGTCTTCCTTCTCCTGCCTCTGCTGGAGCCTCACTTACACACCAGCACTGGTACCATCTGGATTAGGCCAGTATGTGAAGATCTTACTCTCTGACACCCACTGTGTCAGAAGTGACAAGCACTGTTCATTCATTGGACACATCTAAGAGTTTACTAGAGCAGTTCTGGCTAAAGATAAGAAGTTATCTTGCTATGGGTTTAGAGCAGCAAAGTAGAGGAAGAAACTTTGTGTTCAAGGAATAGTGAGTTATAGGCACAGCCCCGTTCAAACTAGAGAGGTGGGTCCTGGGGAGCTGTCCTCATTTAAGCTCTGGGTCCTGGGATAAAGGTACTTGTAAATGAGTGGGGGTTTGGGGACCACCACTCTTTCAACAGTTTTGAATTCCTCACCATCACCAGACCCACTAAGTAGTCCTTAGCTTTGCTTCTTTGCCTCATTTACAGGTAATCAGCCATTCTCATAAGATGGTCACTTGGGATGCTAGAAAATAATCTCAAAGCCAATGAAACGTACTTAAAAAATCAGTTTGTCCTCTGCTTTCTAGAATAATATTGCAAGCTCTTAGCTTCACAGGAGGCTTGCTAAAACTTAGCAGGGATACATATGGGGTTGTGATTATCCTGTGCTGGGGGTCAAAAAGCCAAGCTCACTGGTGAGCTACCACAAAGGGGACCTCACTGGCTCCAGGGGCTGTGGCCAGCCTGTTAAAGATGAAAGCCATGGAAGCACCTACAGTGCTCTTTCGGAACTCTTCCATTTGGATTTTCCCATGCACCTCGTACTTTCAACTTTCTCTCCTTTCCTGTGTGGCTTCAGAAAAATAACCTCACTTCTCTGACACTTCAGGTTCTCATTTGCAAAACTGTGCTAACAGCCATAACTATTTTACCAAGTTTTTATGAACCTCTGTTGTCCATGAGATACTGTAAAGTCCTATCAGTTGTTAGTTGTAGTTTCCATTCTTATTTCTAGAGGGCAGAATCACAGGAAAAGGAACGGAAAGATTATCCTTGATAAATCTAACATCACGAAAAAGAAATAATTTTATGAAAATATATGGGGATTCCCTGTATAAAATTCAGTTATAGCAAAATATTGCCTAATACATGGGCATACAAAAGACTAGTTTTCTTTCCCTTCCACATCCAAGAAACCTAATTGAATTAAATACCTTTAGTCCTTAAACCTGGTCTAGTATATGTCGTTCCAACATGACTTAGCACTCAGCTCTACAGGATGAAGGTCTATTAATGGTAAGGGTTAACTTTAAATAGATTGCAGACTATTGGGTATGCTTTAATCATCCACAAAATGTAGGCATTTTTCTTCATATGTCGCTAGATTCAAACAAATTTGTTCCTGCAATGAGGTATAAATATCCTGGGTCAAAAACATTGTTAATTATTGAAGACAAAAATGGCCCCAGGAGGTTCACAAGCATAATTTCCCACAATTCAAAGCACTTTGTGAAGTTTATGCCATTTTCATCAGGAATATGAATAATGTATCTGCATATTCAGTGTGACTGCATTGCAAACTGAAGTCTGCTACAAAATTGTGTTATACCCTCTCGTACTACCTTTTCCCCAGGCATAGAAAAGCCTAGGAAAGCCAGAGTGACCTGTGCAGTCACACAAGGCTCTACAGTGATGGGCCTACACTGGTTAATTCTCTACTGTTACCATTTGAATCCTTAGTTATGGAACAGCGGGATCTGTATTTTCATTTGGCACTGAGCCCTACAAATTATGGAGTTAGTCATGCAGTCTAGTATAACTTCTACTGAAAAACAGCCTTAAACATAATTGAATAGATAAATCAAAGGAGGTAGTTTTGGAAGTTTGTTATTTAAGAGCAGTGAACAAACTCATACTTACCCCAAGTCCACCACAAGGTAATGAAGAAAAAAACTTTTGAGAGGCATCACCTATATAACAAGAAGATATGAAAAAACATATAAATTGGGAATGTAATTATACTTTTTAAATATTAATTTTTAATATCTCTAACAACTAAATTTATAATTTTGATGTGTTTATTAATACATAATATGTCACATGGTATTTATCATTTAACTCAGGAGGAAACTGAACACATTTTAGATAGGTAAAACTCATAGCAAGTAAATAAAAATATTACATGTAGAGTCTATTGCCCCACATGGATAAATACCTATGAAATTTAAGTCTTAAGATTTGTTTTAACTGTCCCACACATTGTACAATGTATCAAAACATTTTTAAATTTATACCTTACTATGAATAACTCAGCTATTCGCTGAGTATATCCCTCTAATGGGGCTTTACAAGCCAATATTTATGAAAGACATCCATTTTTTAATGTTTCAAATATTAAAACATCTATTCAAAGATACAGATTTATTTTGAATTTATATTTAAGATATAGCTGTGACTAAGAATACTTAGCCTCTCCAATATTTATAATTTTTCAAACAAACAAGTTACATAACACTACAATGAGGATAATATTCTTTAGAGATCTATATAATACAATAATATACCTTCTTTAAAATATATGCCAAAATCTTACTTGTGATGGTCTCTTAATATTAATACTTGAAGGAATTTTAATCCTTTTGGCTACCTGCATTTTTATTTTCTACATTATCTACTACACAAGTAGAGAAAATAAAATAACTACTCTTAAATTTCTTAAGACTAAAATTTGCCCTGCAAAATAATTAGAGGGAAAGGAGCAGGCATTTCTATATCATAGTCAAATGGCTCTGAAGTGGCTCAGATGAGTCACTCAGGAGATTAGTGGTTGAAAGAGGTGCAAACTTCCATTTCCAAATTCATTTTTTTCTATCAATGAAATAATAATAAAAAATGAAAATAGGCTTGTGGTGGAATTCACATGCTATGTCAATAAAAGCCTAAATAGATTTTAATGTCACAAAAAATATTTGATTTTTGAAAATAAGAAATTCATGAATTGATTTTTCAAACTCAATAGCTAACAGATGGAAAATGATAAACAAAAATTTAAGTACAAATGGAAAAAAAATGACACACCTCATTATATATAAGGGTATTCATGAAAAAAGTAAACAATAGAAAACAAGTCATAAAAACATATTAAATCTGAAATGCTGACATCAGTAAAAGATACACAAAAAATTTATGGAAACTAGGGGAGGGATAAAGTTTACTTAAGTTGTTGCTCATATCAAAGATATTTCTATATTGTTGAATATTTTGCAAGGAAGCATTCACATGTCATATGTGAATTTAAAATACATAATATTGTATATTTAATCTCTGAACTCTTCATTCCATAGTTAAAAAAAATAAAGTTAATATTACAATGCAATAAAATAATTTTTAAAATTTATGTAAACTCCAAGAGAATAAATGAAAATACTGGTAAATGTTAAGCTGCTTAAGGAGAATTGTATTTAGTAATGTTTACATAATACAAAAAAAAAGACAAATAATAATTTAAATTCAGTGATGTGTGAAAATTTTAATTTACTGAATTGACAGGAATTTTTAAAAATAATGTTATGTTGCCATCCCTATGAACTGAGATCTGACTAGCCACATGATTGTGAAAACTGTAGTAAGAACGACAGGAATATTAATGCTAAGGAAAACCTTGTACCACAAATGATTGGAGAGAATGTTTTTAAAGTGTCACCTTACAGGGTCTAGAGTATTTAAAGAGATAAATGGTGCACATTTTCCAATCTAATTATTTTATAAGCTATAGATACCTTTCAAGATACAAAGACTGATAGGTCTGGTCATAATGAACTCCTCTTATTTAAATCCTCCTAACCCCAGAACATAACTAGGAAGAGCAGTATTATCAATTCAAATCAGAAATTTCATAAATGGAATGGATTTAAATTCAACGTGTGTGCACATTGACAAATTCCCCCCACACCACCATCCCCACTCTGAGTTGGGAGGGGATGGGGGGAAAAGAGGGATATACAGGAGTGAAAGAGAAGGATAAAGAAAGAGAAATATCTTGGTGGTTCTACATCTCCATACTTATACATGGCAGTCTGGTTTTTTAGATATCAATAAAAAACAAGCCATGAGATTTCAAATTTTATAAATAACAAAAAAGTATGAAGGGTTAAACTTAAAAACAATGGAATTGTTAACTTTGAACTTGAATGGAGGAAAATGTGCTGTGTCTAGACTCACATGAGATACTGAAGTAGTTCAGAAGTGGTATCAAAGTAGAATTTCATGCTTGACATCAAGACTAAACAATTGCAATGTCCTTGTTTATATTTACCTAATATTAAAATTGTTGCACTAATCCTGAGAGGTGCCTATGGAACGAACTCCACATACATACCCAAAACTAATCCTAGAATCTTCAATTTTATATCTTACATTAAATACTCAAACCTAATAAGTTAAGTGGCCAGTTAATTGGGATTTAAACTTTTAAAAATTAAATTATTGATACTCAGTGTTTCATTGCATACATATATGAAAAGAATTGCCAGAGGTCTAAATTATACATTGGAATTCATTTCTAAACCATCAAATTTTAAAATGATATTTATGTTGAATATTTTGAGAAAATCAGTTTTGTTCAAGTGTCAAATTTCATTTGGAAAAAAAAAAATGATGGCACTGCCATGTTTCATAAGTAAACACTTCCAGCTCATCAAAATTTAAACTTAATTTCTTTCACAAAAATGTCTTCTCTCTTAAAATGCAGAAAATTGTTGTTTTGGAATATCTCTCAAACACCTACATGTAAGTTCTTCCCAATTAAATCCAAAATATTTAGTCCTATATCTATACTGATTTATAGTTTAAGAACATAGTAAATAAATAAATATGGGGGAGGAAGCTACTTGTTTTAATTAAAAAATAATCAATATTGCCCTAGCTGGTTTGGGTCAGTAGATAGAGCATTGGCCTTCAAACCAAAGGGTCCTGGGTTTGATTCTGGTCAAGGGCATGTACCTCGGTTGCAGGCTCCTCCCCACCCTGGGGCCCTGGTTGGGGCTTGTGCAACCAATCGATGTGTTCCTCTCACATTGCTCATCTCTGTTTTTCCCTCTCCAACTCTCCCTGAAGAAAAATCAATAGAAAAATATACTTGGATGAGGGTTAACAAAACAAAACAAAAACTCAAAATAAAACCATGAAAGTTAATGTGTGGTTAACTTCATCTTTGGGCAAATAGTGTGAGATTATTAATTCATGTAAAATTAAGGAGATTTATTATATAGTATCCACAGTAAATTAAGTACTTTATGTGCAGTGATTCTTTCCTTCAACAGAAGGAAAAAAATACAGAGTACTTATGTTCAGATAGACTTATTCATCTTTATATTAACATATAGATTTAATTATATACAAATTGTTTTTCATCATCAAATTTTAATAATATTTGCTAAAACCCTGAATAATTGTCATCTGTTCCTCTTTCCGTCAATTTCTTCCAGTACCTCCCCGGAATGCATGTAGCCATACACACATTAACCCATCTTCCTTTACTTCATAAAGTGAGGAAGGCCTGCCTACTACATGTCATATATTTGCTTCTGAATTCTTTAGGAGGAGTTAATATAAAATTATTCTGAAATAATATTGAATTTGGTGAGAGAGTCCAATAATTTGGAACTGACACAATAGGTTTTATTGAAAGGGGATTAAAAAAAATACCTGCAATACCTTTTTTTTAAGTTAAAATAGTTTTAAAAATATCCTTTTGGTATGTATAGCTATGCTATGTATTGTTATTCCACTATAAAAGGTTGTTAATAAACCAAATTAATGGAATTGTTTCAGCTAAAATAACGTTCTGTATTTTCCAAATATATTATTTCTATTGCTCATGTAAAATTTATATAACCCTGTTCAACATTCATTTTAAAATCTGATGGCAGAGGCTTGAAAATCATATGTTAACTAAAAATTATGTTTATTAGTTTTCTACTTCTGCTATTTACTTTACTGTTTAATTCCACAGTGAAAATATTAAAAAGATTACGTTAGGTTTTAAAATGCAATCTAACTATAAAATGCCATATTCTAGGCATAACACTAAGGAGTTGTCACTTAAAAATAAGTTGTACTATGCCCGCTGTCTGTTAAGGTCACAGAGAAAAAGAACTGAATAACACAAAACAAATGGAAAAGATGAAGATAAATTTGCATAAAGATTATGAAAACCTTTCTTCTTTTGGTTTAAAAATATAAGCAAACCAACTCAATTGTGCATTTATTCCTGTATGCTAAAATACAAAGTAGAAAAGCTACTCAAATAAACATGAATTTAAACTTTGCCATTTTTTTCTAATGCAAGATTCTTCTTCATCTGCATTGGCTTACTGTACGGGACTCACTCATTCTAAAGAGCAATGCTGATGGAGAGTTGGGTTTTTGTCACACTGCTTGCCAAGTATTTTGAACTGACACCCGCCTTGACTAATGATAGTGCTGGAATGTGCTGTTCTCAGTAGAAGAGAGGCCCGTACAGACCTAGGAGCGTCCTGGGGTCCAGCTTCTGTCCGTCCATGGGGTTGGTGCCATACAGCAGTGAGTGATGTGCAGAGTGAACAAGCTGTATTTCCTCCAGGCTGGCTTTTCGACCTTGAATCCACTGAAAGAAAACAGCAGAAGCCTACAGTACTCCACTGACAATGCTTTGAAGAAAATAAGGCCCCAAGTCACATTGAAGATGATTAATAATGGGCTAAATTTCATCATGAAGGAATGTGACACTTATTTGCTCAGTAAAGTACCATAATAATATTTGAAAAATGAGAGTAGGCAACGTTCAGGACCGATAGACTGCTTATGCCTAAATGAGCAACTAACATAAAGCATGTTCTTCTTTGGCATAAAAATAATCCATAATAAAGAAATTAATAGCTAACTCCTTTGTAAAAGTGTCAGCTTAAAAACAAACAGGGTCTATTGTTTAGCTGAGAAGTAAATTAATCAACATCTTATTTTACATTCACCTAAAAAGTGTGTTGAAACAAATTCTTTATTGTTTCTTAAGGGATTTAAGACCAATACATCTCAATATATTTATTTATAACAAACTAGATAGTATTAGATAGGATAGAGGCCTGGTGCACTGGTGGGGGTCAGCTGGTTTGCTCTGAAGGGTGTCCTGGATCAGGGTGGGGGTATTCTTGGGGCATGGGACAGCCTGAGTGAGGGGCCTGTGGTGGTTTGCAGGCTGGCCATGTCCCCCAGCAACCCAAGCAGAGGCCCTGGTATCTGGCATTTATTGATCTCCTACAATTGAAACTGTAGCCTTGAGTGGAGGCCTGGGATGGCCAGGGCAGGCGGAAAGCTTAGTTTCCTCCATTGCTGGGGAAACCCAAGCCTCCTGCTCTCTCCATGACCATAGCTATCTTGGTTGGGTTAATTTGCATACTAGCTCTGATTGGCTAGTGGGTGTGACTTGAGGGTGTATTGTATGCACAGTCAATTTGCATATTACTCTTTTATTATATAGAATATGCTGATCAGTGCATATGTGTGCACCTCATAGTAGTGTTCATCTAGACAGCAGTCAGCAGTGAGGAACCTTTTTTTTTTTAACAAAGGCCATTTGGATATTTATAACATCATTCACTTAATGTGATTCACTTATAAATTTATGTTGCTGTGAACAGAACTCCTAGATTTATTGACTTTTGAGCCCTGCCTGTTGTTGCCTTGGCAGGGCCAGGCCACATGATAAAGCCCGAGGGCCAGATGTTCCCCACCCTGATCTAGACCAATGTGTGACCTATGGGATCAGTAACAGTTCAGGAAATGTTTATGATCTGATGAGATCTATACAGAATTCAAAGTAAACATTTAGAAACTTTTATAGTAAACTGACAGAATATCTTTATGTCTGTTGAATCTAATAGAATCTTGAATGTCGTTCAATCAATTTTCATTTTTGTATTATTTCATTTTAATGTACCTTATAAAAGCATTAGTTTGTGACAGAATGGAAATTAAAGAAAAACGAAAACCACTCCTTAAACAGAGATAATCTGAGACACTCTAGACCCAGTCATTATTACTACTCACCTGCTAGGTGAAACTTTCACTTTACCTAAGAAAGAATGGTCCTTTGACACAGACAAAACTGTACATTAAGTTAAAGCTCAGTCAATCTATCTGTGGCCACAATTTTCAGCTGGCATGTCTGTGAGCCCAATAAACATCATGTTGGTATCTAAAGTGAATTAGCCCAACTTTTTTAAATTGCTGTGTTTCCTAAAATTACCCAGATAGTGTTAATATATCATTTAAAATATGTATCATAATAAGGTACTTATAAGGCAATGGATTGGAAGAGAATGGCATTCAGAGAACTTCGAAGAGAATCTGTCCTTTCATGTCCCAGGTGACACAGAAGCCTCAGGTGACAGCAGTGCCTCCCACAGGACCAGGATACGTTCATATTCAACCTCCCTAATTTAAGGGGATGTGGCGGCCATGGATGTGTGAGTAGCTGGAAGCCTGGACTTACTGACATTTCCAAGGTTTTTACTGTGTAGAGGGAAGAGCTGTGCTTGTCACTGAAAATAAGTCATATAACAGGGACTGGGGGTGGTGGGAAACCCAACGGGATAACAGGAGTGATAGAAAATGTAAATTTCTTGACACTGTGCCATTATTTGCTAAACAAATAAATGCTATGGAAGTTTTCTTTGTCACAGTATTGATGTTCCCCTTTTTGGACACCCAATTTACATTTCTAGAGGAATAAAAATATGTTTCAGAGAAATTATTCCAAGATAGGCAATAATTAAAATTGAAATTAAAACAGGTAAGTAATGCTGAAGACAAAGGCAAATGTGTGATGGCCATCTGATCAACCATTGCCCTGATCAATAAATAAACACATTACTGACATTTGTGACTTAATGATAAACATTAACTTTGAAAATGTTTATGAAAGAGCAGAACAACCAAAGCAATAGAATGAGAAGATATGAGAGAAAAATAGGAAGCAAACATTCAAAGTCAATATTAAAGAGAAACATTATAACTGAGATTTCAGCTGCTGGAAAATCCAAGATAAATAGTGGCAAATCCATGGTCTGAGTCATCTAAAATTGGAATGAGCAGAGGACTGGAAACCAGACTGCAGGAACTAGTTCTATCTGGCAGAATAATGAACACCGTGAAATAACAGGGCTTCCAGCTCTCATTTCTATGAATCTAAGAATTCCATAGTCACTGATATTTTATACGCTCATACAGTGAATCATCTTTGTCTTAAATAATGTCATTTCTATAATCAGACCAACATTTTGACTGATATCATAAAGTTTCATTGATTTTTTTTCTTTTTCTATAAATATATTTTTCAGCCCTGAACTGAATTTTTGTTTCTGGTATAATATTAAATACCAGTAACAAATATATCTTTATGTTTTCATTAACATATACACTGAGTGGCCAGATTATTAAGACCTCTGAATGCATAATAATCTGGCCACTTAGTGTGTGTCACTGTGTGTGTGTGTGTGTGTGTGTGTGTGTGTGTGTGTGTGTGTGTGTTTGTATTAGAGGCCCAATGCATGAATTCGTGCCTGATGGGGTCCGGCCAGCCTGACCAGAAGGAGGGGACATAGGCGGTTGGCTGGCCTGCTGCTGGTCAAACTCCTGGTCAGGGGGACAATTTGCATATTAGCCTTTTATTATATAGGATATACATTGACTTGCCAAATTATTATGCATTCAGAGATCATAATAATCTGGCTACTCAGTGTATTTACAGCCATACACTCCATACTTGCCTCAACTTCTTTCTCATTTCCCCAATCACACAACTGAAAAATTAACCTGCTCACAGGATTCAATCATTGACAGTAACTCAAGTGCTGAGAAATCATAAGAGAACACCTGCTGAACAGAGTATCATTCATCCCCTGAAGTGATATCAGCTAACAAACAGTAAGGATAGAACAATTGGCCAGCCTATTTGACATGTGCTTATTCTAAGAATATTCCCTTCTGGTTTACACACTAGTGTAACTTGGCACTATTAAAATGTAACATGGTTCATTTTACTGCTTTGATTTCCCTCCTCCTCTCCCCCGTCTTTCCTTCCTTTTGAGTACCAGGAAGTACTTTACACTAGCCCTTTTTTATTATTATAAAATATATTTCTTTTAGACAACAATTACACTAAAGATAAGGAATACTTATTCTTAATCATCACTTCTGCTTCTATGGCTGCTATAGAATAAGACCCACACACAGGACATGCATGTTCCTACAGAAAGCTGTGTCTACCTGAAAAAGGGACCTGGAGAAAGCATGTTTTGAGATTTGTATCTCACAGGGCACTGCTATGGGAACAGGAAGGATGACTAAGCTGAAAATACTGGAATGGCAACAGCTTTCCTTCTCTCTCACTCAGAGTCCCCTGGAGTACTTCCATTTTGCCTCCCTTTTATCAGATGTCTTAGATTGTCAACTTCATTTTTCCTCTCAAATTGAGGTCTCTAACAGTTTTCATTTTCTGGTATTATTGTGAGTAATTTATTAGGTTTAAATATAGATATTTTCACTTAATCCCTCCCCATATTTTCTATTTCCTGTGCACCCTTTATCCCTTCATTTCTCTCTCTCATGACGCTCTCTTGAGTCAAAGGTCAATGGCATAATGAGTCATAAGATGGGGTAAAGTGCTCAGATAATCGTAATTTAGGGAGATGCTGATTTCCGTTCTCAGAGATATTTAGTCTGCAGGATGTCTATCTAAAGTCTTCTATGATTCTGACCAAAATGTTTTCTCTGAGAATTCTGAGTACATTTGGAAACCCAATGCATTGAAGAGATGGCGTTCACTTGGGCATTTCTTGACATCTCACTTGAGATCCAAATACACGTCTTCAATACCTTGATATTAGGGACTTGGAAAAGCAAACCTAGAGCTAGCTCTTCTTTCATGTTCTTAATCAAGAGACCCTTCAATGTGGGATGTGTTCATTATTCTGTTTTCATTCTCTGTGCCGAGCACTGAGTTCCTTCCCTCCTGTTCGGGAAGGAACCAATGTGCAGGGAGTGCCTTCCCTGTGCTGCTCACCTGGGGATGCGGGCTCAGTCCCGAACCCCAGTCTGCATTCTGGTTCGAAGTCCGGAGAGTTTAAAATGACCGTATCATTGAGTCTCCCAACACACCCCGGTTCTTTTCTAAAGAAACAGTCTTTCATAAAGAAACCCCATTAATGCAACCCGATTACAGAAGGAATGTTCTGAACATGATCTACAAAGTCATATTGTGACAGGATAAAATGCAGCCTGCCCACACCCACCCACACACAGAACACACACACACACACACACACACACACACACACACACACACACGGTATAGATTCTTTAAAAAAAAATTTCTTTTTCTGCCAAGGAGCAGGGAAAAAAGGAAACAGTTCTATTCCTTTCCCTCCTGTGTTCAAAGCCTGGACGGAGGCCAGTGTCCTAATCAGTTCTCATTGGCCCTGGAGGGATCAGAACCTTTTGTAAAATATAATAAAGGGCATAAAATCATGATAAAATGCATGAAAAAGCAGTGCCTTTGGTTAGGGAACTGGGAATAATGTAGCAGAACAGATGGATTGCATTGGTTTGGTATTATTGAGGACATGAAAGGGCTTATTTTGTGGCAGTTCCAAATGAAGAGAAAATGCCCAGCTTCACTCTGACAAGTCAGAAGTACCTGCCTCTGCCGGGGGAGACCCCATTTTCTTTAATCATTTTCAAAGTGGTGACACAGTAGGCAAGAATTTCCACTGAAATAGTCCGTTTTCTGGAAATATTTCATCCAATGTCCCTAAATAGAGGGAGATGTTTGTGTTTTTTTTTGTTTGTTTGTTTGTTTTGTTTTTCCCCCCAACAAATATCCAGAGGGCTGCAACTTACAGAATTAAATCATAAATGACTTATGAGTGTCACAGTTATCTACTGTTACAAATTCCAAACTTAACACTTAATGAATTGGTTCATGGCCTGGTCATTATTCTTGATACACGTTTCTTTCTTAAACAATGAAAAAATCTGGTCGCATGCATATGCCCAGGTATACCTATTGGAGTTTTCAAGTAACTGCTTCTTTCAATGTAACATAAAAGAAGGTTCCATGCTCTCTCCCCAACTGCATAAGCTCCTTCCACAGATTCTTCAGCATCTAATAAATTGTTCTCCTCTGAGTTTTCTTATAAGGAAAAGGTACTAAAAACTGGAGGCAAGTGGCCCAGCAGGCTTTTGGTTCTTTTTGTTGGTCACATGGAAAGAGAGTGGATTGCAAGTCAAGCGTCCTGAGTTCTGGGTATTGACTCTCATATGTCCTTAATGTGATCATAGCCAGCTATGAGGTATCTCTCTGGACCACTGTTCCTTCATATATAACCACAATGTGGTTTGACCAAATTATTTCTTTTCTTTTAAATGTCTTAAAAATATATTTTATTGATTTTTTTTATAGAGAGGAAGGGAGAGAGATAGAGAGCTAGAAACGTCGATGAGAGAGAAACATTGACCAGCTGCTTCTTGCACACCCTCGACTGGGGATGTGCTCACAACCCCGGTACATGCCCAGGTTTGACCAGAATTGAACCTGGGACCTTTCAGTCCGCAGACCGATGCTCTACCACTGAGCCAAACTGGTTTCACTCTTTTCTTTTAAATTTTTAATTGATTTTTAGAGAGGAAGGGAGAGGTGAGACAGTGAAATATTAGAGCAGCTGTCTTCTGCATGCCCCCTACTGGGGATCCAGCCCACAACTCGGGCATGTGCCTGATAGGGAATCAAACCCGCAACCTTTTCGTGCATGGGAAGACACCCAACCAACTGGGCCACACTGCCCAGGGCTGTCCAAATTGTTTCAGCGTCTTTTAGCCCAAATAATAAGATTCTATGTGAAATAACCTTAAACACAATAGAAATTTAATAAAATATTATTTATGTTAATTTACAGATTTGCCTTAAGCAAGCAAATATAATAATTGAAATGATGAATTACTGTGGTTGAGGCAAGGGAGGAGATCTATGAGAGTTTTCAAACAAACCCTATTCTTTGAATTCATTTTTATATATTTAATTATAATGGAAAAATAAGAGTACTTTTTAAATTCATATTCTAAGCCTTTAACTTTAAAATGATGGGCAATTTTCCCAATTAAAAAAAAACAAAAAACATTTATGTTTGTAACGTTGGGGTTAGTGCCTCTGTTGCTTTTCAGATAAATGCTAACTTTGGTTACTCTCCATCTCCAAATATTTGGCTCCATTCACTTGTCTGTTTCTACTACAATTAGCTTATGAAGTTGATAATTCATAAACTTAAGTTGCATTTATGGGGCCGTGATTTCTAACATCACTCATGACTTGGAATAAGCTGCAGAAGTTGAAAAACTATGGATTCCTGGGTCCTATCTCCAGAGCTTCTGCTTAACTTTGAGTATGGCCTGGGCCTTCGGGTGCTTAGAGCCACCTCATGGATTTTCAAGGGCAGTCTAGGTGGAGAACCGCATGTTGGATGTCCTTTCATCCTGTTCATAAGTGAGCTCAAGATAGTGACGCTGTACTGACTGGCCAACATTTGGGACTAAACAGTAGTTAAGCAGTTGGCATGGAGAAGCTTGGGAGGTGAAAAAAAATCTATCTGATCTTCAAAACGACAAGTGGCTTCTATTTGCCTGTAAAACTGCTTGATTCAGTCATTATATTTTTTTAAAAAATGTTTTTATTGATTTTTTAGAGAGGAAGGGGAAGGAGGGGGAGGGATAGAGAGCTAAAACATTGAGAGAGGAGCAGCATCAGTGGGCTATCTTCTATATGTCCCTAACTAGGGATTGAGCTTGTAACCCAGGCATGTGCCCTGACCAGAAACTGAACTGACCCTCTGGTGCTTGGGGCAACACACAGCCCAGGTTAAGTCATTACAATTTATTTAAAAAATATTTCAGGACATAGAGCAACTTCAAAAGCATTTCAGAAAAACAACAAATCCCATTCAGTAAAAAGTCTGAGTGCTAAAAAGTATATATTATATGGTATATACTAGTGGCCTGGTGCATGAAGTTTGTGCATGAGGATCAGGCCTGAACCAGCAGTCGGGCATCCCTCTTGCAATCTGAGACCACTGGCTCCTAATCGCTCACCTGCCTGCCTGCGTGATCATCCCCAACTGCCCTCACTTGCCGGCCTGATCTCATCCCCCCAATGGCCCTCCCCTGCCAGCCTGATCTCACCCCCAATGGCCCTCCCCTGCTGGCATGATTGCCCCTAACCCCTGCCAGACTGATTTCACCCCCAACTGCCCTCCCATACTGGCCTGATCACCCCTAACAGCCTCTGTCTCGGCCCCCACCACCATGGCTTTGTCTGAAAGTCGGACGTCCACAAGATGGCTGGTCAACCATATCACCCTTTTAGTAGTATAGATAGATTATATAGAATAGGTTTGCTTATATGGGGCGGGGAGCCTTTTTCAGCAGGAGGAGATGCTATTGGCAGACAAAAATACATAATCCCTATATCTGGACTGATAGCCAGCCATACGCACTATACTACCAAACCAGTCATTAAAAAATTAAACCGCTTTCTTACACCTTTCACCCATCAGCCCTTGCACCCCCCCACTCTCTGTCTCTCTGTATCTCTCCCTCTCCCTCTCCCTCTCCCTCTCCCTCTCCCTCTCCCTCTCCCTCTCCCTCTCCCTCTCCCTCTCCCTCTCCCTCTCCCTCTCCCTCTCCCTCTCCCTCTCCCTCTCCCTCTCCTTGTCAGCATCCTGGGGCAGCTACTGATCAGACACACCTCTCTCTCCAAAAGGTTAGCAGTTCAGCCAACTCAACAGTCCCCACCCACCTGAGCCTGCTGCACACATAGCCTGGCATTTGGTAGTCCCTTTGGTCATTTTGGATGTTATAAACCCTGGCTCTTCATATATATGTAGATATTTTAAAATTTGATTCTCATCCATTTCAAATCATTATGTTCATTAGAAAATTTTTAAAAAGTTATCTCTAAGTGTAACTCCTCAAATTTCACATTTTTTATGCAATTGAGCAAATGAATCTCCTACATTTATAATTATTTTTTAAACATCATTGTAAATGAACATTTTAATGGTTTAGATTAAAATAATGATTTTTTATATAATAACCATATATAAAGCAAATTGTCACAATAAACATTTTCTGTTACTTAACACTGCAATGTTCAGATGGTTGAAAACAGAACTTGACTTTTAATAAATATTTGATAAATAAGTTGTTATTTTTAGGTTTTTTTTTGGTTGTTAATCCTCACCTGAGGGTATTTTTAAAAATATATTTTATTGATTTTTTTTACAGAGAGGAAGGGAGGGGGATAGAAAGCCAGAAACATCGATGAGAAAGAAATATCAATTATCTGCCTCCTGCCCACCTACTACTGGGGATGTGCCCACAACCGAAGTACATGCCCTTGACCAGAATCGAACCTGGGACCCTTCAGTCCGCAGGCCAATGCTCCACCCACTAAGCCAGGGGTCCTCAAACTTTTTAAAGTGGGGGCCAGATCACGGTCCCTCAGAGAGCTGGAGGGCCGGACTATATGAACTACTAATTCCTACTGTAACACCTCGGCTGCGCTCACTGCCCAAAAAACCTGGCGGGCCGGATCAGACTCCTCTGCGGGCCGCATGTGGCCCGCGGGCCGTAGTTTGAAGACGCCTGCAACTAAGCCAAACCAGTCAGGGCCTGAGGATATTTTTTCCATTGATTTTTACAAAGAGGGGAAGGGATGGAGGGAGGACGACGAGTGGAAAAAGAAGGGGTGGCGGGGGGGAGAACAACATCCATGTGAGAAAGACACATCAATTGGCTGTCTCCCACAGGGACCCAGATCTGGCCCGGGATTGAATTTGCAACCTAGGTATGTTGACCAGGAACTGAACCAGGACCCTTCAGTGTATGGGCCAACGGCTCTAAAAATCCTGTATCACTTTCCAGATGGATTCTGAAGGGCAGTGTGTTTTCTTTCCTTTGACCGGTCATTTTCCATATTATTCTTCCCTTTTTACAGAAATAAAAATCCAAACAAACAATTCAGAATCATCTTAATTCTTATTATAGGCTGCTCAAGCATTTTTAAGGTATTTATCTGCCCGGGTCCACTCTGCTGTAGTGTACAAATCTCCTTCAGAACAATGACATAATGCATTGGTTTACTCATCACATCTAGATTGCTTGTGCTGCTTCCCAAGTTTGCTACATCCTTAGAGACAATTCACAAGACTTTCTGCTTGAGTTTTCTACTGCACTGTGTTTGATTCTAGAACACAAAAACACTTTTATTTTTTGCAAACTAAACAGAACAGTAAGCTGTTATGTGCTGCCATCTAGTTAGATTACTCTATAAAACAAACGTTTAATGGCATTTCCATGAACTTGCAGGAGTCAGTGCTCTGTAGCATTGAGGTCAGAAAACCTGCACATTCCAAACTGTTCCTCCAAAGGTATTGTATTTCTTTATTCAGATTAGCAAAAGGCATGTGAAAATCACCTGTGTGTGTGCAGGAACACGTGCTGGATATGCTAGCCCTGAGCTCTTTGGCACGTGGAGACTTTACATTGAACCCAGCTCACCCTTTTCTCTCTGAACTGTAGAGGAGTTCTAGAGGGACAGCAGGAGCTTGGTTTGGGGACCCAGAATTGCTTTGTAATTACTTTGTGTTGGTGCTTAAATAAGAGTTAAGTATTGCAGCACAGTGTGCTGCTTATGCTTTTTACTTAGGAATTAAGCGAAGCAAAGTTACTCAATACCAGTCACAAAGAGGCAACGTGGAGTCCACATAATGTGCAATCCAACAAAAGCATTATAAAATGTTGTTATTCTCAAAACAAATGTGAGAGCAAGCGAATGTCTGTGGGTGGCTTGGTGGGGCTGAGAGTCATGAGCACTTCTGGCAAAACAACTGCCAGTGCATTTCTAACTGATGATGGGTCAATCTCCGCAATTTCCTAAACACAGACGAGGGCATTCTTCCTTTCAGGGGCGCACACGTCAGAACCCTGGCGACCTTGCCCAAGAGCTCGGTCCTGAAGAGGGCACCGCCTGACCTCCCGAGATCTCTTTCTCAGGGTGACAAGAGAGCTGCTGGTTTTGCATTTTGCTCCCAATCAAATCACTAAACTAAGTACGGATGCTTCGGCAGGGGAGAAAGTAAATGGTACTGGCTTGGAGGAATACGAAGCACCTCAAGTTTTCAAAAACAGTGCCACGTCATGCCGAAAGAAGTTAACCCACGGAACCATGGTAACCTAACACAATGAGAACCAATGTTTTCTCTGGCTGCTAATCAGAACTAGTAAATATGGCCAATTTACACTACAGCTTACAAAATAAAACAGCCTACAGATGTTGTCTACTCTTAACCAAGGAAAGGGTTATGTTCTAACTAAATGAACTCCTTAGCCATCTAATTCCACACAACATTGCAGCTGGAAGGGATCCTAGGCAGTGTTCTCCCCGGCACCCTCATCAGTAAGGTTAAATGTTCTGACAAAAGTACACAGATAATTGATGGCAGGACTAAGGTCAACGCTAATGCTGAACAATAACCTTTGGGGCATCCATTTTGGTTAATTTGCTACACTGCTAAATGAAATGACACAATATATAAATTTGATTTGTGGACCAGTCTATTGTTTCGAAACAATTGAGCCCTCCGAGTGTTTTCAAATTGCCCTCTTTTCTATCATATCATTGTTGAATTGCAAAACTGGCTACTCCATTGACTGACGGGAGCTGGCTCTTCTCTGTGTGCCAGCAGAACTGGGACTCCTTGCACTCTGTCCCAGGAAAACAGTAATCTAAACAGACAAAGGAGCATGACTACAGACAGAATAAAGGAGGGCAAAATCTTCAACAAGAGGTCTGGCATACTGCCTCCTCCCTCCGATGCACTCTGATATATAGTATATCTTTCTCTCTCTCTCTGAGGCTGTTAAGACTATGGAGGCTGCTGACCACAGTCCTTCTCATTTTATGATTCCCCCAGCTCAATCAATGAGTCTTTAAAATTGCTGCAATATAAATCCCTTTGGGAGCTTAGTGACCTATTTATTTATGTTTCTTTTGGTTCTATGTTTTATACCTTTTGGTAGTATGTTTTTTATCTAGAACATTAAAATCTATAGAAAAGGATTACATTTGTTTAGCTAATGATCATTTCCCAAAATTCCACTTTATATTTTAAAATCATTCATACAGAGGCAAAGGAATATTACATCCTAGATGCTTTAAAGTTAAATTGTTTTCTAATGATTTTAGAAATTAGATTTTGTATTTTGGATTAGGTCAGCATAAAGTCATTGATTTTGATAAGAGAGGAGCGAATAAACACACATAGGCAACAATTTCATCCCTTAAGAAAGCAGATACCTAGTGAAGCATTATGTTAGCATTATTGGGAAGTTTGGATCAGCCTTTTATGCTTAGTCTTCATTAAGATCAACTCTTCTGATCTGGGCTTCCAAGTATATTACCTATTAATTGTGAGGTTGTTTGCCAGAGATACTCTTACCTAGCTTACTGGTCTGGGACTAGTCTCACTCATATATCCTCGTCAACCCCACAGTGCCTCTGACATTTCATCTGGGTCTGCTCTCACATCAGTCCATGTGTCCTATGAATGAACTTTCGTGGTTTCCAATAATATACGACTAAAATAATGTGATGTATGAGGAAATGAAAAGGAAGACTGGGCAGAAATGGATGGTAACAGACAGATTTGAAGACCGTTGTGGACTATATATTTCTGTACTTTGCTCCATTTATAAACAGCGTTCCTTCAGTTAAGAGATGTAAGAAACGCCACAATCTAACAACCCACTGAGTGCTGTGACGAGCCACTGCTAATTTGGAGTGACCAGGATAAGGCTCCAGGATATAACAAAGACCTGAAAGTGAAAAGATGTAAACAGCAATGCCTTCCCTGGGCAAAGCACAGAAAGATTGCTGAGCTGGGAAACATTTACAGTAAACGTGAAGGGAGCCCAGCTAGTGTAGTTCAGCCAAGAGGCCACTGGTTCCATTCCAGGTTAGGGCACATGCCCGAGTTGCGTGCTCAATCCCCTATAGGGGGCAGGTGGGAGGCAGCTGATTGATGATGTTTCTCTCTCATGGATGTTTCTATCTTTCTATCCCTCTCTCTTCCTCTCTATCTAAAAAAAATCAATAAAATATATATATTTTTAAAGTGAGATAGGAATGTTCACATGAATAGATGTCCAGACCACTGCAAATGAGTCCCTTGCTGGCTTATGGGCTCCAGATAGGATTGTGCAGACAACAGAGTGGCGTGGCCTCCAAATTGTATTGTCAATACCCTGGCAACCTTAACACTAACTCTAAAATTTACCAAAGAGCTCTGGCTGTGATTCTCAGTGGTTAGAGCATCAGCCCAAGCACTGAAGAGTCAGAGGTTTGATTCCAGTCCAGGGCACATACCTGTGTTGCAGGTTTGATGCTAGGTGAGTGAGAGAGGAAAGCAATTGATGTGTCTCTCTCACATCAATGTTTCATTTCTCTCTCTCCTCCTCTACCCTCTCTTCTGCTCTCTCTCAAAAATCAATGGAAAAATATCCTTGAATGAGGATGAACAAAAAGTAAAATAAAAAAATAAAATTTATCAAAGGGTATGAAAGCCTTCTGCCATATAATATGAATGCTATCAGCAAAAGATGACTAATATACTTTCACTCAGGAAAGAATGAGAGAAATCTCACTCAAATTCCTTCACTTTGGGTTTGGAGATAAAGAATATATTTAGTCAAAAGCAGAATGTTAAATTCGAAAACATTTGACAATTCTACTATAAATGTATAATACAACTTGTGAAAACTAAATCTGTACCACTGCTCTGGAGTACTCATTCTCAGTCCCAGCTGCTCAATGACCCAGGGACGTTATCTAGGATTTGAGGTACAGAATAAAACTGTTTAGTTCCCCAGTAAGATGAGATAGATTATTCATCTTTGAAAGAGAAAATGAATAAGGAAAATAATTTATCATTAGAAATGAATGCATTGAACCAATCAGTGCACCTTCAAAAGTTGGTTATTTTTACTGTTTTGCAGAGAAGATGATCAGATGGATGAAACCCATGCTATCAAAGGTAGGCCAGTGCAGCTGACTCTGAAAGACATCCCGTCCACTTTGGAATTTCTGTTTCAACTAAAATATTCTACAGTTTCACTTAAAACTAAATTGGCTTCAAATAGGAATTTTCTTGACTTCATTTTGGGTTGCCAAAAACTAATTAACTCAAAAATAGTTTAAAAAAATTGCTTCTTAATCACAGTAGAGTGACTTTAATATGGTTTCAATATATCAGTTTCCTCATGACATAACTATAATATAAATATTATCCATTTAATTTCTTCTTAAAAATGGGAGCCTTTTTGAATTGTTCATCATTTTTACTTTTAATCTTTAAAAGCCTAAATATTTTTTCTAAATAAAAATGGGACTCATCAGGAACCTATAGAAATGAGTCTAAAGAAATAGTGATAAAAGTATTCAAGCCTGTACCATAGAAATATAAAAACAACAGATACATCAGTAAAAAGAAAGAAAGAAAGAAAGAAAGAAAGAAAGAAAGAAAGAAAGAAAGAAAGAAAGAAAAAAATAAGAAGAAAAAAAAGTGATGCTTCTTGGTAAGAGGACTTAAAATTCTAAATATATTTATTTCCATGAAACAAAACTGACATATATCTGAGTTCAGTAGAGCTTATAACACAAAATAACAACTATTAGCACTTAAGAGTTTGTGAAGAGTTTCTCAGTTAACTCAAGAAATGATACCTATCTAGAAATAGGAATGCTAGCGTGTCTACAAAGCAAATGCTGCAAAGATAGCACACACATTAGGCAGCTGCTCAGTCCATCAATACTGACTGAGCACCTACTGTGTGCCCATCCAGTCAGGTCATCAGTTCTATGCTACTAGTACCCATGGATGATGGTTCATCAATTATGGCATTGGTGCTACAGAGTTAACATTTTTCTACTGCTATCCAAATGAATACTGGCCTCTTTACATGATTTATTTAAGTAAGTAAAAGAGTGTGGCCAATTCAGGATTACCTCACATTTATTTAGCAGCCCCGTTTCTTGCAGCCGTGACCAGATGCTCTGTATCCGTCCAGCATGCTCAGGGTGGGTGGTGGAATTGCCACAAATGCACTGGTGTTTCAGCATCAGAGGGTCATAGGCAATTCCTGCCAGACAAGAACACACAGAAAAAAACTGAGTAATAATGCATAGTTAGATGACAATATGATTACTCAGAAAGGCATTCTTTTTCAAATAAATTTACTAATAGAGAAATAATACATATCCATCAATTCCCAGGAGCACGTAAGAGGTATTTAGTCCTATGTATCTGGACATATAAGCAAAAACTCACCCCTGGATTAATCAGCACTCAGACCCTACCTTAGTAAATCTGTAAAGTACATGAAGATGGTAATATTTTAAAAAAATATATTTTAAAACTTTAGACTAAAAACAAAACAAAAACAAATTTTACTGGTATTTTAAATCATTATGAAGTATTTTTGACAGTTAATTCAATTTAGTAGAGGTTTACATTTTATCACTAAAGCCACAAAATGAGCTGAGTTTAAATTGTGAATTTATTTCATGAGTAATTCTAGCCTCATTTTAGATCAGGTTACATCTTTGTAATAAATTGAAAGACTTTCCAACTGCGTGCCTGTTCTGCTTATCAACTCATTCAAAGATGTGCAGGAAGAGTTTCTCCTTTGCTTATTGTGCTTTTCTCATAATTTAGGCCAATCTGTAAGCAATATGGGTATTGCAGATCTTATAATATTGTGGGACAATTGAAGTATTTCTTTTTTAAAATAAGTTAAAAAAATTTAAATAAAATAAAAAATAAGTCAATTGCAATCTCTTTAGTAAAAATTAAAGATACTTAATGAATAAAATCTGCTTTTAACCATGAGTTAATGTATTTCATATTTCAGTTAGACCCTACACTGGGAAAGATTTCATAAACACTTGATGAAATGAACTACTAAAGTTAGAAAAAAATAGAACTTATTAAAGTAACAAATTACATTATAATTATAACTGGTTAATTTTGAAAAAGATTTACACCCTTAATCCAATTCCTGGGGGGGAGAACACATGTCACTTACAAAACTGCCTGGCATAAGAAATTATTTAACCAATATTCCAATAAATTAGCATCAAAATACATTCTCTGGGGAATGAAGCAAGGGCAGAAGAATCCATGTTAAGATATTAAAAAGCAAAAGCAATTATATATTCAAAAACAGTTAAGTACCAACTAGTTGTGTTATAAAATAAGCTTAATTAATTTTATTTCCTCTTTGACTTAAGTATCATACTAGAAAAATATTACTGAAGAAGGGAAAATATTCGTTCCTGAGTATACTAAAATTATGCAGAAGAATGACATATATATTCTGAAACCATGTGGTAATAATTACATCTAAGTATATATAATATTCATTCTTAACACTCAAATAGCCTTAAAATCTATCTCTAGACCCCTGAGCCTTTCACATTATCAGCCTCAGTAGTGATCTCTTCTCTTAGCAGTATGCTTGCACAGTCGTCTATTTAATTACCCATTCACAATCTCCATTTGGATGTGTCAGTTTTGAGTTCATGATCTTAAACCTCACCCTTTTCCCTCATTTCAGAAAAGGATATCATGATCCACCATTGTTCATGCAAGGAATCTCAGTGACACTCCTTATCCAATGAACAAATGTAGTGTGTATTTTCCCTCTAAACTATGTCTTGAATTACTTATTTTCAATGCCAAAACCATATACAATCAAACCAAGGAGCTATTTATTATCTCTAATCTGAACTCCTGTGATAGCTCTGTAATAGGTTACCTGACTTTCACTCTATTCCATCTGCCACACAATAGCTGATGGGATTACCTTTTCTCAAGGTCAGTCTATAAATAGGCCCCTCCCCTTTTTCCAGCTTCATGCACACACCTCCCTAGCCTGATCTCTTCTCTCACAAAGACCTACATTCCATTTCACAAAAGGATCATAATCATACCAGCCTTGCATTCTTCATACATGCTACTCCATCTATGCCAAAATTTTTCCTTCCAGCCTTCATTTGGCCAATTCCTATTCATTCTTCAAGGCTGTTTTAATGTCATTCTTCAACAAAGCATCCCCTGAGATCTCTACATTCGGTCTGCTACCACATGTACTCAAAGCATCTTCTAGGTTTTCAGAGCATTTATCACACTATCTAATGGGTGTATAATTTGTAAATTATGATATGATCTATGAAAACACAGACTAGAGTTGTATTGTTTAACCTCTGAACTCTGTAAACATGCTTGGGATATAGTAGGTTCTCAAAAGTATTTTTCATGAATAAAAAAATATACATACAAAGGAGCAAAAGTAGTGAATATGAGAAACACAGAGTTTACTCATATTCGTTTATTATTGCATTTATTTTCCATAGGAACAACTATAAACCTACTTTTGTCCCATCCTATAAATGATAGATGCAAGAACTAGGTCAGATATCTCCCTGATGAAGCCTTCCTTTTTTTTTTTTTTTTAAATATATCTTATTGATATTTTACAGAGAGGAAGGGAGGGAGATAGAGAGCCAGAAAAGTTGATGAGAGAGAAACATCAACCAGCTGCCTCTTGCCCACCCCCCACTGGGGATGTGCCCGCAACCAAGGTACATGCCCTTGACCGGAATCGAACTGGGGACCTTTCAGTCCGCAGACCGACGCTCTACCACTGAGCCAAACCGGTTTCGGTGAAGCCTTCCTTGATGAGCCTAACTAGTAGATCCCTTGGATTCCCAGAGGTCTTGTAGCCTTCTTTAGCATACCTTTTATGTTACATCTTATCATTCTATTGGCAAGTATCTCTAAAATAGGCATTTTTTGTGCTCACCTTTATATCTATGTGATACTTTGCACTAAAGGAAGTGAATAAATACTTTTAAATACAGTCCAAATAAAAGAAGGCAGACAGGAAAGTGAGCAATCATAAAAAAAAAAAAATCCAAAATATAAAGATATAAAGGACGTGTCTTCACAATTCAGATGTATCAAGTATTTATGAGTTGCTATTACCTAACAAAAATGATTTAACATATTTCAACCACAGTTTCATAATACACAAAGTAAAGAATACATTAGTGATACACAAAAATGAAAAATATAGTATCTCCCTCATTTTAAAACATATACTTCAATAGTAGAGATTCAAATAATTAAGTTGCTTATTATTATTATTATTTTTTTTTTTTTACTATTTCATCTCTTGGCATATCTAACTTCACCTCGATAGTAACTGTTCCTCTTTTAATATTTTCTCTATAAATCACTGCCAACAAAAATTATGAAACAGGTTACAGTACCTGGAAGTTATTGCCAAGTATCTGGAGATTATAACATAAAGTCCAGGAGCTCTTGGAAAGACATTTGAATTTAAGGAGGAATAAATAAAGTCTGGAAACGTATACCTGCACTTATTCATCTTAATGATGTAGCAATGAGGTGTTAACAGGTAGACTGCAAGGTGAGACTTTAACCTCATCCTTCATCTCCATTCTTTCCCTTTTTTTCTTTTCAGAAACAAAGACTTATAGGGTGAGAAGCAATCCTGCTCTTCTCTTTGGGATTCATATGGAATTCTACTTTTCTCTGACCCTTTCTGCCCCATGGGTTACCACTTGCAACATAAACCAGTGGATCCATCTCTCTCATAATCAATGGGATGAGTTAAAATTAGGATTTGTGGAAATACACAAGAGTCTTAACATAAAGTATTTACCTGCATTTTAAACCCTATTAATTTATTTTCTACAAAAAAAATCCTCAAAAAGTTTTGATACATATTTTGGACTTTGTGCTTTCTCTGGATTTTAGTTTTATTAAACAAGGTAAGTATTCAAAGTACCTTACTAGCTTTCGTAGAAGTTGGTTTAGTGGAGCACCATGGTTCTATTGTGCATTGGACTCTAACTAAAGAGATACTATTACAAAGAAATAACTTACTCACAGATTATATAAAGTAACATAGTGTTGGGGTAAAGAAGGCTTTAAGTTGTACTGGGTGGTAGGGAAGATAAAGTCAATCAAGTTTATGTGCCATTAAATTCTTGTTTCAATGAATGCCATTTGGTTATGAACAAGCACAGTGACATCATTGGCTGCCCTGCTGTGAATTGAGGGCCGAGAGCCACATCTCTGCTAGGAATAGTTGAATAGAAGAGATGACTAAGATAGAATACTCTGCCTTTCCCTTAGTTATCAGATCACATAAAAACCGCCATGCCTTGGCTTTAAGCAGAATGAAAAGAGCACCTCCTAAATTGAGTATTATTACACAGGTTCAAATACAACATAAAACCCACTTTAATATGCGGCAACCTGACACTACAACACACGCCCTTCATTGTCACGACCGCAGCTGCATGATGTGCTCTTCCTGTGCCTCCTAGAAATCTCTTCACCCAGGACCCGAGGGCCACCAGGTAGAAGCTACCTCTCCGTCTCTGCTTCTTGGTCCAGTCACATCCTCACAGGAAATGAACTGGAGACCTCATCTTTCAACAACGGACTGAACTCAGATATTTTCCCTTTGGAACATTGCTTTGTTCTTCATAAAAAGGGGCCGGTGTGGCTACTACAATTGGCTGCTGGAAATCCACATAAAGAGTGAAGGCTTCAATGGTGTGCTTTGAAAATTATGTGAGTTTAGTATTAAATACCTTTTTTAGTCGTATCAAAAAATGTAGATTTTTGCAGTATGGATTTAAGCAAATAGCTTTGAACACATTTGTTTTCTCTTCCTCACTTTAAAATATATATATATATATATATATATATATATATATATATATATATATATTATTGACTATTTACAGAGAGAAAGAGAGAGGGATAGAGAGTTAGAAACATTGATGAGAGAGAAACATCGATCAGCTGCCTCCTTCACACCTCCCATTGGGAATGTGCACACAACCAAGGTACATGCCCTTGACTGGAATCAAACCTGGGACCTTTCAGTCCGCAGGCAGACGCTCTATCCACTAAGCCAAATGGTTAGGGCTCTTCCTCACTTTTTAGTGGAACAACTTGAGTGTGTGAGATTGTATCACTTTCTTCTAAAAATAAAACCACTAAGTATTCCCAAGAAACATTACTGAATGTCACTTTTGATTTTTTTTAATATACAACAAATAGATATTAAAGTTTCAAAATAAAGGAGTTTAATGCTTAAAAATATTTGTTTACAAACATAATACAAATGAAAGCAATGAAAGCCTTAAGAGTTCTTCTCTAAAATGAAGATCATTAGGAACAGGAAAATGAAAAGTGGATTATAAGAGTATTGAAGGCTACAGAGGAAATTTAAGTTTGGATTAAAGCCAGAACAATATGTGGAGGAGTAGAGTGAAAACTGTGCATTTCATTTCCTCTGGATTTGGAAAACTACTAAATGAAAGTTACCAACTATATACATGCTTTTAATCCTTATGACAGTGGAGGGGCTAATATACAGTGGATATAAAAATTATATAGCTTGCATGGTTTAAAATAATTATTGAGCCTTTTTATTTTAAAAATTCAAGCGTTAGAATGCGACATTTTTAAGGTCAATCAAGATAATAAGCAGGGTTGTCTCTATTAAATTATATAACATTGAAATCACTTAACTATTCTTTAACCAGAACAATAAATTCAAATAAATTTTACTTTCACAGTTTTTAGATTTGACCTATTAAATTTGTGTGTTTATGACTATATCTATGTGATATATTGGCTATACAAATCATTTGCTGATTCAACTAAAATTTATTGAATGCCTGTTAAGTATAAATTCCTGTGTTTTTAAAACATAAATTTATGAAAGTTCTTACTTAGCCCAGAAATATGCCTTCTCAAGTCCATTAAATATTAAAATAATCTTAAGTTCATCTCCCTGCTTGTGTTTAGAATATAAACTCTGATAAATGCTAGGAAGCTGACATTAAGAAAAAGAGAATAATCACCTGAAATGACCAGTATTTAAGCTGAATGATTAGGTTCTGCTTATGTCAGGTATAAGATTTGCAATACACTCTTTCACCAGGATTGTTCTAAGGCCTACAGACCTGTCCATTTGGCAACACTGTTTTCTCAGACTTCTAGGATTATTCTCATATTGAGAGATTTTGCTTCACTCATATCGAAGAAACAAGTAAAGGGAACCAAAGCATATCAGAAAAGGGCCGCTCCTCTTAACCAAGAGAAAAAAAATCTATCAGTGGACTTGTGATAGTAGACAGCAGCCTACGTGGGAATAGTGCCACAAAAATGTACAGTTAAGCTCACGTATAAAATAAGGAGATTGTTTGGAGTGAATGGAATTGGCATGATGATAGGCTGGTTTTGACTCTGTGTTCTCTGTAAGCTTAAGGCTGAATAATAACCACTTTCAGGAAAAAGAATTGAGAAGTAAGTAATTCTTAAAGACCATCCTCAAAAGCATCCCTACCAAAAGCATTCCTCTGCAACATATATTTGGCTTTGAACAAAAACTCTCTGAGGACCAGGGGTAGAACTAGGCATGAGTGATCCAAGCGGCTTCTGCTCGCACTGGGCTGCAGCCCTGGGTCGTCTGGGAGACTGGGACAGGACTTCTGGGCTCCAAGAAATAAAGGGATCGGAGGCAGTGGCTAATGTGGTAAAAGAAATATATCCAAATATGCCCAGCCTGTAGCTCCGGGTATAAAATGTTGGCTTGTGGCAAAACATTATAAAAAGTAGCTCCCGTACATATTTTGTCAGGATATCTGGCAAAGTTAAATAACTTGCCCTTTTCATTCATTGATTTTTAAATTTTTTTTTTTAAAAATGATACCGATGCTTTGGAATGTCATTTCATAAAAGGTATTTTAACTTTTCTAAGCACAAAGGGGTGCCTGAGGTCACAGAAGCCACACAAAGGAACTCTGAATCCTCCAAATTGATTAAAACATAAGTCAGATAACCTATGAGCCCCTATGAATTCTCCCTGAGCGGCATCTAAATTATGAATCCCTTAGGCTGCAATAGCTTTCACTGGAACAGGCAGTTTGGGAATCTGGAGCAAGAACAGGGTCAAAGGAATAGAAAGGGATAGTTCCTTTTTAGAGGGAACAGCACCCCTTTTTCTCTTTGTGTTCTAGACTTGACCTTCCTCTGACATTGGGACTATCTGGTTTGTTTTCCTCTGCAGCCAGATGCTGAAGTATTAAACACAGCTGTGGGCAAAGGAATAGGTTGGTTGAACAGCCCGACCGGCGGTGCCATAAAAAATGGAAGTGGAACTAATTATATGGAATTAAGTTTTGTTCGCTTGGCACCTTTGTCTTCCATGAGGCACTTGCATGGGAAGTCAGAAGAAGACAGTAAAACAAAAGAACAAGAAAAACAACTGAGAGAGGGACACTCTTCAGATTCCAATGTAACTGAGCATCATAAATTTCCTAGTGGCCAGCATGCTAGTAGGAAGAGATTGCGGAACACGGCTTAAAAAAAAAAAAAAAAAGTTGTAGGGATTTTTGTTTCCAAAAGGGACCCATGCACCTGTTGATGTGTTTTCCAGGCCCTTGAATGATAACAATTTATGAGGCTATTAATACTAAGCCCAAGATTTATCTGATGTGCTGTTTGTCTTGCAGCCAATATAACCTCATAAAACGTAGGTTGCTTTAGGTTAAAATGGAGCGTTCTGCTGTTGGAGTTATTCAGAGCATTTAAATCGGTTAATCCTACAAGAACGGTACATTTAGCCTGCCTATTAGGGAGAGTCTTTGGGGATTCCTACCAGTTGCAGAGCCAGGCTGGAGCGGGCGGTCCACGGCTGGGTGGGGTAACATGGAGGCAGCAGGGGAGGAGAGAGTCCTGGAGACAAGAGGATGTTTCTCTAATCCATCCATGCCAACCACAGCCAGCGGAGCTTGGCGCGCACGTGCGTGCTGGGGATCCAGGAAGGGCTGCTGCCAAGGAAAAAGCACAGTGGAAAGAAACGTGAGCTCAGCATTGAGGGCGACACTGAGAGCGGCATGTCAACAAATTAAGTTCATCAGGTCAGCAACATAATAAACGGTGTGAAGGCAAAAGAGAAAAATAACACAGAGAAAGGGAGAGAGGAAAAAAAAAAAAACGACAACAAAAAAAACAAGGTCTAGTCAATAAATCCATTCAACAGATGTTTTCACACTGACAGCCAGGGCCTGCCTGCCTGGCTAAGGAGGAGGTGATGGCAGGAGACCTGTCAGTTGGAACTGATTGAAAGAAGCAGACCTTTACCCTCCAGAGGAACAAGAGGAACGTCGACTTGGACTCATTTCCTATTTTGATACCAACGTTTTAAATGCAGCCCCAGAATTGTTGCAACACCAAGTGGGAGAACAATTCCGCTGCTTTCCAACTGCCAATGAACTTGATTCTGGAAATTCTGTCTTGATCAATGTCAGTAATATTGCTAGTGAAGTCTATTAGATGTTAAAAATTACCAAAGGGCTCGATTTTGACACCTTTCACTCTTCTTATCATGATACAGGGTGATGATAAATTTTTTGTAGGTTGTCTGATATAATCTCAATGCTATAAAAATAGTTTCGTTTAGAGAGTATTAAATATAATCTCAGTGATTTAACCATGTTAAATCATTTCCATACTTCTCAAGTTATCAAATTAAAGAACCAGAATCTGGAAGATTCATTTAGTCTGTTCCTCTGTCTCCAAAAAAGAAAATCTCTAAAACACAGATAACTATTAACTATCAGTAACTATTTCCTCTTTTCACCAGCATAACGTTTGAGTTCCTTTTTATGTTTCTTTTATTTTTAACATAAAAAAAAACCTGAACATCTGGGTCAAGAAACTGATATTCCAAAAGATTAACAGTCTTTTAAATAAGAGTCAAGTTCCTATAATTTAAAAAATGTACATGCATGCCCTTCTGCTTTGATCTACTTGGCTAGTATTTACTTTTTCAAGACTTGATGTAAACATCACCTGTCCCTGAGGAGGCCTTACTTTAAACTTCCTGTTAGGCTCAGTGTTCCCCTACCACCCACTCTATGCCATTGTAGTCATACACATCTTGTATTTCTAGTTTACCTTGAATCCAACTTGGTACATCCTAAGTGTATAAATTGCTGAGAATGCTAACATATATAAAACACAATACATATCATCTGGTTTAATGTAATTATACATTTCTCCATATAGGAGTTAATACTACATATAAGCAAGAGTTATGATTATAAACATATATTTAGTTATAGACCATAGGTAGGCAGAGATGTTCCAATTTAGAAATATATTAAGAATCATTTAAGCCGCAACTGGTTTGGCTCAGTGGATAGAGCGTCAGCCTGCAAACTGAAAGGTCCCCGGGTTTGATTCTGGTCAAGGGCATGTACCTTGGTTGTGGGTGCATCCCCAGTAGGGTGTGTGCAAGAGGCAGCTGGTTGATGATTCTCTCTCATCGATGTTTCTAACTCTCTATCCCTCTCTCTTCCTCTCTGTAAAAAAATCAATAAAATATATTTTAAAAAAAGAATCATTTGAAATTAACTTTATAATAGCTTATAATTAATGTATACATTGTTAACTTCTGTTTTGATCTGGAGATAACTGAACTATCAATCATTGGAAGGCGCTTGTCACATGCTGAGGCTTTGGGCATTTGCTTTGAGGTTAGGATGTCTTAGTCAAGATCTACTTTTAGTTATAACAGTTCAACACTTTTACAAGAGTCTAACTCTCTTGATTATCTTGAACATCTTCATGATGAATGTCCCTCCTCTCATGGATCTTATAAGGAGAGGGAATGCAAATATGTAATTAGGACTTTGGGAGTTTTCTTTTGGGAAAAGGCAGCTTTTCTGTATATGATCTAAAATGCATGGGTAAATAGATACCTGAATGATAGTAATATCCATCTCTCTGTCTCTTCCTACTTTAACCCTCATCTGAAGAAAGGCAAACGGGCTCTTAATTAGTCACCCTGCTACTACACCCAATCCAACCTCTTCCTTCCTGAAAGAATTCTCTTCCTAGAGTCCTCCTGTGAGGAAAAGTTAACACAAAATTCCCTGAAGGTAAATCAAAGTTTGAAGAACCTCCCCAGCCCGTCATTTGTTCTCTCCTTTCCCTGACACCAAACTGCATCTGCAGCTTTAGATCTATTCCTTTTCTTCACTCTGGCCAAAATACCATGCACCACGTGACAAACTCATCTGCATTAAGACTTTCATGGGCCCTGGGCACCTTTATCTTCTTGGATCCCTTCCTCTATTAAAAAAAAAAAATAGAATAGTTATATTTTATGCTTACATTGGCATACACTGAATTCATTATTAAAATGTTCATTTTTTTAAATCAAAAATTAGAATTTATAACGTGTAGTGGGCCCCTTAAAGTATTATGGGGCCCTAGCCTGTTTGGCTCAGTGGATAGAGCTTTGGCCTGCAGACTGAAGGGTTCTGGATTTGATTCTGATCAAGGGCATGAACCTTGGTTGCAGGCACCTCCCTGGTCTGGGCCATACTCTGGAGGCAACCAATCGATGGATTTCTCTCACATCAATATTTCTTTCTCTCTTTCCCTCTCTCTTCTATTCTCTCTAAAAATCAATAAAAAATATCATTGGGTGAGGATTAAAAACAGGGGTGGGGAATTATGGGCTCTGGCACAGTGTTTATTGTACCTAATGGTTATGTTGGCCCTGCTCATTATTGCTCCCATCCATCTCTCTTATCTGTCCCTCCCCTGGAGGCTTGTCCATGGAGCCTCACCGGTGGCATTCACACACATCCTCCAAAGTCCACTTCAAATTTTACATAGAGCCTTTTATGAGGTCCCACGTTAAATCTGTTTTCACCTTCCATTAAATTCCCATCACATTTTGTTTTTTCTCAATCCCTTTCCCTGTCATTGTCTTTTCTATATAAGACCTATTACATGCAGTAACTACTTATTGGTCATACTCTGTACCAGACATGCTGTTGGCATATTGAGCCTTTTCTATGCTTACTGTCTATAGTGAAAAGACAGATGCTAAATATTTACAAATATAATGTGATTATGAATATGGGTGTTGCATAAGAAAAATGCAGAATGCCATAAGAAAAGCATAAAGAAGAACCCAATAGGAAAAAACCTGGTGTAGGAGTAGGTGACTTCTAAGAAAGTGATGTTCAATTTGAGATGTGAAGAAATTTAATTAGCCAGATGATGAGTGGAGTGAAGCTCTAGATACATTTTACAAATGTATTGTGAGAAATTAGCTTTTCATGTATAATATTGAAAGCTTTTTCAACCAGAGATTCTATCTAACTCATCTGTGAGCTTATTTTCTGCTGCATTCTATATCTTTTATTATGTTTTCTTGAAGCTAAATAATTATCTGTGCATTTAAAATATTCAACAGATATTTGAAAATTAAAGGCCATGGTTGTTGTTTTTTTCCAATAACATAACCATGTTTTAGATACCTGGGGTTATTAAATGTCTTTATCTCTCCACTAGAGACCCAGTGCACAAAATTCGTGCACTCAGGGAATGGGGGTCCCTTAGCCTGGCCTGCACCCTCAGGGGATGTCCAACTGCCTGGAAAGTGGGAGAAGCTCATGCCACCACCACTGTGCTTGCCTGCTGTGATCCTGGCTTCTGGCTGAGCAGCACTCCCCCTGTGGGAGTGTGTTGACCACCAGGCTGCAGCTCCTGCATTAAGTGTCTGCCCCCTGGTGGTCAGTGCCCATCATAGAAACTGGTTGTTCTACCATTTTGTCAATTTGCTTATTAGCCTTTTATTACATAGGATGGCTGCTCAACACTATAAGAACTCCTTATAAATAACATCAATATAGTCCTTTTCTTTTAATAGTGCATATTTGTTCTTTTACTTGGGCTTCATTGGAAGCCTTTGAGATAATAGAACAACAGTTTGCTAATTGTTAAGCAGATACAAATGTTATATTTTACTATACAACTTCACAATGAGGCAAGCAAAATCTTATTTATCCAATCTCTACTATTAAGAATATGACAGTGGCCGAAACCGGTTTGGCTCAGTGGATAGAGCTTTGGCCTGCAGACTGAAAGGTCCCGGGTTCAATTCCGATCTAGGGTATGTACCTTGGTTGTGGCACATCCCCGGTGAAGGGTGTGCAAGAGGCAGCTAGCTGGTCGATGTCTCTCTCTCATCGATTTTTCTAACTCTCTGTCTCTCTCTTCCTCTCCGTAAAAAATCAATAAAATATATTTTAAAAAAGTATTTTAAAAAAAGAATATGACAGTACAGGTAAAAGACTGATAACTACTTATCCAATAATCACTATTTATTCATCATGTATGTGTCCATCCAGCATCTATTGTGTATGTGGAAGGAAATAGATCCCATGTTGTGCTGTACAGATGGAGAAAGGAATTAAGCATGGCACCTAATCTTGTGTGCTGCTATCCCAAATCAAGCATTTTATCCCTAGTAAGTTTCATAAGGGTATGAGCTTTGCCCATTGACTCATATATTCCTATGCAGTGATTCACACATAGCAGTTGTTAATCTACGAAGAACAAAATAATGACTAGAAAGGAGATATGTGGTCATCCTTAAGATCTCACTGTAAAATAAGATAAACCAATAAAGCACATTATAAGCAATCACAACATAAGAGAACCAAGGAAGGGTTAATGAAAAATATAAAATAGATAACTGACAAAAATAAATAAATAAATAAATAAAATAAAAATAAAAAACAAGGACGACAATACCTTGAAATGATTTAGAATTAGAGCCAAGCAATAATGAAATGAGTGAGTGATTTGAGGATTGCTTTTCCTTTGCACTTTTATGCAGTTTCTAAATTTTCTGCATTTCCCCTACATTAAAACTTTAATTCAGAAAAATGGTAAATGTTGCTTTAAATAAACAGTTGAAACTTTCAAACACTTCATTAGGACAGATTCATAATCTTTGGACCATAGAGTTGGCATGGATCAAATATTTTTTAACCTTCTGCCAGAAAAATAAAACTATAGAAGAAAGAAGGGTTTATTCACTTTCAAAAGAGTTAACTATGAGCATATGTTGTCACAAATTAAGTATGGCTTTTAATGTAAAGGGCGAAATGTGACAATCCAGTAAGGCTCACAGTATCATGGTGAATGATAGTCATCAAAGTATCATAGAATGGTAGGCCACTTTTATTTCTGATGAATATTACTCCTCACCAATAAAAAAGTATTCTTCTTGAGGTTTAAAATTGCGATATTTTTCAACTGTAGCTGGAACTGATTAAAATGTTTCACTAAACCTTTTTTTCTATTAGCAATTTTAATTAAATAATATTATCCATGCTTATTTTCCATACTTCTAGCAAATATGAAAGCAGATGTTTCTCACTATTGTCAGAAAAATAAAATGTCAATCAGTTCAGAATCTATTGTTATTTAAAAAAATTAGGTGGATACCCAAATTAACATTTCATCTATTGAGTGCCACAGGAAATGTGTTTTCCCATTAAATGAATAATTAACATCCACTCCTTCAAAAAGCATTTTTGATGAAACTGTCTTTTAAATATGTAATACTGAGTCTGTTCCTTATACATACATTAGTCTTTCCTTTTGGGAGGATGACTTAATTGGGAATTTTGTTTTGATAGGTTACTTTGCCAGACTGATTCAGGTAAATCTCTCAAATATATTGAGATGCATAAGACAATCTTTTGTTACATGAAGTGGTCTAACACCTCCATGCCTAAACATAACCTGTCTCCACCCCCTGATAAAAAAAAAAATGCAGCTTTCCCAAAAGAGTTACTATGCACCTATTTTGTAAATCCTTCAAGAAGCCTAGTAAGACATCAGTGTCATTGGAGCCCAAACTCTCCCTAAATGATGGTGCTTAAGCAGTGCCATCTACTTGGGAAATGAATAGGAATATGTCTTGAAGTTCTCTCTTTATGATGAACCCAATGTTCTTGATTAGAGTAAACTATTTATTGGGGGTGACTTACTAATGGCAATTATGAGGTCATTGAGCCCCTGGGCTAAGGAGACTTCAAGGTTCTTTTAAAATTTATTTTATTTTATTTTTTATAATAGCAGTCATTTTGGTTTTGTTTCTGTTTGGATTTGTTTTGCTTTCTTGTTGCCACTGCTTAGGGACCTATTTTATGGCCTCTGGGTTTTCGCTTTGTTCTGGATGGTTGCACATGCTTCCAGACTTGTGGGTGGATACTCATCGTGTCCTATAATCAATATCATCATGCAATGTCTGCAAGATCAAGTACAGAAATCACCAATTACAGTGTTTAATCTTTGAAGTAATCTGAAGTATTCAAAGTAGTTTAATAAAGAATATGAGCTCAAAATAAAAGAAAGAGGATCATGAAAAATAATTAGAAAGAAATAAAATTCTATTTCTAAAGCCACTTCTTTAAAGTATATTTTCCTCCTTGTTTGGAGTTCTGAGCAAACTGATTTTTCTTTCTGGTCTGCAGTGTTTTGAATTTCAGAAGTCTTGCTTTTATAGAAAATTAGAATCATAAATATGCCTAAGGTCATCATCTAAGATGCCAAGGGCTAGTGGGAATTTACATGCTCTAAAATCTTTGTATTATTCAGGATGGGTGTAGCAATCAGTATTGGTTAATTTTAGACTTTTAAAGTTAAACATGTTAACCATTTAAAAGTAACAATTAAATAAATATAAGTAATGTGCATAACTTTCAAGTAGACAAAAGATTTTGAAAGAGAAGCAAAACCAATAAGCAATCTATAAATAAATGGAGAAAAAATAAAGCATTTTCTGCAAAAGCTGAATATAATCCACAAATATGATGCTAGAAACAAATCCCCACTTATCACTAAATACAGTTGATATGAATGTACTTAGTTAAAAGATGGAGACAGGCAAATCAAATTTTCTTTGGCAGAGCAAGAATAAATTAAAAGGATTTTCGAAGACATCAGAAAAATACTAACAAAAACAAAACAAAACAAAACAAAACAAAAAAAGCAAAAGTCTTATGCAGGCATAGTAAAACAGACAAAATAAATTTCAGTTGAAAAATATTAGAGACCATATAAGGGTACGTATAAAATAAGTAGCACAAAAACTCAATTAACCAATTTTTTTCCCTAAACCTAATAACATAGGCTCAGAAGGTAAAAAGCAAAAATTAACAGAACTCTAAAGGAAAGCTAAAAAATCCACATCATGATGTGGGGTTAGAACAAAACAATTGAGATTACAGGCCATTTAAATAACACAATTCACTGAGACCAGTTTGGCTCAGTGGATAGAGCGTCGGCCTGAGGACTGAAGGGTCCCAGGTTCGATTCCAGTCAAGGGCATGTACATTGGTTGCGGGCACATCCCCAGTAGGAGGTGTGCAGGAGGCAGCTGGTCGATGTTTCTCTCTCATCGACGTTTCTGGCTCTCTATCCCTCTCCCTTCCTCTCTGTGAAAAATCAATAAAATATATTTTTAAAAAAAATAACACAATTTACTAGATTTGAGATATACTGGAATTTGCTACTGATAAACATATATTCTTTCAAGCACACATGTATTGATTTAGAAATTGACCAAAACAATGAAGCAAGTGTCAGCAAACTTAAAAAATTAATATTCACAATGGAATATTATTTAGTTTAAAAAAGAAGGAAATTCTGACATGTTCTACAACATGGATGAATCTTGAAGACATTATGCTAAATCAAATAAGCCAGCCACAAAGAACAAATACTGTGATTCCACTTATAGGACATACTTGGAGTACATAAGTTCAGAGACAGAATGTAGGGAGGTGGTCGTCAGGGGCTGAGAGTGACAAATGGAGGGTTGCTGTTTAATAGGTACAGAGTTTTAATTTGGAAAGATGAAAAATTTCTGAAGATGAACGGTGGTGGTGGTCACATAATGTGAACATACTTAATGCCCCTGAACTATACACTTAAATGGTTAAAATTTATATATATATATATATATATATATATATATATATATATATATATATATATGTATATACTGGAAAAATAGGAATTAATATCATATAGATCATGTACCCTCACTTCATTATAGTCAGAAATGTAAAGTAAGTGAATGAAAAGATATATAAATTCTGCAATAGAAAGAATCAATATCATAAGCATAACAGTTCTTCACAAATTAAACTATATTTCTGGAAATTATCAGTTGACTCTACATTTTGTATAGGAGAAGAAAGGAGAGAATAGCCAAATGAATTTTGAAAATAAAGGCTAAGGCCCAACCAGATATCTATACATACTAAAAGTTAAATTATTTAAGACCACAGGGTATTATACAAAACTAGAGGCCTGTTGCACAAAATTAATGGGGTGGGGGGTGTCCCTCAGCCACTCCTGCACACTCTCGCAAGCCAGGACTGCTGGCTCCTAACCACTCTGCCTGCCTGATCATCCCTAACCACCCTGCCTGCCTGCCTGAGCACCTCTAACCACTTGCCTGCCTGCCGGATCACCCCTAACCGCCTCTGTCTCAGCTCTCACCACAGCTTCATCTGGAGTATGCCTGGAATGACATCCGGAAGGATGTTTGGCTGTCTGATATAATTAGTATATTACTCTTTTATTATTATAGGTAGACTAATGGAATAGAGAGCCCCGAACAGACTGAATATATGGAAACTTAATATATAACAGAGATGAGCTACAGAGTAGAATATAAACAAGGAATGTCAATCAGTGAGGTAGATCAATGGTTATCTGTAAGGGGAACAGTGAGTTTAGATACCTACCATGTTTCCCCGAAAATAAGACATCCTCTGAAAATAAGACCTACTTACAGGTTTCCTTCTGAGTAAAATATAAGGTTTCCCCCAAAAAATAAGGCCCCCCTAGGCTAACCATGAGAGATTTGGTCCACTGGTTCTGAAAGAAATGGAGTCACAAGAAATTCACCAGGAAATTCAGGAATTGGATTGTTATGATGATGTTCCAGAAGATGATGACATGATTGTCATTGAATAAATGAGTAAATTCTTGATACTGTAGGATTCACAGTTTGTCTGGTTTGTGTTGACAACTACCGTACTACTGTACCGTATACAGGTAATATATTTCCTTTATTTTCATTTAACAATAAATGTGTACCATATTCTTCTTCGTGGAAAAATAAGACATCCCCTGAAAATAAGACTTGCGCATCTTTGGGAGCAAAAATTAATATAAGACACTGTCTTATTTTCCGGGAAACAGGGTACCTAATATTACATGTGAAAAACAATTGAAAGTGGATTAAAAACTGAAGTGTAAAATGCACAGTTTTTAAATTTTTAGGAAAAGTGTGCAGAATATCATTCTAAACTTTAGGAAGGAATTCAAATACTTTTTAAAATCATAAGCCAGAAAAATAGGGATAAATGTTTGCCAAACATGACATAAAGCAATGTTTAATGTTTACAATACAAATTCTAAAAATAAATGGGACTAGAGAAATGAACAAAATGTACAAACAAAAAATTCACAGAAATTTTAATAATCCAACAAACATATAAATAGAAACAACTTCACTGTTAATCAATAAAATACAAATTAAAACCAATATGAAATACCATTTTATACTAATCAGACTGAGCAGAAAATTAAAGGTCTTATAAATACCAAGTATTAGTAAAAATATAGGGCAAAAGAATCTCAAAGAGTACTTACAGGAGACTAAATTTTTATATTCACTTTAAAGAACAGCCAGCTCCCATTTGGTAAACATGTAGATGGATAGTAAATCTACAGTAAAAATGGTGAGTGAAAAAAAACAACCAAGAGAATGTATATAAAGATAATTATTTACATTTAAAAATGTAGCCGAAACCGGTTTGGCTCAGTGGATAAAGCATCAGTCTGCGGACTGAAAGGTGCCGGGATCAATTCAGGTAAGTGACATGCACATTGGTTGCGGGCACATCCAGGATGTGCAAGAGGCAGCTGGTCGATGTTTCTCTCTCATCCATGTTTCTAGCTCTCTATCCCTCTCCCTTCCTCTCTGTAAAAAATCAAAATACATTTTTTAAAAATGTGCACGTGAATATTATGTTGTTTAAATAAATATGCTAATATAAAAATATGAAGAAATACATGAAAAAAATAAAAAGTAAATTCAGAAGAGATGGAATGGAGCAAGATGAAATAGGAGAGAAATATATAGGAAATATCAATTGTATTTATTCTGTGTTATATCTCAAGCTAGATGTTATGGATGTTGTTATAATCTTTATTACTTTTTCTGTATATTAATATATTTTAAAATATATAATACATTGGCACATACAAAATGTTGATATTATTATGGCCTACAAATGGCCTACAAATGGTTTTTTTGAAAAGTACATTTTTGAGGAGAAGGAACAAAGATTAATTAGAAAATAAAAAAAAAGAAAAAATAAGTGAGAGAGAAAGAAATCTAGAAATGTAAAAATAGATGAGAAAATAAAGTATGAAAATATATTTTTTGAAAATACATACGTAAATACTAGTATATTGGATAGTCATAAGATATCCATTAATTTGTACCAACTTTCACTGATAATATAATAACATGATTAAGTATACTTTGTCTCTAGAATTTCAAGGTATTATCATTAAATACATTTAAATGAGAAAAGAATGATACTGAAGAGACTGAGAAATTAGTGCAGAAGGACATAAAAACTAAGAACTTAAAATGAGGATTTAGAACAGAAGAAAAAGATTCAAATGTGTGAACTTTAAGAAGATATCTAAAGAAACAAAAATATTTAACAGCAGTTATTTCTAAATACTGACATGTTTGATTAATATTTTCTTATTTTGGCTGACCTGTTTTTTACAAACTGCCTAATAAACATACATTTCAATTCTGTTTTAAAAGTTTGAAATATTATATTTTATTACAGTATCAATTTTAAGTGATTAAATATGGTAAGTGGCAGGTGTGCAGTGATAATAAACAAGCATCCATATTAATGCAGACTTGGACCAAGAGAGACTAGGAGATGCCAGATACCTGTGAAGAGAAACCTGACTACATTGCTATACACCCACTCTCAAACCTAGAGCCTGGGACAAAAAGTTCAACGTAGAGCTACCAAAAAACACAGCCAAATTTAAAACTATGTATATAACTAAGAAATGAAAATATATGTCTCACAAAAACATAAACATGAATGTCCATAGAAACACTATTTCCTAATAGCCCAAAGTAGAAACAACCCAAATGTCTATCAACTGAAAAATAAATAAAACATGGTACACTCATCTATTAATACTACCCAACTTTAAAAAAGTTTTTGTTTTGTTTTGCTCATTCATAAATACACACTCTTATACGCTGTTTCCAGATGAAACAGGCATTAAATTGTAATCTGATAAAACACAGATACCTAGAAAAAGACAAAAGTCTAAGTATTCTCTTAGAATAAATTTTAGTGAATCCAGTCTTAATATCTTTAAATTAAAAAAAACCCCACAAACCTATCTATTAGGTCAAGATCACAGAGCAAACAATGCTAAGCTGCCAGCAGTCCCCACAGGGCACCATAGAGAAAGGCTGTTGAAGCCGAACATTTAATGTAAAACAGAGCTGTGAGTTAAAAAGAAGAATGGCATATCTTAGGTGCAGGAGAACTTGGTTAATGAGGTTATCGGTGATAGGAAAAAAAAAAAAAGGTGGGGCACAGGCGGAAGCTTCCAGAATCAAATGGACTGAGATGTGTCTGAGCCTCTGGCCTACCTATGGGCAGCCCACATGGGCAGCGTGCACAGCGCCCTGCAGGCCTGAGGCCAAGAAGCAAAGAGCTGCAGGTCCCAGTCAGGCCCCCCAGACCCTGACAGGGACCCCCCTGGACCTGTGGGGCTGAGGGCCATCCTCACAGTGTGGGGACCGCAGGTTTTAAGGGAAATCTAGCTGCCCCAGTGTCTGTGGTGTGAGGTGGGCAGGGTGAGTGTGGAGTCTCCCACCTCCCAGAAATATCAGAACTGCATGGCTCCCCAAAGAACCGGAGAGAGGCCAGAGGAGGGAGACATCTGCGCGGTGCTGGGAACACCCCGTTCTCAATGTCACCCGAGGGGGCGGCTCCAAAGCCAGGGGCACAGGCCTCCCCAGGCGACCTCCCTCCCAGGCCCGGAAAGGCCACTGGCAGTGCTACCAACTGGCTTGCACCACCCTTTACATGACTTCCCAGGAGCCGTGGTGGGCAAACTGCGGCTCGCGAGCCACATGCGGCCCTTTGGCCCCTTGAGTGTGGCTCTTCCACAAAATACCACGGCCTGGGCGAGTCTACGTTGAAGAAGTGGCGTTAGAAGAAGTTTACGTTTAAAAAAATGTGGCTCTCCAAGGAAATGTCAATCGTTGTGCTGTTGACATTTGGCTCTGTGGACTGATGAGTTTGCCGACCACTGTCCCAGAGGAATGCAAACTTCAGCGAGGCTTTTACACATTCCAAAGAGAGGAGCACAGGGGGTAGTCTACCACCCCGGGGAGCAAGGCCGCAGAGGCCTCGGGCCTGGGAATGAAACAGGAGCCATTCCAGCTGGGACAGGCCAGGGGAGGCGGCTCCGAGGGAGGCCCAGGAGCACGTGGAGGCGCCGAGGGTTCGCACTTGGAGGCCCAGCCTCCCGAGCCACCCGCAGGCCGGCCTGGGGCCAGCGGGCACCGGTGCAGCCCCGGCCCTGGGGCCGCTGAGCTGCAGCAGCTCCTTCCCACCAGGACGGCGGGTCTCCATCACAGGCTGTGTGTGTGGCTGCAGGAGCGGCCTTTCGATGGCCTCTGCCTGGCCCCAGCAGCATGAGGGACCCCAGGCGGGCCCGCGCGGGGATGCCCACAGGCCTCACCCAGCACCCCCCTCTCTCGCCACCCCCCACCTCGGAAGCAATAGGGGTGCCTACCCCGTTCTCCAGGGGCTCGGACAGGAGCAGGTTTCTTCCCGAGGCCCAGCGCTGCCCGAACATGGTGCTGCTGCGTGTGGGGGAAAGGCGACCCGGCCTTCAGCGCCAGCCCTGTCACCTCCTGGGGCCCCGTTCTGGCAAAATGCTGCCGTCCGGTCGTGCCATCTGGGAGGTTGGGCAGCTCCTTGCAAAACACACAGGGGCTCCGCCTGGCCTTCGCTCCCTAGTGTTAGGAGGAGCCGAGGCCGCCTGGAGGCTGTTCTTACTTCCAGGCCTGGTGCGCGCCCTTGGCTGGTCTCTTTCTTGAAGTTTGTCCTACTTTTTCCTTAGCCGAGGTGATACTGTAAAAGCCTGCCTCCCCTGGCACTGCTTCCCCTGCAAGGTGGGCCTCGGAGAGATCAGCACTCGCCCCTACAGGCGGGGTCTCTGCTGGTTAAAGGGGCACCTGTAGCTTCTGGTCCAGGTGCAGGTGCTGCAGGCAATTTCCCGTCCCAGCCTGGGCGCCAGGCTGCCTCCAGCCCCACCCAGAGGCAGGAATGGGACCTGCAGCCACTGCTCAGGGTTCTCCGCCAGGACCCCAGGGCAGGCAGAGATTACTATAATAGGCTAAGGATGGGGAGGGTGGGGCGCAAAATCAATACAGGCGCTCAGGGGTGCAGATTTCCAGCTACAGAATAAACAAGTCCTGAGGATGTGATGTGCAGCCCGTTGATGATAGTTAATGGTACTGTGGTGCGAATTCGAAAGAGAAAACGTAATAAAGTACTGGAGCACGGCTGAGCCCTGGAAAACATTATGCTGAGTGAAAGACGACAGTCACAGAAGGCCACATGCTGTACAATTCCATTTATATAAAATGTTCAGGATAGACTAATTTATGGAGACAGAAATAGTATTAGTGGTTTCCTAGAGTCCGAGTAGGGGCAGTGGGTAATTATTGCTGATCTGCACAGTTTTTCTTTTCTTTCTTTTCTTTCTTTCTTTTCTTTTCTTTTCTTTTTTATTCTTTTCTTTTCTTTTCTTTTTTATTCTTTTCTTTTCTTTTCTTTTCTTTTCTTTTCTTTTCTTTTCTTTTCTTTTCTTTTCTTTTCTTTCCTTCCTTCCTTCCTTCCTTCCTTCCTTCCTTCCTTCCTTTCTTTCTTTCTTTCTTTCTTTCTTTCTTTCTTTCTTTCTTTCTTTCTTTCTTTCTTTCGGGGGGTGGGGGGATGAAAATGTTCCAAATTGGTTGTGTTGATGGTTGCACAGTTGTGTGAATAAACTATAAACCATTGAATTATATGCTGAAATGAGTTAACTTATGTGAATTATATCTCAATAAATTTGTTAGAAATAACACTTTTTTATCATAGTACAAAAAGTGTCTATCTCTTTCACTTACAAAAAAATTATTTCACTTTTGTCTCAACTTTGTTAATGTCTATTTATACATGTTTTATAACATAATACACTGCTAATAGTGGTATAATTTGTAAATATATAGTTTATATCTTTATATGTCTATATCATAATTATATACATGAGTGCATGCTAAAATATTTTTATTGCTTGTGATTTTTAAATGTAGATCAAATGGAATATTACAGGTTATAAAGGAATGAAAATTTTATCATTTACAATAGCATGGATGGACCTAGAAGGTATTATCACCAAGTGAAATAAGTCAGTCAGAGAAAGACCAATATCTTATGATTTAACTTATATGTGGAATCTAACAAATAAAATAAATGAACAACACCAACAAAAAAACCCACCCACCAGAAACAGACTCATAAACACAGAGAATAGATTGATGGTTGCCTGAGGGGAGAGGGTTGGGAACTGGATGAAAAAGGTGAAGGGATTAAGAAGATAACCTGGTAGTTACAAGATAGTCACAGGGATGTGAAAGTGCACCGTAGGGAATACAGTCAATAATACTGTGATAACTCTGTATGGTGCCAGGTGGGTATTGGAAGTATTGGGGCTCCTGCTTTGTAAAGCATATGATTGTCTAAGAGCACTATGCTATATACCTGAAACTAATCCAAAACAATGTTGAATGTAAACTGTAATTGGAAAAGAATTGTAGAACAATGTATAAAAGTTGGAAGGTGAAGTGTTTTTTTTTTTTTTTTTATAAAGTAAAAATTTGGTAAGCTAGAAGGTGCCTTTATCAAATCCTTAAGAATGTTTATTATGCCCCCTCTCCCATATCAGATGGCATTATTTCTAAATTTTAGACCGCAAGAGCAAGACACAGACCAGAGAGGCTGGATTCATGGGCTTGTGCTCACCAACAACAGAAACCACGCACGATTTCTCTACCAACCCTCCTCAGAGCCAAGTGGTGGCTTCTTGTAGAGAAGATGGGCTGAAGGCAGATGAATTACTAGCCCCAGGTGCTTGCTAGTTGCTTCCAGTGAGGACTTTGTCTTATTAGCATATTATTCGTGCCAGCAAACAATATCCAAAAAAAGCACAAAGCACAAAGGTTGGTAAGATTTTTGTATTTCAAAAACTATTCTCATTTTTAGATCATGAGGAATCTATAATCAGTAATATGACTCATGAGGCAGGGCTGTGAGTAGCTGAATGCTACAAGCTTTCCACTAAAGCATCACCAGCAGAATCAGAAGTAACTGGTTTCAAGCATAGCCAGTATTCATGTGTGTGTGCGGTGGGAGTGTGTATGCTATGTAGTTAACCTGTGATTCTGGGTTGAGGCTTAAAAGTTTATTTTAATACTGTAAAACTGAACCTATTTAATAACATCATTCTTTAATTGGGTAGAATGTTGGTAAAAGTCACTACCTATATACAGAGTATGTGAATAGCTTCCAATACAATCATAGGTATCCTCAGATAGAATAGTTCCAAGGGAAAATAAATGACTAATCCAGTTGCACTCTGCATTTATATTTAATAAATATGAGTATGTGCATTTGTGAAAGGGTGGTTGGTTTTAAAATGCTTAAGATCCAGCCACTTTGGAGCATGCATGAAAAAATGACCCATTCGAAATCAATAGAGATTTTACTCCACGAGGGAATACAAAAGAAACCACATTCAACTTTTTAAATTAAACAAATTCCTAGTCCACAATGAGTAATTTTTTCCAATAAAAACTAAAGAAAACAAGTTCTATTTTTTTTTTTTTTCCTTTTATTTGCTTCTCAGCTTCTGCACTTTTTACAATTGCCTGTAGGGGGGAAAATGTTCAAGAGAGTGCGCTGAATTTATTTTAATTACAGAACAGCCCAGAAGAAGATGAAATTGTGCAATGGCCTAGACTAGCATACTCTGTCTGGTTGGTAGACAATGCACAGTATAGCATGAACAATGGAGCTATGGTCTAGAAATAATAGCCTGACGATAAGGGGGGGTGGAATAAGGTTTTTTCTTTCTTTTTTCTTTTTTTCTATGATGAATCTCTTGAACATTTCCTTTATTCCTCCCCTTTGATAATTAAAGTCCAGATATAAAATAAATTATAACAAGAGAAATGACAAGCAATATAAATCATTGCTACCTAACACACATGAATTAGATGGATTTATCTTGAAGAGATGTTCCCAGTCCAGGAGATCTGGAAGAATTCTAACATATGTGAAACCTTTGAAATTGTGTGCAAAGTCATATGAGTATGTGCATCTGTGAATTTCCTGGAGACACAGTCCATAACTTTCATCAAAGTGGTCCATAATTTTTTAAAAAGGAGTTACAAATTACCATTCTAAGAAAAATGCAGTTATTGGCCAAAATAATATCCTACTAGTCACAACTTTTAGGTTTGTCTGTTAATAAACAAGTTTTAGGCATGACAATATATTGTGAATGAATTTGCTTGAAACCCATGGATTCAATCACATCACAAGATGAATCAAGGGAGTAGGATCAGAATTCTTGCATAATCCGGCATGAAGTTTTATGCTCTCATTTCTCAGCCCAGGAAAGCACCTTAGAAGGCTCAACATTAGAAGAATCACAATATTTTATCATTATTCTCCAGACCCAATTGCTTATATGCACATTACCAAGCATGTTAAATTCCAGAAAATGTGCCACTTTATGTCCATCCCTCCCTTTCTCCCAAAGCATGCATGGGTCAAAGGCAAAATATTCAGTCTTTTTTTCTTCTTCTTCACTGAACTAGAAACCGATTACTGCTAAAATATTTGGCTAAAAAAGAAAGAAAGAGAAAGAATACTGTTTCACTGTTATTCCTTTTGACATTTAACCACAAGCATCCTCTTAAAAAAATAAATGTTCCCCTTAAAATAGACAAGTGTTTGAGAAAGCACACAGCTCAACTCGAAGCATGTAAGAAAACATCCTAAATAGAATAAACACTTGTCACTGATTTTTTACATTGAAAATTGCTGTTTCCTCTACAACCAAACCTTTAACAATAATCCTAGGCTACATTTGTTAAGATGAATGTATCATAATACAGCTCAAAAGACTATGTTTAATTTTTTTAAAGGAATGCCTTTTTAGTATTTCTTTAAACCTAAAATTAAATATCATAGAAAAGGCATTGTAATTTAAAACAACACTGTAACTATTCCTTGAATTTGGTGGGATCAAAATAATTAATTAACAGGTTCATTCATTCACTATATGAAGAGTCCACTAGGCATCAGGCACTGTGTCAGAAGCGAGAAGATTCAATGGTGAATAAAAGTGTTACAGTCACTTCTCTGTGGGATTTATAGTCTGTGATGGATACAAATCTTCATCAAAGTTCTGCACAAATAAATATAAAAGAGCAACTGAAGTAAGGGCTATGAAAGGGTGGCATAAGGTCCTAATTTAAAGGTGTCAAGAAAAGTTTCTCAAAGGAAGGGATAGTGAAGCCAAAAGATGAAGGATGAGAAGAATTTAAATTGACAAAAAGAGGAAGAAGAATGCCCCATGTGGAGGGAACAGCATGCTCAGAGTGGCTCTGGTGGTAGGGCACCCAGTAAGCATGGAACAGGTACAGGTCTGTGTGGTGATTCATCAGGAGAGGAGGCTGCTAAGGCAGAATTCAAGAGAAAACTGAAGGAAAAGGTAGGGTGAGACCTTGCAGAATTTGCACCCTATTTAAAGAGGCTGGATCTTAATCCTAAGAGTAATGGTAACTCAATGAATAGTTTTAAGCTCCCAAGAGCTTAGGTCTGGGAATTGGACATTTAGTACAGTTGGTAAGAACGTATTTGTATTGAAAATGATTATTCCAGCAGAATATTAACCCATATTTTATGAAGGGTAGATAAGTTTAATTTTCAAGCACCTTCCAAGCAAACTGAAGAAAGTTATTTAAAAGAGCATGGGATTCAGAGTGTGTATAAAATTTGTAATGATACCTGGCATGTATACCAAGCATTATGTAATTTAGTTGTAGTTATAATCGTTTGGTCAGTTTCACCAGAGCATATCAGCAATACCAGACATCATTTGCAATTAATGTTTTTGAAATATTTTTTATTGATTTTAGAGAGGAAGGGAGAGGGAGAGATAGACAGGTCAATATGAGAAAGAATCATTGCCTCCTGCACACCCCCTACTGGGGATTGAGCCTGCAACCCAGGCCTGTGCCCTGACAAGGAATTGAACCTTGACCTCCTGGTTCATAGGCGGATGTTCATCCACAGAGCCACTGTGGCCACATTACAATTAATTTTTTAATCTTGTAATGTGAATTAATAAGTAGGGCAATGTTAATTGCACTTTTCTTGATATTCTTGGTTTTCCCAATTTTATCCTTACCTTTGATCTTCAGTGATTTTGTCTTCCCTAAGATTGTCCTGTTTGTCATGGCTTACTGCTTTTAAAATATGTGTGTATTTTTTTTTTTAATCTACATTTACACATATCTACCTCCATGAACGCAGACCAATAGGTTTCTTTTAAAAATTCAAACAGAGGTACAGCTAAATCCTAGTATTAGCAAAATAATCTTAAAATATTCACAAAGAACACAGTGATAGTATAATATTAATAGACAATGCTTAACAATTTAAGATCTTTGGTATTATTTGGTTTTAGTAGAAGGATTCAACTGTAAATAGAATTGACTAAAGTCCAAGTAAACTTCACTAAAGTAGATTCCTGGCTTCTGTGAAATACCCTTCAATTTAAAAGTATTTTACCTCTCTTAAAGCATAAAATTACTAGTAGCCCTGTGCATGAATCCGTGCACCAGTAGCTCTCTGTGGGGCCTGGTCACTCCACGCCCACTGCCCAGAGGCTCTCTGCAGCCCAGAGGCCCATACATGGCCCAGGCGCAGGAATGCTTGCCTTGTTGAGTGTCAAGGAAGCAACCCTTCCACCAGGCCACTCACACTGCCCACTCTCAGCGGCCACCCCCTGCCCCCTGGGACTGGGGACTCTGGGGAGGCTGAGAGGATTGGGCACTGACATCTTTTGTGATGGAGTGATGGTTAATTTGCATATTCACCTTTATTACATAGCATATGATTATGCACATCTTCGCACATAATATTATTTACTCAGAGACTATAAGGATTACTATTGAAAAAAATATATTGTATTTATAATGTAAACATGAAAATGTGTAATAAATATGAATAAACATAGTAAAAGTGGTTATATTCAGTTATCACCAAACTTACTGTATTTGATTTATAACATATCAGTGAACCTGCAATACCTAGTGTTTACTGATGTTATTTTTCCTCTGCTTGGTTCTTCATAAAAAAGATAAATAATAAGTAAACCTGGCCAGTGTAGCTGAATTGGTTGAGCGTCCTCTCATGTACCAAAAGGTCACCAGTTCAATTCCTGGTCAGGGCACATGCCAGGATTTCAGCTCGATCCCCAGTAAGGAGGCCTACAGGAGGCAGCCTATCAATGTTTCTCTCGTTCTCTCCCTTCCTCTTTCTCTAAAATAAATATAAACATTTTAAAATATATTTTTAAAAGATAAATAATACTAATATTAGTTCATAAGGCTCAAACTATTCTTTTCATTATTAGCTAGTAAGTTTGTTAGTTTTATCTGGAGCTTTAAACCATGCTTTTTATATTAGCTACTTTTAAACTGATAGAGAGGCATTATTGTTAACTTGCAGAATAGATAAATATGGCATTCTATAATAGTTCTATGGACAACTGTTAGCCTGTCCCACAGTGATTTCACCTGCCATAGCCCAACCCTTCTCTAGAACACAGAGTTTGAAGTAAAGTTGATAGAAGAGGTTATAATAGATGAGGGAAGAGAAGAAAACTGAAAGTGTCTGACTAATGAAAGTCCTTATTAACCATTTTTAAGAGTTTTAACATCATCCTGAAGATATTTAGTAACCACGGATATATTTTAAGGAGATGAAGAGCATGATTATATTTGCATTTAAGGAGGACTTAATGCTTCAGTTTAGTTGAATAGGGATTCAAAGACTGGTTCTTGGCAGAGCTGATGAGCCATGACCAGTGGCCATTAGGTGAGAGCTACATATCCTTCATCCTTCCCTCTTGTCCCCTGTACCCAGTGGACATTTGCATTGCTTATATGATTTCCATTTGTGCTTGGTGAAGGGAAAAGGAGGAATTCTGATGAGATATGAGAAATGGAGAGGAACAAGTCTGCCCCTTCTTTGGCCCAAGAGTCGTCATTTGAGCTGCAGGAGACTGGGCCTTTAGGTAAAAAGTAAAAGAGCAATTAAAAATGTGTATTTTTATTGATTTCAGAGAGAAAGTGAGAGGGAAAGAGAGATAGAAACATTAATGATGAAAGATAATTATTGACTGGTTGCCTCCTGCAGGCCTTTACTAGGGATTGAGCCTGCAACCCGGGCATGTGACCTTGACTGGAATGGAATACAGAACCCTCCAGTTCAAAGACCAACACTATATACACTGAGCCAAATCAACTAGGGGAGTGGTTGGCAAACTCATTAGTCAACAGAGCCAAATATTAACAGTACAATGATTGAAATATCTTTTGAGAGCCACATTTTTTAAACTTAAACTTTTTCTAATGCCACCTCTTCAAAATAGACTCACCTAGGCCATGGGATTTTGTGGAAGAGCCACACTCAAGGGGTCAAAGAGCTGCATGTGGCTCATGAGCCGCAGTTTGCCGACCATGGGGCTAGGGCAAGAGCTATTTTTTAAAATGGGATTTAGGGTACAAACACTGTTCTTCTTTGCTTCTTGTGGAAAAATGGGTCATAGAGTCTAGATGGACTCTTCTCATGTCTGGCAGAAGATATCATTGGGAGCTAAAGGCAAGGAAGGACCATTTGGAACTGTGAGGGTTAGAAAGCTTGGAGAACTTGAGAGGCAACCACAGAAGTGGGGACGTGGTCCCAGGGGACATTTAGTAAACAGAATCAACACAATTAGCTGTTTTCTACTTGGGGGCAAAAGGGAATAATGATTAAAAACATGGGCTATGAAATCAAATTGCTTTGGAACTTTCATTCAGCAGCTGAGCAATGAGAGGCAAATCACGTATTATTACTTTTTTAATCCTCACCTGAGGATATTTTTCCATTGATTTCTAGAGAGAGTGGAAGAGACAAGGGAAGACAGAGAGAGATATTGGTGTGAGAGAAACACATCCATTGGTTGCCTTCTGCAGGAGCCCTGACCAAGGCCCAGGCTGGGAAGGAGCTTGCAACCAAGGTACATGCCCTTGACTGGAATTGAACCCAGGACCCTTTGGGTCTTCAGGTCATTGCTCAATCGACTAAGCCAAAAAGACTAAGGCATTACTTATTCTTTGAAACCTTGGTTTTCCCATTTTTTTTAAATTTGTAAATTTTGAATAATAATAGTATCAATTGCACAGAGATATTTGCCAAAGATAAATGAGAAGACCCACTAAAAATATTTGGCACAGAGCTAGGCACATTGTAGTCACTCAGAACCTATTAGCAACTATTAGTATACCTGCAGAAAGTATCCATGTTACAAGTAAATCAAATTGTTAATTTTTAAAAGTCCTATTTGTATGCAAATTTGAAATGTATGCTATTTAAAATTGTTAATTTAAAATTCATGTTTATTTATATGTATAAATATACACATGTATACACACATGCACAATTAGCTAATTTTTACTACTGTATAGTAAAGCAATAAAATGTGTAAAATGTGCTACATAGACTTCATTTTCTATTCCATGTGCTCTTTATTGTTATTTAAACTCAGTGGCTTTTCTTGTTAGAGGAATGGCACATTATTATTATTATTTTTTTCATTTAGCTCATCCAAGAGCTTTTGATGTACATTCAACTCCTAGTTATGAATGCTAGTAATCTGTTAGATGAACAGATGTACCAACATAGACCCCATCTCCAATATGCTGACTGTTGATAGGCTAATCTTCTGAATATTTAATCCCTTTTAGGGTTTGATTTTGCTTGATTTTTCCCCTACCAGAATATATATATGTGTATGTGTACAAATATGTACGTGTGAGTGGATATACTAGTATATGTGTCTGTGTGTACATCTACGCATGTGTGTATGTGTCAGCATGTGAAAATAAAAGCTTGGAAGTGAGATTATAAACTTACATACAAGATTTTAAATATTTAAATAGATATAAAAAAAACATGAAATGAAACATTAACAAATTGTTACAACAATTATCCGAAATCCTTTTTCCTGATATTTCCCAGGGAAGATCTCTGTCTAGGAGGGCCTTCAGAAGAACCCTGACATTGGTCTTGGGAGGTGGTAAGGATTTGAATTTTAGGGAAAGGAAGGTTCCCTGTTATTTGTATGGTATCCCTTAAATTGTCCCATTTGCTTCTGAACCTGTGCCGGAGAAGAGTAAATCAGTTGTTTACACTATTAGACTGACCAGTCACAGATACAAGCATATTGTGGAGCTCAATAGATTTCTGTTGAGTGAGTGAATCAAAGTTTAGTATTTGGGGTTTCCAAAATTCTGAGATCTATTTTATTTTATTATTTATTTTAAATATATTTTATTGATTTTTTTTTACAGAGAGGAAGGAAGAGGGATAAAGAGTCAGAAACATCAATGAGATAGAAACATTGATCAGCTGCCTCCTGCACAGCTCCTACTGGGGATTTGTCTGCAACCAAGGTACATGCCCTTGACCACTGGAATCAAACCTGGGACCCCTCAGTCTGCAACACTCTATCCACTGAGCCAAACCGGTTTTGGCTAATCTAGTTCTTTTAAAAAACTGTTAAATAGATTAAATGCAACTCACCACTGAGAAAATTGTTTTCTAATATGAAAGTGACTTGCTCATGTTATAGAACAATTAAGCACCTGGAATTGAAACCTGGGCCAGGGGTCTTTTTGCTTGCTTGGTTGTCTGTTTTAACAGCTATATTATTTTCTTACCAATATTTCAATTATATACATGTAGGGGTGTGTGTGTGTGTGTGTGTGTGTGTGTGTGTGTGTGTGTGTAGGGAGAAAGAGAGAGAGAGAGAGAGAGAGAGAGAGAGAGAGAGAGAGAGAGAGAGAGAGAGAGAAAGAGAGAGAGAGAGAGAGAGAGAGAGAGAGAGAGAGAGAGAGAGGGGGGGGGGGAAGGGAGGGAGGAAGGGAAGGAGGAGGAGGGAGGAAGGGAGGGAGAGAGAGAGAGAGAAAGAGAGAGAGAGAGAGAGAGAGAGAGAGGGAGGAAGGGAGGGAGGGAGGGAGGGAAGGAGGGGGAGGGAGGAAGGGAGGGAGAGAGAGAGAGAGAGAGAAAGAGAGAGAGAGAGAGAGAGAGAGAGAGAGAGAGAGAACACGTTATTTTACGGGTTAGAGTTTTGTGTTCCACATATGACTACAAGTTCTCTCCCTCCCTGTGTACCATTCCCTTGGCTATCACCTCATGGTGACTTTCATTCCTTCTTCTCTCAGGTGGCTTTATTTCTGTACCCTTTCAGCACAAAGTTGTTTATGGTTTTAAGCACTCAAAACAATGGGGTTTCTTCAGCGTCTTCCCCTAAAGTCTGCAACCTTCTGACCAACCTCAGCACTTGCTTTCTTTATTTTTAAATTAAGGTCACAGCCTGCAGGGAGAGAGTCATATGGACACAGAAATAGGTTCCCTTCATTACAGATTCCATCTTCAGCCTCAGCTGGCCTCTCAAGTCAGCTGGATCATCTGTCTATGTGTCCCACGTCCCCTTCCTCCCTCCTTTCCCTTAGCAGTCCTTCCAAATCCCCATCATTCTCCGTAAACCCTTGACCCCAATCAGCAAATGACCTCACCTTCTACTTCACAAAGGAAATAGAGGCCAAGAGACAGCAACTCCCTCAACTTCCTGCCCCCTCCTCTCCATTCTTATCAGCACCCACATCCATCCTTACCTTTTTTCCTCATTTTTCAGTTGAAGAGATGCCTCTCCTCTTAGCCAAGGCTAATCCCACCACCTGTGATCTGGATTCCATCCCCTCCTGCTCCCTCTGGGAAGTGCTCCATCAATCATCCATGTTCCTGTATCTTCAAACTCTCCTGGTGTACTGACTCTCTCCCCTCAACCTACAAAAATGCTCTCATTGCTTCCAACTCAAAACACACACACACACACACACACACACACACACACACACACACACACACACACACGCACCTTTTCCCTCCCTGTATTCTCTTCAAGTTACTGCCAAAACTTTCGGGTTTTTTTCTCAGCCAAGCTCCTTTAAAACACACACACACACACACACACACACACACACACACACACAAGCACCTTTTCCCTCCCTGTATTCTCTTCAAGTTACTGCCAAAACTTTCTTTTTTCTTTCTCAGCCAAGCTTCTTTAAAAAAATAAAAAATAAAACCACACACACAAAAAAAAAAACCAAAAAAAAACACAACAAACAAACAAACAAAAAAACAACTTTACTCCAATTTTAAAAGCAATGCATACTCATTTTAGAACATTTGGAAAAATAAAGATTTTCAGTGAAGAAAATAATTGCCCATAAAATACACCACCCAGGGGATGACAACTGTTAACTTCTTGGTTTCACTTACTTAGTTTTCTTGTTCTCTGTCTATAAAAAGAATTGGGCATTGAATAGCATAAAGGTTTGCATCTTGTTTTTATACTTACTGTGACCATTTTTCAAAAGTCTTAAATAATCCTCACCAGCATGCACCTTAGTGGTTGTATGTTATTAAATTCTCTTTGTAACAATTTAAACATATTCTTTATTAGATTGTTTTCAATTTTTCTCTTCTATAACCATACACATGCTTCCTGAAGATAAATCTATACTTTGTCTCTTCTCCCAGTCACTTCTCTACCTAAGACCACCTATCTTCAACCTCCTTAACTTGAGATTGCTCTGATTAAAGTTACCAGTGACTCTTCAGCAATGTTAGAAAGACTTTTCTGGTTTGTCTCACTCAGCTTCTCTGAGATATGGACATTGTTAGCCAGTCTCCTTTGAAACTATCATCTATTTTGGCTTCCATTTTCCTTCGATGGAGCTCAGCTCTTGCTTTCCATTCTCGGGATTCTCCCTATCATGCCCTTTGCGCATTCTTCTTGCCTTTCCTGCAGAAGGATTTCTTCTCTGGAGCTCCATCCCTAGTTCTTGGCTCCATTTCTGCACTCTCTTCATGGGGTAACCAGTACTGCACTCTTCATGCCTCTGGTTTCCAACCTGCATACCCAGCCTACCATATCTCCTCTGGGGAGCCCTTTCTAACTCTCAGTCATGCACTCTGTGTCATTATCCCTCCTCTTACTGTCTCCTATATGAACTCTTATCATGAATGCCATACACCACTTTTCATGTAAACCATGGGTGACTTGTCCTCTTTCCAGGGTTTCTCATCCTCGTCACTATCAACATTTTGGGCAGATAATTCTTTGTTGTGGGTTCTGTCCTGCATATTGCAGGATGTTTAGCAGCATCCTTCACCTCTACCAGCTACATGTCAATACCAACTCACCAGTTGTGAGCATCAACAATGTCTGTAGACATTATCAAATTCCCACGATACAAAATCCCCCCAGGCTGAGATCCACAGCACGCAGCCAGTGCCCAGCATATGTGAGTAAATGAAGCCAGATAAAGAGGATTTAATGGATGCCGCTTGCATGGCAGCAGGGGATGTCTCTTGTTTTGAAGGGCTGTTTTTTATATTGTTTTTCTCCCAACCATCCTCCTCCCCCATCCCAGGAGTGGCAGGGATGCCCCATTAGTCAAGCAGGACAAGGTCAGGGCTTGGCCTAGGACCTGGTTGTGGGAACATGCAAAGGGAAGTGGCTAAAATTAGTAATGGGCTGAATGTATAGCCTGTGTTGTGGAGAAGGAGGAGGCAGGGAGGAGCAACTCCTGATCACACGTGCATTGTTCTGTCTGAAGGAAGAAGTAGGAACATCATCCTGCCAAGTGGATATCAGTTTTCTTCCCTTTTGGGTTTCAGACCTGTCTGCTAACCTCAATGCATTGTTTTCACCTCAAGTCTTTCAATTTGGAATCCTTGGTAAATACACCATAATATTTCATGCATTAGCTCACTATCTTAAAAATTGGATAATACTAAAAAGATGCAATTAGGAACATATCAGTTTGTACTCCTGTGTAGAAGAGTGAGCAAGAGATTCAGAGAAAGCAAACATAGATTTGTTCTAACAAATCTTTGTCTTCTTAAAGATCAGTTATTAACTTGCATAATTGTCATTTGACAACAGAATTTTACCCTTATTTTGATTTTTAGTTATTTTGTTTAATTTCAAAAATTAATTATTTGGGGGAAATGTGTATCTTGATATTTGTGGTTTTTTAAAAATATATTTTTATTGATTTTAGAGATGAAGGAAGATAGATAGAACCATCAATGATGAGAGATCACCGCTGATCGGCTGCCTCCTGTACGCCTCCTACTGGGGATCTAGCCAGTAACCCAGGCATGTGCCCTCACTGGGAATCACACCCAGCACCCCTCAGTCCATAGGCCAAGGCTCTATAGATTGAGCCAAACTCATTAGGGCTATATCCTGATATTTGACTATCGATAATAATGTGATGCAAATATGAAGTTAGGTACATAATTACTTACTGCTTACAAAATCCCATAATGCTTTTAGTTTTTTAGTTTCCTCTGAGCTTCTATTCAGAAATAAAAAATTTAAAGTATTGTTTTATATTGAATGGACATTAAAAATGAAAATTGTTTTTTTATTAATGGAAAGTAAACAATATACTCAGAATATCTGGTTTTCTTTGATTCAATTTAGAGAGTTTTAGGGAAAAGTAAAATGAAACAGGTTTTAAAGAAAAGGCCATTGAAACAGATGTTATCCACCATAAAATATTTAATATTTTCTTGACTTCTTCTAACATTTGTCATTCAAATGGAATAAGCGTAGGATTCCACTAATATGTATGGGTTTCAAAATATGCAACTGTCATTCAATTGAAGACGTTTAGGATTCATATTGGATGTGAGGATTTCAAAAGTTATACCCTTCCTTTACTCTTGTAGCAGGAAGTGCATGCCTTACAAATGAATGTTAGGTAGCAGCTTAGGAAATAGTAGGATAAAACTGCAGTGTTTGCTGCAGAGAGTAAAAGGTAGACAGAGATTTTTGATAAATGTCAGAGTAGAATGTTAATTCTAATTGTTCCATCGAGTTGTCCTTGATTTGTGGCAGGTTTGTTACTATGCAGATTTCCTAGCTGCCACCACCTATGCGGGGATTTCACCCTGTGAAATTACCCAGATACCCCTCTTCTCCATCTCACCTCTTTATTCCTAATTAGCTTGTCCCTGGGTTCTCTCAGGGTAGCCTTATGGTTGTCCTGAAGTGCTTTTGATTCTGACCCACTGGCAAATTAAGCCATCTAATGTTTAGTGAAAACACACAAATTCAAGTTGCAGAAATGCTCAGGCCTTACAGGCAGCATCCCAGAGAGTCACCAGCTTTCATCCCCCTCATCCAGCCACTCTCTGGAGGTGTTACTGGCACCACCAGTGCATCCATGGAATCACTTAAGGTTTGGCTTTTATGTTTTAAGTACTCATCATGGCCCAAGAGTGTCTTTTTCCCTGAAGTAATAATAGTGCTCCAGCCGGCAGAGCAATGAATTGGTCAGTAAGCAACAAATTGATCAGGTCTCTGCAACAGCGCACATAGGAAAACAGCCATGGGAAGACAAGATGAGCTGGCCCCGGTGGCAGCAGCCTGCTCCTGGGCTTGGGCGGCAATATTCAGACTAATCCAGAATCACACTTCCTTGCTCTCAAGCTGCCTACCTGCAACTTATCAGGAAGGTCTCAACTGCTGTTAGTAGCTGAAGGAAGTAAAAAGTAAGAAACGGAGTGAAAAGAGAGGAGGAAAGGCAACTAACAGTGGGGCGTTTTCCTATACTATACCCTTTGTGCATTTAACTCCATTTCGTCCCTCTGGAAACGGAAAATTAGAGGGCATTGCTCCATGTTTTACAGCAATTATCGGCCAGAATCGTAACCCAAGTCTGTCTCCAGTATGCATGTTTCTTCCTCCAAACACTCTACAGATAGATTTCTCAGAAATCATTTCTGCAGGATAGCACAGATCCGTTGAAATCTGGGATGTCTTTGGAATGTAATAATGTTCCCTATTTATTTCATATACGAACTGGGCATGTTATTGAGAGATGCCTTTATCTACAAATTACCCAGGATTCTGTCTTCCCAAGATGGGAAAAATATTTGTAACTGATTTTTATTTTCTTGAAAATTAAAAATTTTAAATAGCATTGCCTTTCCTGTTAGGCAAATCATGCAATATATATATATATATATATGTGTGTGTGTGTGTGTGTGTGTGTGTGTGTGTGTGTGTGTATTAAATAAAATGGTTTTTCCTTAAGAAACTGTTTTTATCTAAAACTACATATAAATACTAATCAGTTGAGCCCCATAGTACTAGTGTACAGTGTTATTTTTTTAAAGCAGATGGGTATAACAGAATACATTTCTTGATAATTTATAAAATTAAAAATGTCCTTTCCTTCATGACAGATCACAGTTGTGTTAAACACATGTATTCATTATTTTCCCAAATAAGTCAAATGGATAGACTAATAGGACAAAGCTGGGAGAAATTCTAATTCTCTCATAGGGTAGGGTGTTTTTCTGTTCTGTTTTCCTGATTTTGTTTTTTATTAAAGAGAGAAGAGGGGGGAAAAACAAAAAACCACTCTCAGGTTCCTTTTCAAAAGCAAGTTTCTGGTTTTCAATATATTCAGTTTATTGACTCTAATATGAACTTAGCAGAAACATAAAGGCCACAATTATTAAACATTTTAAAAATTAGGCTCTGAATTTGTCTAATTGAAATGGATATCAGAAATTAGAGAGATAAGGATGGTGTAATGTAGCAGCAAGCTCCCCGTGGCTCATTCCTCCTTGTAAACAGGACTTAAAGTAGTCTCCTCCCATGGTGACTCTGAGCTTGGCCATGCGATATGCCTTGACCAGTGAGATAATAAACATCTAATGTGACAGCCACAAACACTGGAGAGTGTTTGCCCACTGCCACCTGTCCCTTGTGGTTACCCAGAACCCTGGACCGTAGTGTATGAGCAGGCCAAGGCTCGCCCTGGAAGATGAGACACCACGTGGAGAGAGGCTCCAGCATCCCAGCCCCATGACAAAGGCCATCCCAGATCATTCAGCCCTTCCTGAGCTGGCTTAGAACCAGCTGCTCAGCAGATAAATAAGAAATAAGTAGGTTGACTGTTTTAAGCCATTGTGTTTTAAGTGAGTTAGTAAGAGGAACAGGTAACCAGCTCAATACCATTCCTTCAAAACTGTCAATAAAAATCCACCTAAGACTTAAGGTGACTGAAAAATGTTACGAGCATACCGAAAGAGAGTCTCACCCCAGATCTTAACTTATAAGCAGATGAGCTATTTCGGTTATTTTCAGGAAACTCAATTCTAGAAATGCAAACCCACTGTCACCAATCCTTATGCAAAAGGCTGCAGGGGACAGTGAAGAGTTGCAGGGGGTGGCAAGTTAATAAGAACAAGGCAGCTCATTCATGAGACTCTCGTGCTTCACAGAAATCCAGACTTCAAACCTCTCTCTCTCTCTCATTCACACACACACACACACACACACACACACACACACACACACAGCTGTGCAAGTAGAGGAAACATTCAAATCCTCTAAGACATGAAACTCTCAGAACTGTTACCTTCCATAAAATAGACATTTTTTTCTTCTTCGGGAAGCTTCCAACACCAAAACAAGTTTGCTCGTCACTCTGTCAAGATGAGACTCATTGTCTTAAGTAGGTATTTCTTTTTGAGATATACCTATTCCTTTGTAATATATACCCATTTTCTTAAATAGGTATTGATTTTAAGGTATTATGGCTATTCCAGTAAAACAGAATTTTGAAGAATATTCAGCAAACATGGAAAAAAATCCCAAAATATTTATGGTAAACAAACAACTGTATAAGATTGTGCATTTAATATGAATTCAATTTTTGTATAAACTATATAAAGTAAAAATAAAAGCTTTAATGAAAAATTGCCCAAATAGTAAAGGACATACATTATGGAACTATGGAAGAATTTTACTTCAAGTTTAAATCCTCAGAAGTATTAAAAATATATTAAAATAAATCAGAATAAACTGTGAATCAGTGGGGGGGAATAGCTAATAAGTAAAGTAACATTGAAAAACCACTTAGTGGGGGATCAGGAAATTTGGATTAAATTATAAACAGTAAACATTCCCAGGTGCGGGAGGGTGTTCATTACAGTAGTAAAAACTTGTACGTATTTTATATAAATAAATTTAGACTGATCAATGAAATTGCATTTCCTATAAGTACTGCTAAAATTTTGTTTTCATGCTCTTCTAAGTTGATCTTTTTAAGCTTATACTTCTTCCTTGCATTAGGAATCTCTCATGGAAAGTTACTGAATTGCTTCACAGTTCTCTTTAGTATTCTTTCTGCCTCCCCGCCCCCCCCCCCACACCTCCTACCCAATCTCTCTCTTTTAAGATGTGAATGCAAAGAGAAGGCATGAAAAATTTTAAATGCAACTCACTTCATCATTGGAATGTTTGGAAATGTTACCCATTACCAGTGTTAACCAGTAGGCTAGGAATACATCCACACAGTCCCTGGCTATTAACTACGCAAAATACGTAAAAGATAATAGTGTTGAGAAATGCAATTTTAAAATAAGGTATGAGTTAGAAGTTTGACATTTCAATAGGAGCTCTGACTGATACCAGTTTGGGGAGAGAGTCTTCAGAATTCAGATTCCCGATTCACTCCAGCCCAAAATTTGTGTGTGCTTTTTAAGTCCTGGAGAGTAACAGATTCTGCAGATTAATTCATGGGCACTGTCAAAAATTAATCTCTCTCCCCCACTCCCCCCAGAGGTGTAAATGGGAAGCTTACTTTTTCCCCAACACATAGGATGGCTTTAGGAAGCTTGGTGCTAACCTTTTCAGCTTTACCGCATGACAGAGTGTGCCCTCTCTTGCTGAAACCTATTTTGCAAACAAAGTGTGACTTAGATTTTTAACAACAAACGTGATGCAAGAATAATGGATATTGTAACAGAAAGACTAGAGAAATCAGAGTTTCCTCCTCCCTGAATGCAATATCCACCTATTACTGACCACTGTGACCTTTCTGGGAAAAGTCACTTCCATTGGATGGGGCAGTGGCCGCAAGGCAGCAAAACCCCTCTCAGAGTAATTCTTTACAGATGCCAGGAACCGGAAGTTTCAAGGGGAAAAATGAAAGCCATTCACTCTTCCAATGACATGGGCCTTTGATACCACAAAGCCATTCGGGGCTGAGAGCTCCAAGGTCAGGAAGGCACATAAAGATTGGTGATTAGAGAAATACTATATCAGCAAAGTGTGGCAAGCTATTAAAAGAAACTATAGCTTTTATGATTGTGTCGCTGAAGCTCCCCAGGGCTATTTGTATTAGATATTGAGTTAAGCATAACTTATTTAGCCCCAGCATTCCAGAAAACATTTTGATGTCAGCTACTGCAGGAAAGTAAACACAAAGCGAAGGAGGAAACAGAGCTGATCTCGGACAGATAAAAAAAAAATGGTGTAATTGAATTTTCTGAACCCGGGCTTTTTAGAGAGCATTAAGAATGAGGAATTTTAGAAAAGTCCTTTCAACTTGAAAACAAAGTTTGTTTAGGCGTTTGGGAGAGGGGGAGGGGAAGCACAAAGGAGCTTACTACATTATTATCAACTGGTTGAGCATGTATTAGCCTCTGATGAAAACCCACTTTTAATGTATTTAGTGAGAGGTTCCCATGGTTATAACCTATACAGTTACAATAATGGATCCTTCTCCCTCCCGCTCCCAGGACTTAATAATCCTATAATTTTTGTTCATGCATCTTTTCCTAGCAGGCCTAATTTGAGCATGATTCATGATGTTCTGGGTTCTCAAAGTGTTTAGGGTTCACGACACATTTGCAGGACTGCCACCAAAATTCTTTGTTAAGACAAGGCTTTAACACTGATCACATTTACCACGTGGTAGCCAACCCTGACATTAAAATGTTGGCAGTGATGAGCATACCAAGAAATCTGTTTACTTCCATTTGGAACCAGAGACAGCAACGCCTGAACTCTGAGCTGCTGGCTCGGGCCCTGCGAAGAATTTTCTCTCAGGCCCTGTGAAGACTGAGCCACGGTGGGGAGCTCAGGGACCAGATGAGCAAGGTTAGTGTCTGAAAGATGAACCGCGTCAAACAGCGTTAATATGTAGTTTGCCACTGAAAGGAGTTGGAGGGGGATCGAATTGTTACCTAACATTTCAGAAAAAAAAAAAAAAATTGCCATCTTTCCAGAACAACAAGGCAATCTGAGAGTCAGAAAGAGAGACAGAGAGTCTACAAGGAAACCTGCAAAAATGCCAGCTGTGCTTGCTTTGGGGTGGGAGATTTTTCACCTGCTTTTTTTACACTTGTCTGTTCTTGCCAGTTTTCTGCGAAGATGATGTAGTCCCGATTAAAAGAATCAAAGAGAGGAAAACATATAAACGAGAGGGAAACACATCAATGAGAGGGAGAGCACATAAGCCTTTTTAATGTGAAAGACACACCAGTGATCCCACCTCCCAGAGGCTAGGCCTCCTCATGACGGACATCGGCCTGGACATAACCTCAGAGAAACTGCTCCAGGATTTACTGGCTGCTGAAGGGAAACTGCTGGACTGCTTTCGGAAGGAGATACTTCCAAGTTCAGTGTTTGGGACGTTGAATGCACTGCTCAGGCAGTCTTTTATTCTCAGCCCAGCTCTAAGAAAACTAGCATTTGTGTCTTCACTAGCAAAAAGACTCTCTGGGTTTCTTTTATTCATTTCCCTTCCACAAGTTGATTTTTGTTTGTGGAAAGAATGATAAATACTACAAATAGTTGGGACTCAGAGCTCTTGCCCGATGCTGATGGTGTTCAATGACCACAGGACTATCATTACTGCCACTATCTGTTCTGTTTGATCACTGCCTGTGCCTAATGATTGATAAATGGTGTGGATATCACCATACCTCATTAGGTCATCATCAGAACGACTTCAGGTTAATCATGATAGGAGCTATATAACTATAATATATGTCCTATTATCCTAGATAATGATTACAGCATATAATTAGAATCAAGCTTTACATTTTGTGGTCACATTTAAGGTAACAATTATAATTTCACAGCCAATCGATTTTAGCAATCAGTTTGAAGTAAACGTCTATTGGATCTAAAGCAAATATCACTTTGGAATATTGTGTGAATGTCATTACCTGGTTGAAAGTACTAAGGAAAAGACAAAAATTATGTTAAAAGGGCAAGGATCCTATCACACTCTAACGAGATGGCCAAAGATATTACAGGTGCTTATACTTTCAAAAATAAAGAAGGAGTTTCAGTGCACTCAGCAAAGAAGTCACATGCGAAATATTCACAGAAACATTTTACCATGCTAGCACAATGTATTAAAAACCTCAGAAAGAAAATAAATAAAAATACATGGGAAAACTAAACCATTATTCTTTTTAAATATATTTTATTGAATTTTTTACAGAGAGGAGGAGAGAGGAACAGAGAGTTAGAAACATCGATGAGAGAGAGTCATTGATCAGCTGCCTCTTGCACACCCCCTACTGGGAATGTGCCCGCAACCAAGGTACATGTCCTTGACCGGAATCGAACCTGGGACCCTTCAGTCCGCAGACCGAGGACGCTCTATCCACTGAGCCAAACCGGTTTTGGCTAAACCATTATTCTTTAGATTGCTTTTTTTTTTTTTTTTTTTTTCTTCAAGAAAATTCCTAAGGTCTTTTTTTTTTTTTTTTTTTCCCTTTTTCTTTCTTTCTTTTTTTGTTTTTGTTTTTGTTGTTGTTGTTGTTGTTAAAGAAAGTTCAGATGAAGATAAGCTCCCTTTGGACAGTCATAAACCACCCATTTATTCTAAGTTCTGAAAACTAAGGAATACACACCTGACCTCAAGGTCAAAGAAAACCCTGCATCTCTAACCTTGGTAATATTCTCAACACAGAGATTCCTGAGCAAAGCTTCCATTCAGCCTCTCACCATTGCTCTCCATGTCCCATTCTGGCTCCTGGAGAGTCAGCAAGCTCTGTAACAGGCCCCTCCCGTGTCTCTCCAGGGAATCTCACCTCCTAACGTGCCCAGCGAACATGGACCGGGTCCTGTGAGCACAATCTTCATCTATTGTTGCCATTTCTGTGTAGCGGTTATTTGGTAACTAGCCTGGCCGAAAAGACAGGAAACCCAGAGCTCCCCCATGGTTTCAACATGTCTTTTGTTTTATTTTGTGTTCTATCTCCCAAAAGTCCACATATACTCATGACATGCTTCTTCTCTAACTTGAGTTATATCTACAGATGCAGTTGTATATATATCTACAGATGCAGTTGCTAAGGGTGCTGTGATTTTGGCCCTTCTCAGCCTAAGGAACACCTGCTCACTTGTGGGTCTGAGTTTCTGCCAGTCATGTCAGATCAGAAGACCCAGTGCAGCATGGGACTTTGCAGTGTTTCCCCCAAAGTGTGGTACATGTATTCCTAGGGGTACGAGAAGAGTTCAGTGGGGGTACACTTGTACTGGAGTTTGGGGGGATATGCAGCTGCGCCTAATTCTACGTTCTCATGAGTACAAGGGATACTCAGCGTTAAGAAAATTATAGAAGGGATACACATATGTCAAAAGTTTGGGAAACACTGGTTAGAGTAACGTCCATGCCTTACTAATCCCATACAAAGACCTCCCAACTAAGTACAATTACATTTTCTTACATGAAGCACCAAGAAAGCTTAGGGTTTTAATAAAATAAAATTAAAAAATGTCAGCCTCATGGCTATGCAAATTAAAGAGGGGGGAAATGGAAAGAAGGAAGGAAATATTGAACACATTTTTTTTTAATTAATACTTTTTAAACAGCGAAGAAACTCTCCTTAGGATATTGCCTCTTTGAAGATAAAGAGCCATTTGCATAAACTGGAGGGGCCCCCTTAATGCAGTTTTCATTATCTTGACTCCAAAGTGACTGATGCCAAGATCAAGGGAGTGGATCAAGGCAGATACATTCCAGGACACCGCGGGGAAATAAATCAGCCCATCCTCTCCATCCAGGAGAGCCCCGCTCTGCGAAGGGGATTTGGGGATCTCCCTTCTGAAACAGGAGGCCAAGTTCCATTACTGTGAGGACTGGCTCTCAGCCCTCAGATGTCTCATTCTTTACGTTAATTGGAGGCCCCTCCATCAGTTATCAAATAGGCTAATGAAGTTTGGAGATAAGCCAGTTCTTGACCAGTTCTTGCCCTCTGAACACTCCCAGGACTCTAACCCCATCCAGCCTTTTATCTCATTATGTAAAAGAGAAAATTAACTGTGAAGAAAGCGAGATAACGGCCCTTGGGTGTTAGGTGGATGTGGTATGGGTCTCCCTGGGGTTGGGGGGGCTTGGCAGGGGAGAGGAGAAATGGCCACATTCATTAGATTCTAGGTGACAATTAACTCTTTGCCTGCCTCACCTATTTTCTCCCATCTACTGCTGCATTTTAGCCACGTTTGTTGGCCTTTTCTTGACAACCTCGCTTATTCCAATTTGTTGAATGATGCAGCAGGTCTGCTCAGGCATCGTAGGTGTGGGGGAATAAAAAATGTCATCATTTGGTCTGCATTTCACAAGCCTGACTTAGCGCTGTTTTCACTTGCAAAATACAAATGTGAAAACTATAATTTATTACGGTACTAGCAATTCAAGATGTTTTGCTTGGATCCTGTAAGTGCAATCGGTTACCAACATTCCAGCTGGTTTTGCTTTAGTTGGCTACTAGTTTACTACCCTCAATTTCATTCTCTAAATCTGTGTTTAGAAACAATTTAACAACACTTTGATTCTGTTTGGGAATGTAGTTATGGGCTCTCCCTCACTATGGCACAGCAACATTTTAAATGTGGTTTGGAAAATGTCATTGTAAGGCAGATAACACGATGCAAATGACTTCTTTAGTGATTTTTAAAAAAAATTACCCATACTATTTTATTAGAGTCAGTATCAGAGGCTGGGTCACCTTAGGAATAGAAGAAGTGGTTATTTCAGCTACAGACATTGACGTGGCCTTGAAACCCCAGTCTCCTTGAAGTCATGAGACATGTAGTGAGAAGAATCAGCCTTTATGCTCTGTGAGCAGCCCCTACTGGACGGCTGATCAATTTATGCTTCTTCTAGACTAAACGCATCTATTTTTCTCCTTTTTCTCCTCCTTTTTCCTCCCTGGGGAGGGAGGAGGTTTGAGAATTTTTACTTTTCTCTTTAAAAATTGTCACCCTCTTTTCTAATATTGAAACAGATATACCACACAATCCTATAAAAGATATATTGACCTCAAAGTATGAATAGTATTATGTTTAGTCAACAATTAAATTAAAAGTCTTACATTAATCTATTCTCTCATTCAAGGGTGTGTTTTATTCTATATTTCCCCCTCAGGATTTTTTTTTTTTTTGTACATAATCATCAGAGTGATGTTAGTTTTAAGAAATGTAACTCAGCATTCTATTAGGAAAACATTGCAACACACTAAATAAAAATAAAGGTATTTTTGTTTGATTTCATTCTCTCTCCTTTTAAAAATGAACTGTCTGAAATGACTCTTATTGTAAATCATTGTTTCCTGCAGGTCTCAGAGCTTTAATAATATCTAATTTTCATTTTCGGCTACTATTCAAAAATAAGTTTATATATCATACATATTTTACCACAATAAAAAATTAAAACATTCCTCTCAAAATTAGTATGCAAAACATCACATTGAAAAACATGCATTGATTACCAGATAGTGAAAATGGCTATTTTCTTTCATTTCAAACATCTAATTATATGTAGGATTTTTTTTTTTCAATAACAAAAATAAAAAAGGTAGACTAAAGAAAATCATTATTTAGCAGCACCCAAATTATGCACTCTTCTTTTTAGGACAAAGCATAAAGAGGTACTTTTGTAAATTGCTGAAAAAGATCCTACCTAGATTATCAGTTCTTAGTGCTTTAGTGCTCGTTTTCCATATGACACTAGCAAACAACGGATCTGAGCCACACCATGCTGAGAAAGTATTATATGCTAACCAGATTTCCATTAGGTTGTTTTTTGTTTGTTTGTTTTGTTTTTTGTAGCCCAAAAAGTCTCTTTAATGAGAGATTAATTAGAAATGCCAAAATCTGCTAAGATAAATGGACTTAGACACAAAGCTTCTTTTTCTTACATGCCACAAATATAATTCAGAGAGATGGTTTGTTATAGGTTACATTTCACTACAGTTACATGCTACATAAAGACTATGATGGGAGGACCTTACTGTCTTAGGTCAGTGTTTCAAAAAGCATGTTCACCACAACAGTGGCATTTGACAAATGTCATGATCATATATTTTAATGTCAGGTTAAACACCATAAATACATTGCTTTGTCTCAGGACTTATCAGAGTCATTCATTTCCTAAAGTACAGTGGGTGTTCCTAAAACCCTTACAGAGAGTGCCGAGTTTCCAAACTTCATCAGACCAAAGAACATCTCTCTGGACTGATATTTTAAACACCCGTTTGGAAAGTTATCTCTCAAGTCATCCAGCCTTTCTACTTCTCTGTGCTCTTCAAGAAAGAGGAACACCATTAATTTCTAACCTGCATGAACCAAACTGAGCACCAGCTCTGCGAGTGGACGTCAGCTGTGCTGTCTTATCTAAAAGTCACCAGCCACTCCATCGCAAAGAGGAGGAACTAGAGATAGAGTTCAAGTGGTCTGAGGACGAATGAGAGACCAAGCCAGGACTTAAACACAAGATGTGCTCTCAGAAAAGTCCAACATCTTTCCCTGATACCGTGTTGCACAAACTGTTCTCTTTTGGGGAAACTCTTCGGTGGCTTGTCTGGTATGTGTAGTTCATGTAACCTCATTGGAATCAAGATGGTCCACTCTGTAGTGGCAATCCTGATGGCTTGGTCTTCCACCCTTGGAAACCATATTCCCTTGGTTTCTCTCTGACATGGAAAGGTTAGCACCTTTGATGACAATTTTATTCTGAACACTATCCATTCTAAAGGACTGCCATTTATGACACACAGAATAAGTTGGGGGAGGGGTGTATCCATATTGAAATGCTAATCAAAGATAAATCTGGAAAAAAAGAAATTTATGTTAAAAAGCAGTTGGAGATTAGCATTCATGTCAGAGGTAGTCTATGTTTTCCTTCTTTTTACCTAAAAGCCCAATACTATCAAGCCAAAAATCACAAAGCATCTCCTTCCATCTCAAAATAAAAGATATTAATAGGACACAGAAAAATCAACATATAATTTAGTCTCTGTTCACTTCAGATCCTCCATTCTTTGGTACTAATTCTATACTAATAAAAGGGTAATATGCTAATTAGACCAGGCATCTTCCGGTCATCCTTCCAGGCATCCTTCTGGACAAAGCCACAGTGGCAGGGGCCAAGTCAGAAGCAGTTAGGGGTGACCAGGCCAGCAGGGTAGGGCAGTTAGGGGCAAACACACTGGCAGGGTAGGGCAGTTAGGGGCCATCAGGCTGGCAGGGGAGCAGTTAGGGGGAGATCAGGCTGGCAAGGGAGCAATTAGGGGCATCAGGCCAGCAGGCAGAAGGGTTTAGGGGCAATCAGGTAGGCAGGCAGGTGAGTGGTTAGGAGCCAGCAGTCCCAGATTGTGAGAGGGATGTCTGTCTGCTGGTTTAGGCCAGGTCCCACATCCTTTAAGGGGTTCTGAATTGGAGAGGGTGCAGACCAGGCTGAAAGGATCCTCTCCCATGCACAAATTTCATGTACCTGGACTCTAGTTGACTATAAGATCAGAAAGAATGATTCAAAGTGACCAATGAACCCAATAGACAAGTTTTTGTTTGTTTGTTTGTTTGTTTTTTAAACAAATCAAACTTCAGGATCATCTTCTATTAGCATTAACTGGGACATACTACATTCTTACATTGAAGAGAATTTTTTTTTTCTATCAGGAAACCAAAATCCTCACATGCATAAAATGAATTTGTGTCCACAAATTGGTCAGAATGGTTTGCCATTTCTCAAATTTCCAAAAAGTCCTACTTCAGACACTTTTCCTCCAACTTGAATTCCTATTCACAGGTAAGATCATCTACACATGCACAAGTATTTCAAATCCAATAAAATTAGCATTTTCTCAGAATTCTCCAAGATAGAAGAATCCCACAAGAATAATTCTGAAAGAAATATTCATTCAACAAATAGTATTAATAATAATATAATAATATTAGTGATTTTCCCTATAATCCCTGAGTGGAAAACTATAATCCTATAGGACAATATGACATGGAAATATGCCATTTTTTAATGAGTGATGACAGGAAAATTCCCTAAAGAACATTAAGCCACTCTATTATCAACCCTGATATATCTTTTAATAGGAATAAAAGGCACAATGCCCAAATATGCTAGATATATACTCTACGCATTGTTTGAAAAATTACTTCATTGCTATCTTTGTTCTACTTTGAAGAGCCATTTCTCTTGAAATAATTACAATTGCCCCTTCTCTAGGAAGAAAGAAATGCATAATCCAGTATAATAAAAAGCTAATATACAAATTGTCCCCTTGACCTGGAGTTTGACCAGAAGGCAGGACTGGCTGGCCAACTGCCCATGGCTCCTTCCCTCTGGCTGGCCCAGCCCTATGATCAGGACAGGCCAGCCAGGCCCCACCCATGCAGGAATTCATGAATTGGACCTCTAGAGTATATTATAACAACTTTTTTGCTTGAGGGGCACTTTAGCAATTTGACCTTGGTGAAAACAGAAAGATCTCCTTCTCTTTCAGAGCAAGGACACAAGAAGAGCTCTCAGTGAGGAAGATGAGGTGGATGTGGACTTCTAACATTAGAGAAATGCCTGATGGGAATTTTGTTCAACAAGAGATGAGCTGGCTAAAACTTATGCTCACAGCCCCCTCAATCTGGAAAGAAGAGTCAACATTTCAAGATATAGCCCTAACCGATTTGGCTCAGTGGGTGGAGCATCAGCCTGTAGACTGTAGGGTCCCAGATTCAATTCCAGTCAAGGGCATGTACCTTGGTTGTGGGCACATCCCCAGTGGGGAGTGTGCAGGAGGCAGCTAATCAATATTTCTCTCTCATCGATGTTTCTAACTCTCCCTCTCCCTTCGTCTCTGTAAAAAAAAAAAAAAAAAAAAAATCAATTAAAAAGTATTTAAAAAAAAAACACACAACATTTCAAGATACCATTTTCCAATCCAAACAAAAATAAATGGCTCAATATATATTCTTATCATGTAATCAGTGAACAGTTGTGAGATATGACTTGCAAATATCTGAGTTTCATAAATGCACATAGGAGCCTCTGCATCTTGGCATAGTATTGCCAGTAGCATCTTCTTACTGCATGGTCTCAAAATGCACTTCCGTTCACACACAGCCTTCTTGAATATGAAGTACGAATGAAAAACTCCTCAGTTCCCATCAGATAAGGAGGCTTCTACTAAAAGGGTTAAGAAACAGACAGCAACATGCTTCTGGGCCTGGCCTGGCAGGGCTGCTAATGGAGCCTCGTGCCGCCTCATTCCAGGCACTGCCTCTATGCCTTTCTCAAGGATGCTCAGGCCACGTGATGAAATACCACTGTGTGATGTCAATAAATCTTGATTTCAGGTGATAAAATTACCGATGGAAGAATGTCTTGAACACAATATATTGGGATTTTTGCCTTCCCTTGTAGGATATATGCAAGAATGCGATTCGTTTTCTTAATAAAATCTCGGCAATGTGGACTATTCCCTCTCCCTAGACAGAGTTGACAAGTACATTGAAAGCGCTTATTTTAAGTTAACCATAGCCACAGAAAAATACCAAAGATATCCTGTTGAAGTCAAAGGAAACCAGGGCTGCTCATGATCCTAAGGGTTGTAAGCAAAACATGGACCATAAATCCATCATGCAAAGCACTAGTCTTTATTGCTACCATGGTTGCACCAAATTGGCTAGAATCAACATTGCTGCAAAACCATAAACCAACAGAAGCTTCAGCCAGAGTGTAAAAATCCTTCCAAGAATCTCAGGCACTGTTCTTTGATTAGAGCACTTTAATACATTTATTTCTAAAACATTTTCTACGGAATCCTTTGGTTACAACTATTTTCCTTCCTCTCTGAATGTGAACATTCCACTCTGACCAGTTAGATCCTCAACAGCAATTACCATTGACCCTGGTGACATTGCTTCTCTGCCATGTCTTACTAGAAAATTCAAAATTTCTAAATTTTAAAATTTGTAAAGGAAGACATGGTACTTGAAATTTCTCTGCTGCTCCCATATCCACAGTGAGAAAGGAAAATGTATTAAACTGAGAATTTTTTACAACGTTTAGAAGGAAAAAAAAAATCCTAAAAATCCAAAGTATTTTTTCCCCTGCAGTTAGAGCAGGCTGTAAAAACAAATTTTTAAATGGTATTTGTGTTTATGATAAGTATTTTTTTTTAATTTAAGTCTTTTGTGAACTGTATTTTTAATTTAGCTGCTTCTACACATTAGTTTTAATTTATGTGAGGGAAAGCAGGTTGAGAAGCAATAAAATTGGAATCACTTTTAAAGTAGACTGTAATTGAGACTTCCATTAAGTTTGACTATCTTCTCCTTACTTTTACCAAGTCAGCTATGTTCTAAGTTATTTCAGTGGAAAAAGAGTCTGCGCCAGGGAGCTAACGGTCCGAATGTCTCCTGGAAAGATTTTACTTGTCTTAACCTCTCCTTGCAACTGCCAGGGTCCTTGTCATTGTGACTTCCTTTCAGCTAGTGACCTCTGCCCTGCTCCAATTTAAAGATAAACTAAAAGACATCCCCACTGAATGTGTGCTTCTTCTAGGTTTTCTGTGGAAGCAGTGGGATCTAGTTGTTTAACCAATTACCTCCTGTTTGAAAGGAATTGTGAGGTTACGTAGCTGTACATTGAAAGAAGGAAGTTCAAGAAGACGACAAAAGGAAAATATGATATGCCAACTCTAAGAAGTGAGCCCAGAATGCAAGATCAAAATAAGAAAGGAAAATATGATGAGAAATAATAAACAGGAAACTTTTCATGAGTTGCTTTTATCCGTAAGATATGTCTCACGTGTGATATTGTGAAACAAATGATTTAAATATGAAACAGAAATTGGAGTTAACCAAATCGTCATTTGTACACTTGCAAAATTATTCAAAAAATTTGTATAACAATATGCTAGAACTGGGACATTCATTATTTAGGCCTTTACAGAAAGTCATTTTCTGTGTCCCTGGTAGCTCTATGCAATAGCATTTTCCCTCCCACTGTTCTTGCTCTCTGAGAATATGATACTTCTTGGTATTGTTTTTGAAATCCTATTGTTTGTTCTCCTTGTTGATAATAAACTAAGGTAATTCGAAATAGAGTAATATCAAAATGATGACCATTTATTTTAAGTAGAGAGAATTACTTTAAATAGTATGTATACACATACACAATGCGTAAAATCATACATACTGTTATTTTTATTCAATTTTCAAGTTATATAGGCTATTTGGGGGTCTTCTTGTCTTTTAGTTAGCTTACAAAGGGAAATCTGAGCCACCTCACTCCTTCACACATCATGTTATGAAAAACGTCTATAAAGTAAAAAGAACATCTAGCCAGACTTTATAGTAGATAATGGGGAAATTTATTAGGTAAGGACTAAAACCTTCTTTATTACAAGAGACCACACCTCAACATACAATGGAGGAAATGTCTCCCTTGTGAGAAAAACATAATAAAATACATCCATCTAACAAGCTGTGAAACCCTGAAGAAATACACAGCTTCCCCGCACCCCCACTCCCTTTCTGAATTCTTATTTATTTTCAGTCAGGCTATCTTAGGCCATTAATTAACCTTAAGCCCTTGAGGTCAGCTCCTTGGATCTGTTCTTCATATACTGAAAAGTTCTACTTCTCAGTGAATATTATAGATACCTGAATATTGACTAGGTTGGTAAAATAATTTATTACATATATACTAAAATGCCTTGACTTGTAAAAACGAAAGAATACAAAAGTCACTCAAATAAGTTTAAATAGCACGTGTTATTTACCCCAATGTAGAAATTGCTGTCTCATCAATAAGAGTTCTATGATATTAATCAATTATTTTGTAAGTTGTAAATTAAGTCTTACACATCTGAATATTTGTGGTTTTTAGGATCTTAAACTAGTCTGTGGTTTTGCAAAAAATATACATAAAGAGAACTGGTATGACCAGCGAGTTGAATGGAATACTTCTTTAAATGACATCTATTTTAAAAAAAAAATTGAATGAGTGCTACTTACTAGCTCAGATATTGAAGAGTGTGTTGTTTGTGCTGGAAAATATGTTGACCTAGGAAATCTTTATACACAGAAATAACATCTTAAAAGATAAATTAAGAATTTGATGGGATTAGAAAGCACAAATGTTCATCAACTATAGTTGTATTAAGTTATAAAGCATTTGGAAAAGTCCATCTTTAACAGTTATATTATAAACAGATAACCCACCTAATACTGTTATATCTGTACTTAACATGTGGCACCTAACATATTTTACATAATAATTATTAGTATATGTGATTTATCCTCTTACTAGATTATAACTTTATTGGAGCTGCACAGGAATGTACTCAACACTTAAAATAATATCCTGCACACTACAGTTATAAGATAAGCAATTTACAAGTAAAGAAATGAATATATAAACCAGCTTACTTAATATTATTTTATAAATATTTTTACAGGAGAGAGGATACCAACCTTTCTTTTTAAACCAACTGTTTTAGCATAGTTATGAAAAGGAGAGAGAGAATGTCTTTGTATAAATGTTGGTATACGGAGTAAAAACAGTGCAATTCACTGGGTAGATTAGTTCAGCCAACAGCAAAAAGGCTTTGCCAAAATAACTATTTAAATTTGTGGGTTTTTTTCTTTAATATATGTTAAGAGACAAAAGAAGTGAACATATATTGCAAATCAAATACAAATTTAGTAAGTAAATCTCACCAGTACAAAAAGTAAGCATTGAAGAATTGAGAATCTCAAAAGTGACATTTTGCAATGTCTTATAAGCTGTGACCACCAAGTTTTATGAACTAGAATTAAAGAGAATTAAGAGATGGTAGGAATATATTTCATATGAAGAGAAAACTCAGGCCACAACTGTGAAGCCTGAAACCATTCATACAAAGACTCCTGCCTCACTAATTTTCATTTTCTCTTTGACTTTTCCTTCTACAAGTGCTAGCACAGTCTCATCAAAGTAACTCAGAGGAGAAAGAAAAACATGAAGAAAAAATTCAACACAGTAGTAAATGGCTTTCTGCTTGAAGATGAAGAAGCACATTTTGAATTTATTCAGTAGTCTGAGTCAAATCTGAGTCTCTGTTACAACAGAGATGGTGAGACTCCAAGCCATCTCTCCACTTTCCTGGATTTGGACTGAAGTTGGAATCTGAGTTCCACTAATTTCTAGATCTATGCACTATTTTGCAGCCTCCATTGCTTTATCAATAACTAAGAGATGATGAATAAATAATATATTTAAATTGCTGTGCATGGTCTTTGGGATTTTATTAACTCAATACAGGCCGACTTTCTTGTTGTTATTGTCATTAACTAACATTCCTGCCAATAATAAAACTTTGTCATTCTGTACTATTTTTAATATTGATATCTATAAAACTTTAAATACTGGCACTCACTATTTTTGCATTTATCTTGTGACTAACTTAGTTGGATCATTTTCACTCATAAGGAATATAAAAAATTCTGTCAGCTTATAATGTGTTTCACCTACCTTCCCCCACTCACATACGTGAAAAATCTATTTGTCTATTCTGGTTCAAAATAGTAAATAAACATTCATTTGACTTTTTAATACTGATAAGCCTTTACTTTTTATCAGTTAGATTTATTTTTGAAAGAAACCATATGAAAGTAAAAAGAAAATTTAAATAAGATGGTTATTCAATATGGTCCAATGCATGATAGCTGTCAAAAATGTGTAAAAATTTATCATCTTTACATGTCAGTTTGTTTTATATATATATATGTAACACAAATGCATACATACCTATATATATTGTGTATCTCTATACACACACACACACATACACACACACACACACACGTATGTGATTACTTTATAAGCCAACTATCTTTAGGGGTAGGAAATAAGATTCTCAAGTTATTGAAAAATAACCAACCCGCCGAAACCGGTTTGGCTCAGTGGTAGAGCCTCAGTGTGCGGACTGAAAGGTCCCAGGTTCGATTCCTGTCAAGGGCACGTACCTTGGTTGCGGGCATATCCCCAGTCGGGGTGTGCAAGAGGCAGCTGGTTGATGTTTCTCTCTCATCGACGTTTCTAGCTCTCTATCTCTCTCCCTTCCTCTCTGTAAAAAATCAATAAAATATATTTTAAAAAAAAAGAAAAGAAAAATAACCAACCCATATCAGCTTTTAGGACCTTCATCTTATGTTTAAAATTAAGAGATGCATCATTTAAAAGCTGGATAGCTAGCTCAAAAGAAAAACATAATTATTAGTACATAATTCAAAACATGCCTTTAAATAATCTAAAAAGTATTAGTTTCTGTTAATCAAGGCCCTTTTAGTAATATATTATAGCTTTGATAAAATTTTTCAGTTGGCAATAAAATTAATAGAATAGTTTTTAACTCTCATGAGTTAGTGATTGCTGCTCTCTCTCTTTTTAAAAGTTCTTTATTGTTTAAAGTATACCGAGACCGGTTTGGCTCAATGGATAGAGTGTCGGCTTGGGGACCAAAGGGTCCCGGGTTCGATTCCGGTCAAGGGCATGTACCTTGGTTGCGGGCATATCCCCAGTAGGGGATGTGCAAGAGGCAGCTGATCGATGACTCTCTCTCATCGATGTTTCTAACTCTCTATCTCTCTCCCTTCCTCTCTGTACAAAATCAATAAAATATATTTTTTAAAAAAATAAAGTATTACATATGTCTCCTCTTTCCCCCATTGACCTCTCCCAGCCACCCCCACACCCCAGCACAAGCCCTCGCCCCCCTGGTGTCTGTATCCATTGGTTATGCTTATGTGCATGCATACAAGTCCTTTGGTTGATCCCTGCCTACCCCCACTCCCTTCCCTCTGAAGTTTGACAGTCTGTTCGATTCTTCTCTGCCTCTGGATATATTTTTGTTCGTCAGTTTATGTTGTTCATTATATTTCATAAATGAGAGAGATCATGTGTTATTTATCTTTCTCTGACTTATTTCGCTTAGCATAATGCTGCTCTCTTATTTTAGAGTAAATAAAATTTGAAAATTAAAAACAGTTCCATAATAACTGGCAATAAAGATAAAATTTGTCAAATGGGTCTATATCAAACTTAAAAAAATTTCTACAATAAAGGAAATAATTAGCAAAGTATAAAGGCAATCTACATAGAGAATTGGAGAAAATATTGACAAATCATATATCCAATAAGGAATTAACAATGAAAATGTATAAAAAAATCCCAACAGCTCAACATCAACAACAACAAAAAATAACCTGATTAAAAAAAAAAGTGCAAAGGATTTAAATGGATGTTTCTTCAAAGACATATACAAATGGCCAAGATGCATATGTAAAAATGCTTTATATCACTAAGCATCAGGAAAATGCAAATCAAAACCACAAAAGAGCCTAAACTGGTTTGGCTCAGAGGCTTGGGGACTGAAAGGTCCCAGGTTTGATTCAGGTCAAGGGCATGTACCTTGGTTGGGGGCACATCCCCATTAGGGGGAGTGCAAGAGGCAGCTCATCAATGACTCTCATCAATGTTTCTAACTCTCTAACCTCTCTCCCTTCCTCTCTGTAAACTATCAATAAAATATATATTATGCTAATTAGCAGGGCATCTCGACTGCTCAGGAGGAAGATGCATCACAACCACTCAGGAGGAGCTGTGAGAAAAAGATGGGTGGGAGGGGACTTCGTGCTGCCCCCTGCCCCACTGGTCCAACCCCAGCGGCTATGGGAAGGCTGGAGCTGGGGATGGGCCAGAGTGGAGTCTCAACACACAGGAGCACCAGCTGACACAAGGCAGTGGCAGGTGCGATGGTCAGGGCCAGGTCCTGGCCCCTAGGGAGTGCCTCCTCACAGGGTTTCAATGGCTCACTGGGCCTCTAATATTAACATAAGTCACATGTAGAAAACTCAACCCCCATATCTTGACTCCAATGTTGATAACCAGCTTATAACAATATAAGAATTAAAAATTTTCTTTCTGCCTGCAATATTCTCCCTTTTTAGTGAATAAGTAAAAGAAAAACCAAAAAAGCCCTCGTCTTCTTTTTTTTAAAAAAAAGTAGGCAGTCTCTTTGATAAATTTATTTTCATTGTCATAAGACAAATAAAAATGTCAATTATTATAATTACCAATGGAAGTAATTTGGCAGAGGCCAATTAGCTGTAGTGTAGGCACTTTCCGTCTTTTCTACCCGCATGTAGCAATGGTTATTGGAAGGAATCTGGACAATGGATGTGATTTTGGATCTTAGTTCAGCAACCTAGAAGATGTAAGATTTTGGTCAAGACATACACAAATTTTGTGACATCTATGTATGTATGTATGTATGTATGTATGTATCTATCTATCTATCTATCTATCTATCTATCTATCTATCTATCTTACCTAATAATAGACAAACATGTAAATCAGCCATACCTCCACTATGCCCACAGCCAATGAGAGTGAATATGCAAATTAGAAGGCCAAAGATGATGGATGCCCAGCTGCTTTGAGAGGGAGGGGGTAAAGGGATCTACAGGAGTGGCACTCTGACTGCAGCGAAGAGGAAGACTGCAGACTCTGGCCGGAGCAAAGGCCTGGGTCCCACGTACTGGAGGAAAACTGGTGCTGGAAGCCAAGGGAAGGAAGGCCTATTGTACACATCTCTTCCTGCAATGGGCCTCTAGTCTGTGTGTGTGTGTGGGTGGGTGTGTGTGTGTATTACAATGGCAGCATAAATGCTACTTGATTTTCTTCATTTGTTTACCTGTCCATTTCTCAAGGCAACTGTAAATTTTGAAGTCCATATGGCTACCTCATTAGCTTATATTCTCTGGTCACCTCTGAGTCCCTGGCAGAAGTCCCAGGCACGTGTAGTTGTTCAGTACACATTTATTGACTTGGTCTGAACTATTACGGTTTATTAAGTTAAGCTGCAATTATAAATAAGGATAGATGAGGGACACTGGCCAATTTACACACATAGTTAACACACCCATAAGAAAGAGGATATGAAAAACAATGTATGTTGATATGTAAAAAAAATGTGAATTGTTTGCTAGAAGTCCAATTATTTCACAAGTATAATTATAAATACTCTGTTGACCCAGTTTTTGCCTATTTGAAATTGCACAAGTACTTTCACCAAAGTGAAAGTTTTTGTAAAAGAAAAAAAAAAAAGGATTTTATAAGGGTTCCATTTTCTAGAAGAAATCAAGTTGTACAATTTTAATACCTATATTCAAGCAAGAGTTTTCCTTTAAGTTAATAATGATATGCTTTCCTCTTAAGCAGGTCTCTAGTTTGGAATTCACAGTCCCCTCAATATAATTCCATTTCAACCTCAGTCATATTATACTGCATAACCCTTTCAATAAAACATCAATACTGAAAAGCAGAGCTTTATGAAGAATTACCATATTCCTGCCATAAGTTTATTTCTTTTTATAGAGGATCTGGGTGTGTCTCAATATTAAAAATATATTTATACTTAAAAACTTACCATCAAAGTGAATTTTCTTAAATGGATACTACCTTGTTCAGAACCCAATGCATGGTGATGTGTGTGTGTGCCCTCAGAAAAAGAGACACTTTAAATATGAATTTACAATAAAATAAAAATAAAAGATCAACCATATATAATATAAAAACTATGGAATACAAAAATGAATCTGAAAATAGGCTCAGGGGTTGAAAATCGGAGTACAATGGGACTGAAGAACTGATGATGATAATCATGAGGAGATAAACAGCACAGCTTTCACTTTGTTGGTGACATCTGCTTGTCCTTAAACAAAACAAGGTCCAAGTAGCACATGTAGAGGAAGAAGTGCTTGGTGGTGGCCACATGAACGATGGGATCTTTAGAAATGTCAGTATGATAAATGTAAATTATGCTTAAAAATTGTGTTGCTTAAGGGGATTTACATATTTGGGTTTTCATTTCCTTTTCTTTTATCCCTTTACTTTTTTTTTTAAGTTAAAAACTATCAAAGGTAAGGACCTAATTGGCCCACTGTGTCAAAGTCAAATCTACAATAATTCTCTTAAAAACTCCTAATTTACTGAAAAGGAACAGGTCTATTATCTCTTGGATGAGGGTATTTCCTTTGAGGCTGACTGTCACTTATTCAGGGCAGGTCCCCTGGGCTGTTCCAGAGGCCAAGTAGTGTCAGAGGGTACGGTCTCTGTCTTGGCACCTAACACAGTGGGACACAATGACGGGATGTTCTGTGTGACTAAATTAATTTAACTCTCTCTGTGCCTTATGAAGTCCACGTGCAAATCCTCTTGCCATTCTAAACTGTGCATGTGTCTCAATTATTTAAGAATCTTAGATCTGGAACATCTAATTTTAAAAGTAGCTCTTCAAAGAAGTTTATCACCTTGGACAAGTCACATTGACTAAGGAAGTTGCTGTTAAAAAAGCTGGAAATATATGCAAAGGTCCCCATTGCATATCAGATCCCTAAACTACAGAATATATTTTTAATCCTCTGTTCATTTTCATAAGTTCTTGACTAATTTTAAATCTTGAAAAATATTAGGGACATAATCATGGCATATGATTAATGAGAATTTTTAAATTATGAACATAGCAATTAAAAAAGAAAAAAATGAAAACTATCTTTGACCTTCTAATAGAGACTAAACTAGAGGGAACAATTCTTGAATTGAATAAAGGTGTTAACCACTGTCATTTCTGTGAGAACAAAACAAAACTAGGAAATACTCATCCAGAATATAAAAAAAAATATTTCTTTCTTCCACAATAAATGTACTGAAAGATTTGGAGATTTGTCAAGGTGAAGAAATCACATCAAATTATAGTACATGAATAAAAAAAAAGGAGGCTTGATTAAAAATGACAGTTTGTCAGCTAAGTTTGAGTTAAAACGATTCCATGATGATTATCTTGAGTTTCTACTAACACACCAGTAAGAAAATAACTAAAAGTTTCTGATTAGAAAATAGCAATATTCTCAGCACTATATCAAACCACAAAGAGCAACTACTCTTCCTCAGCTTCTCAGTATTTATTTTGCACCTTCCCAAGGCCAAAATGTCATGTATTTTTGTAAAAGAAAATCAAAGCCAAATGGTAAAAATGCAGAGATTTGGTTAAACAAACAGTCAAAATCTCAGTGGCTTTATCTGTAGCATGCCCAGCGACCAAACAAAGCCATGATATTGTCCATCTCTTTGACAGACAAAGAGCCTCAGAGGTCCAGCGTGACATGCCCGAAGGCTGGCACGTGATGGGGCTAATTAAATTAAATAGCAGGAAACAGCTTTTCCATATGCCACTGCCTGGCCACACACAAACTGTAACAGTAAATCTTTTATACAAGTCAGGGAAAAATGGAACCATTAAAAAATATACAGTATCCACACACCGTCCGAGGTTCAGAAGCTGCATAGCCACATAAACTCCTGGGGCCTGGACTTGCCAAGTGTGTGAGGACTTCCCAGTTCCCTTTAGGAGCCATCCAAAAGTCTGTGGTAATTAGAGAGGATGAAAAAGAAAGCCCCGCCACCAACACTTTAACTTGAGCCAATATCCTGATTGCTTTAAGGACGCCTTTTTACATCAAATCAACTCAAAACCTCAACACTTCCGAGTCAAAGTTAAAATAAAATTGTATTGCTCACTTCCCATCAGTTTTGTATACCACCTCCCCTTTACCCAACTGAAAATGAAGAGATAAATTGAAAAACAAAAAGGCATGAAGTCTTAAGAATCTATTGAGAAAACTCTTCTCCTATGTTCCCCACAATTTCTCATCCAATAACATACTTTCCTCTAAGTTTGTCATTGTAGTTCCAGGCCAGTGATCTGCAAACTCATTAGTCAACAGAGCCAAATATCAACAGTACAACAATTCAAATTTCTTTTGAGAGCCAAATTTCTTTTCTTTTTTTTATTTAATATATTTTATTGATTTTTCACAGAGAGGAAGAGAGAGGGACAGAGAGTTAGAAACATCGATGAGAGAGAATCATTGATCATCTGCCTCTTGCACACCCCCTACTGGGGATGTGCCCACAACCAAGGTACATGCCCTTGACCAGAAATGAACCTGGGACCTTTCAGTCTGCAGGCCGAGGCTCTATCCACTGAGCCAAACCGGTTTTGGCAAGAGCCACATGTGGCTGAGAGCCGCAGTTTGCCAACCACAGTTCTAGGCTTTTGTGTAAGACAATATAATTTTAAACAAATCCATACCTGTATGTATCTAGAAGACTTTCTGTGGGTTGGTAGATACTACTAATGCTTACCAATCAGGGTTTTCATTAGCACTGAATTCAATGTAAAGAATGGGAACTCTAAAATAGTAATTGTTATTTTAGAAGCATTATGGTGGAAAAATAAAGACAAGGAAACTGCTCTCTCATAGGAATCCTAAATCAGAGGATTGCAATGTAATTTTAACTTAAAGACATAGCAAATCCAGAATCAGTGCACAATATGGCTTATTTGCTTAAACAGAATTATATGACATACATTAAATATCTAATTTAATATACAAAATGTAAGTGGCACTCAATATGGTTTTTGGTGAAAATGACATTTATGGTAGCCATTATTCAGATGTTATAAATAGTCCATTATTCATGCCTTTCTAACTTGAATCTAAGAATTTTCACTAGATTTATTATTTCTTGCCATATGAAAGAGCTGACTGCATTAATGGACCATGACTTAATAAAATTACAGTCTATATGATCTTTAACTATAAAAACACATCCAATTCAGGGGCATTCAATGAAAGAAAGAGAGAAAACAATTTAATTTTAAACTGAAATTTTGAAAACTCATTAGTATTATTGTTTTTTTTTTTTGTTTATTCCATATAACTTTAAGATGACAAAATGTTAGCTAATGTGCCTGGGTTAGCAATGCCCATTCAGTCTGTTTGTGTACCATGCCAGAAATCAATACATAATTCTTAATGTTTGTTTCTCCATGTCTACCTTCAAAATTAATATTTGAATGTAAAGATAATCAAATATCTAGGAAATCAAAAGCCTGGGAGAAAATGGTCAACCCACAAAAAAGAACTGATGTGGTCAGAGCCAATAAGTGACCAGCTTCTAAAGTGAAGCCAGGCCTACCGGTAGCAGTGAGCTAAGCCATCTCTCTGTCTCTGCCCTGCCCATAAATGCATTGATTCCATCACACCTCTACTGGATCCCATGTTCCTTCTGCATCCTCATTCCTGTCCCAAGGCTCTAGGCTAAGACTGATAAATCTTTGTAAACACACAGGACAATCAATAAGGTCCAGAGAACTCACAGTTAAGTGAGAGAGAGAGAGAGAGAGAGAGAGAGAGAGAGAGAGAGAGAGAGAGAGAGAGAGAGAGAAGGCTACTGTAGACCTGCTCCAACAGAACTTAAAGTTTTAAGAGGTTCGTCATGATCAACCATCTTTAAAGAAATACAACAAATTTAAATTATCTGGCACCTAAAATACACCATCTGATTTTAAGATTTGCTATAAAGCAAGCAATAGTATTCCAGATTCTGTGGTAATGGTAGTGTTAGACATATAGATCAATGGAATAAAAGAAAGTGTTCAGTAATTTGGTCACATATATGTTTTCAATTGATTTCTAAAAATGGCACTAGAATAATTCAAATGAACAAAGACAACCTCTTTTTAAAAACTAGAGCTGAAAAATTCGGGTACCTTTCTTCACATCATACACAAAATTATCTGGCTCAGAATGGCTTTGCCTTAAATGTAAAAACTAACTAGAAGAAGAAAACATAAACACAAATCTTCCTTAGATGGGACACTAGAGCCCTCACCATAGAGGAAAAAATTGATGGAATGGGATCCATCAACATTAAAACATTCTGTTCTTCATAATAAAAGATAAGCTATGGGTCAGGTAAAAAAAAATTGCAACATATAATATATATCTAGAAATGGATTGAATGGAGAATATATGTTATCCTTATAATCAGTAATAAAAAGACACTCCAATAAAAAGCATGTAACATAGCGGGATCCACAATTTACCAAATCAGATACACAAATTGCCTGTCAGCACACGAAAAGATAACATTAAGGGAGATAACACAGCACAAAAACCACACTGAGATTCTACCCCACGTCCACTAGAATTCATAACATTTAAAAATTACCTGACAATGCCAAGTGTTGGAAACAGGAACTCTATGTACATTGTTAATGAGAATGTAAAGTAATAAGCAATCAAAAGTAACTCTGCAGTTTCTTACAAAGTTAAACAAACAGCATAATACTCAACTATTCTCCTTCTCGATATTTACCCCAAAGAAATAAATGTCTACCAAGACTGGTATAGAAAATACAGAGCAGCTTTATTCATAATCACCCACACCTGGAAATCACCAAAATTTCCATCAATAGATGAATGCGTAAACAAATTGTGGCATATCCATATAATGAAACACTATTCAGCAATAAAAAAGACCCTATTATGGATACATCCATGTAAGAATCTAGGAGCATTTTCTGAATGAAAAAAAAAATCAAGACAGAAAATATCACAGACTCTTTTTATATAATGTATTTATATGAAATGTTAGAAAAATCAAAGCAAACGCCCAGTAACAAAAAACAGATGAATGGTTGCCTGGGCCTCTGTGGGGAGTGGGAGTGGGAACTTGATTAAAAAGGAGCAGCAGGGTAACTCTTTGGAATGATAGAAATATTCTGTATCTAGATGGTGGTGTACACGCTTGTGAAAATTCATCAAACTGTACATATATAAGGAGTGGATTTTTGAATGTGAATTACACTTCAATAAAGTAGATTAAAAAGCAATAAGATTGAGGGAGCTAACACAAAATAAAAATATCATTTCAAAAGTTTAATTCAATTTATTATGGGAAAGACTCCCAGGAGATTAGAAATTGGACATTGTTTAATTTCTGGGAGAGTCTCTCCCAGGGAATTTTTTTTAACTTATTTTCATAGCTAGAAAAATACTGTACTGAGAATTAACCACTCTGCATATATGAAGGTATAAAATACATGGAGATACTTAAAATTTGAATGATTTAAGTAAAATTCAAAAACAAAGGAATCAAGTTGTATGTTTTCACCAGTTTGTCAGATAACTCAAGCAATGAAGCAAAAATCAAACCATTTAAAATACGGGCCAGTAAACTGAATGTTAAGTTTGCTTTAATTGGTAAAATATAAATAAATAAAGAGGGATTTGATATTACCTCCACCATGACCAAAGCATGTCAGGTGCTAAAAACATAAGGTAGACTTATTCTTTATCACATTGAATGAAGGTATTAGAAGGAGAACCGATGACTATTCAAAATCAGGGAGTGATTTATTTAAGATCAAGAAATCATCTTAGGTGTTCCTACTCCCAGATGGAACTGGTTTAACATTCATCAAACTGGAGACAGAGAAAACTCCCCCACCTATCTCCTGAAAAAAATAAGAAAGCTTCTTAGAGCATTTGGTAACAAGCAAAAACACAGAAGAGCTGAGTACAGACAGCCCCTGATTTACGACGGTCTGACTTATGATTTCACCATGGTGTGAAAGCCATTGATCTCACATAGTAGAAACCCTACTTTAATTTTGACCTTTCCCTGGGCGAGAGGTATGGAATAGGACACTCTCGTGATGCTGGGCAGCAGGGACCAGTGATCACGAGGGTGAACCACAGGTACTCTAAGGTGTAGTATGAATACATTTTTTGATTTACAATATTTTCAATGTCCGATGAGTTTCTTTGGACATAACCCCACTGAGAGTCAAGGAGCATCTGCACTTGCTCATTTTTCCTCAGTTCGAATTCTGATGCCATACATATTACGTATAGAAACAACACCCCGATGAAAAAATCACAGTGGTCACATCTAACAAGTGAGTAAACCGACGCTTGGCAGAACCACGCAATTTGCTTTAGGTAGAGTTGGGAATAGACAATAACATTGAAACTCCTGAAGTCCTACAGAATAAGCACTGTGACCACCAGGCAGGGGTGTCTCTAAGGCAGTTCCACACATGAATCACAAACAAATGCCACTCTTCAAATTCAGTGCATATGTAGTCAAAACAACACTTTAATTTTTTCCACAGTTTTCTTTATATAAATCTGCAAAAAGATGAGGTCAATTCACTTTCTAAGATTAATTGGAATCACTTTGTCTTTTTTTTCCAACAGAACACATTGATGTAGAAAAATTCATGTGCTAAATAATACATTGTATTTTTTTTTACCAAAATATATCTCAGATATTACAATAAAAGCAATCATCAGTGACCCATATAGAAGGTAAATTATGGAAAATCATAATTGTGGCTGAGCGGTACTCCCCCTGAGGGAGTGCACTGGCCACCAGGGGGCAGCTCCTGCAATGTGTGTCTGCCCCCTGATGGGCATCATAGAGATTGCTCATTCCACCATTCGGTGGATTTGCATATTACCCTTTTCTTTATATAGGATAAATTCACTTTAGTATTAAGGTAGAGACTAGAGAAAGTATAGCCAAAGAGAAAATGAAACTATATGATGGCTTTCAAATCAGAAATAGGAGTACTAACTGCTTATAAAAAATGAAGAGGAGATAAAAAGAAAGGATTTCATGATAACTTATCCAGAGTCTAAATGGTGGTTCCACTGACAGAAAGGGAAGAGCTGAAAAAAATAGCCCATTTTACAAACGATGAATTTACTAACTTGGAGATGAGAGTGAAGCAATAAGTGACTTGTCCTTTCAACTGATAGTGTGAATAAAACATCTGGTAGACTGCGAGTTGCCTTTGAGATAAAGAAGAAAGAAATCTTTAAACCTTTAAACCATTAAGATGCCACAGATTTCCTCCAATACTAGCATTTTTGCCTTTATGAAAGATATTGGCAAGAGCAAATAGTATTTTTCTCAGGTTTTATAGCCCACTTATTTCCAAAGGAATGTGTGAGATCTATTAACATAACTAAAAATGAGAGGAATACAATCTAAGCAGCATTCACAATAGAAAATATGTGAATCACAAATGCAAGCATATATGCAACCTTAAATTTTCTAGTAGCTACATTAATAAAGTAAGAGAAAACAGGTAAGATGAAAGCCAATTATATAACATGATTGGCTTTCATCTTATAATGTTATATATAAATGTTAAATATTATAATTTTAATATGTAATCTATATATGTAATATTATAATTATAATTATTATAATTTTAATATTTAATCAATATATATTTGTTACTTAGATAGGAATATATATATGTATTATACTATATCTTTGAAGTTTTTGGTATATTTTACATTTAAAACACATGTTGTTTGTGCCAGTCATATTTTAAATTCTCAATAGATTCATGTGGCTACCGGTTTGGACAGTACAATATACCAGTCTTGGCAGAAATTCTGTCAAAGTTCAAAGCAGAGATGTGAACATCAGTTCAACAGAAAACTTACTAAGTGCAAAGTGACATAAAATAGGGTAACCAGGGTAGAATTTTAAAGCCATATAAATGAAAAATAACTCAAATTTAGTTTCAAAAGGTCACCAGAATAAAAGGCATTTCTTAAAAGAAAAAGAAACTTTATCTTTTCTTTGGTTTATATGAAATATAATAAACATCAAGATTGCAGGATTTAAGTGATTCATTGGGAAGAGAAAAAAGCTAGGAAGCAATAAGAAGCAGCAACAGTAAGACAAAGAAGCAAAACCAAAACTAGGAATCAGGAAAATAGCTCATGCATGAGATAATGGAGTCCAAGAATTATTAAGCTCTTATCTCTAAAAATAACTCAAATACATGGAAGTATATATTTACAAAATAATGTATATAACTCAAAATGGATCAAAGACCTAAAAGTAATGCTAAAACCATAAAACTCTTAGAAGAAAACATAGGTGTATATCTTTGTGGCAGTGGATTTGGCAATGGTTTCTTATATATGACACTAAAAGCATAAGCAATGAAAGAAAAATTAGTAAATTAGACTTCAATAAAGCTAAAAATGTTTGTGCATCAAAGGCCACTTATCAGGAAAATGAAAGACAACTCACAGAATGGGAGAAAATGTATGCAATTCATATATCTGATAATGGCCTGGTACCCAGAATATATTTAAAAATACTTGCAACTCAACAACAAAAAGACAAGCAAGGCAATTCAAAAATGGGCAAAGGACTTCAATAGAGATTTCTCCAAAGAAAATGTACAACCAGCCAATAACTAAATGAAAAGATGCTCAACATTATTAATCATTAGCGAAATAGAAATTCAAAACAACCGTGAGCTAGTACTTTACACCCACTAGTGTAGCTACAAAAAAAGGGAGGACAATTACACGTATTGGAGTTGATGTGGAGAAATTGGAACCCCTCTTGCATTGCTGGTGGGAATGTAAAAGAGGCAGTTGTGTGAAATAATTTGGGGGTTCCTCAAGAGGCAAACAGAGTTAGCTTATGATCCAGCAATTTCACCCAAGAGAACTGAAACCATATATTAACACACACACACACACACACACACAAAAAAAAAACTTGCACATGAATGAATGTTCATAGCAGCATTGCTCAGAATAGCCCCCAAATTAAAACAATCCAGTGTCCAATGGATAAACAAGCTATAGCATATCAATACAATGGAATATTATTCAGCCCTAAGAGAGAATGAGGTACTGATATATGCTGTCACATGGATGAATCTTGGAAATGTTATGCAAAGTGAAAGAGGCCAGGCACACAAAAGGCCACATATTGATTTCATTTATATGAAATGTCCACAGTAGTCAGATTCACAGAGACATGAAGTAAATTAGCAGTTACCAGGGTTGGAGGGAGAAGGGAATGGGGAGTGACTGACTAATGGGTATAGGACTTCTTTGAACTGATGAAAATGTTCTGGAATTAGACAGTAGAGAAGACTGAAGAGCATCATGGGTATACGAAAGCCACTGAATTGTACACTTTAAAACGACTGAAATGGTGAGTTTTAGTTTATATAAATTTTATCCCAATTAAAAAATACATAAGAACAGCTCACAACTTGTGAAGAAAAATAATTTGCCAAGTTTGGTGGATTAATGCTCTACAAATAGGTTATGGAATTGTTTAAATTTGAAGAAAACAATAAGCAAAAAGAACAAATATTATCAAAGAAGGAAGAGCAGTAAATATAGGGAGGATAACCTACAGTGGAGTTAAAATGCAGATGGGACAGAATAACATACAAGACATCTGAGATAATCTAGTAGTTTGAGAACTATGAATCAGAGTTCAGGAATGGTAGGTAATAGCTATGAAAAATCAGGCTGTATTTCAGGAAGTGGGCGAGGTCTCCTGGTCACTTCCAGAACACAGTTTCTGAGTCAGACTCTCCCCAAAAGCTTGAAAATGTAAATTTCTGGGATCCCTGTCAGGACATCCGAATAAGAACCTCTGGGAGGTTTATCAGAACTGGACTGTCAACAACTTCATTCAAGAGGATATTTAAGCTCCTTTCAATTAATCACCTGGGAGGTCTAGAACTAAGTCCCCATTTTCCCATTTCACAACGTTTTATAGAGCCTACCTTAGGTCAAAATGATTATATCCAGTGCATCCCTAATAGTTAAAAAAAAAGTTGTTAAAAGGCAGCATCCTAATGGTTTAGAGTTTCCTAGCGTTGGTTGGGGAATGAAGGTAAAAAAGTGGTGAAGAAAAGCTGTGAGCTTTCTAAAATCTTTTCTCCTTTTCTCCTCCAAAGAGTTAATTCCAAGGATCCATCCTTTCCACACCAGCCTAGGACTGCTTTGATCAGAAAAAATAATCTCACAGATTTTCAGGATTCTAAAAGATTTCAATGTTAACAAAAATTAGATCTCTCATCTTTGAATTAGGAAAAAAATAAGAGTCCTAATCTCATAAATTACAGCAATGATTAAAAAGAGAAAACTGATTCAAAACAGTTTGAAAATGCTGATGGACAGAGAAAAGGGGTGGGAGGGATAACGTACTAATAAACTTGGACAAGTAAAAGGATGTCGCACAATATACAGTGTGGTGGTAAAGTTTGAGAACAAGGACTCTAGTGCCTGGGTTCTTGGGTTCAGATGAGAGTGTCACTAACTGGGTGACCTTGACCTTAACTTCCCTGTGACCCAGTGCCCTCAACTCTACAATGGGACAAAAATACCTACCTGATAAGGTTGTTGTGAGGACTCAGTTAGTTAACAGATGCAAGGTACTGAAAACAAAACATGGTACCCTGTATGTTTGCAATAGTTAAATTTAGTTGTCTTTTTATAAATCAAGATGATCCCCCAATTTTCCATTGTCCAAACCCTACAGTTTATTAGCCTTTAAGAAGTTTTTTTTTTGTTGTTTTTTTGTTTTTGTTTTTTTAAATAAAATGAGAATAGAAACCTTTATAAATCGGCAGGTTCTAAAAAGTTACATTTCCAATATCCTATCTTATTTGCTTGACTGCTCTCCCATACTTTCTCTTTAAAATTATAGATTATGAAAGGAATGATAATCTCAAAATCCTTCCCTTGTATCTCTGAATTCCTGATTATAATTGGTTATAATTTGAAGACCTTAATTATTTATTATTGTCAACCTACAATTATATACCCACAACTGCATATTTCCATTAACGAAAAAAAAAATCACAAAGAAATGCCACATTAAAAATAATACTGTTGTCTATATATCTGTTGAGTATTAGGTTTCAAAAGAATGTGTAGTGTCTTAATTCCTTCTTATTAGATCCTTTAGAAAAAGAGAAAGGTGAAACATAAAAATATTTGAAAGACTGTCTTTCTCAGTTCTATAAAAAGCAGCAATCTCCATTTCAGCAGCCACCTCCACTAAGGAAATCTAATGGATATTTATTGTGCTGGTTAAAAAAAATCCCCAAAATAAAAAACACACCTTTCTGAAGAAAAACTTTCTTCAGAAAAGCTGAGATTGATGATTTTTATTGAAATAGCCACTTTACACTTTGGAAATCAAACATAAAGTATAAAACCATTATCTAATTGCTTCCTCCATCTCTTTTTTGAGGATGGCTGGTAACTAGCTCATCTTGCAATTTTTCAGTCCAAAGGCAATTTTCAGGAAAGCATGACTTATACCGAAGGTATTCCCACAGTTCTGATCAAATTATGGAAAGATAGTCCATTTTATAATAGCCAATGACATTAGCCCCAGTATCCTTAACGATCTAGGGCAATACTGTTGTGACCTAGAGTAACTTTAATTTGTATGACACTATTAGTGAAGGGAATCAAAGATAATATAACAAATATTCTTAACCTATTGAACCAAATACACAGCGACACAATATGAACTATTGGCTAATAAGTTTTGCTAGCAATTGACCAGAAGAGAAACAAGAACTGGCATGGCCTGGGGGATGTGTCCTGTCTACTTCCCTTTACCTGCGTCAGGTTCCTTATTTCTCACAGTCCTATTAAAGAATTATTTCCATATAAGGTGAGGTAATTTAATTACTCCTTTCTCTTTAAATTTATGTACTGTCACTTTATACTTAGAGGTCAGAATCTCACTGTAGTAGGTAGTACTGTTATAATACATGATAAATTATTTATATTAATATTTATTGAGTGCTTGTTATATTTAAGGGATTACATTAATCTGATTAAAAATAGGTTTTTGGTGGTTTTTTTTTTTTACTTGAGAAAACTTAGGAATTGACAACTATTTACATAAAATTTTATATTGACATCAAAATGATAACATGGAAAAGGCCACACTGGGGTATTAAAAATGCAACAAATTTTACCTGTATTTGCTATTTGATAATGACTGACATAAATACTTTAAAATCATTATTGTTGGATTTATTATTTTAATGGCATAGAAGTAACGGCTCAAAATATGTTTATTTCCCTGTTTCAACAAAGAATGGCAATGTATTTTGGTATGTGACACCTACTGCATGAGCTTCGAATTCGATTAGATATCAAGTTTACACAAAGCCATATGTATGAAAGGGGATCTTTTAAAAAAAACTTTATTTGAGAAAGGAAGAGACTTATAACAGAAGGCAAGAAGAGAAACATACAAACAATATATTTACAACACAAAACAAGAGATCACCATCAAGGGTGTAAATTATAATAAATACAGTAGATTTTAAAAGAAACAATTATCAATTAGCTCTAAGATTATTTAAGTCCAGCTTTTTTTTTCACTGGTTCCAGGTAGTTTCTTGATTAAATTCAAAGAATATCAAATTCAAACAAATTAACGTCCACCAACTGTACTGATGAAACTCTCTCAAGTGACATTATAAAAAATAGGCTTTTTTTGTTCTTCATTACATATCTTTGAAGTAATATTATACAAAAGTCTGCTCAGCCACATGTTCCTCCCCAAATAAAATGTATTTTAAAAGATGCACTATCCCTTTTTATGAAATTGAAAAAAAAGACTTTAAAGAAAATGTATATTTATGAGATGGAGAAAATATACAGTTTTATCTTAGGAATGCCATATTTTAATGCAAAATAACTGGCAAAAAGTCATTTTAATCTGAAGGACTATACTAATCAAAATATGTTGGTAATAGGAAGTGTTACAGCTATTTGTCAAATTATCAGGTCTTTTTCATTATATGGAAAAGTTTTAAACTTTCTAACTTCTAGGTATATTAATTTAATTTGAAAGGCGACTTTTTAAAAAAGGATAATGTATCTTTAGCAGTAACCTTATTTTAAGAAATATTTTTAAATGTCACAGCAAAATGTAAACAACACGTGCCAGGAACATACAATTGTACAATGTCTACATTTGGCAAAACTGCTATATCTCCCTTGAAACAGGATACTACACCTTTTAATACCTCGGATTTAGAAATATAAATATTTTAATAGGGAAAAAAACTTCCACAACGATTCTAGGTCAATTTGGATTATTCATATTAAAGGGTCTTAATAAGACACTTCTTTAACTAGCTTAACAAAAGTAAACCTATAAAACAAGGTAAACATATCAAAAGGGAGTATTGAAGGAAATGTTCCAGTGAAAAGCTTCCTTAACAATTTCCCTACTTGTGGTGTTATTTTCTTAGACAATAAATCAATTCATAGAGTGCCCTTTAAAAACAGAAAGAGTAAAACACTATCCTCCGCTTCTCCCCCCTGCATTCCCCAGCACATGAATCACTTGGACTTCCTGTTTCCACAAGGCATTTCCTGCTCAGCCTCATAGAATCCGCTTTTTTGTAGGAGAACAGCAGGAACCTGACAAAGAAGTGACTTAAATAAACAGTCTTCTGTTGCCTTCCGAGTTGTTTGTATTTGATAGCTTCAAAGGACACAGTCCTTCTAAAGGTACTTTATCAAGAAGCAGGTTCTCTTGTTAGGACCCACTTTCCTAATTCTGCCAAAATGGTATGGCGCATGTCATGTCACCATAGAATTATACTTAAGAGATCCTAGGGATAATGATAATAAAATATGATATACTTGCTTCTTTTAAACTTGATTTTGACTTCATATCAGATGGTAATTTTACTGTTGCTCTGTTTTCCATAATCGTAGATACTACAATAGGGTATCTGATTGGACCATAGGCTGCACATTACTTCTTACCACATTTGCATCTGCTTCACTTGATCTTTTTTCTTTCTTTCTTTCTTTCTTTTTCTTTTTCTTTTTTTTTTTTTATAGACAGAGTCCTCAAATAAGACAGGTAAAGTAAAATGAGCAGTGCTCGGTGAGACATAATGTAATATTTAAAATAGTGCTGTACTTTGCATCTATGTATTTAAAACCACCTCTACTCCTAATATTTTTCAATTGCAATCTATACAGTAACCTACTTAGGACTATTGGCTTGGTAACCAGAACATTTCACTTAACAAAAATGGGAGAGGAAGGAAGGGGCAGACTACCTTTAACAGTGTGCAAGACTGAAGTATGATACATTATGTACAATGATGTGAAAATTGAATTCTACGTATCAAAAAAAAAATCGAGAACTAATAGAATGTGTCATTGATCAGACTGGGAACCTATCCAGCAGTCACTGATCTCAACAGATAAATTAAAACAATGGTGAGTTCGTTTTCCTTAGAAGTAATTGACGTGGCAGGCTTGAGGATGAATTTAAAGCCTGTTAATTACTTGGATACTCATGTAGTATAATATTTAGTGTAGCAGGTATTTCCTTGTCAGTGAAATCTCAATGAAACCTTGATATCTATATAGAGATCAGTTTAGAGAGAGACCTCTATGTAGATATATCCACATTACTTACAACCCTTAAACTCTAAAATCAAATTATTCAGTGATAGGAAATAATATCCATTGACCAATACCTGCAGTGCATTTCATGTTCAGATAATGACTTTAATTACAAATCCTGGAGCTAAATCTTTGCCTATTACCTGTTGCATAAAAGCAGCCTGCTCCCCAGATTCCATTTCCTGGATCTGAGCATCTTCATCACTGTCCACTGGCTCCTCCTTGACCTTCACAGCCCCAACTTGTCCCAGTGTGTCCTCCACACAAGCACTGCTGTCGCTCCTAGTGCTGTTGCCACTAGAGGGCGCTCTGTCTTCCTGCATCGCCTGGTCCCCCTGAAGCTCCTCCTCCGCTTCCTCCAGGTGCCTGCCTGGTTGCTTCAGTTGTTCAATAGATTTCGAAAGCAGCTAGAAGAGAGTGAGTGGTGAGGGGTTCAAAATTCAATAGTTCTTGGGGGTAACAGAGCAGCAAAATACACTTTGATTTCTAACGACTCTTTAACACACTTAGAAAATGGTGGAAAAGGGGTCAATGATAAACGTTTTCTATGGAAATCATAAAATTTTCACCAGGACAGGTTACACTGAGTCAATTTAATCCAAAGAAACCTGGACTTTCCCCCCACCCTCAAACTAGGAAATGTAATGAAAAATAACGGAAAGCTACTGAAATTTTCCCAAAAAATCTCATTTTTTCAACAAATGTCAACCACTATAAAAGACAGCACAAATCCTAAGAGTCCTTCTCCATTCTCCTATACCTAAATGGTCAAATGATAAAACACTGTCTTTTTTTCTTTTCTTTTTAAAAAAATATTTTTTTATTGATTTCAGAGAGAGGAAGGAAGATATATATATATATATATATATATATATATATATATATATATATATAACATCAATGATGAAAGAATTATCAATTAGCTGCCTCCTAAACCCCCCAACTTGAAATTGGTGCATGTGCCCTGACCGGTAATTGAACTGTGATCTTCTGGTTCATAGGTTGATGCTCAACCACTGAGCCACACCAGCTGGGAAACACCTTTCTAGACATTCTTGTAAACCATAGAAATAATTGATTTTGAAGTTTGGAGCTTTAAAAATATGCAGAACTTCAAACAACTTTGACAGAACTAAACATGTTTTATGAACATACCCAAAGGGAAATTAAATATTAGGAAAGAAGCAAGGGATTATTTTTTAATTTGAGAATTATTATCTAGACCTTTTATTTATCGTATAAATTAAATCATACTTAATCTGCAATAACTGCTCCCTGATTAAAAAAGATAACAGATAACATACTTAATTTATACGATAGCAAAATGCCATGGTATAACAGGGGTAGATGGAATTCTAAGGTGATTTCACCGCCCTTAGGGCTTTTTATTTGACCAGGAGTCTATTTACTCCTCATCTGCAGGTCTTGAACTGTGTTTTCAAAAGTGGTTAGTTTTCCGCTGAGTCAGTGCCCATGTAAACAGCATGCCAATTATGATATAAGCAGCACATTCAGAATACCACCAGTTAAGCCATAAATACAGACTATTCTGTGTAAAATTCAAGTTTACCTCTCACTCACACCTACCTTTGTTTTTAAAACTAAATACACACTTTATAGTTACAATACCTAAGTGTTCAAACTTCAAAGGGTGTCCTAACCTCTTTAGGCAAAATCCTCAAATAGCCCTGTACATGCTGATGAAGCCCTTCACTCTGACTGCAGGGGGAACAATGGGGAGTTTTCATTCATTCTGCAGCACTTAGTTTATTGAGTGCTGAGGACCTTTCCCATTGTAAGCACTGGGGAAACAGCCGTCGCCCTGCCCTCATGGGGCTTATAGGTGAGAGTATTAGAAACTGATAACTAAACTCATTCTTGTTTTCTAGTATGGTAAATGGAAAAAAAGCAAAATAAATAAATAAATAAATAAAGCACAGTATGTACAAAGCACTCTTGGACTAGAGTGGAATGTGAATTGGGAGGGAAGGTTTCACCAAGGAAGAGCTATGTGTAGCCTGAGCCATGAAAGACGGGCAGAAAGGAATAGTTATGTGTGTGAGGAATAGAAATAAAGGTAAAGATGACAAGAGATAGAAAATCACCCTCTATGGTATGTGTAGTCATAGCCCAGGGCCTGAAGGCCGTTCTTGAAAAGTTAGCAGAAGAATATTGGGACACAGCCCAGGAAATGCCCTGTCATGGCCCCTGCTTACAGAGGGCGGCCCCGCATCTTCTCCAGCTCGGGATGCTTGACTGCAGGAGTATTTAACAACCAAGGGGAAGGTACACATACCACCTGCTAAGGGAAGACTATTTTATTGCTCTTCCTTCTCCTTCCCAGTTCCAACATGGCCTCTCAGAGCCTTGCCCTCTGCTGTAACTCAGCTCCAACTCAGGATCACACCCTAGACTTGTCTTCATCTGTAACTAAACACTCACCTAACTCTCAATTTCAAACACCACTCCTTTGTTCCGGTTCATCCTCAGAATATTCTTACCGCAACCATTCTGACTCCAACCTGGAGGGTCCCAAAAGCTATTGGGCCAACCCCATTCTCAGAGCCCATCACCTCGTCCCCTCCTCCCCTCACTCCCCTCCTTGCTGGATGAGGTCCCATTCTCCATCATTAAAACACACTCCCTTACCTTACCCTTAACACCCGCTCTTTTCAAAATCAGGACTTCTAACCTGGGTTAATGATACATCTCTGCCAAACCCAAGCAGCTGAGTAAGCCAGGAAACAAATGAACAAATAAACTGCAATCATGCTGAGTGTTTCTCCTCAAATTCATGATCACCACCCTCGAATGGGCCCTGTGCTCCCTGGCAAACCCTACCACATTTATTTAGTTAATTTACCCCTACTCTTTCAATGACTATTTCAACGGACCTCCTCTCTCCTCAAACCCCAGACCTTTTCCTCACTCCCTGCTGAGACCTTTGTTTCTCATTTCACTGAGAAAACAGAAGCATCAGCAGAGACACTCAACTGTCCCATTCACCCTCTTCCTGTTACAATAAAAGCAATGCCTGCACTCCTGTCCAAGGCAATCCCTTGGCTTAGTGCCCCACATCTCTCCACTCCTGCAATTATCCCCTCTGTCCTCCATCACACATTGCTCCTCTGCTGGAGCATTCTCATTTGTACACTTTCAGTATCTTCACCATTCTTCAATAAACTCCCACCCCCCCACCCCCCAAATAAACCGTCACATAGAACTTCACAGTAAAACTCCTTGAATTTTCTCACTTGTCAGTATTTCCCCTTTGCCAGTTGCTTTAGAATTCACAACAGACAGGCTTTCATCCACACTGTTGGACTGCAATCCTTGTTGTTACAAAAGTCAAGAATGACTGCATGAATGTCCAAGCTATTGACAATCTAAAGAGACTATTAATACGTGTTGGTAAGGGTGAAGCATTTGAGAAAGGAAAACAAGACACCTTTGAAATAAGAGATTACTATTACTAGAGTCAGTGTAGCCGAAGTCCAGATAAACTGTGTGAAGTGACTGGAATGGAATTTCCCATAGAAAGCAAGTATGCCCTTCAAAAAATCTCCAGGACTGTCAAAATGCTGAGTCTCCAAAGAATATACCATATGTACATTTTAACAGAAAATCTCCTAAAATTTGACCTGTTATATATCTGAGGTCACTGGAGTGCTCAGAAATCACATCATTTCATCCATGAATCAAGCTGGGTCACTGTTTACAACCTCACTGACAGGGATATGCGGAGGAAACTGTGTGTAACACTTTTAGAGTGCAACCTGGAAACCTGGAAACAAATCCACGCTTCCCAGCGGTTCCCTTGTCTCTGATGCACTGAAGGAAACCCGAGGGAGAAAACTCCCAGATGAATGATGCTGTAGTAAGTGGACAAGAAGTCTGTATTGCAAAGGGATCCTCTTCTAAGGGCAGACTGCTGCAGCAGTCACCAACTGTTGGTCTGTGGACCATTGGTGGTCCCAGAGGTCTCAGAGGTAGGCTTATAAAAAAGAAGTGTTTCTTCACATAAAACAGCCACTTATGCATGAAGATCACATCTACACTAATTAAAGAGAAACATGCAAATTAACCGTCACTCCACTACGCCCACCAGCCACTCAGAGCAGGTATGCAAATTAACCCAACAAAGATGGAGGTTAATTTGCATAAGCAGAGGGAATGAAGACTGAAGACAGCATAGAAGGAAGAGGAAGGGAAAGTGGAAAAGGAGGCAGCAGTGGCCGCAGCTGTGGGAGGGAAAGAGCAGGGGGGTGACAGTGGGAGGGAAAATGCAGAGGGAAGGCGGCGGGAGGGAAAGCCTGGTGCAGCAGCAAAGGCGGGAGGGAAAGCAGGGGTGGGGGAGCAGAGGTAGTGGGAGGGAAGGAAATGCACAGGACAGAGGCAGGAGGGAAAGCGTGGCGGGTGGGAGAATGGACAGCAGCTGCAGGAAGGAAAGTGCTGAGGGTGGGGCAGAGGTGGCAGGAATCTTCTTGCAGGAATCTTCCTGCAATGGGCCTCTAGTAGGTACACAACGTTGGTGTTGGAAATTTTATAACATTTTTCAAGTCTTTATTTTATAACAAAGACACTTCGTGCCTGAGAAAAACCGAATCATCTTCAAAAATGAGTAGAAACCTAGATGTGTTTACACCCTTCCACTCTGCACTCTCCTTTGAAACAACTGAATGAATATAAACGATTCCAATGTCTCCCCCAAGCTCCAAACTTGCATGTTCAGCTGCGTGCTTCAAGTCTTTGCTTAGATCTGGAATATCAAATAGGCACCAAACATTTTAAATACTCAAAGATCATCTTTATTCCCCTCCCACTCAAACGTATCCATTACCTATTTTCTCATTTGAGTGATGTGTTATCCAATTGCCTGGGTCAAAAATCTAGGATTTCCCCCCATTTTTCCTTAGTTGTCTTTCTCACAAATATCTGAAAATTTAATATTAGGTAGAAATGCTTTGATGCTTTTCTTCCCAGGTTATGATACAAATGCCAATGCCCATGTGAACAATAATTACCACTATTTTACCATCTTGGGAACAAAATGTGCTCTTTGTGAAGTTTCACGAAATATAAAATAGATACCTGGGACCTCCTGCTGCCGGCATGGAAAAGCATAAAAGTGTAGAGGGTGTTAGCCTGCACTTCTTTTATTTTAGGTATTTGGAAAAAGCTGTTTTTGTTTAAACAGTCCTATTGGCCCATGTGGAAAAATTAGCAAGTGACAACAGCAAGGGAAATTAACAAGCAAAAGTCACAGAAAACCTGCCTGCTAGGTTTGACTTATTTAAGATACTTAAAAGATAACTTGGTACTATTTGAAAGTCTCTGGCTACTTATTAAGAAAGTCAGCACTCAGACAATGGTGTGTTCTATGTGGTTTTGAACGAAAAATGTGACCATTACCAAATTGTAATTTTTTGAGTTTGTCCTATTGCTGAGTGGCCCCAGATGCAGGGAGGGGCTGTCTGCTTCCTCTCAGTGGGGTGGCAGAGCCTCTCTCTGGTTGAACATCTGGAGGTGATCCCCCAGCAAAGCTGAGCTCTTGCCTTGCAAGATGAACCATCTGTGTGGCAGATAAATGGGCGAGTCCCTGTGAATCTCAGCTGAGGCCCTGTGGGTGAGACCACTGCATATCACTGGTCTGATACCAGGTGAGTTACTTTGGTGGGAACCCAGCTGAGATGAAGAATGTGATGGCTGTACAGCTTTTCCTGCCCCTTTTATCTGTGTCCTTACTCATCTGTCAGTGTGGCTCTGTGTTCTCTGTGCTAGTGTTCAGCAACGGTATGAACACTAAGAATGCTATCATCCTATGACCATTCTGGATTTGTGACACACACATGTATACACACTCACATGGATAGTCTGTAGGCCAGATAGCATGCTTTATCCAAATTTCTAACATGCCAGACATTATAACTCAACCCTTCAATTCTTATCAACCCCTAATACGGTCACATTCATAGCAAGTCCATAATTTAAGTGTCTTGTATTCCATGTTGAACATCATATGTTCTATTGGCAAATGCTATAAAATTCATGATATATGTAAAGGCTGTGCTGCTAATCTTTACATGTTAACCCATTAAGCTCATCTCTGTGTAAGGCACATTGTTTGATACAAGTCTAGAGATCAACAAGCATAAGTGTTTTTGAATAAAATACCTTGAAATTCTATTTTTTAACTTTTGCCATAGAAATCCTTCGTGTCTCCACAGATATCTTCAGATTTGGCATGGCAACTAAGAATAGGAGTGTACAGGGAGTAAGTCTGTTTCTGACAGATATCTGATTTTCTGAAATGATCAACAAATCATTAAACGCAAGTTTGAAATTGATTATTAAACTATGTAACATAACCTTTAACCCAACTCAATGCTTTCTTATTTTGCCTCAGATTTTAAGGCAGATTTTACTTGGAGCATGGCAATAGCACATATTTTGGTTTTTATTTTTATTTCAAATAAATGTAAAATTCTTCTTTTGGAAAATAAAATCGTCCCCTTAAGCTCCAAGGAAACTAGATTTAAAAATAAGGATAAAATTCGGTCTCAATTCACAAACAGATTCGGTATATACCAAATGTTCTCAAAAAAACAACATGCAGAGCTTGGAGGGCTTTCAAATCTAGAGGTCTACTTAGAGAAGAACTTTGCTTCCAGCCAGAATACGCCATGCTACTCAGCTTCTGTGCATGTTAGGAAAATAACCAGGAGATCCAAGATTAAATAACAAGAGAGAAAGATTTTTCCATATATTGGTTCATTATTCACATAAATTAAAATTTCAAACAGAAAAACACCCTTTCTCACCAATATTGAAGGTACATAAAATTACTATAGGAACCAACTACATTTTTAATAAAAACTTGTTTGTAATTCTAAATGACTGTCTAAAACAATGCCTGCAATTTAAATATCCTTTCCTTGGCTCTCAAAACATCCTAATATTCCAGTAACTTAAATGAATGTTAACTTCTGTTATTTTCCTCCTCTCAGCTAGATCGAGAAAGTTAACCACTCACTCTTTCACTCATGCAACAATTTTTACTGAGCACTTACTATATGCCAGGCCTTGGAAAGAGAGGGGGGCATCAGGCAAACTCTCAGTGGAGTAAACAGAAATTGAGCAACTTAAGGCTGGAACTTCATGTGCTAGAAAATGATGCAGGAGGTTGGAAGGGGGTAAGGGGGGTGTTTAATTTGTCTGGGTAGGGAAAACTTTTCTCAAGTGGTTGGCTCTTGAGCTGAGAGAGACTCCAATACCAAGATCAAGTCATGAAAAGGCTGGAGGTTGAACCTTCCATACAGCACAACTCCTGGAGGTGGAATGAGATTCCCTGCAGACAGGAGAGGAGGTCAATGTGGCTCGAGTTCAGTAAGCAAGGGAAGGGAGTAGGAGATGAGGTCACTTGGGGGACAAGAGTCAGATCAGGAGAGCTAAGTAGGTCAAAGATGTTTGCGTTTCATCCTAGAAGCAGTGAGGAGCAACTGGGGAGTCTTCAGTAAGCCTTTGGCATGATTTGATTTGCATTTGTAGTGATCACCCTAGCCACTATGGAAGATTGAATGTAGGTGGGCAAAAATGTAAGGGAAGATCAACCTTTCAGAACATGAAATCAACATTTCAACAAGAGAGCAAGAACTATTAGGGGTTCCTCTTAACTGAAACACAGAGGACTTATTTTTCCTTCTGGTATAGCACTGTGTAATTTTATGTCCTTTTTTATTACACTAGAGGACTGGTGTACGAAATTCATGCACGGAGGGGTGGGGGAGAATTTCCCTAAGTGCTGCCTGTACCCTCTCCAATCTAGAAACCCTCGAGGGATGTCCAACTGCTGGTTTTGGCCCAATCCCAGGGATCGAGCCTAAGCCAGCAGTCAGAAATCCCTCTCACAATCTGGGACCACTAGTTCCTAACTGCTCACCTGCCTGCCTAATTGCCCCCAACTGCTCCCCTGTGCCTACTTAGTCATCCCCAGCTATCCCCCCCCCCCCACACCAGCCTGGTCAACCCTTGTAGGGCCCCCCCACCCCCCCACCAGCCTGGTTGCCCCAACTGTCCCCCTGCTGGCCTGGTCACCCCATGCAGCTTGTTGTTCAGTCATCTGTCTGGTTGTTTTGGTCATGATGACCCCTGGCTTTTTATATATTAAGATATTAAGATAACAGGATTTTTTTGATAATCTCTTTTCTGATTTTCATCTGAAAGTAGTCTTTCAAAGTTTTTTTTTGTTTTTTGTTCTTTGCTCTTTAATAAATAGAGCCACAGTAAGCAAAGGCATTCTTATTAATTTATCTTTTTCTTAATCCTTGGAGATTGTGAACTGTCTCAGGACAGACAAGATCTCAAAGCCAATGATCTTCCTATCACATGACTTGTGAACATCTCCCTTTTCCCCCATTGGTCAATCCCTTTCTTGGTAAACTGGACAGCTCTGCAAATCCTACTTAGAAGGAGTAAGAGTAATCCCCAGGTGATAACTGCCATGTGGAAATGTGTGTCCAGAATGGTGAAACTTTTCAATTTTTTGGACGGTGCCAGAAATACAGAATTATATTTGAAATATTTCTACTTTTAAAGTTTCACCAAAAATTCAAATGCTGTTAAGACACCAGGTAAGTCAAAGACAGCAGTTCAGTGGAATAGATAGAGTCTATGACTGTCAGCTAGAGGCCACTATGACTAACCCCTGGGGTCTCTTCTTGATTGAACATTCCACAGTTTAGATCAGATAGGACTGATGTTTGCATGCTTTCAAAATACACCGCCCTCACAATTGTGACATTTTAATATGTTCCTTACAAAATTCAACTACCTTGCCAGGGGTTGGAGGTAGGGGTAGGGACTGACCACAAAGGTGAGCAGTAAGGAACTTTGGAAGCTAAGACCTGTCCTGCATCTTGATTGTGGTAATTACATGATAATATGTATTTGTCAAAACTCACTAAACTGTACAGCAAAAGGAATACATTTTACTGTGTATAAATTATACCTCAATAAAAATTCAATGACTAACCATAATATTGTTCCAAAGTGAAAACAAAGTCGGCTGTATGATGAATACAAAGATGTTAGAGAAAACTGGAATAAAATGTAGTGGTTTGGTTGACAACAAAGTAGCTTGATGCAATATTGAAACAAGTGGAAAATGTGTGCCTTGGAAATAGTCTAGCCCTTCCAGACAATCATCTTCATTAACAGAATAAGAAAAATAGGCCTATTAGTCCCTGGCTGGGTAGCTCAGTTGGTTACAGCATGGCCCCTTTATGCCAAGGTTCTTGGTTCAATCCCTGGTCAGAGAACATAGAAGAAGCAACCAAATGAATGCATAAATAAGTCAAACAGCAAAATGATGTTTCTTCCTCCCTCTCTCTCTCTCTCTCTCTCTCTCTCTCTCTCTCTCTCTCTCCCCCCCCTTCTCTCACTCTCCCTAAAGTCAACCAATTTTAAAAAAGGAACTATTAGTTGTATATAGGAATATAAATATGAGTTAGGATTTCAGTACTGCTTACCATGTTTATAAAGCACTTTTAGTACAGTCTCACCAGCTACCTCTCAAATGTACAGATGAGAGGATTATTGGACAAAGAAGGTTTGGCATTTTAACCAAAGATGCAAAACTAACAAATCATTCTACAGGATGCCAGAAACCTCTCTTGGAAAGGATATCAAGCATTCTTGATCTCATTATTAAAATAAGCTATATATTATGTAGAACTATCTCTGAATAGAATTGTCTGTCTGCAGGTCTGTAAGCCCATGCAGGGAAAGACCATGCTTTCTTTATTTTCATTTTCAGTGTGCAGCATAATGGTTGCTAATAAATCTCTGTGGAACATCATAAATTATTCCATGCCAGGAACTATTCTGTAGAACTGAATTTTCATTGCTGGCTGATACAGCTAAATTGATAGCAAGTGAGTAATGTTACATCCAGGCTGTGGAAGCACAGCCCTGGATGCAATTCTGCTGGAAAGAATGGGAAATATCTAGACCATCTGACATTTCAGGGTCACTATATTTCCTCAGATTTCATAACTATTTAGAGAAAGGGCAGAAAGATAGAGGGGGGAATCTACAATCAAGAACTTCTAAGTAACCAAAATCTGCACCAAGGATACAACTATACACTGGTGGTTTTCATGTCCACAAATCACTTAGCTATATTAAAAATTCTTTAGTAAGTCTTAATTATTTCATTTTGTCCAATGAAACTTCTAAACTACTTGTCAAGGTTGGGAAACAACCAAATTATTTAGCTTCCCTCTCCCTTTGAATTCCCTGGGATCAACATCAGTCAAACTACTCAGCATGGTTTAATTCCCCAGATAGCTTTCTTCCTCCTATTTTCTTACCTCATAGTCATGTCCAACTATTGTTTTTCTCATTCAGTGAAAGTGCCCCTGCCTTGGTTAACAGTGCAGAGTGAAACGGAAAGGTCAATGTCCTTCCCTGCATCTTCCGGTTATGAAGGCAGCACCGGGGAAGTTTATGTACGTTACACATTAATCCCCTGAAACAGTCATTGAGTTTCTTTTGCAAACACAGGATTTCATCACATCTAATAATAAAGCAACAAGCCATCTTCCGTGTATTATAAACCATCCACTTGTAATTTGTAGCTAAATGCTTCTATATGAATTCTCTATGCTGATATAAGCTGGCATTGCAGCCTAAGTGGTTTTGCGTTTTTGTTTTGAAGCTGACTACATACCTACTCAGATCTGTTTACATAGAGCTAGTCATGTCAAAATAGCATCTATTTAAGGGTAAAGTCAAAGTTTCTCTTAAAAACTTCTATAGATAGATAATCTGTACCGTTATAAAATTAAGGCTGCCTTTCAGTGCCAGCTAACATTGTTGGACATACTACCCGTCTAATGGGCAGAATATAAATCCGAAAATGGTGATTAAAGACTCTGCATGGAAACAAGCTGTCAAAGGGATAGAGAGAAATTAAACCTGACAACAGTAATGCCTACTTTCCTAAATGAAAGCCCAGTTCAAGTTTCTGCTCATCCATTTTTCAGAACTTAAAATAAGGCATTTTCCAACCACCCATGGATGAGATGCCAGCATCTGCATTTCAGTTGAACATGATGAAGTCAGTAGACCTTCAACTCCAGGCTTGCTCGGACTCCTGCAAGATGTTTGCCCAAGCTTAAAACGTGGCAATGGGGCAGCGTGCAGGAGAGGAATGCAGCCTGGCCCGGCTGCAGTTGGCTCTTCACTGCACTCCCACCGCACCGTTGGAAGGCATTATAAGCCAACAGGATACCTGCATGTCCTACCATCAAGTCCATAAATATACCAGTAACAACAACCACAAAACCCTCCAAGAGAGAGGGCAATGCATGGAAAGTTGGGAAGCAGGGCAAGGAAATGGGATTTCTTCATTCTGACAAACCCAAACACACACACACACACACACACACACACACACACACAAATAAAAATAATATTAAAAAGATGACCTTCCTTTTTGTTTGTTTGCCTTGCTTTTAATGATAAGTATTCTACTTTTTTGTAAAAAAAAAAAAAGAAAGAAAGAAATTAGGAAAACCTTGTTTCCTGCTTGGTGATAGGAACAACACTAAAATCATAAGCACAAACCCAGGCTGCTGTGACATACATCCTATGTCAAATTCCAGCTCTGTCACCTGCTAGCTCTGTCACCTTGCTCAAGATACATAAGCCCATTTAAATTAAGTTTCTTTAAAAAAACATATTTTATTGATTTTTTTTTTACAGAGATGAAGGGAGAGGGAGAGAAAGTTAGAAACATCGATGAGAGAGAAACATCGATCAGCTGACTCTTGCACACCCCCCACTGGGGATGTGCCTGCAACCAAGGTACATGCCCTTGACTGGAATCGAACCTGGGACCCTTCAGTCCACAGGTTTATGCTCTATCCACTGAGCCAAACTGGTTAGGGCTAAATTTAGTTTCTTGATATGAAAAAAACAGTGTGCTGTTAAGTTTGAGGAGATAGCAACCATAAGGACATAAGTATGGAGTCCTAGCTCGCAGTAGATCCCACATGTAAAGGGACCCTTCTCCAGTGGTCCCTTTGGGATAAGGTATTATTTAAATGATCCCATCCCAGAGGGACAGCTGGAGAAGGTTCTGGGAAGATGCACAGCACACAAAAGAAGGGGAGGGAAAGCCACATTGGGAGAAATGGGTATAGTAGCAAAGCCAAGATTACATCTGATTTTACTTAAAATTTTAATCTTGCCACAGGTAAGCCACAGATAGAATTACCTTTATTAAAATCAAGCTAATATTAAGTGTTTACTTGTTTGGTAATATGAAGTGTGACTAAACAATGTAAACCTTTTGGAATGTATATTTCTAATAGTCACTCTTCAAATTCATCTTTTTGAGAAAATATACACTTTGCTCAATAGTACACAAAATAACTTTATTTAGGACTGAGTTCAGGAATGCTTAATTAAAAAAAATGATAACACACATACATACACATGCTCTGTTTGTATGTGACCACAGGCATGAAAGAATATACTCCCTCGGGCTGCTGTGGATGGATTACTGAGGACAAGGAGGGGTATGAATCATGAAGGGTTACAGAGAATATGTAACATTTATGTTAGAAATTATGTCAAGAAAAGGAATATAACAGATACGACGCACATAAAGGATAAAATTCTCCTCTAAAACTTAATGAAAGCTTCCCATTTGCTCTGTTCCAGCATTTGAGCCAAATTATGTTCATGCCTTGCTTGTCAGATATAATATCTACCTGTCTGAATAAGGGCAACACAGGACATCTGCTTGGCCTGCCCTTTACCGGTCGTGTCTTAAATATATTTTTATTATGATAAAATAGCTCTCATGTCAAAATGCCTAAGTATAGAGTAATAAATATATAATAAATACTTATATCTGAAGTGAACCTTGACATATATAAGATATCATCTCATGATTTATGTGAGTTTTTTTTTAAAGTGTTGGCTGGTGTCCAGTCACAGGAATGTATAAAATATTTATCACCAAGCATATATAAGAAAAAAAAAAGAGAGAGAGAGGGCGAGAAAGAAAAAGAGAAAGGTAAAAAAAGAAAAAAGAAAAAAGAAAAAAAAATGAAAGCTATAAAATGGATAAGACAATCCAGAGAAGTAACCAACCAAGTCTCAAGTCTTATTTCCTCAAAGAAAACAAGGTCCTTCCCTCATGTCTTCTATTTTGAAACTCTGACTGTTGACTGGAATATCACACTCTCACGCTCCCACACTGCAAGCTCCATGAGGACAGTGAATGTTGTGTTCCTGGAGCCTAAAACAGTGCCTGCACAAAGCAAGAGCTCAGTATGATTTGCTAAATGGATATAAGCACAGACCACTATTTAATTCAAATAAGTACTGAATGAAGAAAGAGGTTTCTTTAAATTTCTGCTCACATGAACTTGGAAGAATGAATGTGGGAAATATAGGTATGAGAAAAGATACTATAATTCTAGTTAAAATAGGAACTATTAGTCATGATGCTATTCTATTATTACTGTAGCAATAAAGGGATTCAAAGAAAAATGTCATTGGCTGGGGGCAGTGGTCTACGTCAAATTGTCTCACCATAAAAATGCCTGAAGATACTTCAGAAGATTTCTGTATATCATTTGGATAGTGGCGTGACCAGAGATTTGTCCTTCATTTAAATAGGGAATGGTCAGAATGCTTCAAAAATCATAAATATAGCCAAGTAATTGAGGTGTGTTTTGTTTTCATTTGTCATAGTATTAGTTTACAGGAAAATCTGTAGTAATATTTAAATTTAAGCTCAGAAAAAAATTATCAATACTCTTTACTTGTATGTTTTCTCTTTTGCATTTATGAAGAAAATTCTATTTTAGAAGCCATTTTTTTCTTCCACTAACAAGAAAGCAAAAGAGCTGTAGCCAGTGTGGCCCAGTGGTTGAGTCATCCCATGCATGGAAAGGTTGCTGGTTCCATTCCTGGTCAGGGCACATGCCCAGGTTTTGGGCTCTATCCCCAGTAGGGGGCATATTTGAGGCCACTGATTGATGTTACTCTAACATTAATGTTTGTTTGTTTGTTTGTTTGTTTGTTTGTTTTTCTCTCCCCCCCTCTCTGTAAAAATCAAATTTTAAAAAATCTTAGGAAAAAAATAAAAGATACTGACATAACTTGGGATTTTTAAAAAAGGCTCACAAGTCATCATTGCATGAATGTACCATATAGCAGCAATAAAAATTGTTTAATACATTTCTGAATTTTTCAATGTCTCAAAAAGAGAAAAGAACAAATGTTTTAAGTAATGAATTTCTTATGGTTAGGCTTCTCAAAACACTTTCAGTGAGAGTAGAATGTTTATACTGATTAGCAGAGATTTATCATTTGGACAGGATTTCCACTCACCTTTCTATCTTGCCCTATAATATACAATAGATGTAACAACACAAATATTACATAAACCCATCCCAGGAATACCTCTACTAAGCTATGAGTACTTACACCATAATTATATGAGGCAAATAATTCTTACAACACACAAATTTCTCATGTAAATGTCACTGTAAATCAGGCAGAAAGCAGATAAATTACTTAGTATAATTAACAAAACTTACACAGTATAATTATAACAGGCATGGGTGACCACTTTCATAAATGTATTCAAACTATAGCAAGTTATGAGAAAGTCTTCAAAATGTAGTAAGCAAATCATTGTATAAACTATGCTCTGAAAAGTATAGTTCTGCTTCTAATTCTTCTAAAGATCATTAGCAATCAAAATATATCATTAAAAATTTCATACCATGAAGACCAATCATAGTTAATATAATGTAGGCTTAGAAATAAACCTGCTTTTTCTTTCTTGTCAGTCCCCATTTTTGCTTCCCTAAATCTCCCCCCTGAAAGGAAGTTGGGGAAGTAGAAGACAGAGAGATTTTAACCTATGTCATCTGCATGTCTACATCTCCACACATGTCTATGTTCCCCGCTATTATAAAGGTTTTCAAGAGAAGGGGCCATGTTTTTATGATGTCAACTAGTAGGTTCCAGTTTGAATGGATTCAATACAGTTCATCCAAGATAACAGGGGGGAAAATGATATAAAGTTTCTATGTTTATTTCTCATTAGTGGGTAGTCTAAATAGTTATAGGACATATACATATCTTACTATACAGAAACTTGGTAGCTTTGACATCTAAGTTATGGCCCTCACCTAATGTGAAATAAATGTTTTTGCCACCTCATGGGGTAGGGTGAACAGTAGCGATTTGCTTCTTGATGGTTCTATTGCAAATACTTCAGAAGAGGACAGAGGTTTAATATTTTATTTAATCACATTCTTCTCTGTTCCCTTTGACAATGGAGGGCAGGTGAAATGTTTTCAAAATCTGGAGGATACCCAATGCCCATACGCCATCTTGATTAAACATATGGAATACAGACTTGGTCCAAAGCCAAGAGGAGACCTGCATGAGTAATCTAAACACCCGAGCCGAGAGGGGTTGATATAGAAAGATCAGCTCTGGGCTTTGAAGTTTTCTGGACTTCATTTTGCTTAATTAAGACAAGATTTCATAATCAAACCACTGTGCAAACAGGTTCCTAAAAGTATTGGTTTGTTTCTAATTTTAGGAAGAATTCTTAACAGATTCCAAGGAATCAGCTCCACATGAAAGAAGGGCTCTGATAAAATTTCCTTCCTCATGGCTCAACTGCAAATGCCTGCTTTCCATCTTAGTTCCTGCCACGTGATGGAGAGAAGCATCGCCTATCGAAATCTCATGTGTAATACTAAAGTACGAAGGCTCTGATGACAGCATTCCATTTGAGTCTGAAACAGTGGTCACTCTAGATTGTAAAACATGTATTCCAAGATATTCTTAAAGGTATTCAATAGGAATCTAACAAATATCCAGATCAGAATATTACCAGGCAAAAAAAGTAGACTTCCCAATAATTCCTTCCACATGCATTTTTCTCACTAGACACGGGACCATTTTTCAAGAACACCTGGCAGTTTTAAGTAGTGCAGAGCGTCCACAAACAAACTTACTCTACCATCATACAGCAAACAGATGCGGCAGCACATTTAAGTCCAAGAGTATTACACCGCCATACAAGAAGGAACCTAGCCCTCCTATGATAAGACTGATTTGATACAAAATAATTTGATAATTCAGAGAAATGCAATAGTGATAAAAGAGGCATTAATCTGATGACATATAAGGAGTCTGCAGTAGACTGAAAAATGCCAAAAGAGGTAGTTGCCACTGCTAGCAACCTACCCCCACCCACTCCCCATCCCACACATATACGCGTAATCTTTGAAAGCATCACAGGAAGAATTTCTGTTCAGTAGTATCATCAGCCCATGCTCCTCCCATCATGGCTCAGCCTTGTAAAGTGGAGGCCTTAGAGAAGAGGCAAACTCTAGGCCCACCTGCCATCTGGTAAGCAGATGAGAAAACCCCCTTTTCCTACTGCTATTAGGAAGATGATGAGATCTTTGCCCACGAGGCTTTGCTTTGTTTACAATCCAACAAGACCCTGTAATACTAAGCCAGTTGTAAGCTGTCTATTGGCAAACAGGACACCATTTCTCAATATAATATCTCAATATAGAATGCCTCCATAAGGTACTTGTAGGTGATACAGAACAAAGGTGAGCAGATAGAATCTTTTTATTCAGAACCTTCATATTCTCCAGGAAGGAGAAGGTTCTGTCTCGTATGTCGACCATAGCGGAGTGTAGCAGCAAAACTCTGCAGGCCAGTTTAGCTGAAAAGTTCACTGAAAACACTTCGCCAGCCTGCCTGCTATTGTTAGACCACAATCACTGTCTGTCTGTGGCTGCCTCAGCGGGAGACTGTCTAAGGATGTGGTATGATGCAGACGTGCATTCGCTGTCCATGTCAGCCACAACAGGGCTGCCAGAAGGAAATTACCACAAGGCTCTGAGAAACTATTTTAAACACTGTTTGGAACAGAGTGGGAAATTCTCAAAAACAGATCTAACGTGGCTACATGCGAGTCTTTGGAAAAGACCTTGTTGGCTAACCTTGCCGTTTCTGCCAGCACCTGGGCAAACCTTTGGAGATGTCAATGCAACGCCTTCAACTCTGCCTCAAGCCTTTTCTGCAATAGAAAGGAAGCTCTGCACACATGTGCCTGCATGTCTTTATGAATTAAAATAGGTGCTCAGCCATGAAAGACCTTGCTCATCTATAATCTCAAAATCGCTGCCAATACTTCATGAATGCAAAGATGTTGCAAAACCTGATAGTGTTATGGTATCCTTGAGTCCAGAAGGCAATCTCCTTTAAACTATGATATATACCAATATTCACCCCTTGGATGCATAGATCAGGGAAGAGAAACCCAATGTCCACCATGGGGGTTATGACACTTGGACTTGGGGGCTTACTTTATTCATGTGGATCTGTTGCTGGTATTGCTTCTGCTTCTCCAAGAATTGCTGGTGTTGCTGCTGAATGACCAGCTGAGCCAAGGTGCTCTGAGGCAATGGTGCAGACTGGGTTCGATTCAGGGGTCTGTGACGGGGTAATTTGTGGGTACCTCTAATGCCAGGTGAAATTCTCTCTTTTGTTGCCAATGGAGAATGAGGATGTAAGGGAACACCACCTGAAAAAATATACATATATATCTATGTACAAAACACAAGAATCTACAGAAAACAGATATACAGGATACACAGGAAGAAAGCGAGGTTGGATGGGGTGAAGGCAGAAGTGCCAAAGCATTGAACAGGCATGTATCTGACCAATGACTCACCCATACTCCACTCTGGTATGTGAAGGTTAAATAAGGTCAATATTTTTGTGTTTTGTTTTGTTTTGTTTTCATGGAGCTAGAGGGATAACTAAGGATTATAGCCTTTCCCACAGTACCAGGTAGCAGGGAGACCTTGGTAAATGGTAAATCTTTTCAGTGTCTCGAGTTAAAAAGACATCGCGTTGCACTGCTGATAAAATAAAAGCCCCCACCTGACCTCCAAATGGCGCCCTTGTTAATTACCAGCTACAAGAAGCTTCTGCTGTCGCATTTGTTCTTTCAATAGTAAATGCTGCAGGAGAGCCTGGTGGCTGCTGTTGGGCTTTCCCTCCAGAGCGACATGGGGGTGGCTGGAAGACGCCGGGATGCTGCCCCCATACTGCCCGGGCAGTGGGACGCCTGGCCTAAGCGTCTGGGCCTCGCACTTCTGTTTTTCTTTGAGTGAATTCGAAGCCTGTGTTGGGAAATAATAAAGATGTGAATCCTCTTTCTTCCAGGTGGCTCGTTAGGTCTGTAGATCATTAGTTTTTTTTTATTCCATACCCTATGGCACTTTTCCCCTGTCCCCCCTCTCCCCCAGAAAAAAAAGACCCATCTTACCTATGGCTCAGTAGGGAAAATGGATAACAGCCATGTCTTTTAAACTAACTGAATTGACACAAGAGACATAAAAGTAGAGTTGAAGCATTGCAGACAGTTGAGTATTGGGTATCATTGTTCTGAACTTGAAAATATCTTTAACGTTAAAAATGATGGTGTCTGTGGGGTGTGGCTCAGTGGTTGAGTGTTGATCTATAAACCAGGAAGATAAGGTTTGATTCTAAGTCAGGGCACATGATCCGGTTGTGGGTTCAATCCCCAGTAGGGGGTTTGCAAGAGGCAGCCAATCAACGATTCTCTCTCATCATTGGTGTTTCTATCTCTCTCTCCCTTCCTCTCTGAAATCAATAAAAAATTTTTTTAAATGGTACTAATTTCAGGCTTACTAACTAGGAAGTTTATTTCTAAAATAGTTTAAAATACTGATTAAGTATAAGGTATATTGTAAAAGTAAAATTTGTTGAAATTTCTAACCTAAGGACACATCACAGCCAATAAGAAGAGAGCTAAAATGGTCTGTGATTTTGGAGTCTCAAGCAGAAGGGACAGTTGGTCCTTTCTCTACTTGTCCTCTAATAAGTTCAGAGAGCTGTAAATTTCCAATATTTATTTTTTAAAATAAAATTCTTCAGGTAACTCAATGAGAGGTTATATAAAACATGCAGGAATCTGATTCAAACATGTATTTTATATTAATTCATAACAGATCCCCAAATCTCTAAATATTGAAAATGACACTCCAGATACTTTCATTTAATAAAATAAACTACAAGTTGAATTATATCAAATAAAAACACTATTAAGAACTTGAAATGTATGATAACAGTAATAAGGCAATAATAATTATATCATCAATAGTAATAATGAATTATCCTAGTCAAATAACGTAATGAATGGTGGTCATGTGGGTATTACAAAAGCAGAAGTGTAATGCCTCAAAATTATGTGGCATGTTTCTTTTCAAAACTCATGTTTCATCTTTCAAAATTGCTGTGCACCAGGGAAGCAAAGCAATTTTCAGTGATGGAGAAATTAAAGGACCAAGAGGTAAATGGTTTGTCTTAGTCACACAGCAAGTCAACGCAATGTTTAATCTAGAAGTGATTCCTTCTCCTGGCCTCTTTTCCTTAAAAATTTCCCACTACTCAGTAGGGAAATGGAATATTAGAGGTTCCTTTGCCAAAGCCTTACTAAGCTTGAAAAATTAATTGTGATGGCCTCATCCACACCAAAATGGAAGCAAAGAAAAATGAAACTTCAATCCAAACCGCACTGGTTTACTCATCCAATGGCACCAAATTGTATTACCATCAAAACATTAAATGGTCTGGCTTTCCTACTGGGTCCTTTGAGAAAAAAATTCCCCCTGACCACATGAAAAGTGGTGTATGTTTGTGTTAGCTGATAGGACTGACGTCGAGCCTGCAAAGAGGAGTGGATATAAAATGCTTATTCATGTGTCGTAAGTTTTTGTGTCAGTATTTGCTTATCATTGGAAGAGACAGGGAAAACAGGAATAGGAGAAAAATAATTTTTAGTAAGTGAAGATTTGAAAATATCAATGCATATTTATGTTTTTTTCATCCCTAATTCCTTTCTGATTTTTCTAAACAATTAAAAATTGTTTATAAATGCTTCACGTGGAATTCCAAGAGTATAACTGAATTTGGTATTCCTACATTTTTCCTCTTCAATCCCTAGATATATAACAACATCCAAATTTTGCTTTCTCCTCACTAGTATAAGTGACTGTATCACATAAGGTAAAATCCCACTCTATTAAAAATACCAAATATATAAGGTGCACCTTAAACTGCTTTTATAATATGTGTTGAACCCAACCATCAACTGTGTCATTTTATAATGTCACTATAAGTGTGCTTGTACATAAATTAGCATCCCATAAACAGGTCTTACATCCTGAAAACAAATTAGGTCACAAAATGGTCCACTCTTTATATTATCCTGATCTGGGAATATTATAAAGTATGTGAATTTTGACAAGCTGCATGCAGTGAAAGACTTGCTTCTAAAGATTGGCAAAATTGGTGGCAATTGTTAGAACAAATTTCTCTTTAAACTTAAAGTATCATCTTTGCATAAGCACAATAAACTTAGTTTTCATACATTTCATGGATGGATTTTTCTACAATTCATCTATAAAATGGATGCTTACAAATCTTTTACAATGACAAACATTTACATAATTTTAGGCACTATGTATAAAATAATTATTGTTGTCTTCTGCTAGTTGGACAATTACCTCCAAAAGATTCTATTTCAGTTGTCAGGGCTTTTAAAGTAATTTCTTCGTTTTAAGTCTCCTGGGAAGAATTTAATATTGTTCTTAAAGAGGTTTTCCAGATATGTATTCTTCAGCAAGATAGAGTCAGTAACATAAATTCTCAAAATAAAGTCATTCACCAAAAAAATAAATCCCATAAACATATGTTCTGTGCTTTAGACAGAAGCTGCACCTCTCAGCACTGGCCGGGCAGAGTGCCAGGCCTGCTGCTTAGTGGCTCCATGATCTTGGACTCTTAAACATTACTAGTTTCAGCTTCTTCTTTTGTAAAAATGTGGCTTGCAATCTCTGTTTCTTGGGATGGTCCTGTGGAGCTAACGAAATAGCTGGAAAGCGCTGCTTTTTTTTTTTTTTTTTTTTTTTTTTTTAAGGCTAAGAACCATTATACAAATGTTAGTTGTTATTTTATATATTATTATGCAAAGCAGTATAATCCTGTAATTTGAAATTCAACCAGACATCTTTGAAGGACTCAGTAAACAGGGAAGGATAATGGCCTCTACCCAGTCTCCCTGAAGTCTAATCTAAATATAAGAGAGTCCCCCTGTGACAGCATTCCTTGGGCTGCACTAGGCTGCTCTGATTGGCTACTTACATTGAGCTGGGTTGGTACTGCTGGCAGTCCCAAGGTGATATTGGGCAAAGAGGGAGAGGTATAAAGACTTAGCAGGTTCATGGAATCTTCGTGAATCAGAATGCGTTGCTGTGAAACCATTTGCTATAAAGAAAAGATAAAGGGAAGAAGAATGAAAAGAGGAGTCTCAAAAGATTACAATACCATATATTTTACTGTGGAATGTTTAGATTTCAGACAATAGTTTTAATTGATCACATTTAGTCAAAGTAATTTTAACTATTTTGATAATTTATTTTATGATTTCTGTATCCAAATGTTATAAGCAAAAATTAAAGCAGCCCTCGCTGGTTGGCTCAGTGAATATAAGAACGTTGGCCTGCAGACTGAAGGGCCCAGGGTTCGATTCCAGTCAAGGGCACATGCCTGGGTTATGGGCTTGATTCTCAGCAGGGGATGTGCAGGAGGCAGCCAATGAAAGATTCTCATCACTGATGTTTCTATCTCTCTTTCCCACTCCTTTCCCTTCTGAAATCAATAAAAATATAATTAAAAAATATCTTCAGTCCTCAGGTGAGGATTTTTAAAAAAATTGAAATCCTCAGACATAATTACAAAATCTGAAGAATGGGCTTCCGTAGTGATTTTGAAAAATTCATTGTTATAATTCTAGCCGCACAGATAAAAATCTTTGTGTCCTCAATCAGTAAAGTACAACAATAAAACTGAATAATTCCTATGAGTATATATACTTTTTTGTATTACTGAGTGATATATACATATATATGTATATAAAATCATTATCTTTATATGAGTTAAACATCATTGTACTGATGGGAAAGCTCACACAAGGAAATCTTAGATTAAATATCACTATAAAGGACTCCCATAGTAATTAATCATGTTTTAATATAAAATTTGTGAATAGACAACTGTGTGGTGCTTTTTCGGTCATTCATATTTAGAAATGAAAATCAATGTTAAAGTGTTATTAATTCCCTGTACCACAATAGCCTTCGTTTTCACTGAAAAATGCTTCACATGTTGGCATCTCACTCCTTTTTTACAACAAATACCTTTTTTTTTTTTTAATACAATACTCAGAGTCATGTTTTCCCACATGTGGCCTAATATGGTTGCTTGAATTACATTTTCTGTTTAATTCTTGCCTCCCTCCCAGAACTCTTACACAAAAAGAGTTACAAAGGTCTTATTAGACTAAGGAACTCTGGCCTGATATGGTCCCCAAGGGAACAACATCCCTGAAAAAGAATACTCCATGTAACAGTATGACACAGTGGCTGCTTTCTTCCCAAACAAAAAGCATATGGGACTCCAATAAGAGACCACCTCCAAGAGGGATATTGCACACACGGGCTTTGACTAAAGTAAATATAATAACTTGTCAAGCATGTTTGGGGGAGCTGTAGATTTTCCCCTGGACAAACCTGGGATATCAATTAACTGGGGGAAATATCATGTGCTCATATAATGCTACCTCAGACTGTCACTGAAGAGTGATGCGCCACCAAAACACAGGATGTTATTCCAAAACATCACCTCAGTCAGGCGCTTGTTTGGAGATGAGTCATAGCCTTAGGAGCAGAAAGGCAGAAGGTTAAATGTAGATTTTTCTCATTCCAACTTGGAATTCCAAGCTAACTTCGATTTTGTTTTGTTTGTATGTGTGTTTTTTCCCCTCTAAAGAACAAATCAGATATTTGTGCATGGAAATCTAAAGGTATACTGAAACTTTTAACATCATGTTGGCTTTATGTGCAACTTTTTGTCAAGGTTGTCTAAAATGCTACTGCGTGAAGATGGTGGGAAAGGAGTTCCTCATTGCAATGTGCGAGATTGCAATTTTATTTCAGGGGTTATGAGAAACAGTTGTGTATTTGCTCTAATTAAAACTGTAAGTTGCTATTGTGCTTACACTAATATTCTTTTAACATAAATCTTAAGTATAAAGTAGATACCTGAACAAGGACAGAAAGAATGTATGAGGAAGTAAAAATCTTAACTAGCTCATTGACAGCATGCAGCAATCAATATCTATACCTATCTGTCTATCTATCTATCTATCTATCTATCTATCTATCTATCTATCACCCGATATGCAAATAGACTGAATAGCAGAGCAGCCAAACAAGTGGTTGCTTGATGTACTCTGACCACCAGTGGTCACATGCAGAACATGGCAGGTGTCAGCAGCAGGTGGCAGAGTGTGAAATATGGAGGGTGTTGGCTGTAATGGGATGGTGGAGCAGGTGAGCAGGGTTGCAGGACCAAGGCAGGGCACCAGGTGCCATCATTGGGGTGACTCCCTGGTAGTTACTGAAAATTCTTTGCTCCTGTGAGCTGCAGTCCTGCCTGGAGCTCCCTCCTACCTGCTGCCAGTGCCTGGAGCTGGTCTTGATCACTTGGCACCATCAGTGGATGTGAGCGGCGGCTGCCAGCCCTGATGGCCCCTGAGGACGTCTCCACCTCCCCCTGCTCCTGAAGGGTGATCAGGACAGCAGCCACTGCTCACACCCGCTGCTGGTGCTTTGTGCCATCAGTGTGGGAGTAGTGGCAGTGGGAGCAGGGCTGCTGTCAAAGAGGGGGCTAGAGGCTGTGCAGGAGGGACCAGGAAGGGGCATGGAGGATGGGCTGAGACCCACCCCTGTGGGCCCACAGTTCCTTTTCAAGGTGCACAAATTCATGCACTGGGATCCTAGTTTATAATAAATTATTCTTTGTATTTATACAAAGAATAAAAGTGTCCAGCTGGCCCGGCTGTGAGAAGGAAGCAGAAGACCTGGTGATGTTACGAGTGCAAGTCTCCCGAGTTCACTAGGGCGAGTCGGTCCTTGCCAGTTCTGCCCACAGAGGCGGTGAACTTTAGGGACTAGGATGCGACTTTGATGACAGATAAGGAAGCAGGTGGAGCATTCGTGTGGACTTCCAATGGCTAACATTGCAAATGACTTAACAGACCTGGAAAATGCTTTCCCCAAATCACCTTCTTTAATGCTAACTCTCCTCAACTTGGCCTTTTTGATGGGAGCAGTCTACCAGTTCCAGGTTCATGGATCTTAATAAGAACCTGGAACAGTAATCTACACGGCTCCCAGGGCAGATGCACTGGAATGTCAGGAAGACAGGTGCCGAGGGGTGCTGATTCATGCAAACAAAGAAGGGTCCTGCCCAGGATTCTTGTGAGGCTGGATGGTTACCCCAGCTTAGCTCTCTGCTGAGCTCACCAGTGTTTTTAGGCAAAACCAGGATTTTTCCAGCAAGTAGTTTTGAAACAGATCCAGCCCTTAAATCAGTGCTGTGCTAAGAAGCCAGTGTTTCACATCTTAGAATGTGGGACGATGGTTTTCAGCTAAAAAAAATCTCAGGACCAGAAATGCTTGCTGTGGTCAGACCAAGTGAAAACATTAAAAATATACGTGGATATCATTTAACAGTCACAAAGCAATTAACGAGTAACAATTAGATGAATAATGTGGTACAGGTGGTGGGCATACAAAGGTGTTCCGCATCACCTAGATGTCCTAGACCAGTGATCGGCAAACTGTGGCTTGCAAGCCACATGAGGCTCTTAGGCCCCTTGAGTGTGGCTTTTCCACAAATACCATGTGCAGGCATGCATGTACAGTGCGATTGAAACTTAGTGGCCCATGCACAGGAGTCAGTTTTTGGCTCTCAAAAGAAATTTCAATTGTTGTACTGTTGATATTTGGCTCTGTTGACTAATGAGTTTGCTGACCACGGTCCTATACCACTTAAGGTCACATGCCCTTCAGATACACGGAGACATGGAGCACCAATGCTAATGACCTGTAAGCACTGCTGTGGCGGGAACAGGGTTCAAGTCTGAAGTGGCACAGAGCAGGGTGTCGGTTTTAAACCAGCCTTTGATGGGTAATGAGCATTTCACTGGAAAGAGCATGATCCTGAGAAGAGGGATATGGCTGAGCCAGGTGTCCGGGCAGGGGAGGTCTCCTCACATTTGAATAACGATCTTCAAAATTTAATTACTTTCCTCACCAGCCTGGTAAACAGAAGCCTACCTTATGGATAATATCTGCAATCCACGTGAACGAAATACACATAAACAGAAAATAAGGCAAAGAAGTCAACAGATGACTCTTGACAACACTGGTTATGGAAATAAGAAGCTCATAGCAAAAGTGGATGTAGAATTTTCAATTTACTAGTACTGTGCATTCAAAAGGACCCACACAATGCCTGAGCTTTAGAAAGAGAACATGCTTATCTGGAGTCCTGGTAAGAAATGGCCAGGCCTAGTGAAGAGAAGTACACGCTGAGCATTTTGCATTTGAGCTCTACCCCTCACTGGCTTGTAACTCTGGGTAGGCAGCATACAACTGAGGCATCTCTGAGTAGTCTATCAGATAATACCTGTGTCTATGAGAATAGCATCCAGGCATAACCAATGGACACAAACAATAGTGCTGTGAAGGCCAGGGGAAGGGGTGAAGAAGGGGTTAATTGGGGGAGGGGCACCTGTAATACTTTCTACAATAAAGATAAATTTAAAAACACACAAAAGAATAGCATCCACGAAGATGTCTGTTTTGTCTTTAAAAGGTCCCAACCCCCAAATCTAGACTATCTAAAAAAGAAGATACCACATTCACAACAAAAAAGTCTCTTAATGCGTCAACGTTTGCCGATGGCTTTCACACTATTTTTCTAGATAGTATTTATTTTCTTCTCTCCTTCCAGAGAGCCGAGAGAAAATTGAAATAGGCAGTGAAAAAAAAATCTCTAAATTTTTATTTTGACTGAAGAATATATTACTATAAAATGGTTTGGGGACCAAAAAGAAATGATCATTTAACAAGACTTCCTTTGCATTTAAAGGTCTTGCTTTACAATGTTGACTCATGTTATTCCTAGAAAAAGATCCATTTGTCATAGCAACCTCTTTTCCCCCAGGGGGAGAAAGCAGGTTTTCAGGCGCTGCCATCTAAAACCATAGCCCTACACCCACTCAGCGGGGAGCATAACATTTACAACAAATGTCACAACAACCATTTTGAAGCTATAGGCAGATGAGTCATGTGAGACTGGGGCAGCACAGCCATTTCCGATTACTTTAAAGTACTTAACCTTATTATTAGAATCCTTTTTTTTTTTTTTTTTAAAGAAATCATCTGTATCTAGTGGAAAAAATTATTTAAAAAATAGCACAGCAAAGCCAGCCACTAATGTTCAACTAGAAATAAACCAGCTGCTTGGCTACTGTTACAATAGCTATCAAATAAATCCACGAAGCTAAAATAATGGTGTTGAGATTCGTGGAAACATATTTGAACCCACAAGCCCACAGTATTAACAATAAAGTAACTAGATAGGTAAAGACATCTCTGACTGGAGTTGGAAATAGAAACTCCTTGGGTTTCAGCTCCCCAGCCACGTGTCCAAACAAGTAAAGGAAGTAGCTCCAACTATCTGAGCTTGGACTGAGCATATGTAAGAAATAGAAGAAATGGCATAAACCATTATTGCTTGTCTCATTTTCGGTTCTTATAAGTGTATTTCTTGGATCACATGATCTCATTCATCTAGGGGAAATAATGAACAACATAAACTGAGGACCAAAAACAGACACAGAGACAGGGTGGCATTGATCAGATTGTCAAACCTCAGAGGGAAGGTAGAGGAGGGTGGGGGGGAGCAGGGAAAGATCAACCAAAGGACTCGTATGCATGCATGTAAGCCTAACCAGTGGCCATGGACAACAGAAGGGTGGGGGCATATGTAGGGAGGGGTTTGGGATGGGAATGGGGGGATGAGCTCACATATGTGATACCTTAATCAATAAAGAAATTACAAACAAAAGAACTGGAGCAGAAGTGGTCAGAGCAGATGGAGGCCAATTGGCACACGCGATGTGCTGGCTGGAAGACAAACATGCTAATGAGTTTTCCCCATTAGTTGTCAGTTCTGACAATAACAAGAAATGAACTTGCCCCCTCTCCTCCCCACTTCCAATGTACCACCTGCCCTGCAAACACGGATTCCAACAAGCCGTGGGGAGGTGTCACTACCTTTCACTAGACCTGAGATCCAGGGTGAGTTTAAGGACTTAACCAATGACAACAAAGGACCTGGTTTCCAGACAAGGTCCCAACAAAGCCTTCTGAATGGAAAACCCGCCGACATCAATTTGCTGTCTGTTCTCTTATTCTGCGCTTCTGGGTAAACTGTCCTCCGGCCTGTGTCTTAACCTTTATCTACATTATGCAGCGCATGTGAATTACAAGACAGAACATTTTCTTTTCGTCTGAGCCTCCTGTTCAGGCTGAGAAACAGGCTTCCTTTCCTTCTTCCCCAAGGAGCAGAGGGAGTGGAAGCCCTTTCGTGTACATGGGCTCTGAATGAATGAGGTGACATGCTTTCCTACGCACAGGTCACAGAACAAAGAATTCGCTCACATGCGCCCTGTTAGACGATTTTTAAAAGAAAAACTCACCCCTGGTACGTAAGCAAGGAGGGTAGAATGAGCCTGTTTTGTAAATGGGGAAGTACGCAAACTCACTTGATTTTTGAAAGTGTAGTTAATGATATTCATCTTTCGGACCTCCAATATTGGTTGATATGAAATTATATGTTTTTATTCATCTTAGAATATGTCTTGAAAAATCACACTAAGCTCAAAGTGATTGCTAATCAAGAATTGACTGAAAATAGTTTGTTCATCTTTTCCCCTAGTTTCAATGGAAGCTTTCAGTGTAACCAAGACATTAATTGGCTGAGAGGTTTAGCTTGCCTTGCGCTGTCTCCTCCCCTTTCCAGTATGAATTACACTACAGACCCTTGTAAATGCAGCAGGAAAGCACATGTTAGCCATCAGGGTGGAATTTCTTGTTCTGGGCCACGGAGAGGCTACCCATCAGGGTAGAAAGGTCTGCCCACCTGGCCTTTTGGTTCATAGTTCAGGCACACAATTAATTCATTATGGGGTAAGTCACTGCTTGCTTTTGAACTAGTCTTCCCAGCTCTGGAGGTGAATGTCCTGGCACTGACCTGAAGAAATACCTCTACTCTTTCAAACTGCCCTAAATCACATTTCCTTCTGGTTTGGTTTTTATTTGTTTTTGTTGTTTTCATTTTTTTTTTTTTTAAACAATGCGGGTGGAAGGAAAGTTTCTAGTGATAGAATATGTTCAACAATTAGCTGAAATACTTGGGCGCCTAAACAAATATTTGTGACAGTCAACCTCTTAGGAATATAAAAAAGTCTAAAATAATATAAGCAAATTCCTTTCCTTTACATTCTCCTCTCCACGTATTTTGAAATTTAAAGATAGGGTCATGAAAAGCTTGAAAGGAAGAGAAAAATCTCTCCTTTTCCATTTATTTCCGGTCCCATGAATACATAATATTTCCTGGTTGTTCCTTCATTGTGGTACAAAGTACTACATGTAGATAGGTGTTTAAAACTGATGAATATATGCATCTTCCTCTTTAGTAACTGACCATATCACTAACCCTTCCTTTCCTCCTGGGAGTTAACCGCCATGCTAACTTTTGTGTTCATCACTCCCTGGCCTTTTAAAAATATACTTTTATTGCATACGGTTTCCTGATCAAAATGCCATGCTGCTGCTTCTGAACCTATAAAATACTGCCATGCTGGGAAGTGCTCTTCTGCACCTTTTTGCATAAACAATGCATTTCTGAGAATCACACGTGCTGTCGAATGTAGTTTACTGTGTCATTTTCTTTTTCCAAGGGCTAATTCACCCAGAGCCACACCCTTTAGAGCCCTCAGTATTCCAGCTATTACTGAAGATCACATTCTTTAAAATGGCAACGGATGGAAACCTAACATTCTTAAGAAATAATTGCTACTGAGTTGTTCTTTTCCTGTAAATGGACTAAAGGGCTGCTGAAAACTGACCAATTCTGGATATATAACTGCACTAACAAATACAATACCTATAACCAATAATCCAAAAATCCCGCTGACATCTATGGCCATATCAGGCATTATGCTTTAGTTAAGATAACAGAAAAAGGGCATGAAGAGCCACAGTCTAGTATGAAACAAGAAACAGATGAAGTGTCTGGAGAGAATGTAGAGGCCAGAATTGTTATTCTTCAATTAGCTAAACAATGGTTACAAGCGAGACAGTACCTATCTACTCTCCTCATTTTCCTCGGAAAATTGAGAGACATTTTTGAAACTTAGAATAAATGTACATTTCCCTAGAAAGGATTTATGTTTTCTTTTTTCCCCCAGAAACTCAGGGGAACTCCAAATCTGGGGCATTTTAAACCAAATTATCAGTTTGAGGTTCTGTAAATTTGGGTTATAACTCTATGCAAGGACTAGCTTTGGTTACAATTTCTGAAGAAAGATTCTGCACCACTGTGGTCCCCATCAGGACACCTCTGGGTGGGGTTGTCAATGTGGCATAGATACGGGCCTTTGGGGTCCCAGCTTAGGGTTTGGAGGGTCTTCTATTACATTATCCTCTTTGGTCAGTACTGGCCTTTTCTTTTTATCTCCTGAGTTTTGTGAGGCCTTGAAAACTAAAACCCAAGTACACATGTGTTCTAGGAGCAAAGGTGACCTCATTAGCTTCAGTCCTTTGCTTCCATGGATACACTCTGGGTTTTTTATTTCAATTATATTTTAGTCAAAGAATTTATAAGTAATTTATTACAAATCTGTGTGCCTATGTGTAAGTGTGAGTGTTAGAGACACAGATTGAGGCATAAGATACAGAGGACATTTCTGTCAGTCATGCTCCACTGTCCCAAATTAACACAATTGTCATGAGAGACAGTGAAGTGAGCTCCCTGTATGTAGAAGTGTTCTAGTAGAAGTTTCATAATTACATATCAGAAAAACTATACAGGTGATCCAAGAATCAGATATTTGATCAGTCTATTTCAGCCTCAAGTTATCATCCTATCTAATAAAAGAGTAATATGCAAATTGACCATCACTCCAATGCAAAAGATGGCTGCCCCTATGTGGTCAAAGATCCTGATCCCATGTGGACACAAGATGGCCACCACAAGATGGCCAGCAGGGGAGGTCAGTTGAGAGGGACCAGGCCTGCAAGGGCAGGCAGTTGGGGACGATCAAGCCTGCAGGGGAGGAAAGTTGGGGGGGGGGGGCAGGCCTGAAGAGAAGGGAAGTTGGGGGTGACAGGGTCTGCAGGGAAGGGCAGTTGGGGGGGACCCAGGCCTGCAGGGGAGGGCAGTTAGGGGCAATCAGGCTGGCAGGGGAGTAGTTAGGGGGTGATCAGGCTGGCAGGCAGAAGTGGTTAGGGGCAATCAGGAAAGCAGGCAGATGAGCAGTTTGGAGCCAGCAGTTCTGAATTGTGAGAGGGATGTCCAACTGCCCATTTAGGCCTGATGCTACTGGGCAGTCAAACATCCCTCAAGGGGTCCCAGATTGGAGAGGGTGCAGGCCGGGCTGAGGGACACACACCCCTGTGCACAAATTTCATGCACCAAGCCTCTAGTAACTCTATAAAATACAGGGGGAGAAGTATGTTACAGTTATAAATAAGAAGTTACTGCTCGGGCTTTCCCTGCATAGAGCAATGCATGGGAAGGAGGCATTGGTATGACAGAAAAGAAAAACTGAGAGTGTCAATCAATTGACAGCAACTTCAACATGGCTGATGCCACAAGAGCAGCTATTTCTAGGCTATTGCCTTTGCTTAGCCTAATACTGAAACTGCATAGACAAATTCTTGCTGACTCCTGACTTACTTTCCTCTTTTCTTATTAGCACCGGTTTCAATAAATTATTCATTGAAAAATAAATGTTAATACACTTGATTGGATACAATCACAAAAAAATGTGTGTGTGTTATTTTAGACCAATTTTAATATTTTATTCTTCAAGGACAAATTCCCTATCTTATTTATCTTTATATTCTCCTTGCCAGGCAAAGTGACTGCCACATAGTAGGTGCTTCATAAGTGTTTGTTCAATGGAGCACATTTTTACAATGTTCTTCAACTATAATATTCCTTTTTTTTTATTTCTCTTAGATCAAATGAATAAAACCTACCTTGCTGTACTGTTGTTCCTTGAGGTTGCATGAAGTTGTTTTTATACTTACTGATATGTCTACTCTCATAAAAACAAAACAAAACACACACACACACACACACACACACACACACACACACACACACACACCAAGAACGAAGCAGAAGGACTACTGAGCTGCTCAACTTCTGGGCAGCATAAACTCAGCATCGTTGAGTGCACAAGGATGACATTTCAATATTTTCAGATCTGATTGTGTCCAGACTTTGTAAATAAGGTCAAGTTTACTCAATTCCACATTTTACAAATTTATAAGAAAAGTCACTAAGAACAGGTGGCTTTAATCTGCCATTCAGAAACAACACTGTGTTTTCAGGAGCTGATTGAGGAAGATCTAACTTTTGGAAGAAACAAAATAATACGAGTCTTACCTCCGCATGAGGAGTTGGTGGCAAAACCGAAGTCTCATTTTCAGTGACATTTCCAGTGGGCCCATTGTTTGGGGAACTGGGACCCGACCCAGGAGAACTGCTACTGACGGAGGACTCTGAAAAACATTTGAAAGCATAAATTTATTCTCATAAAATGAAAAAACTGAATTTAGTTCTACTCTAAAAAATGGACAGCCTTGAACCTTGTTTTATCCCCCAATGGAAGAATAAGCACCATTTTGGTAAATAAAAAGAATGATGAGACATTTGTGAATATTTCACCTAAGTTTGTGGCCTTATCCCCAGTCTCCTTCCCTTGTCAAAATCACTTACTATTGTGACATCCACTATCATCTCATGGAACTTACATTCCTTGCCTTTACCTCTCATAAATCCCAGCCTGAATCCTTTTGGGATGCTGGGCATTTTAATCTCTCGTTATATGTGAATCAAATTCAGTGTATTCCAGTATTAAATGTGTTCTGCTTATCTCTGCTTACCACCACCCTCAGAGTCATTCTCACTCCCTTCTTTACCCCTAAACTAATCAGTTACTAGGTTAGTTCTATTTGTTCTTTACATGATCTCTCATCTACTTCTGACTACCATAAGTCCAACTTAAGCCCTCAACCTCCATTATTCTCTCATGGTCTCTAGAAAAGTATGCTGATATTTCTGAGTTACTATAGTAGCTTCTCAAAACTTTCCCCTATACTGTTCCCAGTGAGATGGGTCATAGTGAGAGAAGTTTTCCCATATAGGTCTGAAGCTGTCCAACAGTATCTGGAATGTAAAACAGACTGGATCTGGGAGACACAGATTCAGAGGGCTAACCAACCTGTGCCCCAGGGAAGACAAAGACAGCCAGAGCTTATAAAGGCAAAAACCACGTGCTGGAACCAAAGAAACTATTCCTACTGGCTAGTTAACATGGTGGGGCGCTGGCTCAGAAAGGTTTGGTCAGGTCCAGGGGATGAAATTCTTAAGGTAAGAGGGCAAGGGTCAAGTTCCAGAATGTACGTCTAAAGCCACACGAAAGTCCAAAACCCAAACCTCATCTGGGTGCCAAGATGTCTAAGTCTGACCTTCCTAATGACCTTCAGGCTCCATTTAAAACATTTCAGTTCACCGTCCTGCGTCTAAATGGAATTTACCATGATTTTCTGTTGTCCTTCCTGCGTCCTATACTCAGATTTAAATCACCTCCTCCCCATTAAGTGCCCCTTTTCAGGCTTTTCATCCACCTTCTCCTCTACTTGTTTCATTGCAGGCCCAATCCCACCTCGAAGATGATAGCCTGGCGCATACATTGTCTGTCCGCCAGGGAACAGGAGCTCCCAATTTGTGGGCAATATTTGTCTGTTCTTCCTTAGAACACTCCCAAATTTCAACTTTCTTTTATCAAGATTTCTCTATTCAGGGGTGCCATGCCAAAGGAAAGAACATGAGATGGATGACAGAATTCTGATCCTGCCACCTACTTACTGTGGGATTTCATCAAGTCTTGGGTTTCAAGATTCTTAAACATATCTTGCTTACTACCTTTCTGTCTGTATATCTTGCATGCATTCTGATCAATCGTGGGCTTGATTTTTTTTAACCTCTACCTCTGTCTTGGCTACTTTTTTTTTTTTTAAAGAAGAAAACACACATTTAAAAAAAAAAAAAAATCCTTCTAGAAGCTTCTTTTCTACCGCCAGACTCCTAACTCTTGTTTTTCCTGTATAACTAGTACTGATTTTTCCTGGATGTCTTGTTTCCATACCCTGCCTTTAAAAAAACAACAGAAACCACTGCCTTAAACATTCTGTCTTATCAGTTTAACATTATATTATTGATATGATCTTATGTGATATTCAGATGGGGGGGATTTCCTTATGTAGAATCACTGGGATAAGCACTACAATGGAAGGCAACACATATTGGGACAGGATTCTACAACTTCCCACTGGAAAAGGTTTGGGGGGAGATGTAGCAACTGACTTTCTGGGAACAACCAGAAAAATCCCAGAAAAGATATGCAGTAAGAACTTACCCAAGAGTAGTTCAGGAAAAGGGGACAATGGAGAAGGGGAGAATGGAAGAGAGGGTGCCATGGGCACAGGGATGTGCTAAGGCTAAGAACTGACAAATAACGTGACCTGGGAAGGGAGATGGGAAGAAATTTTGAGTTTGAAAGAGAGGAAGATGGCCGAGACCGGTTTGGCTGGTTTGGCTCAGTGGATAGAGCGTCGGCCTGCGGACTGAAAGGTCCCAGGTTAATTCCGGTCAAGGGCATGTACCTTGGTTGTGGGCACATCCCCAATAGGGGGTGTGCAAGAGGCAGCTGATTGGTGTCTCTCTCTCATCAATGTTTCTGACTCTCTATCTCTCTCTCTTCCTCTCTGTAAAAAATCAATAAAATATATTTTTTTTTTAAAAAGGAAAGAAAAAAAAGAAAGAGAGGAAGGTGGTTCCATGTCATCTCCTGGGAGGAAAGAGGTGGTATGGGTGTCAGACGGCAGCCACTGAGCCTATGCACCGGAGAAGAGACACAGCCGTGAGAGCCAAAAAGCAAGAGCGATTTAACTGCTATGATGCTATTGCTACTCTGTGACCAGATAGCAAAAAAATAACTAGCATTCAGATACAAACAGAGCTCACCCAAATGACACAAAAACTGGCAGAGCGAGGACAAGGAGGACAGGTGAAGGAAGCTGAATGACCTGTAATCCAGATTCTCCTGACACATTTAGAGTAAGTACAACAAACCAGTCAAAATATCTACTAAAGCCCCACCGATCTTCTGTTTGTTGACTAGAAATGTGTGTCCACTGCATGCCCAGGCCTCTTTTTGAATACAGATTATTATTCTCAGATGAAAAGGGGAGTCATTACCTCACAAAATTAGGAAAAGAAAAACATGACATTTCAAAGAAAATAAACTGGAGTAAAATACTAGCAAATGGTAACCTTTATAAATGAGAATTAATCATAACTCTGATAGGTATTAAGTGAAATTTCACTGCAATTTGTTAAGAAATATGTGACTGAAGAAAAGGGTTATGATAAAAAAAAAAGAGTTAAGAGGAAAGTAGAAAAGAACATTGTGATAAATAAATATGATCTTACATAATAAAAATTTGAAGTTAAAAAAGAAATTTATATGGTTTTCTATTTACTGCAAATTTTTCTGTTATGAGTGAGTCTGCATTCTCCAATTAGAAAAATCGCCTATATCTATTTATATTAAACAATTAATATGTTGACTTTTCTTTGTATTCATTAAAATACTGCTTCACTCCCCAACTTTCCAACCACACAAAGGACCTCTATTATGAAAACTTATGATTTTTACTTGAAAAAAAGTCTATTAACTCTGAGTTTAGAATCCCATTAATCTAAGTTAGTGATTATATTTTATAGTGTAAAATAAATATAAACTCTAGTCAAAATAATTTTTCTTTATTTATTTAGTATTTCTTATCACTCAAGGAAAAAATTTCCCACTAATACTTTTCTTTAGATAAACATATTAATCTGTCACGATTTTATAGAAGACTAAACTTTTTCTCCCTAAATAATCTGTCAAACTAATAAATTGCATTAGTATCCTCTATATATATTGTCTCCCCAAAGTAGACATCATCATTGGTAAAGGAGATACAGAAAAGAAAATACTTTTTAGATATCTGCTAAGAATAGAATCTGATCTTGGAGAAATAATATATCATCTGATTACATTTGTATAAGCACAATTTTCCTTGAGAATGAAGAAAAATAGTTGTAGATTGCCACTTCTTTACTGATGCAACTGAATGAAATGATCAGACACAATGCATCTCTCTAAGTAGATACTCACTAATCAGTAGTTGGTATTATTGTTTTAGCTAGCCTTTTTTGTTCTTGTATCCCTAGGTTTTCTCTAATTTCAGACCAGGTACAACTGGGACTAGGGGGCTTTGTAAGACATCAGGTTGAATTTCCTAACCTGTTCACCCCGCTACTAACTGGGCAGCTAAAAAAATAAGAACTCCTCCATTTGAGACTAGTGAAAATGACAGATTCTTTCCCTTCATAAAAGGCAATATATCCCCCTCCTGCCATAAGTCCCAGTTCACTAGTAAACACATAAAGTCATTTATGAGTTCTGTAAATTTGTTGAAAAGTCAAGGTTTGCTGTTCCACGTAGTTTAATTTTCCCAGATGTATTTCCTACATTCATTTCTGAGTATGGGCGAAGTGTTCGTCTCCGACCTCCCTCTGCTCATTTCTCATCAAATTTCATTAAAAGTCATATCCTCGTGGCTGGCATTCCCCAAATGGACTGCCTGTTTCTGAAAAGATCAAGGTGAGCTTTGGCTTCCCTAGTTATGCCTAGATGGACACATTTTTCTGTTTTTCATTCATTTCCTGTTTAACACAGTTGGTGAATGCATGGCAAGACTTACTGAACTACTAGTGAATCAATATAATCTTGTTTCAAGAAATGTTTCTCCTTAAAATGACTTTCAGTATGCAACAGGAATATTTGTTCTACGCTTTTCTTTTTCATTCCTACGACAAGCATTTTTTATTTTTTTATTTTTTTAGTGTGTGTCTGCCCAGTCCTCAATTACCTGTCACCTCAAACATTCGCTTCTTGAATGAAGTGACAACATTTCCATCCTTCCGCCTGAGTAAGGGGCTGCTTCTCCTCTCTGCCACTTTCTGTTTTAACCTGGACCGCACCTTCAAGTTGGGCTCAGAGGCTGGGGATTGAGACAAAGAAAATAGATAAAAATTAAAAATAGAGAGCCAATCACTTCTGTGTATAAACAGTGGCTCCCCCTTTTATTTTTGGTTCCCTTGTCACCTCAAATTAAAACCCGAAGCAAGTAAATAAGGCATTGACCTTGCATTAAACAGACATATAGTACGTATTTTTATGAAATGTATGGAATGCTTGTATCCTTCTCTAAATGTAAAGTGGAAAAGGAGTTAAAACATTACTTTTGTATTTATTTTATCTAACAGAATTGAATTGGTAGCAGGAAACTTAATCACTAAATAAGTTTGGGTCAGAGTAAGATTTATTATCCTTCTGTGTCAGCCCTTCTAATTTTCTCAAGGGTGAAACTCAATAACCACAAAAACAGTACCCTAATGTGATTTCAGGGACTCTGGCCTGACTTCTGGTAGTAAGAAGACACCTCAGTAGCATATAATTTATGTCTCATTCTGACCACTTTGAATAAAACTTTCTGTACATTGAGTATACAATGAATTAGAAAGGAAGGGTGGCCAATTCTTAGCGTTAAAAATTTATGCGTTAGGCTATATGTTCTGAAATACAATTGCACATTATTCACATATATGTTGTTATTTCTTGGTTAAACTATTTAAAGTAGTGATACTTTATAATTAGTCATGATTTATTGGGTTTTCAAGTAATTATATTTTAGAAGAATGGAAACATTGGATTGACTTTCTGGGTAGTAGAAATCAATGATGATGATGGTGGTGGTGATGGTGGTAGCGGTGGTGGTGATGGTGATAGTGGTGGTTATGATGATGATGGAAAAGACATTTCTGATGTTAGCTAATTTTTATATAGTGATTTCTACATCATATATTTTTACATAAAGTTTATATAGTGATTCCTATGTTTCACTGATTTATATAGTGATAACTAACATTTATATAATGACCTCTGATTATAGCTAGAGTTTATGTAATGATTGATTTCTATGACAAATTGTTCTAAGCACTTGGTCAATATTAACTTGTTTAAGCATAAAATATCCATATGGCATAGACTCTATTTATACATTGATTATATATCATTGTGAAAACAAAACACAGAGAGAGGTAAGTAACTTGCCCAAGGTCATAGACAAACTGAGATAAAGCCAGAACCTGTATCAGGTAGTCTAGATCGAGTCCAGGCTTCTAACTACTGAAAATTCTGCTCCTCCACCTTAAGTCTGAATACCATAAAAAATACAAAAACTGCTTTTTCCAAAGCACTGTTAATCATCTGTACCAGACACAATGTTATAATTTAGCCAGATTTTTTGATCTGTGAGAATGCTTTCTTCGAAGGAATTTTGTATTGTACAGACTGCAAATAGTATCACAGGTAGAACTTAAAAGTTTATTTATCTCTTTATTTATTTTGCTTTTAGACTTTACATATTTCTACTTAAGTTTTTCTCTTTGTCCTCTCTCCCCGCTCAACGCTTCCCTCCCACCCACACCACTTCTCTGCAGCTTCTCCTTGGACCAAGAGCCCATGTATTCTAGGTTTTCTTGGAACTGGAATTTGAAAGAAATATTCAGTTGCAAAAGATAAAAAAGTTAAATTTTTTGTGTTCTACAACTGTTTTTATGCCAGAAAATATTGAAAAAGGTAAAAAAATTGGGTCCTGAAAATATTGTACAAGTAGAAAATGGGGAGAGGGAAGAAATGAGGATCTAGAACAGAAAGCTCAATGACTGGACTCCTAAAATGTATCACTCTCTGGGCCTCCCACTGTATTAATTTAATTAGACTTTTTCTTTATATATATATTTATTTTTAAATTCCCCTAATCACACTAAATTTTGCCTCTGGAAAGCTGTAACTAATAAAGAGGAATTCCTAGCTAAATGGATATGTAGAACAAATATCAGATTCTGAGACTTGGATCTAGGCAGATTTTATGATGCATCCCAATGGATCAAACTATAGGCTACCTGTCCAGAGGGAATAAATCAATTGATTAACCACTTCAAAAGATGGAGGAGAAAAGGCATTGTGTTTTCAGTGGAAACAATGGAGTTGAGTCCACATGACACCACTTCTCAGCTGTGGGGTTGTCAATGAGATCCCAGTGCTTTCTGAGCCTGCCTCTTCATTGTGAAACATAGAAGTCTAACACCTTCCTTATTTTACATCTGATTGGATCCCTGAGCTCATGGAGGCTGAATCCCAGGGTTGTATAATTCTGGTCCTTTGCTGGTAGGATTTAATTCTTTCATTGGTGCTCAACTTACTGTCGGGACTGGCTAGTGATCCAAAGATTAAGGAGGAGGGAGGGGTCGGGATGTCCTATGCTCTCTCCTCTACAAGTGCTGCATCAGCTTTGTCTCCTCCAGAGGCCTCTGATCCCTGGCTCCACCTTGCCCAGCACTCCAGGAACATTGTCTCCTCTCCTTGCTTCTTCCCAGGGGAGGGAATCATTGCTATTCTTGCTTCCTGTTTTTGCTATTTTCTGCGTGCCTAAACATCCCTAAGCATCCAAGTCTATGACCCATACTGTGTAGGTTCTGTTTCCTGCCAAGACTTTAATTAACACAGTCCTGCTTATTTTGCGAAGTTTTGATAGAATCAAATGAAATACTACCTAGTAGAAGATAAACTAGTCCATCAGAGACGATTTTTGACACCAAGGGACATTGCTACTATAGGGAGTGGCTCTTGGAATCTAATGGACAGAGGGTAGGAATCTTTATAAATATCTCACAATGCACAGGGTAGCCCTCATGACAAGGAATTACCCAGAGCCAAATGTCAGTATTGCCAAGTGTGAGAAATCCTTGGGTAAGCAATCACTAAATAGAAGTTGCTAACAATTGTCCTTCACAGGGATGATCAAATGAGGTGATATCTATTAGAGATTGAGATTCTCAAAGAGGATGCAGGGCACAGTAAGGGAAGAAAGTGAAGATGATCAGAAATCAGGAGTGCCATAGGTAGCTTGAAAATACAAAATATTTCAATACATTTTATACTTATAAATTTACGTTAAAACGTCCGTAATACAATTTATTTCTAAAGAAAGCAAAGTTAGTCAACTTCTATTGGTTATGGAGCTATACAGAAAGATGGAATTTCTCAATTTGAAATGATAATATTTGAGACATTGTGATTTTTCTCTCTATATCAATTGACAACAAGGATTTTTTAATACTAGGAATTATTGATATTCCATAAAGTGCAACATAAATTGATTTTCTTAAAACATACTGTATGCTATTTTTCTAAATAAAGGTCCATAGCCATTGGTTTTAGCAAAAATGTTCGCCTATATTTCAATACTGATTTTGAGTCACAATAGAATGATAGATAACCATCATTTAGTCCTTGCAATGCTTTATAAACTCAGTCCTAACATTTCAGAAGCCCGCCCACCAAAGCTCAGCATGATATACGCCCAGGCAGAAGAATTAATGGTCTATTGTGCTGACTCAGTTTGCAGTTAAAGTTAATTCCATTTTTCTTAATGCTCTGGTCTCCCTAAAGTCTGAAGATTTCCATTCCAGTGACTTACTAATGGGATTCAAATCCTCAAGAGCCCAGAGAGAGATCACTAACTGGGGAGACATTCTGCTTGTATTTGAACATATTTCATGCCTAGTTGCACTAATTGCATTTCTATTTTTACCCCACACCCATCACTCTCTGCATCTCAATTAATCACAGAAACAGAAGCAAAGCTTTTTAGTGTATGTGCCTATCTAAATGCATTTGTCTGCTGAGATGGAAAACTTGCATGAAAAATTGATTATCATTATTTAAATAAAACAATCAATATTAAAATAAAGAGGACAGAGTGAAAAACGTTTTCTCTTTGTAAAGAAAAAAAGTGAATAAAAAGAAACAGAAGAAATGCTTCTGTTTCATAAAGTAAATTTATTTCAAATCTTTCTTCTCATAAGGATCTCCATGGTAGAGAATGATCTTAGGTGTGATGTTATGAGAACAAACAATAGCAAATAAATAGTAAAGTTGAGTAGCAGAATCACACCTTAAAAAATCTAGATAGCAAGGCACAGTGAAGTGATAAAACCCAGACTTTTCATCCCTGAGATTGGAGTGCGTAAGTTTCATTTTCATATATGTGCACACACATACAGGCATGGATACTATCTTTTGTAGAAGCAAGGAGGTCTCTCAAACAAACAGGTCAGACTCAGATTTCAAGGCTAACTTTTCCACGTACTAACTGTAACCCTGGGTGAGTTGCTTATCTCCATGAGTCATTTTATCATCTATTACAGAGCAGTAAGGATGCCTACCAAGCATTGTGGTGGAAGTTTAGAGGGGTGGAACAAAGTTACTAGCTCAACTGTCTGTCAAAAGATAAGTTGTCCAATAGATAGAAGTTGAATAGATGAATGCTTCATGGAATACACAGATAAGATCAAGGAGCTTATATTAAAACTAGAAGTCCAATGCATGAATTTGTGCTTGGGGGGTCTGGTTGGCCCACTGCAATTGGGGCCAATCAGGTTGGACTGACTAGGGGGAGGGGATGATGAAGGTTGGCAGGCTGGCCCCACCCCCAATTGGGGTGGGGGACCAATCTGGGGTGGGGCCGTCAAGGGGGAGGGGCCGAGGGCAGTTGGCTGGCCAGCCCTGCCCCCTGGTTGAGCTCCCAGTCAAACTCCCCATCGAGGGGGCAATTTGCATATTAGCCTTTTATCATATAGGATTAAACAAAACAACTAAAATGCACACATAAGTAGAGGGACTAAAGGTTACAACTGACAACTGATCTATTCCCTTTGCTGAGTGCAACTTTACCTATAATAACAACAAATATAATAATAATCATTTTCTGATCTTTTACTCAGAATATGTTAAATGCTTTTTTGGTTAATAATTGACTTTATGTATTTTCATCACTTTTTTTTTAACTTGCCTGTTTATAATTTCCACACTGTTTTGTTCTATGTTGCAAATATATTACCGTTTATTAAGAATGATTACTGTGTTTATTTATTATTTAGTCTCTGTTCACTTTTCATCCTAAATTATGAATAGGCTTTACACCAATAACTTAGACAAAAATTCAATACCACATACCGAGGTATATAGAAGTTCTTCATGTCCACTGGATATGATCAAAGAAGAATAGGAGGCAAAGGAGAATTGCCCTGGGTGGGCATCTTCCCTTAGTGTGCCCAGATGCCTCACTTCATGAGCCAGGGCAGGGGCCTCCAGAATCCAAAGGCCCATGACAAGCCACTCAGTTTCCTAATCCAAGAGCAGTACTCTCTGGTGAACCCTGTTTCCTTTTCCTCACCATGTTTTCCCAGAATGCCTCATACTCATCTGGCTTTACCAGCTCTCAGAAAAAGTCACATGAATGAATGGATGCACAAATATTACTCAATGCTTTCTTTAAAAAATGGAAGAGGGAATAACTATTTCCTTTGAATTTTTATGACATTTAAGGTAAAAATTACCATTTTTAATCAGTTAAGATACTTTAATCAAACATTGTGATTCTGGACAGAAAGAAATTAAAATTATAATGTGTGGTGAAATATTTCATCACTACAGTTAAGATTTAAATGATCAATTTAGTTTAATTAAATTTAATTAATTAAGAGCTATTGAATAACAATATTGAGAGCCAAGTCTACAAGTTCCATTAAGACTGGGAATGTGTGTGAACATGTCTAGGTATGTTTCCATTGTTTATTTAGCATTTAGACAGGGTCTATTAGATAAAATAAACCCACTAGTTACTTAATCAATGAGTGAATCAATGATTGAAAAAAGACTGGTATAGCAGGAATGAATAATATACTGTGATCAGTGCCATGTTGTGGCTGTAGGATAGAGATTCATTGGCCTTGAGAGAAAATCCTGAGGGCCCAGGGAGATACTGACCCACAGAGGTGGGAGGGAAGTGCAGTTCTATGTACGTCATCCAAAGAAGGTACTGGAAAATTCAAGGAATAAAGATTAAATATGCTCACAGGGTATGGAAGGGATACTGAATGTAAGTTAAGGCTTCAAAGATATATATCAAGCAAATAATAGCTAAATTATGCAATACTAACAGATGCTATTCAATCTGTATCTTTAAACTCCCGCTCTCTCCTGGCTTTCTTTGCAGCATGTAGATATGCTCAGCTCTTTCCCATTCAAGTAAAAATAAGCCCTCCTGAGATACAGGCATTTTTGGCTATTGTGTGCATATATACTTTAGTTCATAGTCAAATTTTGTGTTATTTTTATGTAGCCTTACACTTCCTACCACCACTTCTAAACCTCAAACTACTGCAATATTTTTTTAACCCTCACTGTTTCATTGAAATTACCACATACAGTGCTCAGAGCAGTCAATATAGTAACTGATTTTATGTCTATTATTCATACTTATCAAATATAGAGACTCAGGGTGGGTCTCAATAAACAGTTGTTGAATGAATAAATGTCATGCTTGTATGCATCCATGCATGAAAGAAACCTGACATTACAAGGCTGGTTTGAAAATGTTGAGAAGAGTACTGGCTAAACTTCAAATGGTCTAATTTCTAAAGGCTTCATGATGTTGAATGTACTACAAGAGGTCTACAGCAGATGTGGAATGGAGAAGGAATGTCCCTTTTATGGAATGCAGCAGAATTACTATGTGTGGGAGTCCAGGAAATCCATATCCCATAAAGCTAGAATGCATTTATATGTTAATTTCTTTATATGCTTTACTTTTTTCAAATGTGAATTTGGAAGATTTACATTTTGGAAATATACAAAATTTAGAATGATCAAGAAAACAAACAGATTGGGAACTAGTTTTAATTTTCTTCAAATCAGTTTATAATTTTTTTTTTTTTAGCCTAAAGCCTAAGGATTTGTAATACAGTCTTCCTTCTGAGCTAGTATTTCACAACTTAAATAACACACTACTTTGGGGGAAGTCTGACTTTATAGATATGCTTCTATTTTTTTCTTATAATAATCCTGTTTAGTTCTAAAAATCTATACTGATAACCAAAAGTTTAGAATTACTCAATTCTATTCATCTTTTCAGAAATGAACTAACTTCTGTCTATGAATGGAAATAAAAGGGTACCAAGTGTTTCATAGTTTTATATTTATTCTCTATTAGGTGTATCTTTTATAGACTCTTTTAAATAGAAATGTCATGAGTAGTATTATTTGTGAGTGTAACTCTTTTAAACACTGTTTCTACCCAGACACTTCAGGGCTACATGTATAAACAGAGGTGTGAACTGATTTCACTAGCTGTTGTGGACCATCTTAGTGGGTGAGATCTGCCTGGGGCAGCCTAGTCTGTATTTGATAGACACACCTGCTGGGACAGCACACACGTTCCCATTCAGAAAATTAATACCTATCTCCTGATAACTCCCTGGGAATCAGAATAAATTTAACCTTTATTGTACGTACTTGTGCTCTCAGCATGTACTGCACCTGTTTACTTTCATAAGAGTATGGATTTGTTTTCTAGTTTAGACTCCGCTAGTAATTTTGTGATTTGGGCAACGTATTACTCAATGTTTCTGTGCCTTCATTCTCTTGCCTGCAAATGTGGACAGTAAGATCCTTTCTCTGACTTTAAAGAGTTCAGACTGATGTAAAAGGCAATCTGTTGCCTCTGGACTGATGAAGGTCACCTCAGGACCCTTCTCCATACAGACCTTTAGTCAAACATCCTCTATTTAGCTACATTTCTCTGGATGACTGTCTGGATAAGTAAACCTCAAAACAAAATTCAAATAAAATGATAAAGGGGTAGTAAATCAAAGTACCTTGTAGAAAAAACATCATCCTAATAAAGACTCTAAGGTAGACAGAATAATGCTACCTCCCTAATGATGTCTATGTCCTATTCCCCAGAATTTGTGACTATGACTTTACATGGTAAAAAAGGGAACTAAGGTTGCAGGTAGATTTAAGGTTGATAACCAGCTGATTTAAAGATAAAGACATTATCATGGATTATCTAGGTTGGCCCAATATAATCACAAGATCCTTTAAAAATATGGAAGCGGGGAGGGGAGGGAGATCTGGGGGAGAGAAGAGATCAACCAAAGGACTTGTATACATGCATATAAGTACAACCAATGGACACAAAACTCTGGGGAGGGAGGGCATATATGGGGGGGGCAATGGTATATGTACACAGATAATAATTTAATAATAAATAAATAAATAAATAAAATATGGAAGAGAGCAGCTTAAGAGCGTTAGAGTGATGCAGTGTGAGAAAGACCCAACTAGTCATTGCTGGTGTTGAGGATGGAAGGGGCCACACAACAGAGAACATGGGCAGCCCCTGAAGCTGGAAAAGCCAGGAAATGGAATTTCCCCAAGGGCCTCCAGAAAGGAACATAATCCTGCTGACACCTCTATTTTAGCCCAATGAGATTCATTTTGGACTTCTGACCTCCAGATAATAAATGTGTGCTTTTAAGCAACTAAGTTTGTGCTAATTTATTATAGAAGCCATAGAAACGGCCAAATGAATTCCAACGTTGGCACTGCATTGGAAATCTGAATATTCTAATGAGATCAGGTTTTACTGTGCTATATTGTTGTTGTATTATTTTTAGGTAAGAAAGTAGGATATTGAAGAAAACTATTAATGATATATACCCATCAGTTAGCAAAAATACCAGGATGATACTTAAACTAAAATTAGTATTTACCACTCTAGCACATAAAATCTCTCTATTAAATAAAAGCCTAAGTAACCAGATGACTGGCCGGTAGCTATGATGCACACTGACCATCAGGAGGCAGACACTCAATACAGGAGCTGCTCCCTGGTGGTTAGTTCACTCCCACAGCCAATCTCCTGCGGTCCCTCACTCTGGCCAGCCCTGATCATCCCTAATCAGGACTAGGCAAGGTGGCCTGGATTGGCTCAGATAACTGGCTAGGCCAAGGGACCCCTACCCTTGCATAAATTCATGCACTGGGCCTCTAGTTTTCTACAAATGACAAGGGTTTTAATAATATACTTGCTTATTTGTAAAAAAAAAAAAAAAAAAAAATCCAAAGGAGAGGGGGAGAAAAAAAGAAGAAAAAATATAGCTTTTTTATTTTTTTCAACTAAAGTTCCATAAGGGTGTAAGTTAAGGATCGTTTATTTTAACCCTAAAATTCTGAGAGTACTTTGTGTATATTAATAGCCCCAATAAGCAAGCCATTTCCAAAACTCACTCAAGTGGGACCATGCTACTATTTTAAAAAACAGATTCCACTTGAGATATTAAATTGTTAAGCCAAATAACTGTAGGAAAAGACCTGTTTCTAAGGACAATTTTCCTTTCTAGTGCAGAGTAAGTTAAAAAAAAAAAAAAAAAAAAGAGGGGGGGTGAGTTTAAACCTCTAAATGCTACTTTCAAAATGTAGTCAATTAAAATATTTTTGCTTTTACATGGGACCTTTATGGTATCCCAGAATCCTACAACTTAATCAGCTAAATAGAAAATGTAACCTCCCATCTGGTAAATCAATTGTTGTGTCCCACCATAACTCAACTAGACACTGAGGAAAACCATTGAAATGCTATTTCCTTTTCTTTAGAAGAGAATTATGTACAATTTCAGCATGCTTTGCATTTCTAAAAGTTAAAGTCAACAGGGAGGTATCACTCTCCTTTACGTGAGTTTCCCATGAGAAAATCAACAGCAAAATATAAAGCCTTTGCTGTTATTCATGAAACACTCCATAATACTAACGTGGCTTTAACCAGAACATATTATTTGGCAGCTAAAACCTTTAATCAGAGTTGTGGTTTGAACAGGTTTTCACTGAATTTATGTTCCATAGGCACTTGAAGAACAACACTGTTTTTCTAACCATTTTATTCTATTTCAGGTGGTTTAAATGTACTTGAGCTAAGAATGGGGAAAAAAGAGAGAATGCTCCTCTGATTTTTCATTTTATTGGTTTTAATTATGATTTAACATTTCTGAACAAGTAGTAAGAGCAGTTAGATAAAAAGAATGAGACACTCCTTTCAACAAATACTGACTGAGCACTTGCTCTGTGCAAGGTTGGATACTAGGTATTATGGAAGAAAAAACACATCTAAAATGATGATTCCTACTTTAGAAAAGAGAAAGAGTTCGTGGGAACTCCACCCAAACACACAGGGTGGAAGTGAGGTGGCCCTCAACCTTCCCCCCAGTATAACTGATCTCACTGTGAATGAGTGACTCAGGGCTGGAGCAGGACCCAGCGGTTTAAGAGAGTTAGTCCTGGGAATTGCTCAGAGCTGTACTAGGAGGAAAGAGCTTGCCTATTTTCATTGTTTTTGTTAAGATGTTAAGGCATAAGCCTAGCGCTCTACTGGGTTATCCTAGTCACCATTTGACGGGAGCATTACTACTAGTATGTGTAAAGTCCAGCAAAACCAGGTCAGGAACTTATATTTCTAATCACAACATGTGAACATATTAAACTAGCATCATTTACTAGCATCTGGACACTGGAAAAATTCAGTTCAATGAACCCTCCAAATCCCCCCTCACCATTTTGAAACTAAGCTAATGTATACTATTGGATGATTGTTACTTAAGAATTAAGAGTCCTGAAAATCTTAATTCTGCTCAGGCAGTATGTTTTCTTTGAGTTATGTGATGTATAATGGTTCTAAGGCTAGCTCAGAGGGAACAGTTTGCTGTGACTGATTAATGACTTGTGTCTTGGGGACTGCAGGGGTTTTGTGACACTTCAGCCACATGTGTGCCTTCCTATGTTTATAACTGTGCAGTCCTATATGTGATCTCTAGCTAGCAAAATGTGGATAGGTAAATTTAAGTTAATTAAAATTTGCCAACACAAAATTATCTCCTCAGACACAACAGCCACATTTTGTGTTCAATTTCAAGTGATTACATTGACCCTGGCTGGGTTTGAGTATCATTCTGCACACCGAAATGTTACAGGTTCAATCCCTGATCAGGGTATATAGCTAGGTTGTGGGTTCAAAACTGGTCTGTGTGTGTCAGGGAGGCAACTGATTTGTGTTTCTCTCTCACATCAATGTTTTTCTCTCTTCTCCTTCCTCTCTCTCTAAAATCAATAAACATATCCTCAGGTAAGGGTTAAATAATAAATAAAGTGCCTACATCTGTCTAGTGGCTACTGAATTGGACAGGGTAGATATAGACCTTTTCATCATTACAGAAAATTCTTTTAGGCAGTCTTAGTCTAAACTATCTTCAAGGAATCCCCTCTGTACAACTGCAGTGGGCTAATAAATTTTCTATGGAAATTTATTGTGTTATCTATTTTAAAATAATGTAATAAAATTAAAATAGATAATTCCAATTAAATATACTGGGTATTTTTAAAGTTAAATATGTAACTAAAAATAATATCTCAGTGTCTTCTCTCATCTGCATTCTTCAGGTGGTTTGAATCTTTGCTTTCACTCAAGAATGTTTATAACCTAGAAATGTGAAATAGAAGCTCCTCAAGAAGCAAGGTGGGTCAAGTGCTCAATTAAATTAACTTTCAATCCACTTTCTATTAACCAATACATGCGCCTCACTATCACAACTGTGAGCTCCTCAAGGGCAAAAACCCTTTCTACTCATATTGATGTCTTTCATACCTACGAATAGGCCCAAAACAATGTGTGGTTTGTTAGATAAGAAATAAATATGTTCAGTGGTTGAACGTCGACCAATGAACATGAAGGTCAGAGTTTGATTAACAGTCTGAGCACATGCCTGTGTTGCAGGCTCAATAAGCAGTGTGGGGCATGCATGAGGCAACCAATCAATGATTATCTCTAGTCATTTATGTTTCTCTCCCTCACTCTGCTTTCCTCTCTAAAAACAATAAAACTATATTTTTATAAAAAGAGGGGAAAAAGGAAATGAAGAAGTTACAAAGTCTCAAAAACATTTTTATCATCCAATTGGGCAAAATAAGATAAATGCAAAAGTATAAAATATGATATTTAATAATTTACATATGATTGCCAGCTTTTACTGCAAAAAAATTACAGGAAAATGGGTATTCAGAAAAGGAAAATGTGAGAATCAATTTTTCATAAAAATGACTTTTGAATTGATCTCATGTATGAATGGGTGGGAAAGAATGAAGGAATCAATAAAATGTTGAAATAAAAAAACTGAAAAGCAAATAGTTTTCTAAAAGAAGAGATCATTAGAAATAAGGATAGCTTTGTATTATACAAATAAACTAAGACCATTTAATGAAAAATCTAGCATGCAGTGTAAAATGTTAACATGTGCTGCCTTAAATGTTAAGAAAGTTTTTGAGCAAACTGATAATGGTTTCTTCCAGACTTCTTCGCCATAGAGGACACTCTCATTTCAAAGTAGCTCAAAATTTAAAGAAAATATAACCACAAATATTTCATCATTTATTTTGTAATCTTTTAATTTATTTCATTATCTATGTCTAGAGATATATGTGCATATATTATCATGGAATATTTTCCCATTATTTCAAGTTATATAATTGTGAATATTACAAATTATGAGTCATTTTTCAATCATTCTCATGATTACACAACAGATGGCTAAATGCTTTTAAGTCTTAATTATTATTTTTTTGCCAATTTCTCATTCCAATCTTATCTAAAATGTCCTGCCTACTTCTAATTGAGTATTTTATGGGGAGTGAAAAATATGTCATTCGATTTTGCTACAGTTAATTAAAATGAATTTTAGATATAATTCTACAAAAGCACCATCATTTATTTCTTACTTATACATTCTTCAATTCATTAACATTTTCCTATCTTACTCTTCTTCATAAAGCATGATGATATATTTGCTGTTAGATTTGTACCCAATCTTAGGAATCATTTTCTCCAAATATTTTAATTAATTGAGAAATCAAATATCTTAAATCATTAAATGCTATATTCAAGGTCATATATTAGTGACAGGATTAAGACCACAAATCTAGACTCTTTTTTTGTCACTTCAATTCTTTTACAATTTTACCATATGGCTACAATGAATAATTCCTACTACTAATGCCACACTATTATCATACAGGCAATATATACCAAGATTGTCCTATGTCAGGCACTGTGATGGATACTTCCATGCAGTAACTTCATTGCTTGCAGTAACTATGCAATGGAAATATTGCCCTTTCTTGACACTTGAAAAAAACTGAGACTCAGAGAAGTCCTGTAACTAGCTCATGGTCACACTGCTCTAAGTGGTAACACTGTGATGGAATTCTCAGCCAGATCTAACCCCAAACCATGAAATTACTCTCCATGCTTTGTCTTCCTAATCCAGTGGTTGGCAAACTGCTGCTCGTGAGCCACATGTGGCTCTTTGGCCCCTTGAGTGTGGCTCTTCCACAAAATACCACTGCCTGGGTGAGTCTATTTTGAAAAGTGGCATTAGAAGAAAAATTTTGGCTCTCAAAAGAAATTTCAATCATTGTACTGTTGATATTTGGCTCTGTTGACTGCTGAGTTTGCCGACCACTGTCCTAGTCTATATTAGCTTCTTCACACTAGTTTCCCCGACAAGCAAATAACTTGAGTTAGATTTTCAAAGTGTTTACAAGGTTGATGAATTATCACACAAGTCTAAATTAATACTTGCTCTTAGCTCCAACTAGTCATCAAACATATTGCATACACAATCTGTGAGACCAACTTATTTATTGAACTGTTAGAGCATCTTGTTCTTTAATTCTAACCAAACCATAACTAATTTTTGAATTAAAAAAATTAGGGACATTATTTTTCTATTATGCTTTTTACAATTTCTATTTTAACTATTTTTTGTTGTTGTTGTTGACACTATTATAGATGTCCCCATCTCCAATCCCTCTTTGCCCAACTGTACCCAGCCCCTGTCCCCACTTCCCTCCAGCCATCACCAAGTGACCATGGATCATGCATATATGTTCTTTGGCAAACCTTTTCACCTTCTCTCATCCAGTCTCTCCCACCTCCTTCCCCTCTGACAGCTGAAAATCACATGTAAATTTATGTTCTTTCTTTATCACAAGGAATCTTACTATTCTAAACCATTTATTTCATGGGTAAATACTATAGTAATTTATTAATTGGAACATGCACAATCATCTTGTACAGCAAAAACATTGCTAATTAAACTGTGAAATATTCACTAAACTTTCTCTGATTTCAGATGTATTGTTTAAAAAATGAGCATCTTTACCAGGCAGGGCTGTTGCAGGGGACAGGCAAAAAAGGTGAAGGGATTTAGAAGTACAAATGGATGTTACAGAATAGGCATGGGCATATAAAGTACAGCATAGGGGATATAGTCAATAATATTCTAATAAGTAAGCATGGTGCTAGATGGGTACAGGATTTACAAGGATGATCACATTAAGCTATATAATGTCTGGTCACTAGGGTCTACATACAGACATATATACATACATACATAAATACATACAAAAAAACTAGTAAGCACTCTCTAAGTCATGGAAGTGTGATCCAAAATGCATACCATGCATTCCTCAACTGAATTCTCAAAATAACCTTGTGAACCAAGTGCAACAATTATTCCCACTTTATAGAGAATTTTGGCCTAAAGAGATCACACATATTTCCCAAGATCCAGGATCCAGATTTCAAACCAATAGATGGCTTCAAAGCCTGTGTTATTGCTTCTCAATTCTGGAAAATTGGTGTGAATTTATCACAAAGAACATATTTCAATGATTCTTGCCAATGTTGTGGCAAGAAGAATTGCCATGTCAATGGAAATGAGAGTCCTAAGGTATACAAAAGCATTCCCCTTATTGTCAATCTGGACTAAGATTGTAGGTGAATATTTTTAGAAGCAAAAGTGCCATCTGTGCAGAAATGTGTGTGCGTGTCCAGGTGTACACACACACACCTCTATGTACTGTGAGAAAGACAGAGAACTAGAGAGAGCAGAAGATGACAGAAAGGTTTTAAAACATTAAACAAAAATCTCCTGGGTATTTGTTCTGGATTATAATAATTCGAACAGGTTACCAAAGTACCACAACATAAATTCCAACTGCTTTACGGAGGGGAATATATTTCATCTCTGCCTTCGTTCCAATTTACTGGATGTGGAAAATGACATTGGCCTTCCAAAGCCTTAACTTGTGTTTGGACCCTTTCCATCCCTGAGTTGTATTCTAGGGCTGCTGACCATTAAAGTGAATATTGCAGTGGGGCTGGAACAGTCTTATTAGCCTAAGCCAAGCTTTATATGGCTTGTGCACTTTAAGAGGTTAATCTTGCCAGCCAGCTCACTTTGTTCAGAAGTATTAAATGGAAAGACTGCAACATTCAAAGGAAGGCCAAGTTCACTGGGTAAAGACCCCAATAATATAATGGAGCGTAAAACCTCTAGAACTTTTTACCATAATGTTTTATGAGACATATGCACACACTCGTTGGAACAGAATCCAAGGCAAGTGGTTTTGAAGGTCAGTTCAAAGTCACCACATACATACTATCTTTGTTAGAATTATGGACTATTTCAAAAGTGTCTGGACCCAGAAACTTTCTTCCCCTAGTTTTTATAGTTTACTATCTGTCCAGCAATATACTATATTAGGAGGAAAAAAGTCACCTACTATAGCATGATATTATTTGCAGCCAAACCAGAAAGCTCAGTAAAATATTCCAAATTTCAGTACCAACAAATCATTGGGTTAAAGAATGAAAATTATCACAGGGTATAATTCTAAAAGGGAGTGCTACTTGAAGTAAGGGCCATAAGAAAAAAAAAAAAAAAAAACCACAATTTTTTTATTCTCACCTTCACTACCAATTATAAAGGTGTTTGATGTTTATGGTTAAGAAAGGAGCAAAAGACTCTCAATTCCTCCCTTTAAGAGAACTGTGGTTTAGACTGGGCCTGATTAGAGCTACCTATTCTATTCCTATCATTCTGATGTTTCCAAAATGCTCAAATTGTAGGAGCTACTCTGATTCTCCTAAGGGGAAGGAAGTAAAGGTCCACTTTGCATGACAAAGGTCAGATTTCTGCAGGCAAATGAGACTCCATGGTTGACTTATTCCTAGGTTGTCACTGTCTGGTTGGGTCCAAAGAGGTCAAGAGAGGTTCCAACTTGTGTTCATTGCTTAAGGGACACCCCTGGGGCCACTTTTTAAAGGTCATAAAGATTTTCTTACTCTGGTTTCAGCTTTTCTCCCTTAAATCTTGCCAACACACCCTGGTAATTCAGTACTGATGTGTGTTAAAAGGAAACTGAAAGAATTTAGTATTATATGCAGATCAAAAGTTAGAAAATCCACTTATTTAAGAACTTTCTTTAAATCTAAGATTCAGTTCAGTGATATTCAAGTAGACCACAGAGGATGATATTCAAGTCCCAACAGAAAAACTTGTCTTGATATATACACTAAATGATCAATGCCACTACTCAAAATTACACTTAATATGATGTAGCTTTCTGCAAAAATTATACAGTCTCCTCAATCATCACACATGTTTAACTATGGTAAATTTTTATTACTTTCTTTTGTAATAACTCTTGGGTCACTAAAATACAACAAATGCTGAACTGAAATTATTATTTGAATGTATTTCAATGTTCTTCCTTTTAGTACAAATATATATATATATATATATATATATATATATATATATATATATATATATATATAAAACCTTTCTCACAGTGGAGTGGAAATATACTCAATGAGTTATATTTATAAAATTCAGAAGAGTTCTGCCTATTGTAATTAATGAAGGGTATCTCTAAGTATTTTAGGTAATGTGTGGAAAATATCTGTATTTAATTACATAATTCTTTTCTTAGATCATGGGAATTGAATTATGGAATATTCTGAAGCTCCTATAGAGATAAAAGTATTAATGGTTGTTCAATAATTCTGTTGGTACAATGCTAGAAAATATCTGGTTTTACAAATCAATAGTCTGACCCTTCATAAGTATCAGATTTTCAATAGAAAAAGAAGAAACTTAAAATACTGGGCAAACATAGACACAGAAAATGCCTTTCATATTGGTACAGTTTTGAATGAGATTCTGTAACATATTGTGAACAGGACTTCTCTTTTGATTTTGTTGGGGATAAGAATGGCTAAGAGAATAAATTAAGAGCTTGCTATTCATTCTTCTGAGAGGAAAAATCCTAAACGGTTCTCATGGAAACAATGGGACACAAAGTAAGGGTTTTTTGTACTTGTCCTACAGTATTAGAAACATCAGATTTTCTTTCTGGATGCTTACTGATTCCAAAGGCCACTTCTTCTGCAGTCAGTTTTCAGTCTCCCAGTGGAAAGAATACATTCAAAGGCTGTGTGCACAGCAGGGTGGAAGGCTTTCTCTGTGAATGTAACTGTATCACTCATCAGTAACCTCCTGCCATAAGGGGACTTGTGTTTTCTTTCCTTTTAGTGACTCCATGGGCTCTTGAATGCCAGTCACTGCCCCGAGACCTGGGGCCATATTCACATAATCTCTGTCAATAGTTCCTGCACAAGCCATTGGTGCAAGTAAATGTCAAGGCTGCAGATCAAAGACCGCACATTCTAAAACTCATGTCCTTTATGGATCGATTTTCATAAACTGAACTCTGTATTTTAGAAACACGTGGAGACTCACTCTTTGCTTTCTTCCTTTTATCCCAGAGACGTTTATTTATATAAAAGGCAATCTGATTTGTAGGTAATTGTGTTAAATTCTGATGCAATACATAAAATTTATTCTTCCCTTTGCATACCCTTCTTGAAGTATTTTACTGTAGCTATTGTTTTATAGTAGAATGGTGAAATATTTGGGTTATTAAAAGAAAAAAAAGACATGGATTGCTTTGTAATACTGAAACTCCTTCCCAGTGCCTGGTACAATGGACATTAAGTAATATATTCTTACTCACGATTGATTTTTAAATCTTCATTTTGCTACAGGTAAATTATAGGAGAGAAAATAGCTTCAGCATGTGTTTTTACAATGTATATCCATTTAAAGTATTCAAAATTGCTTGGGAAAATAAATATAATTAGTTAAAGTCATTTTGTCTCCATGGATTTCATATACAAATTACACTGATCCATACTTCTTCAAGTAGACCTGAGTAAAATGGACCAAATTATCTCCTATGAATACATGTTCAGATTACATTGTGGATATATATATATTTTTTAAATTCACAACTTTCTCTAAAGAGCCATATTTGAAAGAAATAACAAATTTTGAACAAATAGTACATGAATGCTATTTATGCTTCTATCTTGCTAAATTCTTGAAATATATTTATTATAGAGGTAAGAGCATTTAACATGTTAAATATGCACACACCAGAGGGCTCACAGAGGAGAAGGAAATATTGAAACAAACACAGGCTTTACAGCCACAGGGCTGCTGGCTAAATTCCAAGTAGAAGCTGCACTGTCCCAGCTCCCCAAGGCCCATTTTAATAGAACTGCAAAAGGTTATTAGGTACAAAACTTACTCTGCGTTCTCTTGTGATCTGCGAGACATTAGGCAAGTCACTTACTCGGGAGGTAGCTTTGGCCTTATCTGTTTTCACCACTTAAACAACTGAAATGTAAGGTCTTTAAAACCCCGAAAAGAAAACTTTATTTTTCCCTTTTTTTGCGGTAAATGACTGAGGCTCAACGGAAAATCAGATAAATGGTGAAAATTACAGAGGTCCTCATTAGTGGGAAAGATCAGAATTTTCTGAAAAATCGAATTTCTATTCCCCTTAATGTGACCCTTGTTTGCTAAGAAGACAACCTAACTAAAATCCAAACATGATAAGCTTTTAAATTACAAAAGGTACTTCAATTTCAGATTGAATCAACTTTGTAACAACAGGTGTGTGTGTGTGTGTGTGTGTGTGTGTGTGTGTGTGTTCATGTGCGCATGCCTGTGGCCAAATGTACTCTTGTTAATGCTGAGGCCATGGGTGCAGAGGGCATAATAGCTCTCTGATTCAAATCCTTTGACTTCCTTCTAGAGGCAAAATGAAAGTGCAGGTATGTGATGGAAGAACAAACTCACCAGTTTTCCGAAGGGGGAAATCGTCCTTTGCATCTTGTGCTCCTGGTAATGTGTATTTGTAGTTAGGAGATGTCCCACTCAGGGGTGGAGAGCTTTGATCCAATGATGTATGGTGGGCAGCCCTAGAAGGGAAAAGAAGGGGTCACCACGTGCACTGGAGTTTTTCCTGCATGTTGGTCAGCAATAATCAGTTGCACATGCTGTACACGTGTCTCAGCCGTGTTTATGTTCTTTCTTTTTAGTGTGTACAAACCACAGCCTCATGTGACCGAGTTCACGTGTGACGCAATGATTCTGGACCCCCAAGAATGCCCATGTGTGCCTGGTCACACCGTCACACAGCAGAGTTTGTTTTATCGAAGGAGAGAATTTACCACAAGCCTGCATTGTGATCATCTGAGATTACTGTGTGTGTGTTTTCTTAAGAGCCATACTAGTGAAAAAGTCATCATCCAAATCCTTTTCAGTCAATAATGTAGAACCACCAAGGTAAAAGCAATCATACGGAAGCACTTCATTTTTAAAATTGCTATCTGGTCCATGAAAGCGCAGGAGTTGCTTTTCTACGGAAAAGACAGCACTGTGGCGGCCTCAGGTCTATTGACTTATACCAGTCCAAGGTGAAGACTAGGGACCGCTTCCTTTTTGAGTACAAAACTGATTTTTCAGAATGTCTTCTCTTTTCTGCATAACTTCAGGGAAAGAGATGCCATTGTGTGACTGGAGAGTAGTTTACAGGACTGATCGCAGACTACACAGTGGATGTAAACATCTCTAATTTTTATGTATGAAGGAAACAACTGATAGGGCCTCTTATCACCAACAAGGTGGTTATTCTACTGGGATTCATCTGAACTGCATTCTCAAGAATGAACCGGTTTAAAGGTGTTTCACCTTGCAAAAAAGTATTAAATTCAGATTCCATAATTCCTAGAACTTTACCCAGCACCACAGGGCTCGGCTGGTCAGAGCATTGTCCCGCACACCAACAAAGCTGCAGGTCCAGTGCTGTTTGAATGGGAGGCAACTGAGATATTTTTTTTTCTCACTTTGATATTTCCCTCTCTCCCCCTTCCTCTCTCCAAAATCAATGAACATATTCTTGGCTAAGGATTTTAAGAAGTCTCTCTTCTCAAACTAGGCTTTACCTAAAAAAGAATATGGATTCCTTGTAAATTATATTTGTAATTTTAGGTGATAAAACTGCATTTCTTTTTAAAGACTGTGATGTTGATTGAACATTTGAAAGTTGTCTTTCTGGATTGGTTTCTCAAGTGAACTGACATACATGATAGAAACTGTGATTATCACTATATTTATACAGCGCCTGCCTCTGTTACCTTTCTTGGGATGCAGAGAAGGGCAGATACTTATAAAATATAAGTACACAGGCCTTATATTTTAAATAAAATTCCTTGGGTGCTTACAATTTCATTATAACAGAGGAATCAAATATTTACTCCTTTATCCTCATGATGTGAGAGATTAAAAATATGTAAGTGTAAAAATCCTATGGTCATGAAGCAAACGTTTGTAAAACCAGAGAAATTAAACTTTTATCCATTAGTCTATTAGCTAGATATGCTCTGCCTGTAAGTTTTGTCCTGATTTTGAAAAAACACCTCCCACTTTTTATGTTTTGCAGAAAGAATTGGTGTATCTCTTTACTGGACTTGGGAAAACATATCCATAAAAACTGCAATCCCACAATGCCTTATATGGCCCACATGTGTCAGTAGCCAGTCTACTCTCATTTCACAGGGAGGGAAGAAACTGGGTGATGTGTGCAGGGGTAACGCAGTAACTGAAGACTTCGATTCATTTAGCTACCATCCTTCACTTTCTCTCCCTTCCCTTTTTATGTTTTAAATTAAAAAAAAAAAAAAGAAGTCTGGACTTTTTAAAAATAGCTCCGCTCTCCATCTTCTATCAAGCCAAGTAAAATGAAATCTCAACCTGTCAAACGTTCAGAAATTACTGTAAAGATATCAGAGGCGCCGTCTGAGACTAGAAACATGCAAAGTATGGATTCATTTCTAGGCCCCAGCCCACGCTTGTCAGTTGACTCGTGGAGGAAAGAACATATATTCTTCCTGGCCCTCAAGATGTTACCCACTCGCATTGAGTAAGCCCTGCCCTCTGTTGCACACTTTACCGCATTATTTCATAGGGCTCCCCGAGCAGGCTGAGGGGGCTGGTTCTGTGATTAGCCTTCATTTACAGAGAAGGAAACTGGAATGTAGAGGATTTAAGAACTTGACCCAGCACCAAATGGCTGAGAACCCTCAAGCCCCAGATCGGGGCCCAGGTGGGCTGAGTCCACAACCTGTGCTCTTTATCCCTGGGCAATGAAAACAGCGGAACACTGCACATACGTGTACCAGAGCTTGGGATGGCGGCTCGCGGAATGATTTTTTCCATTAGTTGGAGTGTCTTTTGTTGCTGATTTACTCAACAGGAATTCTTGAAGCTTCTGCTTTACTTCTGTACTTGCCACTGCCCCTGTAACACACGCGGACAGAAACAGATGCTGGCTTAGAGCTGCATCCTTTCAATGCTTCTAAGGTAGTTAGCAAAATTTAAGAAGTAACACCACTGGTCACAGCATATGAAGTCTTCCTATCGCAAGAAGAAACCAGAGTCTACATGGGCATTAGAAAATGGCATAGGAAGCTTTTGTAACTCCTAATTAAAAGTGCCAATTTTCAAAAGACCTTCGATGATTTTCTTAATTGCTTTTGCAGAGAGGGGAGTCCTAGAATTAATACTAACTTTTTTCTAAACTTTAACTGCTGGGAAACTAAACATTGCCTTTTAAAAATCAAGAACCTCAGGGAACCCTGTAAGTGACTAAACGCATAAAAAATGATCTCTTTGAATCACTATTTTGAAAAAACAAACTTTTTTACAAAGCCTCTTTTGAGCATTAAACAAATCAGTCCTGCTACAATTCCAGTTCAACTCATCCAGTTCTAAACTTGGGACACCCTGATTTTTAACTGACCTCATTGCAAGGGAATTATTTGGATCTGTCTCCCTCTTGTGGATAGCTTTTTTATTTTTGCAAATGTTCTGCCTTAAATCTTCCCAAGGTCTCACTACTCAAAAACTATATAGAGGCCAGACTGGACTCCAGAGCAATTATTTCATGAGCCAGAGAAAGGTTATGCTTAAACCGTATGGCAGAGCTGAATTGCTTTACTGTAACATTGTTTCTGAAAATCAAAAAAGGGGAAATTAGTATATTTTGCTGAACAATGCCTTTCTTAAGCCCTGAGATGCTTTGCAGACTGAATGCGGAGAGCTGACAGGCGACGCCACAGCTTTACGTTCGAGACTCTAATTTATTCTCATAGTTTAATGCAGGCAATCTTGACAAACTCAATTCCACTCTTCCTCAGGCTTCTTTCTGCAGGACGATGGGCGAAAGGGGAGGGGAGAGGGTCATCTTTTACCCTGGTGCCTCTTACTTTCTCGTCCTCTCTCTTTGCCTCTGAGAGGAGGAAGCTGCTGTTCTCTGCGATGCCTCTCTACTTCCTGTTCTTGCCTCTGCTGCTCCAGTTTCTGCTCCTTTTCTAGGAGTTCTTGTTGCTGTTTTATGGCTAGAAGTTCCTGTTGCAACTTACGAGAAGAGAAAGACATGAGAGTGTGCACTTTCTTTAAGCTTCATTGTCATCACTGACCAAAATCGAAATGCTGGGAGCTTTTTAGAACTTGCTTGGATTTAGTTGACATGTTTACCCATTTTTTTTCTGATAAATTATTAAAGTCTAAAGGCAAGCATCGAATGCCACATAGATGGTCATTCTTAACATCATCCGTAAGGTCATTTTTAGGGAGCTTCATGACCTGTCAAAAAGCATTACCAAATTCACTCAGATCTTTAGTTCCCTGAGTAGCTTTGCTTTGTCATCTCAAATATACAAATCCAGGCAAAGGCAGGAACTGTCCAGAGTCTACTTTACCACTTTTCCCCCATTACAAATAAACAACTGAAATCTTCCATTCCTAACCCAGGAAATAGAATGAATATTAACTGAATAGAACGATGAGAAATGAGTTAATTTTGTATACCTGAAATGAATCAGTGTTAAGAAATTCAAAACCTTACAGAGAAGGTTCTCAATGGATTAATGCAACCTATTGTTCACCACAGGCTCTTTTCTCATAACAGCAGCAGACCGAGCACACAAACATCTTCAGATGAGAGAGGCTGATCAGGAAGAAATCACTTCCATGAAACTGCACTTTAATGCACTGTGGTTTGCTTGCCGGCATCCCTTGATTTCGTTTCCAAACAATGAATCACATGAATAGGAAGCATCCTTAATAACTGTTGCAAGATGTCAGCTTTCCCTCAGAGTGAGAATTTGATATCTAAGAATAATAGGAAACATGCCCACTGAGGAATAAGTAAGGACTGTGAGTTCTACTTAGATGCTGACGTTACCAGATACACAATCTAGGCAAGTTACTAAACTACACAGAGCCTTGGTTCCTCTTATATAAGACAGAGAAATAACTGCCCTCACACATCATGCCCATAACGGACATGAAATTTAGTCTGTAAGTTTGAACCATACTACTTTTAATTATTATCACGATTTTTAACTCTCAATATCCGTGAAGATATATGCTGTTTATATCAGGGAGTGACTCAAAGCCATGAAATGTATGATCAGAAGTAACAGAATAAAAATAAAAAGCACTTTGTGGAATGGCAGCGTTAGGCAATGTGTTAAATTATGATAGCATCACCCATACAAGAAAGATGGGGTCAGAAGCATTTCTGGGTACTCTTTGTATTAAATCTTTGTCATCTTGGCTTTGCTATACCCATGCTTTATTGTGTGTTTTTAGATATTTTGTTGTAACGGAAAAACTCAGAACTTTGCTAAAATTCTGCCTTGAATATTAATTCTGTACAGATATTAGGATTGATTAAATAGATTCAGTTCTTCACCCAAACCTCAATAGAACTGAAATTTAATCTATTTTAGGAATCTAGAAAGGCTCTAAATTTAATTTCCATAGCCACCATTTATTATTGAAGACTGTAGGAATAGGGCTGAAGAAAAAACAAAACAAAACAGAAATAAAATGTCATCCCTCCAGTTTTGGAAGTTTTGGTCCAGGGGACAGACATGATGGAAACAGCTTTGAAGACAAACAAGGCAGGACTACAAATATTGGACAACATGAGCCACTGTTTGTGTGGCCCTGGGCAGGTAAAGAATATTTCTCTCTGCCTCCATTTACTAGGTAGAAAAATGGGATAATAGCATCTAACTCAGCAGATATTTATTATAGAAGCCATGGACTCAAGTGCTAACATAAAGAAAGCCTCGATCAGACTCTCAAACCTCAGAGGGAAAGTAAGGGGGGATGGGGGTAAGGGGAAGAGATCAACCAAAGGACTTGTGTGCATACATATGGGCCTAGCCAGTGGCCATGGACAACGGGGGGGGGGGGGGGGGCATATCTAGGGAGGGGTTTGGGATGGGAATGGGGGATAAGGACAATTATGTGAGACCATAATCAATAAAAAATATATATATATATAATTTTTAAAAAGCCTCATAAATGTCTTCCTCATTAAAATCAAATCAAAACGAACGCTAAAATCATCAACTTTTAGCTTTACCCATAAATAAATGGAAAACAATAACAATTTTCAAAAGCAAAAAACTTCTTAAATGTAAAATTGTATGTCTGCCTTCAGTTTCTGAGAAAACAACTTGTTGTCTTGGAAAATAATTTTTAAGTTAAATTTTCCTTTAGCTACCTCAGAGTCACTTTTTCTCCCAAGAGCCTCTTCTTTCTAATATTTTCCAGGTGTCAGTAAACCTACCATATTGCTTTGCTTGGGTCAAAGCAACAATTAATTACATACTTGCTACTATTGGTTTTTGAGTAAACTGAAACAATAAATTTGTTTAAAATGTTATATTCATGTTTACAATTACAAAAGACATCCAACATGAATGGAAACAAGTAACTGAAGTAGGCGGAACTTATCAGTATTGCCCTGTACTTAGGCAACATGACTCACCTATCAGAGCAGAATGAACCACACAATTACCTAAACCTTAAACGATGGCAAAAACCATACATTTTACTCATCATGATTGCCATCTGAATGTGCCTCAAATGATGAAGGAGATCTAAACATCATTGTTCCTATTATTGTTTCAAAGGTTAAGTCATAATGCTTCAGAGTCATTAAAAAATAAGTCTATAAACTAAATGAAGGTCCTATTATTACAAAATATAGCTATGAATGACTGATTCCATATGAGACCCCAAACAAAATCCTCTCTCTTAATCTTAAACTATCCTGTAGATCAATAAATTGCAATAATTCATTTAGTAAAGCTCACTGGTAAAAAAAAAACAACCTTTATTATGGCTTATATTATATGTTGAAGAATGTTATTTTGGAAAATAAATAAAATAGACCTTTCAGTTTAAGGAAATATCCTATAAAATAAGGGACCCAAGAAAGAAGAGAGCATTTTAACCTTTCAAGACACTGTAATATTAATGTGGTAAAATAGTATAATATTAATGTAGTTATCTATATTAACTCCATTGAAATGTGCTGTTATTTGATATGTGAGTAATAGGTTGAGCAACTATAATTGATCATATTAATAAAATAACATATTTAAGTCACTTTGAAGGAATTGAACATAATATGAATATTTTATTATAAATACTTGCTGCTGTAGAGTTCTGTCATAATACATTCAAATGAGACCTCTATTCAATCAGACCAAAATAGGTTTTTTTTTTTAATGTCTTTATCAAGAAGTTGAAAAACATTTTATAAACAAAGCTAAAGTAATACTTATTCCTGAAGATAAAAGGGAAGAAATAGGTACATAGACATTTAAAATAACCTGATAAGAAAATAACCCATCATAAAAAATTATGGGACATGGACCTATTTCTCCTCTTAGAATAATTTAAACAACTTGAGTCTGAAATTGTCTACAACTGCCGACACGCTTTCAATAAATTATAATCTGTAGTCCATTAGACTCAAAAATACTGAAAATATTTGTATCAGTTTCTTCATAAAATTCTCTTGAGCTTTTTATGTTACTGTTTCTAATGTATACAGTATAAGGTCTTTTTCATAAGAAACATTAGAGGGAACATAAGTGACTGAGTTATCCTTTCTGATAAATAATATAAGCAGATTCTTTATAAATATATAAAATGAGCCTTCTGAGGCTAATGATTCTTACTGGTGGAGAATAGATGAGGCAAATGTACAAAATCATGCAATAGAGAATTTTTAAAAAGGGTGGGAGGCTACTATCCCCTACTATTTATGCTGTACACTGAAGGATGAATAGTGGTAGAGTCCCCTTTAAGAAACAAAGCAGATGTTTAATTAGCCTTCCTAGCACTTACCAAGGTTTCCCCCAGTGCGCCCACCATTTCCTCCAAGCCCTACTGGCATGTGTAAACAACAGGGAACCATCCCCTCAGTGCTCCTTCTTCCACCCAGAACCCCCTGAGTGCAAAGGTCAGAGGCAGGGATACATTTGCTACCTTGATGTGCTCCTGAAGCTGGGCCTGGTGTTGCCGGGTCAAGTTCTCATGCTGCTTCTGAAATTCGGCAATCAGGAGCTGCTTCTGGATCTGCTGCTGTTGCTGGATGAGGAGTAGCTCCTGCTGCAGCTGCTTTTCCCGGACGACAGGGTCCACCACGGGCATCATCATCCTGAGGTCTGTCCGCAGGTCTAAAGGGGAGATGGGCTCCAGGCCCACAGGAACCTCTGACTTTACATCCACTGGAGAAGCGGGGAGAAAGGAAAGGATGATAAGAGATGTGTCTGTGTCCAAATCAGCGTTGAACATAGACAAAAAGGAAGACACTATACCCGTGCAACAAAATTTACACCAACAAATCTAGTCTTTTTATTTTTCCCCCAAAGATGATAACAGGTCTTTTGTATGTCAATTTTGATAATATGTACCATCTGCTAATTTCCCCCCAGTTATTGGTACTCTGCCTTGAATCGTCCACATTTCCCCTTTTCAAAGAGATGATTCCAATTATTTAAAGGCATCTATGTCGTTCATAAAACGTATTCTCCTGGATCACTTACAAAGGTCAAGTTAACTTAGGACCCAAAATGCAACTCTACTGAGGAAAGGAAGTCATGTTTTAATAGAGAACATCTAGCACAACCAAGCTTGAATGTTTGCAGACATGTTTGTTTGTAACTAGAGTCTGAAGATAAAATCTAAGTTAAAGCTTTTTACATAATGTTGGGCTATTGGATCCACTGAAGAAAAACACTAATCTGCATGCTGAATCATGTGGGACATGGTGAGCAGAGTCGTTAAATCAACCTTGGCAAGGAAGCCAAGGCCAGCCATGAAGGAATGAAAGCAGCCAAGCTTCTCTATGCTGGTTTTTATTTATTTTTTAAAATATATTTTTATTGGTTTCAGAGAGGAAGGGAGATGGGGAAAGATAATTATTGATCTGCTGCCTCTTGCACACCCCACTTGGGGATCAAGCTCACAACCTGGGCATGTGCCCTGACCAGGAATTGAACTGTGACCTCCTGGTTCACAGGTCGATGCTCCACCACTGACACACACTGACTGGTCTCTGTGCTGGTTTTTAAATGGTGATGATTTATATGGTAATCATCTTATTCCTAAAGTAAATAAGGCATAGTAATTTTTTAGGATGCTTAGAACAAATATTCAATCAAGTAATGAGATGAAGAAAGATTGAATAATCTGAAAATAACTATAGATATTTAGATTTATAAAAATTTATAAATAATGTGTATAAAATTCTTAGCATACTTCTATGAGATAACTCCCAGGAGTGGGATAAGCATAGGGGCTCAGACAGGGCAGATATGCAGATATGCCAGCTGCTCATGGCTGGCATCCATCCTAATTAGTCAGTGTATATGCCAAACTGGTTGTTAAATATTTTGAATATGACCTTTGGCCACAGGAATCAAGAAAAGTATGTAATTGAATAAAACAGATGTAGATGAAAATAATAGGGATTTTGGAGGGAGAATGTAGGCCAACTGAACTGCATGTCTTTGCTAAAGTGGTCAGCCACTACTGAGACCCAATTAATTACTTGTGGGGAAAAAAGCCAGTTAATACATATCCAGAGCAGAGAGAATTCAGTTAAAAATAACTTATCCCTAGCTGATTTGGCTCATTGGATAGAGCATTTGCCTGGGGACTGAAGGGTCCTAGGTTTGATTCCAATCAAGGACACATGCCCAGGTTGCGGGCTTGATCCCTAGTAGAGGGCATGCAAAAGGCAGCCGATTAATGATTCTCTCTCATCATTGATGTTTCTATCTCTTTCTCTCACTTTCCCTTTCTCTCTAAAATAAAATATACTTAAAATAAATAAATAAAAATAAAATATTTTAACATTATGGGAACAAGAAAAGAAAAACAAAAAAGCTTCTATAAGTAAACTGTAACATGCAGGCTGCTTATTTTCAACCTCTGATCTAAAAAATCTAAATTCGTATTCCCATCCTAACTGTGACCATAAGTTCTCTAGGCCTCAGTTTCCTCATATGTACAATGGAGATAATTACAGCCAAGAATAACACAGAGTTGTTAAAACGATTAAATTGGGTAATTCACTAAAAGACTTACAACATTACACATCTCCCAATAAATGCTTTTAGTTTCTTCATTTACATAAAAATGGTAATTTCCTGTATAGTAAAATAAACAATCAACACTGTGTAGTCACAAAACAAAAATATTAGGAGCAAGTATAAAAATAAAATTGTATATGATTTGTTACATATTAGAAAATAAAAACACCAAAACTTCTAGGGAATGAAAAAAGATACCATGGGAATCTAGATAAGCAACTCAAAAATGTCACCTTCCCTAGAAAAGCAAGGCAACTTTTAAGTCAAAATAAGGCATCACTTTCTAATTATTAAATATCAGACATATGGTTGGTGTATATGTGTGTGTTCTGTCCCATTGTAAGCATACAACAAACTAGACAACTATAAATTATAAAAGACACTGCCAATTGGTTTACAACTTCTGAAAAAAAAACACAATTTGTTAATGTATATTAAATATTTCTGCCATTTGATTCAGGTTTGCCAACTCTAGGAATCTATCTTAAGAAGATAATACTAACAGGAAGAAACAGTTCAATGCTGTTTATTGAAGTGCTATTGTTTTCATTAAAATCGCCAACTACAAGGAAATGTCCAAGGAAAATATGTCATATCCATTAAGTGTAGAAACATGCAGTCATTAAAAATGTTTATAGGAACATGAAAAATGTTGTTATAGCATTAAATAAAAAAAAATCCACAGTAATAAAAGTGAAGTATACCCTATGATATCTCTTTACACTAAATAAATAGAATTTTATTTAGTCAATATTATTGAGAACTATAAATTGCCAGACATTATTGCAGATGTTGGGGTTTACTAGTAAAACAAAAAAGACAAAAATCCCAACCCTCACAGAGCATATCACATCTACTGGGGCTTTAATTATATTACTCTCTGAATTCTAACAGCAAAGACTGGTGAAATGCAGTGTAGAAGATGGTTGTAGTAGGGGTGAAAATATGAATACTTTTTCTCCCCATTCTACTTTTCTATGTTCTTCCAAATGGCATCTAATGCTCTGACCACTACTGGAGGTAGTTTTCCACATTCCAGGTTGGGAACCACAAAGTTAATATTCCATGCGATTTAAGAGCTATTTTCAGAGTTGGGAAAGCCAAATAGAAATCCCATCTACAGAAGTTAAGCTGCAGATCTAAAGAAATATGCATGTCCTTGCTTATCTTTTGATTAGTGTGCTCACAGGCATGTGTGAGCACCTGTGAGTGGGGATGGGAGTGGGGACGGTGTCAGTCTCAGGTTGCAAACACTGGTTATCCCTGCCTCCCCCTCCCCCAATGTATTGATCAGAAGTTTATGTTGATGGCTACACTACTTTAATGAAAATGGTAAATGACTCATTAAGAGGCCATAGTTTGGTAGACAATGTCTTTTAAATCATGATCTATGTGAAATGAAAGCTATTAAAAACGAGCCAAGTTTGAAACTAAATGAAGATGATGGCCCATCAGATCTCTAAATGCGGAGTCCAATGTGGAACTTTCCTTTCAGGCACTGGAGTAACATGAGATCTGGAGCATTAATTTATAGAGTTGGCATAATTCCAACCAAAAGCAAAGGATGTTAATGATATATTTCATTTTTACATGAAAAAGGCCAAACTGCAGCCTCCAGTTTTTTCCATGAAAATGCCAATAAACAAAAATCAGAATTTAACCCTATCCAGTGAATGAAAAATTTCAAGAGACCCTGTGGTCTCTTCTTTCTGGTATTCTTACTACCTATGAATGATAAACATCGAACCCCTAAAAAAATCATCCCCCTCCCCTTCCCACAAAAAAAGATAAGGAAAAAAATGTACCAGAATTCTCTAAAAACAGCTATTGTAAACCTCAAAGGGTAATTTGACTTCTTAACCTGCTATCCCAACAGAAATGATTGTGCCTAACTGCTTGCCTTTGTTCAGAGACTAATCACTAAATTGTGAAAAATCACCCTCAACTTACAAAAACTACTCTTGATTATAAATAATTGCCCAAGACTGAGAGAAAGCGGCAGGCAAGATCCCAGTCTTTCATCCAATTTATTCAGCAGCAATCCACATTCCATTTGTCTAGACTAAATATAGCAGCGTTTATACAAGAAATCAATAGTGCTTGCAGAGAGGAGAGCTAAGGCATGAATATTTCATCAAACTCGGAGAGAAATGGCAATCAGCAAACTGATGGTGCTGTATAGGTCATCTTTGGCCTGCTGGATTAGTGCCTGCTACTTGGACAATAGCTCATCTCTGGCTAATCATAATCATATCATAGCCATTCTTTCTATTTTTAACATTAATTGCACTGTGGGTGACAAAGGCTCATCGTATCCCAAAAGGGATGATGGATTTTTCCTGTCTTCTATGACAGGCTAATAAGCCTCCCCAGGAGCAATAACAGTAACGCAATGCCAGGACTGAGTTTTCACAAGTTTCAGTCCCTTTCATACCCCAGAATGCGAAAGAAAGGCCACTGTCCGCAGCTGCCGCATTATCATAATTAGAAATAATCAACTTCCAAGGAAAAATTAACCACCAATTTTAACAGTGGGAACACGGAATCATCCCTGCTCACACATTGCTTGTCTAGGAACATGCCAATGCCTTACAAATTACTTAGAACAGGTGGCCAGTGATACATAAATTAGAAAGAAGCTGATGACAACAAATATTATTGTTAGCGTTACTTAGAAATGAATCGTGTTTTCTTAACAGATCGCAAGACCTTGTAACTTCATTTGAACTTACCCAGTTTGTCTGACAGTTCAAATACACACCAACGTGTTACATTATATGTAATTATCCTAATACCAAATCTCCATTCAGAGCATTTCCACATTGGATGTTAACTAGTTTTAAATACTGCTTTACAAAGTCCTGGTCATTCCTTCTTCAGTGTCCTTTCAATTGTTCTTTGCTAGTTCTTTGGTTCAGCACTTTGTTATTGATTTCATGCAATCCTTTTTAAAAGCTTTTAGTTTTGAATAACCATGGAGACAAAAGGCTTCCGTTTCAAAATAAAAATCTCAGACCATACAGATGTTTATAACAATTACATTTATTTAAGCAGCACACATACATGTGCAGCCATAATGAAATCTTGGTGACAAATGCTTTTCTTGTAAATGCCACAGCTGTTCAAGAGGCTAATTCAGAGGACTGAGGGTCATCTACCGTGTTTCCCCGAAAATAAGACATCCTCCAGAAATAAGACCTAGCGCATGGAAACATAAGACATCCCCTGAAAATAAGACAGCGCAACTTTGGGAGAAAACATTAATATAAGAAACTGTCTTATTTTCGGGGAAACTGGGTAGTAGCTTCAGAGTGTTTCTTACAATTTCACTTTCGATGCTGGTATTATATTTGTGGCACAGGTAAGTAGGAAGAATTTTCCTGTGTTTCAAAGCAGGGATCTTTTATTCGGCTGACTTATAATCAGGAACCCTTCCATTTTATTAATGTTTTTCATGAACAACTGTCAAACCACATAGATGGAAAAATTCTAAGAACGCACAATGTTGACCATTTATAATACAACTATCCCAACTGTTACTGAAGACTATTCATGTTGCTCCTCTGAAATGAGATCTCAAAGCAGCAGAGGGGGAAAATAATCCAGGTTTTCACACACACACACACACACACACACACACACACACACACACGTACACACAAACACACACACACACAAAATGCCATAGGCACAATCTCACCACCAATTTGTAGGTGTCAACTTAGTTAAAAATTGAAACTCAAAAAAATGCATAAAAACTGGAACCATGTTTCTCTACCTCAGTTATGCAGAGTTAGAGCAGCTACAGCGTGGGGCATGGCATCCCCAGCACTGCTCAGAGCCAGACTGTATGGAAATTAGGTTCCTGATACCAAGGAAATGGCTGTCCAAGGCCACGGGCATGAGGACAGAGGCACTACACATTCTGGATCTGGGGAGAAACAAATGTTGCTCTGATCATCCCTTCTGCTTCCTCTGAAACTGCTGGGGCCTGCTCACTGCCCACCAGAAAAGGCTGCCCACTGTGATGCTTTCTGCTTTAACTTTGTCCAATCAACTATGTAGTCATATGGGTAGTTCAGAATGTGGATGAGCCCTAGCCAGCGTGGCTCAGTGGATAAAGCATCTGCCTGTGGACTGAAGGATCGAATGTTCGATTCTGGTTAGGACAAATGACTGGGTTGTGGGCTCCATCTCCAATAGGGGGTGTGCAGGAGGCAGCCGACCAATGATTCTCTCTCATCATTGATGCTTCTCTCCCTCTTCCTTCCTTTCTGAAATCAATTAAAAATACATTAAAAAAAAGAATGTGGACGGACTGCCTCAGATACATGTAACCCGGGCTTCCTCAGAGTGTAGCCTACAATAACAATTAGGCTACGTGGCATATTCGGCAGGATATCATGTAAAACTTCAGCAAGTGTAGACATCTTTCATTAATCTTTTTCTACTTGTTTCTTTTTGCCAAGTTTTGCCAGGGAAGGCTAGTTCTACTAAAATTTGTCAGCATGTACCCTAATGATCTCTGAAACTCCACTCAGTATGAATGACCTGATGCTAGCTTGTCAGGCAGTGCAGAGAGGTTGTCATCTTCTGTATATAGTATTCCCTGCCCTGTCCTGTGTTTCTTTACTTTCCAGCCAAACCAGCACCAATAAAGAATAACCAAGTGACACCACCAATTATGAAGTCATCTGGATACTGTCTGTGTATGGAACTCTAGGGATGCCTCTCCACATGTGTCAAACACAAGGCCCGAGGGCCAAATCCAGCCCGCCAGGCCTTGCAATGTGGCCCGCACCGCGCTGTCATCACTGCACTCCGCTGTCAGTTTATGACATTGTCAGTTTATGACTGTTCAGTAAACCATTGGGCCCGCGATTTAGGCTGGATTTTAGATTTTGGCCCCTTCTCTGATTGAGTTCGACACCCCTACATACAATTGTGCTGATCACTGCTCAGTCAACAAAAGCACAGTCTTCACTGTGAGCCTCCTTGAGCAGAAACTGGAGAGGTCTAGGGAGCTGGGTGGAAGAAGATCCCTAAGAAGCACATTCTAGTCTGAGGGCTAACCATACTACTTTAAATGTGGGATGTCAATCCACCTCGAAGAATCTTAAAGTTTGCTCTGGCCCCGTCACAGGGGATGTGTAGCGTCCCTCACTCCGGTTTCATTATTACTTCCTCATCATTGGTTATGCTGATTGCTGGAGAGAGTTTTTCAGATAGAACCACGGGCTTTGGGAAATCAACAAGGTAAGTCTGTTTCTCCCTTCAACTCCATGAAGTTGATTTAAATTAATTGAAATCACCTTGATATTTCTTGAAATCCTGCTACCCCCTCTCCACCCCTTTCCTAACACTGATGTGGATCCAAAAAAAAAAAAAAAAATACAGTTTTGTAATTTTATCTATATACTTATTCTTCAGGTGGTGTTGGTTATATCATAAATCCAACTGAGGACAGGATGTGCCTGGTGCCGGTTTGTATCTTGTGCCTCTTGTCCTTTGCCTCATAACTTAACTATTATATCTTTTAAAGAATGGATCAAGACTGGTCAGCACTGTATGTATCTACAATATTTAAGTCATTGTTTTTTATAATATCATCAGATTGACCTATTTCTTAATTCACTCCTTTATTCAACAAATATTGATAAAGCCCCATTACATGCAAAAACAGTTTTCAGTCAACAAGGAAGGAACCGATTTAAAAAAAAAAACCTCAAACTCTGATGCAGAAGATCAACCCGTGACTCTGTGCAGAAAGCATGAAACATTCAGGGCAGTGAGGTTGGTGCTCCCGATCCCACATGGGCTGCTTCGATTTTCTTTCCGGGACCCTCCACAGTGATCTCCTCCATTCCCTGTACTGCATTTACTTCCTCTATTGTGACAATTCTGTGTCCTGACTAAGCAACTATTCCAAATTTGCGACCAATATGTATCACTACTCCTGGCACTCTCCATTCATGCTGCCCTTTCTCTGGAGCCTCTGGTTTCAATTACTGCAGACAGAGGAGAACATGGAGGCGATATTTGACTTCCCTCCCTCCCTTTTATTATCCTTACTCACTTGATAGAAATTATATCTTCTACTCTTGGTCTTATTCAAATATATATTCTTTTACTCCTACTCTTATTCAAATATTATTTTAACTCATCAAGATCTGTCTACCACCACTGCCTGTTTCGCAAAAGTAGTCAGTGCTCAGGCACTTTCCTGGCTAAAACCCATCAGTGGGACCTCCCTAGTTCACATGCTGGCCTGTCCCTACACTGGGCTTCCTGGTTATCTTTCTGGCCTCAACACCATCTACTGTCCCTTCACTTGAGTCACACTGATTTCTCAGCTTCTTAAACACACCATGCTCCCCCACACCTCAGAGATTCCTCATGCATTTTCTCTCATCCTAAAATACAACATCACCCCATTTTTTTTTCTAGACTGTTTCTTACTTATCCTTCACATCTTAGCTAAAAATGACTCGATGAGGAATGTCTTTCTGAATCCTATTGCATTTTCCTCTAATATTTTGCAATTATTTCCCCTAACATTTGTTTAACTGCCTCCCTTCACCATTATTTTAAGTTCCATGACTATAGTTTCCATACCTAGTACAGTATAAAAACAGTAATGCCAGAGTGTACACCTGGAATGAATGAAGGAATACATGAATAAATGACAGTCAATAGAATGCCTCAGTAGAATGCTTTCCCCCATGATAGATTATTAGAAAATTAGATGGTCTTGGCCAGATAGCATTGCCCTGATACACCAAGATTGCTGGTTCAGTCACTGGGCAGGGCACATACAAGAATCAATAATGAATGCATAAGTAAGTGGAACAACAAATAAATGTTTCTCTCTCTTTCCTTAAAATCAATAGTAAGTAAATAAGAAAGAAAATTACACCAGAACTCATATGCTGCAAGCTAGCAATTTTTTAAAAATTTACAATTTGAAAATGAGGGAATAAATTACTAAATGTAAATAAAAAAGAATACATCCTCATAAAGTTATTTAATCAAAATTCTTTAATATTTTATCTACAATAACTAGTAATTGTTTTGTTTTTTAAACACTGAAGCACTTTTTATTGAAAGTTCTTCACTGAAATGTGTAATATCATTTCAGTCTTGGAAGGCACATTTCTTTTATGAAATAAAGTAAACTAATATATTTAAATGTGCCTAACATACAAAATGGGAAATGGAAAAACAAGTAATACAGCCTCAGTTTGATGACAATGCTGCCAAAATTTCACTTTAGTAATACAACTATTCTTAGCTGACTTTCCACTATTAATATTTATGAGTGCATCACCATAAAATAAAAAGAATTTGTAAGTCCTCAAACAGGAAAAGTATAATTTTTATAACAAGAATTATTTAAATTGATTAGTCCAGAAATACAATTCTCCCTCAAAGTGATTCTGTTAAAGTTATACATGTCTTCAGTTTCTTTAAAGTGCACTAATACATGGCATAAGTGAAAAGAAAATAAATGGAAGAAGCAATGTGGGCTTTGATTTACTATTCTCTTATTTCCCAGGAGTCTGAACAGGAAACAAAAATAACCACAAATGACTAAAATATCAGTAGGCCTTGAAATATCAACATTTAAGTTAGAGCAAGCTAACTTTTTAATCAAAGCCTTACTATTTTGATTTACTTAATTCAAATTCCCTCTCTGCAAATATGCTTTTGAATTAAGCAGTCATAACAAACCATAACACAAACATGAACTGCCAACTCATTTGTAATACCCACTTAGGTCTCAAGTATTGCAGTGTTTGCTAGTTTCTTACTGTTTGAGAACCAGGTAAAAGCTTCATTGAGCTTCTCGCAGCATGGAAACAAAATCAAGCCAATTTATGTGACTTCAAGGTAATAGGAGCTAAAAACCTAATTCACATTATTTTGTAATTGGAGATGAAAATGTAATCTGATACAATGGTACCTGTCAATGAAGTTTTAGTAGATGTAAAACTTCTTAGTGTTTTAAAATAGTAAATATGGGTATTAATCTTAAAAAGTTATTTATTTAGCCATATATAACAACTTTTGACCTAGGATTTAGAGCAAAATTACACCTCTAAGAATGACAATGAAGGTGAGACAAACTGTCTTTTTACTATAATTTATAGTTCTCCTAGGTTACAGACAAATATTAGATTACTACTATTTGCAATTATGAAAACTGAATATTTAGGCAGGGGATTACTTTCTATCCTCAGAATTTTGTCCATCATCTGACACTTAACATAAACTTAATAAGTTTAATAAATATCAGTTGAATAAATGACCTCCTCAGCAGATACCCCTTCTAACAACACTCTCTAAACAAATCATATTTGTTTATTCTGCAAATGAACTTTTTTTCAAAGAATATGTTACCAGTTTTCTATCAGAAAACAGTGTTTGTGGAAGTGTATAAATGTGCTGTTTCAATTGAAAAAAAAAGAGAGAGAGAGAGAGCAATTATTGGCTCTTGGTTCCTGCCAGCAAGAACAAATTACCGTTAGCCACTAAGAAAGTATTCCAATACTCTCTGAAAGCTTTACTGCTTAATGTATTCAAGACAATGGCATATGTGGAAAGGTTGAGGGAAGTAGACAGAGAAAAGGGCCAGAATGCCATACACTGAGCTTCCCTGTCCTTCTCTTTTCATTCTTTTCCTTTGCTGCCCTCGACCCTGCAGTTCTGCAGAATGGGAATAGGACCTCAGACAATGCACTTTTTCTTCTTCTTTATTTTCCAGATTTCACTTGTCTCCTAAGTTGGGACGGCATCTTTACTACAAAACAAAAAGTCTTAAAGTCCCACTACAACCTCCTGATATAGGATTGCACTGGCTTTTTAAAAAGCAAAGCATTTCTTGAAACAGCTAGACACTTTCTTCAAGTCAAATCTTATGAACAGTCCCTACTTATGAAACCATCGCCAGTGAAACTGTGAAAGGGGAACTGTTGTCCCGCCCACTCACTTGCTCGCTGGCTCCTTTCCCTGGGAATCCAGACGCCATGGAATCCAGTTTGAAAATCATTGTTCTAGCTGCAATGGAGAGTTAGCTGCCAAATTCAAATGTGAGGCAAATTACATTACTATTGTTCCAAAGAACAATGCATTACTGTTTCGTTGGAATTATGGGACTTTGGAATTTTTGAATTGGAAAACATTAATAAAGTTTCCCTTCATACATACAATTGGGGGGAGAAGGCAAATGTTAAGAAATAAAAATTCATCTAATGTTGCACAATTTCAAACAGAGCCCGGCAAACGCATTGGCACCTATGTTTACATTACTGCCACATGGTGGCACCACTTTTGCTCAGAAGTAGAAATACCCACTTATCCTTTGTCAGCAAGAGCTCTGGATATGTGAGTTTTACAATAATGATGCAGCAGGCCTGGAATTATGGGAAGTTTTTGGAGCTTGAGCATTTAAATGAAATGTGACTTCCCTATGTCAATTCTAAATTTGGCTTTCTAAACCTGTATTTAAAAAAAAAAAAAAAAAAAAGACCAATACCATAATATCAGTTCATCCAGACAGTACTTTTCACTTAAATCATGGAGCCAACATCAATACTTCAGTTATTATGGGCTAACACTGTTCTGAAGCTTTATAATAAATAATCATTTATTTATACTTCCTGACAACACCAGGAGGTTGTACTCTCTGGTAACCTATGGGGTAGACACAATTAGGATCCTCATGCTCAGATGAGGACAATGGAGGCCACTGAGGAACTTGGTCAAGGTCCTTAAACCACTAAGTGGTCCAACAGAAATCAGAACACATGTCCTCTAGCCATAGAGTCCATGATCTTAGCTACTGCACTCTTATTCTTCTTGAGATCCATATAATAAGTTCATGTTAGGATATTCCTCGATATAACTGAAACTGAAGATTTTTGTTAAGATAATATCACACATTTTTTATTTTTGGAGGTAAAGAGAAGCATTACTTGTAACTGCCAATATGTTCCAGAGAGAGATGTGTAATAGAACATATTTCTGCATATTTTGAGACAGTTGTGTATTTTCAGGTGAATTCAAAGCGTCTTTCTTAGCATGTGTGTTTCAATGCTCTTTTTAAAAACAACTCTATTTAGGAATTGAACATTTGGTACTTTACCCTTTTCTATTAGCTCTAGTAGTATCTACACAATTCATTAGATTCATCTAACTCTCCAATCTGAATCTCTTAACACACAGGTAAAGACTGCCTAATAATAAAGTCATTGTCAGTGCTTGATTAACTAAATGCCACTAGAGTGAATCAGAGGTAGAGAGCCCCAATCACAATGAACTGTCAACAGTGTTAATGGGCTTTGAATGTATTGTTCATACATTTTTAGTTTACTTTTTAATTGAAGAAAGGAAATAGTAACAAGATGGAAGAAGCAGCTGTTTTCTGACAATATGAAAAAGGATTTGACAGGATAGACTTTGGTGTTCTGTTTTTTTTCTTATTTCAGAGCTTTCTATTTTTGGTTCATAATTCCCTGTTCATTATGAGAGATGATCACTAGCCATTAAGGCTCAGTTGATTAGGTAAGTGGGAGGGTTTACCTCAAAGAAGAAAATGAAGTTGTCAGAAAAAATCTAATTTTTAAATATATATAAATAAATAGGAATGGATGTGTCTATATCTGTGCATTAATTAAAGATAGTCATAATTTGGCATAAGAAAATGTAATATATTTTTCTCTTTGGCTACTCTTTAATTAGACTGTCATTAAAATGTCTATTTCTGGTAGAACTCATAGTATCTCTTTATAGAAACAGCCTGTATTCAGAGAACTGTCAGCATTACAGAATGCTTCTCAATATTTTAAGCATAGCTTTGAGATGATCACTCTATAATTTGAAGTGGAACCATTTGTGCAAACAAAAGTATGAGAAGTTATTTAAAGTATTAAAAGGGAACTGAACTCTGCAGAGCAGAGGTCAGCAAAGTATAGCTCACAGGCCAAATCTAGTCTCACTTTCTTTTTCCTACCTGCTACCTAAGAATGATGTATACATTCTTTAAAAAATATATATTTTAGAGAGAGGTAATGAGGGGGTAAGGGGAGAGAGAAAGGAAAGGGGAGGGAAGGGGAGAGAGAGAAAAAAAAAGAGAGAGAGAGATATCGATCATTTTGTCATTGTGCTTATTTATTCATTCATTGTTGATTCTTGTATGTGCCCTAACCTGGGATCAAACCTGCCACCTTAGTTTATCAAGATATCACTCTAACCAACAGAGCTACCTGACCAGGGCTTTGATTTACACATTACTAAAAGATTAAAAAATAAATAAAAGTTGCTGAACCAGTGTGGCTCAGAGATTGAGTGTCAACCTATGAACCAGGAGGTCTAGGTTCCATTCCTGGTCAGGGCACATGCTTGGGTTGCTGGCTCAATCCCCAGTGTGGGGCATGCAGGAGTCAGCCAATCAGTGATTCTCTTTCATCATTGGTATTTCTATCTCTCTCCCTCTCCTTTCGTCTCTGAAGTAAATTTAAACATATTTTTAAAATAACAATAAAAACATTCTATGATGTAAAAATTATATGAAATTCAAATGTCAGTGTTCATAAAGTTTTATTAGAACACAGTATTGTTCAAAGGTGCCTTTGCACTACAAAGTCAGAGCTGAGGTGTGTCAGAGGCAGGTAGTATAACCTGCAAAGTATAAAATATGCACTATCAGCCCCTGACAGAAAAAGTCTGCCAAACCTTACTGCAGGGAAAACTATGGCCAATTTTATTCTCATACTAGTGACCCAGTGCATGGATCTGTGCACATTGGAAGTAAATTAATTAGAAGGTGGCCTGTGAGGCGGGACTGGGAGAGGCAGGCCAGACAGGTCCTGGAAGCAACCTCCTGCAGTCCCTCCCTGGCTCGCCTCACCTGGGGTGGAGCTGTGGCTGGAGGGTGTCTGTGGAATGAATGGGGTCCCTCCAGCAGGTGGGGTTCCTCAGCCTGGCCTGCGAGGATCAGGCAGAAACCAGCTCTCTGACATCCCCCCCCCCCCCCCCCCCCCGCCCAAAGGGTCGCAGAGTGCGAGAGGCACTCTGCAAAGTTGCTGTTGTACAGGGTGTGGAACTCAAACACAAGTGTGCAGTAAACCAGATTCGAGGCCGACAGTACCTCAGCAACAACATAACCCACGGCCAAAGGTGGAATTGCATGGCCCCGCAAAGAATTGGGCTCCCTCCTCTCTGATTTCGGGGTGTGTCACCCGAAAACTGCTGCCACCAAATCACTGCAGCTCAGCAGCTCCGGTGTTGAGCATCTGCTCCCTGGTGGTCAGTGTGCAGAATAGCTACTGGTCGGACAGACAGCAAGCATATTAGCCTTTTAAATATATAGATATGCTACTTCCCTGTGATTATCAAATTTCCAAGCCACTTCTCTAATTTCTACCCCACTGGTTTCATGTAGAAGGTTAAAAAATAACATGGTTTATTGCAGCCAAAATAAAACATAATTATGAAACAAATTTATGCTGATAAGAAAAAGTCATATTAAGAAACTCTGTTTTTCATTGGATTGATATATTAATTTTAGACTGTTGCTAGTTCTTTGCATTGAGCAGTAAGCTGGAAGACAAAAATATAAGAAAGAACTATGACATTTTAAAATAAGCAATCTGTACTGAGTAGTAGATACCACTTTTTTGGCATGGATTTTTTTCATTTGATACAACAACAGTATCATCATTCCTATTTTACAGGTGAGGATAAGGAGTACTGGACAGGCTAATGATAATTTCCCAAGGGCAGAGACATTATTTTTAAGTGTTACTTTTTTAGTTTTCTTAATTTAAAATCATGATAAACATTAATATTGTTAAATCAAAGTCACTATATCATATTCCATACTAAAAGATTCTGGTGTGCTGTCCTTCTAATTTATCTCTTTTCCATGAGGCAGAGGTAACATACTCTGCATGAAGCTATATCTAGAATAAACATTTGCTCAATTAAAACTCTTCAAATAAAGAAAGTAAACAAGCTGCTCCCATCTGTATAGCAATTGTTTACAATTCCATATATATTAAATGTAAGTATAGTTACATATAAACAACATAAGTAATATATAAAAATGATATGTATACTCAACAGGCCCGTACATCTTATGGAAAGCAATATTTGAATGACCTTAAGAAAGGAATGTTTGGAAATTACAGGATATTGTATTTATGCAACATGGTAAAATTTTTGTTAATAATGTGTGGGTTGATTTGGTTCATATTGAATATTTAAAAACCTGAGGTTTTAAAGAAACATCACATGTACCTCAAAGCTACAATAATACTACTACAAGGTTGGCTATTATACCCTAGTGATAGATCTGTAGCCAAACCACTAAAGAAATTTGGTGCCTCAAACAAAATAGCCCTAGTATTTAGGCATTGTAAGAAAGAAAAGAAAAAAAAAACTAATGGGGAAAAAATAGTTACCCAAATGTTCTTCCAGATATTAATGTAATTTTAAATTAATGTAACCCAAGATCATAGGAAATACACGGCTAATCATAGAGCTTAGCAAAGGCATTCTGAATCCAACAGTATCAATTTTATTTTCCACAGAATTCATATTATAACTTAGATCAGACCAGCAGAAAACATTCAGCAGCTTGAGAACTCATTTGTTATATAAAATGTTAAGTTCTATTTAAAAAAAAAAAATGTTTTAAATTAATGCTTTGGAATTTATAAACCTCAGGAACAAAAGAAAGAAATATGTTAAAAGAAACAAGAAAGAAGAAAAAAACAGACGCAATTGTGCTTTACCCTTTGAGAAATGCACTTGTACAGGATGCATTCAGGTTTCCTCTCCCTGCCTGGGTCCTTGGGGGTGGGGGGAACGGACCCCCTGTGATTTCTTAAGTCAGCGAGGAAATTCTGCCTGCCCTGTTAGGCATGTCTCCGTTAGATTTATGTGGGCCGTTCTGTCGGGTTTATTCCTCTCAAGGTAAATTTGGCAGGATGCAGGATTTAGTCAAAGCCAAGGGCCAGAAATTTCTGGGCATGTCTGAAGAGCAGGTGGGGCTGGCATAGCAGATGTCCATTTGCATAAATGACTAAAGCGCCTCCTGAGAAAAACTCATCTTCAGCAAAGAGGAAGCCTGGTCTGACACCCCAGACCTGATAGCCACGCCTCAGGGCCTGAGGGAATACACAGAGCATCCCTCCTTTCCCCCCCGCTCATCCCCAGGTCCCAAGTTCAAACCTTGTTTCCACCTCCTACAAGGCTCTGAAGATGCTTGTACCAAACTCATTAGGAACATCTTATTGTCCAAACCAAGTCTCTGTCTTACTTGGTTCTCTCAATTATGGGACACAGTTGTTTTAGAGAATAGAAAAGTGAATAAATTAATCTATTACTCTATCTTCTTTCTGTCGGTGGCTAATGCCCAGTATCTTGCTATAGGATGGAAGCAGAGCATGGCAGATAGAAAACGGTGTCTGAGGTTGGATTCTTGATCACTCTGCCCCTGTGGGCTGAGTGCCTCATGTATAAAACAAACAGACTGAAGCAATGATTGCTGGGGTTCCTTCTGTACAAGGCTATTCTCTTTTTACCCCATAATTATAATATATTAGCTCCAATCAGAAAGTCTATCTCATGAGAGAGGCCATTACTTTGGCCTTCACTGACCTCGATGGGTAAATCAGTAACCATCAGAGCAGGTTCTGACCACAGAGAAAGCAAGAGGTCGTAGGAGGGAGAAAATGACAGAGAATGGAAACCAGGGACTTGTTTGGAAAAACTTTATCTAATTAAAAATTACCCTACAACAGGCTTTGCCTGAGATATAAAATTCAATTATAGTCAAAATTGTTTTATTCTGATTGTGTTGTTTGGAAACTTCTCAAACTTTCCATGACAAACAGCAAAGTAGCCCTTTCCATTTTCTACTTCAATAAAAATATACCTTTTTGTACAAGAGCTGTTTCTCAGTAGGGTGTAACAAACAAAAATATATATATATCTGTAATTCCGTACTTGGGAAAATACAAATAAACATTTGCCTCACAAAGTGCTACTGCAGAGCAATACAATACCCAACTTGAGAAAAATCAGAAATATTATTCTGATCCCATGAAATGTGATGGATATTCAAAGAAACCCACATTGCTTAATAAAGTAACAGAAAATTTCCAGAAATTAGAAACAAGAAAATCAACTACAGTTGAAAAGTAAAACTGGGGGGGAAATATTTTTTTACCTACAATTTAAATATCTTAGAATTCCCTTTATTGGTTAACATAACAAGAAAATGCTACTTACAATGGCTTACAAAGGAAAATTAAAGCCACACCAGCAATTTATTTTTATTAGATCGTTGTATTTATATATGAGCTGAACCTTTCTTTTGGTGGTGGTGGTGGTGGGGGGGGTGTTACTAAAAATACACCCACCCCCTTTGTTTTAACTACAGAAGTACCCTGTACTGTTCAAAGCATTTGGTCCCATTCAATAGCTAAAGAACCATCCCCCACCCCCCACTCTCTAGTTTGGCTTCAAGTCAATACTGTTTTTCTCATTCCAACTGTTTAGGACATATGCTGGCCCAACTAACAATGATAAACACAGCAAGCTGTCTCTGATATGGTGCTGATTAAGTCATCTTGTGAACAAGCAGAATTTGGATGTTAAGATGCTAAGAAGAAGAAGAAGAAAAAAAAACCACTACTTTTCAGAAATTCTCCCTTTGAAAAATATTTGGATTCTGAATTTTAAATTATATGATAAACAAACCATGGGGTACTTTACAAAATACATTCATTACATGTGGGCCTAGGCATTTGAGATACAAAGAAACTAAGACATGGTGCTTAGTTTTAAAAACAGGTTTTACAGTTCGAAAGGGGAAGCATAGGAAACACTGGAGCCCAAAGAGGAGCTTAAAAATAACTTTGTCCATAGAGAATGGCACTTGCTGTGTCTTGCAGGAAAAATAAAAAAGCATATAGAACTTAAATTGTGAATACTATGAATTGTATTTTAACATCCCATTAGTAAAATACTAATAAAAAGGTAGGATCTTAAACAAAAGAACTAGAAATAGAAATAAAGACCCAATGAACATCGTAAGCATTTGGTACAAAATAATTGGAAGGCATATAAATGTTGTAGTGCACCTAATTATTATTCAGAGTGAAAAATTATTTTTGAAAATTGGCATCTTAGACTCTGTTTTTGTACCTTAGAATTGAAGGCTTATTTTTCACTTAGCTTAGATTATTACATGCCAGCTTCCCCTCATTATGCACATAGAACGGATAAAACCAAATTGTAAAATAAAGCCAGAAATACAATTCTTCTATCAAAATACTTATATATTTGGAAGCTTGACAGGAATAGGCAAGTCAAAAAAAAAAAAAAAAACATCACCTCAAAGTTGAGAAAACTGGAATGTCTCATTTATTTATCAACAAATTGATACTATTCATCATTTGACAGAGAGAAAACAAGACAGACTAAGTTGTAATAACAGGCAATTTTTTTAAGGTTATACTCTTACAACTTAACTCAGTTTTCTTATTTATAAACTATGCAGCCCCTGTAAATAAAAAGATGAGGAAGAATAATTATCAAAAGATTTACAAATTAAGCAGGGTGAGAATTGGAAGGAAGAGATGGTGAGAAAACAGATTATGATAAAAGTTTTATTAATGATTTGAATACATAAAGAGCAATGTATTTAATAGCTGCCAATTTCTGAGAATTTTCTCTATGAAAATTATTGTGCTAAGCGCCTTAAAGACATTGAGAAATCACAGAAATAGAAAAAGGTAATTCTGTCTGTAGGGGTTATAAGAAAGACTTCTGAGTTAAAGATATTAAAGATTGGAGGATGGGGAAACAATTAAAGAGTTACACAGTAAAGACAACAACAATAACAAAAACACCAAGAAGATAATCATTGAATAGTTATGGCTAGCAAGCACAATAGAATAGAATGAGATAAATTTAAGGGACATCTTTAAGGTATAGTCAGTAAGATCTGAAAGTCAATTGCACGAAACAAGTAGGAATTATTTTAAAAATCATTTATATATTTAGATTATGGTAGTACTCTTACAGCAATGTTGAACTATTTTAATAATTTTAAAATCATGGGGCAAAAGAACATAGTTTCCTAAAGAGGCAAAATCTTTTCATAGAAAAAAATTGGAATATTTTAAATATCAATTAACTATTTTTCTTAGTTATCACAATAGTTTTCTGTGTGAGTCACAGTTAGAAAATTATTGATCAGTAAATACAATCAAACTAAGAAAAAAGGTCAATATCATATGATCTATATCAAAAAAGAATAACATTTGTAGTCACTGCAACCCTTGTATGCTGAAATTGTAAATCATTTTGGAAAGAAATTAAACTATATAAAAATAAGTGGAAGTGCATCCCATGTTCAGAGATAACCCCCAAACTGATCCACAGATTCAATACAATGCCTATCAAATGTCAGTTTTGTTCTGTTTGTTTTGCAGAAACTGACAAGCTGATCTTAAAATTTATATGGAAGTGAAAGGAACCAGAATAGCCCATATAATCTTGAAGAGAAAAAACAATATGGAGGATGTACACTTCCTATTCACAAATTTCCTACAAAACTATAATAAATAAGCAAGACAAAACAAAGTACTAGCATGGGGACAGAGTAGAAGCAAAGCTTCATATAATATTTATGGTCAATTTTTTTTGACGAAAAATTTAAGACAATTCAATGGGAGAAAGAATAGTCTTTTTAACAAATGATGCTAGGACAACCAGATATCTATATGCAAAAAAAAAAAAAAAAAATGAAGTTGGATCCTACCTTCTACCATATACAAACAAAAAATTAGTTTGAAATGTATCACAGACATAAATCATAAATGTAGAGTTAAAACTATAAAATTCTTAGAAGACAACATAAAAGCAAATCTTTATGACCCTGAATTAGACAATGTTTTTTTTAGGTAAAATCAAAAGCACAGTAACAAAGAAAAACAGATAAATTGGTGTACCTTAAAACAAAAATGTTTGTGCTGAAAATGCTAACATCTATCTACAGAATGAAGGAAAATATTTACAAACCAAATATCTGATAAGGGTTTAGTATCCAGAATATCTAAAATAAAAAGGAAAGAGTATAATCACCACAAAAATACAAACCACCCAATCAAAAAATGGGCAAAGGATTTGAAAAGATTTTGTCAAGGAAGACTTAGAAATGACCATTAAGCAGTTGAAAACATACTCAACATCATTAGCTTTCAGGACAATGTGAATCAAAATCTCAATGAGATATTACTTCACACCCACTAGAATGACTATAGTTAAAAAAAAAAATAACAAGTGTTGATAAGCACTTATGAACTCCAGTTCTTCAAATCCTAGGTATACATAAGAGTAATGAAAACCACATCCACAAAACCACAAAAATGTGTACATAAACGTTCACACCACGTTATGTATTATCTATTCAAGTGAATGAATAATCAATGAAAATAAGTATAAGAAAATATATGATTTGGGTCATCTTGATCCATCTTAAGTACCTAACCTTATATTTGCTGCCTCTAACAAGTAAATACAAAACAAGGAGACGTTAGCATGTGATATCTGAATGAAAAGTATATCATAGACTACATAAAAGTTATATTCCCAAAGCTGTTCCTAAGGAGTTGTTTCTATTTTGGCTGAAGTTCCAGAAAAAATAGGTGTCAACTACTCCCACATTCTATACCACCCAAGCAGGAGTAAGCTGAAAACCCATGTGGGGACCCTTGGCTCCTCAACAATCAAAGGTTTAAAAGAGCTGCAGGAAAACTGACCAAGGAGATGGAGAATTTCTTGAGGGAATATGTCAATGTATTTCCCACCCCTCACCCTCCTCCTTAGTGATCGAAGGCTTGTTTGTCCCACCACCTTAAGATTAATGAGAAGGACTTCACAGAATTTCCTGAAGTTTTGGAGACAGCATGAATTTGTTTCTGAATAAAGTCTGAGAATTCTAAAGGATGAGAGCCAAGGATGAGAGATAATGGAATCCACTTGGGAAGAGATGGTGTACTTAATGAGCAGATGTAAGGTGCAGGTTTATTGTGTAGCCCAGATTTGGGCCAGGGAAAATGGGAAATGACAAGACTGACCCAGGACTGCGTTAGAATCTGCCCACAAGGACAGAAATTTCTACTTTGAATAAAGTTTGTTTCTTACATTGAACTGAAACACTTAAAGATTAAAATGCCTTGAGGACTTCATGGGAACCCATCTCTAGAGTTGGGTCAGACTTCTTCTCAGAACTAGTCTGAATGGTCAGAGAGGAAAGAGATTTGAGTTGGTTTTCTATGACAACCTACAATCCCACATGTCTAATATAAAAGTTACACTAGTTAAGAGAAAAAAAGAATTTGCTTAAGGAAGAACTAAATCTATATATTTTCTTGGTACTATCAGAACCAAGTCAGGGCTCAAGCTCAGTTTCCATTGTATAGTATGGTGTAAGATTTAAGGGGTTGGTTCTAAAATTCTGCCTTGAAATGAACCCTGAGATATAGTTTTTAGATGCTATTGCTAGAACAAAGTTCTCAGAATGTCATTCTTATCACCTTTAACCCTTTGTATCTTTCCAGCTCCCCATTAATTATCAAGGCCTACGAAGAAATACCTATAATTGGAAATACACTACACTTATGAATAAATTGTATTAGTAGAAAATGAGTGTTTTTTTCCCCCCAGAGAATTCTGAGAATGAAATGTGTAAAATATAAAAAGAATAATAAACAATGATTGGGACAGAAAAGAGTATTAATTATATAAAGTTCTACATGGTAAATACTATCCTATATAATAAAAAGCTAATATGCAAATTGATCAAATGGTGGAACAACCGGTTGCCATGACACCCACTGACCACTAAGGTGCAGACACTCAATGCAGGAGCTGCCCCCTGGTGGTCAGCAGTGTGTGCACCACTTAGCCAGAAGCCAGGCTAATGGCTGGCTCCTGGACTGTGAGAGGGTAAGGGCTGGGCTGAGGGACATCCCCCCAACCCTGCCCCTGAGTGCATGACTTTATGCACTGTGCCTCTAGTATTCAATAATTTTGTTTTATTCTGAAAAGAAATGCTTTCTATATTTGGAGGCGAAAGTTAAACAAATATAAGAATATTCTTTAAATAGCTTTTACAATGTGTGTGCCTGTTTATTCCAGGTCTCACATACTGTTAGAGTTTTTGTAATGCTAGATCTTTCAAATTCAGCAGGTGGTAGGCACATTTTTAAAAATAAAAGTAAATATAGGTAAATGCTGAAACCTAAGTATTTATTAAACTCATAATATGCCAAAAGCCTATTACAACTTCACATCTGTATATAAATAAATGAAATGTTTACCTTTTTGTTTTACATTATAAAAGTAACAGTATGTCCATAAGCAAAACATTTCGACAGCCCAAAGGATGAAGCAGGAGGTCAGAATTTCTCTTTCTACTCCTTTCTCCCAACTCCCTCCTAGAAAAAAAGCTTGTTAACAGTGTGTATTCTTTCCCGGTCTATATTTCTGTAACATTGTTTCTGTCTGTGGATCAGGGATATAACACTCTGCTGAAATGAAGGGCAAGCATAAAAATTACATATTTATTTTCACGTTTAATAAAGAAAAGTTAGAAGAGATGACTACAACATATATAGGAGGATGTAGGCTAGAAGATATAAAGAAACCTCACCTTCTTGCCATTGCTTTAAAGTTGTCAAAGCCCCAGGATAAAACACTGAAAAGTGTTTTCAGATTCTCCTTTGACCTACATCTGCTTTTTAAATTTTAAGTCAATATCACATGGAGAATAGATCTAGAATGTTGAACTAATAAGACTCCAAAATAGCTTCTTCTGGATTTAAAAATAACCATAATCATACTATTCCTAAAGTAGCTGGGAATTTGGGCACAGAGCACTCCCTCCAAACTTAAAACTAAAATGTTAATGAGACCCATTAAAAAAAAAATCTTACTGAGTCTACTGGATTCCTTCATTTTTTACTATTGCCTGGTAGATTTTTCTCATTAAAAAGATATTTCAGAAGCCCTCAGAATAAGTCGTAACATGAATAGCCTCCTAAATTTACCACAAAGAAGTACATAAAGATGGTTACACCAAAAAGAAAGCAAACAGTACTTACTACATTTATTCAATTACTTCAAAGAATGATTTATTACATTACCCCAAAAACCAATCTCCAGGAGGAAGAACCCATTTAGATTTCTGCTGAATTATGTAGCATCACTAACAATTTAACAAACACATGAAAATGTGTGGGGAAACACTGAGAAACAGAAGTTTTATTGAGTTAAATATTAAGATAAGTGACAGTAAATTTTAAAATATTCAATTTACTTCCAGAAGAACATTTTTCCATATGTGGAATTTGGCTGCTGACTTCAACACTGGAATGAGACAGAAATCAGGGAACCAAATTAAAGAGCTGAGAGAGCATATGGAAATTTAGTAAATATTATTTACATAGTAGAGATGCTTTGGACTTTTGATCACATATGATATTGCTGTCATAGAGAATTTAGCCTCCTCCCAACTTTTGGCCAAATGATAAGACAATATTCAATTTTAAGGTTATCTCCTCTGATATGTCTTACTTCCGAATCCCCAAGATCCAAGTCTGTATTCTATACCTAATTGCTAAATGAATGGTTTAAGAAAAGCATATTAAGGAACCTACCTTTATGCTGAATCCATAAAAATTTTATAACTATTTTGCCCACAAGAAATTTGTAGGATCTTATCCTTGCAGAAGATATAATCCCCTCCTGACATGTATTTCTATCACAAAAATGTTATTTTTTCTTCAATAGTCATGATTTGCAACTACAACTATTTCGAACTGCCTAAAAAAATATCCTAAAACTTCTGAAATACATACTAGAGTTCTTGTAATGGCTATATATATATATATATATATATATATATATATATATATATAGTATATCCTATATAATAAAGACTAATATGCAAATTGTCTCATCAACTGGGAGTTCAATCTGGAGTTTGAGAGGTGGGAGGTGGGAGGTGGGGGGGTAAGGGGAATGGGGCCCAGCCAACTGCCCGCATCCCCTTCCCTTCCCCCCACCACCAGTGGTCTGATCACCTTGATGGCAGCCGGCCGGACCCCACCCATGCACGAATTCATGCACCAGGGCCCTAGTGTGTGTGTGTGTGTGTGTGTGTGTGTGTGTGTGTGTATGAAAATTTAAAAAAAGACAAGAAAATAATTGTAAGGTTTACTTTTGGAGCACAGACATAATGAGACCAAACTATGTAAAAATTTATTTTCACCCTGCTCTTTTCATTGAATGTTATGATAGAAACATTTTACCACACTATTAAAACTTCTCATAAATGATAACTGAAATGTAATGAAATAACCTAGAACATAGACTTATAATAATTAATTTAACCATAATGAAACTATTACATACTATTTGTTTTCAATTCCTTGTTTTTTAAAATATCCTTTATGGTTACACCTGTGCATGGGTATTGTAGAAAATTAGAAAAAAGCAACAACAATCAGAAAATATGAAAATCAATTCCTATCACATAGTGGTTGCCAATGTTAAGATCTTAATATATATTGTTGGATCTTTTATGTATATAGTAGTACCTCTGTATCAGTGGTTTTGCTTCCTGATCTTTCAGTTACTCCAGTTAAATAAAAAAAAAAAATGTTAAATGGAAAATTCCAGAAATGATCAATTCATAAGTTTTGAATTCTGGGTTGTTCTGAATAGCATGATGAAATCGCTCCATCCTGGCTGGGATGTGAGCCATCCCTCTGTCCAGTGTTTCCACTGTGTATATGCTCCTCGGCCTTAGTCACAGAACAGCCATCTGGTTATCAGATTGACTGCCTACATATCACAGTGCTTGCTTTCAAGTAATCCTTATTTTACTTACTAATGGCCCCAAAGTGTAAGTGTGGTGATGCTGGCAATTCAGATATATCAAGGTGAAGCCATAAAATGCTTGTTACCTATCATCAGGTAAACAGTAGCCTGATGCTATGTCACAATGTCTGTCATTCACCTCACTTCATCTCAAGAAGAAGGGTGAGAACAGTAAGATATTTTAAAAGAGAGGGAGAGAGAGGCCACAGCCACACAACTTTTATTACAGTATGTTGTTGTGACTTTTCTAGTATAAGTTATTGTAGTTAATATGTTATTATGCCTAGTTTATAAATTAACTTTATCATAAGTATGTATGGGTAAGAAAAACATAGTGTATATAGGGCTCAGTACTATCCTTGGTTTCAGGAATCTACTGGGGGTGTTCTTAGTACATATCCTCTCAGAATGAGGTGAGTGTGTGTGCTGCTGTATATATCTGTGTATATGTATTTGTGTGTGCATCTGTGAACTAAATACAATGAGATAATATACACATGTCATTTTATATCTACATTCTATTTCTAGATTACCATCTCCATGTTTCTATTTCAGAATAAATTCATTTCATCTAAAATAAAAGCATATTCACACTCAAACGGCCCAGTAGAATTCAAATTGCCCATCAGAATTAGTTTGTTGAAAATCAGCAAAGTCCCATTTTTATTACCTAGACTTGTTGAAGACTTTCCAATATTTTGCTATTAGTAACAGTGCTGAAATGGAGACTTTGGTGCATAAGGCTTTTTCTATAATTAGAATTGTTTCCTTAGGAGAGGTTCCCAGAAATGGAATTAATGAATCAAATGCCATGAACTTGTAAATCTCTTGATACCTACTGCCAAGAGACATTCCAAAAGCATTGTACCAAGTTACATTTCCAACAGCAGGACATGAGGATTTTCTTAAAACAAGCATAGTTAAACATTAAAGGAGACATTTGAACATAATTTTCATTTGATGTCAAGAAACAATGAAAAGCCAAAACTGGTTTGGCTCAATGGATAGAGTGTCGGCCTGCGGACTGAAAGGTCCCGGGTTCGATTCCGGTCAAGGGAATGTACCATGGTTGCAGGCACAACCCCAGTAGGGGTGTGCAAGAGGCAGCTAATCAATGATTCTCTCTCATTGATGTTTCTAACTATCTATCCCTCTCTCCTCCTCTCTGTAAAAAAAAAAAATCAATAAAATATATATTTTTTAAAAAGAAACAGTGAAAAACTAAACAACTTTAGGTACTTCCATCGTTTATCTGCCAAGATCAAGGCCGTTTATTAAATGTGTACTACACAGAATTTAACCAGGTGGGAAAGATGTATAGCATCTGCCCACCATACAATCTATTGAGCAGCTATAACTGAATCTTAAGAGATGATGTCAATATAATGCTGGAAGAGACAGAGGTATGCCCAAGGATTTGTGAGAACAAAGACAGGAATCATTCAACACAGTATAAGAAAAGAGAAAGTTAATGAAGGCTTCTTGGATACTGTAATGATTACTTTTGATGATTAAATAGGAGTGAGCCAGGAGAATAAAAAGTAGGGAAGAAAAAAAAAAAAGAAAATAGTCATAGCAGAAAGACCAGCAGGAGCTTCAAGAATATAAATTGGTATAAAAAAGGAAACAGTCTCACCTTCCCCCCCCCACCCCCATTTTACTCAATGTTTATGGTATGTATCATTTCTTAACACCATTTCAGCAGAGTTCTATAACTGACAGGAAGCCATTAGAGTATCAGAGAGTTCTCAATGCTTCCTATCCAAGTAGAGTATACTTTCAGCCCCTCCAGCTGTTTGTTCTCAGGACAAAGGAGTGCTACTAACAGCCCATTTGGGGGACAACTGATAAATATATGAAGGTCTTTTTTCATTGTCACAAAAACTAATGGTACTACTGATGTTCAACAGTCAAAGGTCGGACTAACCTCCAGCAATGTGCTAAGCATTTCCACACAATGAAGGATCATCCTTTCTAACATGCTGATAGTACCCCACGCTTCCTTTCTCAACACATACTGAGCCAGACTGCAAGTTCCTTGAGAAAAGATAGTATTTTACATATCTGTTACCCTCATCACACCTAGAACACATGGATGATAGACAGTAAACATATACTGAGTACCTCTTTGATAGATTAAAATAAAAGTTAGTAAAATTTCAAAAATGAGCAAAATGTTGAAAGCATTTCACCAATGGTCTTATTATTTACATTTTGTAATTCATTACTTACGAAAATAAGGATAAATATTTTCCTCACAAAGTTCTACTACAGAGCAACATAATATCCATTGTGAGAAAAGTCAGAAATATTATTCTGATCCTATGAAATGTGATGGATATTCAAGAACACCCATGTTACTCAATAACGTAACAAAACCATTGCCAGTAATAAGAAATAATAAAACAAACTAATGTTGAAAAGTAAAACCGAAAATAATATTATTCAATTTAAATATCTTTAAATGCCCTCCGCTCCCCCCCCCTTTTTTTTGGCCAATGTCACAAAATTAAAGACACCTTAGCAATATTTTTTTTATTATTTCAGTGCTTAGAAATGAACTAAACCTCCCCCTCCCTTTTTTTTGCTACTCCCTCCCACCCTTATTTTTCTACAGAAATAATCCATATTGTCCAAAGCATTTAGTCCTTTTCAGTAGCTGACGAATTCTTTTCCTTCCTCCCTCTCTCTAGCTTGGCTTCACATTAGTGTTTTTCTCATCACCATGAGGGGCATTACCAGAAAACGAAGAGACTGTAATTCACCAGTCTGCGAAACACAATCAATAACAGCCGCCTCTCTAATTGTTACATTGGCAAAGAAAGAAATCAGCATTACTTTCCTCTATCACTTGCCCTGGACAAAAATAAAAAAAATAAAAATAAATTCCTAGAGCATTCAAGTACGATGAAAACCTATTTTTAAATAACATGGCTTGCCTGGTCAGTGGGCTCAGTGGTTGAACAGTCGACCTATGAACCAGGAGGTCATGGTTCAATTCCCAGTCAAGATATATGCCAGGGTCACAGGCTAGGGGGAGTATAGGAGGCAGCCTATCAATGATTCTCTCTCATCATTGATGTTGTTATCTCTCTCTTCCTGTCCCTTCCTTTCTGAAAATATATTTTAAATAAACAAACAAAAAAATACATAAATAAATAACTGTGGCTCTAATCCCCTACCAGTGGCCATCTGGCACTGAAGCATCATCTTCTGAAGCTTCTTGCAAAGTGAAGAATAAAATGATAAGTTCAGACAAGTGAAGTTTGTTCTTCGTTGGTTTATCGGGCTTTTCCGAAATCTGCAGCATGTATTGCCTTTAAAATTTTCTTCTAAAACAAAACTGCCATGATCTATTTTTTTTAATGGAGCCTTTACACACCATTAAAACACAATCATTTTGCCTTTAAGACAACCATACTGTCCTCAGGGGGAAAAAAAACACCAGAAAACACAGGGTTCTTAAGATTTTAATTTTACAATAAAACAGGCCACAGGCAAATAAACATAGTTCTGAGTTGAAAGTGGCAGGAGCATTAAGTTTCAGAATTATGGTAAAACAGGAAGGTTGTGAGGGTGTCACATAGGATGAAAGCAGCCACAGTCCCGGAGCCTTCCTGCTGGAGCGGGCCGGGCCAAAGCACACACCGGTGCACACGCAGCACACGCACCCCCACGGCGCACACACACCAGACGCCGAGGGTGACGTCTTTGGGGTAGCTACTATTTCAAAAATCCCAGTTACAACGGCAAGATAATAAACTAAAAGGTTCACAGACGAATCCAACGACTTGAAAAGAATATGCTGCCAGGACATTTGGACTCGGAATGGTTTCCAAGCCTGAGCCGCTGAGCGGTTTCTATTAAGGTAATGCCATCTGGGAGAAGGATCTTCTCTCTCCCCTTGATGGCAATTCCGCAAACACAGGCACTCACACTTACATGCCTGGAAAGAAAAGGTTGCACCTCCCGTTTCGACGTCAGATTTCTCTCTGAACAATTGCTTTGAGACCACCCCTCAGAGAAAAAACTAAAGATCAGCATTGGTAAATAGGGCTCAAAATATATCTTGTGGTCAAGAAAATGTACATGTGGCAAAGAAGGCTGTACCTACAGTTACAGCCTCATTCCAATGACAGGCGTGGGAGAATAGGCCACATGGAGGTAGCAGTTAAGTTGCTCACCAGAAAAAATAAAGAAAGCAGGGTCACTATTTTTCCTTCCCTGGAATAAAGGAGCAGCTTCTGCTTAGTTTGGAACAGTCCCTGTGAAAAGGAAGCTGGTGTTTATTCAGCTCTGTCCCTCTCAGCAGTCCGGTTCCTCAGGTCTATAGCTTTTTGTTTTGTTTCACTTTGTTACAGCAATTTGTGGGTCCGGTAAAGGCTACTCATAAAGTGCAACTAAGAAAACCATAATGCAGATCATAAGCAAAAGCCCACATAAAGACACACAGAAGGCATGCAGATTTATTTTATTATTATCTTTAGAGAGAAAGTAAAAAGGAGAGAAGAGGGGGATACAGAGGGAGAAACATCATTGTGAGAGAGACATCAACTGGTTGCTTCCTGCATCTGCCCCATCAGTTCTGGCATGAAGGCTCCAACCAAGTTACCTGCCCTTGATGGATAATTGAAACTGTGACCCTTCAGTCTGAGTACTGATCAAATCACTGAGCAAAACCAGCCAGGGCCATGAAGTTTAATTTCAAACTATTCGGGGGGGGGGGGGGGGGGGGGAAATTTAACTGAAAATCTAGCCCTTTGCTTAGATAGCAAAATTGTGTTTCCTAAAAGTTTATATTTTCTACCTATCATTCATCTTTCATGTTCTTGGCATATGAATTCTCACTATATTTGAATAAAATATATGGAGAAATTCAATAAGAAGAATATAAACTTTGATATATTAGCCATTGCTTGAGTTTTTAATCACAGTTATTATAAAGGATTACTTGATAATTCCAGGTCAAATGCTTAATCTTTTAACATGCACAGGCAGGAGAGAAATGTAGCACAAAAGTGTTATTTATAAAATATGCTAATAACGGCAAGCATGATCATAATACAGATAACAAGCTTAATTTCTTTTTCCTCAAGTGATTACACATAAAATAAATTTCAACTTAGTCTGGTCATATAAGTGTGATGTGCATCTTACTGAGATTGCACCATCTTTCACTGTAAATAATGGGTCACATAAATACAGAATCACTACAGAAAGGCCATGAACACCTAACCGAGTTCTTTCTCTGAAACTTGAGCAAGAAAACTCCCACAAAAAGGAACAAAAGGAAAAACCCTAAGAATTTGGCATGATTAATTTTTTAAAAGATCTTGTTTCCCCAGTATAAAAATAGAATTTTTTAAAAATAGGGATTTAGTAAGATTCAATCACATCACACACTCTTGCACTACGGTAAGAGATATGTTTTAGCAACTGGGCACCTTTGGATACACATTCTTCACTTGGTTTAGAGGACACTACCCTCAGGTGTGCACCCACAGGCCTGGCTGCTTCATCTTGCTCCCATGTACTGGGCCCTTTTCTCTTCCTTGATCTCTCAATTCTGGAGTTCCCAGGGTTTAGTCTTTGGTCCTTTTCCCAATTTATAGTGACTCCCTTGGTGAACTCATCAAATCTCTTCATAAATACCATGACGTGTTTTCAGTTCTAAAATATTTCTCTCCCTTTGGACCTCTCTCCTGAACTCTAAATCCATATACCCCCCGAGCAGACAAGCCATGTCTACATGAATGTCTAAAGCACATGTGTCAAACACAAGGCCCGCGGGCCAAATCCAGCCCGCCAGGCCTTGCAATGTGGCCCGCACAGCGCTGTCATCACTGCACTCCGCTGTCAGTTTATGACATTGTCAGTTTATGACAGTAAACCATTCGGCCCGCGATTTAGGCTGGATTTTAGATTTTGGCCCCTTCTCTGATTGAGTTTGACACCCCTAGTCTAAAGGATATCTCCAAGTTACCAAGTTTACAAACAAACTCCTGAATTCTCCCTCAAACCCACGTCATCTGTGTTGCTATCCATATTCACTGTTGTCAATTGTCTCCTTCCAGCTGCTTTGACCCAAAACTGTGGAAGCATCTTCCATCCTCTCATACCCTCTACATCTCAGGAAATCCTTTGGCTCTACCTTCAAAACACTGTTACCTGATTTTTAAAATATTTTCCATTGTTAACATCTTTGCTTCTGCTCCACTGCTAACAGCATAGTATAAGCCAATATCTTTCTCAAAGAGATCACCATGGTCCAACTACACCTGAGGTCGGCAAACTGCGGCTCTCGAGCCACATGCGGCTATTTGGCCCCTTGAGTGTGACTCTTCCACAAAATACCACAGCCTGGGCGAGTCTATTTTGAAGAAATGGCATTAGAAGAAGTTTAAGTTTAAAAACTTTGGCTCTCAAAAGAAATTTCAATCGTTATACTGTTTATATTTGGATCTGTTGACTAAAGAGTTTGCCGACCACTGTCCTACACTATTTCAGATCAGGCTATCCTCTACTGATCCCATAGAGCTGGCCGTTGTGTTCAGAGTAAAGGTCATGACCCTCCCAGGCCCTATGAGATCAGACCTTTCTTTTCCTCGCTGACTTCACCTCCAATTGATCTCTTTTCCCTGGCTGTTCTAGACACAGTGGCCTCCTTGCTGCTCCTTAGTATTGTATGTACCTCCCATCCTAGTTCCCAGAAACCTCTTCCCTCAGATCAATTTATGGCTAAATCCTTTTCCTCCTCAGTTTCTCACACCTTCTCTTGTTTGAAAATCATGACTTTCACTTTATCCCCACCCCTTCTGCTTATACCTTCCATCTGCTTAGCTTTCCCCTTTTCTCCATAGCACCTACTAACTTACAAAATCAACTTATATCTTATGTCTATTTTACTTGACTCCCCTTTACGGGCTATAAGCTATAGGAGAGCCACAATTTTTGTCTGATTTGTTCATTGATACATCCCAAGCCACCGAGATAATACCTGGCACATATCAGATACTCAATAAATATTTATAGAATCACCTAAATGGAATAGAGTAAGTTGGAAAACCACACAATAAAATGAAATGGGATGAAAGAGAATCTAACAGAATAGAGCAGAATAACATAGGGTGGTAAAGCAACTGGCTGTTCTGTTTTGCTACCCACTGAATACCACTGACTTATTGTTTTTAATCTGTTAAGGAAAAGGCTGAATACCAAAGAGACATATACCCAAATTATAACAACAATAAATTAATTAACTACGTAATTGTAAAAATTATTGTCTTTCTAAAAATAAAAAAGGCACTAACTAGTAAGAAGGCCAGAACCAGTGAGGGCATATTCCTAAATGAGAAAAGCAAGAAATCTGAAAATTCTACACAGAAAGAGACAAACAATTTGGGCAACAATAAGTGAAATACCTACATGCCTCAGTTATTTCAAAGTAACCCATTCCCAATGAGCAATAATGTGTGTACAAATTATGGCTTAAAAAACAAACATTTTATTTGTAAATAATTTTAGAGTCAGAATTGCAAAATAGTACAGAGAGAACCCCTATGTACCTTTTATTCAGTTTTCCCCAGTGGTTACATCTTATATAATTATATTACATAGCTAAACCAGGATGTTAATATTGATATGATGATACATAAATGTAATCATATAAAATGTGTGTGACCTTAGAGATTGACATTTTTCACTCAGCATAATTTTCTTGAAATCCATCTAATGAACTCTTGTTGTTTGTATTAATAGTTCATTCATTTTTTATTGCTGTATAGTATCCCATGGAATGGACAATTTGTTTAATCATTCACCAGTTGAGGGACATTATGGAGATTTACTGTTTTGAGCTATCATATATAATTAAAGGCTAATATGCAAATCAATCAAATGGTGGAATGACTGGTCCTCAAGACATGTATTGACCAGCAAGGGGGGCAGACTCTCAAGGCAGAAGCTGCCTGCTGGTTGTCAGTGCACTCCCACAAGCAGAGTGCTGCTCAGCCAGATGCCTGGCTCATGGCTGGCGAGCACAGTGGTGGTGGCAGAAGCCTCTCACAACTCCGCGGCAGCACTAAGGATGTTCTGACTGCCAGCATAGGCCCATTTCCCATGGGGAGTGGGCCTAAGCCATCAGTCAGACATCCCCTAAGGGCTCCCGGACTGTGAGAGGGTGCAGGCCTGACTGAGGGATACCCCGGCCCCCGCCGAGTGCAAGAATTTTGTGCATTGGGCCTCTAGTTACCACTAAAGCTGCAACAAATAATTGTGTACATTTTTTTTAAAATATATGTTAACATAAGCTTTAATTTCTCTAGGATAAATTTCCATAAGTATAATTGTTGCATCATACTGTAAGTGTATTTTTAGTTTTCAGGAAAAAAAACAAACCAAACTGTTTTCAGTATGGCAGTATCATTTTACATTCCCATCAGCAATGTATGAGTGATCCAGTTTCTCTGCTTCCTCATCAGCATTTGGTATTGCCACTATTTTTATTTTAGCTGTTCTAATAGGTGTATATTGATATCTCATTGTGGTTTTAATTTCATTTCCCTAATAGATAATAATTTTGAACATATTTTCATGTGCTTATTATTTGTCTACCTTCATCAGTGCAATGCTTCAATTCTTTTGCCAATATTCTAACTGGAGTACTTTTTTAAAAAACTGTTGAATTTAGAAAGTTATTTATACATTCCATCTATGAGTCCTTTGTCATATATGTAGTTGTAAAAGTGTTTCATTTTATTACAGACACTCACAGACTCATATTATACACTTACAAAAGCAATAAGCCCAAGAGCTCATTACACAACAGATACAACTATATTGGAATGACTTTTTTGTTGTTTGTGCCTTTAGTTTTTTAGTGTCTGTTCATGTTATCTCTTTAACTTGTCTATGCTTCCTCAGGAAAAAATAAATAAATAAATTTTAAATAAAAATATGTGTAAATGTACACCCTACATTCATTCATGCACACTTACTGTGTAGATGCATATAATACGTAATGCTATAAACCCATACCACCACTACACTCCCAGTCCACACACTACTCTCAGCTTTTACATGCATAGATCAAAAGCCTCATGGTCAAATCTTGTTCTTTCATCACTTGGTAGAATTTGGAACAATGAGTTCCCTGTTCATATGTCATGAAAAATGAAATGTGAGGACATTATGCTAAGTGAAATAAGCATAATTGGCAATAACATGGTTGAACCTAGAGATTATGCTAAGTGAAATAAGTCAGACACAGAAAGACAAATAGCATGATTTCACTTATTTCTGAAGTCTAGAAAACAAAAACAAAATTGAGTGAACAAAACAAAACAGACACATTCAGAGATACAGAAAACAAACTAGTGGCTAACAGAAAACAGTTTGGAGGGTGAGAAAATAGGTGAAAGTAATTTAGAAGTACAAACTTCCAGTTATAAAATAAATAAGTCATGGACACATAATGTAGAGCATAAGGAATATAGTCAATAATATTGCCATAACTTTGCATAATGACAGATGGTAACTAGACATGTGAATCATCCTGTAATTTGTGTAAATAATTAACCACTATAAAGTAACCTGAAACTAATAGGATATTTTATGTCAATTATATGTCGATAAAAATATCTGCATATGTATTTGTAAAGTTCAATAGCAATTTGTATTTTACCGACAATTAAACTTACTCTCTCATTGTATGTGACAAATAATTCACATTCTTTTTGATAACTTAAGAGAGTTCATTCACATAAATCGTTTGTCACCAAATTAAAACCTATCTGTAGTACCAAGTTAAACCCGTGTTCATGAGTGAGGTCCTAGCCCATTTGTTTTCCTGAAATTTATTCTAAATGTTAGGTTTTCTGTTCTTTCAATCAACTACTCATTATCGGCAGTTACAGAGATATCAACATCATTATTGTCTTAGTGTCGATTCAGGAAAGAGAACCCATGTAGCTATTTCAAAGAATAAAATGATTATGGCATCATTAGCTGGAGAAGTGTTGGAAGAGATAAGAGAGAACATAGAGGAAGGGGATGACCTCAGATATTTAACAAGTGCAGCTGCCACAGAATCAGTGGTATAAAAAGAAATCATGGACCACAAGAGCCCAGAAGCTGGTTTTGGCAGGATGGAGTCAGAAAGTAAGAAGTCCATCAAGGTATGACCCTTATGGGCATCAAAACCAAGGCCTTTAGGTTAGAGCTGGAATCATGGAGAACATTCAGCCACTTGCACGGATGTGGAGCCATTACAATACAAGGTGACTTCCAGGGGAGAGTGGACATAGAGTGGGGAAAGAGGTGGGAGGTACACCATTCCTTTCCATCTGCCCTTCCATCTCCACCCAGTGCTTCCCCTTGGGTGAACCTCTGAAGAAAACCATTGGCAAAGGAGCCTGGGAAAGGATGTTTGCTACATCAGCTACCTGCATAATGGGGCAGGGGAAGGGCAGACAGTGACCAGCAGAATTGTGACCTGGGCCAATATATGGTCAACTGAGCTGAGGAAGTTAAGTCAGTCAGATTTCCCACTACATTTTAGCAACTCCATAAAAATCCCTAGCGGAAGTCACAACTACTATATAAATTCAGCTGTATCTTGAAATTCTATTTTCCCCCAGGGTCCATGATCTCACATTCTTCCAGGCTAGCTACAAAGACTGAGCAAGACCAAGGACTGCCCACTGGGCGGCAGGTTCACCGTAAACACGCTCAGGTGAGAGAACTGGAACTGGCCCCTGATGACTCAGCGATTTTCCAACTCTGCTCCTGCTGGCGACTTGCTGTGTTGTGTTTACAGTTTATAACACACTACTGCTTCACACCATTAAGGGGGAAATATCATCATACATCACAAAAGACCAACAAAACTAAAATTTATTTTAAAATGGTGTGCTCTATCAGCTTCAAGTCAAACAAAATATACAAAAATGTCCGAAACCAGTTTGGCTCAGTGGATAGAACATTGGCCTGCAGACTGAAGGGTCCCAGGTTCAATTCCGGTCAAGGGCATGTTCCTTGGCCGTGGGCACATCCCCTGTGGGGGGTATGCAGGAGATGGCTGTTCGATGTTTCTCTCTCATGGATGTTTCTATTTTTCTATCCCTCTCCCTTCCTCTTTGTAAAAAATCAATAAAATATATATTTTTAAAAGAGCTTTAAAAAAAAAATGGAGAAAGAAGGTATCAGGGTGCCAGCTTGAAAGAGAAAGAGAACAAACATCTATTCCATCGCTCTTTTGGTGCCAGGCACCATGTATAGGCTAATCTCATCTAATTCTTACAACAACTTTGAGAGGTAAACATTTTTATTCCAAGTTTGTAGGTGACAAATCTAAGAATGTGCTCAATTATGTCCCTCCGTGAGGGTGGGATGCAGAGAGCTGTTTTTATGCCTTACGAAAAGCCAACATCTTTCCGCTCCACCAAGAATGCTTCTGTGAGTTTATACCCTTAAATAATATTCTTATACTGAAAAGATTATTTTTCACTTGAAACAAAATAAACTGACTAAATCTAAGGAGAACATCTCTTTCTAGCATCTATGTAATAGCTAGGCAAGGGCACGGAGTACTTGGCAAAAGGGACAGGAAGAATGGCAGCCAAAAATTTATGAGATATTCAAATTGTTCCTTCGTACATATTCCTGCAGAATAAGATCACAGTTGTGTCGATATGCATAATATAAGTGAGAACAGAAATTTCTATTGTTAAAAAAAATTTGTAGTGGTAACTAGAGGAAGTAAACTTGCAAGTACTAAAATTAAGAAATTATAATCCAGAGACTCACAGGCCAAAGAGTAGGAAAGCCAAGCTTTTTCCCCCTAAAAATATAAAAGGTTTTTGACCAAGTATAAATGAAGGGATGTTTAGGGATATCTTAGCACATAGGGAACCAGTATATAGAATTTTACTAATTACCATATCATTACTTTGACCCCACAGTACACACATGGCCACTTTTGTTCATTTATTCCATGTCCACCTTCTTTATTTGTTCAGTTTGCCACAATCTCCACATGGACATTCACTTGGCATCTCAGTCCTTATGCCTGGGCTGTGACTATACTAAGTACTAGCGCTATAAAGTATTAATACGGAGTATCCATTCCCAACTTTCTCCTTCGTGGTGCCTTTAAGTATCTGTTACTATTTTACTACACTGCTAAGCCAAAAGAAAAACCTACCGTATTTTCTGGCGTATAAGACGACTTTTGAAACGAAATAAAGCCTGCTCAGATTGGCCAGTCAGAGAAGCGGTCTATTATTATAAAAAAAGAACTGGTGTTGCCTTGGAAGTGGGGGGTAGTCTTATACAGCGAATATAGGCCTAACCCTATGTTTTAACTGTAAAATTAGGGGTCATCTTATACGCCGGAAAATACGGTACTGATGGCATTGGAGTTTTTTCAGATCTAAACAACCTCAGAACTATTTATGTCCTAATCACCTACCACCTTTTAGGCACAGCACTACTTCTCAAACCTTGGAATCAGACTGGAAACCTCCATTCTCACTTCCTGTTCCAAACTGATTCTCCCCAAATACTTGACTTTTATTATAGCAAGACCTAAAATCCAAGTTTTGCAAAGATAAGATGTTATTAAACGAAATGAAGAGCTATAATATTCCAACTGTTTTCTTATTTCAGCTAATGGTTCACAGGGTGTTTAGCAGATGTCTCTGTATTTCCATCCAAACTCTGAAATGTGCCATAGCACACTTGTGGGTCCACCGTGGGAACTGTAATTTTAGGAACTGCAAGTTTAGCACAGTGTTTCTCCACTTGGTGCTGTTGACATTTAGGGCTGGATAGTTTCTTTGTTTGGGGAGCTGGTCTGTACATTGCAGAATGTTGAACAGAATCCCTGCCCTGGCCTTCTCCACCCAATAGATGCCGCACACACCCTTCATAGTTTTGATAGTAAAACATGTCACCAGACAGTACAAAATGTCCCTTGGGAGTACAAAATTACCAGATTTACTGGAAGGAATAGATAAGTAAATTACAACTGCCAAGTGATAGCATAACTGCTATGATGGAGGTAGGCCAATGGCCTCCACAGTGCAAACCCAGTGATAAATTCTTAATGCATCAGACTCATATGATGATCCTCCCCTTCTTAAAACACTGTTTTGTTTTGTTTTTATAGAGCTTCGACTCTCCCACATTTTCCTGTTTTTCTTTAATTGTATCAACCATCCTTTCTCAACTTTTTTGTTAAATCCTCGTCCCGCTAAGTAGTGGAGTGGCCCAGAGCCCAGACCTTGTTTCTTCATAATCTATCTACACTCGCAGCCCTGTCAGTGGACATATCCATACTGTCACTTTAATTGCGATCTAGGATGTCACTTTAATTACAATCTGATGATGCAAGTTGATGCCTGGTTGGCATTTCACACCTAACCCATTTCGCAGCTGAAACCCACTGACATTCTCATTCATGAACATATCCTTTATCTAGCATCAACCCTGTCAGTATATACCACCAAAATCCATCCAGTTGATGTGGCCTAACACTTCAAAAAGCTCAATTTTTTTCTTTAACCACTTTAATGAATCTGGTCAACTCTTCCTTGATCCACTATTGTCACCTACATACAAGTCACCATCATTCCTAAACTCACCATGACAGTCTCTAACTGGCTGTCCTTTAATTCTATAATCCCTTCTCCACGAGCAGCTGGAATGGCGTTAAAAGTTAAAAAAGATCATGTTACTCCTATGCTTCAAACCTCCCTTAGAGTAAAAGTCCAAAGATCTTACCATGGCCTTCGGGGCACTCTAGATCTGACATCTGAGTGACCCTCTGGTCTCATTTCTCCCTGGTCTTCTCTCAACACCCATCTCATAAATCCCACTTTCTGCTCCTGGATCATACGAAGCAAGCTCAGGGCTTTTACTTGTGCTGTTCTGTATGCTTTTTTTCCCCCTGGTATTTCTATTGTTTGTGAAGGAGACCAGAATAAGTTACCCTCAAATATGCCAATTTCATATAAAAATTATTTGAGCTGAAGACAATTAAGAAACAGCTAATTCAGGATAAGCTCTCTTCCCTCCCTCCTTTCTGCATAAATGCAGGGTATACATTCTCCTTTCACTGGAAACAGCCTCTTACAGCCAGCCCAAAGAACGCACCAGAGGAATCGACAAAACAAACTTTTCTCCATCAGTTTCCTCCCATGTGTTTACCTTCCTATGTTGAGGCCTGCTTTGGAAGCCTACAATTACCTTCCTTGTCCTGTCATTTCCCTACGCATTAATGTTCTTTGTTGAAGATACTACATAAGCTGGAGCTCTAAGTCAAAGTGCTGAGTTACTCTTTATAAAGGTTTCTCCTGCATGGTATGTGCTGCATTCCTTTATTTTTTTAAGGCCACCAAAAATTTTGGTTGCCTCCCAAAAAATTAAATTGGGAGAGAGAGATGTGCTGCATTCATTAATAAGCTGTGTTTCTTTTGGTAACCTGCCTTTGTTAAAAGAGTCCCAGTGGAGCTAGACTGGCGTGGCTCAGTGGTTGAGCATTGACCAATGAATGACCCAGGAGGGCGCAGTTTGACTCCTGGTCAGGGCACATGCCCAGGTTGCAGGTTCAATCCTCAGTGGGAGCGTGAAGGAGGCAGCCAGTCAGTGATTCTATCTCTCTCTCCCTCTCCCTTCTTCTCTGAAATCAATTTAAAAAATATATGTTTTTAAAAGTCCCAGCTGAAAAACTAACAAGGGCAGAAGTCAAGTTTTGCCTCCCATACACTCACTGGCCTCTCCTGCTCAAAATCACCTCTTAATATAATTTTTATTTATTTATTTGTGTACTGTCCATCTTCTTCATTTGAGTGTAGACCTCGAAGAGCAGAAATTTTTTACCTTTTTTTCTCTCACCAAGACTATAGCCAGTATAGTATCCAGTAGACATAGCTCTCTGCATATTTGTTGAATGAATGAATGTGTTTGCTTGCCGAGCCACAAGAGTATAGAGGAACTAACACATGTGAGTCTGAATGGGGCAGTGCTCAGGGAAATCCTCCTAGAGCAGGGATGCTTTTAACTTGGTCAGGAGGGGAAAAGAAAAGCAGAAAGGGAAGAAGAGCACACTACAATGAGAACAGGGGGTTGGTGAGTCAAAGCTCAAAGGGTGAAGCAGCAAAGTCTGTTCAGGGAACTCTAATGTGGTCAGTTGAGCCTGAGCATCAGTATTCCTCAGCCATTTGTCCCTGCACTATGTAAATTCATCATTCACCTGTTTATCAGAAAATGTCCCACATTATTCTCAAATACAGATGCATGCCCTTCTATTAATGGTGGATCTGAATCTCATAAGGTGAGGGGTTGGTAAACTTAAAAAAAAAAAACTTACAGAGAATAAATAAATGGCTAGATAAGTAGGCAGGGTTTGCAACAAAAAATAATAATAAATAACTTTAAAAGGTGAATGTTTTGTGTTTATGCCTAAGCCCACCTAAAGACTTTAATTTTGTCTTGAAAGTGACATGGGGCATTATGAACCAAAAATGACGATGGTTACAGCATTTCCCTATTGGGTAAATATTATTGAAAATGTGATAGCTACAGTACACATTATGATATATATACTGTATATACATCATAAGTGATTTCATCATTCTCCTGTTAAGTTGCTCCTAATTTTTCCCATCATAAATAACAGAGTAATCAACATACATTTTAATTTTCGAACTTATTACTCTTTTAGGGTAAATGGACATTTGGTCCTATCTGAAACATGCCCTAAGATATTTGGTCCATGAGAAAAAGTCCTTGAAATGTGATGTGATCAAAAATGTCCATGAGCATAGTTGATCCACACCAAATAGTCCTTTCTATTTGGTCCTGTCAAATCTTTCACGCTTGAAAGCATCCCTGGGTTCAAAGAGCCCACAGTATTTATTTATATCTTTGCTTTATCGAATTAATACATAAAATATATTATCCAGCTTCATTTATTCCAATAATTATGTAATGGCTGTATTACCAATAATAATCCTTCTTGCCTTGGTACCTTGCTGGCAATGACACACGATAAAGGACATTTTGGCAGGGACCAAGGGAGCTCAGTGGACATTTAGGCCAGAATCTAATGTCCTGACATGCTCCCGTGGGTTACATTTCTATAACTGGGCTTCCTTTTAAAGGCTCTGATATTTGAAAGCTCTGATACATACTTCCACTTACCCTCCAGTAAGCATTTAGCTCTGCACATTTTCGCAACACAGGGTGTTAGTGACTTTTTTCCAAACCATTACCAACTTTGATTATTCTAAAAATACTTCCAAATTTAACATATTTAAATAGTGCATCATAATACTGTTTTTGTTTTTTCTTGATTAGTAATTATGTTTTTTTTAATATTTTTCATTTTTTTAAATTAAGGTATTATATGTGTACATATTGTTTCACCTGTTTACTGTCACTTATATATCCTCTTTTTAAATTGTCTGCATACATCCTCTAAAAATAAGAATCTTAGTAGTTTCCTGTATTGTAAGAACACCGTACATATTTAATAGTATTCCTTTATTATTAAAAGTAGTTATTAACGTAAGCAATACTATGTGCCAAGAAGTGTTCTAAGTGTTTTCTATGCATTAGTTCATTCAATCCTCACATGTCAAATGAAGGTTTTATTCATGTTTTTATTTACAGATGGAGAGACCGAGATGTAGATAATTTAGTAGCTGCATGAAGTTACCCAGCTCAGCTCTTAAAAGGAGGGAATCAAGGTTTTCCTCAGAAATGTTCTTAACTTCTCTGGAGGGGAGGATCTGAAGGGAAAATGAGTTTCCTGCTTGTACATCTTTCATAAGCCTATGGAACACTTAAATCAGGTTCTCAGCGAGGGATTAATTATCTTGCAGGAGATATTAGGAAATGTCTGGAAAATATTTTGATGTCACAGCTGGGGGCGCTACTTGCATCTAGAGGGTAGGGGCCAGGAATGCTGATGAGCATTATAGAGTGCAGAGCACAGCCCCCAACACCAACTGGCCAGCACAGAACACCAATAACGCCAAGGCTGGAAAACCTTAATTGAGATAAGCAGATTTAGCCTGGCCAGCAGGGCTCAATGGTTAAGCATCCACCCATGAACTGGGAGGTCACGGTTTGATTCCCAGTCAGGGCTCATGCCTGGGTTGCAGGCTCGATCCCCAGTGGGTGACATGCAGGAGGTAGCTGGTTAATGATTCTCTCTCATCATTGATGTGTGTATATATACACATATATATTTAAAGGATGCATAGATTTAGAAAGGCATTTGGAACACATAAAAGTGATCTAGAATAGAGAGTGGTCCAGAATTGGTATCAACAATATAAAGGCATACCATAAAAGGACTCAGTTTTCATGGATCTCTGCGAACATATGCTGTTATCTACATATCCGTTCACCGGCAGCTTGCATCAGATTTATTATTAAGCTTTCAGAATTAAATAGGCTACAACAGCTGAACATTTAGCCACGTATAACTCACTTATAGTGCACCCTTGTTTTTTAATAATTGTACAAACAATTAGAATCCCTGGTTTTGTTCCAACAACAGTAATTCAAAACAAAATTCCCATATAATTAATTATTGTGCTTATCACCAAAATGCTTACAAGCAAATTGGGCCATTGCTGAGTAATATCCACACACACACACAAATATGTTGGAAAATTAAGCATTGCAACAATAGGAAAACACAAAATTAAGAAAATACTGTGTTAGAATTATAAGGGCATCGCAGCCAAAGAAAGAGACAATAAAGCTACACTTAGAGCCATTAATTAATAAGCCACCTGTAAAAGGACTACTGCCATATCGATGGACATGGCAAGGCACACTTGGTGGTTTAACAAGCTTCTTCAGGAGCTTAAGTGCTCCCTTTGCTATTCTGGAATCCTGGCTGGCATGCCAGCCTGCCAAGGTCACATTCTGCCAGCAGACAACAAAGTAGAAGGCACGGGTCCATGCACAAAAGTAAGGGACAGGAGCCAACTTAGGCCATTTGCTTCCAGGAAAGAAAAAAAAAATCCATTTTATAACTAGTTGTATTTTAAATCAGTTTTTCTTGAGGGGGTGTGTGAGAGTTTTTTGATATTCGAAACATTTTATGTTTGTTTCCAGCTGAAAAATGAAGCCACCATGACTGCAGATGTCATGTATCTCTGTGGGGCGGAATATATGTGCTCTGGAGTCAGATGCCTGGCCTCAGACCCTGGCTCTCAGTTATAAGTGGTATGATCTCAGGCACTTCACTTAATTGCTCCATGACGAGGTGTAGTTAGCTCTAAAACGGAGGGAAATAACAGTATCTATTTCTCAGGGTTCTTGCGAAGCCCTTGAAAGTGTTTTACATAAGCTAAATGCCGACAAATATTGGACACTATAATGACATTTTTGTATTAGTCTGCTTGGACTATTACAACAGAACACCACAGACTGGGTGATGTAAACAACAAAGACGTATTTCTCAGAGTTCTGGAGTTGATAGTATCTAGAGAGGCTATCTTTCTAGTCTGAAGAGGGCTCTTATTTTATCCTCACACGGCAGGCAAAGGGTGAGCAAGCTCTCTGGCCTCTCCTGCTAAGGGCACGAGTTCCACCAAGAGGACCTCATCAAAATCTAATTACCTTAGCATGGCCCCACCTCCTAAGAAATCACCAGAGAGGATCAGGCCTTCAACATAAGGACTTTGGGAAAACAAAAACATTCAGTTCATAACAATTTTGAAACAAAAAGAAAATAGTGTAGTGTTTAAATAACAAATTTTGAAACAACAACAAAAATACTCTGCAGTGTTTAAACATTCTTTTCCTAAATATAATAGTGCTAATAGTGCTAAGAAATATAATAGTGTTAAACAAAGTAAGCTCTTCCCCACTTCTGTGTAACTCCATGCACTTTTCCTTTCTTTTATTCTTTTAAATTGACATGAGTTAAAGGGACTCTTTTGGTGTACATGTCTATGAATTTTAACACGTATAAAGTAACGTAACTATAATCAGATTCAGAATACAAAGCAAGTCTATCACCCCCCAAAAGTCCCTTATGATCCACTTACCCTGATCCCTGGCAATCACTGATCTGTTCTCTGTCACCATAAATTTTACTTTTAAACATTAAAGAAAAATTTTAAACTTCTCATTTTACAATAATTTTACCTTTGCATAAAATTTGTCCTGCTAATACATCAAGTTCCTACATACATTTCCCCTGGATTCCCCTAATGTTAACATCTTATATAACCATGGGACAGCTGTGAAAAAAAGAAATGTACATCGATACACTGGTATGAGCTAAACTACAGATTTCATTTGATTTCTTAGTTTCCATTAGCATCCTTTCTACTGTTCCAAGATTCAATCAGGGGCCCCCAGGGCAATTAGTGGCCCTGTCTCCTTAATCTCCTCCTACGTGTGACAGTTCCAGTCTTTCCTGATTATTCATGAACTTCCCACTATTTGAAGATTACTAGCATACTGCTCAAGTATGTTAAGGATTGAATGTTCCTCAATTTGGTTTCTTTGATGTCTTTGTGTTATTAGACTGAGGCTACGGATTTGGGCGAAGAATGAAAAGAGGTGAAATGGCCCTCATCACATCCACAAAAGCATAGCAGATTCCACACTTATCACTGGTGAAGTTCGCCTTCACTCCTTGGTCATGGAGGTCTCTGCAAGAATTGCATTGCCCTCAAAGAGGTAAAAGAATGCTGAAATCTAGGAATCAAGTTAAAAAAAAAAAATCAGAGATTCCTAAATGTAATTTTTTTGAATAAATCTTTATTGTTCAGGTTAAAAAAAAAAAAAAAGATTTCGCCTCTGTAAAATTACTATTACCCCCTTTCTGTACTCCATCATTGAGTCATTTATTGAGTCACTCATTTAAAATTAGCATAATGACTGTGCTGTTGCAAACCTAACACATCCACAATCCTATCATGGGAAAGGTATTATAGGAAAGGAGCTTTGCATTCATTCCTTCCCATATACATTAGATAAGTATTATCATCTTGATTTTATATGGAAATTGAGGCTCATGGGAATTAAACAGTGCTTAATTATCCAAAGTATAAATACAAGCCCATGAATATCTGGTTCCCAAACACATGTGGTCACCTTACCAGACTGGCCATTCATCTACCCAAAAAACAACATCAGCGAAAGTGAAGCAATAAATTCCCGCTACTGTTTCTAAGTACACAACTCACATATTTTACCTTTATGCCTTAACATACCCACATACTTGAACTTGCGTGTCTACTGTTTAAGACTATGGCTGAGCTGAGTGACAATTAGCAAACTGACAGGCCCTGTCATCGGGGCAGATAACGGACAACACAGATAAACATCACCAAATCTGGAAAGGGGAGGACTGATGGGAAAGCGAAATCCCATGTGAGAAGGGATTTCAGAAAAGAAATTCAGAATGTGAATGACAGAGGAGTAGACAAAAAATAATGGCAGAGAATGAGCAGGGGGGTGAGTAATTCAAAATAACTCCATGATAACTTGCAGCGCGGCATAGAGCAGAGATCATTAGAGGCGCTGAGAACAACATCGTCTGAAAGTTAAGTAGGGACTAAAGGTCTCACAAGTCAAGTAGGCTTAGGAAAGACACCAGTCCGCCTCTTCACCTTATTGCTAAAATGGAGATGCTCAATTTCAGGATTTGGGGATTTCCAAGAATTGTCACATCTGTGGGCATTGAATGGTTAAAAACTCAGAGATTATCTCCTTGGCCCTTAACTCCTCCCTCCTCCCCCCCCCCCCCCCCCCCCAGTAACTTTTAGGTCAGATTGGATTGGATTTGTATTCCCCCCTAAAGCTTTCCTCAGATCTAAGGGAATTCCCAGGAACCTACACTATTATGGCTACTTCTAGCTTTAACTTCCTGTCTCCACTAAATTACTGTTTTCTGCTCTGCATTTTTCACTTTTATCCATGCCCTGGCATTGATCCTTTGTTAACATAAGTTTAAAAAAAAGAAAAAAAAGAAAAAGTACTTGTTCTTTTGATCCCTATAAAAATAAATCCACTCATTTGTGGCCTTTTTGTGGGAACTGGGTTTTATTGTAGAGCTGGGGCTGAAGAATACAGCATAAACACTGTAAAGTATGAATATGTGATACGTCTGCTGTTTCAAGCTCACTGGCTTCTCCCTCTCATTGCTTTTCCATATGTTCTCTCTCCCGATCCACCCTTTTCATTCAGTCCCATTCCTCCAGGAATGGGAACAACAAATAAATTTCTTCCATTGTCTTGGCAGAGACATTTGCCTCTCTCCACTACCGGTCCTCAAAAGCCTTGCCTGGATTGCCTCCACCCTTCCCAGCTAGACGATGAGGCAGCGGGAAGGGAAAGCACAGAGGCAAATTTATTCAGGTCCCACTAAAAATGTTTGCTCTAAAATTATGCCCACTGATTAGATTCCTGTAGGAGAGTGGAAATGTGTTTTGTCCCATCCAACAGATAACCCCAGGAGGGTTAGGGGAATGCAGAAATCTGCTAGCAATAAGGAAATCCTAGCAAACTAATTTCCAGGAGAAGCGAGGAAGAGCACACACAGATGTAAACACGGTATTTCGTGCCAGCATTTATTTCAGCAGGTGCGAAGCTTTCTTTTTAATTTTGCAAGCTTCTATGGAGAGTAGTAACTATAGGATTAACCTCACTAAGACTTGCAACTAGTCAATTCCCATGGATTTATGGAGACTTAGGTGGGGTTTTTATTGAGCACTGGTGAGTTAATGATCTCCCATTTTCTTAAAAGGCTTTCACACTCACACGTATGTTTTAATTAGCACAGTGACAACGTGGATATACAGAATTCTAGTCAAATGAATCGTTCAGGGCGGTTTGCATTTCCTGTCTTAGTTTGCGTTCTCCTAAACTAAGGCAAACATTTGAGTCCAAGTGGCTTACTTGGGAGATGATTCTACAAAACAGCCGCAGGAGAGCAGGCAAAGGAGATAGTGAGGGAAGGCGGCCAAGAAGACAGCGAATTACCATGGGGGACAACTGGAGCTTCAGTCCCCGGGGACCGCTGCTCACCAGTACACACCGCATTCTTCAGACTTAACTCAACCGGGGGGGCAAGGAAGCTGAGATATTTACACATCAATCCCTGCCAGTCATTGGTTGCAGGCAACTTCCTGATGGCATTAATTCTCTGGCACTTCTGACCTGTCATGCCTGTAATAGGCCTTTGGTGTGGGCTTGGGCTACCAGAGAAATGCCTCAGGCAAAGAGAGCTCTATGCTGGCAAGAGCCACACCAAGAGATGTGGGTGGGGTGCCTACAGTTTCTGCTCCAAGCTCCTCACAGGAATGTGAGTGCCTTTGTTTACCATTTCCCATGCCGTGTGCCTCTTTGTGCTTCAGCATTTCTTGCCTCTGGTAGGCTTCCCTTTTATTTTCTTGTGTTTTGATGTCTAAGGTCTGTGTATTGGGAATGTACATTTCAAAAAGGTCTTGTAATTGGTTATGAAAAAGAAGTAAAAGCTTTTTTTTCTTTGCTTAAGGACCTTATGGACTGTCCCCGGAAAAACATTTGCAGAGTCAAATATAACCTTTTGTTATTTCAAAGATGTTTCTGACACTTTCTCTATTTTGGCATTTGTTACCAATAAAATGAGATTGCTGGAGAGCTGAGCTCAGGATCAATGAACTATCATTAGCTAGTGTGGCTCAGTGGATGAGTATCAACCCCTGAACCAGGAGATCACAGTTCCATTCCAATCAAAGCAGGCTTGATCCCCAGTGGTGGATGTGCAGGATATTCTGCCTCATCATTGATGTTTCTATCTCTGTTTCTCTTTCTCTCTCTCTCTCTCTCTCTCTCTCTCTCTCTCTCTCTCTCTCTCTCTCTCTCTCTCTTCTCTCTCTGCCTTCCTCAACCTCTAAAATCAATAAAAACATATAAAGAAAGAAATGAACATATGTAGATTTGAATTTATCACTGATAAAGATCAAGATGTGCTTCACAAATCTTAATCTTACAACATCCTCATTACAATTATAGATATTAAACAGGCTCATGGCAATAAGGAGCTTATGGCTTCTTTGGTAGTCTAGTTTAGGAAATTTATTGGTTTATTGGGAAGGTTCCAGTATTATTATCTTAAAACCCTTCACATTACAAATTATCATAAGAAAAACATCAAAAATCATATTGATAATATTTATTTGGGATGATTTTAAAACTGTATGACTTCTAAATAAAAGCAATGAGCTAATTAAATGCATTTACTTCTGCTCTCTTCAGAAACACCATACAATGGCAGTAAAATTAAAATTCTGTAAACAAACAAACATGAGCATGAGAGTGCAATGAAAGTTTGAAGGAGGAAGGTGAATGGAATAGTGATAAACAGCCCGGCTGAATGGAGACAGCACCACCAGAACTGGGGTAAGTGCAGAGAGGAAGTAAGCAGCAGCCTGATGCCAGAGAATTCCCAAGATGCTCAAAAAGTGCAGGCAGAGGCAAGAAGGAAGGTGACTGGTCCAAGCAGAGGGCCTAGGCCCTGGCCGGATTGAGCTTGGTCCCAATATGCTAAGCTTGTGGGTTCAATCCTAGTCAGGGCACATACAAGAATCAAGGAATGAATGCATAAATAAGTGGAACAACAAATTGATGCTCTCTCAAAAAAAAAAAAAAAAAAAAAAAAAAAAGGGAGAGGGACTGATTTTGTTTATGGAGCACTTATAAGAAGCCTGGAAGATTCCTCTCTGAGGACAACTGCCCAACTCATGAGAAGAAAATCTAAAGACACTCTCTCCTCCCCCTGCCCCAGGACCACGTACAAACAAGCACACACACACACACACATCAATCAAAGGACTGCTAACTCCTCGAGTCTCCTGCCCAGGAACCCTCTAGTCTTCAACTGCCACACAAACAATGAGTTTCCAGTGAGCAATTGTTCATGCCTAAATATGAGAGGCCCTGACATGTGGCAGAGATCAATACAACCCTGGGGGAGGAGGCAGAGAAAAAAGCATAAATGCAGGTAAAAAAATAAAATTTGATTATTTATAATTAATATATAGCTAATAAAGGAAGTTACCTAGTACATTAAAATAGGAACAGTTTACTTTGATAAAGGGAGACTTATAAAAGAGTAAAACACTCTATGGTCTGAAAGGTTCAAGGCATTGAGCTTTGCTCACACAAGCACACAAAGACAGGATTGCTAGTAGATGAATCGGAGAAAAGGATAAAGGGGTTTTTCTTTTTTTCCTCCCCTTTTCCTTATTTACAAGAAATTCATCACTTTGTTTATGAAAGACTCAAAAAACACCATATACTCTATGCATTAACTTTAGGGTTGTGTGGTGTGCTTTTTTCAAAAATAGAAAAAGTCAACTTACCTTTAAGTTTTGTGTTGTTGTTTTTTCTTAGCCCATTTCTTATTTGGTTCTTAATTAAATGCACATCAGAGGAAAGAATTTGAAGAAATTAAGATATGCCATTTAACAATTTCCTCCAATTTATGTCAAGTGGTTTAAATTTTTATTTTCTTAACAAAAATAGTAGTTTGAGTGCAACCACTTTACTTAATAAAGCACATTTACAGGGTGTTCCCAGTTTGCTAGTCTTCTGCTCTGTATTACATTCAAAATCATTGAAATCTGCATATGCCTCAACAAACTAAAGACCAGTAAAGAATCCCATATTCCTGAATTTACTAACCACTAATGAACAGTTGAGATGATAATGATGATGATGATGATGATGATGAGTGGAAAAAACAAGAATGTGATGTACCTATATTATGAAATAAGAAAGGGAAGAGGAAAATTAGTAAGTTCTTCTCATCACCCTGCAATAGGTCCATAGATGTTTAAAGTAAATAAATCAAGTATTTTATTTAAAGATACAGAGGTTGTCACCTTAAGTGTAAAAGTCAGAAATTGTTAAAATTGACTGATATGGGAAACAGGACAGCAATAAGATGAAATGGGAAAGAGAGCAGCATCTTTTCACTGTAAGCCTTTCTATACTGATTGATCTGATTTTTCAAGACTACATATCTATATTTAAACTCCCAACACTGATCCAAGTGTTGGGCACAAATACTTTATTTTTCATATATCTACACATAAATGTGTAGTAGATATTTACCTATTTGTATGTAATTATAGATTTGTTTATATAATTATATATTTGTATATATGTTTATAATGCACACATACATTATATAAATATCTATAAAATTATGCACCCAATACTTTCACAAACATGAAATATATCTTCAGAATTTTGTGACATGAGGGGGAAATCCCTCAGAGAGCTGGGTGGGCCCAGATGGTGAGTTTGCAATGCATGACCAACCACCTCTTTCTGATCTTTGAATAAAATAAAAAGTTAATGAATGTAAAATAAGAAACTTCACACCCTTTCAGAGACTTCTCAACAAGCATTTTTTTTCCTAGAAGATTTTTGCATTAGCTGAAAAACTCCCTGCCATCTTACTAAATGTATAAATCATTTGTTGGAACCACGCAGCAGAAGTGGCTTTTAGTAAGGGTATCATTTTTTGTTCAACATTGGTATGTAAAACATTGTTTATTTTTCTGAAGTGGCCACAGGGTTGGCTAACATCATATGCCCAAGTCTATCCCTCAGTTCTGGAAGCAGCTTCCATAACATGTTGTTTTTAGGTAGATTATACATTATTGTATTATTGTGCTGTTCTTAAAGCATTAACTTTTTATTTTATTCAAATACCAGGAAATTGCTGATAGCGAAGGAAAGAGCAATGAAAATGGAGAAGTATTACTTTCTAATGCTTCATATGTTGAATGATGATAAGCTGTATTCCATAATAAATGCTTATTCTCATCAATTCTTATCTTTTTTATGTATTTATCACTACAATAAAATGTATTTTTAATATTAATACTATTACTGCAAAGTTATATATGAATTGGAAACTTTGCATAACTTTTAGAATAAAACTCCTACCAAAGAAAATGCTCTTATATATAATTATGAGTGTAAGTAATTTTTAATGCTCTAATAAGAACTAAGTAAAAGGGGGGGGGAATTTATTATTATAGGTAATATCTCAGGATTTGAAGTGAAGGGCCAAAAATCCATTGGGTCTGAAAAACCAGAAGAGCATTTAGTCCATTCCTTCATCAGACTTATGAATATACAGTTGATCCTTGAACAGTTCCCAGGGTTCCAGGTGCTGACACCTGCACAATAAAAAATTCACTACAACTTTTCACTCCCCCAAAAACTTAGTTGTCCTTAACATCTACAGGGGATGGTTCCAGGAACTCTGCAGATGCCAAAATTCAGGAAGGCTCAAGTCCCTACATAAAATGGTGTATATCAATGCCTACAGTCAGCCCTCTGCACCTGCAACTCCCTGCAGGGGACCAAAAACTGTATTTGTAGGTATTTATTGGAGGGAAAATCAGCACTATAAGTTCAATCATGTGTTGTTCAAAGGTCAACTGTACAGTTTTACCTTAATAATTTATTTATTTCCACTTATATATAAGATGCTACGGTAATATGTTTCTCTACACTTATGTTACTAGTATTAATCATTGCTACTTATCAGCTCCAAAAATATACTTTCTGAAAAAGTCATCCATCCCTTCGACTTAAAATTACTTTAGAGAACACCTCATACAAACTATATTTATATAAGATACACATGCCAGTAAGTTCAGAACTAAAAAAATATTAAAGTTTCACACCATGTAAATTCTACATTAATATATCAATTCATGAAACTTGATGATTGGTTCCCTAAAGACACTTATTTTAATTTGATCAATCTTTTTTTTGTGAAAATTATCTTCCAAAAATAATTACAAAATTTTGTGCAAAATATAAGACTTTTTATCTTATTCACAGTCTCAGAATGACTTTTGTATAGTGAACCCTAAATTAGAGGAAACCAAAATAGAGATTTTTTTTTCAGTAGGATCACAAACCTAACTTCCTCATTAAGCCACAATATTTCTTTCCGTGACTTTCAAATCTAATTTTGTGCTATTACCCAGAGATCCCCAGCAATTTTATAAATGCTTCAAAACTTTTTTTTCAACATTAACTTACTTAATTAGCCATAGTGCATATAGCAGAAGGAGCGAGAGGCAAAAGTGGAAAAACAAAGCTGGTGAAATTGAGATCATTCGGCTTTAACTAAAATTATGCAAAAGACATGCAAGTTTCACTCTCCAATTTGTTTCTCTCAGAAATTAGTGTAAGGTATGGTTTCAAAGAGTCAAAGAAAATACTAGAAACACTAGCAGTCTCTAATGCTTTCTCTTTCAAGTACCTCCATTAACTGTAGTCCCAGAAACTGGGCCAGGCTGAGCATCAGATGGAAATCATCTTTCACTGTCAAATCCATATGAATTCCTAATTATAACCTCAAGAATTCTTCTACCCACCCCTCCTCGGAAAGATTATCTTTTTTCTCTATTAAATCATTTCATATTACTGAAGTTTATCGGTATCCTGTCTAGAACAGAGAATGCTGCTCTGCATTCTGGCTTACCTTTCTTTCCAAGACATGTTGGCTGAATTTCTTATTGACTACTCAGAACATGTTTCAAAGCCCCGCCTAAGACCCTTTGCCTTTGAATTAGTTACTGTGCTCCATGCTCCCGCCTGACCCTGTGTATCCTTTTCTCTCAGGCTGCACTTCACCAGACTGTTAAGATCAAGTTGGGTATTTTCCTTTGTTAAGTTATGTAGGTTATCCTAAGCCGAGGATCCTTTGTACTACAAATAGAACTGATGCAGTTAATTGAAGGCTTCCTGCTGCTGCCATGCAGTCAGCTACTGAGGGAGTTTGAAATTTCAGTCCGTCCCTACAGCACAGAGCCAAAGGCAACTTTAATTTCCTCTGACACCCTTATGAGATTAACTTTGATAATATGTTTGGTGACACACTGACAAGAATGGGCTTTTGCCACCTCTTGCACCTATTGTATTACAACTACTGGAGTCTGAGTCCTCAGATGTAGCTAGACGCGGGGTAGTAATAAAGACAGTGTCAGTTGAAATACCTATGACAAAAATGTCCACTGCTCGTAAAATACCATCCTTTTCATATTTGAGTCCCTTTAGATGTGATCCCCATTGGGTTCTAATGGTTCGCTGGGCAGTGTTCACAACATGAGCCTTCTGGGTGTCAGGAGCAGACAGTGGAAAGATTTATACATCAGTCTAGCAAAAAGATGATTGAAGACACAAGAATTCTCAAAATTCACTTTAAAAATGTTGCTATGTGATGCCAAGAAAATATATCAAGAAGTTCATATAATAATCCATTGAATACTTTGTGAAACTTTCCCATGGAGATTGCAGGTGTCCTCGAGGGAGTGATTCTTAATGTATCCCCAAGTAGTACATAAAAGAGTGAGTTTCATCTGATACAGAACAACTGTGGAGTGACTATGTAAAGACACAACATGAAGAAACTGCAGGCCCTTACGTTTTAGGGCAGGAGTGGGGACATGCTGCCCGTGGGCTGTGTAAGGCCCGCAAAACCATTGGGTCTGCCCTGCCAAGGCATTAGGGGTAAGTTCATTACGTGTCTGATCAAATGCAGCCGGCTCATTTTTAAGTTGATAATTTTGTATGGCCCTTGGTTGAAAAAGGGTTCCCCGCCTCTGTTGTAGAGAGTGAGAGGTGTTAGCTGCTAGAATGGAAGGACTGGCAGTTAGGATTTAGAGTAAGGGGAACCAGAAACCATTTGCAGAAAGTACAAGATACCTGTAGAACAGCAATCCAGGAGCTGTGCATGCTCAAAGTGAGATGGACCCAAGGTCAAAGACTCCAAGCTCCAGAGAATGGGCTGAGAGCATGCTGCCCTGCTCTGCAAGGCCAGGCTTAGTTAATGGGAAACCACAGACCTATATCCAAAGAGCAATCCTATCTTCATGAAGCCATTACTATATTCTGTTTCAGTAGCATTTCTAATTCTAATGACAGCATACATTATCCACAAAAAAGGGGAGGTGGGGGAATATAAAACAACAGCTTTAAAAAAGCAAAACAATTCAGTGTTTATAAAAAGAACAAAACATGAATTGGATATAACCATTTAGAATGGACATTATTTCATATCCATAAGAATAATTTTACTAAAGCCTGAAGATGAATTAGAGGAATATCATTTCTCAGGCAGAATTAGATTTATTTTCTGAAGACTCCAAGGATTTCTTGGGTGTTGTATTAAAAGCATTATATTCAATGTAGAAAAGCAACTTTCCTTCTGTATACATGCTTTTCTAGCTTTGTTTCTTACATATTTAAATTATTTCGTTTCATGACAATCTTCTAGCCAAAATCTTTAGCAGAAACTCTCCATATATACTTTGCATCAGGTTTTGGGGTGAAAATGTTTTATTAACTAATGTTATAATTCATATCTACTCATTCTGATCTGTTCTCTAAATCTCTCTCTATATCTCTCACAATTTCTCTCTCTCTCTCTCTCTCTCTCTCTCTCTCTCTCTCTCTCTCACACACACACACACACACACACACACACACACAATACACAAGGGTGGGCAAAAGTAGGTTTACAGTCATGAATATGCAAAACACAGAGTTTACTCTCCTATTATTATTTCTTAACTAGGGGCCTAGTGCATGAATTTGTGCAACTTGAAAGGAACTGTGGGCCAAGAGGCTACTGTAGGCATGGGGCGGGTCTCAGCCCATCCCTCCCCCACCCCCCCCACCCTGTTTCCCTGTCTGCTGGCAGTTCCACTCCCGCCACCAATGCTGCTCCCACCTGCTGATGGTGGAGCAATTGGATCCAGTGCCATCAGTGGGTATGAGCGGGGCTGGCACCATCAGTGGCTGTGAGTGGAGGCTGCTGCCCCAATTGCACCTTAGAGCAGGGATAGGTGGAGGAGCCCTCAGGGGTGATCAGGGCCAGCAGCCACTGCTCACACCTGCTGATGGTGCTGAGCGATTGGGACCGGCGCTGGGCACCGGCATGGGTGCGAGCAGCAGCTCCAGTGCTGGCTGCAGATGTAAGCGGGGCTGGTGCTGGCAATGGATGCAAGCAGTGGCTCCAGCACTGGCAGCGGATTGAAGCATGGCAGTCACTGGCAGCAGGTGTGAGCACAGGGTGGGACCACAGCATGAGGGAACAAAGAATTTTCAGTAACCACCAGAGGCTCGCCCCGATGACAGCGACCAGGGCCTCTGGCACCCAGCCTTGGTCTGGTGCCTCCCCCTCCCCACCTGCTCCACCACCCTGCTGTGGTCAATACCCATCATGTTCCGCACACACCCCCTGGTGGTCAGCGCACGTCATATCAACCAGTTGTTCGGTTGTTACATTGTTCTGCAGTTCAGTCTATTTGCATATTAGTCTTTTATTATATAGGAGTATAGTATTATTTATTTGTATTGTTTGTCTTCATCTTATTATTGTTGTTATTACTTTATATCCTTACATATGATTTATCTTTTAGGTAATGTCTTTGCCCACCTCCTCATGCTTCCTCTCTTAATTTTCCTCTTTCCCCATGCCTGAACTTTATGTTCAATTATATTAATAGTTTTAAAAATTGCATGCTAGTGACTTTAAGCTAAAATATCTTGAAGCCACAATCCTTAATATGCTGTTATCCTAACTCCAACCTTTGTGCCAGTGACATATTTCCTGTAACAACTACTAACAATAGCAGGGAGTGAGCCTCTCAAGTATAACTCTGAGAGCGGCCCCCTCACAAAGCGGAGGGCTGAAGCAACAGTTCATTTCAATGACAAAGGCAACGGTCTACATCCATCCAAAGTTTATAACTGACTAGTAATTCTGAGTTTCAAATCCCTGTACTCCTTAAGACTATAGTTAGGATTGCCTTCAAGTATAAAAAAAATCGCTTCTAGTCCTCAAAGAAATACAGTAGTTAAATATATATATATATATATATATATATATATATATATATATATATATATATATATCTGGCTTCATTTTATGTGTAAACATATGTATACATGTAAGGATGTATGTGTGCACAAAGGCCTAATGCCCATATACCATGTTTACTTGATCATTCTGACAACAACTAACCCAGCCAGATGCTGAAGTTTCCACAGGGGTTTCTCCCCTCCTGTGAGAAGCACAGGGTTAAGGGTTTTCTACTATGATCCTTTCCCTGTCCCTTAGCTGGTGAAACTGGTCAATGTTTCCCACCAGGCTCTGCAGGGCAAGTGTACATGGTTGTTTTTTCTGTTCCCTCGTCTATCTTAGGCACTTACTCAATGCCTGGCATTAAGGGGCCGAAAACAATCCTGTCAAATGAATGAATAATGGCATCACTTCTACCCAGTCAAGAAGTCTAGAAATGTAAGAGACAGTTCCCACTCATTATTCTCTCCCTATCTCTGCCTAGGCACATATAATTAATAGTTAACAGGCTAAATGATAGTCATACAACTCATTTAAAAAAATGTTTTTGTGGATTTTAGGGAAAGCAGAAGGGAGAAGGGAGAGAGACACATGGATAGGCTTCCTCCTACATGCCCTGCCCTTCCTGGGTAAGTGCCCTGACCAGAAAATTCAACCAGCGGCCTTTTGGTGCATGGGATGCTGTTCAACCAAGTGAGGCACACTGGCCAGGGCTCACACAACTCATTTTAAGGAGTGACCCATCCTTTACACTGTAGCCATAGTTACCTTTCTAAGAAGTATTTCTGATCATGCTGCTCCACTGCTTAAAATCCTCTGGAGGTGCATAGTCACTGTCTTAGCCTGGAATTAAAGGCCCTTAATCATCTGTCTCCTGCCTGTTTTATAGCCTCACCTCTTATCGGGACAACATCACAGAGTAAGCCCTCCAGCCCCCCTCAAACAAAGGGTAGTTCCCTTCAGTTACCTCCTTTGAAAGGTAACAAGATCTTCCCAATTATGCGTAATCTGGTTTTGGCTATCCGTTTTTCCATTCTATTTACTTCACCTTTCCCTCCACTCTACACAGTGTGCTCTGTAAGCATCATTCATTCACTCTGGATTCACACCATTCATTCAGTGGCCACCCACAAGAGCTTTTCCCCGTATTATTGAGAGGTGAGTGACATACATCACTGTGTAAGTTTAAGGTGTACAGCATGACAGTTTTATTTACACTCATTGTGAAATGACCACAACAGGTCTAGTTAACACCCACCGTCTCTTGCCTAGAAAATCAAAATAAAAATTAGATTGGGCAAGAAATGAAATTTTTGAATGTGTGTGTGTGTGTGTGTGTGTGTGTGCGCGCGCGCGCGAGCGCGCACGCGCCTTTCTCCTGCTAGTACTAGCAAAAGAACCTTATGATGTATCGGATTCAAAATTAAGACACTAAGATCCTGTCTGGATGTACACCTGGGAAAAGCCTGACTACGAACAGACCATCAATCCTGGGGATATAGAGGAGAAATGAAAACGCGGCCAGGTAGCTGAGAGTGCATTCTGAGCATATGGTTAGAAGGTTCTGGCTTCTCAGAATTTCTCAGTCTGGGACCTTAATTAACCCTGGAGTCCCCCACATCCCTATCCTTTATTTCTCTGTTAAACTGTCCACCCCTAGATCCAAACATGTATTTAATAATGAGATGCTTTATTCTTTAAAATCGTTCAATGTATGGCTGTTACTTCTGAATGGCCTTAATTGGTGTGTGTGTGTGTGTGTGTGTGTGTGTGTGTGTGTGTGTGTGTGTGTGTGTATGCGCTTCGAGGAGCCAATTTAGCCATTCACAGCGAGGCAATTTCTCTATAAATGAACAGATTTCTCCCCGTGGGCTGTAATATATGCATAACACATTCCTCTCGGTGTTAATTTTGGTCTAACATCCTCCTGATGGTCTTGATTACCTTGGAGACTTACATCCTGTCTTCTGTATCTCTGTCGTTGTTAGTCACTTCTACTAAGTTGTCTCACCACTGTTTATCAAGAATGGTAACAGAAGACACAATATTTCAATAACTGATATTTTTTCCCTTTCAACAAATGTTTTTTCAACCTCCTGTTTCAAGGCACTTTTCAAAAGCTTACTTGAATCTCAATCTAATGTAAAACATAAAAATCCAGCTAATTATCCAGTAAAAATAACTGGAAGCATTTCTGAATATTAATCAAAAAGTCTTATTGATTGGATGTTTTCTTTTTATTTATAAATAAAAATTAAATACCTTAATATACATTCCTTCCCTTTACTTGTTTTATTATTCTGTTATTTTCTTAAAGTTGGAAAGCCTAGCCTACTGTTTATGATCAGTCATATTGCTGATATGGCTTCATCCCAAGCACTATGTGAATCAAACTATTCTAAGAGAGTAGATAGCACATCGATAAACATAGTGGGAAAGGGTGGCAATCAATGCCTTGTGGGGTAGCCCAATAAAGGTGAAGGTAAAAGCACTAATTGTTTCACTGGAAGTGTTAGAAGCTTTACCCATTTTGTTTATTTCACTCACGGTGTGCTAATCAAATAGATGGATGATGGACACTGATTCCATGTAAACGATCTGTGACATGACACATGTCAAGGCATCAAGTCAGGCATCTCCCTTTGTGAATTAAAGTGAAACAAGAAGTGTTTTGCTCCTAAAATCTGTACTGTAGCAGCGAGGATCCAACACGGAATCAAATACCCCATCTTCTTTTCCAATGCCATGTTCCCAAAAGGAAGTGACATTAAATGCGCCCATTCAAAATGCAAAAAGCAAAGACATCCAAGATTGAGATCTCCAGCAGAATGTGATTTTTAAGGCCATTATATATATTTTTTTCTATTACTGGAGCTATCAAACATTTTAAAAGCCTGTTCTTTCATAATTGGATTCTAGATCATTAATTTTTTTTGGCCAAAAAGAAAGGTTTTCTGAATTCTTAAAATTATTAGGCAAGGTTTCAAATCAAATTATCCAATTTCAGAGTGCTCTATTTTTCTCTCTAAAATGCCTGTTAGAGAAGGACTGCTGATGACTAAGCTTTGTGTCATTCTCATGGCTTTATTAGGAGAATGTTCTAAGTCCTTCACTTTCTATGTAATCAGAACTATAATTTCTTCAGGTTATTTTAAGACCCGGCTATGGCTAAAGCAGGAAACTCAATTTTATTCTGAGCTCTAGACATGTCGACACAGCAGAGCCAGGCTCCAGCTCTCTCGAGTATCTTCTTTCACAAACCCTCCTGCTTTGTGGCCAAGGCTCTCTGCTAGTTGTATTCCAATCTCTGGGTATCAGGTAACTCTTTCCAAGACATTGAGGGTAGTAGGACTGTTATTTTAGAAAATGTGTGTTGACATATCATCACTCTACAAATGAAGAGCTTACTTGCCCAGAGAGTACTACTTGCTCTTCCAAACATGAATTTGAAAATCAGATTCAACAGAAGGGCAGTTGAGAAACCCAGGTGCCAGAAACATTCAATAAAAAAGCAGAACAGAAAGCTCTATATACATATGTCTACTTAGTTCATCATCTCCCTTAGAATTTTGCAACTTAATTAACCAACTCTAAGCAGACTGGTTGCCTCTAATTATGCTAAAAATTTTTTCTGTGCTACAAAGTGATATTAATAGTGAGTGACATTTCTGCAAGTAATAGGTAACTGGCTTGTATAATTGTGAGCTCTTTCTGAAGTATAGAAAGAAGAATAAGATGGTACAATAAACTAAGTAAAAACTATCTGCAAGAGATCTGCAGAATAAAAATAATAACACAGCATCATTATCTTAATGTGTAATTAATCTTATTAGTGAATTAAGTTTATTAATATTTTCAATTTCAAGTTAACACATTGAGAAAAGAATACACACACACATATATATATGATATATATAATCTGTTCATATATATATATATATATATATATATATATATAAAATCATGGCTTTAACAACTTTTTAAATTTATATGTTTCATCCTAGTATGTGTGTTTTTTCTTTAGATTAAAATAATCATTTAAAATTTTACTCTGCTCCTATAGCACTAAAATGATATTATGGGCTCATTTCTTAAATTTGCCATCCTATACGTATGTAGTAATACATTTTGAGTTGTTTCCCCACTCAATAATATATCTATCCCATTCCTCCATGCTAATATATTCAGTCATTACTTATTAAATTTAATGACTTTAATACAGCATTTTAGAATATGGATTATAGCTATTGATTTTTGTTTTGTCTAATAACTAAAATCACCTTCCATTTACCATGACTATAAATAACACTGCAAATAAATATCCTATACAAATTCTTGTGTATTTGTGCAAGTATTTTGGTATAGCATTTTGAATTATTGAACTGCAGAGTACGTACTTTTTAAATTTTGATAGTACTGCAAATTATGCTCATACCAATTTTTATCTATATATTCTTCCACTAAGGGTGCCTTTTCCTCCAAACCCTAATCAACAGTGGGTATTAGGAGTCTTTTTACTTTTACTAATATAATGGATACAAAAATAGCACCTCATCAATGTATTAATCATGACTGAGATTGATCATACTCATTTATTTATGGGCCATTTTTTGTTCTTCCTCTATGACGGTGTTCTTCATACCTTTGACCATCTTTCCACTAAATTAATGTTATTTTTCTTATTATTTAGAGTTTAGACTTGTACCTTAAAGATATTAACCTCTTTAATGTTTGACACATGGTAGCCATTTTCCTTCTGTCTGTCATTTAGTGAAAAAATAGTGGAATTATTTGACATATAATTTGTTTCTGACTTAGGTCACCAAGTCAAACATCACTCATTTAACTCTCTCTAGATAGGATTACACTGACAGAGATCTTTCCTAGAATGAGTCCTCATGACCTCACCCATAAACTCATTAATATAAATAGAATTATTTTTTTCCAAGGCATAATAGCTAAAGTATAATTTTTGTCAGCATCTTTTTCATTTTGGTCAGTGAAGGAGGGCCCCAGAACCAAGCTTTAGGATCACTGTCCACACAAAGTGTTGAATCATTTAACAGAGCTGACAAATGTGTGTAAAACTAATAAACCAGGCAATAGGCTTATGGACACAAAGTTTCATTTTTCGTCATCAGATCAGTTTAAGGGTCAGGTCACACGCCACACAATCCCACATGCTTACTTCAATTCACATGAGAATAAACATTTTAGATGGCTGAAGTTTTCCTTTGAAACTAGAGGCCTGGTGCATGCCCTCTTGCAATCCAGAACCCCTCAGGGAATGTTGGGTTTCGGCCCATTCTGCAGGCCAGGCCAAGGGACCGTACCAGTGCATGATATGGCTGGGGAGGGACTGCAGGAGGGTTCCAGGGCATGTCTGACCAGCCTTGCCCTGTCCCAATTGGCCACACCCCAGCAGCAAGCTAACCTACCAGTCAGTGTCTGCCTGCTGGCGCTCTATGCGCGTCATAGCAATTGGTTGAATGGTCAAAAAAAAAAAATGGATGGACATTTAGCATGTTATTAGGTTTTTATTATCTAATAAAAGACTAATATGCAAATTGACCATCACACCAACACACAAGATGGCTGCCCCCACATGGTCAAAGATAGCTGCCCCCATGTGGACATAGATAGCCACCACAAGATGGCCAGCAGGGGAGGGCCGTTGGGAGGGACCAGGCCTGCAAGGGAGGGCAGTTGAGAGGGACCATGTCTGCAAGGGAGGGCAGGAGGGGGTGATAAAGCCTGCAGGGGAAGGCAGTTAGGGGTGACCAGGCTGGCAGAGGAGGGAAGTTGGGGATGATTGGGCCTGTAGAGATGGGCAGTTGGGGGGGACCCAGGCCTTCAGGAGAGAGAAGTTGGGGGGACCAGGCTAGTAGGGGAGGGCAGTTAAGGGTGACCAGGCCTGCAGGGGAGAGCAGTTAGGGGCAAACGGGCTGGCAGGGGAATGGTTAGGCAACAATCAGGCTGTCAGGGGAGTGGTTAGGGGATGATCAGGCTGGTAGGCAGAAGCGATTAGGGGCAATTAGGAAGGCAGGCAGGCAGGCAAGCAGTTGGGAGCCAGCAGCTCTGGATTGTGAGAGGGATGTCAGATTGGAGAGGGTGGAGGCCGGGCTGATGGACACACAGCCCCGTGCACGAATTTCATGCACCAGGCCTCTAGTATTGATAATTTTCAATTCCATTTTACTGTTGTAAGGGGCTTGTTTCACAATAGATTAGGTATATCCCTGTTTTTAAAGATGACACAGGGCCATCGCTGTGCCCATCATGCACTGCACTATGACACAGTGGTTCCCTTAGGGCTTGTTGGTCCTTATGGGATTAGGATTCTTTGTTTGTTTTAGTTCAGTCTCTACTTTTTCAGGATTGTGCAGGGAGGGCACATCTTGCTTGCCACTGTGCGCTGTCGCTGAGGGTAAGCCTACCTCTAGTACCCTCCGCTGATGTTAATCTGTGACTTCTGACCTCTGGGTGAGACTCCAAATAGTCAAATGTGTTCCCACTCCTTCTAAAAATGACAGCTTATATTTGCTGGGCTCACATATTGCTTTGAGAATTAGACACAGAATAGTCTCTCAAGAAAAATGTGCATGTGCATAAATATATTAATGTGAAACAAATTTCAGAGGATTCAGAAACTACCTAAAGGCCATTCATCCAGGTACCCACCTTCCCCTTTTTTATTTTCGTTTACATCCAACTATTGATTTGGGTTTATATTTAATAGAAGTCCACATAGTTATAGAAAAGGGATCCCTCAAAAGTTAACTACTGGGGGGGAGACAATAAACCAATACATAAAATATCATGTGAAATCGTAATGACCAATGTCCTTTTAAAGTCTCAGTGAAAACAGAGAAAATATGTGATGATCAGTCTACGGTGAAACTTTCTCCTGTCACTTCAAAAGGAGAAAAAAAAAAAACGAACACTGTGTGTGAGCATGCGAATGCGAGGACTGAGAACAGAAAGTGAAGAGGATCGTTTGTATTTTTAAAACAAAAATCTGTCCTTCAGCCGGCAGAGCTGTCATCACAATGGCAGAAGGACGGTCCCCAGTTCCTTCACATGCGAAAGAAGACGGCTGCCCTCACTGCCCTGTTTCTCACCAAGTTCATTGCAAAGCCCACTTTCCACCCTGTCACCACAGCCCTGGCAGGAAGCCGATGGATGGGAATGGGATGCTGGAAGGCGGCATGAAGGGCCCTGGCTTCTCTTATCCTCCTCTACCTGCACGGTCTTGTGCCTAAAGGTTGGCAAACGACGCGGTCAGCAGTGTGAAAAGCCTGGTTGAAAACAAGAGAACACAGGAAGCAGACTACACACGTGAAAACAGCCAATTCTTTAGAACAAATGTATGGGAGAACTGGGAGAGCGGTGTGCCAGACGCCCAGCGCAGAGAGTGGGGTGGGGGACGAGGAAATGGCTCAAGGCTGTCTCTGACTCTAGTTCATTCATTCCCAGTCCATGTTCTGGGTTCGTACCATGTTCAAGCGATCGTGCTTCAGGTGCACCTTGAAGTGGAGAAGAGTAAAGACATGAAGCGTCCTCAGAACTCATTTTCGCAACGCATTCTTCCAACTTTTATATTCATAGAAACGGAGGCAGGTGACTCGTCCTCTAGTCTCTAAAGTTAGCTGTTTGTGGGGCCTCCACATGGACAGTGGGAGCTGCTGATGCAGGTCTAAAGGCTCCGGAGTGAGGTCGGGGCTGAGGTCAGAAGTGGGTGAGTGATCAGCACAAAGCTGGTCACTGAAGCTGAGCCGGAGGATGAGACGGCTCCAGGAGGGATTAGAAACAATACATTTTCAAAAAATCCCTGAGGAAGGCAGAACTGTAAGGTGGTTCACCTGAGGCTCCCTACCTGGTGCTACCCTCAAGATTGCGGAATTTGCAGATGTAATTAAGGCTCGTGACTAATTAAAGGGATGTAAGTAATAAGTTGACTTTAAGATATTACCCACGTGGGCCTACCTTGATCATAAGGGACTCTTTAAAAGGAGAGCATATTCTCTGACTAGTATTAGAAGAAATCAGAGAAATGTGAGGCTTAACATGTATTTAATGAGAGGATGACATGGCTGAGCTTCTGGAGGGTGACAATGAACCAAGCTGACAGCCAGCACCCCCCTCCCTCTCCCCATCCCAGGACCTCCATCCTACAACTACAAGAAACCAACTCGGCCAAGGACACCAATGAGCTTGAAAAGCCTTCCAGGGCCCAGGTGAGGGTGCAGCCTGGGGAGACCTGAGGACACTCCCTTCTCCGAAACAGAACGATAATAGACAATGTTTTGTAAACAAGCAAGCAAGCCAGCAGCACACACACTGAGGCGGGAAGCAGGGAGTGGAGTGGAGGATGGCGGCAGTTCACTGGTCTGGCGAGTCCCCGGTGCCATAAACACGTGGAGCTCCTCACACACGGCCTTTCCAGGCGTACCTGCCTGTCAGCATTAGAAAGTGAGTTTTTCTGTGTATGAGGTCACCGGTTTTAAGCCAAGAAATTAGGAATTAGACTAAATATTCATGTTTATGGAAGGGAAATTCAGAATTCTAGAGCATGAGGGTTGAAATTGCCTGGAATCTGATGTTGGTCTTTTAAAATAATCTATTTATGAAAAATGTTACCACTGTGATGTTTGATTGTTTATCCAAGACGGAGCAGATGCTCAATTTAAAGGCTACCCTAGAATCTGAACTTGACACACATCAGAATGCTCTCAGGAACGCTTTTCTAGTGGGGATGGAGTGGGGGGGTTGGGAGGGGGGAGGAGGGTTGAGTTGGGCTCTTCCTTTAGAGTTCCTGTTAAATAGGATATTGAGTAGCATCATAAAGTGACATTCTCTTTCCTAACTAACTCTATGGCACATAATAAATTAGGATAGCAGGATGTGTCCACTAGAAAGAGGCCAGCAGGAGGACGAAGAGTTTATAGCACAGCTGCAAATGCCACTTTTGGCTGAAGGAAAGAGCCCCAAACACCTTAAGTGTCACTGAAGTATCTCCATATTTGAATTATGACATAGCTACTATTCCTAATAACATACCCTTAATAAAAGCATCATGACAAAGCAAGAGAAGCTCTGCTTTAATTCCCTGAAATTGAGGATTGGCTTTAAATATATATACATATATATATATATATATATATATATATATATATATATATATACACATACACATATATATATATATATATATTTTTGAGAACCCAGTATAATAATGGGGCCTAGAAACATCAAGTACAAAGGTATATGTACATTTTAATAAATAAAAAAATTTTTGCTTCTATAAATAAACAATTTTCAATTCCTTAATCCACTTACTCATTCAACAAACAGTCATTGAGCAATTATTATGTGTCATGCATAGATCTTGGCTTTCCTTATTTGAATGTCCACGTTTTAATTCATTCAGGGATTTTATTTTTACTTTGCAAGTATTTCCCTGAAATGTTAATGAATGTGTTCAGGAATAGAACCCATTTTGTTCTTAAAAATTATAATACATTTCTATCTCACCCACAAAATAGGAAGCTGGATAGCATCATACTACTCATCGGCTACAAACCTTGGTCCATAATATGGTAGCTGGCAGGGTCCCCATGTACCTAGGACTCTACCCCTATGCTGGATGCTAATTCCTGGCCCCAGATTCCACAGACTGCATCCAACACCTTGGAGTTAGAAATCTTTGCAAACTGGCTTTCTCTAACTACCCAAGTTGCTAAAAAAAAATTTCATTCTCAGAGTATGGAATATTTGTGAATGACTGATGTGTTTTTGGCAAAGAAGGAAATACTTCAGTGAGGCACACTATATTCAGCAATGAAATACACTTAACATATGAAAGAAAAATTTCCATGCATTACATTTCAAAAGATTGGAAGGAGAAAGAAGGAAAGAATACTGTTGCTATCTTGATTGCAACATGTAGCTTTGGCATCATTTAAATATCACCCAGAGTAAGTGTAAAACCCAATAAAATATAACTTTAGGACCAATAACCAATATAATCTCTGTCTTTTAAAATTGTAACCATATTAACTATAAACTGGGGTATAGAAAAAATTATGAATTCCTAAGGATTTTGCAGTACTTATTCCAAAATACTGTTTTTACCAAGAAAATTATTTTCATTTTAATAAATTGTGGAAGGAAATAGTTAGAAGTGATTTCTTATCTATTTAGCAGCTAACTTGCATTCGTTATTTTAATTGGCAATATTTATTGAGGTACTCAGCTAAACTTTCAGGTTATTTGTAATAATTTCCATTATAGTGCTATTTAAATAGAAACTTCTGTTATATTTATTAGCCCAAAATAAGACCTAATTTTTAAAAGTGAAATGCAATACTAAATGAGACCTAGAAAATTCAAATGTGGTCACTGGGCAGAGAGGTGGAAAAATGAACACTGATGATACAATCTTATATTTTTGATTAACAGTACAGTTTTAATCTTCATTTCTAAAGTATAAATAAATAACTGGTCCTAAACTACATCTGAGTTTAACATATCATCATATTTTTCCTTCTATTATGTTAGAGGAATATCATGACACTTGCTACAGGGAGGTACGATTATTAACTCAATTATAATTTTACTACATATATTATATATGTATGCACATACATACACAAACACACAGACACATACAGGCACGAGCGCGCGCGCGCGCGCGCACACACACACACACACACACACACACACACACACATATATGAATAGAGATTGATTTGTATGGTTTTAAAGTATCAAATTAAGTTAGACATATCATAACAATTACTAATAGACCTTTGTAAATACATCTAACCATAACATTTGGGGAAATGTTAAGACATTCAAAACCAGTTACAGCACAAGCTTCAAAACAGACTTAAAATAAACTAGAGGAGAATACATTTCTAAGCCTAAAATATGTAGTATTATAACCTGACAGTACTAGACCCACCCGTTAGCGTGACAATTTAACCACTGACTCAAAATTACATTTGGTGCGCACAAAAGATACAATGCCATGACCTACCCATTTTAGGTAATTAAAAAGGTGAATCACTGGCATTGACTATGAGGTGGACACCCTAATAGTAACCCAGGCCACTCTCCTCATGGTTTATAGTTGCCAAGAGAAGACAACTAAATTGGCAACCTTTACACAAACATTGGCAGATCCTGAGCTAATACCCTAATAAGCTCTAAGCTCCCTAAGATCAGAGCCTGGTGTTTCTTCATCATTTTTATTAAATCTGAAATATTTTAGTGCCTTTCTAGTCCACAAAAAATATGACTGAACAAGTACAGCTGATCTTCCTGATTTCATACCTCGTAGGCCATGCCACACAAGCTGGTCTTGTGAGCATAGAATAGCAGATAGTGGTGTGTGACACTTAAGAGCTTGGGAAATCCCAAGTTAGGAATATGGAAAGTATATCACTTTAAGATCGTTGCAAAACACAATTTGGATGTAATGTTCAGGCCACCCAGGCCTCACTTTCCTTTCCTTTTGTTGAAAATGCTGTGGCCACACTAGCCTTCCTTTGGAAAACAGCCATCTATCTTTTGCAATGGCTGTTCCTTTTGCCTGGAATGCCTTTCCTTTCATCTTTGCATGACTGGGATCTTCTAGTCACTCCGGTCTCACCTTAAAACTTACTTCTTCACTGGTCTTTTTAGGCATTGCTAGCAACTACTATTTGGTTATGCCTTAAGGACCGCATGACCTATCTTTCTTCCTTAATGAACTACCCCCACCCCCTCTGTTGTATTTAAGGCAGAGACTGGGATGATGGGGTGGTGGTGAGGGGATGTACACTGATGCTAAATGCTTATATTTCTGATTAACAGTAAAGTAATGACAAAACCTTACATTTCTGATTAACAGTAAAGGTTTTCCTAACTCTGAACTTTCTATTTAAATTAATCTCAAATTACCTTATGAAAATTGGTGTGCTATTTAAATAGTTAGCACTTCTCTCACCTAATTTAGCTAAATTTAACTGAAAATCCTTCCTGTTCCTTTATAAAATCCCTTCCCACCCCTCCATAAAGTGGAAGATGCTGCATCCATGAAACAATGCATGCATCGGGCTTTGCAGAAGTTTTGTAAGTTGTCCAACTGAACAGCAATGGTATTATAAAAATAGGTATTTTTTAGTACAATGTCGTCTGACTATGCGTTTACAAATTGAATATGGTAATTCTTTCCAAACCATTTAAATGATAGTCTATCCTCTGATCACTGATTTGTAATACAAACCCTGTCATACGCAAAGTCATTACACAGAACTCTTTATTCGGGCCCTGTGATCTATTTGACCTGTCCTTGCCCACACCAATCATCATTAATACCACTTTGTATGCTTTCATAGTTCTCCTCCTCCTCCTTTCCTGTGTTACCAAAATGCCATTTGTGCACACTTGCTCTTACATTTGAAGGTTGGAATCAGTATGTCCTGTTCCCTGACACAGCCTGGCAGGATTTCAACTGAATTTGAACTAATAAATCTCTACAGTAAAGAAGAAATTGATATCAGGCTATCTGAAGCAGGGACCTGAACGGTGAAAAGGAAGCGAGATGCATTTTTTAATATGTAATATCTTTAAGCACATTTGACTTTTGCATTATAAACGTTATCTATTTTTTAAGAAAATTAGCTTTTTTAAATATAGAGAGATTTCTAAATTAAGTTTAGAATAACTAACATTTTAGGGATATAGTCTTCCTATTCATGGACAAAGCATATCTCAAATTTGTTGTTTTCTTCCATGCCCTTCAATAATTTTGTCCAATTTTCTATAAAAGTTTCAGATGCTACTATACATGGTATCACTTTTTTATGTTTTGTGTTTGGTTATTTCTGGTATAAACTAATCCTTTCCATTTTTTTTAGGTTGTACTCACCTTGTACTGAAAAATCTAACTGAACTCTATTAGTTCACTTAGTTTCTTTACACACCTTTATTGAATGTTCCTGTCTTAGAACATTGACCACTCTCCAAAGACAAAGTTTTTGAAATTAAAGAGAATGAGTTTTATTTGGTATTATAAAAATTGATATTTTTTATAAGCAACTGTTTCACCAGTCACCTGTTGCACCCATCAACCAGTTGCCTGGTCACCTGGTTGCTATGACGTGCACTGACCACCAGGGGGAAGACACTCAATGCAGAAGCTGCCCTATAGTGGTCAGTCCGCTCCCAAGGCGGGAGTGCTGCTCAGCTGACCGAGGGGTGCCAGAAGCAGGGCTCATGGCTGGCAGCCACAGCCTGGAGACCACAGCGGAGCAGAGCACAGTAAGCCTATGGAATGGAGGCAGTGGCAGGCACAGTGGGGCCGGGATGAGCAGGAGCAGCAGGCAGGAGAGGCAGGCAGCGTTAAACTTCCGGTTTCGGCCTGATCTCAGCAGGACATGCTTAGGGACTCCACCAGTGCATTAATCCATGCACAGGGCCTCTAGTTAAATATAAAGTTTCATAAAAGATTGTAGTTGATAAACCCTTACTTTCTTCTATTCTTAGTTGAATAAGAGCTTCTATTCTAGAAAGTCACTGCATTTTATCAGAAAAAAAATTTTTTTGCTTCTAATGAGATGATCTTGGTTTTTTTAAATTTTAATCTGTTAACAGGCTGACATTCATTGATAGACATTTTTCCCCTTTAAATGTTTTTTTGTTTGTTTGTTTTTTTTTGTTTTTTTTTGTTTTTTTGTATTCCTAGAAGTCTCTCTCCATAAAACAAAACCCAAATGGATAATAACACATAAAAATCATTCAAGTCCAGAGAAGTTCACATAAAAAAGTAATGTTGTGCCAATTTTCATCTCTCAACTTGCCAAAAATACTTAAAGTCTGACAATAGCCAATAAGTGCATGGGTGTGGGAAAAATGATTTTCACATGTATGACTGTTTAAGTATAAAGATAATCTGTACTACATATTGGTTCAAGAGCCCAAGGAAATTGACTGGGCAGCAATAATGAAGTAGAAAGATGTTTTTCCCCATGTCTACAAAGCAATTTAATATGGTTTTAGAGGAAGAGAAAGATATAGAGAAAGAGAGATAGAGAAGGAGATAGAGTTAGGGATATATATAGAGAGATAGAGATAGAGATAGAGATAGAGATAGAGATAGAGATAGATAGAGATAGAGATAGAGATAGAGATAGAGATAGAGATAGAGATAGAGATAGAGATAGAAATAGAGAGATAGAGGTAGAGGTAGAGGTAGAGGTAGAGATAGAGATATCATTGATCTTTTCAGGTCAACAACATCAAAGATTCCACTTACTTACTGGGATAATGGATAGTGAGAGTTGTCTCTTGATTAAAACCTGAAGGAAGTGATTTTAGAGTAGGAACATTGGTTTTAATATATTTAATCATCAGCTGCCTGAGGCTATTTCTACTATTTTCCTTCTTACAATACACACATTAGGTTAAGTTCATACCCAGATCATTTGTCTGAACATTTTCATATTCAATTTCCAGAATTGAAAAACAAAAGTGCTATTCTAATTAACTGAGTATAACTACCACCATTGTAATTCTCTGGAAACTGGCTTGAACTAATTCTCATTTCTTGGTAATTCTTAATATAAGAATGGGGAACTTCTAACTCCACAGTTTACCAACCTTGATTTGTTCTATCTCGAAAGGATAATTACAGCAGCTAGAAAAGTCAGCTTGGACTCGCGATGATGAGAAAACACAATTGGCAGCCTTTGCAAAGTCTCTGAGGGAACGCTGGAAGCATCCGTTCCCTGGGCTCTAATAAGCTGAGCTCCACAGCTACATTGCAAAATTTGGTTTTATTATCCAACTCCCTGCTTGGCTCGTATTTGTATTATTAGCTAGCTCAATTAATTTTATGTGCCTTGATACCCTTAATTTATCCTAACTTGTGCCCAGTTTTTTAAGTCTAAACCAGAGCAAAAAAAAATTAATCCTTAAAAATTATCAAATTATGTTTCTTTTCGCTTCTTACACCTTATTCTCTTCACCATTCCTCTCCCACTTAGACATAAATCTATTTACTTCCTTTTCTCCTTGAATAGCTGTGTATAGAGATTGATTCATTCCTTCCATCTGTTTTCTCCTTAATCTCACTCTGTGAATTCCTTGTTCTGACATTTATGTTAGATTTTTTTTTTAAATACTGATACGCTTGGCACTCAAAACTTGATGATCAAAGTGTTTACCAAAAAAAAAATCTTCTCTCATTGCTCCTTCCCGGAGAACATAGCCAATTAAGGAATGCCTGAATAAATGCAGATGAGCTCTAAATAGCCATCTGAGGTAAGGTACTGTTTCAAATCCATACTCGGGTTAGCCAAAGAAATCCATCCATCTTTGTCCCTTATGTAAGAAAATGTCTCTACATAAAAAATGTCACAACGAGAAAAACAGGATTAAGTGTGAAGTGGGTGTTTGAATAATATAAAATACACCTGTAATCACTTGCACAACCCAATTATTCTTCTTCTTGGATTAAAACTGTGCATTTCACACTTAACATTCGAATGCAGACACATATCTCATGAAATTTCTATTGGTATGATTCGTTAAAAAAATCAAGTGAAATAAAAATATTCCAAAATTCCTTTTGTTAAGAATAATTAAAACATTCAAAGTGTAATATACATCTTGTCAAAGCACTGGAGAACATTCTTGACTTACATTCTAGAATGAATGTTTTTAATTTCTAAGTCAAAGGCTCTAACATCCTCTCCCAAAGTCTATAATTTTCAAATTTAGAATAAAACTGAGGACTTATTTTCTACATAGGAGAAATCATTTCTAAAAAAAATAAAAATTTTATAAAAACAGACAGTGCAATGCCACTGTACTCTTTAATCGCTCAATCATTTATTTAAAAATAGTGTCAGGGATAAATTATGTGCTAGGCACTGTAGTGAATAAAAATAGAAGTAAAACATGATCCTTTTCCGCTTGGAGCTTCTAATATAACTAATTGGGGGAGTGGGCACAAACTTAAATAACCACAGTGTGAGAAAAAAAAAAATGGGAATGTTCTAAGAGAATAATAAAGTGCTAGTGGAGAGGGCAGGGAGGGAGAGAGGAAAAGACACATAACTGGGGAAGTACCGCAGAGGATTGTGGGTGGGAGGGGGTGGAATTTGGAGACATTGGAACTGGCCTTTGTGAGAGTTAGGATTCCTCCCAGTGAAGACTAGCTGGAATGGAACAAAGGGTATTTCAGAAAAAAAGGAAATAGCTAATTATTCGTATATATTTATACACACAACAGTGACAGATGCACAAGAAATCTAGCTTTCAAATACCTTGGGGGAAAATAAAGGTCGCTGTTCACTGTTCTCCTCAAGCTACACTGTGAATCCAGCAAAGCACGTTGGCCAGGAGTCTGGCTCAGGCCCAGTCTTCTAGAAGCTCCAGAAAAATCTTAGCAGACAGCCTTCCCTGGCTCCCTGTCTACCTGCTGATAAAGGCTTCCCCAGCCCTTCCACAAGGCAGAAGTCAGTGGGGATTAAAATAGCCCAGAACACTTCCTGCTCTGTTCTAATTGTGCTTTCATTCCACTTGCCTTAGACCACTTGGAATGCTGAGGGAAAACCCCATGAGGCATCAAGCATGTGAGATGTGTCAGTCCTTCAAAAAATGTGTGTCCATCCCACTACACGTATCCATCATTCTTCCCCTATCCACGAGAAAGCAGAATGTGTGTGGGGAATAGCTCTTAGCTGCTACACTGCTGTTTCTTCTTAAAAACAAAACAAAACAAAACAAAACAAAACAAAAACAACAAAACACAAACAAAAACAGATCTATCACTGCCATGAAATACTTCCCTTTTCAAGGGCTGTGGCCATTTGTCAGAAATCTATCCACTATCCCACGCAATGACTATGTATTCTAAATATCTTGTAAGGAAGTTACCATTCTGCAGCCACCTGACAACGTGCTCTGTGACCCATGATGCCCTTGAATTCCACACATGGCAACATTGCAGGTGTTCAATAAGTGTGTTTTATAAAAGTGTGAGATTTTGTGTTTATGAGAAAATGTTCTTAGACTTCTAACTTCAGCAAATGAGGATATATTGTACCCCTTCTTTTTGTCTCCTAAGGGAAGAGAAATTATTCATTTCAGGAAACTACCAGCATGGTTCATATTGCTTAGATAATACATTTCAACATAGTGAGATAAGGGACAGAGTTGAATTTTTTTTAAATGTATATATATATATACTTTTATTGATTTAAAAAAGGAAGAGAGAGGGAGAGAGAGATAGAAACATATATAATGACAGAGTCATTGATAGTCTGCCTCCTGCATGCCCCCCCTTCTAAAGATCGAGTCCCAAACTAGGCATGTGCCCTGACTAGGAATTGAACTGTGATCTCCTGGTTTATAGGTCCCACTCAACCACTGCACCACACTGGCGGACAGATATGAATCTTTACAAAGGAACAATGGTAAGGGATACGGAAAAGACCTTAGTTTCTAGTCAACAGCATTAATCCAAGGAAGAAGCGATCCCACCGTCTCTTTGGAAATGGAGGAAACCATGGCTACCAAACAGCCTTCCCCCAGATTCCTCACCTGCCCGCTGATCAAGGCTCCCCCATTCCTTGCACAGAGGTAAGTGGAGACGAAAAGAGTTCCAGAACATTGTCTGCTCTATTTTAAACATGCATTCATTCTACTTGAGTGAGCCCAAGAAGAATGTTGATAGAAAACCTACTTTTATTGGGAAGATATTCTTTACATCTTAGCCTCCTCAAAAGGCTTTACATGACTACCCTAGCCAGCACTGCGCCTGCTACCATCAGTCGCTTTCTATCCCACTTTTCCATTTTATTTTTCCTGAGCACTTTTACTAAAGTAGCCCTATCTACCCATCATTCAGTGGAACAATCTGTCAGCCACGTATCTTCTTGTTTCATAGTGGCATCCTCCATGCAGTGGACAATACCAGGCACATGGTTGGCTCGCAAATATTTTTGAGTGAAAAAATGGATAATGATTTCACCTCAGCCTTCCAAAGCTTCAAACAATTACATCACCTCCCCAAACCCTCAGCCCGCTAATTAAGAGCAGAAGGATGCAACTGGTTCCTACAATTGCCTCCACTCCTACCCTCTGAATTTATTTACATCTTAGCTTCTCTGAGACTACACTGGAATCGCTGTGTGTTTCCTGTTTTCGTCTGTCATTCTGCACATTCTTAATGGTCACCTTATCTTGAACATAGCACAACAATATTTTTAATGTATTTTTCAGTAGACAATAAAAGTATGAATATTCTTACAGAGCTCTAAATTATCCATCCATTCTAAAGCACTTCAATTAATGTGTAACATACTATTTTAACATTTTCATCATCTAACAATGAGTTAATAATCAGGAAATATAAAATGCAAATTAAACTGACTAAATCGCAATTCTAATTTTATAGTGAAATCTCAATTACTAAGGTCTGAATTAAGCACACAATTTAAGTAAGCTAAGAGAACAGTTCTCAAATGTGACATTACATGTTATTGTTCATGAAATTATCTGGGTTCAGCATTATTCAAAAAAAAAAAAAAAAAAAAAAAAAAGCAGAGACCAATACCTCCTTTCCTATGTACTGAAAATTTTATCTTACCTATCTAAAGGAGCAACTGACATTAATGCTCCAGATCTTTTGTAGCTATATTTTATATATTGTTGAAATAAAGCTGGAAGAAAGCATATTGATATTATTGTACAGGTACTGTAATTATTAAAAGTCATCTATGAAGTACATTCACCCATTTCCCCCCATCTTATAGCCCACATGTATAGTCATTGTACTTACAATACTCAATTGCTTTTTCAAATACACCATCTCTTAAACCCAATCTTCAGGGAATTTTTAAAAAGTACTGTACATCCAATGCATGAATTTAACAGAATTTAGATTTCTTAGCTTTACAATGTCCTAGCTATTTTCTTAATAATATATACAGTCTTGCCAGTTGAAAAAAAGAAGAAGAAAAGGGTGAGTGTGTACGTGTGAGGAGAATATAATGCCATTTTCACTGGAAAGGTCAATAGCCAGCAGTCCTATTTATAAGCCACATTAACACCAAACAGAGAGCTTAGCAATGTCTGTTTCTAAAAATAAACTCTGTGTGTCTCTTGTTGTCATCATCAACCAGAGTGTTCTGTGCTCCGTGACAGAGGCATCGAGGCTGTTTTTGCCTTTCCCCGGCTTTACCCATCACTCCCCACGGCCTCCCCTCTCTGTCAAGGTGGCAGAGATAAAAAGAGTTCTGCAATCACCCTAAGCACACATTTAAACATTATTGCCCCTTAAGCAGACAGTTATCATGTTGTTTTGGCAGCAGGAAGGAATCTGTGGTTTCACTTGAATGTTATTCTTCTTTATTTAAACTACTAGAAATAACCCAAAAATGACAGAATGCTCTTTCTATAAATAATCATTTCAGTGTAGAGTTATATTAGGAGGTAACTTAGATGGCATGATAACGCCTAACAAGCTAATCTTAGACCTGCGATGCCATAAGATAGAAATACCGAGGCTAAGAATACCTGACCCAAAGGACTCAGCCTGCTAAAGGCAGTCACAGACATGTAGGTATCTGCAGATTTTAATGCATTTAATGATCTTCTGAAAGCTTTCCCCTCCTAGGAAAGCAATCAATTACGCTGGTCATGAAAACGACAATCAATAATGCTTTTACAATGTATTGATTCATAAAAGTGGCTCAGGATTCTCACAGCAAATAAGGTTATAAAAAAAAATAGCTGATGGGAACCAGAGTTGGCTCTTAAGTAATTGGATTAGCATCTAATTAGTGAATTTTATGCATAAGCCACCTGCACAGCATACAATATTCATCCAAGGAAAGAAAATAAAGCACCATGTCACATGCTGGTATCTGAAAACACTGCCATCCACTTTTAACCCCAAATGCCCACTCTATATTCAAAACAGGCGGAATCTATATTTTGCTAGCTAGATCATTCTTTTGGCTCAGGAGTTTGATGTTGCATGTTGAAATCTGGTTTTGCATGGAGACACAGACTTTATTAACACCCCCTCCTGCCCTGTACAATACCTAGCAAAAAACCAAGTGGGTATCATTCAAGCATTCCAGCATTTTGGTCAAAAGAAACTGAATCCCCGCTTTGAAAAAATACCTTCTGCTAAAATACATTAGTAATGATGCACTATTTTGAAGTGGAACAACCCTTGCCTTTATGATTCAGGAGATGTAGTTGGGGCACTAGCAAACAGATACCAAATGCATGGAAACTGCTGGTCCTGTCTCCAGTGTCTGCTCATTGCTCTGCATGTTATTCAGTCCCATGGACCTTTGGAGGTGGCCTGAAGTTTGTCTCAGCCCTGGACACTGGTAACTTCAGCCAGGGCATTGGGAATGGGAAATAAGGCTCCTCCAGCAAGCCGCTCAACATAGAAACCTATTTGTGCCTTAAACCTCCCAGGACTAAGAAGTGTGCATAGATGTTTGCTTGTAAATATAGCTGATTCCATATTTTTAGCACCAAACAGATATGGAAAAAAAACAAAAACAACAACAACAACAGTATCCTAGGCTAAATATTTTCCTCTTGGAGCAAAAGCAGTAGGGACATGGTAAATAAGAACCAGCTCAGACCAGACCCTGGCAATGCCTGGCCTTGGTGACCCTCAGTAAGTTCCTCTGAACTTCTTTCCTCATCTGCAAAATAGGAACACTGCTGCAACTGTAAATATTGCAGACCTCTTCACATTGTGGAGGGGATGGAATGATAAAGCAATGCTTGGGACAGAAACAGCTTTGAAACGTTAGCTTATTAATCAATAATAATAATGACATTGATAAGAAATTATGAAAAAACACTGGTCCAATCATTGACCTTTTAAATTCAGACTGAACAACTAGATCAGACTAGAATGTGGTAGAAAACTAACAATGATAAAGCATGGTGATGCTTTCTGTTTATAATCTAAAATGGGTTGTATTGATGTAAAATCATGATTCAAAATACACGCTGGAATTTCATTGGTAAGCAGATGTAAAAAACACCATGACAAATACTATCTCAATGGCATTCACTTCACCAAGAGCTTTTCTAGTTCACCCTATCTGGGGTTCCCTGAATACATTCTGGATAAACATTTTTGTACTAAAGCAAGAAATCCCAGGTCACAATGTAATTTAATGGAAATACAGTGAAATCTTCTTGTTTGTTCTTTATGTCCAATTTTGAAAAGGCTTTATGACACTCTTATATTTTCACCCAGTCTGAAAATGTCATGCCATAGACACTCATTAAAATTTACTTCAATCGAATAAAAACAAGGTTTTTGATCCCTAAAAAAAAAAAAAAAAGAAAAGAAAATTATTTCAATAATTGAAAGTGACACCCACATGGCTACAATTGTGTCAATACTAAAAATAAATTATAAATTAAACATTTCTATCATAAGTGGTAGACCATGAGGGGAAGAAACAAGAAAATGAAGTTCTGGGGTATTTCCAACCTCATCAACATGCAAACAGTTTAATCATAAGTAAATGACTAGTTACACTTTGTGGTTTGGTAAATTTTCTTCTTCCTTAAATGTAGTTTTCATTGGATTTAATTATGGGGTATTTTAAAAGCACTATATATAAAAGCCCCATCACTTACTTTATTGAAAAAATTAACATTAAAGTAATGAATGGAACTGATAGCCTTATGAAACAGATTTACTTAGTGTTGTATTCACAACCCCTAAAATATAATATTTTTATTTTAGCATCACAGAGTAACCCTAAAATATAATATTCTCTGGTAACATTTAAAAGTATAGGTTGTTCAGTATTTTTTTTTTTTAGTAATTGTTTAAATTAGAGTTTTAAAATATATTTTATTGGTTTTTTTACAGAGAGGAAGGGAGAAGGATAGAGAGTCAGAAACATTGATGAGAGAGAAGTGTCAATCAGCTGCCTTCTGCACACCCCCAACCGGGGTTGTGCCCACAACCAAGGTATATCGAACCCAGGACCCCTGAGTCCGCAGGCCGATGCTCTATCCACTGAGCCAAACCGGCCAGGGCAAATTAGATTTTTTTAATGTGTGTATCTGACTTAGTGGGGGGAAAAAAAGAATAAAAATAGTGGACACAAGGTATTTTCTTACCTTTTCATGCCCAGATTGTCAACCTCCCAAGATTAGAAAAGGAAAAACTGCCCATTGTGAGGCCACCATGCCTCCCAGACCAACCACTGACCGTCCAGTTTCTTTCAAGAATAAAATAGACCACAGCAAGCCATGTTGATTTGAAGCACATGCCAAAATATCTTTGAATTTCATCTAGAGAGAGCTTGTTCTTAAAGTCTTTTTTCATGGGCTTTTAATTCAATTACATTTTTGTTTCAAAGTATTCCAATTCAGAAAAGAATTGTTAAAATGCAGTTACCATTCCAGATTGTTAAAACTGTTCATTGCAGTAAAATGTATTAATTATAAACAACATAATGGCAAAGAAGTTGCATTCTGAATATCTTTAAGATCACTCTCCTATAATATTGTGTTTCTCTCAAAGCCAATATATTTTTAAATATATTTTATTGATTTTTTACAGAGAGGAAAGGAGAGGGATAGAGAACTAGCAACATCGACGAGAGAGAAACATTGACCAGCTGCCTCCTGCACACCCCAACACTGGGTATGTGCCCGCAACCAATGTACATGCACTTGACCGGAATCGAACCTGGGACCTTTCAGTCCGCAGACGGACGCTCCATCCATTGAGCCAAACCGGCTTCAGCTCAAAGCCAATATTAAAGGAATATTTTACTCTAACTTATAATAAATGTTTGTAATGGGCCAGTCCACAAGGTTGATTTTCCTCCTAAAAATGATTTATAACCTAGACAGATCTAATTTTCTACCATAATTACTTGTTTCTTTGTTAGGGTTCCTTCTTTTTTTTTAAAAAAATTAATATTTGAGAGAGAGAGAGAGAGAGAGAGAGAGAGAGAGAGAGAGAGAGAGAGAAAGAGAGAGAGAGATTCTACTTATTGTATGCATCCATTAGTTGTTTTGTATATGTGTCCTGATCTGGGATCGAACCCTCAACCTTGGCATATCAGGATGACACTCTAATCAACTGAGTTATCTGTCCAGGGATGTTAGGGTTCCTTCTAACAACATAGAGTACTAAAAAAAAAAGTCTTTATGTGCAGTACTGGTAAAACAAAAAATGTTAGTGTTTAAATGGATATGTATCTTCATGAAAATGAAGACCCAAGATTCAATTGAAACAGAAATTATATAGTCCACTTCCTTCACTTAATTCATTATATTTTGTCAAAATTACAAGCTAAAGAAAATTACAGACAGATGGGTACTTGAAATATTGTGAGGGACAGAAAATCACTTTTGAAAAATACCACATATGATTGTCTAAGCAACATGCTGTACAACTGAAACTAATACAGAGTAATACTGAACGTCAACTGTAACTAAAACATAAAATTAAAGAAAGAAAAGGTGAAGTGATCCAATAGCAAAAGTTTGTTCTAAAAAAAAAATAAATAAATAAATAAATAAATAAATAAATAAATCGCCAGAAAATTACAAAGAAGAGAATTCCAACCACTAACAAATACACTGCAGTGAATTCTGATGGCACCTAGCTAACCTCCATCCTTCTTGCTTTTTCCTCTTCCTAATAGAAACTAGATCATTAGTTGCAGTATCGATCCTCCCTGGCTCAGCCATGGCCCTAAAGGGCTATCTGAATGGTCATCCCATTCTTCTTTTAACGACTGGTGAAGGCATTGGCAGGCAATGTCACTCTGGCCAATGGGTTATACAGAATGGTTTGCTGGAGAAATTTTGGGTAAAACATCCTTCCTTAAAAAAAAAAAAATACCCAAGAAAGCAAACTTTCTCTTCTACAATACATCTCTGGAATTTATTAGGCATAAATGGATGCAACGCCTGGAACTAGTACGGTCAGCTTGTGACTCCTGGAGGAAACAGCCCTGTCATGACACCAACTCTAAGGCCAGCAGAATGGAGCAGCATGAAGGACCAGCATGCTGGTGTCACTACTGGCCACCTAGGCCCTAGGTCCTAGGGCTGCCCAACTGCCCTGCTGGTTCACTCAGTGGTAAATGTCTTTGTCATTTGTCACTTTGAGTAGAATTTGCTATTACCTGCTGTGGAATAGAACCTAATTCATATACCTACTCCTATGTAACTCACTGTATGCATTCGGGCACAGTAGCTTTGTGAGTGGAAGGGTAAGAAACACATTTTTACAAGATACGAGAATATTATAAAAATTCAAACAAGTTAAAAAAGTATGATGATAAAAGTAAAAGCTCCTCTAACACCCAATACCATGGACACACACACAAACTTTTTCCTGATTTCTTTCTATCAATGCATGAATTCTTCTGGGAAATGAGTGAATAGACAAAAAATGTGCTTTTATAAAAATGATATATTACATATTTGTATTTAAAATTATTAAATATCAATTAATTTAACAATAAAACTATAGTTGAAGGGACTATACACATAATTATAGGAGGTACTATTTAAAAAAAAACAACAACACTAAAATTATGGAAACTATTTTTTAAAAATTAGTGTTTGGAATTCTTTCATTCATTCACTCATTTAGCATTTGGTTGTCCAATCCCTCCTAGTTCTCGACTAGCAGGGTATCCCACTGCATTGCTGCTGATGTCATCCATCATGTCATGAGGGTGGTGGCCATCAACACCGAAGCTCACAGACTGGGCAGACCCCAGGATCTCTTTAATGATTCCAAAGAGTTCTCAAGCAAAAGATCATACCACCTCTCTCAGGCAACGTTGACAATCTCATCAAAAGTGATATTTCCACTTGCTTAATTTTTCTTTTCTTTTTCTTTTTTTTTTCTTCTTCTTTCTGTCTTGTGGTGGTTCTCTGAGGGTGTTGTTGGTCAAAGCGGAGGCAGAAGGCACTCCCTCAATCTGGGCCTGTCCGTTCTGAAAGGTCAGTTTCACCATCACCCTGAGACCCCTCCATCAGCAGCCGCATTGGTGATGTCATGGGCAATTTTTTTGGAAACAGACCCAGGGGGGCAGATCTGGGAGTCAGGGCAGACATGGCACCCACTTCTTTATCAGTGCCCCACAGGGACACAATTTTGATCTCGGGGTCCAACGTCGGCATGGTGGAGGCATCTGGTGTCCAATAAACCTGGATTCCGGACAATCGGAGAAAGCTGAACCTAAGCCTTCACTGAGCTGAAAGCTGGAGCCTTTTTATTTTTATTTTTTTAACTCTCTGTTTCTATTTTAAGCAGCAGGGAGTTGGTCCCTGCTCAGGGAGAAGATATTAACACTTTTACACATTCCTCCTTCTCACCTCTCCCCAATGTCTCATGTTGGTTAGCTTTATGCATATTTTTACATTGCCCTACTTTATAAAACTCGCTTTCTGTCCTGTAACCACAAGCTCATAATTGTTTAAATAGATTCGATGTTGCTCCATTAACCTTACTATGTTTTCTCTACTTCTGAATTCCATTTTTTTTTTTTTGCCTGTAGTTCATCTCTTCATCGTGTGGGTTTCATTGTTGAGCAGTGTAGTGCATGTCTGATAATATCTACCTTGCCTGTTTATTTTCCTTATATTTTAGTAACATCTTGCCACAGTGGAACAGTGGATTGAACATCTAGAACTTCAGAGACTTTTCATTTTCCTCTGGTATTAGATACTGGAAACATTTGATGTTTTGTAAGTCTCACAGATCCCCTTCCTACTCTCCCCCCACCATAGATTTTTGCTTTATCTGCGTGAACCCCTGGAAAATTATTTGTAATTTTTAATTCAATAGCCCAGTTAGGGTATGACTATGTGCTGACCATTTCTAGAAAATCTTCCTAAAAGATGGGAACTCTTTTAATCTGCAGATTTATGTTTTACTTTTTCAGTGAAATGGCCTTTCTTCATTCTTCACAAAATAATCTTCTGTTTAAATGTTTTCAAATATCAATTTCAGGGACAAAAATCATCTTTTTGTTATCATGCCTTTATCTTTCTCATCATTGACTTCTCTCCAAATGCTTTAATTTTCCATTTTCATTCCAACAGATTGTCTCAAGCCTTTCCTCTTTGTTGGTAAAGATTTTCACTGATGTCTATTCTGTTTCCTGCTATTTCTAATGAATATTTTTTGTTCTATAATTATCATGCTTTTTTCATTCCCAATCTGTTTCCCTAGATCTAAAATATCCTTTTTCATCTCACTCTATTGTTTCACATCTCATCTCAGAGTTATTGTTTTACAGGATTTATGTTATTAAATTAGGTACTCTATTTATAAGAACCAACTAGTAACCCTGCACAGGAATACATGTGCCAGTAGCTTGCTGCCGCCCTCCTGTAGCTACCCCTGTCTCCCTCCCCTCATAGCTTGCTGTCTTTCCCCCTCCAGTAGCTCTCCACTGCCTGCTTATAGCTCACTGCCCCACCCTCCTGCTGATCTATGATCTGGTCATTACATGTCAAGTGTCAAGGGGTAATGACCACTTGCATATTAAATCTTTATTATGTAGGATTATTAGACAATTCCCTGGATTCAGTGAGTTGATGTTTTCTTTTTGGTGGCAGCGCTAAGCTTAATGGGGGATGGGTATTACATTGCAAAGAACTATTGATCATTTCCCTAATGTGGATTATTGCTCCAAAGCCTTCATTTCTCCAGAAAGGCAATGTTTGTTCACCTTCTTCCATTTCATTAATTCCCCTTCCAAAATCCTTTCTGCTATTCCTCAGTCACAAGAAACAACAGCAACAATAAAAACAAACAAAACACAACAGAAATGGGAGATACCTCATCACTTTGCCTCTCTCCCAAGTTGGAGAGAATTTTCAGCAAGTTGTCATCTTGTCAGTAAAATTCTAAGGGACTCTCAGGATTTAGGCCCTCATAGGTCTCTCTCTTCTTATCATGGATTCCATCTTTTCCTTGACTATTAGTTTCTGAGGTATATTGCAGTAGGCCAAGCCATTCATTTTCTCTACTCAGTTATTGTTACTATCGTGTGTATGTGGGGGGAGGGCACAGTTACTGCTTATACTATTTTAGGATCACTATATTATCTATTAATGGTGAGAAATTATGCACTCCATTTTTAAAATTTCCCATCTCCAAAATCAAAAGCACCCTTTCAAATTCAGAATGTGGGCTTCTTTTAGTCTTCTTCCTTAAAGGATATAACAATAATGCCTCCTCTGTCCTCCGAAATAACAAATACTCATTCCTGTCCCCATTATGAACGGGCCTATTTATAACTAGCTCTTTGATTACTACCTATCAAATATTCAAATTGATAACAGCCTTGTACGTGAAGATAACCTGAGTTAGAGAACAGCAAAACAGCAATTATGGGTAATACCAGAAGTGATTCTTGACATGACAGGAGCATTTCACAGACTTACATTTTCATAATTAGATTCTGCTTTCCAAGCAGACATAAATGACTACTGAGTTTAAAATGTTCCTTTCCCCTTGACAATACGCACGCCAAGAGGGAAAAGATTCTGAAAAGGTAAAGATACACTTTCCATAAAGAAATTCAGGATTTCGTTCTAAATGTTTTTCTTTTATACACTAAGATAAGAATACAAAGTAAAAATAAACAGAGAAAAAGAAAACAATAAAGAATGAAGACATAGTGAAAATGTGTCTTGTATTGTGAGTGTGTTTTACATTAATGCCGTACAAACACTAGGAAATACTCTCATAATAACGGTTCCAGTATTGTCTGGACAGCTCTGCTGTCCAAAGCATTAAGCGATTTGCCTGAAGCACACCCCTGATCTGCCAGCCACTGCTGAGTGGTCTGGTCAATATTTGCACGTGCTTCTGTGTCTGCTGTATTTATCCCACATATTGGCCCATACAGGCCACAAATGTGCAGACTGGCAAAATATATCACTTATCCTGAACTCCAAGATTCAACATTGTAACGCCTTTTAAATTAAAAAGACATTAGCAGGCTAAATTGAAGATTACAGTTCTACCTAAGATATCTAGCCTGGGTGGGTCAATATTAGGGGAAAAAATGGAACTATATAAAACACTATTCAATAGCATATAAAGATCCCTGGAGAAAAACCTTCTATATTAATGCATAGCATTCAATATAACTAGAATAACAAATAGGAACTCTAAAACAGTGGCTAACAACAAAATGAAACTTTTAAAACAATTAATCACAAGAAATCTGCAGTTGGGATTTCACTGTTCAACTGCATATTCTACAACTACAACTCGTTTGCCTCTGATTATATACCATGCACTGAGGCATCTCACAGAGCACACACCTGCACACACACGCTAGCTACTCTGATTTATATGGTCACAATTTGCACAAGGAAACAATTTAATTCTTATCAGACCAGAAAAAAACAAAAACATAGCTGATTTATTTATAACCAAAGACAACTTTCTACCAAAACAAAAAACAATTCCCCAAAGTGACAAATAAGCTAACTTGTCTGTACTGAAGAGCCAGGAGCCCAGGTTTACACACTAGAAACAGTAATAATAATAATAGAGAGTACACAGTTTAGTAACACGAGGTTACAGTTCAGCCTCACATAAGCCATGAGGGAATCAGGAGGACATCATTACCCTCAAGTTGCAGGTGAGTGAAGCAGCCCCACCGTGGGCTAGCAGCAGAGCGAGCTCTCAGAACACGGACTCCTACAACAGTGCTCTCGCCAGCACTCTGCACTGGTACCGTATCTCTTTTCTCTCTCTCAGACCCAAAGATTCCATCAGTTTCTAAGCCCATCAATCACATCCATGCCATGGTTCCAAAAGGGAATTGAATGAGATTAGTAACTAACCTAAGATAAATACAGCCCTAATTCCCAGATTAATTTAAAGGGCCCCTTTGCCCCTCACATCAGTGACTCGAAGTTTGCTGCACGTTAGGATTGCTTGGAAGAGTTTATCCCAATACTCAAGCTGTTTCCTGTGCAATGAAATCAGAAACACTGGGGCTGGAACCCGGGCATCAGCATTTGTAAAATACTGCCGGTGACCCCAAGTGTCAGAGCCAAGTTCCTCGGGGGAAGCATACAATAAAGACTTGGTTGAGGAGATTAAAATTAAGGACATATTATATGAAACAACATTAAACATTGCACAGCATGATAGGAAAGATGCAAGTGGTTTACGTTTCAGATTGTAGAAATAAATAGAAAGTGGGGTTTCCTTATGTATACCAGACAGACTTGGGAGCTTTGATCCATCTACATCCCTTTTCCTCTCATTGCTGGCTTCAAGGTTGTTTCCGCTGAACTGGCAGCGGCATGGGCTGCCCCCAGCACTGCCCTGCCTGGCACAGGGTTGCTTTGCATAAAAAATCATTAAATGTTGGAAAGATGGACGCTCCCCTGAAGTCCCGGAAAGTTAGATAAAATCACCAGACACTGAGAAACAGTGACGCTTGGAAACACCTGTAGTGAGAACCAGCGTCAGGAGACAATTGCAGCTTTGTTTGGTTTCTATCCTCTGGGGGAAAAAATGCCAAACTTGCATCCCAGAGATGAGGACTAATAGGACAAAGTGCAATCCTAAAAGATATCTGAAATGGTTATTGCGAAAGAGTTGGTCCATATTTGAAAAGTAAAATGCTGAGAAGTGAAACGACCAGTTCCATTCAAGACACATCAGCTGACCTCTCCCCAAGCTCATGTCCAAGTCACAGGCAGGAAGATAATAAAACGCGCTGGCTGACTGGTACAACTGCTTTAGGTAAACAGACACAATCGATGAATAGAATCCCTGTCACTTAAGTGCAAACATGCCAGAGAGTACAAAATGGATGATTTTTGTTCTAATTCCATGGAAAGATTGGGTCCACAGGAGAATCTTGAACGCCTCATCATTAACCGAGGTTTAAAGAAAACTTGCTTCAAACACAGATCCGTGGAGAGTAAGGCGCTCCACAGTGTAACAGGCATCCTGCCAACCTGTGGAATACTTCTTTCCCATCTAGCTCTACCCAGTAAACACTGTTGGATGCTGCATTTTCATCGTGATCTATCATTATGATTAAGCCCACACGGGAACTTAGAAAGGTGAGGGAGAACTTTACATCCAGTTACCGGTAGACGGAACCATTCAGAAGAGAACCAACACAAAGCCCATGATGAGCTGGCTGGAGGGAATAAAGGTGAAAAGCACCGGTGGCAAACAAGGGCCATTGCCTGGAGAGTCTACTCTTGGAACAGACAGAAATCGGTAAAGCTGACAAGCTTTCTCTCATCAGCACGCCTCCTTAGAGGCAAGGGCACAGGCACAGACAGAGAAAGTAGACACTGGAAGCTGTTACTGTTCTTCTTTAAAACATTGCACCTGCATATAACACCTCTGCGGTGTGTTATGCCATTGCATCTGCCTGACAATGCTAGCGAGACTCTCCACCTGGCTTGGGAGAACACAAAAATAACCATCTGCTAATAATAATCCTATTTCATTCTAAATTGTTTCATTTTAGGCTGATGAGGGGAAAAAAAAAAAAGACACGCTAAAACTACCTTCACAACTCTGGAGCACGCACATTTCAGAAGGTAGGTCTATAAATAAACATGCTTCTGTACTGCACACTGTAAACACAAAACCATCAGGCTAGCGAGGGCTGCGATTGAAACGGGAGCCCCGGTATGAACTTACCTGGTTTTTCAAACTCCCATTAGAATAGGCTTCCAATCAGTACCGAGCTCCTTTTTCTAGCTACCCAGTCAGGCAGACACCCCCAACTACATTTGACTTTCTCTCAGTCCCATCCTTCTTCAGAAGCTGGCGATTCCATTCGGAAGCAGCCGGCCCCCAGCAGACTGAACATGCACAGAAACAGTAAGGAAAGGGATCGAAGACAAACCCCACAGTCGCACCAAGAAAACAGCAGCCCGAGCACCAGAAAGCAGCTAAGAGACGTGCGTTTTTTTCTTCTCTGGGCTCCCCACGCCAGCCCCCCTTTCCTGGGTACCACCGCGTCTCAGTGAGGAGAGAGGCTCTTACCTGAGCTGAGCATACTGTGCATTCTCTGCTGAGCCAGGAGCTGCTCGCGTCCAGCCACCCCATCTGAGGAAAAACACGAGTCACTCTCGTAAATGGTCTGCAGCATATTGCAATCACTCTGACTTCAGCTCCATGAAAGATTCATCTCTGCTCTCTCTGTGTGCAGGGGGCCCGGAGCTACCCTCCCTGGGCTGATCCTCCCTCCTCCCCAAGGAGCAACAGCACAGGATCAACTCCCACAATGACTCCCTTTCTGCTCCGATGGACACACACTTTTTTTCCTCCAAAGACCTGGACACTTTGCCCACGTTACCAACCTGTATGCAGAGCAGAGAGGACCCCGGGCAGATGCTCTAGCTCTCTGGAGGTTAGGCTATCCGGGGCACTAAAAGCAGGTGGGGAATTGGAATGTGCTTCAGGCTATTGCTTTGTCAGAGTAAGTAGAAAAATATTAACTCTACCCACGAGAAAGAGAAACCAATGGAACCTGGCTTAAAGTTCTTGGGGCTGCTCGAGTTTCCTGGCCAGGAGCGGCAATCCTGCGCGTGGCTTCAGCTGGTGCCCTTCTCTGTTTGTGTGTGTGTGTGTATGTGTGTGTATCTTCCTCCCTCTCTGGTCTCTCTCAGCTCAAGTTGGCTAAACCTAGTGATAATGCATTTGCATATGAATCAACAACAGCACGGCCCGCAGGCACAGAAATAGAACAATGGTCGGCCTGAGCCAAAAATAGGTCAAGCCTGGCCGAGTGATTGGAGCCTGCATTAATGCATTTAAAAATACCCCAGCAAACCCAGCTGTCCGGACTCTATCTTTCAAACCATAATTCTCTACTGCAGGGCCTTGGGAGCAATTAACTCTTTCCTCCCTTTCAAGCTTGCTTCACACACTGTTTCCACACGAGGGATTTGCATCCGAAGAAAGGAAAGCAAAAAAATAAAATATAAAAAAAAATTAAGAAAACATAATTCTAAGAGGGCAAAGGCACATACATTTCATTGCGTTTTATTTTTGCAGTGTGTGTTTTTGGAAAGGAGAGGAGAGCAGTGCAGAGCTCTGTATTGGTTCTAAAATAATACTGGAAGCTTTTGCTCATAATGTGGTTTCTGCCTCACCCACGCACAGCAATCCTGGCATTCTATTTTTGTTGCCTGTTTCTTTGGCTACACTGCAGTTGGCTGTGGCACTAGAAGCTTTTCTGCCTTCTAGTTTCAAGACTGACAGGAGATTTAGTAGAGGTAGTTTCGGAAAACAAGCACACTCCAGAATAAAATATTTATGAAGGTTGGCTTGATTTTTTTTTTTTTTTTTTTACTTGTTATTTATGTAAGGCAATTGTCCATTTCACAAATCTGGATATGATGGTGGCACCCAATGTCAATTTTATCGCATCCAAACTCTATGATATTTACATTGAAAAGAAGAGCTTAGACCTGAAAATATCCCATCTATTATCAGCCTCTCAGGCCAAATTCAATTTACCTGGAAAAGGAGAAGCAGGTGTGGGTGTTTTCTTACGGATGGATGCAGAATTAGTGAGTGTGTGCGCCACCAAGAAATAAACATGCTGAGCCCCCAGCTGTTCATCTCTACAGTGGTTACCTGAAAAACAGACCTCACTTCTCTAAAACAAATAGCATTTATAAAAGTTGATAGATTCCCAGGCCAGCACACATTGAGGAACTCACCTATACAGCAAATATATTACAATATGTAATACTAAGAATTCTATAGCCTGTGGTATGCACTTATAACATCATTTGTGTATGAAAAATCATTCTGCATCACTGATTGGGTTGCAAGCATCTAGCCACTCCAAGGGCAGATGCAAAAGCGCTAACCCACTGATCATGCTAGCCTTTCTCCCTTTTCTAAATTAAAGGAGTGAGGAAAGTGTCATTCCTAAGGCCCTAGTAGCAACAGAGAAGGGAGAAGCAAAGTCAGAATGTTTCAAGGTTCCCAGAGCAATCCGGTGGAGGAGGGACCTCCCCCAAGGACAGAGTGGGAGGCAGAGAAAAGAGAACAGGAGGACACAGAGTTGGGGTGGGAAGGAGGAAACTTGGTAAGTCATTCAGCAGGTAGCCCACTGTCCAAGAAAATGGCACCAATTTTCCTCCTTTCATAGACTGACTCTTACTTCTTGCAAAATTGTATTTGGGCAGATAAATTACAAGATTTTAAAAAAGAACTTATTCCAAATAGCTTAAGCTAAACAGGAAAATCTTATGTTCCTCTCAGTGGGGGAAAACACACACACACACACACACACACACACACACACACACACACACACACACTTTTAATTCCATCTGGTATTACAAGTGAACTTCCACTCAATTAAGGGATTGGTATATAAGATTCAAGGGATGGAAATACCATGGATATGGCAATTTACTTGGCAATGATGTAACCAGCCATAGCATTTAGACCTTGGGCATTGAGAGATTGTCTGCAATGGTGTTCGAGTTCTCGGTCCCCAGGATGCTGAGGAACCTGGGAGCTGACACATGCCCCATGCCACAGCCAACTGCAATGTAGCCAAAGAAAAGGTTCTTCCCACCAGGGTGGCCTCACGTTTATGAGTCGAAATTTGGGTGTGTAAGATTCATTTTGAACAATTTCTTGTTTCATTAAAAAAAAATAACTGAAAACCATTCATCTAGTACAAAGGAGCCCCCTATTTTATACATGAAGAAAGTGAGAAGACTTGGGGGAGGTTGGAAAAGTACTCATTGCTGTTATTATGACGACAGAGTCTTGCTTAGTCTCTACTAGCTCATCTCTGACTAAGTAGGTGTAGTCTTCATGTTCTCTAGGTTGCCACCTTGTCCCTTATTTATATGATGCACACAATTATCTGAGACATTCAGGATACATGTGAATAGTACCCACTGCTGAAAAATGGAACCACTGCCTCATAGTGTTAGAGTGGTTATGAAGAGAATAGGCAAAACTAGTGATAAACAGCTGATGGATAACAAAAGTCCCTGTATTGATATAATATACTCATATATCTTTCAAACTTTTAAGTTTAAATTATATCCTCAAACTGCAAACCTCTCCAAGCTTTTATAATCATAAAAAATAAAACTCCAAAGAGTGACTTAGTAATTATCCTATTTCTCAGAGGTTCCAAGAGAGGGCATTCCACATAAGATAGTGTGAATAATGTGCTTTCTTCATTTTGACTAAGTTATTTAACTTGGGGTCTATTGCATTTCATCCCTGCATTATTTCAGCTTTATTTTTCAATCACCAGTCTTATCTTTCAACTCTTGGTAATAAAAACTCAGTGTAGAGTGAAAAGACGTTGGCCAATTACTATAAAATAGATATTACTTGTTTCTGAAAGGAAAATTTAGAATCATTAAAACAACCACCAAGTACACTGATTACTGCAGTTTCATTATCCAGGAACTTAAGTATTTAGAATTTTGAGTTAATTTTTCTCATATTATCTCAACAATGGCAGTAAAGAAATATGATTAGGTTTCTTTAAGGACATTTACAAAACTAATTTACTGACTTGGAAAAAAAGGATATTAAAGGTTATATTATAAAAACCATAAGAACAAATTCACATGTCAAGCTAGAATAGATAGGCGTTCCCTCGTTTATATCTCAATATAATAAATTTTAATTTAATTTAATCAATATTTTAGAAATTAATCTAAATATTTTTTGCATTTCTTCAAATGAAAATAATAGGGGGGAATGGTTTCCAGTTTAATAGAAAATGGGAAGGGAATCCAATCCTAATGCAAAATGTGATTTAAAAGTGATTAGGGCCCTGGTTGGAGTGCTCAGTTGGATGGGCTTAGTCCTGGGCACAGACTGGTTGCTGATTGGACTCCAGATCAGGGCACATGCCTGGTTCGAGGCTGGATCCCCAGTAGGCATGTGCAGGAGACAGTTGATAGAGGTTTTGCTTTCACATTGATGTCTCTTTCTTCGTCTCCCTCTCCTTTCCTCTCTCTCTCTCTAAAATCCAAGAAAAAAATCTTTTAAACACAGTGACTATGGCCCTAGCCAGTTTGGCTAACTGGACAGAGAGTTGGCCCAAGGACTGAAGGGTGTTAGGTTTGACTCCAGTCAAAGGCACATACCTCGGTTGCAGGGGATCCTATTAAGAGACTAGTGACATTGAGTAGGACACTAATATAATGTTCAACATCTAATATTCCATTGATTTCATTTTAGCATATCTTATTAAAATCTCAGTAATTAATTTTACTTCTTGCATTTACTTTTCTTGCCTTGTCACCATTTCACAGGATAGAATAACCAGTGATAAAGCTCAGGCAGCAGACTGTATCAGAAATTGTCTTACATGGTATAATTTGAGTGAAAAACTTATCAAATATTTTTGAGTGAACAGAGTTTCAAATTTTTTTTGTGTGTGAAATGTCTTAAAGATGTTGGCACTAATGAATCAACATAATAATGCATTTGTGTAGGTCTAATAATTGCAGTGATGGCTGAGCTTTTAGAAAAGTCTGATTATCAATTGCATTGCCTAGTACCATAGGTTCTATTTTTTTAATTGGTAAATTCCATTGATTATACTATTCTGACTCAAAATTTCTAAAATACAGCTCCAGACTCAACCTCCTTCCTGACAAAAGTCACTTGAGAAATATATGCATATAAGTTCTTTGGTTGATCTCTTCCCACCCACCCCTGTCTTTCCTCTGATATTTATCAGTCTGTTCGACCCTTCTACAATATGTCTCTGACCTATTGTATTCATCAGTTGATATTTTTCATTAGATTCCACATATGAGTAAGGTCATGTGATAATTGTCTTTCTCTGACTGGCTTATTTTGCTTAGTATAATACTCTCCAGATTCCTCCTTAGTGTTTCAAATTGTAAAAGAGCCTTCTTTATTTACAGCTGCGTGGTATTCCATGGTACAAATGTACCACGGCTTTTTATCCACTCATTCTACTGATGGGCAGTTGGGCTGTTTCCAGATCTTAGCTATTGTAAATTGCTATGAACATAGGAGTGCATATATTCTTTCTGATGGTTTCAGGCTTCTTAGGATATACTGGGTCAAACAGCAGCTCCATATTTACTAGCAACATTTTGAGGAAACTCCATACTGTCCACACTGTTTTCCATTATAGCTGCACCAGTCTGCATTCCCACCAGCATTGATTCTGAAATAACAACCAACCTTGACTAACCATCCTATGTTTACTGAACTTTGTATAGACCAGATATTATGGGACCAGAGGCTCTGAAAAGAAGTCTTAGTTTTAAGACAAAATACCACTTTTGGCTACAGAGCTATAAAAATAAAAACTCTGAGAGAGTCCCAATTATGTAAAATTAGCATTCTGATCTTGGCTATTTGTTATGCTTTTAATGTTTAATTTTACATTACTCTATGAGTAAGCCTCCTTATATAGCTGCAAATTTGATCTTGATCATCTTGGAAACAAGTGGAATTCTGATCACCAAAATTAATAGTCATATATAGCATCTGGATAAATCCTACATTTGAGAGGTATGATAAGAGTAATTTCCATGTACTAATATAATTTACTAAGGCAGATATTAAAAAGTCAACCTAGAGCTTTTTATGTCATTTCCCACCATAAAGGTCAAGTTGATATTTACCATACCAAACCATTTCTATCACCAAGTTAAATCAGGAGCATACCAGAAGGCCTGCCTCTGAAAATAGTAACATTTTTAAATGTTGCAATTAAATTCTGACTTCATAATTCCATCTAGTTGGGTGCCAACTACCAAATTTAAGAAATAACAAAACCCAACACATACTTTACTTATTTTTCACTGATCAAAATATTTATAGTAATGGCATATAACTAAAGTACAAACATTTGCAATTGGCCACATCACTAAGTATATCAGAGATCTCAGGGGCATGGAATCTTCTTCCATGTTCCAGCCACAAGAACAGAGAATAATGAACTCTCAGGCCATTCATGTTCTCATAACAAACCCGACTTAAGAACTTAATTCCTTTACCTTCTTTATCAAACTTCATGCCACAAAAAGTTTCTAGATTTTACCCACACAAATCTTTCATTTCCCCATACCTTTGCTTATGTTGTCCCTCTATTCGAGAATGCTCTTCCACTGTTTTCTATCTGAAAATTCTGTTCAATTTCACCTGACTAGAATGTCTTTCTTTGTCCCTTAAAATGTTTTAAACCTCAAAACTTGTGAAACAGACTTGCTTTTCGTCTACACTTGCCAGTCAGGTATTTTTGTAGTCTTTTGTTTTAACCCTTTCCTTCCCTTTATTCAAGTATGACATTTACAGGTTTTCCCTTTCATCTCACAGTAAAGCCTTGCATTTGGTAAGTTCACAGAAGGGAATACACAGCCCTAGTTGAGAACAGAAGTGGTAAATCCATTTCATTCTTCAAAATTCTGCCCAAACTACCTCCTGGGGAAAATTCCTGGGACCGAAGCAGTCATGAATGAGAGGACCTAGCTATCCTTACTTCTATCATAACATCAACCATTGGATAGTTTAATTGGTTACTTATCTGGTTCCCCACACTAGACCTCAGCAAGCCAAGAACAGAGAAATGTCATTCATCTATGTGCCTGTTCCACATTGCCTAGCCAACCATTAGCACTCTACATATGTTGGTTGAATGGATATATGTGAATTATGTAAATGTGCATGATGTGTTTGATATTTGTACACTTAATTGCAACCTACAAATATCTTCAATCCACAATCCACCCCCACAGCTAATATTTTCATTACAGACTCCAGGGACTGTTTAGCTAAAATCAATAACATTAGTTATTTGACCTGAAACTATAACAATATATGTTATTTTTTTTCTTAATGAATTGGGGAATGCTGTCTTCTTATTTGGCTATATATGAAGGAAATTCTCAACAATGTTTCTCATAAGTATAAGAGACCCTTTGGAAGCCAACTTCACTTAGTTTAAATTACAGACTTTTTTGATTATTTAAATTTGCACAAATCTGCCTTGATATGATGAACCCCATCCGAGTTAAAGGAAACAAAAATCTAGGAGTAATTAGTGGTCTGAAGGCTAAATAACAGGGAATTTTCAAACATAAGTTAATGTCATTGCCCGTTATAAGTTAGGGAGAAAACATTAACAGGAAATAACATCTAAAATCTCAAGGTGTTAGCCCTAGGCAGTTTGGCTCAGTGGATAGAGCACATCAGTCTGTGGACTGAAGGGTTTGATTCTGGTCAAAGGCATGTATCTCGGTTGCAGGCTCAATCCCCAGCCCTGAAAAACGTATTATAATTTTTTCTAATAATAAAATTAACTTGAAACTTTCACTTTTCGTTTTCTCCCACAGAAACCAGATGTCAATTTTTTTCTTGCCCCAAACCTAAGCACATGTTCACTACCCACTAGTATCCATACTCTTTTCTCTTTTTTTTTTTTATCTTTCTTTGTAGTATACATCAAATACACAAGTTAGTGTTTTTTACTTTTGACTAATTTTTTTTTTAACTGGGAAAACTATAGCAGCAGCAAAAGTAATACTTCTGGTCAATACCTTAAAAAAATACAATAGCCTTTTTATGTTTTTAATTTTAAGGGTTTCCCATATTTATACAACAAATATTGTTTCCTTTGACAACTATTGGATCTTTACTAAGGCTTCTGGGAAGAAGGGTCTTGGGTGTTCGTGTGAAGTGAGCCTAACCAGAAGGGACAATGGGGCACACCTGGTGTCAATGTTTGCTCTGTCACACTCTGTTCTTGTGGCCCAGAAATAGGAATCATGTCTTTTGGATTCTAACACTCCATCCTTGAAAATGTGCCACGCTGCTCCAGAAAAAAATAAATAAATAGGGCTCAAAGTGAATTGTGAAGAAATATATCACAATTATGAAGGAAAAGTATTTCTTCATAAAGGCATGTTTTTAATCCTCTAATAGATTGACTCTTCATCTTTCACATTGATTTCTAATATTTACGTAGTAGAATAATGTCTCAAATATTTAGTGCTAGAAAGTAGCTGAGATCAAGTAAAAAAATACAAACAATACCCACATACGGGTCAAATAGATAAAAACACAACAGAAAGACGGGGCATGCTGGCATTCATTACAAAAGATCAGGTCCATGGTTTTGCCCCTGTTTTGAATTCAGAGCCCGTTTCTTCTTTCCAGAAAGAGCAGGGTCTGATCTTTTCCATTGCTTAGCTTTGCAGATAAATCGCAGAGCTCAGTCAGAACTAGAGAGGCTCAGGGATACACACTGCAATAGGTAGAAACACAAAACCCTTTTAGAAATGCTAGTGGGGAATACCTGGCACTTAAAATGACTCACAGGCGATTACAGATCCAGAGCCTAATCATTTTAATGCAAATAATAGCCAGGGTCTTGACCTGGGGGAGTAACAACCAGACATAAACCATCACGCCATACTGAGGTCTGTCCAGGAGAGAAATTCCAGCGTTCAGACTATTCAGAACCAGAACTTGAGGCTGGATTTGGCTCCAAAAGATAGAGGTGGGATGGGAGCTGAAGATTCGTGTCAGGACTCATCATTTCTCAGACGTGACTTTGCTTCACTGTATGCAATGAAATAAATCATGATGCAGGTATATTACGTTAGATCATTTTGTGATCTTCCTGAAGCTTTGTGATAAAGAGAAATTTTCTAGGTTGTATCATGGATGCTGGGATAAAGCCTGACTACTGGAGACAAAAACTCAGGTACTCGAGGGAAACAGAATCCAGTAGAACCCTCATAGGACTGTCCAATAGTGCTCAGTCATTCATTATTGTTGGGTTAAGAATATGCATTTGAGTGACCCAAAAGTAATATCCTAATAAGTTAAGTCCTTTATGTATAATTTTTAACATCATGAATGAAACAATAAGCTCATAACAATACATGTATGTCAGTGAGAACATAATAATTGCATTTCAGAAAAAAACATGATTTATTTTTTTAATATATTTTATTGATTTTTTACAGAGAGGAAGAGAGAGGGATAGAGAGTTAGAAATACCGATGAGAGAGAGTCATTGATTAGTTGCCTCTTGCACACCCCCTACTGGGGATGTGCCCACAACCAAGGTACATGCCCTTGACCAGAATCAAACCTGGGACCTTTCAGTCCAAAGGCCAACGCTCTATCCACTGAGCCAAACCAGTTTCGGGGAAAAAAACCCCACATTATTTCATTAACTATGTGGCCTAAATAATTACTATACGGGATGAATGGGTTATTAGCAAACTGTTCAAAACCTATCTTATTTTGTAATGTAGCACAATCATCATCATCTAACATTATTATTTATATTTATCATTATTAATTGGGGAAATAAGTTGGCCTCTCATTCCCCCAAAATAAACAAATGCCACAGCTCAGTTTGGCCAGAGGCTGCCACACTGGATGGACAAATGCACAGAACAATACATTTGTGAAAGAGCAATGGTGCAGAGCCAATGAGAACTAGAGTGTGGAGGCAGGGGTTGTATTTCTGTGGGCCTCAGAGGACATGCCTCCTGCCATGAGCCTACTGCATCATGGCTGGGACTCACTGGATCAGGCACCAGTTTTTAATTTCTTAAATACAGTTACGGTACCATGGCTCATGCAGGCAACACATAAGTCCAATTGGTAGCTTTTTCCTTTCCCTTTTACTGAAAGTTATTATTATATTTCTAATCTTCTCCTTTCTAATGCCTGGAGAAAAATCACTCAGGAACCAACATCCACTTTATAATCTTATTATCTATTTAGCAATGACATCTGATTTGATTTTTGTTACAGGAACATGAGTAGTAGCAGAATAGACTGACCATCTTAAAACTTTCTGTATTTCCTCTCCCTCAGTCCATTGCTCTGACATATTTCCAACCCACCGCTCTACCTTTGAAGGACTCCTCCAGATCTAGCTTCTGTGTGCCGCTTTCTTTCCTACCCACCTTCCTTCCTAAAACTGCCAAAGGGGCCTGCATGGCCAGCGGAAGGAACTCCTACCGCAGGCTCAGGTTGTCTGGCCTTAGAATATTTCAACTAAATTTCAGTTTTAACATCTTATTCTGTATTGGAGGCAATACGTGCCTAATCAGCCTTCAAGACAATGTATTATTGGTTCAAATATAAACAAATAAGAGAGATAACAGAAGATACCAATAAACATTAGGCCCACATATATATGAAAACTATATATATGTTAATACCATAGATAAGTGAAGATTTTCAATAAATGGTGCATGTTACACTATTAGATCTCTAGAAATTAGATCTCTATATTAAACTATACACATATACATACACACACACACTTGCAAAATCAAGTCCAAGTAGATTAATAGTCTATATTACAATGAGTAAACTTTACAAGTTTTACAAAAATATATATAAAAAATCAAATCCTCAGATTAGGGATAAATTCATTAAGATACAAGAAAAACGCAAGTCAAAAAGGAAATGATTGATAACTATGACAAAAGAATACAATTGTGCAAACACAACATTAAAAATAAAATTAATGACATTGGGAGAAAACATTTTCAGTGCATTTAATCAACCAATTATTAGTATTCAGAATATAGTATTTACAAATCAGAGAAGATATAATCCAATAAAATAGTAGGAAAAATATAAAAATAAGCACGGAAAAGGAAATTCTAACATCCATTCTAAGTATGAAACATTCAAAATTACTAATAATCATGGAATTAAAAATTAGTCCATAATGAGATACAATCATAAATCCAGTGGTTTGGTAAAAATAAGTCTAATAACAATACTAAGTATGATAAAAATATTGAGTAAAAAGAACTCTTACACATCCATAGACAAAGTATATTTGTTATAAGCATTTCCTTTAAGGATTTTCTGGGAAAGGGGTGATCCCATTTCATGTGAAAACACTTTGTATTTTCAGAGAAGAAGGGAGGGGGAGAGAGAGTTAGAAACATCAGTGATGAGAGAGAATCACTGATTGGCTGCCTCCTGGAGGCACCCCACTGGGGAATGAGCCTGCAACTGACATCCCTGGAATGGAACCATGACCTGCTGGTTCATAGGTGGATGATAAACCACTGAGCCACACCAGCCAGCAGCACTTTGTTTTTTCTAAAGCAACCAAATATTCTAAGTAAAATCCTAAATTGAATCTTGACTAAGCTTACTTTTTTTTCTCTCTCTTTTCTCTTTTTTGTTTAATTCAAACTAAATATGTTCTTTTTGAGAGTTTCTCATTGTAATTCTGCTGTCAACAATGAGAAATTACGATGGCACCTGATATAAAAGTTGATTTCCAAATTAAGTCATGTAACAGAAAAGGAAAGAGCTAATGTGAGGCCCATCATCTCAAGAGTGCAGCACAGAATTAGTAAATGCATAAATTTCTCTTAAAAGTACAGTTTCTTTTCCAAAGCTGACTGCTACTTCAAGGAAAGCGTCATGTCTGTTGATAGCCCTCAGGCAATTAATGTACTCACTGATCTTTGTCTGCAGTGTCAAAAGCAAGAATTGTTAAATGCAGATACCCTGTTTCCCCAAAAATAAGACAGTGTGTTATATTAATTTTTGCTCCTAAAGATGTGCTAGGTCTTATTTTCAGGGGATGTCTTATTTTTCCATGCGCTAGGTCTTATTTTGGGAGGATGTCTTATTTTCGGGGAAACAAGGTAGAGTCTTGATAGGAAAACTACTGGAGCTCTTATTTAAAATAGCTAAGTAAATACACCACTAGAAGACAGAGAAGAAGATAGTTATAGTCTGTGAAAGGGTATTAATAAGTCAAAGAAAATGAGTAAGTATTCTATAATTCTCTTTATTCTCATGAATGTTTGAGATAATAGAATTTGAGAATAAAAACAATTTTTAAGAACCCACATACCATTAAATTCTGGAAATCTCACTGTTAAGCTTCAAAGATTCATGAATGCTAAGAAATGTGACCAGAAATAAATGTTGAAGCCATCTCAAAGCATTTAAATTATAAAAATGTATTTAACTAAGAAAAGAAATATTGGCTCCATATAGACACAATTTGATCCTAATAAATACACCATCTCATCTATATTTGGTACATTCAGGCTTCTAAGTCATCCAATAAATATATACGTGTGTTTGTTTACTTGTTTTTACATCCTCTGCCAACTCTGGTTGAGAAATGTTGACACACTGGACATTGGGCTCCCCTGAGCAGCTTTGAGCCAAAGATCGTCAGTTGTTAAGCTGTCAGTTCATGGGACCACATTGGCTCTCAGAGCTTATTATTGTTTATACCAGGGGCCTGGTGCACAAAGATTCATGCACATGGGTGGGACCTTCAGCCCTGCCTGCTCCCTCTCCAATCTGGGAGCCCTCAGGGGAGCCCTCTCCAATCTGGGAGTTTCTATTTGTCTTTGCAATCATATGAGCGAATTGTCTGAGACCCCAACCCAGTTTGGTTTGTTGCTCACAGAATAATAGAGGCTTTTTTTCCCCCCTTTGCTTCATTGGTGGAGATTTCCTGGAAGTTTTAGGATATCTTCCCTTTAATTTTTCCTAGACACTCTGAGATTACTTATGTCTCTCACCTTTGCTTTCCTCCATCCCTCACTGCAACAATAATTTGCACCAGGCTCACTTTGCTCTAGTGTTTAGGAGTTCCATCTGCCACCAGAACTATGATTCTCAGCATTCCTGGTGCTCCCTGCACTCTGGGCTTCTGCTTCTAGTCCTGGGGCTTCAACCAGAACTACTATTCCCAGAATTCCTGGTGCTCCCCACCCTCTGGGTTTTCCCTTCCTGCTCTGTCTCTATCCCATGGCCTCCTGCTCTGCCAAGTCCACCAAACCACCAGCTCTCCCTCTCTACTCTCCATCTGGCAGCTTGGGGAGCCAAGTTCCCCAAGCTGCTCCACTCTCAGCCCAGAGCCTGTGTATGCAAATTAACCCTCCATCTTTGTCAGGTTAATTTGTATACTCACTCCTTATTGGCTGGTGAGTGTGCCACAGGTATGGCCAATTTACATGTTTTTCTTTTATTATATAGGATTACATTAAGTTCTTAGAGAACAAACTCAAAGAAGATAACATACAATCTATTTTAGTTCCATCAGTTGACTTGGATATAATTAATTACTTTAATCTATTAAATGAATTATCCATAGGAGAGAATACCATGTTATCTTTGCATAGAGAGGAATATTGCCAGTGCTTACCTAAGCTCTGCCCTGGGGAAAGGGTGTTCAGTCCCAGAGGTTGGTGAATTCCTATTATTAGCAATAGGAAGTCCTATTTTTCTTAGCAGCAGCATGTTTTTTCTGGGAATTATTAGGTGAAAACCCACTTGGCATAAAAGATCAGATCTCCAGGTGGCAAACTTAAATAGCAAAACTTTGAAAACAAGAGAAGGGGTTAGCTAATTGCAGGCTTTGCTTTTTTGGGCAGGAATACAAAAAATGGAACCAGAGTTGAATTGCTCAAGACAATACAATATATTCCAGGGACTGTGTAGACAAAGAATGGGGGCAAAGGGGTGGAAACACCACAAAAAATATTGGCTCCTAGGGAGAAACATTAAGGGAAGAAACTAGATATTGAGTGGGGGTTTTTAAATGAAGTTTTACTTTGTGGTATTATTCATTAGGCTGTCCTCTACAGCAGTCTAAAATATTCACTAATGCTTTAAACCTCAAAGTCCATGGAGTTAAATTTGCCTCTTGGGGTAATGAAACAAAGTCCAGAAACCATCAGTGTGGGGCCAGCCTGAGGCTCTCTGAGGTGGTCTTGCCACATCTGGGTCACCAAGGCAGGTCCATCTAGTCATCCTCGCCTCATGTTATTAAACATTCAAACCATATAACTAACAAGCATGGTTTGCAGTCAAAATTCTGTCACCAACCTTCTAATTATAATCTGGTTTCCAAGAATTTGCTGGTCAGAGGTCGTGAGGGTACTGTCCCCTGGAGTAACACTTTTCACTGGGACTATTCGCTGGCATTCTGGTTAAATTCATTTGTCTCAGAGGGGGATGCTGATGGGAAATTGCCAGGTAACACCCCCACTGCAGAGACACGCTAACAGACTCCTGTACTTGATAGGGCTACCTATTGAAAACTATCTCTAATCTGTATTTTCTGAAAACTTTCCCCAAGCAGAGATGCATCATTTCAATATGATACCAGCATCCAAAATCACAATGAAAAAGTTCAAGTTTGGAACTGTAATAGAGAGAATTCTTGATATCAAAGAAATGGTCTATCATGGATAATGATGATGGAAACACACAATGGGAGGGTTGCCTTATAAATGTACAGTTGGGTTTCAAGACAGGAGACCTAACTGTGCTATAAAAAAACACTCATGCAGTGGGGCTCTATTGCCTATCACTGTACCAAAGAACATTCCAGAGGAGGGCGTTTTTCCGATTTCATGCTGTAAAATAAATAATGCTGAGATCACAAAGGGGTGCTCAGGAACATGAACCATCTTGCTGCATTTTGCTGGTATTTTCTATTTGTGAAAGACAGAAGCTGGAGCCTAACATAGTCATTCCTGAAGAAAATTTCCCTGCAGTGAACAAAGCCCTTTTGTGCTGCTGGTAAAACATGACTCCACTAAGGCAATTAGCCGCTTTAAAAATAAACTAATTCATTTTGGAGATCTGATGTATAATTACGCAGCTGCATGGACTGGGAAGGCATGGTGACTGGCTAGGGTGTTCGCAAAATGAGAAGAAAATGCATCTTCATGCTGACAGCGAAAGCATTGATTTGAAGTCCAATTGCCACCTTTGCCTTGTGTGGAGCTATAAAATGAACCTCTTTCTAAAATAATACCTCAAAAATTCTGATAATGATAGTAGGATGTCTCTAGGGACAGAGGGGATGGTAACTAAAAATAATTATCCAGAGCATTGCTTCTAAGAAGTTTAGCTTCCTCTGAAAAAATTAACTCTTAGATCTCCATGAAAACATAACTAAGAGAAAGTAACTTACTCATGCCATAGAAGGAACTGCTCCGGACTAGTTCCGGAAGCAGATTGGGTGAAATGACACTTAGTGTGGGGTCATGGGCGGTGGCAGAAGAGCCAAGAGGTCTTGGTCCCCTTGGCAGAGGTTTGTTACTAAAGCAGCAGCTTCCTTGGGGGGGGGGGGGGGGGGGATGGCCTGGCCATTCCCCACACAGGATCCTTCCGAGATCTGTTGGGCAAAGGGGACCTGATCATAACACTGTACTTGGCCTTTACTGTCGCCTGAGCTTCTACAAAACACACAGGGTAAATTCACACCAGGGGATGGACATTATTTTAAAGTTTAACACTCAGTTTGTTTCTTTCAGTTATATGCTGTGCTTCCCACTGAATGAAGATAGCAATATTTGCACAATGTCTTTCTAGGTTTCTCTTTCTTTTGATCATTCCTTCTTCCTTTCCTTTCTTTCTACTCCTCCTTCCTCCCTGTCTCAGATTCACCTCTCCCTCCCTCCCTTCTATCCCCTCCCCCCCCTTCAGTCCCTCCTTCTTTTCTTCACTCTTTTCCTCTCTCCTAACCTCCTCTCTCCTTTCTCCCTCCCTTCCAGTAGTATTTTTATTTACATTTCTTCCTCTGGATATTCCAGATTCTTGCTATGAATATTTTAAATTCCATTGTTTTGGCCTCTGACTTTCCAATTTCTAGTGTTGTCTTTACTAAGAAGTAGTTCTCTAATATCCCGGCACTAGATAATATGAATTTCAGCTCAAAACAAACATAAAATAATCATTATCTATTTCAATCTCGCTTTTAAATTATTTCATAGTGTAAAGGTTTATTATTATAATTTGGTAATTAATCAGCCCAACTCCCACAGAAGAAAAAACTCTGTTGTTCCAAGATAATAAAATATAAACATATTAACATTATATTATTATAAAATGTTACATCTTCAGTATCATTTTGATGCATTCTAAAAATTAGATAACAAACTTTATTTCTTCATATTTCATTCCCCTAGGTCTCTGATTTCGTTAGCTCAGTGGAGCCTTCCCTAGAGATCATTGTGGCTGGAGTTTCCCAGGGAAAAGCAGATGCTGCGGGGGCAGCTACAGTAGAAAACTGAGATGGGAAACCACAAATCTGATCGCCTTGATGATGCTGATATTCTATCTAACATTTTATTTAGGTTCTTTAAAATTTACAAGAATAGTGCACAAATAATACAAAAAAAACTTAATGCACCCGATACACAGATCCACCAATATCTAACAGTGTGTCACATTACATTTGTTTTCAAATTTAATTTAGATTTTGAAGAATGTTCCATGCATGCATAAAAAAGTTGTGAGATGGGAGCAAGGCTGAAGACTCAGTATAAGTATTGGGCCTGTCAACATCTAGTTGTTTTATTTCTGCATTTTAAGTGATATGTGTGGACCACCATCGACTCATACAGGAGACTTATTATTTATTTACCATATGTTATTTACTGCACATGACTTACTGTGTATCTAATACAGCACAAAGTCCCTCTTGGCCTCGACCCAAAGAGGTCAAAGAGTTTGATTTCTGAAATATTTTGAGCCCTCCTAGAAATATTTAAAACACTTTCATCAACAGGTTGATCCATCCATATGAAGCTCTAAGGAAAACATAAGGTTTAGTCAGTGAGTACTAAAGCCATTATCTATTAAAATAGTTATGAATAATTATGCATGCTGCCCAAGTTATGTGGGGGTGAGGACGGTGGGGAAGGTAAAGTTAATAAAGAAAACTCAGCCGAAACCGGTTTGGCTCAGTGGTAGAGCGTCGGTCTGCGGACTGAAAGGTCCCGGGTTCGATTCCGGTCAAGGGCATGTACATTGGTTGTGGGCACATGCCCAGTAGGGGGTGTGCAAGAGGCAGCTGGTCAATGTTTCTCTCTCATTGACGTTTCTAGCTCTCTATCCCTCTCTCCTCCTCTCTGTAAAAAAAATCAATAAAATATATTAAAAAAAAAAAAGAAAAAAGAAAAAAAAGAGAACTCAACATATTTTTTGTCTTTACATTTTCTTCAAAGTTTTCCAAAATAATTCCTCCCTCCAAAGCCAGGGGTCATTTCAGTGGCTGATGCTCTGGGTTGGCTTGCACAACACTTTACAGGAATGAAGCTGTTTGTCCACATGTACATGTATGTGTGCACTGGGGACATGCAGGTACATATGAGTAGAAAAGAAATATTGTCCCATAGAGCCTTGTGAGGCTAATGTATATATAAGCATTGCCAAAATGAGCAGAAATGAGAAATGATTGGGTCTTATAAAAGGCTGAACCAAAAATAAGTGCTCTGAGTTAATATTAGAGGTATCCCTTGTGCTAAGTTTCCATCATACCTCCAGCCTGTTACTTCTTCCCAGCCTCATAGAATTCTCTACTGTGGTCTGTAAACATTGAGGGGACACAGATAATGAAAAGGCTGATCCAAGAGCATAGGTATCAAAGGTGCTTCAAGTCCCTTGTACCTTTCTTGAAGGGATGCTTTTTCCTGGGGCCAGGGATTCAGCCAGTCCAATGACCTAAGTCCACCCCTCCGCAATCTAAAAGGTGCTGATGACTTAACTTTGTTCTTCCTGACTTCGTTATACTCCAGGTAGGTGAGCCTGCCTGGATGGCTGTGCCCACGGATTTTTGTAAATAAAAGATGATTTGGAAATTTCCAATTTGCCTTCATGTATTCATTTGTTCAATGAGCAGTTAGTGTACAAGGCACTGTTCTAAACCCCGGGAAAGGCCAGAAACAGAACCCATGTTCTCATGGAGCTTACAGGCTAGTGTGGGTAAGAAAACAATAAACAGTGATCATTGCAACAATGAAATAGAACTGTGGAATGGGATACAGAGTGACTTAGGAGGCATGGAGCATTTAGAAGGGTGGTAAGAGAAGTCACCTCTCCCTAAGGAGGTGACACTTGAGCTGAGCCTGGAAAAACAGGAAGCAGCCCGCCTTGTAAATATGCAGTTTAGGCACATCACGGGCAGAGGGACTAGACCCTCTGCCTGTCTGCAATGAAACCAGGCCAGTGGAACTGCAGCAAAGAAAGGAGAGGGAAGACATAAAATAATAATAATAATAATAAAGTTGCCTTTAGTCTGATTTGCTTGGCTCAGTGGTTAGAGTGTCAACTTATGAACCAGCAGGTCACGGTTTGATTTCTGGTGCAGGCTGTGGGCTTCATTCCCAGTTGTAGGAGGTAGCTGACCAACGACTCTCTCTCATCATCGATGTTTCTATCTCTCACTCCTTCTCTCTTCCTCTCTGATTATATATATATATATATATATATATATATATATATATTAGGAAGGGAAAGCAATCAGAAGCTCCCAATCCCTGCAGATTACAACACAGAATTCAGAGGGAATTTGAAAGGTTGGGAAAGGGGAGCTGAGGTCATAGAGCGGAAAAGAACTTCATTCTCTCTAACATCCCACCTTCAGAAGAGCAGGCTGGGGATCAGGCCGTGACATTGCCATCTGGGTGGCAGCTAATCAGGAACAGAACCAGAGGTGACTAGATTAGAGGGAGTGGCCTGAGTATTATCCGAGCTATTTCTTACCTTGAAATTTGATTTGAAACCTGCCAGCAACAAACTTTTCTTGGAACGAGGCAGGGATAGATATTATAAGTAAATGTAATCTCAAAGCCAAAACAGGACTGCAAATCCAATCTCCCAGCCGAAGGCTGCTAAAGCAGGGCTCCAAATCAAATCTTCAGGTCTGGAGGAAGTCCAGGGCAATTACAGAGCAACTCTGCCCACCTCGGAGGAGCAGTAGAGCGAGAAGCACTGCCGTGGACCCCTTAGGATTCTACAGGTGATGTAACACAACTTAAAACACGGGAATGGGCTTTAGAAAACCAACTTCCATAATCATGTGTAATTTTTTTTTAAGGCACCAAGTTAGAATGCCTAAGCTAGCTGAGTTTTCCTAGCATCTCTTGATCCCATTTCCACATCCATTTGGTAACAGTCTCTGAGTTTCTCTCCAAAAGGATAGCTATACAATTGTTACCCCAACCTAGGGGCTAGGTAAGTAAACAGCAGGCACCTGACCTTCGCTGGGCAAACTCCAATCTCCCTCCAGGAATCTAAAACCAGCACCAGGACAGCATGTGCAAAAGGCGAGGGGGTGGGAAAGGCTGGGGGCTGAGTTATGTGGGGTGGCATTCCACAGCAAGGTCCACCGGCCCCTATGGCTGAGGTCTCACTGAACTCATTTCCCTAATAGATTCCCCTTTTGATTAAGCTGGCCATACAGAGTTATATTGATTACAGCCAAAAGATCCTTGGTTAATATCATAATCAGTTCTTATAAATGTCCTCCTGCTTTGCAGTTGGGAATGTTGGAACAGCAAGAGACTTTCAGGCAGGATTCATAACTCAGAAGAGATGGAACATTATTGAAAAACTAAAAGATAAAGTATAAAAATGCATGAATGCTGTGGTTAGGCCTTTTTGAAATATATTTTTATTGACTCCAGAGACAGGAAGGGAGAGAGAGTGAAACGTCAATAAAGAGAGAGGATCATTGATTGGTTGCCTCCTGCACACCCCCTACTGCAGATCGAGCCAGGATATGTGCCCTGACTGGGAATCAAACCTTGACCTCCTGGTCCATGGGTTGATGCTCAACCACTGGCTGGGCTGTGGCCAGGATTTGATTGCCTGGTATCAAACACAGGTTCAGTCGGAACACCTGGATCTGGAGGAAGTCCAGGGCAATTACAGAGCAACTCTGCCCACCTCGGAGCAGCAGTAGAGTGAGAAGTTTATTCTTCAAATGTTTATCAAAAACACCTATCTTATGCCTGGCCCTTAATGTATTTTCAGATGCTGGAAATATAGCAGTAAACAGGGGAGAAAAGGTCCTTGCTCCCCTAGAGTTTCCATTTTCAGACTTTAATTCAACAGAAAATTTCCATTGCTATTCTCTGTCAATTATTTGAAACAGCATTCCACCTGCCTCATGTATACTCCACAAACTTCATAGTTAACTAAACGGAAATCCCTCTGGGATGCTGGCAAGTCAAATTCATGCTCAGGCATCCCCGTCGGTAAGGAAATGGGTTTTCTCAAACTGAAGTATAAAGAGTAAATAGCAATACTATTGATAACTTGGTAAACATGCAGATTTCAAAGGCTGATCTCTCTGGAATCAGATTCAGGGAGAACTACAGTGTTTGCATTTTTAATGAATGCCATGTCATGGGCAAGGTCAACTATGGCAATTATAAGCCTCAGCCTGTTATCTAGGTGTGACTGGAACACATCCACACCCATTTGCTTACATATTATTATATACATTATTACAAATGACATCTATGATTGTTTTTTTTTGCTAAAACGCAGTGCTGAACAGTTATGACAGAAACTATGGACTACAAACACTATAATGATCATCTCTCATTATATTTACCAACTGGTCTTTTTAGAGAAAGTTTGTTAAGCCCTGCATTAAGAGATTATCATGCATGCTCTTTAACTCCTGTAGGAAAACATTCTTCTACCCCTGCATTTTAATGATTTAAAAAATAATAATTTTTATTTAATAGTAAGAAATCAAAAACTCCATAATTGGCTAAGCACTATGAAAGGAAATTTAAGGAAACATGAAGATTGTCAATGGAAACTAGAGTGGCATAAAATAAGTCATTTTTGTTTTGTTTCTTGTTTCTCAGATTTAAAGATGTATGCTTGGTTTAGAAATCATAGAACATTTGTAAAATCACTACTAATTAGTAACAAATGGAGGTTACCTCTATTAAATTTCTGACATATTTCCTTATAGTCCTTTTGGTAATTGGTTTTATTAAATGCAAAAAGACATATTTAGGTGATATGATTTATTCTCAAAGTTAATCACGTATAATTCATTAGATCTAAAATAAATACAATGAATGGCATACCTATAAAAGCTGAGTTCTTCCCATTAAGCTGAGCTACGTGCAAGAAGGGACTGTAACTCACTCATTTCTATTTTCACACCTATCAGGGTCCTGCTCGGTACTTAGTAGGGACTTGGAAATGTTGACAGAATGAAAGGTAAAGGCTACTAGGCCTTTCTGTTGTTGCATGAGGTTCTACGTGTGGGAATTGTGTGAACAGTTCTCATTCATAAAATACAATGTGGTGCTGTCAGGTTGTTACTGTTGAACACCTACACACTTTCTCTTGCTCTTTTGAGCTCCCAGTTGGATGTGTCACAGTTAAAAAATCTACTTTTTTTCTTGTTAACGGGAGTTTTGCAAGGTTAACCGACAGTTCCTCCAAATAACACTATATCTGGTGTTCCCAGAAATACCATATACAAATATGACATTTAAAACTGCTCTTTGATTTATGAGATCTGTACTTCATGGTGAATAATAGTGAGAAGTCCCCAAACTTGAACATAAAAATGCACTGTTCTCTGAAATGAAAGTGGTGGAATATTATAAATAAGCTAACACGGTTCCTCTGTCAACACACACACACACACACACACACACACACACACACACAGTAGTTCCACAAACAAAAACCTTCTCACCTCCCCATAGGTTTTGATTTAGTCACACAGGCCAATGAAGTAAGACCAGACATTACAGAAATCTGGTGGTTTTGTTTTCTATGGAAAACCACCAAGTCTGCCACAATTATGTTTGGGTCTGAATTAATATAGAGTAAGTGATTATAAAACTTGAAAGGAGGATGGGATGATTAAGAAGCACAAGAAACAAGTCTGGAATGAGACAGATACCCAAGGTAACAATGATCTCATCCTTGTAATCACGCTCAGTCTTGACAACATAGAGATTTGCTTGTATTTTATGCTTATTTTCATATAAATTGCTTTTCATCTACCCAGTAGTCTGGGGGTACAAATGAAATGAAAAATAACCAAGCTTGTAGAAAATAAATATCACTCCTGAATAATTGAACACTAGATAAGTTTAATGTTATTTTATCATCTTTACGGGTTCCATTCATTCACCATTTATGAACTTAACTTTGCAAGAAATAAACATTGATTTCTATAAGGTGCCAGGCTCTTTGTTACCCTTTTGGCATAAACCAAACATCATATCCATGCTCCTGGAGTTTATATACTATTACCAGCAAAAGAGATGTTTAAAAATTTACTCTTTCCAATGCCTAAAGCTACAACAATTGGAACAACAAAATAAGTAATGTAGCATTGAATTGCAATACAAAGAATAAAATAGGAATATAAAGAGACCTAAATAATTAAAAAAAATATTATAAAAGTATTTTCTGTTTAAAAGAAGAAAGGTGGCAAATTTAAATAAAATGGACAAATTTCTAAAAAATCAAAACACACAATACTGACATGAGTAACAAAGAAAATACGAATAGTTCTAACCGGTTTGGCTCAGTGGATAAAGCATAGACGTGTGGACTCAAGGGACCCAAGTTTGATTCCAGTCAAAGGCATGTACCTTGGTTGCAGGCACATCCCCAGTAGGGGGCATGCAGGAGGCAGCTCATTGATGTTTCTTTCTCATTGATGTTTCTAACTCTCTGTCCCTCTTTTCTCTGTAAAAACTCTGAATAGTCATAAAACCATTAAAAATTTAACCCATAATTTAAAAACCTTCCAACAAAAAAAAATTCCAGGCCTAACTAGTGAACTCAACCACAATATTAAAAAATAAATAACACAAATTCTGCCAGAAATTGAAAATTTTGGGAACAGTAACCAACTCATTATGCAGATATATCCTGATACCAAATCTGACAAGAGGATTCCAAGATGGGAAATTATAAAGTAGTCTCATTCATGAACATGAAAACAAAAATCCTCCACAAATAGAGAAATAAAATCCAGATATAAATAAAAAGCAAAGCTTTGATTTTCTTCTTTAATAGTTTTAGTGAATTTCAGGGAAATTCTAATTATAACCAAAACTATATACCCACTGGCATGGCTAAAATTACAAAAACTGATGACACCAAGTATTGACAAGGACAGAGCCACCAGTGCTCTCAAAATGGAGAACAGAAGTGTAAATTGATACAACCATTTTTGGAAAACTGATATTAAATATTACGTTTGAATATATTCATAGGCTATACCATGGAATTCCTAGGAGACAAATGCATGCTCCAAGCTACATGAACAAAAACTTTCCATAACAGCATTATTCATAATTGGTCAAAACTGGAGACAACCTGAATACCCATCAACAGTAGAATGGGGAAATAAATTCTGATATAGTCATGGAGTGAATACTACATAGCAGTGAAAATAACACTGGATGAATCTCATAAATTTAACTTTGAGTGAAAAGTCTAGTCACAAAACAATCTGCCCTATCTAATAAAAAGGAAATATACTAATTGACTGCCACACCCTCACAGGATGGTGGCGCCCACAGCCACAAGATGGTGGCACCCAGTCCCCTCAGCCCTGCCTCACCAAGTCCCCACAGTATCCAGCCTCATCTAGTCAGAGTCCCCCGGTCCCCTAAGCCCCTCAGGAGAAGGCAGTTGGGGGTGATTGGGCCAGCAGGGGAGCAGTTAGGCATCGATTAGGGTGGCAGGGAAGCAGTTAGGGAACTATCAGGCTGACAGGAAGAGTGGTTAGGGGCAATGAGGCAGGCAGGCAGACGACTGGTTAGGAGCTAGCAGTCTGGGATTGTGAGAGTGATGTCCAACTGTGTGATCAGGCCTAAACTGGGAGTTGGACATCCCCTGAGTGGTCCCAGATTGGAGAGGATGCAGGCTGGGCTGAGAGACACGCCCCCATGCATGAATTTCGTGCACTGGACCTCTAGTCCTTTATAATAAAAACCTAATATGCTAAGGGTCTGGTTGTCCAGTCGTCCATTCAACCAATCAAAGTGGAATATGCTAATGATATGGTAAGGCTACTCAACTGCTTGCTATGACATGCATTGATGACCAGGGGACAGAACGTTAATCTACCGAGCAGTCACTATGACATGCACTGACCACCAGGGGGCAGACCTTTGACTGATAGGTTTGTTTGCTGCTGGGGTCCTGCCAATTGGGACTGAGCAAGATGGGCTGGACACGTCCTGGAGCCCTCCCACAGTCCCTCCTCAGCCCCAAACATGCACTGGTGGGGTCCCTTGGCCTGGCCTGTGCCCTCTCACAATCCAGGACCCCTCAGGGAATGTCAAAGAGGCCAGTTTCAGCCCAATAACGCTCAATGCAGGAGCTGCCCCCTACTGCTCAGCCAGAAGCTGGGCTCATGCTGGCGAACAAAGCAGCAGTGGCAGGGGCCTCTCCCACTTCTGTGGCAGTGCTAAGGATGTCCAGCTGCTGGGTTAGGGGGGAGTGGGCTTATGCCATCAGTCAAACATCCCCTGAGGGCTCCTGCACTGCGAGAAGGCACAGGCCGGGCTGAGGGACCTCCCACTCCCAAGAGCATGATTTCCATGCACAGGCCTCTACTCTACACTAATAAAGAGAAATATGCAAATTGACCATACTTCCATGAGGCCCACCAGCTAATCAGGAATGAGAATGCAAATTAATCCAACAAAGATATTGGGTTAATTTGCATATGCAGGAACAGAGCAAAGACTGAAGGTTCTGGTCTGAATGAAGATTGAAAGAAGACTGAAGATTGAAGCCTGAATAGGCTTGGCTTCTCTGCTGTGGCTGGAGTGAAGGCCTGGGTCCCGGGTGCTGGAGGAAATCTGGTGCGGGCAGCCAGGGGAAGGAAGGCCTATTGTGCAAAGGGCCTCTAGTATATATATATAAAAGCCTAAGTGACCTTTACAACCGAACAACTGGGACAACTGGCTGAAAGGTTGCTATGATGCACACTGACCACCAGGGGAAAGACTCTCAATGGAGGAGCTGCCCCCTGGTGGTCAGTGTCTTCTACAGTGGAAGTAATGCTCAGCCAGAAATCCGGCTCACAGCTGGCAAGCTTCACTGCAGCAGAGGGAGCCTCTCCCACCTCCCTGGCAGTGCTGCTGAACAGAGGCAGCAGCAGGGACAGCGGGGCAGGGATGGGCAGCAGCAGAGCTGAGCTCCCCAGCTTCCTGCGCTGGGGCACTATTACATCCTTTGGGGGATGTCGAGTGCCTGTTTTTGGCTAATCCCCACATACCAAGCCACCCAGGGGTCCTGGATTGTGAGAGGGCACAGGCCAGGCTGAGGACCTCACCTGTGCACGAATTCATGCACCGGGCATCTAGTGTACACCATATATTTTCACTTATGTGCAGTATATAAACAGGTAAGTCAAAATGACATTCACAGAAAGCAAAGTAGAGTATACTCACGGGGAAGTGAGCTTATTAGGGACTCAGAGGGGACCTTACTCTACTTTATAGAGTGCTCGCGTTATTATATTTCTTCATCTGAGGGTAATAACTAGAATATATTCATTGAGCACTTTTCTGTATGTGGGTTTTACCTCATTTAAAAAAATAAGAAACAAACAAAAAGATCCTTAATTTTTTTTTTTTTTTTTTTTTTTTTTTTTAGTGAGAGAGTAGTAATGTGAACTGGTATCAGAGTAATATTATTATGCAATTAGATTAAAGAGTGAATATGTACAGGAAGCCAATATACAAAAAAATGAAGTTAAGAGACAGTAACAAATAATTCACTGATCAAAGATTAAACACTGAGGGATGACTGTGGAAATGGTATTGATATAGCATCATCACTTGAAAGGTTAAGACACATCTTTATATTACGAAGCTATAATTTCCATCTCATTAGTTTTTAAATGTTAAGATTAGAAGTTTTAAACTTAGGCTTCTGACTCAATAATAAGAGAGAGACAGACATATTAAATGATGATAAGCACTGAGTCAAACACAACCATTTACTAATACAACAACCATGAGCACATGACTCAACTTCTCCAGGACTCAGTTTTCTCATCCTAATATAATACTTCAGAGGAATAAATGAGATAATCTAAGTAAGATGTTTATTACAATGCCTGGCCCATAATAAGCTCCCTAATTGTGAGCTCTCATCATCATCATCATCATCATCATCTAAAACTAAGCCATATTAGTTTAAACATTTTTAATCAAATAGTTCAATTTATTTCAAATTTATCACTTTTTATTAAACAGACAACAATATCACATGCCTCCAAATCACAGTTGTATAAACCCTTTACCCTGTCCTCATTTGCATTTTATAAGCAATAAATGGGTAAGGGGAGCCATATTTCCCCCCTAAAAGATAGTTCTTACAAAAATTGCTGATGTTCCACTTAATCCTATGGTTAGACAGTACTGATAAGCTCACAGAATAAAAGAAAACTAATCACAAAAGATTTGGTTTTGGTTGATTGGGAAACAAAAGTCAAACAAGAAAATATATTTCTTCTAGAATGTTATGATAAAAAAAAAAATCTAACAGTAATGCGGTGAAACTGATCTTAAAATAATCGGGTATCTCTCTGCAGATGCTGCCCGAGAAGCCAGTAGGCAATGTAGCCTTAATAAAGTGACAATTTCAGTCCGAATTTGCCAGGAAAAAAACATGATAGAAAAAAACAAAACAAAACAAACAAAACAAACAACTGTTGCTTTGCATAGTGCCAATTTGTTGCTTTTTTATATAATAAAATAAAAGAAATCCTATTATCTAATAGCAGATAGCTTAATAAGGCTGTTTACAAAATCATGTGCAAGTGTTATATAATTAGGTTACAATATTTTAACATTTTAGGAAATACTGGATTTAACTAAACTTTTTGAGCTTTTTGGTGTTTTTCTGAATTGTAATCAATTATTTTAAAATCCTTCATTTTATTTAACAGTCCTCTTCCTTAATTGCCTAAACTTACTTAAAATTACCAATATCTATTTCAGCATTGTGTAACAAACTTTTATTTTTAAATTTCATACATTTTATAATTTTATAATAAGATCAATTATTATTAAAAAGTCGATTTATTAGTCCTAAGTATCTGGTAACTCTTTCCAGATACTTAGGATTACAAATTTTTTCTAAACACAAAATTTCATGTCATAAATTCTATACACACACACATATTCACACCTGTACACCCTCCTCCCCCAGCACACACACACAGGAGACTTTTTGCTAGAATTTGTCTGACTTTGTTATTCTTTTCCACAGTTAATAGGGTTACCCACAGAAATAGCTCCATTAATTTAATTTTCTTTATTTTGGCTTTTTCACTCTTCTCTAAAAACCACTGTTTATTTTCCAGAGTCTATTAAACAGGTTGAATTGCAAGTGTTAGTCATAGTAGAGCATTAAGGTTGTTTTTATAATTTTTCTACTTAATCTACCTTACGGGAAAAAAATAGTAGTCTTCCTGTCTAAACATTTTTTATCACAGTTCTGGAAAATCCACTCTTGATAACCTTGAATGATGTTGAAAACCAAAAAATACAGAAGTCTATGAATCTGCAACACCCCCCCCCCCAATATATACCATAACAAAAGTTTATAGTATTCAAAAATAATTCTTTATTCTGCCCTGAAATCAAGCCCTTCACTGTCAAAAGCTTTATTTCCTCTTTATAATTCTATAAAAGTCAAACTGCAAGCACAAGTGCAAGTAACACTATGAAGTATCATCTCTATGGTCAAGGGATAGAATTCTACATTGTGCTGATGAAGAACTGTGATGATCCGAAGTGAACATACAGTCTGACATACTCAGTGCTTCTAGGTTAATTCATCCATAGCAGTGTGCAAATTGCACGTGTGAAAATACTTTGATGCTAGAATATCTATGGGGTTTGAAGATTCTGTAAGTTAGATGAATGTCTTTCTCAAATATGAGGACTGGAAGACATGCTGTCTGAAAACAGAAAGGCAAATTTTCTTTCACTTGAACAGAAAGTCATCTGGATAGCCCAAGGGGGCACACCATCCTCAGAGAGCTCTATTAAGCTTCAGCACAATTCCCCAAAATCTACATTTGCAAAAGTCAATTTGTAATTTGAACACTGTGAAAATTAAATCATCACCCTAAGCAGGCGGACACCCTGGCAAGGCAGCAAACACTGGAGGCCAAGGGCCGTTTTCTATGGTTACCATTAGTCTATTATAATCAGGAAGATGGAGTTTATCTTGCCTATTACAAAAATTAACTCTTCAGAAACACCCCCCCACACACCCACACACACACACAACAAACTGGAAAACTAAATCACTTGAACATGTGTCCTCCCAAAAGGCAATTTTATTTATTTATTCATCCTTTTCTTAGAAAAGTTCTTTCATTCTTACTATTTTGATAGAGTATAATGCTTTCTTACCCAATTCCTATCTCATTAAGATGCCTCTTAAAAATCATCTGAGAGGAGAAGTTTCTTTTTAGCATTTTTAACTCTGTCTGACTTATATGTTAAAACTCGGTAGGAAGTAACAGATTTCAGCACTTTGGGCTGAGGAGAAGGACCCAAAGGCCTGATGGAAGAGGTCAATAAATAAATAAGTAATAGAGCAGGGAGGGGTGAAAAGATACACCTAACCAATCCTAGCATTGTGCCCAGCTGGCAACTCTGCTTCTCTAACTCATGCCAACTCCCAAGGGCAAACCCTTGGTCAGTCGCCCATGCCATAACTGGACAGGCATGTTTTGGCCAAAGTTGGTGCTGACCACGGATTTAAGTAATGGCTTGGGAAAGAACGTCACCCACTCATGGTCGGTTAAACTCCAAAGAAACCAAAGAAACAGGGTGAGGTCTGGATCTACCCGGGAAGTGACTACAGAAGCCAGAGAACAGTATCCAAAGTTGGAGTTTTAAAAAAATGTTAGGTTTATATAGAACCCACTTTAATCATTGGTCAAAAGTTTTGTTTAACTGACTTCACTGTGCCTGCACTCACAGCTTTCCGGTGGTAAGAATTTTAGGTTCATTTTCCTTTGCCTGTGGATCGGTCATGTTCTATCAGACAGGAGCTACATTTCTATTTCCTGGAATAACTTGATGTTAAATTCTTGGAAGGGAATACTGGTGAAATTTGGAATTTTTCTTTGTGGTAAGATTTTTCATTATGGGTTCAATTTTCTAAATGAGTGGTGTCTGATCGGGTAAGAAAGTCAGGTTTAATAAGGAATGGCCCTCCATGGGCATGACAAACAAAAGCCAACATCTTTATGTCTCTGTTATTGCTTTGGGTAGAGACCAAGGGCCCAAGCTGTATTAATTTGAAGTCTAAGTCAACTAACAACAAACACTTATTTTTATATCAAGTTATTTTCCTGCTACCCTTAACAATGAATCTTGTGAATGAAAGTGGTGAATATATATATATATATATATATATATATATATATATATATATATATATGCGTATGCGTATGTGTATGTGTATGTGTATGTGTATATTTTTACTTAAAAGCTAAATATGAACTAATAATACAAATTGATTATTTATGTTATAGAATGAAATGATCTTCACAGTAAAAATATGCTTATTTCAACCATTGATACCAACATGAAAATGAAATGTGGGAACTATATTTATGTAATATGTTACTACATTTCTATCCCAGATAAATTTGGGACATAGAAACCCACAAATATTTTATTAAGCTAAATCTCTCTAGCAAGTAAAGGAACTAAAAAAACATCTTTTTTGTTTTTTTAGAAATAACTTCTTTGCTTCTTCTGGTAATAGCTGATTTTTTCAAAGTTGACACTAATTGATGATAAAGGAAAATTTTAAAGCGGCAAGGAAAACACTTTCCGAAGATGCTTTATAGCTCTCCATAATCTAATTTGTGGGAAATGGAGAGTGGAGCACCACAGAGTGCTTTTCAATAATTTATGGTGGAGATTCATCTCCTAAGTTTAGAAACATGATTTGTGACCTCACTGTGCTGTGAACCTATTTGTGTAATTAGACGCCTGGCTACGCTTCCCACCCTGGCCCATTCTCCGTGCACCCTCGTCTGGGTCTGCAACAGATTCCCTACTTGGATCCATCCTTTGGAAAATGAGTTAATAAAAACACTTATTTATAATGTGTGTTTTTAAAAATATATTCTGATTATTAGCCAAGTATAGACCTGACTGACAGATCTTCACTGTCAGAATTTCCCCTTCTGAGTTTAGAGAAGAAAATATCATCACCCATTTGTTTTCATTTCATTTACATGTTTTCATAGCACAGGATATTTTTAAAATATATTTTTTTATTAATTTCAGAGAGCAAGGGAGAGGAAGAGAGATGGAAACATCAAAGATGAGAGAGAATCATTGATTACCTGCCTCCTGCATGTTCCTGACTGGGGATCAAGCCTGCAAACAGTGCCCTGACCAGAAACAATGCTTAACCACTAAGCCACACTGGCCAGGGGTAACACAGGATATTTTTGATCATATCATGAAATCAATGCCCTGGCTAAAATTTCACATTACATGGGAAAGGGGGCCAAGGATGTCATAATTATAAGTATTTCTAGTTCAAGTTTTATAGGATTCATCAAGTTAGACTTAATATTTAAAAAAAAAACTATCTTAAACATCTTCTTGAACTTAACGTGAAAAAGCAGGAGTTTTATGTTCATTTTATTTTGCTTACAGAACTATAATTGAGCTGCAGAATATTGTTTCCTGCACAAGCAGGAAGAAATCTGTTTTCCCTACACTCACTTCCATGTCCCTGACCCTGTTTTATTATCCAAATATTGGGCTTTGAATGAAGGCAACAAACACTCATCTTTAAAAGAAAGAAAAGAAAAGGAAAAAACAACAACAACAACAACAACAAAAAAAAAACATACACCAGATACACATGAATTATGTATGACCTGTGTGCTCAGGGTCCACTAATTAGAAATCAGTTAAGAAGAAAGTAAATTCTGATGTCATCCCCCTCCATTTTTAGGTAAAGAAAACCTTTATTTTGAACATTTTTGTCAGCAAGGACTAAGATCCACAATGAAAGTAATTTATAATGTTCTACCTTATATACTGGTAGTTACGGGAAAAAGTTATATTTAACCTGCTAATGAAATCAACAGAATTGCTAAATAAAACTTGTATAACTAGCTAATTATAATAAATTAAAAAAACACGTTTTAAGGATAAATGCTGAAAATTAAAAGCTGCCTAATAGAGCAGAAGACAATTCAGTTTAATTAGGGGATTAATAAAGCAAGTTTCCTGTTACCCACAGGTTTTCATCTGAGTAATAGGTAAAATAAATGAATAAAATTGTATTTTTTCTTATCGTGACTTATATTTTTTAATTGTTTTCTAAAATACATTATGTTCAACTTAGTGCAACAAAGGAAGGATTTGGGAATAAAAGCCCAAATACTTGTGTTGCTGTCTATCTCTATTGAGCCACAATTTAAACTCACTGACCCAGTTCCCTAACAAGGGAAGAGCAGGCAATGCTTGACAAGAGGATGCTTGCTGATATTTACATTAATAAATATTTAAATAAAACACAGCACTCTGCAAATTATAAAGCGTTATTCAAATGTAAAATACTGCTATACATTTTTCTAAAGCTTTAATCTCAAAATTGTAGTGACTCACCTAAAATTAGAAAGTTAATTACATTGACCAAGAAGCAATGAAATTTATCAAATTATTAATTCAAAATTATGCTTGAGCCCAAAAGTGAAAAATAAATCTTTGATTTTATAAATCTCAAGTATTTTCATAAGATAAAAAAATATATCAGATAACTTCTGGATCGTTTCTTGCTGTATCTAAACTGGCTCTTCATAATTCTACAATTAACACTTTTAGAAAATTTTAGTAATTCTATCATTTTTAACGTAGGCAATTACAGTTTCTGAGTAATACATCTATTTTCATATTAGATTGCTAGAGGCCTGGTGCACAAAATTTGTACTCTAGGGGAGGTGGGGGTGGGGAGAGGGTTGGAGAGAGGTTGCTTAGCCCAGTCTGGAGCAGGCCTAAGCCTTCAGTCAGACATCCTTAGCACTGCAGTGACAGGTTTCCGCCACCACTAATGCACTTACCAGCTGTAACCCTGGCTTCTGGCTGAGCGGCTCTCCCTTTGCTACTACCTTTCACTCTGTGAAAGCACACTGACCACCAGGGGGCAGCTCCTGCAGTGAGCATCTGCCCTCTGGTGGTCAGTGGGCATCATAGCGACTGGTTGTTCTGCCCTTTGGTCGATTTGCCTATTAGACTTATATAGGATGAGATTCTCAGTGCATAATCTCATTCTGAGGCTATCTTGGCCCTGCTAAGTAAATAAGTATTTCTGCAGTTGAACCGAAAAATAAACAATTTTCCTATGTACTCAAAATTATGAGTCCCTCCTTTTATTTGTAGGCAAGTTTAAATGGGACTGGTTTTCATCGATAAATTGTTTGGGCAAGTATATTGTTTAAACAAGATCTTACTCATAAATCGTAATGATTTAGCCACTGATAACGGTATAAAATACATTCACTTAAAATATCTGTAAAAAAAAAATTAATGGAAAGTAATAACAAAAATAAGTAATTATTCCATTTTTGTGATAGTGAACCAGTTAAACTAATAAGTTAGGAAAAGCTTTTAGACCAAAACTGGCATATACCTGATAACTTATGCCTCTATAACTTCCCAGCCACTAAGTTAGCAATCCCAGATAACATTACCAATTCCTTTCCAACAATCCTCAGCCTCTTTCTTAACCAGGAGAAAAAATTTACCCATTTATGTCTTAGACCATCAATAGGAGCAGCCCATTAGTAAAGTCTTGATGTTTCATCAAATGACTTTTACTTCTAGAATGAACACACAATCCCTTCGATCAGTGCTGATGCTGTCCTTAGTGAAGGTATCATTTTGAAACCTAGAACTACTTTAATATTATTAGGAGTAATGCTAATAATATTATTAGGAAAAAACGCATATGGAATAAGCAGGTGACTAACTGGAATCAGTAAAAAGTAAATTGTAAACTCCAGTCTTGTGAAATAGCATATATATATATATATATATATATATATATATATATATATATACTCTCTCTCTCTCTCTATACACACACACACACACACACACACACACATATATATAATCAATATATATAAAATTTTACCCTGACTTTAGGAGCAGAGATAATCCTAAAGAAAATTCTGATTGCAATATATAAATGTATTCAATGAGTATTTTATAACTTAATTTGTGAAAAGTATCCCAGCAATGAGAAAGTAAAATCATGTTTAACCTGCCTTGGGAAACAGGAATCACTTTTTATTGATTTTCCCTGGTGGAGAGTCCAAGTTTATATCGTGCATGTCCCAGTTTATATTCTATACTGACTCAGCTTCTACGTTACCTGGCTACTCACGTGCTCTCTATGTCACCTGCCAACTCTAGCTTGTTAGTCCCAATTGTATCACATGGGCCTCTAAGATCCACTTCTTGATATTTCTGGTTGCTTGCTAAGAGTATCCTACGTGTTTTTACAGAGCTATCCTGGCCAATGCTCCTAGTGCCACCTCTGCTTTATACTTTGGACATAGTCTTTGTGCTGTCTTAACCAGTCCGTGCACTGGAAAGATTGCTACATGATGCTCAAAACTTGATCTGCTACCATGGCTCAGCCCATGACTCATGAAGGCATCAAGGTGAGTCACACCTTGGCTATCCCACTCCGCACCCTGCTCTTGACCTCTGTCTGTAACTTGAATGATCTGCTCCACAGCCACCCACCCCACCCTCAGGGCAATGTTGCTTGAGACATAACACCTTTTTAAAATTGATTTCAGAGAGGAAAGGAGAGGGAGCGAGAGATAGAAACATTAATGATGAGAGACAGTCATTGACCAGCTGCCTCCTGCATGACCCCATTGGGGATCAAGCCTGCAACCCAGGCATGTGCCCTGACCAGGAATTGAACCATGACCCCCTGGCCCATAGGTCGACGCTCAACCGCTGAACCACACTGGCAAGGAGAGACATAATACTTCTGTAAAGCATCTCCTTTAGGTCCTACCCCAGGACAGGCATCTACTGTAGGACTGCTGAATTGGGGCGGAGTCGGTGAGATAACAATGATGATCCCAGATCCACAATTCCCCTGGCACTCACCTCCCCATGGAGCTCAGGCCACTGAGCCAGACTTCTTCCTCTGGATGAATTCTTTCCCAGGGGCCACCAAGTCTTTCCTAAAAATGTGTCTTCTATTCTCTAAGCCTCCCCACATTACACAGTTCACCCAATATGCCAATAGGACTGAGTATCAAACACGTTTTTTTCCCAAGTTTACCACATCCAGACAAATCAGTGTCTGCATACAACATGGAAAGAGGGGATGCCTTGTGTCTGGGGACTCCACGTGCGGGTCGTGTGCAATCTGTCCTTGTGATTAGGTTGGATTCTCTAACCAAATTAATTCTCATATGGCTAATAATAACAACGATGAGCTCCTAGATTATACTCACAAAATACTTGGGTTGTTCAAGGGAGGTTATTGGAAATGTCTGCCCTCGAACTAACTCTTACGCAGACGTTACAGAGAATAAATATAAAGCATACAAGCTCTGTCCAACATTCTTCCTCCACTGAAATGAAAGCCGTTTTTGGAAACATCTACAGCATTTCCTAAAAAGCAATGGCTCCCAGCAATATTAATGGTGTCGATCTTTTGTCTTTGAAACAATGGCAAAGTTGAATAAATATCAAAGCACTGGAGTTGAATTGGGAATCATTGATGTGGATGTAATAATTAGAATCAGGCACTAACAATACACCAATTAGCCTCAATTAGGGAGCATTTCACAATATTCATGTTGACTTTTCTTGCTCGCATATTCTAGGCAATCAGAGTTGGAAGAATTTCCAAAAACATTTATTCATTCCAAAGACACCCTTTAAAAGCCTGATATTTGTCAGACACTCAAGTATCCATCTGATTCCGGTCACTTCAGTAAGTGGCCCCTAGCCTCAGCTTCAATATTTCCAAGAAAGAGAACCGACTCCTTTGAGATGCTTGTTTCATCTGTTGACATCTCTGTTAAAAAGCATTTCCTCAATTGGACATAGAATGATTCATGGAATATATATGAGAAGTATGATATTGAATATACTGGAGGTACAAATTGGATATTTTTTATTACCTGAGATTCCAGAGGTCATTAGTAAAATAAATTTCATCATAAACTGGGGAGGGGAAGGATCTTTACTCAAAATTAAACAAAATGTAAAAATAAGTTGGTTTTGATATATGGTTAGTAAGATTTAATTATACTTGTAACTCTGAACTCTTTCTTATGATGAACAAAGAGTGAATTAAGTATTGTGACTGGAAAAGGGACGGTAAAAAACGTTTTTTATTCCAATGCTACATACATTTTAAAAATGTGAGCAAATAAGAGATAGAGATCTCAGTAAATGAACACAAAGTAAACATGCCAAGAAACCAGCCACATCAAGAAATAAAACATTTCAAAACCACAGCAGCCTTCCCCATGCCCTACTCTGCCATCCTAGGTAACTCCCTCTAAGTAACTACTAGCTGGGCTTCTAACACCAGAGGTTGGTTTTGCCTGGTTTTTGTTTGTTTGTTTGTTTGTTTTTAAGCTTGATAAAATTAAATCATATACTAGGCAGTTTTGTGTCTTGCTTCTTGCTTTCAATATTGTATGCAATAAAGCTCATTCATTTTCATTATTGTATGATGTTCCATTATAATAATATATCACAATGTACCTATTCTAATTTTTAAAAAAGCATATCTTCACAAATAAAGCAATGTATATACATTGTTTTATTTGTGAATAAACCAGTTAGGGCTACATATTCTAATTTTGAAGAACATTGATGTGTTCCCATTTTTTTTTAACTTTTATTAATAGGACTGCTATAAGCATTTCTGTACATGTAGTTTTGGTAAACACATCTTTGTGTATACATTTGTCTGGGGTTTGAATCTAAAGGTATAATGATGGGTCATATAGTATGCATATGTTCAGATATTGTAGAAAGTGTTTTGAGTTTAATTGCAGAAGCAAAATAAGTGATTTCCATAACTTAGTCTTCTGGCTGCCAAAAGAGTCTTAGGGCTTTATCAATTTCCCCCCATGAGTCGTCTTACTCCTCTGACACGCAAATTACTGTCCCAGCCACTCACTTCATTTTTTAAAGCATTCACCAGGTCACAGATAGTGCAGGTTTCCCCTCAATGGAAAATTAAGAGGTTAAATTCTGCCAGAACTTCAGGAGCATTGCTATTCACACTGTTTTCCAACACCACTCTCAGCAAATTAATAAAATCCAAAATCTTTTCCAAAAAACATAATTTGACTTTGCACTGTATTTGCACTATTTTTGAAAGGAGCCCTTTCCAAATTGTATCCAAAATCCAACAGGACATTGACCAAGAAGGAAAATGACTGAATGGGTGAGTTATGAAAACAAAAAAGTGGTGTTAAGTAGGAATATTTGAGTGAAAATAAATTTTATAACTATTTAATTTGCCATGAAATATTATCTTCCTTTACATCCCTATGCAACCTAGTAACTGTTAGAAGTCTAATAATGAACACTTAAATAATTTGAATACAACTGTGTGTGTATGTATATATATATATATTTCAATATATATACATACATATATATATATATATCTTGAAAGAAAATATAGCAATCTATTTTTTTGGTGATGGGATCAAAAGTGATCCTATTTTACTTTAAGATTTTCATTTTGTACAATAAATATGTATTATTTGTACAAGCAGAATATATCCATAAGGATTAGACTAAAGGAAAATTGCTTTTTCTCTCAACATTGACTCACTGGTCTTAGTTCTGCTCTGAGCAGTTACACAGAATAAATTTAGCTTATTTTCCACATGAGAGCTCTTGAAATAGCTTATAACAGTTATGGTTCTTTCTTCTGCACAGGATAAATACCTCCAGATCCTTCTATAGTTCTTCCTATGACATGGTTTCAGGACTCTGTGCAATTTAACTATTTTTCTTTGGACACGCTCTAGCTGTATTTTTCCAAGTACATGTTATAATAGAAATGCATACACAATAGGGACAGAGGGAGACTTTTAAGCAATCAAATGCTGGATTTCGTGGAACCTATGGTCAACGTTTTAGATACTGTGGTAATTAATAATAAAGTTCTTACTACAATATTCAAAATATAGATTATAAGCACAGCAAATGTAGACATGGCTATGATTCTCTACTGTATAATTTAAATATGCATGGTTAAGGTCATTCCTCTGATGTTTAATGTATTTCAAATTCTAGGCTACAAGTCAAATGAAAGAAATGGTGGGCATAGCTGCATTTCTGTCTTTCCCCCAAATGGACTAATCACACAAATGGTTCTATAGTGATTAAATGCAACACATCTTAATCTCTTCTCTTTTATAAATGGCATAACATTTTATCAGTACTTATTTTTACCTCCAAAACCAAAAATCCAGTAAAAAAAAAATAGGGTAATATTATAGGCCATGATTTTGGTAAGAGGTATAGAAATGTTTCTGTGAAATACAGAAATAATATTAAAGAGCATGCAGTATTTCTTCACAAGGGGTTATTTTTAGATGTCTATATACTTTAACATAAATCATTTTAAACTCTCTCCTATTTTTATTTTCATACCACTGACTCATAACTAGATTTGGATATTTTTTAAAGGTCAACAATACCCCAGATATACTAAAGTCAATAAACATTTTCATTATTTTAACTACTTCAATAACTCTATATTATTTTTAGGGTTTCAAGAAAGAATCTACCAACATGGGAATTCAACATTTATCAAAATATTCAGAACTTAAAAAAAAAATAGGAAAGCTCACATGGTCACAAGCATACCCTGATTAATATGAACACAAATATTCATTGAGAAAATTTTTTTTCTTTTTGTATACAGAACAATTGAAGAAAGACAAATACCGAACATTGGAGGATAATGTGCAGATGTTAAAATAAATTGAGAGCATTTATAACGTTCAACATAGAAGGCTGCCTTGGTATTTTGCTAAGTTTTAAGCAAAGGAGAGACAGGGGGAGATGTGGAGGGAGGAAGAAAAGGAGGGAGATAGAGAAAGAGCAGCTTATTTGTATATCTGTAAATGTATAGGAAAAAGTTTGAAAGAACCGTATTATTAAAAGCTCTCTCCTGCCAAAACCGGTTTGGTTCAGCGGTAGAGCGTCGGTCTGCAGACTGAAAGGTCCTGGGTTCAATTCCGGTCAGGGGCATGTACGTTGTTTGCAGGCACATCCCCGGAGGGGGGTGTGCAGGAGGCAGCTGGTCGATGTTTCTCTCTCATCGACGTTTCTAGCTCTCTCTCTCCCTTCCTCTCTGTAAAAAATCAATAAAATATATTTAAAAAAAAAAAGCTCTCTCCTCAAGGAAGAAATAGAGGTGGAAAGGGGGCTTCATTTAATTTGTGTTTCAATTTTTTCTTAATGCGATATTTTTTTTATAATAAACATCTAGGATTTTTGTAATTTAAAAAAAAGCCCAAATGCTTCAATATCGTTTACATGGAGAGCAGGCTTAGAATATAGAGGATCTGACTCCAAAATGTATCCCTAACCTTCCATTTCTTTTCAAGGCTGGTCCAATGTACGCTAACCCACTCCTTTATGTCTTCATGAAAACCACCTCTCCCAGCCCCCCTCCCACTTGGCCATGTCAATGAATGGCTGGCTTTGGAGAAGTGATGTCATATACACCAACCTAGAAAACCATGAATAAAATCTGAATATGACAATAAGCTATTTTGGGCCATCTTCTGAATTCCAAATTAGATACAGTTCTCTAACTTTAGTGGAAGCTCTGTGTGTGTGTGTGTCTGAGGGGGTGGGAGCCGACAAAGGGCAGTGTTTGTCCCGCTGAATTTAAATGTCTCTGCACATTATCCTCTTGTCTGGCCAGATGACAGAGGCCCTTGCCAGTCCCTACTCTCTTTAAATAGAGACCTACACGTTTTAAATAGAGCTGACTTGTTCTAGAGAAAGGTTTTCTTTCCTTGGGCTCCAAGTTTGTTCTTAAAGGAGCCAAAGGAGCCTCTGCCACCAGCAGCTCATGCAGATAAACAAGATGTGTCTGCCTTAGGAGCCGGTTTTTTGTTCAGAAGGTTAAATAAAAGTCTTCTGTTTACTCACTGCTTTTATTTCCAGCATCTAATGAAAAGGTCAAATCATTTTCAGGATATTTCCAAGTATTGCTGTAAACTCTGTCTCTCTCTCTCTCTCTCTCTCTTTTTTTTTTTTTTTTTACCCATTTAACTATCCAAGCATAAAAGAAGTATTTGATTCAGGCGAGCTAACTTCTCAAAAACAATGCCTTCATGTCTGACTATTTGTAAACAGCACTGCCTCCGGGCAAGTGGGAACAGATAGGCTGGGTTACAACACACAGAGACAACTGCTGGCATTGATGAACTGTATTGGGCTTAAGTTTTCATTAAAAAAGGCTCAGAAAGCTCTGGGAACACCAACTCATGTTATCATAGGTATTCCTCTTTTCAATGCCATGTGCAATCCTAAACACAATTATAGGGGCCACCAAGACCTATATATGTGAGTGTTACTTAATCCCACAACACAGTAAAGGGAATTATTGAGTGAGAAGAAATTTTGCAACCTGTCAATATGTCAAGTCACTTAACATCACTATATAGAATATCATGTAAACATAGAAACTGTGAGATTCTCCCTCCCACCTACTGGTGGGCGGAGTTATGACATTACTGGCATCTGCCACAGAGACACCCCCAAGACATTGAACCACCAATTAGTGTGTGCTGAAGTGCCCTGGAGCCCACCCCTTCCTGTTCCCCCCTGGGCCCAACCCTTTCCTGTTCCTCCCCTCAAAAAGACTCCCCAGACCCGCCACATGTTGCTTCTCTCCGTGTCCATCTGTGGAGGCAGCCGGGCTGGCTCCTATTTCCCCTCCCCACTCCTTCAAATTCTGATTTCTCTACCTCTGTAATGAGTCCAGCTCATTACTGGGGAATAAACTTTATTTTAACATGTCTTGGTGGTCAGTTTTCTGTGCCTCAAACCTTACAAAAACAAGTTACACACCCCTTAATTCAAAATAGCTTCCAGTGGAAAACAAGGAACTAGTCACCGTAAAAGTTAAGGTAACTCAATGTAATTTGATTTTTGTAGTACTACTTAAAGGAAGTTGTGACTTGGGCTAATAGAAAGGTTATATTCCGTGATTAGTGGAAGCTGATTACAGTTGATTAAGTGGGTAATCTGTTGCCATGAAATGATTAGTCTTAAGAGGAGGCACAATTCATTTTTCTGCACTGTGACTTCTTGTGTCATTGATAATGGTGAACAGAAGCCCCTGTCTTTCTGTAACACATGTATTGGTAACTGGGCATGCCCTTCTTAGGTCATAGAATAATTAAACTCCTGACTAATTTGGGAAACCTCAGATAGAGCTAACATTTCCAGCCTTGAATCTTACATTAGCTGCATATTCTAGGGACATTTAGTCATTAAATACAAGAGATGAGAAAGACAGTATTTTCTATTCTTAGTACATTTGAATTAAAGAGATGAAAGTCATGCCACGACAAAGATAAGAAACAGTACTTCATGCTGATGAGCAAGAAGAAGAGTTAGCAAAACTCCACTTAAAAAAAATGATAATAAAATAGTATTATTCACAACGTATATTTTGGTACCAAACATTTAACATCACATCGGCACTGTTTTATTTATCCTCTAGTGCCTTCTTTGGATATGGCACAGTATGAAGAACTTTTAACCTGCAGGAAAGAGTTCTGGCAAGGTCAAATTAACTAGAACCTACTGTATCTAGGATGTCATCACCTCATCCCATATAAAAGGAATGTATTTGGAATGTATTTGGAAACAACAATTTAAATACTAAAATAAGTATGGGATATAGAATGTCTGGTGGATAAAATAAGACATTTCCTCTTATTTATAAGATACACCACTCAGTACTCAGATGTCTCCTCAGAGACATCACATTATTGGTAGTAGTAAATCACCATTATCATTAGAAGCTATCATAGTCAATTAATATCTTCTCCTTCTGCTGGATAGATACAGACATACACTTGCACATGTGTGCATGCGTGTGTATACATAACATTTGTATGTGTATATAAATGCAAATTGGGTTCTACTGTCACACAAAGCATTTTTATGTTCCTAAATTCTATTTTAAAAATAAAGCATGATGCTCTGACAGTTAACATAAGAGTTAAACATCTGTTTTTAAATATAGATATATGCTATCTTCAGACCTTGGCTAGTATTCACCTTCAGGGCTATTACTATTAAAGAATAGCATGCTTTTCAGAATGGAGCATAACTAACATGTGGAGAGCCAAGACAAGGATGGATATAGATATAGATATAGATATAGATATAGATATAGATATAGATATAGATATAGATATATCCTCAGCAGTATTACTTGCACTTATTTCCCGTTTATTTAACTTTATTTCCTTCTATGAGGTGCATGCGCATGCTTCCAACCTGACTGTACTAGAGAAGTGAGACTATTTACCCACCTGTTTCGTCCAGTTTAATTTTCTGTCAGAGGAAAAATAGTTACATTAAATTACTGAATAATTTTCTCTGATGTCATGGCACACGAATTAATGCTACAATATAACTTATCCCTGTGGACACTGATAATCAAAAGCAGAGAGAGGCATTTCCTTCAGATATAGGTGGTCCATAGACAGTTTAGACGAAGTAGGACTTACCATCCTTCCCTAGTCAATGATTACTAAGATTCTCAGTTCAATGGCAGTACATTTGTATTAAGGCAGGGGCTACTGTGAATTCTGTTTCAGATTATGACTAAGAGTCGATCAGCCCTCATCTGAAGCATATACTGTTGCTGGATCCCCAAATACGCCCCCTTGTGAATTATCTCAGCCCCACATCAAAGTCACTTTCCCGGGTTCGAAGCTGTACATTTGTGGCTGCGCCAGGACTGAATGAGCCCCGGGGAATGGGGACAAACCAGCTGCTAATTAACCAGGCACTGTCATGACTATCCCACCACGGAAAACCCTAGAGAGAAGGAAAAATACACATTTCCCATGGCACTGCAGCAGGAAGAATTAAAAATAGACTTTGCAAAGTAGTAATATGGTGTAAATGCCTTCCACTCAAAAGAATAAAATCTATTACAGACAGTATAGTTTTATTGCCCGGAGAACTGTAGTATTTCAGAAAACACAGGCTCTTGTGAATCCATTGATAATCCAAGGTATCCAACTGAATGTGAGGCCCCCAGCGGAGATAAAGATAAACACAGGAATGCATGAGGAAGAGTAGGGGTGGGGAGGGCAAAGAGGAGCATGTGTCATGGTCATATGAAGTTCTAGTCTCAGCTTTGCAGAAAAATGAATCTAGCAAATGGGGGCGGGGGTGCAGAATGTGTATTTGGCCTTTTATATTGTATCACATTTCTTATTTCCAGGCATTAATGCGAATTTAAGGCTGCATGAAGCCATGCATCTTGTAAGAAGAATGAGTGTGACAGAAGGAAAAAAAAAATTAGACGTCTTCCTACCCAACCCCCACAACTAACAGAGAGCAGTGGGAAATGCTAAGTTTAAAAGAAATCCTGTGTATAATGGCAATGTGCATAAGCATGGCCACTGGTGGTCCTATCATCTTTAGTTTGCGCTCACTTTGAAGATTCCCTGAATTGGGAATTGAAAATTTGTGTGAAAATCAATTTCCCCTCTGTGTCTCTGTAGCCCTGCTAACCATGTAAGTCCCTCCATGTGTGGAAGATGGATGAGAAAGTGGGGCTGTTACATAATTTGCCTTCTTTTGTTTTAGATTTCTAAAATATATGCCTCCTGAGAGTCTCACCTCCAAACAGGTGAACACTGAAAAATGCCTTTGGAATGCAGGGTAATTTGCAGCCTGTATTATGCATGTGTGAACATAAAAGCTGAGATAAATCACAACTTACTATTTCCAAGCAAGTGTCATACCACTATGTAGAAAAAATATATAGATTTTTATATGTATACATATGCATGCATTTATATACATTTAAATCCTTCTAAACACTTATTTAAAATTTTAACATTTTGCATTGCCACACAAGTGTTAAAAGTATTAAAACTCATAAAAGATACAGGTAAATTCAAAATGGGGAGCAAAATATATAAATGACAGACATCCAAGTAAAATATTATAATAAGAATTGACAGATGATGTGGGTGAAGTGATGTAATGCTTATAAAAATAAATGGACAGATGTCTACATCGCACTGGATATTGAAGAGCTCCTGATATTGCCATGGGCAACAGAATGACATGGTCTTGACCATACAGAGGTTAGATCTTTGAAAGGACTTTGGGTCTCAACCTGGGTTACTCCTTCAATTTTTATGAACATTTGATATTATTATACCCATTACTGTATACAGATAAAAGAACATGGTCCAGAGAAGGTGAATGAGCTGCCAAAGTCTCTAAGAGCCAAGGAGTAAAGTTGGAACTAAGAGGCAAGGTCTTTTCCCTAATGCACTATTGTACCATTAACTCTTATTGTGGCATTGACTTAGAAAACATTAATGAGAAAGCTCAAAGGTCAGGCAGCTTTCAGAAAATACAGGATTTAAAAACAAGATTATAAGAACTTATGGAATAGACATATGAGGCAAAAGTAAGAAAATGGTTCAAGTAGATTCCAGAGCTTCACAGGTTTTGCCATGTCTGTTTATTATGGTAATCATAGGTGTCAGCATCCGAGAGGTAAAGAGAGAACTAGAGATAGAGAGACAATGACTTTTAGAAATGCTTTTTCTCTTACTATGTGTTATTTACATTCTGATATTCTCAATCCTATGTGTAAAATGTTGGTTTCAACCCACTAACTTGATTTCTCAAATTATGACTAGGCCTCCTTATCAGTGAGAAGACAGTAGAAATGAAGGCTAGGACCTCTCCAGTTGTTGGACCAAGAAATGTTCAGGGTTTTTAGAGGACTGAAGAGGAAAGATGGCCGTGGCCATGGTAGCATCTTTAGTGCAGAGCCTTCAGAGAACCTGATGTGGAAATGAGGTGTGCATTTTTTTTTAATGTATAAGTGAGGGTCTATGATAGGATTGACAGCCTGTCAGGTTTTAGTTTGTTGCCTCGATTTAACCTATTTGAAACATTTCAAAATTTAACATTACTATAAGGAGGTCAAACTAAAATTTGCTTCCAGTATTTATAGAAAACTATTTTTTAGATTTTTTGAAGAGAGAAGATATGAAGAAAGAGGCAGAATGAATGAAATAGAACGCACAGAGCCACAGAGATAGCAAGACATAGGGAGCATGAAAGAGACAGAGGGATTGATTAAAAATCCTGTGTGTGGTAACCTTCCCATTTTAATCCTCTGGGATTTACAGAAGAGAAATAAAAGCCAACAGATCCAATAAGTAATGATTGATGTAGAATAAATTAACTGCTTATCAAGTAGGATCTATTCAAACTCATTGAAAATTACATGTGATGCCTCCTCTACATAAACCCAGACACTAAAGATGAAGTCATACAATGACATGCACACACTTTATGTCTATTTGGTACTTGTAGAGTTCATAAAATAATCTTTGCACTCACTGGTTGCCTTAGAGCTTAACATGACGGTGATATAGGAAAGCATAATTTAGAACTGCTGTTGGTTATTCAAATATTATTAAAAGTGTAGCCTCATAAAGTCAAAGAAATCCAGAAGCTTTGGGGATAAAAAGAGAAACCAACTCCTTTTCAGGATTAACAACTGTTAACAGTTTGTTGTATATCCTTCCAGACCCTCTTTTCAAAGTATTTATGTGCACACAACTATATATAGGTAATATATGATATGTGTGGCATGTAATTTCTTTTCACTTCTGCAATATGTCCTAGACCTTTTTGTGTCTAGATATGTGTCTCTAACCCATTCTAAAGTATGAATACATCATAATTTATCCCATTCCCAACTGTTTTGTGATTGCAAATAAAAAGCCTATATGCATGAGTTTGCACAAAATGCATAAATATTTCCACATGGTAAATTGACTTCAAAAAGCTGAATTGCTTACAATGTACTATATTAAAAAAAATTTTTAAAGACAAACTGGTCCCTAAAATGTTTCTAATAATATATCAGGTGTCCAGTCCCCAAGACCAATACCAATCTTTAAAACATTTTTACTAATGCTCAGGTTGAATAAAAGTAACTCATGTTAATTTTTTATTAAGAATATATAATATGCTCATTGGGCATTTACATTTGTTCTTCTATTTGTATACTGTTTGTCTATCCTTTGTGCATGTTTTACTTTGAGTTTGTCTGATGACTTATAGGAACACTTTGAATGTTTACTCATATATTTATGGCATATACTTACATATTTATCCAGTATCTAATATATATGTTATAGATATTATCTGCCAGTCTATAACATGTCAAATGTATAATCGTTTTCCTTATGACTTCTGAAGTGTGTTTTTTGATGGTATAAACTTTTTAAAAAACAGATTACAGATGAGCTCAAAGAGATCGGGATGGGTTTAAATGACATGTCCATGGTCACATATCTATACACTGGTGATTCAGAGGGTCTGACTTTAGTTGGTATGTTACTCTGGCCAGAGCTCAAATAAGCTAGAGTAATAAAAAAGGGATATGATATTTTTGGCAGACTTTATCTTAGTGTTCTTGAATATATTACACATATATAAACACACACACATCCCCCTTCCCCCACGTATCCATATACTCTTTTAAAATGTTCCTTTTATGCTCATACATAAAAGACTACTTTGCACAGACCATTTTAGCTTCAGATGAAGTGAAATTGAGCCTAAAATCAACTTTAATTAAAATCAGCTCAGAAAACCTGATACTGGATTGCCAGGCCGAGAAGGAGATTTGTAGAGTTTGAACTCGTAAGTACACCCTGCAGCCCCAGCGGAGGAGAGCCTTAGAAACCCTACTTCACCTTACTGTCATCCTGAAGAGCCTCCTTAGTTAATAAGACATATGTGAGTGGTATTCGTATAGTTAGTTAGATTTATTCACCAGTGAATAATAATTAGCAGGATATGAATTTCAGGACCAGCAATCCTATTGTTTCCATCATATGAAATCGATCACTTATCTACCTATTCTTTCCTCAATTATCACACAGTGCTAAACTACCACCCACATTTCATTATCTGGATACTAATACATGGGTGATTTGAATCTATAAATAGTATATTATAATAAAGCTTCATTTAGCAAATACAACTTTTTATGAAAACATAATCTACTCAACTTACAATTCACCAGGTATGACCCTTCTTAGCAGATGTTAAATGCTTTATATTATTTCTCTTGCAAATAGATGAAACATTTATGGTATATGTGAAGCATCAAACAAACTATCGCTCATGATAATTCCACAACTTAAAATAAAAAAACAGCCACAGTCAGAGAGCTTTCTAAAGAGAGGTCTATTGTGAAATTAACATGAAAACAAAACAACCACATATGATATTTTAATAGAAATTAATGGAATTGAGGAATCTTTTTCCATTTACCTTACAATTATTCAAAAGAGTTACAACTTTCAACAACTGCAATTTTTTTTCCTATTAACATTAATATAAAACATTTGAGATTGGTGACCAAAATTAATCCTTATACATTTTATTAGCAGTAGAAATCTCCTCAAAAATAATCATTTCAATCAATTTTTAAAAATATATTTTATTGTTTTTTACAGAGAGGAAGGGAGAGGGATAGAGAGTTAGAAACATCGATGAGAGAGAAATATTAATCATCTGTCTCCTGCACACTTCTTATTGAAAATGTGCCTGCAACCAAGGTACATGCCCTTGACCGGAATCGAACCTGGGATCTTTCAGTCCGCAAGCCGAATCTCTATCCACTGAGCCAAACCTGTTAGGGCTCAATCAATTTTTCACTGAAAAACAATACTTAAGACTGTAGCAATAATAAATTTCATAAAATTTACTTTTTCTCATAAACCTTCAATGAAAATTTGTAGGAGCCATCAATGTAAGCATTGTATATTTCTCACTATCGGTTCTATTACTATTGGTATCTAAGAAGTATTACTTATTTTACTCTAGATGTCATAGTCTATGTAATCATAGACTTTGATTCTCCTGTGCAAAACTCTTCCTTTCAAATGTTTCAGGCATAAAACTAAAATTTCCAACAATCCTCTGTGTTCCATATGTAGAAAGTAGTATTATTCCTGATTCCAGCTGAAGATGCAAACAGAAGTGCTTTAGTGGTTTCAACAAAGGTCCAGGATCTGAGGGACTAGAGATCACTCCCATCATCACCAGGCTTGTGATGAGAAATACATGTTAATTTTTTACAAATGTTTATCTATTCATTAATTCAGTATTTATTGAGGGTCTACCAGGTACAAAGCTAGGTTCCAGAAATGCAAAGATAAACCAGTTAAAATATATGGCCGAATGAAGGTTCCAAATCTATCAGAAGAAAGAGAGAAATGTAATAGTTACAAACAACAGAGTGACTCAGCAGAGGAATGGACGAGGGCTCTGTGCAAAGAGCAGGAAGGAAGTGCTTCCGGGGTGGAGGCTGTGACACATTCATTGCTATAAAACCACTGCCCAGGTCAGCGCTGGAGCCCAGGGGGTCCTCCATGAGCATGCGTTGGGAAGACAGGTGGATAGAGAAAGAAAGCAGCCATGATTGGGTGTGTCAGACAAATAGGCTGAACAATTGGGCTAAGACACAAAGGCATGGGTTCATGTTTTATCCAGGACACTTCAAAGAGCACTTGTGCTGGTAGAAGGTGAGGAGAAAATTACAGGAGATGAGGCTGAAGATGTAAAAATGACACAGTAAGGACTTCCGACTTGATGATATAAGCAATAGAGACGAGGCTTGCATAGTGTCCTTCTATGCATACACTGTTCTCAATACATGCTTGTTGAATAAAGTGACTAAATGATTTCCTTAGATAAATAATTAATGCTGAAATATGGAGAAATTGATAGGTAATCCATAGTCCTACTCATTACAGCAAATAGTGTACAGTATTAAAACCAGCATATAATTTGCTCACTCATCAACACAGCAAGCAGTTATACTATGCTTCATTTTTAAGGCATCATAGGGGCATAGAGGAATAATAGAAATGTTAGTAACAATGTTAGCAGCATTGATATGTACATCAGGAAGGATGCTTGGCATGTACTTAACCCTTTGTTTTCTAAGCTCATTCATAGCTACCATCTTTTTTGCCACTTCCTAGATTTGGAGGTCATAGTGTTATTGGGGATATACTACATTTGTATTAAAAATACCCACAACATTAAAGTGTAGCACTATGCTTTATCAAAATTAGTGACGTAGACTAAGGAGAAATGTGTGGAGAAGTTGCACAGGCATGATGTGACAATATTTCCCTGATTTCCATGGCCCTGTCATGATGAAATTCTTGAAAATATTGGAGGGGAGAAATCCAAGGAATCTCTCCTACCTTTATGCCCTCATAGAAGTAACCAAGTTGAGGGCCTTTGCCACTTGAATATATTATTTTGTATGATAGCTGTATCTAATCATTACTTTTTCTTCCAGCCCTTTGTAGGGCCTGTAGGGTCTAATTTTATTGCATCTAGTACCCACAGTGCTTTACACTCATAGAAGCAGTTTCCACAACAATGTGTGTCTTGTAAAGCCGATTTAGTGTGTTGTGGAACAGGATGAAATGGGATGGGATGGGATGGGATGGGATGGGATGGGATGGGATGGGATGGGATAGGATGGGATGGGATGGGATGGGATGGGACAGAGAAAGGAGAAAAGAGAGGAGGAGAGGGAGGAAAGAGGAGAGGAGATGTACAAGGAGAGGGTAGGCATGGCAAAACAAAGCTAGTCTAGAACAGAATAGGAAATATCAGAATGCATGACATATGGTGAGGGTATTATATAAGTTTCAAATACATACATATGTGTGTGAGTACTCATAACTTCAAATTCTTTCATTACTGTAGGTTGAGAAACACTAAATTAGGAGAATAATTGGAAGTCTGTTCACACTGGGTCAATGTCCAGCCATGGCATTCCCAGCTCTGTGGACTTCAACAAACCTTGCGAAAGCCTCAATTTCCTAATGTGAAATAAGGATGATGTTCTTGACATTATGGAAATATTACAAATTGTAAAACTTAAGCAAACAATATATGGTGTGCCTATAAGAGTTCTAAACACCCTAGAAGCATTAATAAATTATCAATATTATTTTATATTACAATCTCTTAGGAAATTTTACTTGCATGTCACTGAAAAGATTTGTTTTAATATTCATTAAATGCTAAAAACAACAAAACTAGAAAAAACCTGAAAGAAAAATCCAATCTACTGAGAAAAATTTATGTTTGATGCCAGTTTTCAGACTCAATTGGAAGTGTATATAAATAGCCCAGGAATTTCATAATTCAGTTAAGATAATGTGAATTTCTGCCGCTCTAAGCTTAAGTTTTATGCTTTGCATTCATTCGTGATTTACTTGCAACAACATAGGAGAGTTATAGGAGAAATATGTAATCTTTATCCCTCTTTGCTTTTACTGCAAACATTGCAGTGTGTAGACAACCTTTTAAAAGACACAGAGACAATCACGCACTAATCCATCTTCCAGGAGCCACCTGCAACTGAGAACATGAAAAGAAGCACAGAGAAAAGTATCTATTTCAACAAAAATGGAAGAATAGGCAGCACATTTGCAGCTAAAGATAAACAAAAATATCACATTCTACCGGGACCGGTTTGGCTCAATGGATAGAGCGTCGGCTTGGGGACTGAAGGGTCCCGGGTTTGATTCTGGTCAAGGGCATGTACCTTGGTTGTGGGCATATCCTCGGTAGGGGGTGTGCAAGAGGCAGCTGATCGATGACTCTCTCATCGATGTTTCTAACTATCTCTCTCCTTTCCTCTCTGTATAAAATCAATAAAATATATTTAAAAAAAAATATATCACATTCTTGGAATAGTGCCCTTGGCTAAAGTAACAAATATGGTTGTGAGAGGCATAAGGGAAGGAAAAGATAAAAAGGAGAAAGTAGACAAATAATTATTAATTTTTTAATTCAACAAATACAAAGTGTTTACTGAACCCTTACTTCATGACAGGCATTACTCTAGGCACTGAGGATATAGTTGTTCCAAACATCTCTGTCTCTATGAAGCTTAAGTTCTAACTAGAGGCTCAGAGCATGAAATTTAGGTACGGGGGGAGGAGAGGGGTGTCCCTCAGCCTGGCCTGAACCCTCTTGAAGTTTAGGACCCCTCAAGGGATGTCTGCCTGCCAGCTTAGGCCCGTTCACTCTGGGAAGCAGGCCAAAGCCAGCAGGTGGACATCCCTCTCACAGTCAAGGACCCCTCACTCCTTACTGCCTGCCTGCTCACTATTCCTTACTGCTCGGCTCACTGTTCCTTAGCACTGCCATGGAGGTGGGAGAAGCTCACACAACCACCATTGTGTTTGCCAGCCATAAGCCCAGCTTCTGACTGAGTAATGCACAGACCACCAGGGGACAGCTCCTGCATTGAGTGTCTGCCCCCGGGTGGTCAGTGTACATCATAGTGACCAGTCATTTGCGTCATTCCACTGTAATGGTTGCTTAGTCTTTTATTATATAGAGAAGGGGAAATGGGTTACAAACAACTAAATAAAACTATTCCTTGCTGGTTGGTGGTAAGTGCTGTGGGAAAAGCAGGGTAAGAGGAGAGGGAGTGTGGGGAGTGTGGAATTGCTGTTATGCTGGGTTGTCAGGAAAAGCCTCCTGAGAAGGTGATGTTTGAGCATCAGTCTGAAGACAGGTTTAGAGAGCAACATAGACACCTGGGAGATATTTCTGTCTCTAACCAGAAAGAGCCACGAGGACAAAAGCAACAAATTAGGGGTGTGTTTGGCATGCTGAGGGTACAGCAATGTGGAAGGAAGGGTGGCAGGAGATGAATTAGAAAGGGAAACTCTTATAGGCTCTGGGAAACACTTCTGCTTCTACTCTGAGAGAGATGGGCAGCTGCTACAGAGTTCTGAGCAGAGGTGAGAGACATGGTCTGACTGACTTCTGAAAGCTCCCTCAGTCTTTTGGGTTTAGAATTCATTACGGCTGTCTGGGGGTGAAGGGGCAGGAAACTTAGAACAGAAGTAAGGAGATCGACGAAAAGGCTATTGCAATAATCCCAGAGCCACGGTAGAGGCCAGTATCAGCAGGACTATTGCAGAAGTGGAGCTCTAGGATTCATGGTTGGGTGTGGAATGGGAGAGAAGAGTCAAAAGAATCTATTTCTGTCTTAAGACAGAAATAGAAAAGTGGAATTCTAGAATGAATGAATGAATGAATGAATGAATGAGGCAGAAAGGAAGAAAGTCGGGAGGGAGGTTGGCCATGCAAATATTTATATTTAGAGAACTCAGAATAAAGCTTACCAATCACTGGCAGTCGTGGATGGGTGTATAGGCAAGGTGATGCCATGAAAAGACGGGGCTCTAAGCATGAGCAAGCACCCACACTCACCTAACCTCTTAACTTATCACAACAGGAACTTGGGAATAGAACAGAAATAGTCAGTTATCAGAGGCACACAGTATATTAGGGTGGTGTAGTGCCTGCAACAATTGGTTGTTACTCTCTAGCCAGTTCATACCAGCCAGGCAATGAAGGTAATTGTACTCAGGATCAAAGACTTGAGCTCCTACAGCGAAGCAAGTGCATACGTTGCCAATATTTCATCATTCAAAGTTATTTTCCTTCTTCTCCTAATATGAAAGCTATAAAAGGAGAGGGGGGGAAAAACCACACAGCCCCTGAAAGTGCTATTGTTAAGACCAAAAACTAATTAGTCATTGCTTCCCAAAGTGTTATGTGAAATGTCTCCAGAAATAATGGTCTGCTTTCTCAGATTTTATAGGTTTGCTGAGTCTAGTGTTCTCTGGAATTTCCTGTTTCCCTTGCTAAGGAAGATTGAGTAAACTTTACAAGTCATCTTGAATAACACAAACCTTTCCATAAAGGCAATCATTTGTGGATTCATAAAGTATACAACTAGACTTGAAATAAGGATGAGAGTGGTAAATAAAAGCAGTTCCAAGATTGTGTATATAAGTGTGACTAAACTTTTTGGTTATTAAATGCCTGAGGTCGTCATTTTATACTCTTTGAAGATACTGAATGAAAAATTCACATTTCCTTTCAGGGTGTTCAGATGTCAAATGAATTATGGTCTAAATATGGTAACCTAATTCCCCTCGTGTTTGTAAATAATTTGTGCCTTTCAATTGTAAATTATATAGATATCCCTGGATAAAAGGTGCTGTTTGATATTAAGTGCTATTGTCATTGTACTTTAGTAAAATATTCAGATTGCATGCTTCCCACTAAGAGTAAAAAAAAAAAAAATCGATTAGCATTTGTGGAAATGCTGTCACTGATATGGAAACTCACTTCGCAAATTGGCACTTAGAAGGAAAGAAAGACAAATGGCTTTTGCTGAGCAGCTGCCTTCAGAGGTTCCCATGAACAAAAGATGATAAATATAAACCACTGACATTTCTCTTCTAAAGCTCTTGATGTGTGCCAATCGACTCCCTGGAATTACTCTACCTGATTTAGTCACATGTGGCTCATATTTATGCCTGACATTCAGAAGAAATATTATACATGGGTTAATCCCAAACATCCAATGCAAATAATGAGTCTGTGTGACTGCAAATGTGTATCTATGTATCGCTGTTCTGATATATGGGTCTATTTCCCTCTGAGCAGCCAGTGACTATGTAGCCATGTCCAAAGTGAAAGTGGCACTCTTTTGTTGTCTCTTCCCAACGTTGAAAATATAGGCTGGCCTGGTAGAAGGCAAGTGGACATGGATTCATTACAAGGGGACATAACTACTATAGTAGTAACAGTCCCATCATAGGACATATGATGATTCCATATATATATATATATATATATATATATATATATATATATATATATATATATATATATACTGAGTGGCCAGATTATTATTATTGCCTGATGTTTGTAGGCAAATTAGCCATACACTGCATCATATGGGACATGGAAGTCGAAGGCCTGTTTGAACACCTTTGCTGTCTGCAGTTACCAAGATAAAACATCTCCAATTCGCACAGGAACACAAGGATTGGACAGTAGAGCATTGGAAAAAAAGTCATGTGGTCCAATGAATCACATTTCCAGTTGCATCATGCAGATGGTAGAGTGAGAATTTTGTAGAAACAGCATCAAAGCATGCACCCCACATGCATGAGTAAAACTCTTCAAGCTGGTGGGGGCAGTGTTATGGTTTGGGGCATCTTTTCCTGGCATGATTTGGGCCCTTTAATTCATGTGGAACAATGTCTGGATAGCACAACATACCTAAGTATCCTTGCTGATCAAGTACATCCTATTATGTTGATGGCATATCCCAATGGAGATGGCTTCTTCCAACAAGACAATGCGTCATGCCATGGTGCTCATATTGTGCAGTGGTTTCAAGAACATGAGGGAGACTTTACCTTGCTTAGGTGGCCCCCACAATCCCCAGATCTCAATCCAATTGGGCATTTGTGGGACGAAGTTAAAAGAGCCATCAGGCAGCTGGTTCCACAACCATCAAATCTCTCAGAACTGGACAGTGCTATTCATCAGGCTTGGTGTCAGATTCCTCACATCACCTTTCACTCATGGAGTCAATGCTAAGAAGAATCACCACAGTATTGAAGGCAAAAGGTGGCCCAAGGAAGTACTGATAGGGTGGTCATAATAATCTTGCCACTCAGTGTGTGTGTGTGTGTGTGTGTGTGTGTGTGTGTGTGCGCGCGCGCACACACACATATTGATTTCAGAGAGGAAGAGAGAGGGAAAGAGATATAAACAACAATGATGAGAGAGAATCATTGATTGGCAACCTCCTGCAAGTCCCATACTAGGGATCAAGCCCACAGCCCAGGCATGTACCCTGATGGGGAATTGAACTGTGACCTTCTGGTCCATAGGTTGATGCTCAACCACTGAGCCACGTCGCCTGAGCTCCACCTATATGTGTTGATCATGAGGGCAATGTTAAAGAGACTTGCAGTCTATTCTAGAAAGAGCCTGAACCTCAGATGGAGCTCAATATTTTCTAGAAATGTAATGTATAATGAGCATTGAAATGTTCAGTCTCCAGAATCACAACCCACATGGCACCTTCTGCTTCCTGCCAAAGCACCGATAACTCAGCAGTAGCTACAAAAGGAAGACACTCCCTGGCGTCAGGTGTAAGAGTTCATCGAATGTTAAAGCATGCTGGAGAGGTCATCCATAGTGTGTGCTATTTTGAGAGGCAAAACTCAATGGAGGTGACAAGCTTCCCCACAGGAAAGTCAGGAAGCAGCACTCTGCCAGGCACGTGTCACCGGCCCACGCAGCTGTGAATGAGAGCGTGTGTCACACCACCTTCAGCTTCACATTCTCCTCTCTATGGTGAGACAAGTATTGCTGGATAATCTTTGCTCTTACCCAACTTTTCAAAATAGAGTGCTTGTGCTACATCTCAGGTGTAAACTGTCATGTCCTCACCATTTCTGTATTTGCTAGCACAAAGCTTTCTGCAATAATACTCTTGTTAATAATAATTCTGCATATTTTTGAAAATTGTTAATCTACTTGGACACAATCCAACAGGCTGTCTACAAATCCTGTCCAATTAATTTTCATAAACCAAAGGTTCAACTTTCTGAAGATTCGCCTGTGTCAAGAAAAGAAGGTGTTTGAGACACCTACAAGTTGAAATTCATAATAAAGTATTTTCAGAAGTCTTTCCCAGGTAACCTACAGATGTCTTTGTCATGTGACATGAGTACCATGTAATTTGAATACACAATAAAATATTCCCAATTAAATAATCATAAAATGTTATCATTGCTATTGCTTCATTTAACTATTAAAGGATAATGATGGGTAACATCCCATTAATTTTTTTATGATCTTGTTGCAAAAGTCATATAATCATTTAATACCTATAACGTCAAATTTTTAAAAATGTTAAATGCCTTCCCTTTGTGGGGAATGCTGTCATTATAAAGGAATAAGAAAAAGAACTCTAAAAAATAAAGCCTCCATATAAGCAAAATCTCAGTAAGCATAAAGTACTAAGCCTCTAGAATTTATAACAAATGTTACATTTTTCTACATATTTCCTCCAAGCATGTAAAGGAAGAATACTATTATTTTTTCTATCATAAAGATGTGACTAGATAATCAAATCCAAATCTCAGAAAGGACTTATTTCCCCCAAAATGTTCAAAAACAATTTTTATACAGGAAGTTTAATTACTGCATTGAAGGAAAGTAGGGAAAAGAAAGCCTATTTCCCAGGATAGCGGTGTAAGTGGTGGCATGACAGTACTATGTGATTTAAATAATTACTTATTTAACTTCATGCCAACCTGATAGTACATATAACTATTCCAATAATACAAAGAAGTGAGACCCAAATAACCTAAATAACTTGCCCAATGTACATAGTCAAGAAGAGGCCGGATTGTATTTTGAACCCATCTGCCTCTGGATTCTTTTCACTGTACCACAGTGAATGGTGTATTTTAATAAAATAACTCATTTGATTGCCAAGTGAATAACGGAATATTTGGAAATGATCTGACTTGAGTGTGAAGCACAGCTCTTTACTGTTAGGTTGAAGATCAATAATGTGGAAAGCCAGAACTTCAAATCAAGGAAATACAAGATCATACTACAAGATTAAGAATGAAAACAAAATGAGAGCATGATATTTATAGGGAATATGTATCAAAAGACCTTCATAGTTAAGATATGGAGTTTTCTTATTCCATTCAAGGATGTTTTTATCCCATAGTAATGCTAGATAGTCTCCAAATGCAGGGGCCAGCATTCCTTCCCTCCTTGTAAGTGTTTACAATTCCTGCCAGCAAGACATAGAGTCACTTCCCCTCTCCTTAAATCTGGGCTGGCCTTGTGTCTTGCTTTGAGCCACATGATGTGGTGTAAGTGGAACTATGACGGTTCTGAGCCAAACCTTTAAACACAGTTGGCCTTTATGACACCCAGACCTTCTGCTTTCACTCTCTTGAGATCCAGCCTCCACAGAAGAAGTTTGGGAGCATAGATGACAGGCGGCCACATGGAGAAAGGCCCTGGAGAACGAGAGGTGACCTTGGACTTACCATCCACAGCCCCAGCTGAGTGCCATGAGAGCAGAGAAGGGCCATCCTGCCAAGGACTGTCCAAAATCCGGAACCAAGAGCAAACAATTGGTTGTAATTTAAGTTAGTACATTTTTGGGGTTATTTGTTGCAGAGAATTAAAATAGTGGTTACTTAGTCAAAGGATTTATGTACATAACCATGGGCACAGATAACAGTGAGATGATACGCTCAGTGGGAAGGGAGAGGCAAAGTGGGGGGAGTTAAAGGAGGGTGGAATGGGGATATAGGTAATAGGGTCAACAAATAAATAAATAAAATAATAGTGGTCAATTACTGGTAAATCTGTTGTTTTAAGCCACTGCTTTCATAATTTCCTACTGTTTTCTGAATAAAGCCATCTCCTGACACAACATCTAGTACCTAGAAATGCAACTTTCTCAGCATTGTCAGAGAAGAAATAAATTAGGATCATTGACTATATATATGTGTGTGTGTGTATATATATATATATATATATATATAAAATTTCTCTGGTATAAATGAAGCACAACAAATACACACCCAACATGGGGGGGGGATTAGAATTTCTTATTAAAATTTTCACTCCACAAAAGCTGTTAAGTTTTAAACACTGATAAAAATAATCAATGCATTTTTTAAATAAAAACAAAATATACCTATCCTGAGCAAACGTGCAGTGTTCCAAGTAATTGGATTGTAAAAACAAAAGCAAGTATTAATAAAACCTGCTGATTTAAACCTGTTAGAGTGTTAGTGAAGTCTATCTCAATTACCCAATAGCAGTTTGCTATAAAGTGACTTTTGATAGAAAACTGATGTATTTGTAGCTATTAGCCCAAACCTTTCCACATTACCCTTTGGGGGCATCCACAAAGAACCATTAGGTTGGAAGTTTTAAGACCTGGTCCCTCTCTCCTCAAACTTAGGCCTGCATAGAGACAGTGAAAATATTAACATAAACTCCAGATAGGAAGTAAGGGTGGAGAGGGGAAAAAATAACCTTCAACCCCATCCATTCTGAGGTCCATGGCAGCTTTTTGTTTTTCCTTTAAAAGCTAATGACAGGTTGGGCTGCGGCCTGCTGCTGCTTCTCTCTGCGGCCAAGTGCAAACCCCAGGGCGATGCCTTCCTTTCCCATGACCTCTTGCCAGACTCCTGCTTGCTTTCCCCACAGGCTGGGCTTCCCCTGCTTTGAAGATTCTGTGTTACAAAATCAGTGCCTCATTCTTGCCTCTTAAGAGTGCTCTTTGGAGACCACCATTCACAATCCATTGACAGAAACTGGGTAGAGTGGCCTCAATTCACATTTTCCTCCTGTGTATTAGTATTTGTTTATAACCCACTTCTACTCTGCATATGCCTTGTCTAACCAGGCGATCTCGCCTGCCAGTATATATCTATCTCTCGTTGTTATGGTTGATAGTTGCCTGTCTTTTCTCCTTTCTATTCTTTCTCCCCAATGATCCTGCTCTGTATTTGAGAAGAATGGGAAGAGTTTCCAGCCTCCTTTCTCACCTTTTTATTGTCTGCTGGAAGACCCACACTAGAAAAGAAAAAAAAACACACACACACACAAAAACCTTTAGTGTGCTTGGAGGAAGAATAAACTGGAACGAAAGCAGGCACTTCCAGATGTGAGAATGTGTCCTCTTTCTATCATCTCGGAAAATAAGTGGAGGAAAAGTTGAATAAGAAGATGGACGTTTAGGGACAGTGAGAGAAGGAAAGACTGTGCAGTGGCTCCTAAAAATAGATCCCAACAGAGAATGACATGATGCCGGTCACAGAAAACGGGGCTAACGCATTAAAGACAGACCCAGGCCACCACCACAGCGGTCCCTTCTGGGGCTGGGCCAGGGCTCGGGCCAGGGCTCAGCCTCCACAAACAATAGCAACCAGACCCTCAAGATTTAGTGCTGTCCTTACAAGAGACTGTTTTCACCCAGGGCCTCATTAATCTCGTGCATTCACCCTGAATCTGATCACACGGCGAGCCAAGGGTGAAAGTCTGTTCTTGGGGAGCTAACTGCTTACGTGTGAGGTAAACTCATTCATCCATGGCACCGAGCTACCAGGAGGGCAGTGAAAGAAATAATTTAGGAAATTATGCCCCGGGAAGTTTCACGTTTTGAAGGTGTGAATCTGTCTCCCAGGTTCAAAGTTACCCCATGTGGGGAAAAGTTCCCTGTATCTTTCCAGACATAAAAAGAATTGCGTTTCTTTCTTCTATCTTTTTTTTTTCTCCTTTCTTTCATTGAGGTTTTTTTTTTTTCTTCTTTTTTTTTCTTTCTTTGTGTTTTTAAGAGACCCTATATTTGTCAATTTTAATGGAAGTCTTAAGATAAAAGATTTTGGAGGAAAATGATTTGAAGATGACTTATTTCTTAAGTAAAGTAACTACTTTTAAACTCAACTGTTTTGTACAATTATTCCAAATGTGAAATAATTTTCTGAAAACGCTATCGAATCAACTAGCTGAAAAAATATTTCTCTGGTCTCCTAAGAAAATGGTATTCACTAAAAATGAACTAACTGGAAGGGTTAAGGTGTGACGGGACAGAGAGCAGAAGGAACATGTTGAACAGTAAAAAGTGGAAGCAATTCAGAGTAATAAGTCGAGGAGACATGACGTGTGTCTAGCGGTATTAGAGCTGTATCCTTGCGTTTGCTGTTCCTCTGCCTCCAATAGGTCTTTGCATAGCAGCCTGTTCCCATTCAGGCATCAGCCTAAATGCCACCTCTTGGAGGGGCCATCCTCAACAGCTTGACCTAAAGCTGGCTTCCAGGCACATTGGTTATGCATACTTACATTGTGTTTTCTAATCCTCACCCGAGAAAATACATTTTAAATTTGTCTGAGAGAGAGAAACACTGATGTGAGAGAGAAACATTAACCGGTTGTCACCCACATGTGCCCCGACCAGAGATGTAACCCACAACCTAGGTATGTGCCCTGACTGGGAATCGAACCCGCAATCTTTGGGTGTAAGAAGCAATGCTCCAACTAACTGAGCCGCTGGAGCCAGGCTACTTCACTTGGTTCTAATTTCTCCTGTGCGATATTACTGCCTGATATCTCCTTGCCCATGTTGTTCGCCTCCATTCTGCTCCCCAATTAAAACATGAGGTCTGAGTCCCCATGAGCCCCGACGACCTCTGACAGAGATTAGATATTTTATAAAAACTTGAAGTCAATGAATAAACAAATAAATGAAAGAATGCTTTCACAGGACATTGCTTATCCTGCAGCATGAAGCTTATAAGTTATTAGCGTGAAGATCCTACGGAGAGAAGAGACTGAAGTATCGCCAGCACAAGCTGTAGATGAACCCACAGAAAAGAGGCGCGCTGTGTGTTTTAGGTTCTTAGGCCAGTGCCTAAACTGCAGATCCAGAGTGATTAACCAGGGCCTCCCTATTACAGTTAATGCAAGGTTAGCTCCAGGAATCACAAAAAGGGACAGGAGAGAGCCAGTGGTTTCTTCAAACAAAAGAACTCCGGGAAGAACACCTATCCCTGCGCCTGCATTCAGACGTCATGTCAACAGTCTGGAAAGATAAATAAATCATCCCGGGTAATCAGAGCGTGTGTTTGTCCCAAGTGCGGGAAAACTGCCTTTAGGGAGAGAATGTTTGTTCCTGCCTGGCCTTCCATTCAGCTCTGGCAATTTATCTAACCTCAGTGGTCCCTGGGTTTTGTTTATCTCATAAAGTTTCTTTAGAGCTTTTTGGTTGTTTTTTTTTTTTTTTTTTTTTTTGCAAAATGGGGGCTTCTCTGGGTGCCCGTGCCCCGGGCTGGCATCTGCAGGTGCAGGCCTCCTGGACTCTCGGGCATCCGTGCCTGGGAAGCCCACCCTTCCCCACGTACAGGCACCGGGCCACGGGGACTTTTCACAGCCATGGCGAAGGCTTGTAATTTTTAATGAACCTACCCAGTGACATATCCATGCAGCTATTTCCCGGAGAAGCCAGACGCTTTTATAAAAATGGAAACATTTTTAGGAGATCTCAGCAAAAGAAAAGATGTATGAAAAGGAAAGAGGTGGTGCTTCTTCTGGAATGTCTGTTCCCTTCAGTTTCCAACCCTCTTCAAAGGCCTGAGAGGCTTATTTCAATAACAGAGTGTGGTTTATCATTAGCAACATTCTCCTCTTTAAATAGAAAGCCCTGTGTAATAAAAGGAGCAATAAACAGTGCACACAATGGAGTCTTGCTCCTCTTTGGAGATTCTGAGTCGTGTCTAGATTCTGAGTCGTGCCACGATTTGGAAAAATTGAAACTCATCTCACTTGGAGGCGGCGGAGCATGGTCTTTGATGGACACAGACCTGGAATCTCCTCTATAGCTTTACCTTAGCTGTGATATCTCGACCAGTTAAATTCTTTAAGACTTAATTTCTCACCTTAGCTGGTTTAGCTCAGTGGATAGAGCACCAGCCTGCAGACCAAAGTGTCCCAGGTTCGATTCTGGTCAAGGGCACAAACCTCAGTTACTCATGTAGGAGGCAACCAATCGATATGCTCACATCGATGTTTCTCTCTGTCTTTCCCTCTCTCTTCTACTCTCCCTAAAAAAAAAAAAAAAAAAAAAAAAAAAAAAAAAAAAAAAAAAAAAAAAAAAAAAAAAATCAATGGAAAAATATCCTTGGGTTAGGATTAAAATAAAAACAAGATTTAATTTCTTGCTGAAACCGGTTTGGCTCAGTGGATAGAGCGTCAGCCTGCGGACTAAAGGGTCCCGGGTTCGATTCTGGTCAAGGGCATGTACCTTGGTTGCAGGCACATCCCCAGTAGGGGGTGTGCAAGAGGCAGCTGATCGATGATTATCTCTCATCAACGTTTCTAACTATCTATCCCTCTCTCTTCCTCTCTGTAAAAAAATCAATAAAATATAAATTTAAAAAAAGATTTAATTTCTTCATTTGTAAAATAAGAATAATGATTTCCACCTCACAAAGTTATGTTTTTAATGAGACAATGTATTTCTTAGTACATCAATGATTGACACTTGTATTTATAATTATTAACATCATTAAAACATCATTATCATCATTCATATCATCACTGAATGGTATTTTTCTTACTGGCTGTGATGCTTAATTTTATGTGTCACTTGCCTGGGTTAAGAGATGTCCAGGTAGCAGGTGAAACATTATTTCTGGGTGTGTCTGTGAGAGTACTTCTGGAAGACATTAGCATTTCAACAGAGACTAAATGAAGAACATGCTCTAACCAATACTAGAGGGAGCCATCCTACCCTAGAGAGATGCAGAAGAAAGGTGAGTCCGCTCTTTTTAGCTTCTGTGGGGGCATGTGTCTTCTCCTGCCCTCAGATACCCTGGTTCTCAGGCCTTCAGATTCATTCAGACCAGAACTTCACTCTCAGCCCTGTCAGCCCCACCCTGCCTCATTCTCAGGACTTCGGACTCACAATGAACTATACTGCCAGCTGTCCTGGTCCTCCAGCTTGCAGATGGCGGGTCATGGAACTTTCCACCCACCACAATCCTGTAAGCCGATTCATATAATAAATCAATACCACTCTGCTCTCTCTCTCTGTCTGTGCTCTATCTATCTATCTATCAATCTATCTATCTATCCATCAATCATTTATCTATCTACCCTGTTTCCCCGAAAATAAGACAGTGTCTTATATTAATTTTTGCTCCCAAAGATGCGCAAGTCTTATTTTCAGGGGATGTCTTATTTTTCCATGAAGAAGAATACGGTACACATTTATTGTTAAATGAAAATAAAGGAAATTTATTACCTGTATATGGTACTGTAGTACGGTAGTTGTCAACACAAACCAGACAAACTGTGAATCCTACAGTATCAAGAATTTACTCATTTATTCAATGACAATCATGTCATCATCTTCTGGAACATCATCATAACAATCCAATTCCTGAATTTCCTGGTGAATTTCTTGTGACTCCATTTCTTTCAGAATCAATGGACCAAATTTCTCATGTTTAGCCTGGGGGGGGGGCTTGTTTTCGGGGGGATGCCTTATATTTTACTCAGAAGGAAACCTGTAAGTAGGTCTTATTTTCGGAGGATGTCTTATTTTCGGGGAAACAAGGTATCAATCATTCTATCATTGGTTCTGTTTGTATATTGTTTTTCTAAAAAAAAACAAAAAAAAACCTTAATAGACTGGCCATAGGTTCGTGGCAAAGAGAAAAGAAACAAAGGAAAAGTCATTTCCTTTCCTTTTGTCACACAGAAAGGAGAAGAAAAAAAATGTTGGGAAATAATTAAAACCAATCATCAGTCTCCAAAGTACCACTTATAAGTATTGGGAAAGAATTGAGTTGTTTAGCTACTATCATTTAAAGAAAATAAGTTTAAATATGGCCCAAGTTGGTAATTCAGACATACTGCATTCTCTATAAAGATGCTTTGTATTGTACAAGGAAGAGTGCAATCTCTTCAAATAAATGAATGCTTAAAAAGAGACAAACGATTTGTTTTCCTGGATAAAGTGTGATAGTAATCAATATTTATTTTAAAAAAATATAGAGAGAGCTAAAGTACTGGAGCAAACATAGTGGAGAGTATTGGAGCACCCAGAACAATAAATAAAGAATTTTATGGGGAATCAACATAGGATGGACCACTTGTACTTTTGCCATGTAATGACTTAAGAAAACAAAAACCTTGCCATCCATCTGCTATCTACTAAAGTCAATAAAGCGTGGAATTTTATCACTAAGAATGCAGAAAGAATGCAATATAAAAAGTCTTTAAAGAGTAGTAAATTTATTTTTATGAAAACGCCCTATATTTTTCTTATTCTTCTATGGTCTGGTGAAAATATCCTTAAAAATAAGTACTTATCCATTAATATGACTTTAGGGACCACCTGCATAATATTTCAGACAGTCCACAGGCAGCTTATTTCAATAATTTATTGAATACAATTTTGGATGTCTGTGTGACTATAGTTATTTCAGTTTGGTTAGTTTTATAATTTTTTAATGAGTAAGTTTATATTTGTGAAAGAAAAAATAATATGTAAGTACAACCAATAGCCAGGACAGTAAGATTTGTTCTCTTGAGTTTTACTCCCAGAAGCTCAAAGTCTTCCCCCTTCAGCTCTGCCCCAAATTTCAAGGAACTTCTGCTTTCAAATTAGATGAAGTAACAAGAACAGAATTCACCCTCTGTCTCAGACAACTAAAACCCTCAAACAAACAAAACCAGCAACAGAAACAATGGTTTTCAAGATCCTGAACTGAAGGCAGCAAAGGACAGCAACCATGAGAGACGGCAAATGAAGGAGATGAGCTCTATTATTGTCCAAGTTGTTGCCTTGAGAGCGTTTCCAGGCACCAGCAAAGGGAGGGAAAGCCCAGAAGGAGTCCAACAGACTACAAGACTTGGGGAGACAGATCTGAGCTTCCCAGGCGAAGAAGGCAGCTGAGGTTTTCAGGACAGAGTACCAGAGGAAGGAGGCTGCAGAGGGACGGAACTCTGCAAATCTATAAAGGATTTCCTCCAGTCACTACATGTATGGGAAGAAATAGCCTGAAGCAGGAAAAAATACCTGAAAAACAGGGACCAGCACATACACAGGCCAGTAATAGTGCCTACTCTCATTATTCAGACTAGGAAAACTTATATAAAGAACATAGGGAAAGGAACCCAGAATGGGTGTAAGTTCTAAAATAATTAGTCCAAAAGTAAACACTGATCATGTCCTGCCAAATAAATGTTAAAGCAATTCCTGAAACAAATAAAACTGTTTACATGTAACTGTACTGTATCCCAGAATAAAATGAGGTTTGCACCCATCAAGTTAAAATTCACAGTGACTGATTTACAATAAAAAAAATTAGCAGGCATTTAAAAAAATAAATAATCCATGGGGTGGGAGATCAATTGAAACTGACACAGCGCTGAAACAGATGTTAAAATTAGTAGACAAGAGAGGAAGACAGTCATTAAAACTGTAATCCATATGTTGAAAAAGTTAAATGGAAATATTAAAGATATTAAAAAAAGACAGAAATTAAACTTACAGAGGTGAAAATTGGATAAATGGCAGAATAGACAACATAAAAGAAAAAAATAGTAAATTAGAATGCGGAGCAATAGAAATTATCTAAAAAGAGACAAAGAGATAAAAAATAATAAAATACTTTTACTAACACATCAATGAGCTATGGAGTAATATTATATATATAATTGGAATCCCCAAAGGAAGTGGGAAGGGGACAGAAAAACATGTAGAGGACATTACCCAATTTGATAAAATCTGTGAACTCCAAGCACAAGAAACACAAATAAAACTACACTAACATACATCATAATACAACATAATCAAGTTACTTAAAAGAAATTATAAAGAGAAAAATATTTTGTAAGTAAGAGTAAAAAAACATATGTAGAAAGTAACTAAGATAAGAATCAAAGCAGATATCTCACTGGAAACAATATGAACAAGAAGGTAGTGGAACGTGTTTAAATTTGGAAAAAAGAAGACACAAATGTGATATCAGTACAGATCCAGAGACAGTACAAAGATACTATGGCAATACCATGAGCAACCTTTTTCAAATAAATTGGACGACTTAAAGGAAAGGGACAAATTCTTTGAAACACTAACTACCAAAGTTCACTCCAGAAGAAATGAGTTACCGAAGTAACCTTATATCTATTACAAAAATTGAATATTTAGTTTAAAACATTCCCACAAACACACTACAGGCCTAGATGCCTTCACTTGTGGATACTACCAAACATTTAAAGAAATCATAATACCAATGCCACACAATTCCTTCAGAAAAATTGAGGAGGTAATACTATCCAACAACTTCTATGAGGCCCGGATTATCTTCATACTAGAACTTGACAAAAATGCTACAAGAAAACTATAGATTAATACCCTTGCAAACATAAATGTAACCTTTTGATGCAAGATATGACCCAACTGAGCCACATGTAACTGTACTGTATCCATACACACTGCACTTATGTGTGGTTTTATTATCAGTTTAACTTAAATCTCATCACAATTAGCCTGTACAATATTCAAGGAAAAGTACAGCATATAAAACTATGCTTAACTTAACACTAAGAGATAGCATCTAACAAAAATAATCATTAATACTTAACAATACAAATGCTAAATATCCTGAGTTTGATGCAGCCCAGACATCAGCCTTAGTTCTACACCGAGTTAAAGTTGTTATTGTACTCATCTAACTGTTGAAATATACAGCACAGTGATTCCCCAGCCTTTCCATTATGTCGTTTGTTATGATCTAGCCCTCTAAGTCCCCATTCATTTCAAAGTTTTCCCCTAGCAAGCAAATTCTGTAATGTAAGAACTAATGTGATTCCATAATTTTTATAAAGACATATGTAGCAGCCAATCAGAGCTTCTACTATATATGAGAGAGGTTATCATGCTCTGTGATGTAGCAATAAAGAGTGACCAATCTCAATAGTGTAAGTCTTCTGTAGCCCTAAATGGAGTAAAAGTATTAATGCTTGGGACTTTCAATTGTTAATAAGGATACAGAATTTTCAGTTGGTGGACCCTTAGATGGACTCCAGGTGGCAATCATTAGTTCAAAGAATTCTGCGTTTTTCTTATAGATTTTAAAATCGAACCTGGAGAAGTAGTGAAATATAGTATTGTACAATAGCTAACACACAACTTTTCCTCAAATTAAGTTTGCTGTGTTTCCTCCTGCTCTACTTCCCTTTGTAAATACCAATTCACAGGGAAATATTTATAGGAAAATATTCTGCATGCCTTTCAATTTATAGTGATATCTTCCCTATTTAGTTGATAGTTAAAACTAATGAATGCTTTCAAACAAATATCAGAATAGATATACAGGATGTACTCCCAAAAAGTATATACACTTCAACAGCAAGACAGCTCCATTTTGAAAATGAAATGTATTTTAATAAACACTGCCTTTATAATTATTCAAAGTGTGTATACACATTTTTGGGACACCCTATATGGAACTGACTCAGAAGTTTTACAAGTTGCTTAAGGTAAGTCATATTTCTGATTAATATGAAAATTGCCATATTTTAAACCCTTAAAGTGTCATTTGCTATTATGTGCTTTAATTCCCTTCATATTATGCTGCTTTCTAAAGCTTTTCAAATCAATACTCTTTTAAATATAAAGAAAAAGAAATTGCCAATTCCATTACACTATCATTTCAACTTCTTCAAGTTTTCATTAGATGAAGAATTGTCATGTGTTAGACTGTCACGTCCTCTGCTTTGTATATAAACTTTATGTCACAGTCCAACCAGCAAAATGCAGGGATCGGTGTCCCAATCGCATGAGGCATAGACTTTTTATGATTAATAACATCCGCCTTGTCTTCTGCCATGTGGTGAGGAGCTCAGGATGTAGAGGAAGTCTAACATGGGGGTGAGTCTGGGGGATGCACTGCCCAGCAGGTCCCATCACTCATCTGAGCTTCAGTGTCCTCACCTCACAGAGGAAAGTCACTTCTCTACAAGACTAAGTGTTGAGAACAAACCATTAGAAGGCCTGTGGCATAGACCTGCCTGGAAATCCGCCAGCAGTCTCTCCCACTAGCCATTTCAGTTCCAGGGAAGCCTGGTTTGCTGAAACTCCAGTCTCTGTCTCCCCCTCTGACTGGCATACTCCATCTGTATTTCTTTGGTGATGATTATAGTTTTCCTATTGAGCTATTTCTTGTTGTTTTTTTCTGGCTAGCAAATAAAAAATACGGAAGGTAAGACATAACCTATTACTTATTTTTAAATCATTTTTTCTTCTAGACAGGCACTTAAGGTAAGACCTAAATATTGAAAGGATGTCTGGATAGCCATCGTGGCATGACTGGGATCTCTCTGAAGGTGAGGTGCCCACCAGCACTCTGTGGATACACCAATTACCCAGAGCTGACACTCTTGGCTTATTGAGACTATTAACCTAGTGCTGCAAACTGCTTCTTGCTGCACGGCTTAGCACCTTTTCACTTTGCAATAAATAGGTTTTTAAAATTAGGTTTTGAATCTCAAATACTTCCTCAGCTAAATTGCAATTCTCTAGAGCTGTCTTTTTTTTTTTTAATCATCTGACAAAATAAAATGTTTGTATGCATCTCACAGTGCTAACCAAAGCAATTCACTTTTGGTAAAACTTAGTTTTACTGCATTTTAAAAAAGACTATTTGCTTGATAAGAATATCATTTGGAAAACTTTTCCAATTTAAGAATACTTTAAGATTTCTATTCCTATTCCCACATACTTGCATTTCATTAGGCCAAAGAAATTCTAATTCTTCCTTCCTGAAGCAAAATATTCTTAGCAAAAAATAAATGTAAGGATGAGGGGAACAAATATTTAAAAGAATTATTTTCCTTACAACTTTATGGTATATAGTATTGGTAACTGTTACCCATTTGGAAATGATATTTTTAAAACTAAACTAATTTAGCACTGGATGGATAGCTCAGTTGGTTGGAGCATCATCATATCATCATTGATGTTTCTCTCTCTCTCTCTCTCTCCCTCTCTCTCTCTCTCTCTCTCTCTCTCTCTCTCTCTCTCTCTCTCTCTCTCTCCTTGGGTGAGGATTAGAAATAAAAACCATTACAAAAACTAAACTAATTTAAATAAATAAATAAAATTGATTCTTGAGTCCTTAAAATATATTTTAACAGCATTAAATATATTCTTGTGTTTCAAGGTGTGTTTGCATATGTGTATGTGTGTATAACTGTCATCCTTAGAAAACATTATCTGTCAAAACAAAGTATTATAGGTCCTTGACACACAGAATTTTGGAGGCCAGGTTCTCATGACCAATGTCAGAACTAAAAGTCCGAACAAGATGGTCCATCTAGTACAATTTTCGTTTTCTCATTGTTAACATTGACAGATGCCCTATCATTTTTTAAATAATTAATTTGAAGAAAGATTATGTTTTTCTTTCTTATCAACAAATGGATACAGTACCTTTAACCTAAAATATAATATTCACCAACAGAGTGAAGAAACTAAATTATAATCCACTGTTCCAAAAGAACTATTCTTAGAAAAAAAAGAGAAATCCCCTCAAAAATGGGTTAAGGAAACTGTCAAATTAAACATAAAATACTTTTTATTGTTCATTCTTCTGCCCTTTTCTTAATTAAAACTAATTCACTATTTACCTATCTTAAAACGAGCTATAATCCCAATTACAAAGAGCTACTTCTAAGATTTTGGGGGGAAATGATTAAATTGGCCAATATGTGAGTTTTTCTCCCCCTAAAAATCACACATATAAAACACAAGGAAGTATAGCTTCCAAAAGGCTACAATCACATCACTCTTTCTAAAATTCCGTTTACTGTGTGGAATCACTTCGCTAACCACATTATATGTCTTTATATTTCCTGATGAAAAGGTGGACTCAAAAAAGGAAATAAGCTAACATTTAAACACAACTCAAGTCTAATTAAACAAACACTGTCTTCTGAAGGGAAAAATTAAAACATCAGATTTATAGCACTTCATGTGGTAGAAACAACTTCTGAAGCAAGGGCGGTTTCCGAAGGTTGAGAGGTGAGTGCGCAGGGTGTCACTAAGCCTTTAGTCCGTTTCAAAGAGGTACCACTGTGGCTAATTATTTTCCTCCTTGCTTCTGTCTATAAGCATTACCCTTTTCACTTTTCTATGAAAAAAAAAAAAGACCCATAGTTAATGAGAACCATAAAGATTCCTTAATCAGCTTATATTGTGAAAGAGTGTTAAAGTCTCCACTTTCACAACAGGCACATGAAATACACGCTTTTATGATATATTTCTAGCACAGGAGCTTACATCTCTCTCCCCTTGAACCACCTGCAAATTTTAATAGTCATGTATCGCCAGGGTACCAGAAACTCATAAACGTTTAACCTGCTAATTAACAAGTAGGTAAAGTTCCAGCCCTGTACCATAATGTGTTTGCTTCCAAGGCATAGTCAGCAAAACCTAGAAAGCATGCCCTTGATTCCCCTCCACCCCCCCAGGCAACTATATTCCAGGCCTGATTCCTTACTGAAGTCACCTAGGAGAAAAAGCACACAAACGCACATGAAAAGTCATGTTCATACAAAGAGCATAAAGTTTGTGAAAAAATGTAAGTCAAAAATTTGATTATCTACAAAAAGCTGCTATCTGAAGGATTTTATTTGGACCACATTGTCCTTGTTTCAGATTCAATCTGCATCATTCCTGGTTTTGTTGCACTACAGGTGTGAGCCAGAGGCAGCCGAAGACATCCTATATAATAAAACCTGATTATGCAAATCAACTGAATGGTGGAATGACCACTCGCTATGATGCACACTGACCACCAGGAGGCAGATGCTCAATGCAGGAGCTGCCTCCTGGTGGTCATGTGCTCCCAGGATCAGCCAGAAGCCGAGCTCACAGCTGGTGAGTGCAGCAGTGGTGGTGGGACCTTCTCCCGCCTCTGTGGCAGTCGGACATCCCCCAGGGGGTCCTGGACTGCGAGAAGGTGAAGGCCAAGCTGAAGGCCCCCCCACCCTCACCCAGTGCATGAATGTTTTGTACCAGGCCTCTAGTTATTATATATTCACTAGAGCCCTGGTGCATAAAATTCTTGTACAGGTGGTAGAGGGATCCTTCAGCCCAGCCTGCACCCTCTCGCAATCTAAACTGCTGTCTCCTAACCGCTTGCTTGCTTGCCTGTCTGCCTGACTGGTCACCCCTAACCACTCTGCCTGTCTACCTGATCACCCCTAACTGTTTGCCTGCCTGCCTGATTGCCCCTAACCACTTGCCTGCCTGCCTGCCTGATGGCCTCCAACTGCCTCTGCCTCAGCCCCTGCTGCCATGGCTTCATCCAGAAGGATGTCTGGAATGACATCCAGAAGGTAGTTCGGCTGTCTGGTTTAATTAGCACATTACGGTTGTATTATTATAGATTGGAGCTGTTTGTTCTTATGTAAATATCCAAGCCATGTTCCTGAATGTGAGGCCTATGAAGTACAGACATCTAATGAAAACGCCATGAGAAAGGGAAAAACCTCCTGATTCTTTCCTGCAATAATGCTGGTGGCTACTAACCACATTCTGATAAGATGACTTCAGGCTACATAAATTTCTTAAAGGACCCATTAATGTCAGGGCCTTGGTCTCAGTCCCAGCCCAGCTAGTCTCACTAGGAATTACTACCATATTAAGAAATTGGTTATTTTTCTGAACTTATCAGACCAGGCAGAACTATTTTCTTTTTCTAGTGTTTTATTTATATGAACTAGCCTCCTAAGAGGGTAATTAAAAGATTTATGCCAGAAAGGTAGTGGAGGTATTATATCATGTCTGATTATTTTAATTTTTATTTATATGTAAAGACCAACAGACAGACACAAGTTAGGAAGTGGTTCTTTCATTTATTCTTATTTTATGGAGTGCTTTCTATACCCCCAAGATCTAGGTACTGCAGCTATAGTGGTAACAAAAAGATAACACACCCCTGCCTTATACAACTGATAAGCTACTGAGGACAAACCATTAGACTGGTTCTTCAATACTTGCTGGTTTTAACAGAATTCATTCCTTCCTAGGATCAAATTGACAAACTAGTAATAATAATAATTAGTATGTTCCAAGTACCAACTTTGTGCCAAGTATAACATTAAGCATTCTATACACGTCGACTCATTTACCCCTCCCAGTGATTCTATGATGTAAGTACTGTGCAAGTACAAAGTTAAGTAATTTGACCATGGACACAAAATTGAATATGTTCAGGACTCAAACCCATTTCTGTTTCATGCCAAAGGCATTTGTTTTTCTGTTTTAAAAACATGTTAAATTTGTCTTTCCAGATAAATGATAAAACTCTTAAAAATTATCTTATATTTTTTGCTGCTCATCAATTTGCAGCTCAATAGAAACCTTTTGATGAAATAATTAGATATTAACTATGAATATAATATCATTGTATTGTATGGCATTACATTCATATTGTTACAAGTACAGGAGGTAAGAGCAGAATTTTAATCACATATGTTGCCTCTCCCTCACCGTTTTCTGATCATGCTCCACTCTCCTGTTTTCTATATCTGTCCTTCTGTTCCTCCAACTAACACATTCCTACAGTCCTTCAGATCTTCAAAAAGACTCTTCCCTTTTCATTTAGCCAATATTAATTCATTTTTCAGTTTTAGCTAGAGGGTTATTTTTCCACAGAAGCTGACCTTGTCCTCCTTAGGATGGGATGAGTACCCTCATAGCACACTCTTCACTTCCTTCACAACATTTCTAGAATATCTTAATTACATATTTCCTTCTACAATTATTTGATCAACATATGTCTTGCTCTTAAACATAAGAACTCTAAACCTATTAACTGTTTCTGTCTTTCTTGCTATCTTTGCACCAGCTCAGAGCCTGAGACACAGTAGGATCTCAAGAAATGTTTATGAATGAGCCCAACCCACCTACAGTCATTTGCTTATTCAGTTATTAACATAATCTTCCTTTATTTACATTTATTTACTCATTATGTCATTTTTTCCATTTAATTCTAACAAATATATACAGAGCAATTACAGTGACTAGGTACTGTGCTAGACTCTGTGTCTGTCGCAGGCCCTGCTTTCCAAGGATACACAATCTATCAATAAAAGAAAGCATACAGGAAAAGAATGAATGTAGTAAGATGCTTAAGTTTTATGATATGAAGAAATATGGAACCATGGGGAAAGAAATAGTTAAAAAAATACTTGTCTGTTTTTCCTGTAACAATGAATTATTATAGATGAAATAAATCATAAGGCCTAATATCCCTTCTATAACAATGATAATTTAGCCATAAGAGTGACTGAATTTCATTACTGTATCTTGTATATGTTTCTATTTGAAATAAAATGGCAAATTAGCAATATCTTACTCTGTAAGGATATATCTCACTATATTTATACACATAACTGGGAAATGTACATCTCTATGCTCACACAGTCAGTATAATCCCCTGTTCCAAATTGGTAAAGAAATTTAGTATCCCACTTTCAAATCATGTAATGGGATATACAATAAGAAATGAAATGTAAACATAGTTCCCTAAGCCACTAATTTGCTATCAAGATGGGATTTTAAGGACCAAGCTGACTCTGACTCACAGCTCTGCAGTTCTATGATTGTGTTTGCTAAAGCCACATGCTTGCATTTTATATAATCACTCTGTTTAGAACATCAGATTTCACATGGAATTTTTTTTTTTTTTAGTCTTGCCATGACACCCAAAATTTTTTTCTCTGAAGGTTAATATATTGTACATAGCACTTTATTGAGTTTGCTCTTCAAAGAGGTGCCTAGCCTCATGGTCGGCAAACTGTGACTCGCGAGCCTCATGCAGCTCTTTGACCCCTTGAGTGTGGCTCTTCCACAAAATATCACAGCCTGAGCGAGTCTATTTTGAAGTGGCATTAGAAGAAGTTTAAGTTTTAAAAATTTGACTCTCAAAAGAAATTTCAATCGTTGTAATGTTAATATTTGGCTCTGTTAACTAATGAGTTTGCCTACCACGGGTCCTAGCCAATGAGGGAGGGCATGAAAGCAACCTTTCATTCAACTGTTTTATGTGCTGTGATACATAGAAAATTCATTTCAACCATCAATAATCCCAAACATTAACCAGCCCCCCACCTTCAGATTCATTATCCACATTGCCACACAGTTTTCTAAACCTACAATCTGATCATGCCTCTGACATGTCTGAAACCTTCTGGTGGTAGAGCTCCAACCCAGTCAGGTTAATTTGTGTTCTTGGGCTCAGCAAGCAGAAACCTCCATAAACTAGCCTCTGTCTTCCACTCATGCTCACCCCCAACCTTGCTCAATCTTGCACGGGGTTTTAAAAATGTTTTTATTGATTTTAGAGATAGAGGAAAGAAGAGTGAGAGAAACATCAATGCGAGAAACATTGATCCATTGGGGTTTGAACCCACAACTTGGGTATGTGCCCTGACTGAGAATCCAACCAGCAACCTTTTGGTACATGGGACAACAATGCTCAACTAACTGAGCCACAATCAGCTAGAGGGTAACCCGATCTTGCGTTTATGCTCTCCTGATACTGAAAATTTCATGTTTCCTTTCACTCGCCATAATATCTCATGCCTTGGTGCTTTTATTTTTTATTTTTAAAAATATATATTTTATTGATTTTTCACAGAGAGGAAGAGAGAGGGATAGAGAGTTAGAAACGTCGACGAGAGAGAATCATCAACCAGCTGCCTCCTACACACCCATTACTGGGGATGTGCCCGCAACCAAGGTACACGCCCTTGACTGGAATCGAACCCGGACCCTCCAGTCTGCAGGCCGACGCTCTATCCACTGAGCCAAACCGGTGCTGGCCCTTGGTGCCTTTATTAATGCTCTCTTCTCAGCCCAGAACTCACTCCTCTCCTGGCTGGTATTCCTAATCAACCTTGAAGATTTACTTCAAGGGCTCTTTCCTCCAGAAGGCCTTCTCTGAGCTCACTAACCCAGGCTAGGTGACTTACTCTCTCAGAACCATCTGAAATGCCTGTATTGCTATACTTATTACATTTTATTGATATGATCTGCTTACCTGGCATACTTCTGGCTATACTGCAAGTTCCTTGGGAACTGAAGAACAGGCAAGCATGTTTTTTATTTATTTATTTTTTTTTATTTTGTATCTTACAACCCAACTCAACTACGGTGTTTAACACAAGATTGGTGATTAATAAGTATTAGTCATTTCCTTTCCTAAAAAGATTCTTAAGGAATTTACAAAATAGATTGGTGGGAGAGGAGTGAGAAAAGTATATATACCGTCATAAATCAGGAAATAAATATAAAAAGTGCCACAAACGAGTGTATGAATATAAGCTGGTAGGAGTTGAAAGAAGAAATAATAGATTGAGCAAATCAAGGAAGCCTTTCTAAACAAAAGTTCAAGTTCAATTGGATCTTTCAAAATGAGCAAAAATCGTGATAGCAGAAAAGGGAGAGAAGGCCAGAGGAAACACCTGTATAAATAAATCCCAGAAGCAGGTAATGACAGGCAGTGAACTATGAACAGTAATGTTGGCCAAAAGAAATGTAGGGTGTTGAATAGTGTGGAATAAAAATAAAAAGAAGTTTAGGATAGGACTTAGAGTATGGAGTTCTTTGAAGGCTCATATATTTAATTAGTGACCTGGTGCATGGATTCATGCACATTGAAAGAAAATTAATTAGAAGGTGGCCAGCAGGGCGGGACTGAGCGAGAAGGGCTGGGAATGCCCTGGAACCAACCTCTGGTGGTCCCTCCCCGGCCTCTGCAGAGTGAGTGGGGTCCCTTCTCCGGCAGGTGAGATCCCACAGCCTGGTCAGCGAGGATCAAAGATTGGGCCGAAACCAGCTTTCCAACATTTTCCGAGGGGTCCCGGAGTTGGAGAGGGGACTCTGCAAGGTTGCTGTTGTACAGGGTGTGGAACACAAATGCAAGTGTGCAGTAAACTAGTCTCAGGGCCGACAGTGCCCCAGCAACGATATAACCCAAGGCCAAAGGTGGAATCGCGTGGCCCCGCAAGGAATTGGGCTCCCTCCTCTCTGGTTTCGGTGTGCGTCATCGGAGAACTGCCACTGCCAAGTCACTGCAGCTTGGCAACTCCTGTGTGGAGCACCTGTCCCCTGGTGGTCAGTGCACATCATAACTACCAGTCAGATGGTCAGACACTTAGCAAATTAGCCTTTTATATATAGATAGATATTAGCCTTATATATAGAGAGAGAGATGAGTTTAGTCTTTAAGATGCAAGTCAGGCAGAACCACTGCAGACTTCTGAACAGGGTTCTGATGAGAGGAAAGAGCACTGTTCACTGTCTATCTAAAGCTGCTGAGGCATTAGAATAATCTCCTGTCACCATTAATACCACTCCAGCTCTGTCACTTTGTGCAGTTAAACGGGAGACACTATGCATTAGTATGCAAAACACAATGATCCCAGTGAGAGAAGGTGCAAAAGAGCTGCTTTTTGTAGGAGATCATGGCCACTTAAAGCCTCAGCATTTCTGCTCCCACACTTCTTCCCAACTACATCTCCAAACAAGGTGAACAACTATAGAACCCTGCACAGTGACTATGCAAAAGGGATGAAGGGTGCTCAGTGGATGTGTATAGATGACGGAGCAGCTGTCCTTTTTTTGACTATAATATAAGTCATTTTCAAATGATCTGATGGAGGAGATCATTTGGCTTCCCATTAGCCTGTAAATTCGCAACTGCCCCACTTTAAATAAATGTACAATACTTCATAAAATTCCAGTTCCCTAGTAGTTTTCAAAGAGCAGATGTTTGATATGCCACCACCAAAAGGATTAAACGTAATGAAAGCTGGGAAAAATATAGGAAGACTTATTTCCTTTAGAACAGCCACAAATAGCCTAAATATGATTAAGTTTAGATTTAAGAGTTTCCCATCATTTTCATACCACAACTACAGTTTCTCAGCCTAGCTTACTCAAATTGGACTGCTGTGTTTATTTAACATCTGATAGTTTAACCTAAACACTCATGCCCCATGCCATTAGGGAAAGAAAAACTAAGAGGGAAGTTACTTTTACAAAATACAGACTTGATTTTCATGATACAATCTCTTAGTTCTCAAAGGAGATGATCATTGTAGGTCCCTCTTCCTTTTCCAGGCCTCGGGGTTCATTGCTCTTGTCACACCTCTAACTCACTTGTCCCCTGCCCTCCCCTACTTGACTCATGTCAACCTACCTATAATTGGAAGCAGGGCTCTCCCATTCCAGAACCTGCCCACTCTCCTCTTATCCACTGTCCTCACGTTCCCATCTGCACCTCTGCAAACCCTCTCATTGAATGCCCATGTCCACATGCTTTGTGAAATGAAGAGGTCATCTGATGGGAGGGAACACTGCCAACCCCAGGCTCCCACAGCCATGCACTTGTCTGACACCCATCCGTCAATGCTTGTCTCCCTCTCAACAGCAGGATGTGACCTTCTCCCTGTCAATCACTATCCCAACCAATTCTGCTGAACAGCAGTGCACTGGCCTCCTTAGAGTTTATAACTTGATGATCCAAAACATCTCTCACAATGACATGCTTTTACTTTTTTATTATAAAATAAATGTAAAGAGGAGAAATAAATTATTTGGCTACATCTGCCAAAAGGCTTCTAGTTTTTTGTTTGTTTGTTTGTTTGTTTTGTGTGTGTTTGTTTTTGTTTGTTTTATTGTTTGTTTGTTTTTTTTTGTCTTTTCACCTTCATCTAAAACATAGCCCCAAAGCAGCTGTTACTTCTTCTGTCTAATATGGTCATCTCCAAGTATCCATACTGGCCACTGAAATAAAAAATAATCAAAACAGACTCACCCATCACCTCTCCTGATTCCTAAAATTTCAGACTCTTCCTTTGGGCTCTGAGGGGAATAGCCTGTGTTAGGGTTCCTGGTGTACCAAGGATAGCAGAAAGGGGACCCATCACCCCCTGAGCAGTATGGGTGCTGTGCATCGCTGCAATTCCCCAGCCGGCAGAGGTAGAGAAAGAGGTGGGACTTCAGGCTCCCTGGGATCAGAGCTGCCGACTAGCATTGTCTAGGCATGGACTGTGACCTTGCTCCCAGCTTCTATTCCAGCAGGTGGCCTGTGGCTGCCCTAGAACCGTGGTTCTCAACCTTTCTAATGCCATGACCCTTTAATACAGTTCCTCATGTTGTGGTGACCCCCAACCATAAAATTATTTCCGTTGCTACTTCAGAGACCCACAGGTTGAGAACATCTGTTGTAGAACCTAAGACCATCAGAAAACACAGATATGTACATTATGATTCATTAACAGTAGCAAAATTACAGTGATGAAGTAGCAACAACAATAATTTTATGGTTGGGGGTCACCAGAATACAAGGAACTGTATTAAAGGGTCACGGCATTAGGAAGGTTGAGAACTACTGCCCTTAGGCAGTGGTCAGCAAACTCATCAGTCAACAGAGTAGCCACCCGACACTGCCCTAGAGGGACAGAGGGGTGTGATCTTCTGAAACTCAGGGGAAGAAGCAGACTTTTCTTCAGTAGAGTGCTCTCCTGATGCTCCTCTGAGCAGTGGCGGTGGGGAAAGGAGCTGGCGAGCAGAAGGGACCTGCGCTCTCTGAGTGACAGTCACTTTCTGGGTTGCCAGGATATGCCCGGCCTCACTCCCATTTACTACAATGAGGTCCCCTTGTCAACAACAGGACAAATGGAAGTGGAGTTTTATTGTGATTTAAACAAAGAGTGCCATTTGTGTCGATTTTTAAATCTACATTTAGCGTAAATTTTCCATATGCTTCCATTTTCCCCTTCTGTATCTTTTATGTCTCAGAATATTCTGTTGTGAAATTTGGAAGGAAAAAAAAAGTATCCTTGCTTTCCATCTTGGTGACACTGGGGATAACTCTCACCCTAGTAAATGTGGTACAGAAGGGCGGGCTTTTCAGTCTCTCCATATTGTTTTACTCAGTACCACCTGATAAAAAGCTTATAGAAATTAGCTTTGCCATACAACACTGACCTGCGGAGTCGTTTTTCAGCTTCGTGAACAAGTCCAAAGGAGAGGAAATTATTTTTTATTAACCAGGTACTAAAAACTAAAGCTTTTTATAAGGGTTGCTTGCCTCTTTCCACTGAGACCAGTAGGCAAAGGGGAAGAAATCCAAGTGCAATAACTTGGCCCACTGCCGGCTTTATTAAAATCTATAAGGTGAAATTTTTAAATAGCATCAAATCATCATAAAAATATGTTAGGTATTTATGGTAAATACAACTATTATTATACACCTTCCTCCTGCAACGCCACCCTTGGGAGAAAGGGATTTTGTGTGTTTCAAAAAATGTGCTATTGTAAGGTGCATTCGGGCTCCTCCAGTGAAGGTCGAGTTGCATTTTCCATTATAAACCTGTTTCTAAGGGTTCATTACTTTGTCATAAAATCTGCTCGGGGCTGAAATATGGCATCTAGAGTCTTAGCTCAGCAGCTCATTCTTTTTAAAAAAAAAAAAATGTATCTGAATTGCTAACCTCGGTTTAGTCACACTTAAATGATAAAATTATGACTTAAACTATATCTCAAACAATCCAGTGGGCTCACACAGCTCAAGCACTGGGCTGAGTAAAGGATCAGACCCACAATCCTCTGTCTTTCCACTTGTCAAATCTGAGGCTCCATCGAGTCCACACAGTGCTTCTAAGCAGGGAAGCTGGCAAGTCTTGAGTTGTTAAAAGACAAAGGAAGAAAAAAGGAAAATATACAAACTCAACTCTAAGGCAGTGTTTTTCTTTCTGAGGTTTAAAGTCAGTTTCCCAGGAACAAAATCTTATTCTTTTTCATTAAAGTTCACACAGGGAGAAACCTTCTTCTCTACAGGGAAAATAAGAAGGCATTAGGTACAATATGAGAAAACATGGCTAAAGTTCCTTATTAAGTAATGACATTTTTTTTAATAGTGTTCTGAGTTGTTGCCTATTTTAAAATACTGTTCATTGCCCTGGCTGAGGAACTCAGTTTGTTAGAGCATTGTCCCAATGTGCCCAGGTTATGGGTTCAATATCTGGTAAAGGACATATAAGAATTAACCAAATAAAGTATAAATAAGTCGAACAACAAACTAATCTCTCTCCTCCCTCTCTCTCTCTCTCTCTCTCTCTTTCTCTCTCTCTCTGTGTCTAAAATCAATCAATAATTAAAATGTTTTTAAATGCTGTTTGTTGAGCCAGGGCAGTATTTTGAGGCATTGTGGCAACTAGTCATAAGCTAAAGGCCCAAGGGATATGCTCTAGGATTAGGGTTTAGAAATAAATTATGCCACCTGTAATACAAATTTACTTTGGGAAAAACTTGGAATTAAGGTTTTGTATTGTAACCATGACAATCACTGAATCTCAGTGGGTTTCAGGTTCCTCACCAGGAAAATGACAAAGTTGGAACAGTAATGACTGGCATCCTCCAGACCCTCATCTTAGGATGAAATAGACACACAGTACTTAATGTGCAGGCCTTCTGCTTTGTGATATTGTCAAAATTACTCCACACGAAGCCTCCTCTCTGGCCCTCCTGACTGATCTAGCACTGCAAACTGTGTCAAAAGTAATCGGGCACATGCATTTTTTGTCTATTGATCGCCAATGTAAACCTCACTAGAACTAACATTTTGTTATCAGGCACTGGAGTGGGAATATCACAGGCATACATGAGTTTCTAGAAGCATACTGCATTTCTGAGTGATATCTGGCTTTGAAAGAATTCTGCATCCTCAAAGATCTTCATTAGCACAGGGAGGGTGGGAACCTAGAAGTTTTCTTAGGAAGGTGGTGGTGTTTAACTTTTCCTAAAACAGTAAATGCAATGAATAATACACCTGCCTAAACTTCCCTAGGGAATAATCTCTCTAGTGACCATGCCCAATGAAGAACTTTATAGATGTCACACTGCCACTTCCAGATCCTAGGATTTTTTTTAAGGATTTGCTTGCAACTTAGGGTGTTTTGAGTTCAAAATACACTAGTATTTTTTACCAACAAATGTCTTAATTAACTTAGTGCCAATATGACTATATCATCTTCTTTTCTTGAGAAACAAGACTATATGAACACTAACATAGAATGGCCACTCCTTTCTGCCCTGTCCTCTTTCACACACCTGCACCCATTTATTCCCATATGCTTCTAAATCCTCTTCTATTCATATCCATTATCTCCCTGAATCATCTACTTTCATGCATCTCAAATGTATTTCCAATGTTCCCTTCTTGTTCTACCAAGAGATAGGAAGCAGAAATTGTTTTTTTTCCCAACACAGCATCAAATTCTCCCCTTAGTTGTTTTGCTCAGTGGATAGAGCATCAGCCTGTAGACTGAAGAGTCCTGGGTTCAATTCTGGTCAAGGGCATATGCCTGGGTTGCAGTCTCAATCCCGAGATGGGGGCATGCAGGAGGCAGCCAATCAGTGATCCTCTCTCATCTCTCTCCCTCTCTTTTCCTCTCTGATGTATATATTCTCTCCTCATAAAGGAGATGGGAGTGGGGAAGTAGGGAAAAGAGGGAAGAAAGACATCGTAGGACAAATGACAACCATAACCCCAAGCCCACAAATTCTACCATCAGGGGACTTTGTATTTCCAATGAGAACATGCCAACTGAAGTACTTTTCCCAAGAAAAATTCCAGTACTTAACCATCCTTAATGTATTAGTTGGAGTTGGCAGTGAGGTAGATATGACCTGGGAGAGGTAGCTGAGGCTTAGAGGAAATAGTTTTAGGATGTGAGAAACTGAAAAGAGACAATGGAGGCGGCAGGCCCTCTGTGAGCAGGAAAGACTCAGGGCCCTCCAGGATGTGGTCTAAATGGTGGCATAACACCTGGGTGAAGGAGCCTAATGGCTTAAAGATACATTTTTGAGACCCGAGGGAGAGGTGACTTGCTCCTTGTCTAAGAGCATTCCAGCTCTTAGACAAGGATAAAAATCCTCTAAATTGCCAGATTTGGGACTCAGTTTGGTCTCCACCAGCTGAGGTGCCCACTGAGTGTATTTCTTTCCTACAAATAAATCCTAGCCTGCTTTTACTGCTATTTGTTGTCTCTTGTTTGAATTCATTCCTACAAGCAAGATAAGAACTGGGGGCACAGAGTACTGTCTCTGGCCAGAGGTTATATTAAGCCAGAGAACCCCTTAGACCAGTGGTCAGCAAACTGTGGCTCTGGAGCCACATGCAGCCCTTTGGACCCTGGAGTTTTTAGCAAAGGCCAGCTTAGGCGTATCCTAATTAAGTTAATAACCATGGTACCTACTATATAGTTTAAGTTTAAAAAATTTGGCTCTCAAAAGAAATTCCAATCGTTGTACTGTTGATATTTGGCTCTGTTGACTAATGAGTTTTGCTGATCACTGCCTTAGACCACTGCTGATATACTGGCTGACATCGTTATCACTAGTGGTCAGACACCTGGAATGTTTAAGCCTGGTCTCCAAAAAGAAGTGTGACACTTAGGGGCATCATCTCTTAATAGTGCCAGTCAGGGGGTAAAAATTAACACCTTGACCTCTATTCTCTAAAACTATGTACAAGGATAGAATTGGGTTCAAATTAAAAGCCAAGAAAAGCCTCAAAGGGTACAAAAAGTTACACAGGAGAATGTATGGGAGAGGATGGAGGTGGGAAATATCAACTCTTTATTTCTAAACTTCTGGAGGTATTATGGCCTATTTGCACATCCCGCATCTCAAGCAGCAAGATGAGCCCATCTATACTATTCCTTGTTCTGGCTACAACAGTACCTTGCTAATATCTGCATAGTCCTTACCTTTTCTGCAACCATCTTATATATTTTAACTTATTTATTATTTATCTCATTAGAACATAAATTCAATCTGAGCAGGAACTTTTTGTTTTTTATCCATACCTACTCCCAGTACTTAGTGCAGGGCCTGACACACTATGTCCTTTAATAAACATTTATGTAAGGAAGGGATAGAGTGAGGGAGAGAAAGGAAGAACAGGGAGTTTGGGAGTAATGAAAAATGATTTCATAGTCACTGTCAGGAAAATCTACTTAACTGATATTAATGTTATAAGACTGCATTTTCCCAATAACCTTCCTAATAGAATCAAAAGTATAATTGAAAATATGGTGATTCATCACATAAGAAAGCATAACCTGAAGTAGAATCAACTACTAGACTGATATATAGATTTTTCAGAAGACGGTATCTCCCAAGTTTTTCTGTCAGCATGAAATTCTACAGCTAGACAATTTTCGAGGCAAAAATTAAAAGCTCCAGGCTCCTTCTCTGAAATAATATAATGGCCTTGGGGAAGTGGTTTTTGCAAGTTTCATGTTTGAAATGTCTTTTAAGTGCTGACAATGTCAGGTTTCCAACACATCGAATATATCTTTTTTTTTTATGTAATCATGAGTAATACTGAAAAAATCCAACTTCTGGGGAGAATGATCCCACCTAAAAACACTTTAATAAAGAATGATCTCCTTCCCCAAAGCACACAGACATATTTACAACAATTCCCTATTTGAGGGCTTAAGTTGCTCAAAGTATAAAAGTGAAAATGTCTGAAATAATTCATTTATTCTGCAACTCTATAATTCACATACACAAAATTACCACATGATGTACTAATATACATATGTGCCTAATTTTTCAATGGAGAGAGTATGCAAAGTGAGTCTTGATCCAAATATTTAATTATACTATTTTACATATATACTAGAGGCCCAGTGCATGAAATTTGTGCACTCGGAGTCGGGGAGTGTCCCTCAGCCTGGACTGCACCCTGTCCCAGTCCAGAAGCCCTCAGGGAATGTCCAACTGATGGCCATGGTGACCCAGCACTGACTGCAGGATTGACTTCTGGTGTTTGGTCGAACCTTTGGTCATTTTGGGCATTATGGACCCTAGTGCACACGAGCATGCATGTTCCCCCTCCCCTCTCTCTCTCTCTCTCTGTCTGTCTCTCTCTGTATATATATTAAGGTTACATTATTTTAATAATATAACCTTAATGAGGCCATATTTGAAGGTTTCATTAGTTGCCTGGTCACACTGGTAGGACCATGATTCTAAGCCTGAACTTATTTAAACTCTGTCTAGCTTGTCTAACTGCCTCCCAATACTCCAGCATTTTAACAAAAATAATCCTCTCAGTAGGATGCCAAACACAGTGAAATTATCCATTTAAATCTACACTATAAAATTACTATCATTTTGATAAAATTTTTCTGTAAATCAGAATATCATTAAATTTCCTAATATCTGTGTTTTTAACTCAGTGAAGGTTTTGTTTTATTTAAAATATGGTAAATAAAAAATTTTAAATTAAAATACCTAACTATTTAACTTATAAGCACATAATTAACTGAGTTATTGATTGATTTGTAAAGTTTCCTTTGAGAGAAAAAATGACACACATCATACATGCAACTGTTCTACTAAACTTTTAAATTGGGAATAACTAGTGGAACTTTCAAAACACACACACACACACACACACACACACACCATGCCTTTGAATTACTACTGAATCAGAATTTCCAAAGCGGGGCCCCTATGTACACATTTTTTTAAAGAACTCCACAGGGGATTGTGATTAAGAATCAGACTCAGAACCTCGGTCATAAAGTATAAAATCGCTTCCTCTGACAATTTTGTGAAATAATATGTTATGACATTACAGAAAAAGGATGCCAATAACATCTCCAAAGATTTCAGCCTTTGCCGCTTCTCAGCGCATCACAATGACGCTCCTCAACTTTCTCAGCCTCCATTTTCACTTGTGATAATCCACAGGACACCTACAGAATTTTAGTGATAAAATTAAAAAGTCCCCTCCCATCTTAGCATCCCTCTAACAAACAAGGCCTGACTGTAAAAGATCGCCTCTTCCTAAATATTTAAGGGCCCTTGTAGAAATGCTAAGTGAAGATTATTGAAAGAAGTTAAATACACAGAAACCCGACACACTCATTTTTAATGGGGAGGTAGACTGTTGTTTATTTAGCTTTAGAAATCTATCCTAAAGTTGGTTTTATGGAACCAAAAAAAGAAAAAAAGTCTAGCTTTAAATTAACAGACTGCCTGCCACTGTCCAAGGGCTAATTTGAACTTCACGGAGACATGTCTATGAATGGAAATAAAAATAACTCACGTTGAACTCTAAGTACTTCCCCGCACGCCTTTCACTTGCCACGGGGCCCACTGTTCCCTGCAGTGCTTTTAAGCAGCCTGGAGGAAGTTTTCACTGAAACAATTTCCCATTACCAAGAGAAGGAAGGCCACAATGATTTCACTTAAAATATATACACTTCCCAAACTCTCAGCATCGGGGCTTTGAAAAGCAGCCCTGTCAGCAGAGCAGGGGTGGGAAATGTGAGGCTCAAGTCTCACTCTGTGACTATGGGCCTTTAAACTCAGTTCCCTCTCCTCTGGCTCTTCTGAACAAAATTCTACTCCAGATGAAGGGTTCCGCTCCCTTGACTACCTCGCTTCACCCATTCTCAGAAAAAAAACTTAAGTTCAAACTTAGAGATATGTCACATATCCAGAGAAGTAGGCAAAAATAATATGAGAAGCATGCCTGGTTTAAAATGGGCTAATGTGGTGCCATAGTTACTCCAAATCTCTTTTATCCTTCCTTCTCCTTTACTGTCGTGGGCTCATCCATTCTATGGAGATGTCCCTGGTCACATCCAGCCAAAATGATAAAAGTCCATTTCAGCTAGTTCTAATTTTGACCAGTTTTATGTTTTACTTCTTATCCAGTAGTTCAATGCAGCCTGAACCTTGGCCTGAGATAGTGTATTTGCTGCTTGCTGATCAAGTTTTCGGTTCTATCTTGAATCACTTTATAGTTTTTTTTAAAACTATTTTGTCTAAGTTTTAAAGTTTTTGGCACATATTTTTCCATATTTCCTTATGACTAATATCCTTATTAAAGCATCATTATACCCATTCCCATTTTTAACAATATTTATTTGTATTCCCACACTTATTTTCTTAATTAAATCTTGGCAGAATTTGACTATTTTATTGGTCTTTCCAATTGTTTCTGTCAATCATATCCAAACCTGCCTTCAGCACCTGCCTTCTTTCTTGCCTTTTGAGCCTTCTAGTGGATGTTGACTCCGACTGTCACATCCAGAAAAAGAAAAAGAAAAAAAAAACAAAACAAAGCAGGGTCAGAGGGTCTGTATTCCTTCCCCCTCCTTCAGCTCTTTTTTTTAAAAGCCTAAATTGAATCCAATTGAGCTCCTTCTGTGTGAAAAGATGAAATGCCATGTCTACTAAAAGACAAAATAAATAAATAAATAAAAATAAAATAAAATAAAATGTACACCCTAACTTCAAAACCTTTGCTGTTAAGACAGAATATTTTTAAAAGGCAATAATTAAATGAGTTAGATGTGTGAGACACAGATGTCAAGCTCTTCCAGTTCTGGGGGAAACTGTGTTACTTGGACAACTTTGGTCAGGGAAAACAACAATGTGAGAATAGGATGGAAGCTAATAATCCAATGATAATAATAGCAACAGTCTCATTTACCAAATACCTATATGTGTTGGTAACTGAGATTAGCACCACACACACAGAACATATAATTGTGTGTGTCTCTGTGTGTGTGTGTGTGACTGTGTGAGTGTGTGTGTGTGTGTGTGTGTGTGTGTGTCTCTGTGTGTGTGATACACAAAAGAGCATGCACAGCCACCCTGTGGGTCATCATACTCATCCCAGTTTGCCAGGGGATCTGCAGTCATTCAGACTGAGGATCTTGCTCAGGGGACACTGCTTGTAAATTGCGATTCTGGGCTGAGAACACAAATCTAAAACTGCTCTCTTTTCACTATATCTTGCTCATCTCATTCAAGGTGATAGCAAAGGTGTGAGGATGAGAAAGTCATTTTATTGAAGGAGAAAGATATATGGAAACATAGAAGCTCGGGAAAGTAAAAGGAACGTGAAGATAGAGCCCGTAACAGAGGCAACATTTACTAAGAGCTTTCTTCAGTCCAGGTTTGGCTCTGAGCTCTAACCCTGCATGAGCTCACTTAACCCTGAAAACAATCTCATTAGTCAAAGCTATTATTGCCCTCGTTTGACAAATAAAAAACTAAGGACCAAAAAAGTTAAGTAACTCACCTAAGGCTGCCCACATAGTAAGTGAGGGAACTCAGATTGATAACATCCAGATGCCTCACTTTGGGGCTGCCATTCTCAATAGTTGATAAAGATGAAAAAGTAGAGAAACTTTTGGAAGGTCCTTAGTGCCATCAGGTCTAATTCACTATTTCCAAGTGTGTCTTCTGGGAAACACGGTTTGCTTGGAGTGTTAACAGTTATGTGTGAACAAAAGGATCTGAAGGTCAAAAGCGAGGGTCTGCAGGGTTAAACCCAGGGAAACAGGTCATTTTGTGGCAGAACCTCTCAGAGCCTTTCAAAGGCACTCTGCAGTTTTAGATGACTAAGAGGAGGACATAGTGCACAATATTCTCTAGTCTTCTACGACCAAGAAATAGTTAGTTTGGCAGAGGACCGGGTGACATTTAGTCATTCCTAAGTGATTTCTCCACAGCCCCGCAGCAAATGGTGGTAAACCTGAAACCAGAACTGCAGATCTCTGGCTGCTGGGCCAGACCTTGTCTAGGCACAGAGAGGACAGGTCTTGAAATATATTCCATGGAAAGTGCACTCCATTTAAAGTTTTGATGATCAGAAAAAATTCAGGGTACAGAATAGGCTGAAGTGGCGAGCCATTCACAGCCATAACAAAGCTATGTTAGGACTTCAAAGTGGTATCCAAAGTAAGCCAGATCTGGAGGTGGCAGAAAGGAAAAGCAGGAAGCCTTGGCCCATGTGGCGGTTGAGTGTGGACCCAAGAACCAGGAGATCAGAGTTTGATTCCCTTTCAGGGCACATATGTGGATTGCTGGCTCAATCCCAGTGCGGGCCATGCAGGAGGCAGCTAATCAATGAACCTCTCTCATCATTGATGTTTCTCTCTCCCTCTCCCTCTTCCTCTTCCTCTTCTTCTTCCTCTCTTTCTCCCTCCCCCTCTCTCTTCCTCTCTGAAATCCTTAAAAATATATATTTTTTAAAAGAAAAGCAAGAAGCATGAAATTAAGCATTGAAGAATAGAAGTAAAACTTGAGGGTCGCTATGGACCAATAGTCCCTGTGAGAGAGAACTTGCTGACCTACTAGTCTTAGTTGTAATTCTGAAGAAGCCTGAGGGTTGGCACCGAAACCTCCTGTGCTGTTCCAAGGAGTAGACGGCTGCCAAGAGTCAGGCAAACATCATCTCATTGTTATCTAACAATTACTTTTAAATGCAGCTCTCCCAGCAAAAGCCAAGAAAATCACAGTCAGGCCTGTAAACAAAGTTTTGGTTCGCATCCTCCACTGCCTCCCTTTCTCAAGCATTTGTGTGTGTGTGTGTGTGTGTGTGTGTGTGGTCTTTATTCCTAGAGGGGCAAGCACAATCAGCATCTAAAATTATCTTATTTTTTCAAAAACAATGACACTAATTGATACATGTAGAGAACATGTTAGTCATGTTCATAAAACGCCAAAGTAAATTTTAAAAATCCTCAAGCAGTCACGCATTCTTTAACACATACAACCATAAAGAACAGCTTTTATGAACCCACCCTTTCCTTTGCTCCACTGACAATAATCAGAACAGTTATACCTTTGAGAATATCACCTGCTATTAACCAGTTCCTTTCTTACCTTCTGGCCCTTTATCAACTAGTTATTAAGTCCAGTTGCCTCTCCGGTACTCGGTGTCTTTTCTTCATGCATATCCTGACACACATCAATTCCTTCCCACCATCTGTGGCAGATACCAGTAGCTAACTACCGAAAGCTTCCCTCCTCCTACCTTACCCATCCCAGCCTCCCTTGCAGTTCCTAAAACAACAGCATTCTCTCCAGTGGAACGTGAGCAGGAATGCCCTGGGCCACTCCAGATCCAGCCGCTATAGAATGGCCATGAGCGCTCTCTCCATAGGCTGTCTCCCTTCCCGTGCCCGGGCAGCATGGAAGAAGCCTGTGGAAAATCTCAAACTCTTATATGTATGAGTCTAAGAGGGACACAGGAGAGGACAGCTGCTGTGCTAATTTCAACTCCTATTACCCAAGGACTCTTATGTAAATGAGAAGCATCATTTTATTCTCTTCAACCACTGCTATTTATTAGTCTTTCTGTTACCATGCCTACCCTACCTTCACAGAGGGAGGAACTGACCACCTGAAACAGAATGCGGCACAGATCCCAAACACTAAGGTTAGCTTACTGGTCAGAATCAGGTAGCAAGAAAACAGGTATAACAGCGGGGGAGCTGGCAATTCCTGCCACTGAGAAACACTCAGTAAAACGGAAGCCTCCAATTGCTACAAAGGCAACCCAAGTGCCCAACAGACTTGCAGTTTGAGGGAAGCTGCAGAAGGCCATGCCACCAGGGGGTGGTCCTCCCTTATGACAAGGAAGACGAGCTCGGGCCAAGATGAACCTTTCTGAGACAAAAATGAAAGGCAGTACAGAAGTCCAAAGCTTGGCAAAACTGTGAAATCAGACTGCTTCTCTTCCCCAAAGAACAAAAGGAAATGTAACTGTCAAAAGCTCTGAACAACAAGATCCACTTAGAATTCCCAATTATACAAAAAGATGTATAAATTCCCAATTATACAATAATATTCCCAATTATTTTAACTCTACGGCAAAAACAAGATTGTACCTAGTACCACCCCCACCTCTTCCCCAGGCTTTGGTGTCACAGGGATTCAAGATGACCGCCACTGAGCTGAGGAAGAGGCATGGAAGAAGGATAGAGGAAAGAAAAAAAAAATGGAGGCAAGAGCTGTGTTTATAAAAACGTGGAGTGCGGCCATGGAGCTCATTGGAAGCGATATATCAGAAGCTATTCAGTGTGTGAGAGAACTGCTGAGGCACCTAAGAGCCTTTGGTAAAAAAGCTAAGTTAGCTCATGAGAGTCTCCTTACGGCAAACTGAAGCTAGTCATCAAGAATGTGGTCTTCCTTTATTTCTCTCCTAAAGCCGAGAAGATGATGCCAGGGCTCGCCACCGAGGCGAGTGGGCTGTGGGCTTGGGCTGTGAGGGAGATGTGGTCTCCACAATGGGCCTTCCCTTCCCCACCGGCCACTTCACAAGTGCCCGTGGGGAGGCGTGAACAAGGACCACTTTCCAGAGGACCAGGGCCATGGCAGAAGCTACTGAGAACAGAGAAAAAGTACTCTGGGAATCATTTGGGAGTGGAATCATTTGATTATCTGAGCCACACTTGCAAACACACCAAAGTGCTTTAGGCCAGAATATTTATATTATTTTCACTAAGCAATCCCCATCGTTAAGTGGTATAGATTTTTCTCTCCCGGACAAGATGATACCCCCCATATCTCTTATGTATATTTAAAATATCATTACTAGAATCTAAAACTAACATTTCAGAAACCTTTTAAAAGCACAGGAAATCACTGCATTGCTGCAATCTAACGTGAATGGAAAGTTTGTTATTTCCCCCTGTCACCAGTTTTAAAACATACAAAAAACACTAAGGTGTTTTTCAAATAGTGAGTTGATATAATTTGTTGTGTTACTATAAAACACATAGTTCCTAACGAAGTGATTTACCACATAATACTGTTGGAATTAGCATAAAAATACTAAGAAAGGATATGGTGGTGTTTTTTACTGATAGGTTATCTCTTTGCCAGCTATCGTTATTGTTTCTTAGATACTTCTGTCACAGACAAGAGAGATCTTTGAGAATTCACAATGCCTTACTTAATTCTAAAATTCTAAAGATAAGCAATGTTCCTAGCCCGCTGGCTTGGTTCGGAGTACTATTTCAGTTGGAATATCTCTCTGTTCAGCCTACCTCCTTCCTCATTTTCTATGAGTAGTCAAAATAGCAGAGTATCACTTTTGGAGTGACATGGCATTTCAGGAAAAGCCTACACGACAACTGTTTAAAATATTCTTTGCAAGTTTCTGACTGAGAAATACAACACAGGCAATTTGGCGAAGGCTTTAATTGTACTCAGCTTCTGCAATAGCAGAAGCGAATAAGATGTGGGAAGTAAAAAAAAAAAATGGACAAGATTATGAATCCAACATTTAATTGAACACCTTTGACAGGCAAGTCTTCTGCTGGGTACTAGCAGGCAATGTAAACATGTGAGAAGAGAAAACATGAGAAGAGCAAGAAAAGTGATGAACAGAAAAAATGTGACAGGGAAGTTTTTCTTTAACCCATGTAATGCTAAAACATGATATATTAAGGTTATAGAAAGAGGGAGCATTGAAAGCAAAGATAGAGACAGGCACTCTTTTGAGCAGCAGATACACACTCTTCCTCCTTAGGTCTTCTTTCCTCAGGAGCGAAAGGTCACTCTTCTTATCCACTAGCAGAATCAGATCTGGAACTAACAATCACTATAAAAGGCCAGACACCAGAGGGGCCCAGAGACATGAAAAGACTGATGGCTGCTGGGTTGGAGGAAGGGGAGATAATGGTGGGAGAGCTAAATGGTAGAGGGCCCATGAGGATATCTCTGCCAAAAGTAGAAAGAGGGCCCATGAGGATATCTCTGCCACATGGTGTGTTCCAAAGACTCGGAGAGCAGAAAAGACTTAAGAAGGGAGTCTAGAATCCCCTTCACCCTGGAGATGCAGTAGGATTGGGAAGAGATTACTTGAAATGGAAGAGACTGAACACACTCTTTTCTAACTGTGACTTCTTTAGATTAGGTCACTCTGTCACCCTAACTGGGCCCCACAAAAGGGGCCGGGGAACCACCTAAAAATCTGCAGTGTTAACTGTAGTGTTCCTGTGGGTGTTTAATTCCTATCCTTGGGCAGGTGGGGCCAAAGGAAGGGCAGGTTCAAAGTGAGAGTGACCTGGGTTTCTAGTTACTACCCTTTGGTCTCAATGTCATTCTGGCCTCAAAAAGTACAGGTGACATGCACAGGGCCAAAGATTTGCCCTTGAGAGATCATTTTAAAAAAAATTACAAAATGATATTTGCAATGCAATGGGTTCGATGAGAATAAGATCCCATTTTAAGACATAAAATTGGAGTCAATGGAAACTAGAAACCAATTTCAGTAAAGAAAGAGGACTTGTCTGAGGGAATGAAAAACATGCAGATGCAGATGCCCAGGGTGAGTGTTATGGGTCTGCCCCAGGCTGAGCTGGACTAGCAAGAGGACTTAAAAGGAGAGAACTCAGGTATATGGTACAAGAGATCCAAACAAAGGGTCTGTGGGCATTCAGAGTCTGAGATGCTAGAAAGCTCCATTGATAACTTAAGGCATATAGAATCTCATTCAGAGAGAGACAGAGGAGAGGTATGATATACCAGGAAATCAAAATAGTAATTACCAGCCCTGGCCAGGTGGCTCAGTTGGTTGGCCAGGTGTATGTCCCATACACCAAAAGGTTATAGGTTTGATTCCCAATCGGTGTGTGTACAAAAGACAACCGATGGCCAATGGATGGAGGTTTCGCTCTCACATTGGTGTTTCTTTCTCTCTCTCTCTCTCTCTCTCTCTCTCTCTCTCTCTCTCTCTCTCTCTCTCTCTCTCTCCTCCTTCCTCTCCCCTCCCCCTCCTCTATCTCTAAAGTCAACAAAAACATACCCTTGGGTGAGGAATTAAAGACAATGGTAATGACCAAAGAAAACAGAAAATGAGCATCATCAGCTGAATATTGACTGGTACAATTTTGCTGGAGCTCAGAGCACATTAAATAATAAAAGCTGCTTCAGAGGTAGCCTTAGGCAATATGAAGAGTGACTTTTTAACAAGCAGTGAGGACCCGAATAAAACTCTGGGAGGACAACAGAGCTTCCTGAGAGGCCCTGTGTGAGGCAAGTCCTCCCAGATGTCAGCAATGGCTGCAATGTCATAAACTGAACTATTTTAAAAATAAAAGGATCAGAGGCTTCGGTGCAGGTTGGGAAGCTTGAAGCAAAGTGACCACAATCGTGCCTTTTAGAAATATTTTCTAAAACCAACTTGGAAGAAAATGGCCATCACCAAACAGTTCTAGAGGAACAATATTCTAAATATAACTATGGTCCTTTTTTGGGCCAGTTTGAAGTTTGTTATATCTAATTGGATATTTTAAAATAATGATCCCCTGTGAACAGAAGAAGCAGAGAAATGGCCCAGACTCAGGCCAGAGGATAATACAACATATCAATCATAATATACACAAAATATATTTTTAAAATACAGGCCAATTTATTTTAGCAGAATAGCATACCCCAGACCCAAACTGTAAGCTGGCTACATTGACTAGCAGAGTAACATAAGTGTATTCATTTCTTATGGGGCTATCATTCTATAGGAAAATGATGGGATTTGAGAAGCATGAGTGCTGAAAGAAGAAAGATTTAGTGAAACACACTTATCTAAGCATAATTAACAGTCTCAAAATACTTCCTAACTAAAGAGTGCTCATTTCTTACCTGAAGCTGTATTGCATACATCTGATTCCATCATTTTGCAGCAAGGTGCCTATAATACATACAATTAGAGGCTCTAGAACATCTATAATAGAGCAATAAACATAAAAAAAAAAAAAAACATTAACAGTCTTAGCAACCACAAGAACTCAAATACAAGATTTATGAAGTAGTGGGCCAGGAAAATAAGGATCTCAGGATCTTGCAAATGGTAAAGAAGAAAAGCAAGAGCCCACTCCCACCCCCCACCCCACCCCCAACTCTGATGTTTCCTCTCTAGAAACCTTACATCTAGAGGAGATAGGCATTTGCCTTACCACCCCCTTGAAGGACTGACTGGGAGGAAGTGGAGACAGGCAGAGAGTGGGATAAAATAAGCCCCTTTTGCTATTGAAAGTTCAGGCCTGAAATAAGCATAACCTCCTCTCCCCATTCTATTTTTTTTAAATATATTTTATTGATTTTCTACAGAGAGGAAGGGAAAGAGATACAGAGTAGAGAGTTAGAAACATTGATGAGAGTCATCGATCAGCTGTCTCCTGCATGCCCCCTACTGGGGATGTGCCCACAACTAAGGTACATGCCCTTGACCGGAATCGAACCCAGGATCTTTCAGTCCGCAGGCCGGCGCTCTATCCACTGAGCCAAACCGGTTTCGGCTGCTCTCCCCATTCTTTCTCTCCAATTCTGGCATCAAGCAGAACAGAGATCTACAACCGATGCTGGGTCATGGCCTTGCGATCTCAAAACCTCCACTTCAGATCACAACTCTAACTCCTCAGATGGGGCATTTATTCAATATCACTGAATTTCAGTTCCGCGTGCTTAAAAGTAGAATATTATTAGGTACTTCAAAAGGTTGTTACAAGAACTCAGAAATAATTCTGTAAAAATACTGAATATTAGATTTTTAAAAAATATTAGTTTCCTATGTTTCCTTTTATAAATCTGATACACACTCCTTTTTGGAATAACATTAACTGTAAAAAAAAAAATTAGAATTATCCATAATCACCCCACCTTAAATGAATGACTAAGATATTTTTGTATGCTTCAATCTAATCTCTTTAGTATATATTTTTAAATTATATGTATATGTATTATATGTGCTGCTGCAGCAAGCACTAGTAGGTACACATGTGCATAGATACATATATTGTATTTTCAAACAATATTTTACAAAATGTTGTAAAACATACCTAGTATGTTTTATAAATAGTACTTTTAAGACTTACAGAAATTAAACATTTTGGAGTAATGCCATCTTTCCATCCTTTCTTTTATTGATCTCTTCCTTTGCTTTCCTGCTAAAAAGACCCACTTTACTTTGATGTCAGATAACTATATTATCTTTGAGCTCTTTCCTGCTTTTTTTTTTTTTTTACATTCAATCCTTTGATCCATCTGGAATTTATTTAAGTATACAATGCAAAGTAAAGGCTCACTCTATTTTTTTTTCCCAATGACTTAGCCAGGTTTCCTAGAATCATTTCTGAAAGAATCCTTCCTTCCCTGATTAACTTAAATGCCACTTGTATCACACACCTGAATAAAGTGCCTGAATGTTTTAATCCATGTGCCAACTTCGATGGTCTAACTGTGCCTGCCTGGGGTATTCTCAGACCATGTCCAGGCCCAGGGTGGTCACTCAGGGCACCTAGCAATGCCCGTCGGCCATGGCGAGGAAAATGGGAGAAGCTGGTAACTGCAACAGATGTAGCATCCCTACATTAGTGAATAGGTTTCTACATCTTCCAGCTCAATTCCATTGCAGCTTTATGATATATTTTAATATCTTAGAGCCCAGGTGCCCTTTTATACCCCTTCTTAATCAAATTATTTATGGATGTTCTTTAATGTTTATTATTCCAGATGAATATTATATTCTCTTTATAAGTGTCCCAAAGAATTTTATTAAAATTATAGCAGCAGTAAATATATAAATGTATGAAGATAAATGACCTTTACAATGAGTCTTTCAAGCCAGAAACATAAGTTGCTCCATTTATTTGGTCATGTATTCTTTCAATTAATATGTAAGTGTGAATACACAAGTGTGTATTATTGTGATATGCATTCACATCTAGCACATCTAGATTTTTTAAATTATACGTCCAGTACTTTCTTGTTAAGTTTGTTTCTACATGTTTCATATTCTTTTTGTTGCTTTTGTGAGTGGAGATGTGTCTATTACATTTTAAACTTGATTATTTTAAAACGACTACTTTCAGATGTATTTTATATTCTCCTGACTTGCCATTCCCTCATTTTATTGATAACAATTTTTTTCTGCAGACACATTTTGACTTTTTAGATAGCCAAGGACATCCAATCTAAAATCACTAGAATTTTACCTTAATTCCTGTATTCCCTGTCTTTTCCCACTTACCCAACTGGGGTGATACCCTTCCTGGGATCACAGTCTTCTCGAAGCTGTGCACAGCCTGCTCTCACGTGTCTAGAACAGCGCTCGCCACACAGGAGATGTACAATAAGTATTTGGCAAATGACTCTGTGGCTGAAAATAATATTATCTTCCAAAAATAACGGCAATGTCCTCTTCATAATTTTCAAAAGTGGTATCTCAAAAATTTGGTTCTTGACTTAGAACCTCAAGAATAGCATGTTGAGGGGGTGGCACATATCTCTCTTGCTCTTCACTGAGAATGTCAATGTTACTTTTCTGTTATATATGATTAATGCTTAAATATTGGGTTAGGAATAATTTGTCACTGTTAGTCATTTTCCTATAATTAATCTGGTTGTTTGTGGTTTCAAAATGTTTTTTTTTAAATACACAATGTACTTGGACTCCATTTTGGAGATTTATTAAAAAGGTTACCTTGTATGTTTTCTCCTTTAATCTACCAAAGTGATTTACTTTTTCAGTGAAAATAACAATTTTGGTGATTGGGGATTTCCAGGCCTTCTTGAGATGCTTGACATTGACACTGCCCAGAAAAACATATCTCATGCGGGAGCTTGTATTTAACCTCAGAATCCACAGGTTTTTATAAAACTTGTGTAAAAACAACTTTGTATTTAATTTCCCTTTGATGAAAAGGCATTAATTTTTTTATGAACAATCCAAGAACCCATATACCTAAGGCAAAAAAACCCACATGAAACAAGCAATCCAAAATTATATAAAAAATTAAAATATTTTCTAATGTTAAACACACTTCCAAATCCTAAAATAAGATCCATATTATCAAAATGTATTTTCCTATAATACACTCTTCAGCTTATTTGTCAACTCTATTAAATTTGCCTGTCAATATTTTATTTTGAAAATTATTTCCTTCACCTTCTTTCCTTTGTATGATATGTCTAAAATATCATATTGAGTAGGTAGTTTAGTTTCACTAACTGCTTAATAACAAAGTATAGATCTGAAATTTGTCTGTTAATTGCAGTTCCATCCTAGCCACACATCTTACCCATGATGTCATCATTGCCATTTTTTTCTTAACTATCAGTAATTACAGTTTTGATTTCCTTTCTGATCCAAAAACTTAGAGAAGTGGTTTGCATTTTGTGTCTCTAGTATTTTCTATTTAAAACTTTGTTATTAATTTCTACTGTATTATTGCTTCATGTTGAGCTCATGTAAACCGTGCTCCTTCTAGTTTGAAATACTTATTCATTCGCATTAATTACATCCTCCAAGCTTTCCCCAAAAAACCATTTGTCAAAGACCCAGAATAATTGTGTTGCTAACACAATTAATCTTTTTTCTAAAGGTTTGCTCTATAAAAATGAAGAGACAGCTTTCTAGAACTCCAGAGAGCTGGAAATGAAGCTACCTAGTGGGACCGCAGCCCATTCAGTGCTCTTTCCCCATAGATGAGATGTGGCTTTGCAAATAATGAACTTTTCTAAGGAACCAAAGATTCTGAGGGTTAAGTTCTGGAATGGTGATGGAAGCCCATGTGTAAACAGATGCCAACATGGCAGGAACTCAGCCCCCTTTTTACCCTGCGAGGACCGTGTCCTTGCCAGGAGAGGCATCAGCAGTAGGGGCAAGGAAAAGCATCACAGTAATTTGCTTCATCCTTCCTCTCTGTTCAGCCAATTCTTTTCTGCTTAATCACGAACCTCTGGCAAATCTTATGACAATGTTCTGCTCTCTTCCTTGTTCATCTAAATTGGAAAACTTCCAATGCAATCCAACCAAAGTAATTACATTTCTCACTTCTTTTTTGTGTGCTTTTAATATACAACATGTCACAATTGTGGCTTTCACTGTGGAAGTTTCTTTATAGTATATAAAGCAAACTCATTCTTTCTCAATGCTTTTTAAATTTATATTCTATGAGTTTTTATATCAATTTCACTATTTGAACTTAGCTGATCTATTTTATTTCAGCCCATTATTTGACTTTAAACTTATTATTGGAAACAGGGTATTTTTAAGCCTCAACTGAAAGAACATTTTTGTCTTTTTAAGTGGATATTTGATGTACTTGTATAAATTGGCATAATTAAATCTCATTTTATTAAGGATCAAAGGCTTCACTTTATGAACTCAGTTGGTTTTAGAGCAAGACTAAAACTAGTTACTTCACTCATTCTATCCACCTAGAGAAAAGCATGCAGAATATTATTTCCAAATTTTTTTATATCATTCTCACTTTTTGGTGACTTTCTTGGATAAGAGTTAGTCACAAGATACAAATCTAAGCATACTGCAGAGAGCTCAAACAATTCCTTAGGAATTCTGTACAGTCTATATGGAATAGAGATCCCTTAAAATCTGTTCAGAAACCACAGGCACAAGTCAAGCAACAGAGATACCATAATTAGTTACCAAGAATGTGCTGCGAGCCCCAGAGAAATGGCTACACAATAAAAGGCAACAATCCTCAGTAAAATACAAAAATCAATATTGGAAAAATAAATTCTGTAACGTGACAGATTCTAAAACTAAGGCAGAAAAGGTTTATTTGCTTACAGTTAATCTTACAATTTAAAAACTGATTGTGAAGTTAGTGTTTTGTGTACATTTGAGTCCAAAAAATTATATTTGGTGGCCTACCCAATTCCTCACCTAACTCAGTTCAGTTTCTGATATAGAACAGAAGGCCACTTAGATACAGAATAGTATAATATTTTCAAGAATCCATGAAAAAATAGTATTGATTTCCCTAAGAAGATGCTCACAAAATAAGCAGGTTTCTTGTTGCCAGACAAAACATATTTCTGCAGTATGTATGAATTGAGGCCTATTTGCTACACTGACAAACTTAATTGTTTGCTCCACTGAAAGAAATACTAGAAACTAACCAGCAACCACTAATGTAAGATAATATAGTTAAACTTTCCATCTAAGCATCAATAAAACATGATCTACAACCTACTAAAAAACAATGTACCTCATATTCATTCTCTGAAGTGCATCTTCTATTGTTCAGAGAACCAAATTTTTGAGTGGGACTTTCAAAAGTATTACTGAAGAGAGAAGTAATTTTTGAATTATGACATTATAAATTTCAATAAGTGCACCTCAAATAAAAACATAAATTCCTTTGTGTACTGAGAATAATGATTTTTAGGTATAAATCTTTCAAAAAACAAGCTTTGGTGTAATTTCAGTATTTGAATAAAACTGATGTGCCCATGGATCAAAAAACCAATGATAGCTTTAGATAAAATTGAATTAAGAGAGGATTTCTATATTTAGTTCTAGTAAAAGCAATACAGACGTCACTTAATAAAAAACAAGCTCCCTTTACTATCTGCTTTATTGTCTCAATTGCTCAGACATTTTGAAGTAAAAGAATTTTGTTTTGTTTTGTTTTGTTTTGGCATGAGCTCTGTTTTATAAAATACATATTACATATGTTTACTCTAAAATGTACATTATGCATACACCTAAACATATTTATATGCATATAAATACATGTGAATAAAGAAATCTACGTCTATGTTAGATTTCATAGACTAGCTAATTTGCTGCATATATATATATATATATATATATATGGATGCAGCAACTTATATATATATATATATACACACACATATATATATATATATATATATATATAAAATTCACTATATTCTGGTCAATATCCACAGGAAAATATTAGATTACTCACATTTGATTATCTGGGGTTAGGCTCTCTCCCTGGCCCCCTAATTATTCTTAATATGAATTTAATCCACTCCTATTTTTTTAAAATGTGGCATTAATATGAAAATACTATACTATAATGTGATCAACAATGAAGTAAAACAAAATATAATTTCCAAATATATATAAAATACATAGTTTCTAAAATATAAAAGATATATGCAGATATAAATATATAATACATACTGAAAATATATGTGTATATATGCATATAAATTATATATATATATATATACAATTGTAAGTGAAACACAGTTTATTCTTGTATTATCATGTAATTATTGTATTCCTTTCCAAACAAATAACTGTAAACCTACTTTTGCCACAACCTGCACATATATATTCTCAGAAATTTAGTGGTAGCATTTGTTTATACTTGAAGGAATGTTTATATTTAATTTAAAAATTTCCCTTATATTTCCCTAAATCTGAATGGAATCAGTCATGCTTGCTAGTCCCTGGGAGTTATCAGTATGGATTTACTAGACAAAGAGTGGTATCTAATTTAGCTATATGTCCCTCTGCTATTTCAAGTCTCTAGATTTGTTAGTTTTGTTCCACCTCCTGAGGAATCTGACACCTTCATTGGATTTTCTGGAATGAAAGTTAAGTATTTCTCAATGTGTAAAATTAAAAACATCTCCATGTTCCCTTGTCTATTTAAAGGACCAAGTTTCTTCTTTAAATCTGGAGAAACAAAAGAGAAATTTTAAAAAATCCTTATCTTTATATAAATAACTATAGATTTTTAAATGCTTAAGGATGTCCTTAACAATGAATCCTTATTACATTTTATTATCCTTGGAGTACGATTGATGAGAATAACTACTCAAAATATATCCTTAGTCTGCCTGATTTACTGGAAGAATAAAATGCACTTGAACTCTGTAGGCTGATATTTAAATGTCAAATCATACTAAACATCTTTGCCACATACATGCTGATAAGAGAGTTTGACTTACATTAAAATTATTATCTTTACCATACGTAAGCTTCAACTAAAACAAGTATCCTGTCTATATGAGGGCAATTTATTGGTCCTATAAAATTTTTTCGAATATAAAATTTTTCCATTATTAAAGGAAAAATAGAAGAAATGTTCCTATGTAAACAAGAAATTAATAAGTATTACCAACTAGTAAAACATCTATACCATTTTGTAGGTTAAACTAATGCTCATTTTAAAAGGAAACCTCTACAAAACCAAAGTAGCAAATTTTTAAGAGAAAATGCATTATTTGTGAATTAAAGTGACTGTGGAGTAGAAAATTCCAGGCCAGAAATGAGCAATGAGTTGGCCCATAATACATTTGCAGGCTATTACCTACATCTTAGCCCCAGCATCTCCGATAGCTCTTCCTTACTCTCAGCTAAGGTAAGGGGACATTAACATAGCATTACAGTTCATAGCAATAGAAATATCTAATAACTCATTCAAAAAGTTAAGGGTAAAAATGGAAATATGTATCATTTTAGGTGAATTGAAGCCCTCTGCCTGTGAAGCAGGATAAAGTATGTATTCATTCTTTGAATCAAAAATATAACACAAAATCAAGTTTAGTATTATTTTTTATAATATTTAGGTCTCTGATACAGAATTATTACAAATATACACACTTCAAATAGTTTTTAGAAGAGAAACTGTAATTCTACTTCTAGAGTGAATTTATCTTGAAAAAAAAAAAAAAAGAGATCAACCGAAGGACTTGTATATATGCATATAAGTACAACCAATGAAAACAAAACTCTGGGGAGGGAGGGCATGTATGGAAGGGGGGACAATGGTATATGTACAAAGATAATAATTTAATAAAAAAATTTTTAAAATAAATAAAAAATAAAAATAAATTTTTAAAAAGAAAAAAAAAAACCCTGTAACTCAGGCCCGGCTGGCATGGCTCAGTGGTTAAGCATCGACCTATGAACCAGGAGGTCATGGTTCGATTCCCAATCAGGGCACCTGCCTCATTTGCAGGCCCGATCCCCAGTGTGGGGCGTTCAGGAGGCAGCCAATTAATGAGTCTCTCTCATCACTGATAATTCTACATCTCTCTTCCTCTCCCTTCCTCTCTGAAGCCAATAGAAATATATGTATTTTTTAAAATCTGTAACTGAGTAGAGTTCATCTTCCTTTACAGTGTCATTTGGCAAGATCAATGTCACACTCTCATCTGTCATTGCTGCTTTTCACGGTGACCTTGCATGTCTCTTCCTCTCTCTTACTTCCTAGACCACCTCTTCCTTAGACTCATTCCCAATCTGTGCTTGTTCTTCACACATAGCAACTCTGACTCTGAAGAATCACAATGATCCCTTGGCCTCTTTTTTTTTAAGGCAATTCCTCCAACTAAATAATAACTGTCAATGTCAATAATCAAAAGACTTTTCATGATCCTGCATATTCTGCATAAAAATAATCTGCTACATAGAAATTTACATAACACATTACTTTCATAAGTATTTTTAATAGACACTATTTTATTTCATCTTTGAAAAATTAAAGTAATATTAGAGGACAGATATAATGCCTTTTTTAATATAAAGGAATAGATTAAAAATTGCTAAATGACTTGACTAGGCTCATATAGCTGATTAAGGCCAAAAAGGTCCTGGACTTCAGTTTCTCACTTCAAGGCTCTAAGGCCCAGGCTGGTGTGAACACAGGATTAAATGATGATTTAAAGGAGGGCAGGTTGGATATTAATATCCACACACCTCTCAGCCAGGGCCAAAGTGAAGGGTCCATCTGTACCATCTGTATAGTGGCCTTGCTAAGGGAAAGGGGACAACTTATTAAAAGCTTGCTATACACTAAGCCCATTCATTATATAAACTCTCTATTTTATTCTTGCAAACAACCTTACAATGAAGAGTTTTCATACTCATTTTATAGGAGAGAAAACTAAATCTTTATGAAGACCATTTCTAACTTTGATACCCCTACTCAATTTCTGAAACATTCCTGCCTCGTATTATACATGCTACATGGACAAGAAATATAAGGTATAATAGATGTGTGTGTGTGTGTGTGTGTGTGTGTGTGTGTGTGTGTATGAAAAAGAGAATACTGTATTGAATAAACATTCAATCAAATGAAAAGAAACACATCTAACAGAAAACTAGTCACATTTTAATTCTACTTTATGAGCTTAATAATTTTTATATTTTAAAAATTTTATAGCACTAATAAATTATAATAAATTCATATCTGCCGTTATTTTTAGAAATCCTTGAGTTAGATATATAATTACAGAGTGTTTTTTGTATTTCTAAGAATATCTAATATCAACCCCCAAAAATTCAAAGGGTCACAAGTATAACTCTACTATTTCTTTTTTTAAATATACATTTCTAATGCCAGAAATAATGCATTATAATTTTTATCAAAACAAATAAAATTTCAAGGCAAAGCTAAAAATTTATAATTAACAAGTCAAAACCTATAAAAAATAGAAGCATGCAGGATGCAGCTGATCATTGATTCTCTTTCATCATTCATGTTTCTCTCTCCTCTCTCCTCTCTCTCTCTCTCTCTCTCTCTTTCTCCCTCCCTCCCTCTCTCCCTCCCTCTCTGATAGATATATATATATATATATATATATATATATATATATATATATAAATGATATAAGGGAGATGAGAAAAATATATATGATAGGATATAGCAATTTTTACTGTCTTTGCATCTATATAGTACTTTTAGTGTAACCAGTTCCTAATTTTATTTCTAGCTTTATTCTAATACAGATAATAGACAGTATAGATACAGTCTATTTTTCTGTCTACTATCTAATACAGATAGTAGACAGTAAAATAGACTTACTGTCTTATAGAATCAAGGAGATAAAATATACACACAAATGAATCTTAATCGCAAGCACTCATTTAGTTCATCCCTTTAATCAAAATTTTATGAGGTAAATTTCAATAAAAATTTATCTTTCTTCTTAACACTAACCTTAACTGTTACCAGTAAAGGTGCTAGAAAGTTTCTACAGAATAAATAAAATAAAACCACCTGCACCTAAATATCTGCATTAAAGTTGGTTTTGAGCTGGAAAAGCGTATATCTACATATTGTTAAGCTGAAATCCATCCCTTGATGATTGCCGCAGAGCGACTGGCAAGGTTTATTTAGCAAATTTCATGCCAAGCTTCTGAAGTATGCACCCTACCCTTTTCCACACATAATTCAACATAAACACTTCTCTTCTGACAGACATTTTGAAAGATCAAAGTGCAGAACAAAGGCAAAGAGTGACAGGAAGCGCAAGTTCTGGACTGTTGAGATGAATGGATGGATTAGCCAGAAAATTCATGATGACACCTTGGACCTGCAGAAGTGGTTCTGTTTATGTGATTACAGTTCCAATGCTAAGGAGACCCAAAGCTCTAGACAGCAATCTTCCTCTCTGCCCCTACAGGAAACCCTGCAATATTTCAGAAAGCTCATCCATCAATGCCAATCAGAGCATTTCGCCTGACATCTCATTATAGGTTTTAAGCAACTGGATGTCATCTACAAAAGGACAAATAGTTCATTACACAAACCATTATGGACCAGATAGAACCCTTATGCAAAACACATCAAACAAAACCCGGTATATTGCCAGCCAGGGCTAGATAAAAGTCAAGTAAAATAAACCAACTATTGTAGAATATGCTTCTTACAGAGCACAATGATCCAATTGCCTCACACTTGTGATTTACAGACTTGTAGTAAGAGAAGCAGTGCTGAGCTTGCTAAATAAAAAAATATATATATATGGTTTTATGCATATATCCGTGAAATACAGAATTAGATTAGGAGTGAAGTTTTAACTACATGGACTCTCTGATGTAGGAGTAGGGGAAAAAGGAGAATGTTTAGGTTCACTAGCTGGAGTTCAATATTTTCAGCAATTTCCAGCCACCTTCTAAATTAATGTTTTCAGCAGTGTCGTATACCATCATGTTGATTTCAGAATATGGCAAAACATCAAAATCCTGGCCAGTGTTACTCCTTTCACTGCTAGCTTGAAAGGATATGCAATTAATTATATTGCAGATTTATGGGATTCTAACTAGAACCACACTGACTGGCTTGCTAGTGAGTACAGGAAGAAGGAAACCCACTTGGGACTTGAAGAACCTATAGGACTACATGCACAATGGTTTGCTGGAATAAATTACTTTCTTAATAACTTGTGCTTTAATCTATTAAAATTAATACCTTTTTTTTTTCCTTTTTAGTATCATTATCTCTGTGGACAAGTTATACTGTAGTTACCACAAAGAGGAACTAAAAGAGCAAGTCTTAAAATACCATTTGGTTTTTTTTTTGTTTTTTTTTTTCAGGTGTTTTTTTTTTCTTTCTTTCACTCTTCTTGAATGTGCTTTGAACCTACCAAAAAAAAATTATTATTGCATTGGCAGGTGGTGGGAAAGTTGACCTTATAATTTCTTCCTACCCTGGAATGATTTAAAGATTCTCTATGAACCTCCCGCCCCCCTCAGAGAGCAGTCACACTGATGCAAACAATCCCATTTTGGGATGATGGCAGGGACAGACCCAGGAGTGGCACACTTCCTTAATCAATCCTTGGAGTCTTGCCCTGATGGACCATGAAACACTTTTCACGACTTGCTCTGCAAAATTCTCAAAAAATTTTAGAATAGCGTTGCTAGATATCTTGTTTTAGTTGGCCACTTTTCATGCAAAGCCCACAGTCTTGAGGGGAAATCATAGCCCATGCATAATTAGAAATGCCACCGAAAGAGCCATTAAATTCATAAAGACTAGAAATGATGCTCAAGATAAAGTATTCTTGAGATTACAATGTAAGGACACTAACATATAGATACTTAAGAAAGAAAACAAAAAAGGAATGAAAAAAGAAGGAAAAAAAAAACACTCAAGATCTGTAATCTAACCCCCCACCACTTGTTTCATTTTTGGACAACATAAACATTTTAATACAATATTCTAAATATTGCTACAGAAATTAATGATGTAAGTTATTAATTACCCATTTCTTGAATTTGATTTCACAAAAAAAGTTTTTTTTAAGTGTTAAGAAATGGTTTACTTAAACATCTCAATGTTCTATTGTTTCAAAAAACAGAATGGTCTCAAATGTTTTAATATCACAAATAATGGAGAATTTCATCTCATTTATAATTAAAAAAAATAGAGGAAAACATAGCATTACCTAACCAATTTTTTTCCTAGCCTGAGATATAAAAAATGTGGGAGTGTTTTTCACTTTAAATATATAAAGGATACTGAAATAGAACAAAGGCAAAGCATTAAGAAAACCAGAGATGGCCCATATATAAATAGTGTGAAAGCACTTAGCCAGGTGGTGGATTTTCAGGGGCTAAAAAATGGGTTTAGTGGACTTTTAAACTAGTTACAGATGGATAAAACGAATAATTTATAATCTCTGTGTCTGGATACTTATAAGGATTTTTGTCAGTAGTATATCCAAGCAGAAGGCTGTGCCCACACAGTGAGTATAACATTCCTGATCAGAGGAACCAGAGAGAGGAATGTCCCTCTTTGACTTGACCCACTGGTCATGTCAGAGCTTCCATATTTTAAATTTCACTTTCTGAATACAGAGTGTCCCCCCAAAATGTATACACACTTTATCAGCTAATAGCTCAATTTTGAAAATGAAGTGTATTTTAATCAGCACTGCATTTATAATTATTCAAAATGTGTGTATACATTTTTGGAACACCCTATATGTATCTGAAACCTAGAGCTGTTCTTTCTTCTTCAACATAACTCAACTGCATCATCAGGAAGTTCAGACAGTGGAAAGCATAAATCTCCAAAGCCAACACAAAGGGGATAGAAGAGAAACACATGAAATTGAACTGATAGTCTTTTGTTCCATAAAATTAATTTAAACCTCTTTCCCCAGAAAATAAAGCCCATTTTATCAAAACAACGCAGTTTGCTTTAGAAGCAAAGAGTTTAGATGAGAGGCAAAGTTCTCATTAATGGAACCAAATGGAGTACAGAACAATGTTTTGCTATGCTTGATAAATTTGATATAGGTCAATGATATCATTAGAGATCACTAATTAGCCTGGGATAATTGGTTACCCATGCAGAAGGCAAAATTAAACTGGATTCCCTACCTTAAACTCTACACACACACACACACAAAAACAAACAAAAACCCAATGGATTCAAAGGTAAAATATATGTCTTAGCTGGTTTTGCTCAGTGAGTAGAGTGTCGACCTGCAGACTGAAGGGTCCAGGGTTTGATTCCAGTCAAGAGCACATGCCCAGGTTGTAGGCTCAGTCTCCAGTAAGGACATGCAGGAGGCATCCAATCAATGATTCCCTCCCATCATTGATGTTTCTATCTCTCTCTCCCCCTCCCTTCCTCTCTGAAATCAATAAAAATATATTTTTAAAAGGTAAAATATGATCGTAGCTTTAATTTTAGAATAAATACAGGAAGATGGCTTTGTGACCATTTGCATAAGAAAAAAAATTCAAACGAAAGATAAGAGTGTTAGCTATTAAAGAAAAAATAATAAATTTGAATCCATTAAACTTAAAATATTCTGTTTATCAAGGAACACTATAAAGAAAGTGGGGGAAAAAATCACCTATAATATGGGAAGAGGTACTGGCAACATAAAATTGACACAGGATTAGTATCAGATTATTCCAACAACCTTTGTATGTCTGGAAGATCTTGTTTCTACCCCAAAGGAAAATAGACAAAGGCCATTTCCACGGGAAAAAACCCACACACTATGTTGAATAAACACATCCAAAGATGTTCAACCTCATGCTAACCAGGGAAGTGCAAATGAAGATCACATTAATATCCTCTGGATGACAAAAAAAAATGAATTCTGAATACATAGGTGTAGGAGAAAAGGCAGAGCAATAGGCACTCCCAGACACCGATGATGAGTGTATAAATTTATGCCAAACATTTTTGAAAATAATTTGGCATTGTAAAACGTCATGTACCCATATTATGACTCAGCAATTCTAATTCCAAATAGACCCTAAAAACAGCTACACCACTAGCAGCAAACATGTGTAAGCATCATGTTTAGAAAAAAAAATTAACTATAATAGTAAAACCCTGAAACAAAATGCCTATTAAGGGGAAAATAGGCAAGCAAGTGTAATCTATTCAAGTAATAAAATATTAAAGTACAGTGAAAATGAATAGATACCAGCTATACATAATAACCTTAGAATGAATTTTACAACAAAATATTCTGTGAAAAAAGCAAATTGTATAATATTGCATATATTCTCATGCTATGTTCACAAAGCTCCAAAACAAAAAAACCACAGCACTAAATATTGCTTTATAGTAGACACAGATGTCGTACATTTTTACAAAATTGAACAAACAAATGGTAATGAGAAATTCAAACTAGGTGCACAGCAATGATCACAGAATTGGATTGGTGTAAAGTGCAGTACCACACATACTGGTAATGTTTATAAGTGGGGTAGTGAGTTCATAAGCACTTATTTTTTTTATAAATTACATGTATATTTTTCTGTATGTATAAAACCTTACCCTAAAAAATGACAAATATAGCTGAAATTTCTAATGCTAAACTTTATATATATATAATGAAGAATAAAAAGTGTTGTCATGCCGTTTTTGTTTGGTTTGTGTATGGTCTTGACTAATTTTTATGTCATTCAAATTTCAAAATGAGGCATATCATATAAAATACCTGGCACTCTTTTCTTGAAACGTAGGAAGAACTGGTGACATAGACCCCCATTCTTGGATGGTACATAAATCAGTGAAACTAAGTACAAGTTGCTCCCTCAAGGCTGAGTGCCCCTAGCCAGCTTGATTCCTTCATTTGTTACCATCCTGGTCCAAGTCACCTGAGTTTGTAATGCCATAGAATGAATAGGAATTACAATGGCTCTCTCAGAATGAAGTCAAATATTGGTTTTACCTCTTCTCTTGGCTTATCTGTATTTCTTATCCTTCTGTGGTGAGTTTTACTAACGAGAAGGAAACACAAGCATTATTTTGATGACTATTCCAAGAGAAATCCCATACAGATGAGAAGAGAATGAGAGACAAGTTACCAGGAAAGCTAGCAAATGCTACATGTTAAAAATTCCATTTTAATAAAACTGGCCTAATTGATAACATTTTAATAAACATGGTTAAGCCAAAACATTTTATATAGTAGCTTTTTTTATTGGGGAGTAAATAATATGTGGAAGATATAATTATTGAATTAAAAGCATCACTTTTAGCCCAACCGCTGTGACTCAGTAGTTGAGCATTGACCCATGAACCAAGAGGTCACCTGTTTAATTCCTGGTCACAGCATGTGCCCGGGTTGCTGGTTCAACCCCCAGAAGGAAGTGTGCAGGAGGTAGCCAACGGACGTTTCTATCTCTCTATCGCTTTCCCTTCCATCTCTCTATAAAAATAAAAATAATAAAAAATAACAAATAATTACTTTTATATAAAAATAGAAGAGTGAATTCACTAGGATTCCAAACTGAGAATGGGATACGAACTAGGTAAACAGCTATAAGCATTTCTTTTAGAAACCAAGTTATAACTCTAAATTGCAAAGATGGAAAGCTGCCTTATAGCCAAGGCTTAACCTCCCTGCCAAAAAATACCATCATCTGTCAGCATCATATGCTCTTGAATGTTCTTGAAGAATAAAGAGGAAAATGTGGTTCTGAAATATCTGCATCCCACCCTTTGGCTGTCAGCCCTGCTCCTTTGGAGTGTGTTCATTCATGTGGAACTTCATCAGCCACGGCGGTTCTTAGCCAAGTGTGATCGAAAGGCCAGAGCCCAGGGAAGAACCAGCCTAAGCCTTCACCGGCATCTCGGCAAGTTGTTTTGGGGCAGATATCTTCCACCAGAGCAAAGTCTAGGTCCTGCATCTAAGCTCGTTCCCATGACCTAGAAATGTTATTCCTGAAGTCCTAGGCTGCGTCAGCCATTATTTTCTTCTCATTTACAGCTAGTAACTGACCGTATGTTCTGTGATGGAGCTTCTACTTCCAAGAGTCACTTAGTAAAGAATTTGTCATTTTCTCTTAAGCCTTGCTCACAACTGCTCTGCAGAGCAACATTGCCCGTGATCAATGTCCTTTCAGTTTACCTACACAAAACACTTAGAGCAGTGGAAGAAGCAGGAATTAAATTACAGCAGCAGGAATGAGCATGGGAGTACGGGTCTGCCATTTTACTCCTCAGTCCTAATGCATGTTTCTTGGTTGCTTTGGGAGCTCCCAGAAAGTTAAAATAAATGGAAGATAAATTGACAGGGGGGAAAAACACACACACACACAAAAGGGGAAAAAGAATTAATGTGAGATAATGCATCAGGATTTGTGTTACAATGATTTAACTTCTCTTAAACTCTACTTAGAAATTACTATTTTTAAAAAATACATTTTATTGATTTTTTTTACAGAGAGGAAGTGAAAGGGATACAGAGTTAGAAACATTGATCAGCTGCCTCCTGCACACTCCCTACTGAGTATGTGCCAGCAACCAAGTTACATGCCCTTAACAAGAATCGAACCCAGGACCCTTGAGTCAGCAGGCTGACGCTCTATCCACTGAGCCAAACTGATCAGGGCTGGAAATTACCATTATTATTCCTACGCTAGAGATGAAGAAATTGCATTTTTTCATTCGGGGAACAGGTTGCCTCTAATGTATCCAATGACATAGCTAATAAGTAGTAGATCCAGTGTTTAAATTCCATAGGATGGGGTTTTCCCATTAGACCACACTTTCTAGAATATGGGACTGTGCAAAGTCATGCTTTATTTGCCTACACATGACACAAGGATCTCATAGTTAGGTATTTTGAAAATAAACTCATTATTACTTTTTTCCTTTGACTGTATTTCCTATTCCTAGGCTAAGATCAAATGATTCACCAAAATTTATGTTAATGTTATTCCTTTCTGATCAACAATTTCTATGCAATGCCAGGAGATCCTCTATACCAGGGAGCAAATGTGTGGAGCATATAGCACTACCTCTCCTGATTACCAAAGCCAGGGCTGCCCATCAAGCACAGCGCTGTTAGCTTTACATGCAATGTTGGCCTGAGAATCCTTAATGCGATAGTCTGTGCAGCCACTGCCAATCAGAGTTAGCACTGAATCAAAAATTTATATACCACTCTGGTCCTATCTCACTCACCACAGTGGTTCCAAACCTATCACAACCAATCACCAATCATATCTCTGCCCTACTTACTCCTGGCAAATAGCCTTGCAGCCTAGAAAACATTATTCTTCCTCTTTGTCCCATCTCTTATTCATCCACATCTTCATTTACTCATCACTTTGTAATCTTCCACCCGCTACGTGATACATGCTCAACTTATTTTGGCTCATAAAAATAAACTCAATTCTGCTGCATTTTAAAAAATATCATCTAACTTTTTTCCAATCCTGCTTAATTTTTAAGATCTTTGAAATAATGATCAATAATTATTTCTCCCTTTTATTTTCCACCTACTCATTCCTTTTTCCCCCACTAAAGGTCTAGCAGTCAAATTCAATGGTTTATTTAGTCTATTTTTTAAGTTTATCGACGATTTTTAGAATTTTTAAATACAGTCCATAATCAATATTATTCTGTATTAGTATCAGGTCTAGAGGATTGCGGTTAGACAATCTTATACTTTACAAAATGTTCCCAGTACCCACCAGGCACTGTACATAGTCATTACAATATTATTGACTATATTCCTTACGTTGTACTTTACACCCCCTTTATTATTGTGTAATCAATTTGTACTTCTCCATCCCTTTACTTTTTCCACCCTACCTTCCCCTCCCCTCTGGCAACCAGCAGTCTGTTCTCTGTATCTATGAGTTTGTTTCTTTAGTCTTAATCCTACTTATTCACTTTGCTGCTCTTCCAATGAATTCCCTGAGGATCTTGTCAAAATGCAGATTTAGATTCCTTGGGCCTTGCCAGGCAGAGATTCTGAATTTCTAGCAAGCTTCCAGCAAAGCCCATGTTACTGGTCCACAGACCACACTTTGAGTGGCAAAGCTGTACATGACTCTCTCATTTCTGGCTCATTCTTCTTTTTTACTCCCAAGACATACTAGTATCCCATGCGAGTTCTCTCCATTTTCTGACCGTACTTTTTCTGCCTCCTTAAGAGGATTTTATTCCTTCTTTCTTGGCCCTAAACATTTTTTTTAACTTTCTAATATTAATAAAAATAATATATTTTGAGCATTTATTCTGTTCCAGGAACTATGCTGCAAACCTTAATTACCTTAATACTCAGAAAAATCCATGAGAGGCTTTCACTTTACCGAATAGTAAATAGAGGTTCCATCACCCACACCCCACAGCCAGTTTGAAGCAGGGATGCAGCCCCATGAGATTTAATTCCAAAGCCTGGGACCTTCACCTTGGCAACCCTGCCTCATGTCAGTGTTGTTCAAGAAGACACCAGCAAGCCAGTGATGCCAACCTCACGTCTCGAAAGTAAGTGGCTGAAAGGTGTGATCAACAAGGGGAAATGGCTGCCATAAGAGGGATTATGAACTATGGCAGGACATTGGATGGAACACAAGATGATGAATGGGTCGCATTGCAAAGTAATCTGATACAACCCAAGCCCTCAGAATTAAACTTCTGACTAAAAATAATTCAGGATAGGGCATTTATCCAGGGTGGAAAATATCAACTCTGGGCAGTCCATCTCCTTACCATGCAAGCCACTGAACCAACAGACACAATGGGATGTCCTTTATTTAAAAACGCCAAAGCAAAAGTTCTCAGAATGGAGAGCAACCGCCTACAAAGAGAAAGGACACCTGGGCCTGTGGCCTTTGGTCTATATTTATGCCTTCCTCGATGCTCAGGCGATTGGCCTTCCCTAATTAATCCATATAACACTGCACTTCTGAGGGGCAAATGAGAAGCAGAAAATATCTCCATTTTGCAAATAGGAAGCAGATGCGGTGACTTGGTGGTTCTTAGTGAATCAGTAACAGAAATTCAAAATCCAGCCAGACTTTGATTCCAATGACTTTTCTACACAGCATAGAATCAAGACCAAGCCTTAAGAAACAAAAACAAAAATGGGTACTTTCTTGGTTAAGAAAATAAACAACTAGGACAAAAAACATTTTTTTATTTTATTTATTTATTTATTTATTTTTTCGCTAATTTAGGTCCAATTCTGCTAAACACGAAAATGCGCCAGTTCTTTCTCTAGAATTAATTATTTCTTCTAAAACACAAAATTACTAGACAGAAGTCTTGCCCATTAATCCTCACAATTAGCTTTAGAAGTATCTGAGATCAGACACCAGGAAGTTAACGAAAGATAGATACCTTAATTTGACATTAAGAAAAAGTAAAGAAGGAAGTTGTATGAAAATGCACTGTGGCTAAAATAAAAGTCATGGATTAAAGGCTCTATGAAAAACCACCTTATTAAACCCTGTTTTTCCTTAAAAGAGATAAATAGAATTAGTATAATTAATGGCTGTCATTACTTTTGTAAATGTGCTTTTCTTGACATAAACATTCTTTAATCAATCCAAAATGCAAAAATGCTTGTTAGTGAGTAACTAATTTTAATAAGCTTTATAGCCATAGGTCTAAAACCAGAACCTTTAGAAACTTGAATTAGTTTAGGATAAATTTTTCCCCCATAAAATGAACTTTTTCGGTACATGTCAGGCATAGATTTTTACTAGAAGAAAGATATAAACCAAACAACAATGTATATTTTTGTATCCTTTAAAACATTAGCCAGAACTATCATTATCCAGACTGCTCTATCTTCAAAATAAGAGACTCAAGAAAAATTCTTGCTAAGAGATACATGTAGCAGGAGAGCTGACATATGAAATTTAAAGTCATCATCATGAGCCCTGGCCGGTGTGGCTCAGTTGGTTGAGCACTGTCCTTTGCACCAAAAGGTTACTGGTTCAATTCCAGGTCAGGGTATATGCCCTGATTGTGGGCTTAATTCCCAGTGGATGACATGTAGGAGGCAGCCCATTGATATTTTTTTCTCTCTCTCCCTCTCCATTTCTCTCTATCTACAGTCAATAAAAACTTATTTTTTGAAAAAATAAAATTTCCAGCGTGGGAAGTTGGTATATGATATGAATAAAGGTTGTGAACATAAAAATTTCAGTATTCCTAGATCATTTCTTACTCACTTTCTGAAGCAAATCACTGGTTTTAAACTTAATACTTGAACTCATGACAACTCCAAGCTATTTACACCTATATATAGATATAAATGATATAGGTATAGATTGTTATTTCATACCTTTATGAAATATAAATTTCTAAGTTCCACAGTGTTTGAATCTTTATCATGATTTTGATAGCTGGGGCATACTGTGTTTTCAAGTTACTAAGATTCACATTGTTAAAAACATTATTTTAGTGATTTCAGAGAAGTGGAGGGAGGGGAAAGAGAGAGAGAGATCAATGATGAGAAAGAATCACTGATAGCCTGTCTCCTGCACACTCCACACTGAGGATAAGGCCACAACCCAGGCATATGTTCTGACTGGGAATTGAACCATGACCTCCTGGTTCATAGATTGATGCTCAACTACTGAGCCACACTGGCTGGGCAAGATTCCTATTTTTATTAAAAACCAAGGTTCTTCTACAAACATAATATAAATACTACCACTTTACTCTAACACAGACATATAGGGAAAACTAGGATAGAAACACATAAGCACCATAGAGTTCTATTTTGTGCCATTAGAAACCTTTAATTTTTGGAATTCTGCAGAAAATTTGGAAATGAAGAGTGGAAGCTCATGAATGCTGAAAGTCCACATGACCAAATATGAAAGTTTAGATCATTTGCAGCCTAACAGCTCATTCTGTTCTCCCAGAAACAATTCATAATCAGTGAGGAGTGCTATGGCTCCTAAGAGAATTGAGAAATCCGCTGGTGCTCCATTTATTACCCCCCAAAGCGACTCCCAGGAGCAACAAAAGTACTAAGTTAGCGCAAGACAGTGGCCCATGCTGAGTCAGCACTTGTCCTTGAACCAAGAAATTCCAGAAGGGTGGGGAGCTGGCAGAGAGAGCAAGTTAGGAAAAGGAGGACTTGGAGGAAAAGAGCATGTCATGCTCTGACATTGGGTCTCCCAAGTGTATCGGCAATAGGGCTTTCTGCCAAAATGTTTTTCTTTCTCTCTCTGCAATAAAGGAAATAGTACATTATAGTGTTTCATGCACAATTTGGAAAATTATACATTTGCAACAGTACTGCTCTATGAATTAAAGTTAAGGTCTTCTCCTTAAACAGAAGTAGCATTAACTATATATTCAACAGAAATCTAACCCTCAGTAAAATGTTATGCCCACTGAGTCAGTTAAAGTGTTTCCAAAATAAGAGAAATTAAACTTTCTTTTTGGTTTTCCTGGTGTAACATAACTGAATATAATTATTTACCAAATATACAGAATGAGAATGTTTAAACTAAAAAGTAATTTAAAGCTTTAAGTTCTTCCTGGGGGCCAGGGGAGGGGGAGGGTTAACTACTCAAACAAGAAACCAACACTCAACAGTCTAGATATTTTAAAGGGATAGAAAGCACTGGTCGAGGTGTGGGTGGGGTAAAGGAGATCAGTCACCATCTATTTTCACTTACTTGTGTATTGCTTGAGATTTTCCATGAGTACCTAAAATTTAAATAATTTAATATTTTAGAAGAAAACCTAGTTTCTCTCCTTGATATTCTTGACCAGAGAAAAGAATAATAAATGTTTCCAGTTTTTAGAAACTTCAGTCTAGTCTTTAACACTTACCAGGCAACAGAGACCAAACAAACAAACAAACAAAAAACAACTAGGGTGGATAAAACAAAACTTGGCTAACACCTCCTCAGATAAGGAGAAGCATTCCTCTTCTCCTAGGGCCAGGTATTAGGTATGAGCCTAATGAATTGAAAAATTGCTAGTAGCTGTAACATGTTACAAACTGATACCAAAGTAGGATAATTCTTCCACCATATTTTAGGTGTGAGTCAATCAGTTAATCAAGAATTGTGAACAAAACAAAACAAAAAGATGCTGTAAACACTGTGAACAAATAAGTAGAAAAAATAATAATCCTAGTCCTTGGACACCATATGCTTTTACTGGTGAAGCAAGACAAATAAATAAGAATTGTCAGTAATGCATGGTGCAATAACTTTTAAATGTGAGGGACCAAGAGTGCTATACTAACTAAAGAAAGGGAAAGTTATTCTGTGACGAAAGAACATGAAATCATGAAATCCTTCTTGAAAATTGCTCTTGGGGAAAGTGCAGAATTTATGAGATTGAAGTGATAGTGAGAGGAAGGGCACTGGAGAAAGAGGCACAGAGGAAGAAATGGTAATTCTGAAATTTTCTTTTTCCATGGCAAATGGGGAGCTTCTGAAGACTTTTGTCCGAAAGGATGAAAGTGTACAGGGAAAGATTTTAGTAGGGATAACAGCCAAGAGGTCAATATATATTAGTCTAGTCATGAAGTTCATAGATGTATCTGGAGCGGGGAAATAAAGAGAAGACGTTAAAAACTATTGCCAATAAAGACTGGGACTGAATGACTGACAGAACATAAAAATAGAAAGAACTTTCAATTGTCACTCGTGTAAAATCAGGAAAATGATGATACCGAGGAAGTCCACTAGGTGAGAGATGTGAAGACTTTGTTCCTAAATGTTTAAAAGTAACTGAAAGTATATGTTTAGGGTAGTACCCATCTAAATTGAAATTATAGTTGAGTCCAAAAAAGGAGAAAAACTTTCTTAAAACGGTTTACAAAGATGAGAGTGAGAATCAAGAATCAAGGATTTGATGGAAGATCTGGAAGATGGAAGAAGATGACAGTATAGTGTAGTGATGCTTCATGGGAGGAGGAGGGGGTGGTCAGCAGTGGCCTCTATTGGAGAGGAAAAGGAAATTGAGAAAATGCTCTTGGGTTTGGTTAGAAAATTAGCAGTTACCTTGAGAGATCACTGGTGCTGGAGAGTCACTGTACTATTTTCTCTACTGTGCGATGGAAAATTTCTAAAGTTTTAGAAAATGGGAATGAAAATTGAGGAAATGAAAGTGAAAAGAAGAAGACAAGTAAAATGGTTGTTTAGGGACAAGAGCTAATATTTCTTCTTCTCTCTCCCCCTCCCACTCCAACTTAAGGACAATATATTATCCTTGGTAGTTATTAGCTGGTGTCCTCAGGCAAATCACTTGATCTTAAATACTGACCATAGGAAAAGTACTTTATTCCTTCAATACCGACCATGTGACAGGCCATTCACATATCTATTTCACTTAATCTTCTCATTCTTAGAGCATCATTCTTACAGCTTACTTTTCAAGTTCAGGAGGATCAGTGAGAATATATGTCTAAAGTGGTATAGTTGGGAATCAAACCTAGCTCTCTCTATTCTAGAACCTTTTTTTAAATATATTTTTATTGATTACAGAGATGGAGAGAGAGAGATAGAAACATCAATGACAAGAGAGAATTACTGATGGGCTGCCTCCTGCATGCCCCCGTCCCCACTGGGGATCAAGCCTGCAACCAGGGATGTGCTCTGACCAGAAATCGAAACATGGCCTCCTGGTTCATAGGTCGATGCTCAATCTCTAATCCACCAAGTCTGAGTGAGTCTTTGTTCTTAACTACTACGTGACTTAGAGAGAGGACAACTGAAGGCAAAATGTATCCATGGTACTCTGTGCTAGGTTCTTGAGTATAATAAGTACCACACTCAAGACATGAGTGCTTTCTAGATCTTTGCATCGGCTGCTCTTATTTAATACACACTCAGCCTCCTGCCATCTCAGAGCAAACTCAATGCCTGCAAGAGCCAGTTAGATAATACATTATTTTAGGGGGCTGGAATGCTCATCCCAATTGTACAATGAGGTTGAAGAAGTAGTCACCATTATTACAAAGCCAATGGTTGCCATGTTTTCACATGGGAGTGGGTCCATGTTTACAGAGTATGAGAATTTTTATGCTGACCACTAATCCAAAGTGTTGTAAAAGTACTAGTACTGTGTAGGGCAAAAAATATACAAAAGTCCTTTGGGCTGGAGGAAAACCTCAGCATGACCAGACAGAGGTTCTTGTATTCTAATGGTCTCTAACAGAGCAATGCTACTCATATCTCTTGCAGTGTCTGACAAAGGAATAAAGGCGCCCAGAGAATGAATGCCATGCCCAAGATGGTGCCTAAAAGAGCAAATCCTACGTTCCCTGAGAAATACCCTGAAGCCTTCATGACACCTTTTGCATTGTGTTCAGCTTAACCAATAGCATTGAGTGAATTGAGTGACTAACTGGTGCTCTTGGGGATACGAATATGCGCTGCTTCGGAATTGGCAAGTACTGGTCTTTTGATACAACAACTCTTTTAGTCACTTCGAGAACTATATGACAAGGTATACGTATTATTCCCATTACATAGAGAAGCAAACTGAGACACAGATAGGTTAGTTAACATACTCAAGGGCACAAAGTTAATAAGCTTCAGAGCAGTCCACCTCAAGAACCTGAGACTGTTAACCCTTAAGCACTACCTTCCTAAATTTGAATGGGGTACAAAGGGGTTGATGCTGCTGTGGGGTCTGGCTTGCATCTGGTCCTTCAGAGATGCTGCTATGGAAATATGTGATAGCGTTATGTTTAGCATTACTACCTCAGCAGAATGGAATCTCATGTGGCAGGTATAAAATATCCCAAAGTGTTGTTTTCCATAGCATTTCTGCTAATACACACCAATAATGAATACTTATAAAATTGCTAAACAGTATTCACAAATTTATAAGTTCTTATTATTTTAACACTAGAGGCCTGGTGCACAAAATTCATGCATAGGAGGGTGGGATTTCCCTCAGTCCAGCCTGCACCCTCTCCAATCTGGGACCCCTTAGGGGATGTCCGACTGCCAGTCAGACAATCCTGGACTGCTGGCTCCTAATTGCTCACCTGCCTGCCTGCCTGGTCACCCCCAACTGCCTCCCTCTGCTGGCCTGGTTACCCCTAACTGCTCCCCTCTGTTGGCCTAGTCATCCCTCACTGCACCCTCTGCCAATCAAATTGCCCCCAACTGCTGCCCCACCAGCCTGGTTGCCCCAACTGCACCCCCCACCAGCCTGGTTGCCCCTAACTGCCTCCCTCCACCATCCAGGTTGCCTCTTAGTGCTAACCTTGCTGACCTGGTCAACCCCAAGTGCCCCCTTCTGCTGGCTTGGTCACCCCCAACTGCCAGCCTGGCCGCCACTCACGCACGCCCCCCTACCCTGCCAGTTTGGTCACACCATGTAGCCTGCTTGTTAAGTTGTTTGGTTGTCCCTCAATAACCCCCCTGCCTGCCTAGTTGTTGGCAGCCATCTTATGAGGTTGTGATGGTCAATTTGCATACCCCCTCTTTATTATATAGGATTATAAGATGTTACTGAAAAAATGTTTTAGGCATTCATGAATATAAGTATACATGTATTTGTAGATATACATGTATGAAGTCTTTCGAGAGATTTAAATATTCTTTCATAAGATTTTGGAGGGACATTTTAAGTCTCAGTTTAATACTGTATTTCTTAAAAGAGAAGTGCCTAACAAAATAACATTAAGGATATGTAAACATACTTATCAAGTTCTTAGTGTTCTCATCTACTCTCATATTTCATTCGCAATGTTTAAAGTCCCAGCTTTCTTGGGGGGTGGGGAGTAAGAGATCAACCAAAGTACTTGTATGCATGCATATAAACATAACCAATGGAAACAGACTGGGGGAGTGGGGCATGTGCTGGGTGGTGGGGAGGCTGGGGAGAGGTCAATAGGGGAAAAGGAGACTTATGTAATATTTTTAACAATAAAGAATTGAAAGAAAGGAAGGAAGGGGGAGGGAGGGAGGGAGGGAGGGAGAAAGGAAGGAAGGAAGAAAGAAAGGGAGGGAGGGAGGGAGGGAGGGAGGGAGGGAGGGAGGGAGGGAGGGAGGAAGGAAGGAAGGAAGGAAGGAAGGAAGGAAGGAAGGAAGGAAGGAAGGATGGATCCCAGACTTCAGAAAGAGAAACCCTTGTCTGAAGATACAAGGTTTGCCTTGGGGGGGGGGGGGGGGGGGGGGCGGGGAGAAGCCAGTTTTCATAAAACTAGAAATACAACATATTAATGTTTCCAAAGTTCTTTTCAATATCTCATGAACTATTCTCTCAAGGTAGATATATCTAGCAGTCTGAAAAGTATTTATACTTTCAAAGAAACCTTTTCCTCTACACCCTGCATTCAGGGGAAAGTCAATTACAAAATCATTTTTGTCTAGATGACTGCAATTGCCCACAACCTTCCCCCACATTCGCCTGCCCACCTCTCCAGGCCTTTCTCCATAGAGCAAGTAGAGAGACCCTTTCAAAAGCTAAGTTAGAGGTGATGTCACTGTTTTTCTTTTGCTCTTTGAAGCCATTTCTGCACCTGGAAACAAATACAAGGCCTCAGGAAGACCTTCCTGACCTGGGCCATCCCCCCTCCAGCAGCAGCTTAGCCCATTTCCTCACCCACAGTGAGATACCGCCACACCTGTTCAGTTCCTAGAATAAGCCAAGCTCTTTCTAATTTGGGGCCTCTCACATTCTGCCTAGAAGGCTCTTCCCCCAATTCTTTATGTGTCGGGGGCCACGTCACCACCTCAAAAACATCTTCTCTGACCACCTACCTAACCTAAATCTGACTCCAAGAGTTAGTTACTCTTTCTGTTCATTTTCCTTCTCTGAAGTGATTTCAACCTATAATAATGCATTTATTTTTCTTTTCAATATTGTTTTACCTGTCTTTTCCTCCGGCTCTATTCCACAAAGGTAGAAATTGTGCTTGTGTTTTCACCATTGGATAGGTAGAAACTAACAAAATGCCCAACACTCTATTAACATGCAATCAAAACTTATTGAGATAAATGAAGAAAGGAGGAGAGAGATGAGAGAAAAAAGGAGAAAAGACGGGAGGGAAAAGAAAATATAACTGTTAAGCTCACTCAAGTTTAATTTTTTTCAACATTGGACTGTGAAGTCTGTTCAGACAATTCTCAAGTTATTTGTGACTGTTTTCATTTACATATTTCCACATATAAACTGGGTTGGGTATGCAGGAAGAATTTCAGAACCAACTTGAATATAAAACACAGTGAGTGGACCTTAAATTTTGTTTCAGATTGCTACAGTAAAATCAATGCTTTAAATCCAATATGTTGATAAGATCCTAGAATGATGTAGGATCATTTTTTAACTTAATGACGACAGGGAATGTGCCATCAATTGTGGACTAAGAGGAAGTTAGTCATTTCTTAAAATGACCTGAAGATATGTAACTTAATGATAATTAATTTATCTTTTTTTAACCATTATTTGGTAGTTTCTTCTGTACACAAAACTAATAATAGTTACATAAAAACAGCTGGGAAAAAGAAACCCAATATTTACATCTCAAATTAAAAAAAAAATTTGCAGATTTTTTTGAAGTCTTACATTCCTAATTATTTATACATTGAATAGAACATTGACATTGCATTTGCTTCTGTCATAACCAGATTTTTCTGTTGTAACAGAGATTTATGAGGTTCGAGGATTTGCATCACAATTTCCTGGAACATCTGCCTTCCCCTTGTGCAAATAGTGATCTGTTCTTTGACTGTTATCCTTACCTAAGAACCAAGCCTTCTCAAGGAAAAATGCCTTAGGTCTCCAGTGTAATCGCCCCTTTATCCCCCTGGAGATTGGGCAAGAATAACTGAAGGTGGGAAGGACAGCTCACAGGGAGGATGGGATGATTCATTCAATGAGTCGTGGAAGGAAGGCCCTCAACCATAGACATCCTCAGGATGAGTCCTTAAAAACAGAAGGTTCATCTAAAGCAGTGTGGCATTCCTGATCCTTGAAAGTTTGTTTGAGGAAGTTCAAACTTCTAGGATAACATTTGCGTTTCAAATAAAAACATGTGCTGCCCTCTAGAGGTTTCAAGGAAAAATGAATCCACCTGAAACTACTACCATATGGTACAAGGGCGGAAGAGCAAAGGGAAAGAGGGCAGGATTCATAAGTTCATCTTCACTGTTTTTTTCTGGCTGAAAATATTACATTTAGTGTTAGACTTTAAATTTGAGGAGCAAGTTAATATCATATGGAGGAAATTCTGAATTTGCTGCAAATAGTTTTCTCTAAAAACAAATTTTGAATCTTTTATTTTTCTTTTTTAATTTTTTACATGCATTTTTGAAATATAATTTTATTGATTTCAGAGAGGATGGCAGAGGGAAGGAGAGATAGAAACATAAGTGATGAGAGAGAATCACCAATCTGCTGCCTCCTGCACGCTGCACACTGGGGATGGAGTCAGAAACCTGGGCATGTACCTGACCAGGAATCGAATCATGACCTCCATGTTCACAGGTCTCAACCAGAGAGCCACACCGGCCAGGATTTACATGCATTTTCAAACAATTTTATTGAATTATTACATGCCATAAATTTATCCATTTTTAAGAGTAGAATAAATGATTCATATTTAGTACTTTTAAACTGGGTTGTACAACTATCATAATCCAATTTGAGAACATTGCTATCACACCCACTAAGATGTTGCCTCCCAATTTATAGCTAATCCCCATTCCCTCCCAAGTCCCTGGAAACCACTAATCTACTTTGTATATCTATGGATTTGCCTTTTACTTCGTTTTTGAAATATGAAAGTCTGCAATGAAACACTCCATAACACAATTATTAAGACAACTTTTCCTTTTGGTAATGTTCACCTTCAAAATGCCCTAATTTGACCAAAGTCATCAAATCAGACTTTTTTGGGGAAGTACAAGTACATACGACTTCTAATATTTCACACAATGTATATTTCACTTTCTATCTCTAATGTCTGATTTCTTTTTTTAGAGAGAGTAGAAGGGAGGAAGCAACAGGGGGGAGAGAGAGAGAGAGAGAGAGAGAGAGAGAGAGAGAGAGAGAGAGAGAGAGAGATGAAAGACATTGATTGGATGCTTCTCACACACACACCCTACCCAGGGCCGGAGATCAAGCCTGCACCTGCAACCCAGGTACATACCCTTGAATCTGAGACCCTTTGACATTCTAACCACTGAACCAAATCAGCCAGGGCAACAGTTTATTTCAAAATAAGGGTTTATAAAGGAGTAATGGCTTTTATATTTGCCTCCGCTGGGTATGAGCAATCCATTTTTTTTTTAACTAACTATATTATAAAAAAATCCCAAATTGTTCTCTTTGCTGTCAAGCTCTAACAACAACACACATCTCCATGTTCAATCTGTTGAGAGCACTTTCATTCCAGTGGCATGACACAGGTCCCACTAATGAAAGTGGAGAACCCATGTTCTGGAAAGGTTAAGGTCTACAGCTCCATCCAGACTGTCCTTTGGGACAGGAATGGTGCTCTGGAATTTCCTGTGCTAACCTGGGCAGGGCGCTTCATCTTTTCCTATCACGTCCTCCTCCATACAGTGAAGTGCTGACATGTGTGCCTGGGACACAGCCCACAGGGACTGTTCCCAATCGGCATTAATCGAGTGGTATTTTACCAAGAATAATGCCCATCATTTCTATCTGCGGAAAGATCAGATCTGTGATTGGTAGGAGAAAAAGGATTGACAATAGGCAGACTGAGGAGTTTTAATTATCCACTTGTAATTACTTCTATCACAAGCTGTGTGGATCTTCAAGGCCTGGCTATGGCTCCAGGTCATTTCCAAGCCTAAGGAACAAACCAGGAAGAAATCAAGACGGGGTCTTCAAGAAGGTAACAATTAACCGTCATGTGCCCAAAATGTGCTGACCCACTCTCACCCTGTTTGCATTTCCTGGTTTTTTATAGCCTTATAAAGATACTGCCCCCACCTAACGAGGTAGGTAGGTGCCTCATTCACACGGGTCAGCCTCTGGAAGCACAGCAAGGTGGAAGGGGAACAAATGCGGGTCTGGATAAGTGAAATAAAACAAATCAAGCCAAACACAAAACGAAAGTTGAGTATTCATGGTTTGACTTTTAGGTTCTATTCCCCCTCCTAAGCAATGTATGCTTTAAAGCGTTATTAAGTTGGGAACAGTATGTATCATTGTGAATCAAAACCAGGGGAGGACCAAACCACTGTAATTAATGTAACAAGGCCTGCTGACTCACCTCCACTAAACACATGTCTCTAAAAGCCCAAATCTGCACATTAATTGCAATCAATGCTTCTCTCCTCTTTCAAGCGCCATGGAACAGGGCTTTATAAACAGCAAAGAGTGTTAATTTAAACAAAATATAAAAAGCCAGTTCTTTCTAGGTGGTAAAGCTGGGCCTGCATATTTTCATTATTACATAATGGTTACCTTTAGCCCATAAACTACAAGGTCGTAGCGAGGTCACAATGAAGTGGCAAATGTAATAACCGAGAGGGAAAGTAACTAGAGACCACATTTAAGATGACTTTTCCTTAGCTTGGTAAAGGAATGTTCTTTGAGGGTAGCTCACTCAGGAGTGCTAATTTAAGATAGGGTTTCTATTTACATCCTTAATCTGTATTATAATATTTCTTTAAAAAATTTTTTTGTGCTTTCCCCTCCCTCGTTTAAAATGCACAACCCAGGATTTGCTATGGCCCAAATGATGAGAATTAAAGGTTAAAGCTATCAAATAAATGAAACAGGCACATAGAAGAATATGAAATGGAGGTTACCAGAATCTTGATGTTTCTAAAAAAGTTATTCCTACACCAGGTGATGATAAACTACCACCAAGAGTTAATCGTTTTAAAAGTTGTGTACTTTCCGTTACACAAAAGTGCAAAATCCGCCTAGGCAGGGAATAGCTGGAGATCTTTCTATCCAAATGTGTTGATCAGCGGGATCACTGTGTTTTTCATTTACATGCTGTGGATACCCAAGATACAACAAATAATGTCATCAATTTCCTTCAATTACCTCATAAAGGATTCATTTGCACTCGGGGAATAAAAAGGTTGCGACAGTAGCCTCAAGATCACTCAGCAGCAAGAACCAGCATTAATAACTACCCTCAGAGGCACAGAGGGAGGGAGAAAAGTCATTTACTCGACATTCTTGCATTCTTTGTGGTACGGCAAGGCCTACGCCATGATTTAGGGTGAAAACGTACAGTTGTTTTGCTCGAGAGAAAAGTCTCTCGTAATCTCCGCATCTCTGTGGCACTTGGAGTTATGAGATCCTAGGCAGCCTTGAAATGTGGTGTCTCCAGTTGAAAGCTCACCAGCAGCCTTCCGAGAAAATCCGGATATTCCTTTCCTCCTGAGACTTCACATACCCCGGGCCTCGTTGGATGAAGACATTTCTTTATACAACAGTTGGATAGCGCAGAAGAAAATAACCTTTGTGTGCCTGTCCTGTAACACAGGTCGTGTAGAGCTAATTAAGCAGTCTTTCTTTGGTTTGATTACATAGAGAGTTAGGTCCTGTAATCGAATAGCACGGGAAGGTCAGTATGATTAGGAGAGAAACCTTAGATGCTGTGACAAATCCAATAACCATCAGGGTATTTTGTTCATAAAAGTAAAGCATTTCTCCAAATAGTGTGCTGATTTGTTGAGGGACCGGGAGATGTTTGCTGGCTGCAGGGCCAACTGCTCCACAACATGTATGGTGTCAACGGATTTGACAAGGACACAGCGACAACTGTCTAGGTTGTCACAGATTTCCTTAGAAGATACAGATTTGTATTCGGGAGTAACACAGGGACCAAAACAAAGATAAGTACATTGAGGTACACAGGAATCTGAATCCGGGGAAGGGGGTGGGAGAGGGCGGCAATAGCAGTTGGCTATTTATATACACAGCTTCACCAATTCAGAATAAGCAATGCTGACACTTTTCTTATGGGAATCGACAGTCCTCTTGCAGTAATGCCTCCCTCATCCCCACCCAACAGGTTAACCACCTTAACAGAAAAGAGGTTTATATCTCCTTTGAGTATTTAAAACCAGGGGTTTAAAATTTACTTCCCGTCTTACAAAGCCAGGGGTCTTTGACATGAACTGGAGGGAAAGTTGTTTCCCAAAGCACCTGCGGCAAATATGAGACTACACTGCCCTCCAGAGGTGAGTGCTTGGCAAAGACTTTTCATCCGTGAATGTGAGGAGCCAAGAACTATCATCCTTAGAGTTTTACTCCTGCCTTCTCAAATATTTTGAAAAATATCCATCTAAAAGTCACCCAAGCAGACTATCGTATTTGCTTCAGTTATTTCATCTCGTCTTGTTTCCCTTTTTTTCCTGTTCAAAGGTAGTATTTGCTGCAGCTTTTGCGAAATGTTAAATATTCATTGTTTGCTTGTGTAGGAAGGCCCATCCGTTCATGGGTGCGTATCAGAGCAATCAGACTACCCAGGGGACCTAAGACAAAACGCCTCAGGTGGCTCCAGGGCACACACAGGAACACTTAAGAAAAGGGGTATTTTATAGTCTAGTGATAATATACACATCAAAGTCAGCATCAAATTATATCTTGCACATATCAAGCCACTGTTCACTTTTCACAAACAAATAGAGATGATTTGCAATCACATATGTAAGAAATGTAAAAACTAGCATTTATAGGTTAATATTAAACTTCTTTAAGGAGAGAGCTAACAGGAGACTTGAGATTCAATCAGAGCGGCACCCCCAGAAATGGGCAGTCATTGAGGCCAGACAGGGATTAGAACATGTACTTCAGGTTGCACTTTGAAAACGATGCACTTGCACCGAGCACGGGCTGGCCAGCGACCCCGCAGCTGGGCTCAGGCCCTGGCAGGCCCCTGGGAAAGCGGTTCGCTCACAACAAAGCAAATGCGGCCAATGCCCAGCGTCGCTATGGGGATTAGCTGGGGTCAGGGCTCCGCGGCAGCACCTGCGCGGCTATGACATAAGCTTATATCCCACATAAATCTTACCCCCTCTGTTTTGAAAGCAAATAATAATTTTTTTTTTAAAAAAAAAAAAGTCGTTCCATGTCTTTGACCTTTATTTCTGGGAAACTTGGATTTTTCCCTTCGAGCTGTGGAATGTACTCACCATCCCCGGTGGGACGCACTTAGAAAACCCTGTCATAGAACACATGTGTAAATAGCCACCTTCTCACTTCCAAAGTGATTTGCATCTGAAACGTCACTAAATTATTATTTTCGAAAGTGGCTGAGAGTGAGGAGGAAAGGGAGTGTGAGAAGGAAAGAAAAACAGAAAGATAGCTGAAAGAGGAAATTAAAATACTGGTACTGACATAGGTACACAACTGACCAGCTAGTGGGAGAGGTCCATCAGAGGCATGTTGCCGCTGACCACCACTAAATAGTGCTCTGCATGGATGCCAACGGATCTGGGGCACAATTAGCTTCCTAATTTTTTTTTTTCATGGAATCCAAATACTCCAATACTGCCTCCCCCAAATAAACTGCTTTTTAAAACTTAGCAATTACATTACTTGAGATGGCAATGAAAGGTTGTTTCTAGAACTTAGGAGGGGAAAGACAAGGTGGCTAACTACACACTTAAATCATTAAATTACATACAGGTGCACTAATGCTGGACCTGTCAGTCCAGTTTCCCATAGGCAAGCATGTCAAACACAGACCAAATAAAGGAAGCCTGTGGCCCGTGGGCCGCAAGTGTGACATGCTTGCTATAGAACAAACGTTAGGGTAAAAAATTAAATAATAACAGGTGGAAAAACCTATTGAATTAGTGTACCACATTTATATATTGCTGCTGCTGCGGCTACTACTAGTAGTACTATTAGTACTAATACCACTAATGAATGGTGAGGAGAGCGGCACATAGGAAGTACTCCCTCAGCAGCAGAGAACCTCCTAAAACCCAGGCAATGCCTAATATTCATGTACATTCTAATACTCTGGCTTCTTCTAAAGAAAAGCGCAAGAGAAATGTACTGAGTATTTCTTTTTCTCTATTGATTAAGGCATTACATATGTGTCCTCATCCCCTATTGCTTCCCCCCACCATGTACTGAGTATTAATATGACTAGCTAGTCAATTACTTGAGCAAAGGGGTCTGTTAAGAGGCCCTTTCATTCTAGATAACCGATCTAGAAAGATATAGTTTCCTTTCTTCATAATGATATTCCTGTTGGTACAAAGAGTGAAATTCAGCCACCCATTTTTAGCCAGTAACTCCGTAATGAAAAGTATAGCTAAAACAGACAATATTAGGGTAATTACCAAGACATAATCAAGGAGGCTTTCATTGTTTTGAAAATTGTAATATTACTAATATAAAGAATATTAAGTATGCCCTCTCGATTCAGTGTTCAATATTTGCATTTAACTGAGTCTACATGCATGGCAGTGGGGATGTGGCAGTGGCTTAAGTAAAGCTACTGTTTTTGAGGACTGACATTTACTGGGGATAAATACAAAATAAACTGTAAATCCCATAGCAGATGTTAGCTATGGACCCTGCTACCAAGGAAACATCCCTGTGTGTATGTGTGCAGGAGATCTCTGACAAGGTGTTGGGTAAGATGTCTCCAGTGAGGGGACAGCTGTGTGTTTATCCATGGACAACGGAGGACGATAGAAGAAAACCCTAGACATGGGATATAGAAAGTACAAAAGCTCTGAACGCATAAGGCATGGTATGCAGTGCTTCCTGGCCCATGGGAGGGGCTGAATTTTACTCTGAGTGAGAAGAAAGCCATTGAGAAACCAAGGTGAGAAGGGCATTTTTCATCTTGGGGGGAAATGACGGTCCTGGAGTTATAGGGATTGTTTGTGTCATGGTGGCCAGAACTTGGGCTTGAAGACTGCCCTATCTGGAATAAAATAATTTCTATTCTTCAACGTCACAGCTGTAAAACTAGCTTAGTGACTGCATTTCTCAGGCTCTGTACCAATGGTCATAAAACCTACACTTCAGTGTACAGTGAAGATTAAATAATACAAACAGCACCTAAGATTCTTCCTGGTTCTTACATCGTAAGTGCTTAATAAATAATAGCTGCCACTTTAACAGTGTTGTATGCAGCTGAAAAATGTGTTTGATGTGAATTTAGACAGGAAACACAAATTTTAAAAGGGCTGAAGAGAAGTGGAGGGAGGAAGTTGGTATTAGGACAGGCTTTGAATCCTGAGGATGGTAAGGGGCCCTTGATGTCTAAATAAATCTTCCAAAGTCACCTGTTCAGAACAACAGATCTGCGGTTTCATAAGGAGAACCTGGTGTACAATGAGAACACCTAATTGTGATAATTAAATTATAAACCTATCGTGTAACTGATAAAAAAAAATTGGTATTTCTCAGTAAAAAATTAATGATTTCTTGGGGTATATGTAATTAAATGCTCCCAATAAGCTATGAGTGAGAGACTGAAGTTATTTTCAAAATGAGAAGCTGAGGTTCAAAGAAAGTGAAAAGCAAAATGCCCAGCGTCACACACTTAGTGCGTGTGCTCATCCCAATCTGTGGTGAGGGTTCAACACATGCTTCTCAACTGGATGTAGGAATTCGTTCTCCAAATCGCATATCCAAATGATAGCTACTGCCACTAGAACTCATTAAACCGGATGAATGTTTCCCAAGTCTTCTGATTATGAGAGTCTATTGGGATGCTTGTGTCCCACTGCAGAACCCTGACTCTTTTTTTATATATATATTTTATTGATTTTTTACAGAGAGGAAGAGAGAGGGATAGAGAGTTAGAAATGTTGATGAGAGAGAATCATCAATCAGCTGCCTCTTGCACACCCTCTACTGGGGATGTGCCCGCAACCAAGGTACATGCCCTTGTCTGGAATCGAACCTGGGATCCTTCAGTCCGCAGGCTGATGCTCTATCCACTGAGCCAAACCGGTTTCGCAGGAGCAGCCCGGAAATTGATATTTTGCATAAGTAATCCTGGAGATTTTTGTGATTAGGGAATTTTGAGAAACACTGGATAGTTAGTTACTGCACAATGCTCTTCTGAGCTCTATAACGGCTACCTAGCTCCTCTCTCTTTTAAAGGGGGAATAATATATGGCCTTTTAACCCTATATCTATTTTAAAATCCAATACTTTGTAAGACACAGGGCCCTGAAATGCAAATTTCAAAAATGTTGCAATGTTGCTCTGCTGACGTGGCTCAGTGGTTGAGCATCAACCTATGAACTAGGAGGTCAAGGTTCAATTCCCAGTCAGGGCACATGCAGGAGGCAGCTGATCAATGATCCTCTACTATCATTCATGTATCTCTCTCTCTCCCTCTTTCTTCCTCTCTGAAATCAATAAAACTATATATTTTTAAAATGTTGCAATGTGTCAACTTTGTCAAAGATCTCTTTGTTGATTTTAACTGAAAGGGACTAAAAACAATGTGTGCGGGAGTTGTTATTTTGGGTGCTGTTTTTCCGTTACTGGCAGCCAACCTCTAAGGAAGAATTTTCTAAGGTTGGACGTTTTTACACAGACGTCATTATAAAAAGCATGTCCTCCTAACCCCCTGCAGGGGGTTGTGATCAAGGCCTCAGTATCTGGAAACGCTCCTTCATGCTTTATTTCTTGGAAGCATAATTAAGCGTGCTGCTGATGAAGTGTTCCGTTTTCTCTGCTTTCTGGTAAGAGGGGGAAACAGGTTCCATTGGGAAAGTCTTAATATACTTGAAAAACACTCACTGCTGTATGTTCTGGCAACTCCGAGTGGTGTCTACCTTGTTGTGCTGGTAACGAGGACTGGGTGGTGTTGTGCTGAAATGGTGACTAATTGTATTTTTTCACATAGTTCCATGTTCTACAAAGAAGAGCTATAAACTGTGCACTTGGTGCACAGAACAAGCAAGAGCAATTTTTAAAATCTCCCACGCCAGGGTTTGACGTAAAGAAATTGACCCAGAGGAATTGTCTTTGCACCAATGAGTCATCTGAAGCATGCCACATCCATGAGTTAAGAAATCCTCAGGCCACGGATACGCCCCTTGACTCTCCTCCTCTGGCTTCCAACGAGCAATAGGAAGCTCCCAGCTTCTCCTACTTCGGAGATATTAGTGAATATTAATGATGCTTGTTACTGGTTAAACATACTGGTGATTATACATGTACAAGATAAAAGTGTCTTTCCATCCCATGGACCACGAGCCATCAAAAAAGCAGCACCAATCTACAGAGGTCAGGTGGAGAAGGAGATTCTGAGAGTATTTCACTAAAAAAATATACTATGTCCTGGTTAGACAACTTGTTTTCTCTTAATGACAACAAAAGAACAATTTGAAAACTGCCACGTGTCTCTTCAACCTGAAACAAACAGCTCTCAGGAAATACTCACGTGGAGTCCAACATAAATAAAAGGGAAAACGGTGTGTAATGGAGGTTGGGCTGACCCACAAAAGCAAAACTCCTGGAGCTAAAGATAGCAGATGGCAAATTTTTTGAGATTTAAAAATTATCCAGATTATCTCATAAAGAAATAGTCACGAGATTGAATGGCTTTGGGTGATACTTGCTTTAAAGCATTGTCAAAGCAAATGTAGTTTGAGATCAGCCAAGTGCCATTTAGTTTTGACATCAAGTTGCAAAAGTTATATGAATTATTTTAAAATGCAAACAGATTTTCTAACACAATTACTGTATAGTCAGAGGAAGAAAGGCACTGTCTTCATTAAGAACAAGAACATAGCTTTTCTTTAAGAAATGATTTTTTAATTAAACCAATTCCATCTAGCATTCAAACACGGTTTAGAATGTCTTTTCTATAGTTTTAAAATTAGCATCAGTCTGCTCTAGTCTTTCTAGGAAATTTTTGAGAAAATTTAATGACTAAAAACTAAAAATATCTTCCTTTAAACTTTAGGGTTGCTGCTATGTTTGGAACATAAACATTACTATACATGAGGCTCGAAGAGAAACAAACAGGAACAATTAACTATAGAATCAGACTATAGAGTCCTTGGAGAAGATTCAACTCTAATGTATGCCAAGGGCCAGCAGGGGGCGAAAAATCCCCAAAAAATAGGTAAAAAAAAAAAAAAAAAAAAAAAAAAGAGCTGAATGAAGATACTGCCATGACAACCTGAAAAGAATCAATCAGACAATCAAACAAGAATGATAAACAGATTCTTTGGAGCCTTAACGTTGGGTAAAATACATTTAAATCATTAATCATTCACCTTGTGAAAAAAAATCACTTTTTTTTTACATATATTCTAGGGAGCAAAATAAACTAACAGGGAATTTCTTCATTCAGTCTACTAGCACCTTGAAAAATCACCTTTTTTTCATCTTCTGTTAACTAGTCAAGAGCATAGACCGCCCTATGAGAAGGCAATGGTGTACTTTTAAAAATTAAGATGATTTTTAGAGCAGTTTCAGGTTCATGGATCACTTATTATTAAACAAGAATTGATTAAATTAATCATCTCTTGAATCCCACGTGTGGTCAGCTAGGAGAATGATGATTCTGAATGTCAGTGACCTCTTTCCTCATCAGGCATTTGCATGTGAGAATGACATGGCCCACGTGGATTAACAACCGTGGAAGCCACAAAAGAGGGGGAGTTTCTTGAAAGCAATGATGAAATGAGCCAGGAAAAAATTTCAGCAATGGGTTGAAGTGTATTCCATGCTCAGGGTGTTTAACGTGAAGACATTTTAAACATAGTGACACAAACTCTCGGGAAGGAAGGAAATTCTGGCCTTTGGAAACGTAATAACCCTTTCAGGTCACGGAATGGCCAAGGTACCTGGTTAAAATATTACCTGTCAAACCTCTCAGGATCACCTATGACCACCTGACAGGTGTTTGCTGCCAGGTTACTTCACTACCTAAGGAAGGCAACGCCCCCCCCACCCCCATTTCCATTAAGATGCAAGGCCACAAGGCTTTAGCAGAGATGCCGCATTATCCAGATTCTGATTATCCAACCTCTCTGCAGCATGACCTTACGGATGACTCTCTCATAGAAGACTTAGCTAGGCTAAGACCATACCTCCTCCTGTATTTTACTTCTCAGCCCTCAGAAGGCAGGGAAAGGTTTTTTTTTTTTTTTTTTTTTAAGTTAAAAAGAGAAAGAGCTTTGCTAGAAAATCATCAACTGTGCAGTTAACACTGAATTTGATAAACAGTACATTCCTAGTAACAGCCACCAAAATCCCGAGTTAAATCTGTGCCCTTGGCACAGCGCCAAAGTGCCACAGCATCTCTGCACTTTGAACAAACTGTACATTTTTAACTCCTCTTTTCTTCTGCCAAAACAAAGGCTCAAAATATGCAGATTTTAACTTCCCTGAAAACTTTATAATGGTAATTTGGATGCAAAGGGGAAGAGGGGGGAAGAAATGCTTTTTGGAGACCAGCAAAATTATAGATCACTCTGATTTGCTGTGTTAGTATTAATACTACTTAAACTACTTCTGGAGGTCATATGTAAACACAGATATCCTGAAAGAATCAGTATCACCATCTGGCTTAAAATCAGATGACTACATTAGAATTCTTTGCTATATGGCCAATATCCTTAACCCCTAAGCCTCAATTTCTTTATCTGTCAGATGGGAATATTAATATCTCACAGGCTAGTTGGAGGAGTCAGTCTGTATAGATAAAAGGCTAAGCGACCATCCAACCGTCTGACCATCAGTAATCATGATGCTCACTGATCACCAGAGGGCAGACTCTCAATGTAGGAGCTGCTAAGCTGCGGTCACTTGGCAGTGGTGGTTCTCAGGCGATGCACCCTGGAACCAGAGAGGGGGGAGCCCAGTTCCTCGCTATTCCTCTTGAACTCCGGATCCCTTGGGGGATATTGGAGAGCTGGTTTTGGCCTGATTTCCCACAGACCAGGCTGAGGGACCCCAACTGCTGGAGGGATCCCACTCACTCTGCAGATGCCATTTGAGACATAGCGCCAGCCCCAGTGCAGCTGGCCAGGGAGGGACCACGGGAGGTTGTCTGCAGGGTGTATCTGGCCCATCTGGCCCCATTCCACCCCACCAGCTACCACCTGGGACTGCCTGCATTAGTTCCTGCATTGGAAGGACTAATTAATTTTTTCTCCATATGCAGGAATACATGTGCTGGGACGCCAGGAAAACAATAAATGTAAAGTGCCTGACCTAGTCCCTACCATCTGGTAGGAAATCAATAAATGATCCCTCTACTATGATATACTAATAGTTATTTGCACCTACTGGATACAAGAAACTAATCATGAATTTGCCAAAGGAAAATAATAATTTTTTAAAAACGTTTCTAGTTTTCACTTATACTCTGAAATTTTTTTTCCTGTCCAATATACCATTCTTTTCACCCAAGTAATTACTCAATAAGAATTTTCCTATTAAATCGCCCACTACAGAAGAAATTATAGTAAAAAGAAACAGATATAATTTGGTCAGGATGCAAAAGAGTTCAGTTACTGAAAAAAAATGAAGTGTCCCAGAACTATTTCTAAATTATATAAGACTAATATTTTAGTGATAAATATCATCTGCTCCTACTTTAGAGTTAAAAAGTAGTATGATTCGCTTTGGTGAATATAAATACATATATAAAAATACATTTACTGAAATGGGAATAACTTTTTTGAGGAAATGGGAAGAATCCATTCACACATTCACAATGTATCAAATCATCACATTATACATTTTAATAAAAATATATTCTAAACAGAATGAAAATGAAAACAACATAACAAAATCTGTGGGATGTAGCTGAGGCAGCATGAATATTTAAGGGACATTGTATAGTACTAATTATATACATTAGGAAAGAAGGAAGGTCTCAAATCAATTACCTCAACTTCCATATTATGAAACTAGAGAAAGAGGAGCAAATGAAACCCAAAGCAAGCAGAAGAAAGACAATAATGAAGATTAGAATAGAAATCAATGAAATGGAAAATAGAAGATAGCAGAGAAAATCAATGAAATCAGAAGCTGATTGTTTAATAAAATCTGGAATATTGGTAAACTTCTAATAAAACTGATTATGAAAAAAAAAACAGAGAAAAGACACTGACAATCAACATCAAGAATAAAATATGTGACATCACTACAGATTCTACAGTATTCAAAATGTAATAACAGAATATTATCAACCAATTAATACTTATACATCTGAAAACTTAGATGAAATTGACAAATCCCTTGAAAAATACAAACTACTAAATTCAAGAAGAAATGGGTAGTGTGAATGATACTATATCTATTAAGAAATTTGCCTCTGTAATTAAAAATCTCCCCACAAAGCAATCTCCGGGAACAGGGGAAGCTTACTGTTGAATTGTGCCAAATATAATAGTTTAGGAAGAAATAATGCCAACGCTATGCAAACCCTTCCAGAAAATTGAAGGCAAGTGACTCCTTCCAAAGTATTACATAAGACCAGCATTACCCTGACACCAAATATGACACATCACAAGAAAGGAAATTGAAGATTGATATTCCCCAAATGTCCATCACTATATTAAAAGTATTATATACCTCAGATTTATACCAGTAATGTAAAATTGATTTACCATCTGAAAATAAATTAATGAAAGATACCATATTAATAGAATAAATGGCAAAAAGCACATGATCATCTCAAGAGAAGCAGAAAAATTCTAAATAAATTATTAAGGAGCTACATGGAAACAGGTGCGAATTTTAAATGTATCTACATTAAATGCTATTTATTCAATAATATCATCAAATATTTATTAAGTGCCTAATATTTATTGCATTATTCTTGGTTCGGAACTGAGCCTAATTCTTGGTTTGGAAAACATTAAGGAAAATAAAAATAAAAAAAATAAAAACCTTTGCATCAGTGGAGCTCCTATCTTTTTAATTGTTATTATGATTACAACATCACCATCCCTTTTAATACATTTATATCCTTCTATGAACAGTGTGGCACTCTACCACCTACTTCTACTTGCCAACATAGTAAGTTGCTTTGCATATTCAAATGATTATATTCAAGTTGCCTATCTAGTCATAGGCCTGTCCACATTCTATTTCTAATTTTTAAATCTGAATTTCCTTAAATACAATAATTTTCTATTTCTCTTCTTGTTTAACAGAATAAATTAAAGACACTTAGCTCTACTGTAGTTCTATGTAACAAAAATAATAACCCCTTATACTTGCATAGTTTTTTATACTTTTCAAAGCATTTTCATAATAATTACATTATGATTTAATTCAAAAATTTTAAGTTTACTTAGAGAAGGTAGCAATATATTTTTTATTGGTGAGAAAACTGAAGTTTAGAAATATGAGTTGATTTATCCATCATTCACAGCTATATAATTTATTCACAAATATAGATATTTTTTTTCCATCTCCTTCAAGTTTCAGGAAGAGAGATAATTTCAAAAAATATATGCATTCTTTCTTAAATACAGTGGCACTTACCCAACTATTTTCTAAACAGGCTCCTTCAAATGCACCCACAATAATGAAATCTATCCAGTGTGGCCATAAGGCTTCCTGCGGAATAGTAAGGAAGTCCACCACAGAACATTCACACTCCTCAAGTCTTACCCTGTTATAAGAGGACCAGACTGGCTGAGGGCTGAGCAAGTGTGCATGTAAGGAAAACTCTAGATCAGGAAACTAAAGATTCATACCATTATAACATTAGATTCCTAAATACAGATAATGTTCACTACACTTCCACAAAGCTAATCTGTAAAAAATAAACTTTCCTCATTAAAAGGACTTTTTCAATGTTTTATAGAGGAGTGTTACAAAAATAAGTAGCTCTTTAGCTTCCAATCAACGTAGCAAGGAAAACAGTTATCTTAACAAAGACCAACCCAAAGTGCTCAAAAGTATATTGGACATTCTTTTACCCAATTTCAGTAGAGCTGCCTCTCTCTGCACAGCTGGCAGGAAGACAAGAAGAAAGGTTTTCCTCCGCTATAAATAAAATACAGAAGTATGAGAAGGGAGGGGCATTTGAAGTTGGTCAATGTGCTGTTCCTCTTTTAAAAGTCACTAAATTGAATGTGAAAATAATTCAACATAGTAAGTTGTTCATGGATTTCTCCAAATCTCTGGGAAATGATTTTTCTTCTGTCACTATTTCTGAAATAAGTTATATATAGTCCAAATTAATGTCATTTGGGGGAAAAAAAAACCTAACAAAAGCATTAAGAGATTATGTTTCCAGGCGCATGCAGAGCTCATTTTACTTTAATTATACAGTTCTTTAATTTGGTAATTATAAAATATTCCCTGACAAAATTAGTTTTTAGTTACAAACTTAGGCATGTAAATCTCATACAGCCACCACTTTTTCTGACACACTGTCAGAATGTCACGGTTTTAAAATAATGACAGTACATGGTATGGCACCACTACTTTTAAAAGAAATACATTCCCAAGAGCTTAGCGTTCAGTTGGCTTCCTCAAAAGAAAAAAGATGAGAAATAAATAGTGGCAATAGATTTGCTGGCTTATGAAACATAAAATTAACATGATAAAATTTCAGCTTTCACTCATCAACAACTATGACATTTTCATCTACATCCACCACAACTTAAAGAGGAGCTTTTTAGAACTATTACAGGAGATTAAACTAGCACTTTCTCCCCATTGGCTGAGATTGCAGCCAAATTCCTAACACTTTTATTCATTTAAAAATTGAAGAGAAGGAATTAACATATATTTGTAATAAAAACCTGCCTATTTTTAAAATTTTTATTTTAGAGAGGGAAAGGAAGGGAGAAGAGGGAGAGAGAGAAAAACATTGATTTGATGTTCCCCTTATTGACTCATTCATTGGTTGATTCTTAAATGTGCCCTGACCAGGGATGGAACTCAACCTTGGTGTACTGGGACAATGCTCTAACTACCCAGTCAGGGGGAAAGTGCTTATGTTAAAATGGGCTGCCTTTGCATCATGGTTTGTGAAAACATGTGAAGTTAAAAGAGAGGTAAAGCTATAACAAATAGATCATCAGAGTTAGGCAACATCTCCTGGGGAAGTTTAAATAAGGCTAGCCCAAAATGTTCGTTAATAATAAGAAGAAGGAGAATAAGAAGAACAGTTATTTGATCCTGACACAACCTGTTCTGTGGGCTGTTATTATTATATTTCCATTTTATAGGTGTGGGAACTGAAGCTCAAGAGGTAAAAATACTTGTTCAAGGTCCACAGCTAGCAAGCAGGTGAGTAAAATTCTGATCCCAGACAATCTGACTAGAGAGGGTGATTTCCTGATTTTCCTAAGGAAAAACTTTAAATTGTTATGTGAACTTTGCATAATTATACAAATTATATAATTGATAGCATTAGTGTGATATCAGGAAAAATAAAATAGATAAGTGAAAAAATTGCAAACTATAAAATGTTTGTGCAGCTGAAAAACTTTTGGAATTACGTTAATTCATGACTTGCTTACACTTGCCCCTAACATATGGATTAGCCTCCTGAACATAAAATTATGATCCCTGTCCACTCATCGTGTCTACTGATGTCAGGGAAAATGTGAGGTGGAGCCATCCTACTTACAGCATGGCCCTGTGTCTTCCCTTTACTTCCTTCCAGGAGAACGTTCTTAGAAAGATAAAACAGCTCAGCATTTATCCCCACCACTAACATGAGAATAAGTCTACTTCCTCTATTAATCTCTTCTCTAATGTATTATTAACCCTTTTCCTCTTCCAGTTTCCAGTAAAATCTTAGAGGGTAAGGCAATGGAAAAGCTATTGCCTTTTGTGTTGGACGAGGGTTAGCAGCAAACCCATCTATATTAAGACCATCACCCAGCTGGCATGGTTCAGTGGTTGAGTGTCAACCTATGCGGTTTTATTTCCAGTCAGGACACATGCCTGAGTTGTGGGCTTGACCTCCAGTGTGGGGCATGCAGGAGATAGCAGATCAAGGATTCTCTCATCCTTGATGTTTCTATCTCTTTCTCTCCCTCTCCCCTTTTCTCTGAAATCAATAATATATATAAAGAAAAACTATTAATAATATATATAAAGAAGACTATCATGGGCCTGGTCTAACCTTGAACATGTACAGGACGACATGTTCCTCCTGGATTCCTCAGTCCAGGAGGAATCAGGAGGTGGGATCTCTCAGCCTCAGTCCTCCCAGCTGAAGAAGCCACAAGTCAGGAATGCAGGATCACTCATGGCACAAATACTGTGTAGGACTAAGAAATCAAGAGTCTAAGGAAGCAGAGTAAAAGAAAGTGTGAGAGAAGAGTGACGAGTCTAAGGCAGAGAAGAGAATATATGATAGCAGAAACTTAGGACCCTCTCCTTGTGTAATTGATGTAGGACACCTCTTTTAAAAAAAAATGTTGAATTTACTGGAGGGACAGGTCCATCCATGTTGTCGAAAAAGGTAAGATTTCCTTCTTTTTCACAGCCAAGTAGTATTCTATTGTGTAAATGTACCACACCTATCCACTCATCTACTGATGCACACTTAGGCTGCTTCCAGATCTTGGCTATTGTAAATAATGCTGCAATGAACATAGGGGTGCATGTATTCTTTCCAAGTAGGGTTTTGGGGTTCTTCTAATACATCCCTAGAAGGGTGATCACTGGGTCATAAGCAGTTCCACGTTTAATTTTTAAGGTAACTGCATACTGCTTCCCAGTGGCTGCACCAGTCTGCATTCCCACCGGCAGCACAAGAGGGTTCCCTTTTCTCCACATCCTGCCCAACACTTGCTGTTGTAGATTTATTAAAGCCATCTGACAGGTGTGATTTCTTATCTCACTGAGACTTTTTAAAATTGCTTCAGTTTTTTCTGTTCCCTACATTAAATTTAGTTCTTCAGAGTTGTTTTTTGTTTGTTTTTATTGCTGTTGTTTCCTTTTCCTGCTTGAGAGATTTTATTGCTCTTTCGAAGTCCTTCTGAAAGATCAGGCCTTCGGGCCAGCAGGTGGGAAGTAAGTGGACCCTATTCACATCCAGTATGTAGACTGTAAATCCCTGTTTGTCAATCTCATTCCTCACCCCCAGCTTCCCATATCCCTGGTGCCCCAAAGTCTCTAAATCCTAGAGATGAATTTCTTCAAATAATCAACTTCCGCTAATAAGCTGGGCAAGAAGGACAATCTCCTAACAGCATAGGATGGTTGTGTAAGAAAGAGATGGAGTGAGCTGGGGATCTAACTGCTACTTAAGTAAACTTTCAACTGACCATTCTATGCAGCTCTTCGTCTCATCTTCACCTATAATCCCTGGTTCCTTTAGAGCAGGGGTCTTCAAACTACGGCCCGCGGGCCACATGCGGCCCGCAGAGGAGTCTGATCCTGCCCGCCAGGTTTTTTGGGCAGTGAGCGCAGCCGAGGTGTTACAGTAGGAATTAGTAGTTCATATAGTCCGGCCCTCCAGCTCTCTGAGGGACCGTGATCTGGCCCCCACTTTAAAAAGTTTGAGGACCCCTGCTTTAGAGTCTTGGGGAATAAAATATCTCTTTTCTCAATGCCAGGCTCAATGTAGACATTGAACTTGAACTTGAGTTTTCCCCTTAATCACCACTCCCACACCTTCTTCCCATCTTCCAAAAAATACATGCCATCCTTCCTCCACAGTTCCCTCTTCTATTCTCTCTGACATATAGGTTTCAACTTTTTAACTTCTATTGTTACTTTAATGAAGTTTTTGGAAATAATGAAAATAAATATATGTTTTAATTAATAGCTGGGAAAACTATTTGATATTTGGAAAAAGTAACGACCACCAATCATCTTTAATTTGCCGTTCATTCAATATTAAAATAGCCGGATTTTTTGCAAGAATGCCTTTGGTATGTCACTCTATGATTCTGGTTGATTGAGATACATTATCTTACATAATTAGGATTATTTTATTTCTAGTTTATTAATGTTTTCTGCCAGGAAGTGTTAACTTTTACATGCTTTTTATCCATAGCTAGTAAAATTTTCATTTTGCTGTATGTCTATAAATAATTATTAATGAATTCCTGACACTAGGCCATCTCTGTTTGAGGTGAATTATTCTTTCAGGATATGATTAGATTTAATTTGCTATATTTTACTAAGACCTTTTGTGTGTGCATATATATATATATACCTTTGATATATATATATATTCATAAAAGGAATTGGTCTATAGATATATTTTTGTGATATTTTTGGTTAGGATTTAGATTCTGATTTCTGTGAGCTTGTTTTTTACTAGAATACTTGTTATCAATTTCTTTTTATATAAATAAGAATTTATTTCTTAAAGATTTAAAAAGCTTATGAGTGAAACATTTTGATGAGTTATTCATAAATAATTTTTTTTTTCATTTCTCCCATTTGAGATATTGCAGGTTTTTTACTCCAAAATTTTAGTCAGCCACTAAATTATTTCCTGCTACATGCTTTCACAGATAATCAGTTTATACTTTCTTTTTTAAATTGAAATTTGTATTTCATTTTGACTACTTGATTCATTTTTAAATAAGCATATATTACATTTTTTTCTTAGTTATATATACAAAGGATTTTACATTATTACTTTTAAGAATCAGTTCTTGGATATATTCACTTCGCTTTTTACTGTTTCATTCATTCATTTTTATCTCATTCAGTTCCCCTTAAATTGTTAGGTATAAGTTACATATATTTTTTTTAAATTCCTAAAGTATTTTGTGTTTTCCTTTGTGGCATTATTTAACAGTACATATTTGTTTGTGAGTATAATCTCCTGCATTTCAGGTGTTTCCCCCATTTACTTTCTAAATGGGTCATACTTGAAGTTTTAGTTGCCTCTGACCCATTAGTTTTTAATGGCTTATTTCTTCCAAGAAGTTATTTACTTTGTATTATAGCTTTTTGTTAGTAATATCTGGTTTTATTACATTTTATTTGGTGAATATGGTATACATACATATTATACATAGTACCTTTGGGCACATAAGTTAATATCCAACAACATAAGCAACTAAATATGGCACGATAAATAGACTTCCTACTCTACAGTAAATACTTTGAGTCAGGATTGTTGTGGAAGTTTATCTTCTCAGAATGGATATTTTGTCAAAGTGTCCTCCACTTGTGAAATAAAACCAGGTCTCTATTTTCTCATTGTTAGAAGGTGCTAGAAGGTGCATGTTGTTCCCTCTGGCCCTCAGAAAACTATTAGCTCATGTCTAATGTACGTGACAAGAGAGAACTTTCTTTAATTCAACACAAAAAGCCAGGTCAAAATGAGAAGTGTTTTTCAAACACTTCATCACCATCGTGAATTTTTAAAAACTATTTTACACAGGCATTAATTGAAATCAACAGAGGCTTGATGAATTACTGACAGTCTCACATCTAATGCAGAGTAGCCAGTGGCAGAAGCAATTGTTTTGAATTCTGCTGCTTTAGTCTTCTTCCAGTTTGCTTCCTTTTTTATCCCGGTTTAACTAGGAAATGCACTCACTAAAAGTTAAAGTATTCTTCATTAATTTGATTGGGAAGGTTATATGCTAGAAGAGAAGCAACAATCAAGTTTAAGTGTCTAGGAAGGGGATTTTTAGAAATATAACACAAACACACACACACACACACACACACACACACACTCACACACAAGCAGAGCTACACATTGCAGACTTCTGGGGGGAAAAACCATCTTTGAGGTGGGATGAGGAAGTCTTGTAGGGGAATTCTGGTCACAACTTGTCTTATTTTTACTGTCAACCTTTTCTTCACCAGAATAGTTTGGTTGTTCATTTGAAAGTGTTAAGTGAAGAAACATTCAGAAAAAAATTAGTATCTCCTTCTCATAGAAAGAATTTAATTAGAACAACAAAAAACAAAAACAAACAAAAACAAACAAAAACAAATAAAAATGGCAAGGTTTAGACAAACTGTTGAGTGCTGGCTAATGTGGTCCCGGTAGGGAGCCTGAGCCTGACCACGTCTAGTATGTGTGTTGCAGCCCTGGCTCTGGGACCTCGGTGTCTATCTAACTCTAGATGTTTCTCCAGACCTGCCTTTCCCGAGAGGCTTTGCACAGGTGGTCCCCACTGCACCTTTGACCTAAATTATTAAGAAACATATGTTTTCAAATGATATTTTTCTTTATTTGAGGCAATTCTAAGGGGAGGGTGGGGGGAAGAAGGATCTATTACACTTTGAGACAACATGGAGGGACCTGGAGATTATTATGCTACTTGACATCAGGCAATCCGAGAAATACAAAAATCACATTATCTCCCTTATATGTGGAATCTAATTCACAAAATAAAATGAGGAATAAAATAGAACCAGTGACATGGAACAGACTGAGGAATCTCACAGGGATGGGGAGTGGGTGGATGGGAGGGAAGAGATTAACCAATATGCATAGACCATGGACACAGATAATAAATATGGCACGATATATGGTGAAGGCCTGGGGCTGGGAGGGATCCCGGTGGAGGAGGCAATGGAAGAAAAATGTGGGACTATAATACTCTCAACAAAATTTAAAAAAAGAAAAAATAAGAACTTTAATATCACTTTTAAAATATATCCAATAAAATGTAAATATTAAAACAATAATAATGTATCACGAGCCAGACATGGTGCTAGGTAATGCAATCTAGCATGAAAAGGGGTAGTCATGGTTCCTGTCTCCAACAGATTTATAGTAGCCCACTATGTCTTGGCCTCAAGAGGGATGATTAATTTATTCTATTTAAAAATATTCATTATTCCAATACATTTTTCTTAAGGAACCCAACAGCCATATTGATTTTTGGGGGAGTTACTTAAAGGTGATAGAAACCCAAAGAAGAAAAGTTAAACATTTGTTACATCCTGCAAGCAAATAGGTTCAGAAAGTTACATTTTACCACACACCTAACAAAATGCAGCACTGTATTACTCTGTTCCATTTCTGTCTGTGATTATGAGAGCTATTTTAAGTTTTAATGAAACCTTGGATTTCCTAAAAATAAGTTGACTGAACAACTTTCCATTACACCAATAATATCAGAGTTTAAAAGTAAAAGATGATTAAGCAGGGGCGTTTACAATAAATGGAATTAAAAATGCACTTCATGTTTGATTGCTTGACTAAAACTAAACAACTAACCTGCATCGTGGCAAATGGGAATGATGCTGAAAAAACAATTAAAACAAAGCCGCTCTGTTAACTTCAATCGGGTTAGGTGTCTTTTTATTTTCCACTTGCCTTTGGTTACGTATATCTGAAATGCAGAACCCTGGGATCAGTTTCTCATCTCCTTTGATGGTTGTGGTAATAGGGAAGTGAGTTGTTAATTGGTCAGCCTGAACCGTGCTCATTTATTATGAACTGTGTTCATTTATTATGTCCGCATCTCCCTGTGTGATCTTACATTTCCCTGATTCGCCTCGGGGTGATGTGCCTTCTGTTAGTAAAACCAGGATGCCACAGTGCTAACCCTACTGCTCTGCCACTTGTTTCCGATTATTCGTCCTACATGTTCCAATTTGCATAGCTTTATTGTTTTGTGAATTCGGAGCTTGCGAATTTATTACCAAGGCACCTGCCAGTGTTACTGTATTTAAGGAACTGTCAGCAGTTTCTATTTTGGGGTTCTAAGTTGGGCTATAAAAATTCACTCTGGGCTGACATTTGGCATGTATTATAAAGTAACAAACTGAGAGTGAATTATTTTTAGAAATGGGGGAGAAAAAGAAAGGGAAATCATATTTTTGGGTATTGTTTTTTTTTTTCCAGGTATAGAAATATAAAATAGAAAACAGAAGTTCATGGTTTCTCTTAGATTTTTCTGAAAACATCTTTTCAACCAATCAGTTGACATTGCAGACTCATACTTAGAGGGATTATAGGAAAATGTTAAAATCACCTGTTAAACTTATAGACAAAGTATCTCATATATTCACTAATTTTAATAATGCAATAGCCATTGTAAGGGGGGGGGAAACATCAATGTAGTGAAGATTAGATTAAAGCCAAGAACAAATTTCAGGTTTCTGGCAAATGACTTATTATCTGAGTGAGTATGATCCCCAAGTGTCTCAAAAGTAGATTATACACCCACACAAATAGTCACTCACCAAACTGGGGAGAATTAGGAATACTCTGTTTCATTGAGGTTTGAAACTTCATCTCTGGAAAGAGTCTTCACCATCTAAATCTTTATTGGCAAGCAAATTTAAAAAAAAATTCCAATCATAGAACTTTTACAAAACAATATAATCAGAAAATGTTTATTTTCCCAAAGCATCAAAGCTTGGGAGGTAGGCATCATGTACTTCCCATTACACACACACACACACACACACACACACACACGCACCTTGGAATGAACCAATGCACTGTACACAAAGTGTCTTAGAAGATAAGAACGGTTGGTGCTTGCTTAATGGTAGTGTTCATTGATTAAGCCTTTCTTGGGTACCTTTTGGGGCCAGTCATTAAGCTAGAAAGTTGGACTAGCAACCTTATTTAAACTAGAGGCCTGGTGCATGAAATTTGTGCACTGGGGAAGGAGATCTCCTCAGCCTGGCCTGTACCCTCTCATTGGGAGCGGGCCTAAGCCATCAGTTGGACGTCCTTAGCGCTGCTGTGGTGGTGGGAGAGGCTCCCACCACTGTTGCTGTGCCCGCCAGGTGTGAGCCCAGCTTCTGGCTGAGAGGCACTCCCCCTGTGGGAGCACACTGACCACCAGGGGGCAGCTCCTGCATTGAGCATCTGCCTTCTGATGGTCAGTGCCTGTCAGAGGGACCAGTCTTTCTGCTGTTTGGTCTATTTGCACATTAGCTTTTTATTTATAGGATACTGGGTCAAGGAGGAAAATGTAATGTGAAATTGAGGGAAAAAAAGATAATTTCAAAAGACATAATCCACATCCAATCACTATGTATAGGAGGCATACCCTGCTTCATAATTTTGAGCAAGCCGGTCCCTCTGGAAGTTACACCATGATTGTGTAATTCCCAGTGAGACTGAGTAGGTTCACATGTCTAAATCATTTGAAACAAATAACTCTTACTGTAATCCAATGTATTTACATTATGGTCTATGCATTCATATCTTTTGAGTTCAGTTAATGCAAACAAGTCCAAATATGCTAATCAAACACGTGTCTGGATCTTCAATGTTAAGGTCCAGGTCCTAGAACCTATGAGCATAGACCTGACACATAACAGGCACCTATGAAAGGAATGGCTACAGGCTGTGCCACCTTGCCAGAGTCCCTAGGAGGCCGCTGAGCACTCATGGTAGCACGCAGAAGTTGCTATGTAGTTTTCTTTCCAATTTCAACAGGAACTAAAGTGCCAAGAGAAAAATAGTCATGGTTTAAATGTTTATCATTTCTTTTTATTTTAATGATCTCCCTCTGCCCCCCGCAAAAATGAGCTAAAGCAAAAAGGCCTCTAAAACATACCTCATTTCCACTCTAATGTTTTCCAGTCATAATTACTGCTTAAGTAAATATTCTTTAAGCCATGTTAGATTTTTTCTCCTATTTGTAACACAGCCTAGTGGTGAAAGGCACCTTAGAAAGCTTGTTAACACAACCTCCTTTTTTACAAAGGGACAAACTGATGTAATTATTTCATCTAATCCTGTAACAATAAAAAAAAGGAAATAAGTACCCAAAGCAGATTAAAATAACCAAGAAGTTGTTCCTCACTAATTAAAACCAGGAAGTTTGGTTAGTTTGATGTTCATTAGGAAGCACAAAGTTATTTCAGAGGAACTCATATGTATTTTTTGCTGTGTCTCCAACTTTTGTGGGTATAGGCTTTTCAACTCTACCTTCAACTTTCTGGTTATTAATAGTTTTAATTAGCTTTTTCACATTTATGCAATGATAATAAAAATAGAAAGTTCCTCAGAAATGTTTTTCTTTTAGTGTTTGTTTTCTTTAGCACAAAAATTTTCACCCCAATGTGAGGTGTTACCCATTCCATGGTTTGATTTGTTATTGTTTTAATTATAATAACATGCCATGCATTGGATTTTAGTGTTAGGCTGAACCAAATGCAAATGCCATATCTGTAAGGGGAGAGGGGGAGTCAAATAGCAATTTCATATGGCTCAAACTAATATTTACTGAAAAACAGTTTTTACAGCAAATTAGCTAAATGGCAGCATTATATTTGCTGGCCAATTATATCCAGGTTCTGACTTGTGAAATAAAAATAATAACATTTTAGTTATCACATGAAACTTACAGCAAATAAATCTGATTAAAATATAAGTGTATTTCCCTAAACACAACTATTTGTAATCATATAAGCCCTCCATTGTGCTATTCAAAAATGAACAAGAGATGTTTCCTTTTGAATATCAATAATAAGTCAAATTTAAATGAGCTCAAATAAAAAATCAATTTAAGAATTCATTTATAGATGTTACATAGCAATATGAATTTTAATGGGCCATCATCACATGGGAAATGTGAGGGGAAATGTACCTCAACTTTTAATTGCTTTAATTGATGACGTGAGGTATCCCAAATCATAAGAAAATAGTGAAATTATGGAAAATAGGTCATTTAGGGAAAAGACTTATGTTCACCTGAATATTCTGCAAGGCTTACTCATTCAAATCACTCCCTAACATCAGCTCTCCCCTGAATTTCAGCTATGAAGATCTCAGATTTTAAAAAAAAAAATGTTTACACTCTACAAAAGGAAATACAACTAGAAATAAATGACTTGCAGAGACAAATATGGATTACAAGAACATGGCCCTTACTGTTCAGCTCTTAACTAGCCCTTCTAATAGAGCTTTTAAAAATCTGAACAGTTTAAAGGGACTGAAAAATCCAAATTATACATGCATTTTGGAGACAGATGGACCACACGTATTCTGAACACATCTATCTTCCAATCAGATCCTTTGTTCCAGGTATCAAAACACGCCAGCATATTTTGTTGTTTGGGGCAAACTCAGAACTAGGTATGTGATGAAGAGGAACTGAGAACAGCTAATTCCTAAAGAGAAAGTGAAGCATTGACCTCATGTGCATAAGAAGCCAAGAAAATAATATAAATTCTTCTCATTATTTGTTATTCAGTTTATACTTCCTTCCATCTTCCCTTGTCTGAAACAACTCTGAAGAAACCCTAAGAATATTATTGGCAAGGCAAACATGTTATTTTAGGTCATTTTATTCACATATGCATTACTTGAAGAATATAAATAGGAAATTTCAATTTGAAGTAAGTTTTAAACGTAAACACTAAAGCCACTGCCCGATGAAATTGCAATATGAAATAAGGCAATGACCAGTCTTAAAGATTACTAATAGCAAGACAACATTAAGTAAAATTAACCGTGAACAGGGTCACTCCTGCTATGTCAGAGTCACAGTGGCCCAATGTGTCACTGAAAACCACTTTCACTATGTACAACATCTTTGTATCAAGAACAAAACCCCACTGAACTTATTCACAGTCATCAAATACCTGGTATTGAACAAAAAATATTTTTAAAAAAAGGAAGGAAACTCATGGACATGGACAACCTTGTGGTGACTGTCGGGGGGAAGGGATAGTGGGGGCAGAAGGAGTGAAGGAGGGTGTAGGGGAGGAAATGATGATGGAGACTTGGCTTGGGGTGGTGAACACACCATACCATGCAAAGATGATGTATTGTGGAATTGTGTACTTGAAACCTGTATACTTTTGTTAACCCTGATAAATTCAACAAAAAGAAAAATAATTATACCCAGTGACAGGAAGTTAAAGGCTTAATTCAACTTATTGTTTTTTGCCTATATTATACTAGGTCTTGTGGTTTTACCACAAGTTGAAGTGAAATATCCCCAAACTTGAAAAATGTACCTGCTTATTTAGAAAATCAATAAATAAAAATATAAAAGCAAATACTTGTGTAGTAAATTCAACTAAATCGCAATGATATTTTTAATATTACTGAAACAGCCTTCAAATTCAAAGCTGCCTGCTTCTATATAAGCCTGACAATTTTCCGTTTCATCAGGAGAAGGGACTGCAATATTGCATCTTGTGAAAATTATCTGATCTTTTAACTTTTATTCTGTTTCTCCTTCAGAAGTTTTTTTTTGTTTGTTTGTTTTTGTTTTTGCGGGGTGGGGAGGTGGAATAAGTATAGAAGGATAATAGGTGTAGTTTCTCTTAAATCCCCCACATACCATTATTTGCCTCAGATATATTAAACAATAACAATCTCTTTCTCTATTTTAATAATCATTTAAGTTAATTTTGCAGCCAATGCTTCCAAAACCAATAAGTTCACTGCGGTGATTACAGGAGTTTAAGTGTGTCCTTGGACTAACCTGCAGTGGCAAACTAGATGAGGTAAAATCAGTACCATAAGAAGGAGAAAATTAACAAATCAATATTTTGTTCACAACGTCAACAGGGGAAACTACAGGCAGCTTTTGGTTTTTTTCATTGCTTTCAAATGTAAAGAGTAGTTTTCTTTTCAAAAGCATGAGAATAAAAAATTAAGGTCACTGTAATATTTTCATTCACAGGCTGTATCTGAACCCTGATCTTTCTTTGGGTAGTTAATTTCATAGAAAAAACAAACACATTCTTAGGTCATTTTTTTTTTTATCTTGTAATACTTCCTTTTCTTTCAGGCAATGATTCATCTTAACAGAGCATCAGCCTGCGGACTGAAGGGTCCCAGGTTTGATTCCTGTCAAGGGCATGTACCTTGGTTGCGGGCACATCCCCAGTTAGAGGGTGTGCAGGAGGCAGCTGACAGATGTTTCTCTCTCACTGATGTTTCTAACTCTATATCCCTCTCTTCCTTTCTGTAAAAACTCAATGAGATATATTAAAACAAAACAAAAAACAAAACAAAAACAAAAAAAAACTGCAGGCCAATTGTCCTTAACAAGCATGGCCAAATGTAGCTCTCCATTTCCATACATGTTAAGCTCTGCAGCTTACAGCATTCGCAGGATGGCAGAGCAGGAAAAGGGCTCACTGCGACTTTAAGAACTTTCAGAATTTATCAGTCAGAAAAGAAACTTTATACTCTTTTCCATTTTAGCTCGAAACAATCTGTGGCATTTTAGCATTTGGCGTGGCTGTCTCATGTCACTTATCACATTATAATTATTTCTGTAAACACTAAAACTGTTTCAGGGACCTCTAAGCTCCATAAGGGCATGAGCTCTTTCTTATTCATCTTTGCTGTGCTTTACAAAAGTGCTCCTCAAATTCACTGTGCACACGGATCACCTGGGGACCTTGTTAGAATGCAGGTTCAGTTCTGCGGTTCTGGGACAGGGCCAAAGCATTGCAATTCTGATCAACTAACTGCAAGGTTAAGCTGATCCTGTTGGTCTGAGGACCACAGCACCCTATGCAAGCCATGAACCACTTAAGGTATTCCTTCCAATTTTCTTTGAAATAAATACCTACTTAACTTTAGTAACACTGAATACTTAGAATGTGCCAATACAGTTGACAGTTCTCAAATCCCTGTGAGACAGGTACTATTATTATCTCCATTTTACAGACATAAAAATTGAGGCTCTAAAGCAGGGGGGAGGGGGGCACCTTTTCTCTGCCAAGGGCCATTTGGATACTTATAACATCACTAGAGGCCTGGTGCACAAATTTGTGCACCAGTGGGGTCTCTTGGCTTGGCCTGCGGGATTGGGCTGAAACCGGCTGTCCAACATCCCAGGAGCAGTCCTGGACTGTGAGAGGGTGAAGGCCAGGCCAAGGGGCCCCACTGGTGCACGAACAGAGCTGAGGAGCGATGCAGGAGGTTGGCCAGTTGGGGAGGAACCCCAGGAGGGCTCCAGAGCATGCCTAGTCCCTATTGGCTGGACCTCAGCAGCAAGCTAACATGCCAGTTGGAGCATCTGCCCCCTGGTGGTCAGTGTATGTCATAGCGACTGATCAACTGGTTGGCAATTTTCCCCCTGGTGGTCAGTGCACATCAGAGCAAGCAGGTTGAACTGCTTTGGCATATCATTAGCTTATTATGCTTTGATTCATTGAATAGCTGACTGGTTGACCAGTCACTTAGCACATTAAACTTTTACTATATAGGATTTGAGGGCCATACAAAATCATCGGCTTAAAAGTTAGCCTGCTATATTTGGCCAAACATTTAATTGACTCACCCCTAATGGCATGACAGGGCCAGACCAATGATTTCACAGGTCTTTTGTGTCCCGTGGGCCAGAGGTTCCCTAGCCCTGCTCTCAGGGGTAAAATAATTTGCCTAAGTAAGTGAACCCAGGTTTGCTTGAATCAAAGGCCTCAGTTCTTATTCACATCAACTTGTGTCCTCCTAGCATGCCCTAGCCATGATAAATGAGGTTGTTTGGGGTACACTTTTTCTCCTGCTCTCTCGGGAAAATCTTTCGACCTTCAAAGCCCAGCAGGATGCTATTTCTTTAACTTTACTATGTTTAATTTCCTGATTTTCCCTGAGTGTTCCCCCAAATCTGTTCACCTAGCTGGTGTAGCACTCGACAAAGAGTTTTATAATGACCCGGGTGGGGCCCTGTTCTTCCTTGCCAGTTATCAAAGGCTTGAGAGTTGAAAGTTGGTCTCACGCACTGTTGAAGCCCCCACGACTAGTCTATGGCTCCTGACTGAGCAGCCTCGTTGGTTACCACCAAGACAAACCCAGCAGTCCTGTCCATCCAGGGATGAGTTGGTCTCACCCACTGTTGAAACCCCAAAACTGAGAGCATGGAGCTTTTAAACAATATACTAGTAATGCCCAGGAATCATTCCCAGGCCTTCAAAGTTGTCTTGTTGGGGTTAGAACCCAGGCATCAGCATGTCTATGAAAACTCCCTAAGGCATTCAACATGCTACCAGGAGAGAATCCTTGATGGTGAGCCCCGGGGGACATAGTCAGGGCTCAGATGTTCACGCCGAGGTAGGCTTGGAGGGTCTCTCTGGTAGACATGTTGAGAATAGTCTATAGGAGAACAAGGGCTGGGCTATCAAGTGACAATGTGGCTTAAGAGAGAACATGGTCTGGACCAGGGAAGTAGCAAAGGAGATGATGGGAAATAGCTGTGGGTCTTGGCATCTTTCTATGATAGAATGAATGAGAATGAAAGGCAATTGGATGTTGGGCCTGGGATATAGAAAGGGATCAAGGTTGACTCCATGTTTTTTAGCCTGAGCAACTAGAAGGCTAGGTTTGCTAGTTACAAAGACCAGGAAGACCAGAAGGGGTAAGTGACAGATAAACATGTGACACTATTAATGCCAGAAGGGAGCCAACCCACCCTGAGGACAGTGTCTTTAAAGAAAGCCTGCCCTTCACTAACAACATTCTTTCCTTGTCGTTGCTCTCCTCCTGCTGCTCTTCTACAAACCAGGGCCCCCTCTTTCCTAGACAATGGTCCAGTTCTTCCCAGAGTGCTTCTTTCCTCCCAGACCTTTTCCCAGTTTCCCCCTTTGCTTATTGGGTGGTTTTTCTCTGGCAGGGACATTATTCTTGCTTCTTCCTCCATTCTGAGACTAACTGCCATTTCTCTCTTCCACAGTGACCCCACACTTTGCCTTCAGTCCTATTCTTACATCCCTACTTACTATTATCTACCTCTGTTCTCTCCTCTTGTGCCCCCACTAGGAAAGCCTCTTGGCTACCTCTGCTGAATCAGCATGCTCCACACCAATACTTTGGTAAGGTGCCAAAACACAAACAAAAACACCTTGCTTCTACCTATGGAATAAACCATTTTCAATAAAAAAATATAATCTCTTTTCCTGGCCAATGTGGCTCAATTTGTTGGAGCATCTTCCAATACACCAAAAGGTCACGGGTTGGATTCGTGGTGAGGGCACATACCTAGGTTGTGGGCTCAATCCCCACTTGGAGTGCCTACAGGTGACAATCAATCAATGTTTCTCTCTCACACTGATGTTTCTCTCTCTCCCTCTCTCTCTCTCTAAAAACAAATGAAACACATGTCTTTGGGTGAGGCATAAATAAAAAGAAAATACTGTATAAACTCTTCATAAATACAATAGATGAGAACTACAGTGTATCAACAGTGATATACTCTAATTAAGATAAAACTGAAATATTTTTCCTTGACAAAAAAAGATGGATCTAACCCTACTCCTAAAGAAAACTGGACTCTGTGGTATTTAATGTAGTAATCCTCAAAAATGATCTACTCTGTGAGAGTTTATGATCATGAAAACTACACTCAATATACCCCTCTCCCAATATCTAAAATCACCTTTCTCCTATGCACTAAGTCTGTGGCTATAAAAAAGGAACAAGCTGAGAAATCCAAATTGTGATGCTCACATTTAAGTCCTGAAATGAAAACACACATTTCTGATTATGTCACAACTGGGCAAATGAACAGTGTTTAATGCTACTAAAGCAGTGATTTTAATTAAAGCTTTACCTAGAGACGAGACTTTATATGTCATTGTCAGATGTTTCAAGTAGAAGAGAGAGGCCCTTGGGAGGATTCCTGACATGGGAGCTATACATTTCTTCCACTAGAAATCTCAAAGGAATGCTCATCTAAAAGAAGAACGAAACAAGTTTAACTAGTTTGAGATATTAAATATCTCTTTGAAATTGCAGCTAACACATAATAGAAAGCAGAACAAGAGTTTTTGCACTATTTTTATATAAATTGTAAATGAAATATTCAGTTACAAAAACATTTCAGCTCTCCAACTTGGAAGAAATGATGACAACCCCAGAATACGGTTCTTTTGTGCATCTGGCTGCATGTCATCTGGGCCTCACTGTATCATTTGATTGGAATGTGTCTTAGTTCAAAGAAAGAAAAGAAAGTTAATAAGGCCATTAGGCACATGCTACCTTAAACAGACATGTATTTGAATCTTCAAAAAAAGCCCAGTGTACAGTGTCACTTTCTAGAATGCACCAATAATATAGCTTCAAGAGTGTTCTCTGGACCAAATCAAGCAACCACTTTCCCATTTAATTTTATTATCCCTCCAGTTTCATGATCACATACACATGCCTTTTTAAAAAGCTTACAAATGATCCTCTGGTAAAATGAAATCATCTTTAACAACATTAGGCCATAATATCTATTTACAATAACCTGTTATTGAGTTTATCATCAATTTTGAGCTCTTCTTCATATGCCCTCTTTTCTTTTATCTCACATAGTGCATGGAATATGGTGTGTTGAAATCACTTGCAAAGACAGGCAAGTATATGGATGAGGTAGACAGACTGATGATACATGAATAAGATGAGAAGAACATGAAGCACTGAAGGCCTGGATTTAACCTGGGGTAGAGATGAGGAAACTGGGGGCGGGGAGTAATATGAAAGGCAGAAAAGACAGAAAAATACTGTGGATACTAAGAACTATTTCTGTCTGCTCCACTATTTAGACTCAAGACAGATCTGACCATGACAGTAAGAAAATATATAAGAAGTATAATTTGCCATATATATATATATACACACACACACACACACACATATATATATATATGGCAAATTATACTTCTTATGTATTTTCATATATATATATATATATATGTTTGTGTGTGTGTATACACACTTTGATTGGGATATAGATAGATATAAATATGATATAGATATGATGTAGACATAGACATAGACATAGATATAGATTAGATATAGATATGAAATAGATATAGATATAAACATGGTATTGATATCCAACCTTAAAACTTGATGTATGGATAGAGAAATCTATTTGTTTGAACCTATCAAATTGCCTGACCTATAATAATGGCCACAGTATATGATTCACTCCAAGATATATATATTTATAGCAAAAGCTAATTATCTCCTGACTATTCCTCCTCCCATCCATGACCAAGATAAAAAATGGTGCAAAATGGGCCATTGGGCAGTTCCCTTAATGAGGCTAGGGGACTGCTCGAGGCCACACTGCTGGGCACAGGCAGCTCAGGTACCAGAGACCAGGGTTCACTCCCTCTCTGCCCACTGCTCCTGCCACAACCCCGCTGTGACAGCGGCAGGCTCCAAAGAGAGAAACACAGTGGAAGGAAGAGGAAATGTCAGGCTTCTCTGCACACTCAGAATTTCACCGAGGGACAAAGTTCTGTCTACAGAAATAGAGTTCCCTTCCTCCTCATGTACCAGACAACAATGAAGGAATAAAATAGATGAATCAGCAGAAAGGATGACAGTTCCTCAAGTTCCATGAGTTAGTGGTGTTTTTTAGAGCAAATTCCAAGTTTGCCCAAGGAACAAGTCTCGGCTGGTAATTAGTCAACATGATTGACAAGAAGGGATACTTCAAAGAGCCAGCCGTCCTGCTGTGGCACTCATTTCAGAGTTGGACAGGAGAGCGAAGGCACAGGATTTCATGCCTCCCTCGTTACTGACCTGAAACAGGAGAGCTCACACCATTCAAAGCACAGCTCCTCTTTTAGCTGAAAGTTAAAGACAGATTTCCAAGTCTGAGGAAAGTGTCACCGGTGGAGCCGAAGCCGGTTTGGCTCAGTGGATAGAGCGTCAGCCTGCAGACTGAATGGTCCCAGGTTCGATTCCGGTCAAGGGCATGTACCTTGGTTGCGGGCACATCCCCAGTGAGAGGTGTGCAAGAGGCAGCTGATCGATGATTCTCTCTCATCGATGTTTCTAACTCTCTATCCCTCTCTCTTCCTCTCTGTAAAAAATCAATAAAATATATATATATTTTTAAAAGTGTCACTGGTGGATTTAATGAGAGATTAACCATGGAGCACATGGAGGAGAGAAGATAAAGAATATGGGCCAGAATCTGATCAACCCAAATTACCTGTGCAGACAACAGGGGTGGTGGACGCATGCTCAAAGCTCATTTGGAAGACACCCAGAGCTCTCTTAATGTCCTCAAATGTGTTGGAATGTAACAGGCTGTCCCTGAAAGCATCCTTGATGATCTCCGTGGGCACCTCAATGTGGTTGACTGAATGTCCTCAAGACTTTTCTCCCACAGATTTGCTGAGGAGCCAGTTAAAAGACAGGCTTGCCTATGGGGAGCAGCAGGTGCTGAAATAATTTGAGTTGTAAACTGAGAATGTATTTTGTTCCCACCATCATGAGTTGCTAAAGTTTATAACATGTGGAACTAAAAATCAGTCAACAACAACGAAAAAAACCTGCAGGGCTAACTAGAATAGATTTTTTATGTGAAAAAAAAATTACCTTTCTCACTCAGTGGGCACTCCAAGTAGAAAAAAAAAAGATTGGGTGGGTGTTTTGATTGTCCACTGTTAAAAGCAAGTGCTCTTATTTAAATAATTGGAAACTTTTCAAAATCCTTCAAAAAATGGTTTCAGTAAGATTGAAGTCCAGCTGTATATTGGCAAATGCATCTTTGCCTTCCTTTCCAAGTTGCATAGCTAAAAACTTTTCTGAGAAACACAACAGAGGTGCCTCTTAAATCTAATCTTTTATATATTTTGCCAGGGCAAAGTTACAAGCAATGTATTAGTGTGTTGAAAAAGTCAAATTAAAAAATTAAGTTTTAGCACAGTGTTAGCAATGCTGATTTCTCAATCCAATAATGATGGGAAACTCATAAAACGTAGGCATTGCAGGAATAGCACATTTGTTAGGCTTACTTTTAAATTTATGGGAGTCAACAAATAGCATAGTTTTCAAATATTTTATTTGATCTGATTTTTAAAAATCCGGCTAGCACTTAGCTAACACATTCACAAGTTTCCACTGTATTGGTTGTTAGATGATCTTTTATTTGTAAACACATTGTGCTTACATTTAAACTGTTTCTTTGGTTTTAAAAGTTTGTGTTTAAATGCATATACGTAAAGAGGAGATAACTAAAAAGCTATTGTATTTTAAGATCTGAGAGGCAATTTTGAAAGTTTTACTAAACACTTAAATAATCCTCACCAGCAACAGAAACTACTTTCATTAGTAATGAGTAATAAAGAGAATGTATAAAAAAAATAGCATGAAATGTTTCTGTTTCAACCATCAGATGTTGTTAAGGTTCTCAGCTCAGAACGGTAAAGCACCCCACAGTTATCACACACACTGCTAACAAACATTTCATCTTTTTCTATATCAGCAATGGCCACACTTTAAGGAACAGAGGAATCTCCGCCTTCCAACCCCCAACAGAGATTCTGATTGAGGAGTTTCTGGGAAGGGCCTGAGGTTCTGCATTAATAACATCTCCTGGTGTGATGCTGACTGCTGCTGAGCTGAGGTCCAGACTTTGAACAGCCAAGGGCTCACACTATACCCCTCGCCCATGTTTTTACATTGGGCCCTCTTAACCCTCCATGATGTGAGTAGCATTGTCCCTACCTATCAAAGGACGAAAGTGCAGAAAAGAGAGATTTCACACAACCAGTGAGTGACAGTACCAAATTATAAACCCCGGTCTTTTGAAAGCCGAAGCCCTTGTCTACAATATTGCACTGCTTTCATCTCTCAAGAAAATCATTTCTCATTAGAGTAGTTAGTGCTATGTACTTACAGCTTGCTAATCCTATGAACCGATTTACGTCAAGGTAGAGAGTTTAAAGATGCAGGTACTTAGGACCCTCCCCAGTAAATATCTTTTTGTGATACACACGGTAGAAATGGAGAATTCTGAATATTTTTGCCGTCTCCACAGGTGACTTTGGGGATGACTAAAGCAATTCAGGTTTTATGCTGTCTGAAGAGAAAACCCACTGTGACATTTCACTCGTTACTAAAAATTCAAGTATGAGGTGTGGTTGCTTTAGGGAAAACACTTCACCCTAAAAAAAAGCATGGACGTTTACATAGCATTTTCCATTGGGTGACAACACACAAAATGTAACCCTCCCATTAATCCCTCGTCCTGAATTATAGTCCTTTTGCAATTCTCCCTTATTTCAGGAAGGGCTCTGAAGACCAAAGTTGCCGGTGTGCCCAGCAGGTGTGTGTAGAAAAGCGTCCCATTCTAAAGCCTCCCTCGGAGGCTAGGCCATTAGGATGGAGCCGGTCCTCACATGGTGCTTTCCCCCTCTCCCCCCACCCTGTGTGGACAGGGAGCACGTGTGGTCAGAAAGTACCTGATAGGTCAGAGCCCCTCCTGATGGCTACTGTCTTATTTTCTGGGGCGTTTCTCGGGCAGGCCTCTTTCCCTATCTCTGTGTTTGTTTGCTTTTTGTTTTGTTTTAATATATTTTACTGATTTTTTTTTTTTACATAGAGGGAGAGAGAGGAATAGAGAGTTAGAAACATTGATGGGAGAGAATCATCGATCAGCTGCCTCTTGCACACACCCCCTACTCAGGATCCGCCCTCAACCAAGGTACATGCCCTTGACCGGAATCGAACCTGGGACCTTTCAGTCCACAGGCCGACAACTCTATCCACTGAGTCAAACCAGTTTCAGCCCTATCTCTGTTTTTACAGGAAATTTTTTTTTCAGTAGAACCACCCACATTCAAGGCCTTTTATACTGGGCCATGTGTGCAAGACAGAACAATAAAATTCATGAAGAATCCCAGCAGCACAAAAGCAGTTTAATGAAAAGACAGGAGACACGGTGTGGGGCCTTACACCATCAATTTTCCCAAAAGTAAGAAGTCCCATCGGCCTGAACAGCAATTCCACAGGCTTCCTGTCTCTCCATTACTTTTAGTGAGCAGCTGACTCTGTACCTTCAGGGAACCATATTCAGCACCAAGGCAGTATGTGATCAGGACAAACTGCGGCCAGTTACTCAGCCCATGTTTGGGAAAGAAAAATGCAAGTCAGAGGTTCTTACTTTTTTTTAAATTCTCACATGAAAATATGCTTAGAGAGAGAAAGAGAGAGGAACATCAATGCAAGACAGAAACACCAATCAGCTGCCCCCACCATGGCCTATGTGCCCCAAACCCCTAATGCAGTTATGTGCCCTGACCAGGAACTGAACCAGCAACCTCTCGGTGCATTGGATGATGCTCAACCAACTGAGCTACTCTAGCCAGGCAGATTCGTCATTTTTTTTTTTTTTATGTTAGACACTAGGTATTCATACACTGTTTGTCTTCTCATGTATTCCAAAGTGTGCTTTAAGATCCAAGTCTATCAAACAAGAGTCCAGCATACTTACTTTCAGCCATTCCTTATTGAAATCATATCAAGAGCAAAGCTCTCAAAAGAGGATAAGTTACTTTCTAAGTAATTAGAAATCCATGACCTATGATTGCTTTCACTGAGAAAATCTGGCTGTCAGAAGTAAAAACGGGACACAGAGTTACCCCATCTCATCTTCCATTCTCTATTACACACACAGGAACATTTTAACACGGCTGGATTTTTTAAAATTGAGTATTATTCCAAGCAGGACTCCGTACTGATGGGGGTATAAGGCATCCCTTTCCAATGAGAAGAGCTTCTGCATCAAAATACCATATCATCACTTTATACAGGAATAAATTTCAAGTGCCTGATCCTAGCTTAAGGTATGTATCTGACTAGGGAAAATTGGACACCTGTTGAGCTTGAAAGAGACGCGTTAACTCAAGCAAAAGGAGACAGTATAGAGCCTAGAGGTTAAGTGTGTTGACTGAGAAGTCCCGCTGGCCGGCTGTTCTCCTATTTCCTAATCCAGCTCCCTCTGTTATGTGCTCTGTGACCTTGAGCAACTAATGCATCATCCTTTGCCCCAGTTCCTTTATCTGCTCCAAGGGAATGACAATCACAGGACCCATCTCATCAGATATCAGGATTAGAGGGACCCGTGGATGCAAAGCACACTGAACAGGGCTGACAGCTCACAAGTGCTCAATCCATTCTCATTATTTGGAAAGGCACATAAAACAGAACCCAAAAATAATGTTGATTTCTTCTGCCTTTCCTAGTCTTACAAAAAGAAATCCGTTTCCTTTATCATGGGGGTTTAGACAACTGCTTTTATGTGTTGATACTCTGCATAACGCCTATAATAAGATCATCACATTTATGGGGCTATGGCTACTTTTATTCCCTGTACTTTTGCCAGGATTTTTTTTTTCAACCAGATTGCTGAGACCTACTGAGGACAAAGACCTTTCTTATGTCCCCTTGTATCCCCCATTAGTAGAGGCTAAACACATATTTATCTGTGATGGCACAATATGAAGAATTTAAATCTGAAGTATAAAAATACAAATTTCATAATCCATTTATTTCTTTTGAAAGACAGGCACAAAGTTAGAAATAATTCATGTAGCTTATCTATGACTAAATTTATTCTGAATTTATTGCCAAAATGGCATTTGCCCATCGGTAATTTCTATAGTGTCAGCCAGAACCACTCAGCCTAGTGGTTTCACGGAGCTGCAGTCAAGCCGCCTTCTTAACACACTGTAAGCAACTTCCTCCTCAACAACATAAAAACCTGTTGGTGGCCCTGAACACAAAGCCCATTGGTTGTACTGTCCAGCTCTTCCAATACTCCCTTGGGTTGTTTTACTGATGCTCCAAGAGACATAAACATCAAAGTTATTACCTGAAATAAAAACCTCAGCTTCAATTTATTGCCATATTTCCAGGCATCCCACACCAAACGTAACTATAAATAGCAGGATCCTTAAATGGCAAGTCCGATCTAACTTATGATCTATTTCCTCGCTATTCCTGTCCTTCTGTCCCAGAATGCTTCAGCCTGAAACACCATCTTCCTTAATAAGTCTGGTTTAGAAGCAGTCACCGAAGACCCTTTTCCCTGGAGACACGGTCCCCTTGGCTGGGCTGTGATGTGAAGATAGGGCAGGTGTGTTACTATCTCCAAAACACAATGGCTTCCTCGCCCACCCTTCCCTCCCCTCTGCCTCATGCTGCTACTAGCATGGCAGTGGCTTCTATAGAACCTGTCACCAGGGAACTGTCCAACATACTTTGGCAAAGGAATTTTTTTACCCTGTAAGAAAAGAGGAAGGGAGGACACTAAAAAGAATAGTCTCTTACTTGGATGCTGGCCATATAATTAAATTTAGAAGAATATTGATTCTGTCCACTTAGATTAACTTTAATTTTACATATAACCAAATTACAGATATAAAAGAACCGAGTTAGATCCCTAAAACTCCTCCAAAAATGTATCAAATATCTCTAAATTCAATTTCCCAAGTGAATGTGATTGCAGAACAACTTGGATGGTTGATTATTTTCCATTTTAACATAAAATTCCTAGCACAAAAGAATAAATTGAGGCAGTGTATTAAGTATAATGGAGACCACATGACTTAGCAAAACAAGAAAGCATAACTTTCTAATGCTCATTAAGGGTATGTTGTTATTCCAGGGATTTATAAAATATTCAGGAGAAGCATTTTAAATTAAATTGATGGCATGTGTAATAATTTTTCACCTAACACATTACACATTAGAAAAGAATTTGCATATATTAAAATCCAAATATTCCAATGTTTGCACATGGTGACAAGGATATCAAATCTTGAGTCCTAGGCTTGGCTAACCAATATCTGGTTAGTGTGTTCCAGTTTTTTACTAAATGCTGAGCAAGTGGAAATGAACAAAGTATTTGGATCCTCGCCTTAATAATTTTCAGTGTCAGGTCATAAATCTCCTGACAGGAAAATATTAAATTCTAAAATCACTTCTCAAAGGACTTACAGCATTGTTTTCTTCATACTATTATGGGTTACATCGGGCCAATTTTGTTATCTCTGAGTTGATATGGATATAATTGAGTCAGAAAAACATAGATGGACCAAATCACTTACCCTCATACTTCTACCACATTTCCACTTGATTGCCTTGCTGTTCAATTTCTGATATAATTATCACTCACTGATATTTGCTATTTCCCTAAAATTGGCTAACGTGATCTAAAAATGCATAAATGACAGAAAATGCAGATGGTAAATGAACGTTTTCTTTGTAAAACTGAACAGTTCCCATGATTGTCTTCGAAGAATAGAACAAAGAAGTAATAAGTCACTACACATTTAATGAAATATATATCTTCCATTTAATTTTCCAAACCTCGATGAATTATAGTAAAAATAAATCTGAAAAAAGTTTTAATGGCTATGAAGAAGGGATAGAACTTTCAGAGAACAAACATTTTGTCCTTCTAAAAATAAATACTCAACGTCCCTAACCAACTTATAAAACTGTTACCAAATTGTGTTTCTTGGACCTTTTCAAGGGGAACATTTTAATCTTCTAAGAGACAGAAAGACTTCTTGCCATGATTACTGTTCAGAAGCTAAAAATAGGCACTGGAGAAAACTGAGATCAAGCAACTTCCTGACCGAATATAACAACCTGATCTCTATCAGTTCCCTCTCAAGACTCAGGGCTGAGAAGCTTCTGCTGAGCATCGAAAGACCACACACAGAACTCGGAGACCCAAGGGCAATTTGCTTGTAAAATAATCAGGCTTACAAAAGTTATAAATGACATATGTCTGTTCACACATAATGTCTGTTCACGGAAGATCTGTTAAAGGAATTTTAGAAAATCCACACAACGAAATACTATGTGGCCATGAAAAAGGAGGCAGTGCAACAAACAAACGCAATGCAACAAACTGCAAGAAGTACTGTAAGGGGAAGACACAACAAGGCACAGAAAATGTTTGATAATATGTTCCTATTTAACACACACCCACGGAGCACAACATCCTGGAGATCGACACACAAACAGGAAGCAGGACTGATTCTGGAGAGAGGAGAGGGGCAACTAAGGAGAAGGCGGAAGAGACAGAAACTTTTCACGCTATGGCTTCTCTGTCTTTGAGTTTTTCATCTGTATGTCTAATCCATGTTTGAAAATCCTATTTGACAGCATTAAGGAGAGACTAGGGGCAGTGTCCACAAACATCCAGCTCCGTAGTAGGCACTTCTTCCCACCTAACTAGCTGCCTCACAGGGAGTCAGGATAAAAAGTCCAACAGTTTCCAAAGGATTTCCAGTTATCCTTCTCCCCACTCACCGGGAAGCTTCACATAACAAAGACTGTTCTAACTTTGCGTAAACATAGTTTCCCCTTACGGTTCTTTGGACTGCTGAAAGCAGATTTCCCGTGGTAACACACAGAAGATGGCTTGGTGTCAATAGACATTTCCCTTCCACATTAATCTCCATCGGCCTCCCTACAAAAGCTTCCCAATATAAGCACATGTTCTGAATTTTTTTTTAAGGGATGTTAGTCTCTTTAGCCAATGTCCACTCTTTATCTAAAAATCCTTCTGCTTAGGAATTCTGAGCCCAACATTACACTGTCCCCATACTTGAGAGAAAAGTGCCCCTTTTGATACAGTCCTCCTTGACAGTAGATCAAGGTCAGAAGGTTGTGAGTAGGCAAGACAGAACCTAGTGCTATGATTGAGGGTGTTGGAGAGAGAATGCCTAAGTGAGAACCCTGTTTTTGTCACTTTCTAAGTAAACTTGGGCAGTTCACATAACTTCTGTAGGCCTATCCTCTGTAGGCCTGTTCTCTTACCTGTACATATGGATAATAATAATACTGCCTAATCTGATAGAACAACCTTTCATTCTGCAGGTTGCAACCCATTATTGTGAACAATACAATCAGTTTGCTCAGTCACAACAGGCATGCCTTTAATTTAATAAAACAGAATAAAATGGAATGCAATAGAAAAAATATCATGAGTTTTAAGTTTATCATGAATTTTTTTCCATCCACATAAAGCGAATATACACTAGTATTAAGTCTCAACTTTTCATTGTGGGTTAAAAGCTTAAAAGCCTCTGTTATAGGTGGACTATGAGGGGGAAATCTGTATGAATAAATACCATTTATTTAGTACACTGCCCAGTGCTTAGTAAGCACTTTAAGTGTTACCGTCTGTGATCTTTGTTATTATAAGAATAACCTATTTTTGTTGTCATCACCATCATTTACAAAACTCAGAGAAGTAAGCAAGAAATATATATAATTAATGCAAGCAAAAAATATATAAAATGAAGATCTTATTGAGGTCTAATGATATTAAAATTTCTACAGAAATAACTGGCAATGATTTCTTGATAAATGTTTTAAAGCAGAAAATAAAAAGAAATAACAGTAGATTTATTTACCAATAGAGGCCCAATGCACAAAGATCTGTGCAAGAATAGGCCTTCCTTCCCCTGGCTGCTGGCACTGCCTTCATTCCACCGAAGCTGCCTTTCCACCTTCCCGTGCTGCCTAGAAGCCCAGAGTGGCTGGGGTGGTGTGGAAAGACTGTGTTGTTGTTATGGAGACAGCACAATCGTCCTGCCCTTCCACTTGGCACCTGTTATGCAAATTAACTCAACAGCTTAGTTGGGTTAATTTGCATACTCAATTCTGATTGGCTGGTGGGCATCACGAAGGTATGGTCAGTTTGCATCTTACTCTTTTATTAGTGTAGATGGTTCAGGTAAGAGAAACACTTAGGACAAGGACTCTCAGCACTCCATAGACTAGGGGTGTCGAACTCAATCAGAGAAGGGGCCAAAATCTAAAATCCAGCCTAAATCGCGGGCCGAATGGTTTACTGAACAGTCATAAACTGACAATGTCATAAACTGACAGCGGAGTGCAGTGATGACAGCGCGGTGCGGGCCACATTGCAAGGCCTGGCGGGCTGGATTTGGCCCGCGGGCCTTGTGTTTGACACATGTGCCATAGACAATAAACTGTGTGTGTGTGTGTGTGAGTGTGCGTGTGTGTGTGTGTGTACAGGATTCATACATGTTCATGATGATGTGGAGAAAATATCAACTTTTCTTAGATCCCCTAATTCTATGCAAATGAAAGATCCATCAGTCATTCTGCATCTCATCTGTAGTAAAAGCAGAAGGCAGGCAACCGAATCAGTTTCACCAGTGATCCAATCACTGGACAAGGCTCCCCGCAGCTCTACATGTCAGCTCATGCACAGTAAGAAGAGATGGGAGGAGCCCTGGCTTGGTAGCTCAGTTGGTTCAATTATTGTTGAAACAGGCGAAGGTTGCAGATTTGATCTCTGTTCAGGGCACATACAAGAATCAACCAATGAGTGATTACATAAACAAGTGGGACAACCAATCGATGTTTCCCTCTCTCCCTTTCTCTCTCAAATCAAGCAATCAATAAAAAAATAGGAGTAGTTGAACATGAGAATCATTTTACTTTTTATGCTCTTCATTATAATTTAAAAAACAAAAGTCGTTTTCTGTTTTGCACATATGTTCCCTGGGAGTCTGTTGACTATAAAGCAGCTGTTTAGACACAGACCAGTTCTTCCTTTACTGACCAGTTTCAGAGCCACTTGGCTGGAGTCATATGAGCAGTCTGAGATGCCTTTCTGAGCCACCCACTATGGGCTCCCAAAGATATATCCCAGTGGTTTCCAAGGCTCTAGTGGCAGAACACTATCTAAAATGCAGGGATACGGCCAAGAGCGTTGGTTTGTGGACTGAAAGGTCCCAGGTTTGATTCCAGTCAAGGGCATGTACCTTGGTTGCGGGCACATCCCAAGTAGGGGGTGTGCAGGAGGCAGTTGGTCAATGTATCTCTCTCATTGATGCTTCTAGCTCTCTATCTCTCTCCCTTGCTCTCTGTGAAAAATTAATAAAATGTATTTCAAAAAATAAATAAATAAAATAAAATGCAGGGATATGTAAACTAGAAACCCAAGGCTCCCTAGCTGAAGAAGGTGGGGGGAGTGGCAGTGGGGACGACAGGAGGCTGGGTATTGGAAAACCTTTCTGATCAGTCCCCATCAATTCCTACTCCTTCCACAAGGCAGGCCTTGCAGAAACTCTGTGGGGTACGTTGAAAGCCTCTGCTCTATCTGTGTAGTTATCAAGCTACAGCGTGAACAGAATGATCCCGAAGGCTTGTTAGAACCCCGCAGTCTGGACTGCACCAGTGCCTGGCTCAGGAGACCTGGTGTGCCCCTGAAGATGTGTGTTTCTCACAAGGTTCCCAGGCGATGCTGACTCTCCTGGGCCACGGAGGACCACTGCCCCATCCTCTCCACATGCAGTCACTAGATGGAAGGAAAAGAAGAACCACCTGTGGTTTATCCCACAAGAGCAGCCTAAATATTCAAGACATAAAAGTCATGGGTTTGAGGATGTCTTTTTCAATCAAGCAGGTTTTAAACCCTGGCGACGTAGCATCATTAACTAAAGAGCACACTCACCAGAGCAAGACACGACTCCGATAAAGTGCTATAGCAACAAAAGTTCCTACCAGGTCTTCAGGTGCCGACTGCGCACGGAACATCCCATGGTCCCTGTCTGGGAATAATCCTCAAAGGTTCCCTCTTGTTTAAACTACGCACCTTCTTAACATACGTGGCCCACACATTGTAATCTGTGACTGAATGGAGGCCTTTCTTATCTCGGGCAGAACGGAAGGCTGTTATTTTGGGAACAGAGAGGCCACCTTTACTATTTTTTTTCCCTCCGTGGCAAAATACTGTAATAAAGTATTGCTCCACTCAGACTGAAACAATTTCCCCATCTGTCAAAATATTTTAAATAGTATCAAGCTGGTATTACTTTGTCAAAACATTTCATCAGAAACAGTATCTAAATTTGAGCGAGCAGTTCCTGGAACTATGTAAGTAAGGTGAAGAAACTGTCACTGACTATATAAATATATATATTGAAAAATCCACGGTCTCATTAGAAAGACCCTGAAGGTGCTTAAACCAAGGGTAAATGGATAGTAGGTATTGATAAAGGAATACTTCATAAAGGGATGACCATTTCATTGTGCTAGGAATGGCATACTTCAGCGTTTCCCCGCACAGTCTAACACCAGTCCAGCTTTACACAATGGACTATTAGGCTGTGACTAGCCTGGCGCTGAACTGAACCCGTGCAACACGGAACAGAAACTCTGGACACTGGCTTTGCCTCTAGCTTTACTGAAACCCCAGCTACATTTCTTTTAGGACTGGACGCCTCAAAAATGGGACTTTGGAAATCCAGGGATGTAACTCCACACAAATGAGTCACACATCCTTCCTCGCCAGTCTCAGAAAAAAATGAAGTATTTAGAGCTATCCTAAGGATCCCACCCCCAGTACCCGGTGGGTAAGAGGACACCTCAATGTCTCCGATAATAGTCTCTCTCAGTTTTAAGGTTCAATGCTCCACATTTATTTATTTTTTTTACTTTCTGTCACAGGGAAGCCCTTCTTCAATGCCTACGCAGCATTGGCACTGTGATGACCAGTTTTCACAGTCGTGTCTGCAACACTGTTCACCCGCTAGGCCTGCAGAGGACAGTGGGGGCTGCAACACGCTCCCCAGGTCTCACCTACAACAAGTTCTCAATGAGGGTTTGCCAAGGGAACTAGTAACACTGTCCGTATTTACTGAATGCCTAGCGTTTCCTGGCTCTGTGCTGGTTGCTGCAGGTATTAGTTAAGATTGTGAGCTCAGGCGTCAGACAACCTGAGCTTATGACCTGACACGGTCATTGCTAGCTCTAGAACTTTGGGAGAGTAATTTATAAGCTTATTTCCTTGGCGTTCTCATCCATAAAATCCAGAAAATGACTCCTGACAGCTAGTCTGCGGGGCTCTGTGTCAGTCTGGGTTTAAATTAAGCGGCTACAACTAAGAAATCAAATAATACAGTGGTTTAGATGACAGAAAAGTTTATTTCTCTCCTGTGTAGCATTCTAGATTAGCAGTGCCTTCTGAAACCAATGTTCTTTCTGCCTTTTGCCCTGACATTTCCTAGAGGATTTTTGTCACCTTAGAGTTGAAGCTGGATCCAAACCATCTAAGGTTCCAGCCAAGAGAAGGGAAAGGAGCAGGGAGAGTAACAACTGAATTTTGGGAAGCACAGATCCAGGAGGGACCTATCACTCACATTCTGTTCATGAGAACTTAGTCAGTGGCCACACTTACCCCATGGGAGGAGAGGGGGGGATGCTGAGATATAGTGCCCAGCTGCTCAGCCATGTGCTTGGCTACAGTTTTATTTCCATGGAGCAAGGGGAATGGACTTTGGTAGACAGCTAGCAATCTCCGCCATGGACTCCAATTCATAGAGAATCTAAGGTTTCATCCCATAACTAGACTTCCGCCATCTCTGAAAACCTAACAGCTTATTATGCTATTGACTTGACTCTGTTACAGTGAGATACATGTACCACACACTTAATAATTGCATTAACTCCTGTTCTGCTCTATGACAAACCATCAGTCTCTCTTAGTGGCCAATTCATGCTACTGCATCCAGTGAAATCATATGCTCTTAGGAAAAGCCATGAAAAGATCAATTGACAAAAATCACACTTAATATTTATATGGGGTGAATTAGAATAAACCCTCTAAAAAAAAAGTTACTTAAACTGGTCTTCAGTATTGTGAGCTAATAAATCAACTAGATGCAGAAGCCTGAAAACTGAAACATATGGAACTAATACTTATTAGAACTAGTATTCTAAGTGTCTTAATAAATTCAAACAGATAGTAGAGACAGTATGCCTTCTAGAAGAGTGGTTTCTAGTTTTGCATAATTATTTAATTTTACCTTTCCTACTACCTTACAAACTAAACATTACAGATGAGGAAAACGAAGCAAAAAAAGTAAAGTCAATTTGTCTATGTCATCTAGAAGATTAGGTTCAAGGTTTATATAAAGTCCTAGAGGCCTGATGCACGAGATTTATACACTGGAGGATGAGGGGGGTGTCCCTCAGCCCAGCCTATGCCCTCTCATAGTCTGGGAGCCCTCGGGGGATGTCCGACTGCCACTTAGTCAGCATGCTTAGTGCTGCCATGGAGGCAGAAGAGATTCCCACTGCCACCGCTGCACTCGCCAGACTTGAGCCAGCTTCTGGCTGAGCAGTGCTCCTCCTGTGGGAGCGCACTGACCACCAGGGGAAGCTCCTATGTTGAGTGTCTGCCCCCTAGTGGTCAATGTGCATCATAGCGACTGGTCATTCCTCTGGTAGATTGGCATATTAGCCTTTTATTAAATAGGATTTCATTTAGCTTCACTACCACCTTACAAAGGAGAGGTTACAGACAAGGAAACCGAATAAAATATGTAAAGTCAATTTGCAAATGTCACTCAGCTAGTCAATTATATTGTTTATGTTAAAACCCAGATCATCTTGGCTTTGGGACCAATGTCCTTTCCATGCTGTCCCCATCCCTAACTCCCAAACATACCACACAGGTTAGCAATGCCTTAAACTGCCCCCGCAGGCCCCGCAAATCACACATTTAACATCATCATCTGAAATTTTTTCTCATTTCCTGACTGTAATGATGCATAAAAACTACATATGCCAAGTGAGTCCCCATTGAAACCACGATTAGAGAACTGTGCACGTGGGCACACGTCACAAGTGGCAATTAAGTGCATAAAACAGCAGCTCTGACCCAAGAGTGTAATCAAACAAGTAGACTAGGGAGTATAACTGATCATGGGCATACTGTCTACTTAATTACAACTTGTGCTCTTAAAGTTAGAGTAGAAATTTCCACTTAAGGAAACTGCCAACTGATGGTGAGTATTTTACATTTAGTAGCTAAGTATTTTACATTTCAGAGAACTACACATATGATTTCAGAACTAAAAAACATTTAAATGAATGGCTTAGTCTAGTGGTCGGCAAACTCATTAGTCAACAGAGCCAAATATCAACAGTACAATGATTGAAATTTCTTTTGAGAGCTGAAAACCAATTTCTGCACATGGGCCACAAAGTTTCAATCGCACTGTACGTGTGCGCCCACACATGGTATTTTGTAGAAGAGTCACGCTCAAGGGGCCAAAAAGCCACTTGTGGCTCTCGAGCTGCAGTTTGCTGACCACTGATTAGTCAAATACATGTGTGCACACGCGCACACACACACACACACACACACACACACAACAAACAAACAAACAAACAAACAAACACCAAAAAAGGGAAGATTTATACAAAATCCATTTTTTTTTCTAAATACTGAACTCTGTGGCAGTGGAAAGAAAATTGGAAAACAAAGGTGTGTTAGGATCTTATCATCCAAGAACTTCTAAATAACAAGATAGACCTTTTCCCATTGCATCCTTCATTATTAAATATGACTGTTTGATGGAGAAATAAGAGGGCAGATTTACTTTGACCCCTTGGTCTCTGTAATACATTATAAATAAAGATAAGGTGGTGATACATTCTATGTATATGTTTATTGTTGTACATTTTTATGTATGTAAATTCATACATTCAAGTGCAATAGGAGTCAAAGAGTTATTCTCTATTTCTACAATTAAATGCACAGATAGGAATATGAAAGAAAATAGTAATTTATTTACTGTATCAGTGAGATACTAAATGAAATCTAAATAAATCTCTGAAATAAAATAGAAGATTATGTCACTTCATGCAAAAAATAATAATCTATAAGGCGCCTTGATTGTTTTGGGATATAAGTGTATTCAGTGAGAGGTTACAATAAAGACAACTTCATGTTCAATCATAAAATGCAACTTCAATTACCATATATTAACTTACCACACCTGAGAAATTAGACATTATAGCTTCAAAATCATGTAGTAGACAATAGCTCATGATCTTATTACCTTAAGATATAATTCTGATGCTTGTACTAAGAAGTTGGAAAGTCTCAGTTGAATATTTAACTTGAAGGAATATTCTTTTAACCAAGTTCATACAAAATAAGTATAATATAGTCTTCCAAATGCATATGCAATACACAGTTTTGTTTTTTAATTGCATTGCAGAAAAGGTGTTTTTCCTTAAAGGACAGAAAGGTTTACCTTTCTTAACTTCAGTTTTAAAGAAACAAATTATTTTCTTTAACTGTACTTGATTCTTTATTTTATAGTATTTTTACAGTATTTTTCTCAGCATAGTTCATGAAGAATTGTGTAAGTGCTTCTTTATTATATTAACTAAATCCCACACTTCCAGAGTTTGCAGCTATTGTTTCACAACCATTAGTAAAATGATTGTGTTCTCCTAAAAGTAACTTTTTGTTGGTTATACACATGAGATCCTCTTTGTCTTCAAAAATATGCAGGAAATGTCTTTTCTAGGAAGCACAGGCAAGATAAGGCTCTGCCTACTTTTAATACACTATTTGTTTATTTTGAATAGTTTGTGTGGCATAAAGTTCAAGAACTTTAACATTTATGACTAAGATATTTACTTAGAAGATATTTGCCAACTGAAAAACTGAATCAATGTGTTCTGAATTGCATTTTGGTAAAACAAAAACCTCTGCATATAATTAACATACTGCTTTATAATCTTATTCTGCTTACTATAGAGAAAACATTATATATACACTAGAGGCCTGGTGCATGAAATTTGTGCACAGGTAGGATCCTTAGACCTGGCTGGTGATCAGGGCTGATAGTGGCCTTCCAGCTGCCAGCCAGGGACTCCCTTCATGCCCCCTGGTGATCAGTGCATGTCTTAGCGAGCAATTGAACTCCCAGTCTCCTCATGGAACTCTCAAGGGGATAATTTGCATATTAGGCATATATATATATATATATATATATATATATATATATATATATATATATATATATATACTTTTTAATTGTTGCCCAAGGATATGCTTTTATTTAATTTAGAGAGACAGAAAGGGGAAGAGAGAAAGAGAAACACCAATGTGAAAAAGAAACATTGATCAGTTGCCTCTCTCTATGTGTCTTGGGTATGTGTCCTGACTGAGAATCAAACCTGCGACCCTCAGTGCACGGGATAACACTTCAACCACCTCAGCCACACCGACCAGGGCATTACTTATATTTTTGTAATGGCTTATGCAATCTGCTTTTAATAGGCCCTTCTCTTCACCGTATTTCTTTATTAAGGTGTTGGTATGTCAAACAAATGCGATATTTATAAAAGCATGCCATCAAGCTGTTAAAATCAGATCTTACCCTTGACACTCCTTGGAAAAGTCAATATATGCAGAGAGATAGCTCTAGAAGGAAGAAGACCTAAGTTTTAGGATGATATCTGAATAACTCAATACCTTTTGGCACCTCAAGTATTTTCTTGGTAGAAGTCTAGTTACTAAATATCTTGCATATCAAAAGAACCTCTTGAGAATCCTTCAGATGTTAAAATGTATGACTCAACCATGCAGCTCATCAGAATCAACACGGGAAAGTGCTCAGGTAAGGGTGGACTGACCTGCCCTTCCTCCCGCAGGGTCACTCGCTCTCACTGCTGAGCCCAGAAGGACTGAACCCAGAGCTTTCCTTTCCTCCCAGGCCAATCCTGCATTTCAGCCAAGGAAGAAGCTGTCCTGCGTTCTCAAGCTGGCACTAGCCCCTTTTCCAAATAATGTCAACACATCCATTTCATTCAGGGACAACCTTCCTTTTGCTAGCCTCTCAAGATGAACAAACATTTTTTTTCACCTGAATGTAAAAAATCAAATTATGTCACCTCATTTCAAGGAAAATATCTGCAATGGCAACCAGGCCCCCAAACACCATTTGTATGCAAAGAGAGTTAAACTACTGGAAAAGAATCCTTGCCAGTAAAGAGTGGTATCATTAAACACAACTAAATTTGAAGCAGAAGTAATAAAAAAAAATATCTGGAAATGCGATAGGCCCCATTACGCTTCTTGATGAGATTACTTGCCTCTCTAAGACATTACCCAAAGGCTCTTACAAAACAGAGGGAATATATTACATTGGAATTATCAGAACTTTCCTAAGTAGGTCAAATTTTGAAGCAAAGGGGGCTTGAAATTTTATGCAGTGTTACCAAAAAAAAAAAAAAAAAAAAAAAAAAATCTTAGAAGCTGTACAACCAAGGTGCTAATAACTTTTTAAAATAAAATTTTCTTTAAAAAAAAACTCTGATTCTTGCATAAACATTAAGACCACTTTAAAATGCAGAGTGACACACCTGAGGCTGTTCTTGCACTATCATCTGAATTCAGTTTTTATTAATAAACTGAATTTTAATTACATAAATGTCTTCATTCGTTTGGAAACTTGAGAAAAGTGGGGTCTGAAAAGGTTTAAAATCTAACTCTCATGGTTTTGAATCAAATAGATTTGACACTACCCTGGACAGTGTGGGTCAGTTGATTGGGCATCATTTCAGGCACCAAAGGGTTGTGGGCTCCATCCCTGGTAATGGGAGTGCAGGAGGTAGCCAATCTTTAAAAAAATAAAATAAAAAAATAAATACTTAAATCAGATAAGCCCCATAGGTGTGGCTCAATGGTTGAGTGTTGACCTATGAACCAGGAAGTCATTCTTTGATTCTCTGTTGGGGCACAGGCCCAGGTTTGTGACCTCCATCCCCAGCAGGGGGCATGCACGGGGCAGCTGATCAATGATTCTCTTCATTGATGTTCCTATCCCTCTCCATCTTGAAATCAATAAAAATATATTTTAAAAAACAGATTTGATACTAACTGTAAATACAAAATATCTTTTCTCCCACCCAATGGGTTTTCTTTCATGATATTATTATAAAGCCACAGAATTCTGGTACAGTGTTTTTAATGAAATTTTAATTTTCTTATAGGCAAATCTAAAATAGCCAGTTTATTATTTGTTTTTGTAACTTTTGACATGGGAATATTAAAAATACATGGCAGCTGTAGCATATACCTAACACTATCCTGCATAGCAACATGATCACATAAAAACTGAATTAAGAACCTAGACCAGTGGTCAGCAAATTCATTAGTGACCAGAGCCAAATAGCAACAGTACAACTATTAAAATTTCTTTTGAGAGCCAAATTTTTAAAACTTAAACTTCTTCTAACACCACTTCTTCAAAATAGACTCACCCAGGCTGTGGTATTTTGTGGAAGAGCCACACTCAAGGGGCCAAAGAGCTGCATGTGGCTAGCGAGCCGCAGTTTGCGGACCACTGACCTAGACCATCAATTCAAGTACAAGTAGAAGAAAAGAATGTTTATCACAATAAAAGCAAACATTTTCTTTGAAAAATCATCTCAAGCAATAAAATTTAGGTCTTTCTTAAATGTATAATATTAGTTTGATAACGGTTAGATAAGTATAGACCAGAAAGCACTATAAATAACACTAATATAGACCCGTTAGGCTTACACCTGCCATGGTACCTGAATAGTTCACCATTAAGCACCACTGTAGGTGCAGGCAATGCAGCCCCCAGCAAAGATGCCATCTGGGAGTGAATACATTAGGTTAATAATAGTGTATTGTGAATTACTGTGAACAGTACAGACCTAACACATTAGCATCACTAACTAGCAGGCCTCTGAGAAAGAGGAATGGTGAACTGTAACACTGAAATTTGGTGTGAGGGGAGAAAGAGCAGAGTGAAATCCCTCAGGCGTAGGACCCGATAGGGAGGAAAGAGGCACAGGAAGTTTAAAGGGAAAGATGCCCAAAAGGCAGATAAAATGTTTTTGATTGATTTTACACATCATCTGGATTCACTTCTTATTTTAAAGAGGAGGGAATTTAGTTCCACCTAATTTTTAATGTCCATCCACTACAATAATGCACCTTGTAAAGACAGGGAGACAGAAAAAGCATATGTAATCTAAATACATTGACATGATTTTAAAATAAATATAAGCAAAAAAAAGCAATGGAAAAGGTCATGCGATTTCTTTCTCAGTCCCACCATCACCGATGACATTCCCCGAACGTAATATCCCTTCTGTCTCTACTTGTCTTCCTTTATGTGGCTTCAACTTGATCTCTGCACAAATTCTCTCAAATATCTATCTCTTGTTCTGCCATCTCAGCAATGACTATATCCCTTTCCTGGATATCTGGGATTGCCCCAGAGAGCGAAGTCTTAGATGTCCTGCCTATAGGAAAAGTCCAAGTCCCAATAATGGTGCCAAAAAAAAAAAAAAAAAAAAAAAAAAAAAAAAAAAAAAAAAAGCCATGGCACCTCAACCTTCCTGAGGGAAGGCACAGAGTCCCATTTAATCTCACTCAGTGTACATCTTTCCCTGCCTCCTTCAGTGCTTCCTGTTAATAAAACTTCCATTCTACCCCCATGTTTAAACATCATCATCTTGACCTTAAGCTCCTCCTCCTTTGTCCACAGATATAGAATTCATAAAAATGTCCACTTCTTCCTAACGGTGTCACTGTCCAAGCCTGAGTGCGAGGCTTCCCAGTTACCTGCCTCCGCTTCTCAGTCATTGAACTTGTCTTAATTCCTTCCATCCTTCTTCTTGCCAGTTCATAGACATTTTTTAAGCTGAGGTAAAACAGACGAATGAACAAAAAGCACATAACATGATATCTACCCACTTAACAAATGTAATAGTATATAGTATTGTTTACTATAAGCATAATGGTAGACATCAAGATCCCAGGACTTTTTCATCATGTTTGACTCAAACTTTATACTGACTGAACAGCAACTTCAGTTTCCCCCTCTCTTTAGGCACCAGCAACCATCATTATTTTCTTTTTGTATGAGTTTGACTAATTTCAATACCTCATCTAGGTGAAATCAGACAGTGTTTGTCCTTCTGTGACTAGCTGATTCCACCTAGGTTAATCAAGGTTAATCCTTGCTCTGGCACATGCTCATATTTCCTTTCTTTTTGTGGCTCAATAATATTCCACTGGATATATACAACAGTTTCTTTTCTTTTCTTTTCTTTTCTTTTCTTTTCTTTTCCTTTTCTTTTCTTTTCTTTTTAGTGTGTGTCACTCAAAAGGAAATTAAAAAAAAATAGGTTTTTTTTAATTTTTAAATTACAGTTGACATAGAATATTATGTTAGTTTCAGGTGTGCAACCCATGATTAGACATTTATGCAACTACTAGAGGCCCAGTGCATGAAATTCATGCACAGCAGGGGGCTCCCTTAGCCCAGCCTGCACCCTCTCCAATCTGGACCTAAACTGGCAGTCAGACATCCTTCTCACAATCCCAGACTGCTGGCTCCTAATAGCTCACCTGCCTGTCTGCCTGGTCACCCCTAATTGCCCCCTCTCTGGCCTAGTTGCCCCAATTGACCCCTTCTGTCAGCCTGGTCACCTCTAACTGCCCTACCCTGCTGGGCTGGTTGCCCCACCTGCCCCCCTTCTGGCCTAGTCATCCCTCACTGTTCCCCCTGCCAGCCTAATTGGCCCCAATTGCTCCTCTGCTACCCTGGTTGCCCCCAACTGCCCCAGCACACCAACATAATCACTCCCAACTACTCTCCCCCCCCCCCTCCCCGCCAGCCTGGTTGCCCCATGCATCTTGCTGTTCAGTCGTTTGGTCGTCCCTCACTAACCCCCCTTCTGGCCTGGTCACCCCACTCAGCCTGCTTGTTCAGTCCTTTGGTAGTCCCTCACTAACCTCCCTGTTGGGCTGGTCATAGGTAGCCATCTTGTGAGGGTTGTGAGAGTCTACATGTTATCTCTTTATTATATAGGATGAGTGATCACTGCAATAAATCTAGTACCCATCTGATATCATATGTACTTATTACCATATTATTGACTATATTCCCTATGCTGTACTTAACATCCTGTGACTATCATGTAACTAACAATTTTTACTTTTAAATCCCATCACCCTTTTCAGCCCCCTCCACACCTCTCCCATCTGGCCACCGTCAAAATGTCCTCTTATTCCACATTTTCTTTACCCATTCAACTGTTGATGGACATTTAGGTTTTTTCCACCTTTTGGCTACTGTGAATTAAATATTGCAATTAATATGGAAGTCCTCATATTTCTTCAAGATCCCGATTTCAATTATTTTGTATAAATACCCAGAAGTGGGACATATGGCAGTTCTATTTTTAATTTTTGAGGACCCTCCATATTATTTTTCATAGCAGCTGCACCATTTCAAATTCCTACCAATAGTCCACAAGGATTACAGTTTCTCCACTTCCTTGCCAATACCTGTTATTTCTGTTGTTTTTTAAAATAACCATTTAATAAGCATAAGGTGATATATCATTGTGGTTCTGATTTGTATTTCCCTGAAGATTAGCAACACTGAGCATCTTTTCATATACTTATTAGTCACTTATAGGTCTTTTTTTTTGTAGAAATATCTATTTAAGTCCCTTACCAAACTTAGTTATGTTATTTTATTTATTATTATTATTATTATTATTATTATTATTTTACTTTGCTATTGAGTTATAGGAGTTCCTTGTATATCTTGGATATGAACCCCTTATCAGATACGTGATTTTCAAATATTTCCCCCTATTTTGTAGATTGCCTTTTCACTCTGTTGAATATTTTCTTTGCTGTGCAGAAGCTGTTGAGTCTGATGTAGTCCCACTCGTCTATTTTTGCTTTTGTTGCCTGTGCCTTTGGTGTTATATACACGAACTCACTGCCAACACTAATATTATGAAGTTTTCCCCTGGGAGTTTTATCATTTCAGGCATTCCGTTGAAGTCTTGAATCTATTCCGAATTTATTTTTGTGGGTGGTGTAAGATAATGGTCTAATTTCATAGAAAAACATTTTAAAAACTCTAATTATATACCTTGTTTAGGTATACATATATATGTAGTAAAGCCTTAATACAAGTTAATGAAAAAATAAACGAAAGTTCAGAATTGTGCTTCCCCTTAAGAGGGAAGAGAATGGGCAGGGAGTCACACAGGCAGCCTCGTTTGTAATAGTTAATTCCATTTCTAAGTTGTTATGAGTAGCTAGGAACTTATTATATTCACACCTACACACACAATTTTAGATCTATAAACCAATTTATAATACAGGGAAAATAAAAATGTTTATTTTTAAAGAAATAGAGTTAGACCATTATAGGATTGTTTAAGCCAATCTAATACATTTTAAAATTCATTTTAAATATTAAACTTCCCTGACATACATTTTAGCATAGGAACTTAACGTTTCCGGCTCCCATGTAGAAAGCCTAACATCCATTGGGTGGAGCACTTTTTCTAACCACATAGAGATGAATTCTGTTGGAAATTGGTTCTGCAGAGGCAGTTTAGAGGAAAACACTTTACTTTTAATTTTCACTTATTTCTACCAGGTCTCAAGTTAAAAAAAATAAATCCAAAGACTACTACCACATTCACCACTACTACCACATAAACGTATTGGTAGACAATGAAAAACACAGTGAGAGATCCCCACGCCCTGGCAGACCGACTCTCCGGAGTAACTGCTGTTGCTAATGCCTCCTATCAGCTCGGCATCATGTCAGGCTCAGTGCTATTGACATTTCATGTCAAATGATTCTTTATGATGGGAAATTGTTCTGTGCATTGTAGACTATTTAGCAGCATCCCTGTTCCCTTCCCACTAGATTAGAATAGCATACCTTGTCTCTAGTTGTGACATTTAAAAATATCTCCAGACATTGCCAAACGTCGCCTACAGGATAAAAATGGCCCCAGTTGAGAACCACTATGTGAATGGCGCCCCAAAGAGTACCCTCAGCAATGACCCAGGAGCCTGAATACTGGAAATACAAATATGGAGAAAGTGCTGGTTTCAAGCTGTTTACACTATAGAAAACTAAATGTAGCTAAGCATAAGTAGCTTATCACTATTTCCTGGAATATTATACAGTTACATGAAAATAAGAAATTTATAAAGACTCACATTAGGAAACTAACATGACCCTTAAAAAATATTAGTTTTCATGCATTTATTCAATTAGTCAATAGTAAAACTGTCAATATGTTAAAATGCAGGAACATTTTAAATGAGTTATATTTTCTACCTATTTATTATATGCCAATGAGCTCCATGTTACTAAATCCCATAATAGTTTTTTTTTTTTATAATTTATTAGCTTTTTATTTTTATCCTCACCTGAGGATATGTTTTTATTTATTTTTAGAGAGACAGGACTGGAGAGAAAGAGAAAGAGAGTGAGCATGAGAGAAACACCGATGTGAGAGAGAAACATTAATTGGTTGCCTCCCGCATGCTCCCTGACTAGGAATTGAACCCACAATCTAGGTATGTGCCCTAACCAGAAGTCGAACTCAGAATCTTTACAGTGTATGGGATGATAGTCCAACCAACTAAGATATCTGGGCCTGGGCAATAATTTATTAGCTTTTAGTTAACATTGGATATAGGTAACCACTCCCTTTTCCAAAATACTCTCTCTTTTCTGGTTTTCCCTGTTCTCTGGCCACTACTTATCCACCTCCTTTACTGACTGTGTCTCTGTACCCGTCTCCCAAAGAGTTTCCCATGTTGAGTACTGGGCCTTCAGCTTTTCCTACTTCATATCATCTTCCTAGTTGATCACATCTAATTCACATATCATCTACATGACATTAACTACCTCCCTCACCTATTCCCTTGAATGTTTCAAAAGCATTTCAATGGAGGTGCCCAAGCCTGCTCCTCTTTCAATTTCCCCCATAATCATGTAGGCAATCTCCCTAGACCCAGCTGCTCATGTCCTAGGATCAGGATTGACACTTCCCTCACCCTCAGATCTAATTATTTTCTAAGGGCATGGATTATACAAGATCTCTCAGCTCTGTCCACTGCTCTCACCTCACAGGTTCCATCCAGCACAGGCCACCATTGTTACTGGACCAGCCTACTGTCAGCATTTCCCAATCTGTATCTGTGTGTCTGCTCTTGTGCCCTGAGAATCTAGTCTCTATTCTGCAACTACCTAATTTAAAAATAGTATTCAGATCATGCAACTTCCTGTTTTAAATTTTCAATCACTTCTGATTGCACTTAGAACAACATGCAACCTCCCTACCATGACCTACTGGGCCCAGCACAATCTGGACTCTGCTGCTGACACCTCCAAGCAACTTTCCCCTTTTTCTGTGTTTCGCCCATGCTGGCCTTTCCTCTCTTTCTCAGAGGAGCCAAACTCTTGACCACTTTGGCACGTACGTATGCAGTTCCCGGTGACTAGAAGGGTCTCTCTGTGGCATTCTGGCTCACCTTCAAGTGAACTTTGGAGAAAGACTTTCCCTGATGACCCAAATGCATCCATGCCATGCTATATTAATATTTAACATAGATAATCATGTTATATAATTCGTATAGATCGTATGGAAAGAGAAAGAGGAACATGATGTGAATTCAGTATAATTTTATAGGTGGAAAAAAAAATCAAGGCTTCCACAGGTTGACAAAATATCCCCAATCACAGAGTAATAGGATCTGAACCATAGTGCTCTAATCTCAGAACCTGGGTTTTCATTTACACACACACACACACACACACACACACACACACACACACACTGCCTTTTCCATGTAGCGAGTCCAGTGAAGCCAGGTTATATTGTATGAATGGCAGCTTCGCTGACTTCATGCAACTTTGTTTCACCCACTAGTCTCACCGGTGAGCTTTCTGAGGTTAGCCCTGTGATGACTGGCCTCTGAATCTCTAGAATAGATCCTGAAAAATGGTGACTAAATGGTTAAAAAAAAAAAGAGAGAGAACCCATCTCAAGGAAAAATAATGCTTTATATATTCAAGACTTTTAATAAAACATTGAAGCAGTGACAAAAATGAAGGATGAGGACAGAAAGGGTGGCATGGCATTCGGTCCTCAGGGGGATGACCAGGTCCATCAAAAATGACACTAGTCCCAACGCAGGAGACCTGGCCCACTCAATAGCACTTCTGAACCTGTCTCTAACTACAGACAAATAGGAGTATTTCCAGTCTTAAATACTACTTTAAAGTTGTGAATGATGCATTCTGAGGAGATAAAGACATTAGACACACACACAAATGCAAAACAAAACAACAAACAAACAAGCAAACAAACCCAAAATCAGGGGTGGTGGAAGAATTCTGGGGGGAAAAGGTTGTTTGTAAATAGCCTCTTGGTTTTGTCAATGTTGAAGGATGTAAGGATGCCGTATAACAATGAGTCTTCCCACTGTATTTCCCTTGCTTTCCCCTTGTCACCGGCAGCCTCTACTCCACCTGTCTCCTCCCTTCTCTGCCAAAAGATAGCAGCTTTTCAAATCTCTTCCAGTGTTCTTATAAGTAAACTTGTCCGATCCTATCAAGGTGACAAAACTACTGTAGCCAAGGAAGAAGAGATAACGATGAACACTGGGGATCCTATCAGATTGCCTGATAAGAGAAGCCAATCATTTTATATCTGATGTTTTCACTTTTAGCTGGTTATTCCAGACAGGGTCCCTTTGAGTTAAGGAAGAAAAATTGTAAAGCACCGTTACTCCACTGGAGAGGGGGTGGGAATTCTCCAGAGTTGTGAAATCCACCTCTCCCTTCATTCACACATTTGGTTCTATTTTTACAGTTGTAGCAGTAATCTAAAAGAAAAAGCACTGAAAGTCAATTCCAGGTTTCTACATTGTCTGACCGCACATCCCAGTTCTTTCCAGCACCTCCCAGAAGATTCAGCCAATTTTAATTGCGGCAGCGCATCCGTGTTTATCATTTGTTTTACAATAGCACTGCATGTTCTTAAAAATTGACTTAGATGAATTTCACCCATCGCGTACAAAAACTCAAGGGAGACAAATGGCCTTAAAAGCAAAATCCACCACTGAGGCATAGTTAATCTACTAAAAAGCATTTCTTCTTTGTGTGTGTGTGTGTGTGTGTGTGTGTGTGTGTGTGTGTGTGTGTGTGTTTTCCCTCTCAGTTCAATATTTGCTTCATTAGAGTGGTAACTCTACTCCCAGCCCACCAGCCTCTGTATTTGTCAAGATGTATGACAAATTTCCAGCTTATAATTAGCCATTATGAGAATTCGCTGTGGGAAAGCTATTGCTAAGACAAAAGCTGTTCCATTCAGTTTGCTTTAAAGGAATATTTTCCATTCAGTTTGCTTTAAAGGAACTTTCACCTTCAGGAAGTCTAAGAGCAAAGTCCTGGGTGCACTTCAATTGCACACGTATGAATGAATTGCCTTGTTATGGACAAATGCTCTAAGAAGTGGTTACGTCAAACAGACCTGGAACAAAAATCCTGCTTCTTGCCTATTAGCTGGATAATTAAAGTAAATTGTTTAATCTCTTCATGCCCCAGTTTCCCTCCCAAAATGAACATATGAACAGTAAGTGTCACACTGGGATATTAGGGTGATTAAATGAGAACATCGCTTAGCACAGCACCAGGCACAAAGTAATTGCCCAATGAATAGCAGCCATTAGTATCTTTATTAATTCAATAGAGACGTCATAAACTAGGGAAGGGGCCTACCTCTCCACCAGCCATCTTCCGAAATGCACCATTTTCAATTACTAAAAGTAAATAAATAAATAAATAAAATCTGGGCAACTTGTGCTCCTGGAAGGCTAAGGCAAGGCTGGAGACCTCTCTGTCTCTGAGAGGGAAGGACAAGAGCCGGGCTGTAGGGCAGCCTCCTAGGCCCAGCTGATTTGCCTAAACCCAACGACAGTACATGTTCCCTCCCCGCCCCAGGGATTACAGGAGCTCATGACTCTTCCCTCAGATCGACTACTCCTCGATCTGGGGGCTTAGACACATTTCTACTCCCTCACTTCCGGCTCAAAGGGAGAGGGTGGACCTAGAAGCTCTGACAGGGTTTTCAGGGAGAGTTACCTCGGTGCTGGTGGGGAAGACCAGGAGCAGGGAGTTTCTAGGGGCCCAGGAGCAAGACAATACAGGGGAGACTTTTCCAGCCTCACATCATCAACTAACTAATGAGGAGAAAAACAATGGTCTGAAGAAAACCAAGTAAGTGGCCTTCTGTTTAAATGCATCTCATCTTCACTATCACTCTAATCATCACAGTGACCAGTTCCGTGGCTGACCTACAGTGAGTTCCCTGTTCTAGGCAATGTGCAAAGTCTTTATAGGCACGGTCTCATGGATTCCTGCCCTAGAACCATCAGTACTGTTATTATCTTCATTTCCAAGTGAGGAAAACTGGAGCAGAGAAGAGTTAGGAAACTTCCACAGGGACACTGGGTTGCAAGGGAAACAAAATTTGACCCCAAAGAATCTGGCTCCCTAGTCCACAATCTTAACTACTATCCTCTTGGAGTTCCACTCACACTGACAAAATAACCGTTGGAAACCCAGTTGAATTTTCTGTAACAATATTTCTCTTAAACTTGTATGACTGAACTGGTGTGAGACTTTAGGAGAGTCTAGGCCTCTTCATTCAATGTTCACAATGGGTTCATTTTGAATATTGTGATTCAGCTAGAGTGAGGGAGGGTGCCCCAGAGGCGGGGGGTGAAATAGCCCCTGATGGGTGCATGTGAAATCCATACAATGTTCACTCTATTTTTATTTTGTGTTTGAGATTTTCCACAACATAAAGTTAAAACCAATAAGAACTTCAACCACAAAGATCACAGAAGATCTTAAGCTGTTTCAAGATACAGAGGGACCTTCTGGATCAGTAAGTCAGTGCCTCTGCTGGCAAGTCTAGCCTAGATTATGAGAACTGAGAGTATAGAAATATTCTATCAAAAATTCTCCTAATATGCCCAGACAGTGTTGCTCAGTGGTTGAACCAGGAAGTCAGGGTTCAGTTCCTGGTCAGTGCACATGCCCAGGTTGCAGGCTTGAGCCCCAGTGTGGGGCGTGCAGGAGGCAGCCAATCAATTATTCTCTCTCATCATTGATGTTTCTACCTCTTTATCCCTATCCCTTCCTCTCTGAAATCAATGAAAACATATTTTTTAAATTAACAACATTTTTTCCTAATGCAAAAGCCCTTCCTGTCTTGTCTATCTGGAACAATAAAGACATTCCCTGTGTCACTGTAATGTTGTTGAAACCGCTGCTATTGACTGCAAAACCTTTTGCTTCCCTCCTCCTACAGGTTTATCTTTCCACAGCCTACAAATTACTGGACTATTTGCATAGTCAAACTTCAAAATTTCCACTCCAGTATCCTTTTCACATTTCTCTTAACAAATGAAAAGGAAGAAACTTACCCGTTCTGTTGTGCATTCCTTCTTGGCCAGTGTGCTATGGTTTCAAAAAGCAGCCCAGTCCCTCTGAACTTCTCTGTATCCGTTATAATATTAAAGAGCCACCGGGAAGGGAAGTGGTTAGTCAACTTGCTAATTTTATCAGGCCCTCCCTCTGGTTAAATAGTACCTGATGCTGCAGACACAAAATCAGTTTTCCAGCTCCGTTTCCTGCTACAGAACAACTTTATGAAAAAAGGCATAACTTGAGGGGAGAGAGAGTGACAACATCTAGTTCATAAGCACGAGACAGTTAATGAGTGAACATTTTATTACTATTAATAAGAAGCCTAATAGACTACAGAAGCCAGCGATTCAACAAAATGAGGAGGAGTAGGGGGTGAGGGGAAGAGAATGTCTGTCAACTGCATACTCCAAGCATAAACTCAGTCAGCTGGATGGGAGTGGAATGATTTTTAATGCAATCAGAGGACGTGTGGGAAGTAGCTGGTGTTTCACTTGTTGAAGAATTATTCTGCCCTGGAATGGAGCCAGTTTACCAGATATAGAAACTTCCACAACGTGGGGCCCTGTCTCTGAAGTTTAGCAATGAAAACAGAGGACAATGTGGCAGATAGGTGCCTCTGTGGAGGGGAAAATCACATCGTCTAAAGAAGCTCTGAGCCACTTGTTTTCTAGATGCAAAGATCTGCAATAAACAAGAGGAAAATACTGAGCCTGAGACAGATTTTAAGGAGATAAAGTACTTTCAATATGTTGATTCTACTGCAGAAGACCGCAACACAAAAAACACTGTCACCCCAGAACCCTACATCCTTCCATTTTCTGAGCTACTTGAATGGGTGACATTTGGATGAAATCTGGAGTAATCACTTCGAGGTGAGTCTCCCACCATATCTAAGGATTGTGGCATGAGGGAAAGAATGCCAGAAAACCAAACCATCACTGAAGGCTCATTAACACTTGCTTCTGATTGGCTAAGAAAATGTCCCTTCAGAGCAGTTTTTATTTATTCACATGTGATGATGGTGTTACCAAAAGACTTACATTTGGTAAAATGAGGCAGATTAAGGAAACTAGTAGTTGACTACTATCACCCTTCCCTTCCCAGTATACCCCCTCCCCTCAATATTCCTCAATCATATCTTTATATTTGTCTGAGTTTCAGGTGAGACCAAATACCTAAAACCAATAGTTCGCATGCAGGACTAAATCACTTTAGTCCCTCTCACTCACATCTGTAGTGTCCAAAGCTTTAAGGAAAGAAGAGGAAAAGGTAGTTCCAGAGCAGAAATGAGGGGAGAAAAAGTAAAGAAGAAAGAACTGCACTCCTTCTCTCCTTTTCTAAAGCTCTATGAGGCCTCTCTGGACCCCTACATTCAGGACACCCCAGCCTCCTCCAGAAGCCTTTCTCCTCCACCGGCATACCAACTTCCCTCTCTCTGATACCCTAGGACACATTTCTTTCTGCTCTAAGTCCGGCCATCAATTAGTTCTACAGAATGTCATTCTAGAAGAGTGGGAGCCTCTTTAGGAGTTATATATATCCTCTATGTTCACCTAGAACATTAAATTTACCAAGCACAACACCCTTATTTTTTAATCCTCAACTGAGTATATTTTTTATTGATTTTTAGAGAAGCTGGGAAAGAGCAAGAGGGAAAGAGAAACATCAATCAGTTGCCCCTGCACACACACTGACCAGCGATCAAACCCTCATTCTGGGTATGTGCCCTGACCAGGAATTGAACCTGAAACCTTCTAGTGTATGAGACAGTGTTCCCACCAACTAAGCCACCTGGCTAGGGCCAAAGCCCTACTTTTAAAACAATTATTTTGCAATGTCTTTCTTGCTAATCTAAAATGAAACATATAGATTCAACAGTATGTTTTAATTAATAAATTGCTCCCAGGCATGAGTATTCACAGATTTAAGAGATCTTCCAATGTTTGCCCTGCTACCAATAAGTAAACATGGATTGAAGAGAAGTAATAAGAAGCTAGTCCTTACAGGAAGGGTAGGAAAGTGAAAACTGGAAGGTGAGTGGACATCAGAATACAATCTAGCGCTGAAATAAGAATCAACCAGAGTTCCAGCAAATAATAAAATAAAAGAAGAATAAGGTTAACTGGAGTCCAGATAACATGCTAAGGCAAACCACAGACTGCAGTCATAGAGAGAACATAAAGAATGATGACTATTCTTGCATAGGAACTGGTAAGATTTTAAAGGCGTCTGAACTTTCCTTTTTTCTATATTGAACAAGGGAACTCCAAACACACACTGATAATGCTGTGTGTGTTGGTTACTCAGGTACCATGACTTACATTGTCGTCGATGACATGGTTTTCTAAATGGTGAACAATTAGTTCACATTAAAATGTCTTATAATAAAACATGAAATCACATGGTAGTCGTAATCTTGAAAATCCAGTGTACACTGCATTGAATAAAAACAAATTTTTTAATGTGCAACAGATTTTGTTTCCAGGCTCAAATAATGATGAACAGGTATTTCACCCACAGGAATATCCAAAGGTATATCTGAAAATGCAGACATGAGAAAATGTCTTCCAGATACAGACCTGTCCAAGCTTCCCAGCTTTCAAGAGGGAGAAGACATCTGGGTTTTTTATGTGAACTCTCCTTTTTCAAAAGATTGGCAAACATATTTCAGACCCTAACAATTGGTCTACAGGTTAACATGATCTAGGTGCTAGTTCCTAAAAAAAAAATGTAACCTCATTTATAGAATATGTAATGTCAAAGACATGATGTTCAGTGTAACAGGCAGATAACCAAGTACTTCAATTCCATTTTGTAAAAACAAGTATATGGGATAGACTCTGGAATGTCAGCCAACATCTTAACAAGAATTCTCTAGTAACAAGCCAAACAGAGACAGACTCATATATAGAGGGCAGGCGGCAGGCAGACAGCTTTTGGGGGGAGGGGAGGGTATTGGGGAGAGGGAAGGGATTAAGCAAAGAGGTAAAAAAAAAAAAAAAAAGAAAAAAACAACAACTCATGGACTCAGTCAACAGTGTGGTGATGGGGGGGAGATGAAAAGGGTTTAGGAGGGATAAATGGTGATGGAAAAAGTAAAATAAAGGAAAAAAAACAGTTTGCAAGACTGTGGGGAAAAAATCTATATTATTGATACTTTTTTTTTCATTTAACTTTTCAATACTTTGTAATTTCTCCAAAATGAACACAGAAAGTTTTACAGTGAGAAATAAGCAATAGAATGTATACTTAGTTTTTGAAAATTAAACCATGATAGTTGTGCAAACCTTTCTGAGAACATTCAGAAAGGACCATAGTTAAAATGGACAAACAAATGAAATTCTTCTCAAATGGTCCACTCTGTTCCATGGGAAGCAATGGGTAAAGACCAGATCTAGCCTGGCCAGTGTGTCTCAGTGGTTGAGCATCAGCCCATGAACCAGGAGATCATCAGCCGATGAACCAGTCATGGTACATGCCCAGGTTATGGGCTCAATCCCCAGTGTGAGGCATGTAGGAGTTAGCCGATCAATGATTCTCTCTCATCACTGATGTTTCTATCTCTCTCTCCCTCTCCCTTAGTCTCTGAAATAAATAAACATTTAAAAAAATTTGTTTAAAAACCAGATCTAAAAATTAGGCTGTCTGCAAGTCGGAATATGGGTGTGCTCCATAATTGGATTTATTATCTTGTGTTCCAGATAAATAGGTCATTATTTTATCCCCTTTATGAGACAGACCCACAGGCAGGATCTAAGACTAAATACATAATACAGAGAGCACTCTAATTGTGTGCCCATTAAAAGAAACTGAGGGTTTAAAAAAAAAAGGTAAAAAGTAGATTTCCCTCTAAGCTAAATAATAATAATAAAGTTAACCTTTAAAATAAAGACCCTTTAATAATTTTATCACCCTTTTCCTATTTACAAAATTAATATTAGAAGGTGAGTCATGTTGGAATTCAATAAAATTATTTTATTAACTTCCTCTAAGGTTTAAGAAATACTTTATAAAACCTCTCTTCTCATAATCCAGTCTTATCCTTCAATCTGCTGAAGAATTGGATCACACTTCATTCCTATAAAAACTTAATTTCACCCAAATTAGAAATGTTTTAAAGCTGATTCTTCTAGGCACCAAACATAACATCCTGTTAAAATAAGCTAACATCTTTTAAAAATCATACAAAATAGAATCTTAAAAATACACATGTATACACATTAAAAATTTTGTAATTGCTAGTGATTTTTTGGAATTTATAAAAATGTACCAACAGACTGTGAGAAGGGAACTTTGAGAATCATAGTAATTAGTATGGAAACTATGATACACTATTTGGGAACGGTGCCTTCCTTGTTAGGACATACAATAATGCTAGTATTTACTTCAAAAAGAAACTCACTCTTTCTCCAGTATTAGTCTATATACTGATGGGAGCTTGAGCCCCTAAATATGTTTTCAAGTTTATTCTTTCCAATTCTGCAGAATGGGAACATTATACAGATGTGAACTAAATCTTTCCTTTCAATTGTATCTTTCAATTTTGATGACAAAAGCAGATGTTTGCAGTTTTGAAAGTTGCTAGTTCAACACTGTTGGGGAATCCCAGCGGGACAACAAAATTACCAACTGCCCAGAATAGAAGGAGCCATGAACACCTCATAAGCATAGTATCATGCAGCAATCTTTCAAAGGAAATGATCCCAAATGTACTCTCTTTACCCTGATTAAGTATTTGATTAATCTTGCTGCTATGGCGATTGTTTTAAGCCAAGATCTTGCTTATTGACATATATCCCAATACATTTTTAAAAACAGAGATTGGATAAGTTCTTTATAAATTTTGGACAGTAATGCCTTATCAGATGTATTAGTGAATACGTTCTCCCATTGAGTGAGTTGTTTTTTTGTTTTGTTTTTTCTCATTTTGTTGATGGTTTCTTTTGCTATGCAAAACATTTTGATTTGATGTAGTCCCATTTGCTTAATTTTTTTTTCTTTTGTTTCCATTGTCCAAGGAGTTAGATCAGAAAAAAAAAATCCTGTTATGAGAAATATCTGAGATTTTACTGCATATGTTTTCTTCTAGTATTTTCATGGTTTTGATTCTAACATTTAAGTCTTTGATTCATCTTGAATTTATTCTTATATATAATATAGAAGGTAGTCTAGTATTTTTTGCACATATATGTCCAAATTTACCAACACCATTTATTGAATAGACTATTTTTACTCCACTTTGTTTTTGCCTCCTTTGTCAAATATTAATTGACCATAAGGGCAGTGGATTTATTTCTGGGCTATCTAGTATGTCCCATTGATCATGTTTGTTTGTTTCTATTCCAGTGCCATGCTGTTTTTGTTTTTTGTGTTCTTTTTGTGTTCTCACCTGAGAATATTTTTTCCATTGATTTTTTTTAGGGGGAGTGAAGGCAGGGGATGAGAGAGAGAGAGAGAGAAACTTTAATGTGATAGAGTTAAATCAACTGGTTGCCTCCTACATGTGCCTCACTGGGGCTGGAGATGGAACCTATAACCCAGCTAAATGCCCCTGACTGGGAATCAAACCCATGACCCTTGGCTGCACAAACTGGTGTTCTAAGTATTGAGTATACTGGCCAGGGCAGTACCATGATGTTTTTATTACTAGGGCCTTATAGTATAGATTTATGTCAGGTAGTGTGATTCCTCCAAGTTTGTTTTTCTTTTTTAAGATTGCTGAGAGCTTATACAACACAAACACACACACACACACACACACACACACACACACACACACACACAAATCAATCCTATTTAAAAAAATGGACAAAGGACCTGAATAGATATTTTTCCAAAGAGAACATACACATAGAAGACATACAAAAAAATGTTCAACATCACTAATCATCAGAGTAATACAAATTAAAACCACAATGAGATAACACTTCACACCTGTCAGAATACCTATCTTCAATACTCTAACATACAAGTATCGGCGAGGATGTAGAGAAAAGGGAACCCTTGTGCACTGCTGGTGAGAATGCAGACTGGTTCAGCCACTATGGAAAGCAGTAAGGAGTTACCTCAAAAATTTAAAATGGAACTGCCTCATAACCCAGTGATTCCACGTCTGGAAATACAGGGGTGGGCAAAAGAGGTTTACAGTTGTTCATATGGAAAAAGAGTTGCAGGTTACGATAACTACAGTAGCTTCATTAACTCAAAAGAATGTTACTTGCCACTATAAACCTACTTTTGACCACCCTATATATGTGAAGAAAACCAAAACACTAACTGGAAAGAATATATGCATCCAGCATTATTTACATGAGCCAAGATTTAGAAGCAGCCCAAGTGCCCATCAGAAGGTGAGTGGATAAAAAAGCTGTGGCACATTTACACAATGGAATAGTACTTGGCCACAAAAAAAGACTCCCTTTTGCAGCAGCATGGATGAACCTGGAGAATATTATGCTAAGGGAAATAAGCCAGTCAGATAAAGACAAAAACCATATGATTTTACTTATATGTTGTCTATAATGAACAACAACAACAACAACAAAAAAAAAAACTAAGAAAAGAGAAACAGACTCATAGATACAGAGAACAGACTGACAGTTGTCAGAGGAGAGGGTGTAAGGGGCCTCATTGGGAAAGATGAAGGGATTGGCCAAAAGAAATCCTCATAGACAAACAGCAATATGTAGACTACCCAAGAGGTAAAGATTATGAATAAGAATAATGATGTAGGACTCTCATTTATTCCCCTAAAAAGCAATGTGTTGTTATTTTTCAACACTGGGGTGTCTTGGGCATCATTTTGGGATTTTTTCTGAGAAGTATCCATAATATACTGCCACTAACTAACTATAAAGCCCTGGGAATGTTATTAAATATCCTGGCCCGTATTTTCTCATTTTTAAAATGTGGCTGGCAATGTCCATTTCACTGAATACTGTGAACATTAAATAAGGTCAATCATACAAAGGGCCTTCCCACAATGACTAACATATTTTAAATGGTCAAAAATCGCTAATCTCTCCATTCTGAGAGGAATATTATGACATTGTGTGTGTGTGTGTGTGTGTGTGTGTGTTCTTTCAATATTTCTTAAGGTTGCTGCAGGCTCATTTTTGAACCTTTTTCTAAAAGCTTTACTATATGTTTTTTAAAAACCTTTTTAAGATCCATACTCCTCCTGAATTAGAATAAAACGTGTACTTAGTTTCAGGCAAACAATTGTTCAACAGAAGTCCCTTCAATTTTTAATTACTCCCGCTTCCCTCTCCAAGTTCACTGTTATTCACTGACTTTTTAATTTTGAAAGCCCGTCAGGGCACATTATTTGTGTTATGTTCAATAGGGAGTAAGAGAAGAAAGGGAATCTTATTCAGGACACTAACGCCAACCTTGAAATGGTATTTTCTGAACATTTGTTCTGCTCACTGAGCAAATTTTAGTCTTCAAGTCAGATGTCTAAATACAGTACTTGAGCTTGGCTCAAAGGCCAAAAATATAGATTTCGGCACAAGGTGACAGTTACAAAGGAAGGTGTTTAGAATGCAGTGGAATAGAAGCTAAGGTAATTGAGCATTAGCTAGAAGAATTTTTCATCAACACTGAAGCTTTGGAGTCAATCCTAGGCTGTTGTCCTTTGAATACATTTTACTTGAAAAGAGTCAATTGAGTGGTTTCCTGAAATCCTTCACCAGGTCCTCAGTTGTCATCATTTGAAGTCTGCAAGTCACAGAAGCCTTTGTCAGGCCCTCTCTTAGAGTACGTAAAAGTGTATTCCACAAAGCATAGTAAGTCTGAGTAGTAAGACTGGCCATTCAATATAGAAAAAGCTATCAATAGAAAGCAATGAATAGTTATCATGCTCACTGACACCACTGAAAGCATGGCCAGCAGATAGAAAGTTTATTATCCTCCAGCACACATATAGCACTTGGCCCAATCCTGTCTTTAACTCATAGACAAAGCTCTGTGCTTGAATCTGACATAGTCTACCTTACACACACCTTTCCCAAGAAAAGTATCATGGTTGGGATGGAAATAGGAAAGTAAAATGAAGATCAGAACTCTGTTTTCTAATGACTTGTGATGTCCATTTAATTTTTAAAATTTTATGTCTTTTTAAGGAACTGGAAATGATAACGCTGAATGAAGAAAGGCAGATTAGGATACATAATACAAATTTTGATGCGCTCATAACAAATATTGCCTGTATGAGTGGATTAATAGAAGGAGTCCTAACAATATTAGAACATCTTAATAGGTTATTGTATTATCCCAATTCCCTTTTATCCCCTCTTTAAATATTTATTACATGTAAGTTTCATGAGGCTATCCTGTCTTTTTAAATACTTTATCTCCAATGCCTAGAAGCATACCCAATAGAGGTTGTTTCTTAACAATTGTTTGCTGAATTAATAAATGTTCATTTTATTTCCTTTATAATATTTCAGTCATTTTTATGGTAATGCAAGATTATTTTCCTAAACCTCTGAGAATTCTCCTTTCAAGACTCAGAATTCCCCCTTTAAACATTAGATAGGGAATATAAATGAAAAATTGAGTCATAATTCCTTAATAAAAATTTCATGTAAAAATAATATCTGGCCAATTTACATATAGTATGTGAATTTAGCTTTTAAGAAAACTAGTTTCTAGACAATATCTGTTCTTATTAAATAGATAAAATGCAAATGGACTTATTGGGTATACAGTTGACCAATTTTTTACTTTATGCTCATCATGATGTCTCTGAGTAGAAAAGATCAGAACAGGAAAATTCCCTAATCATTTCATTTATTCTTATACCATAACAAGCAGGATTGCCAACACGTTTACTTTTTAGTAAAAACGAGGGTAAAATTGGTGGTTTGAAAGCCAAATAGACAAGCAGCGAAATGAAGTAGCTAACATAGATAGGGACCAAAAAAAAAAAAATGTGTAAAGTTTAAAGGAAGTTCCTAACCAGATTGCACTGGGTCAAGAATGTTTAATTAAAAGCAAGTCGCTACATTCAGAAATGTCTTTAAAATAAACTTTGTGCATTGAAATTTCTTTGTTTTTGCAGTGGTTTTAGTTGTGCTTTGTTATATGGGGACTTAAATCTTATACATGCCTGAAATTGAAGTCCAATATCTTTCAAATTTATTTGTAAAATGATATAAAGTTTACTTAAAAATTCCCCAACATCTACATCTAGATTTTTAAATATGTTTTATTGATTTTTTTACAGAGAGGAAGGGAGAGGGATAGTGAAGAGAAACATCGATCAGAGAAACATCGCACACCCCCACCAAGGATGTGCCCACAACCAAGGTACATGCCCTTGACCGGAATGGAACCTGGGACCCTTCAGTCCGCAGGCAGACGCTCTATCCATCGAACCAAACTGGTTAGGGCTACATCCAGATTTTTGAGTTTCCAGTGAACAATCAGAATAGAATACCTCCTTCCATAGAAAAGGCAGCTCTTGTTATGGGGTTGAAAGTTCAACAGAAAAAAAAAATAATAATAATAATTTTTCTTTCTCAAGTTACCAAACACTTCTTCTTACCGCTTTCAAAGTGACCTTTTAAAATGGAATGTGAAATGCATAAAAAATTATATCCATCATATATGCACATGTTCACAATATCCTGAGGCATTACTTTAGCAGAAAAATTCCTGACGGTTTCAATTCAATTTTAAAAAAAACAAAAATAAAGCCTAAGAAATAACTGCATCTTATAGAATTTTAAGTACTTCTCTTTAACCATGCTACATAAAAGGCATATCTAAATTTAGACATCTGTAGATAAACATACTATCCCCAAAAAGCCCTAGACCACAGAAGTTCTAGGGGAAAGTCTGTATTATATTAAACATGAGACTCCGTTTCCTTGTTTTGAATTATTGGTGCTGCTGTGGCAACAGCACAATAGAGAACTTTGTTGCACTGTCAGCAGAGCTATTTATATTATTTACCCTCTTCCCTGGGAGTTCTTCCTCTACGAAGTTCTTCCATGATTTTAATAAAGCAGGCCATTCAAAGCTTTTAAAAATATCATTGCTAAATGTGAACAAACAAAAGTTACCTTTGAACTGTTCAGAGCAAACATTCTGGACATGAAACGAATCTCTTGAAGTGTTTTAAAGTAACCGAAAACCCATTTTACAGATCGTGGAATTCTGGAAGAAAAAGGCAATTTCCTGCAGATGAAAGAAGTGTCATATGATTTCTAAATGTTCTGAAAATTTAGCGAAACATCCAGAAATGGGAAATAGCTAGTTAAGTAACAAAATGCTTCAAAGAATAAGAGATTTCCACACAAGAAAGGTTAAAGATTGCATTCCTTCCTGATTGTAGGATGAAGTAAGTGCAGTGGGAAAAGACTGTTAACTAGTCGCATAAAGGTACACACTATTAAACATTTTAATAGGTATCCTCTGAAACATGTGAATTAACCAAGCAAAGAGATACATTAATCAGTTTGATTTAAACTGGAAACATGTTAAACTATAACCATAATAATTATTTAATGATTAAGTTGGCTAACTATTTAGTTGGATCAAAGGTAGGACTTTTCAATAAAACCTTTTGAACACAGTAACTAAAATTAATTCCCATATTTGGAAATTAACCAAGATAGTTGACAGAAGGCATTAAAAAAGAGAGAAAATAAGGGAGTGACCAGGCCAGCAGAGGAGGGAAGTTGGGGGCAAACGGGCTGGCAGGGGAGCAGTTAGACATCAATCAGGCTGGCATGGAAGTGGTTAGGGGGTGATCATTCTGGCAGGTAGAAGTGGTTATGGGCAATCAGGAAGGCAGGCAGGCAAATATTGTAGTTGGGAGCCAGCAGTCCTGGATTGTAAGAGGGATGTCCAACTGCTAGTTTAGACCCTATCCCAGATCGTGCCTAAATAGGCAGTCAGACATCCCTCAAGGAGTCCCAGATTGGAGAGGGTGCAGGCTAGGCTGAGGGACACTCCCCCGCCCTGTGCACAAATTTTGTGCACTGGGCCTCTAGATCTATGGATAAATGAAAATTCTACTCTTCCCGATTCATCTGTCATTTTCCCCTCCATGTACAAAAACTTCTAGTTTTGCACTAAAGTAGCCAAGCCTTTGCACACCCCCACCAAACAGCACTGTGTCCACCTGCCTGCCCCGTTTCCCCTCTTTTCTTGCTGGTGCAGTCACTTTCATTGTTTTAGGCTGGAATCAATTGTATTCTCTGTCAGCCTGCTCATTGGCCCGCACTCAAGCAGAGCTTGTCACTGCTTCTTTAACATCATGGGCCATCATTCTTACTCCTGCCTGGTGTTCATATCTTGTCATTTCAAAGGTATTTCACTCAGTTCTCACACAAAACCTGGGCCTCTGCTAGAAGACTCATGCATTCATCCTTGCACCTCCATTTTTGCTTTTAAGAATAGTGCTGTGGCCCAGCAGGTGTGATTCAGTGTTTGAGCGTCGACCTATGAACCAGGAGGTCATGGTTCGATTCCCAGCCAGGGCACATGCTCAGAATGTGGGGTGTCCAGGACACAGATGAACAATGATTCTCTCTTGTCATTGATGTTTCTATATTTCTCTCTCTCTCTCCCTTCCTCTCTGAAGTCAATAAAACAAAGGGGTGGGGGGGGAAGAAGAATCATGCCGTTATTACTGAATGACTGGTGGTAACAGTATCAAAATGGATTTAAAATAAATAATGAAAACTATAACACACTTAAAAAATTACCATGTTCCCCCATGTTTTAAAATGTTAAGCTTGCTCATATAATAAATGCAAGAAGAAATTTAGGGTGTAGAATAAAAGTGACAAGGATACAAAAAGAAAAATTTAGGAGAAAAAAGAGAAGCCATTTTTGTCACTGTCTACTAAGATTACAAACAGACGTATTGAGGCAATGTTCTTGTATTAAAGGTTTTACAGTGAATATTATAAAGGCTAAGATGAATAGGCATTATTTCTAGTTTTATATGTGGATCGTGAATAAAAGTAAATCGGATAAGCTGTCAATCCAACTATTCATTATTTCCTTGTGAAATGTACCCCAGCCCCTTCCTATGGAAGAAAAAAAACCACATGTTCTCTCTCATTAAAGCCCATGCCCTCTAGAGGTGCTCTGTCAGGCTGAGGAATTGGCATGTCAGGAGACACACTACGCTGGGAGACAGATGTCCCCATTCAAAATGCATGTACAGTGATTAATCACAACTCAGAACAGTCCTGAAAACTCAAAAGCCTCACTTAAAAAACAATTACAGAAAGACATGTTAAAATAATATCAAGAAGCTGATACCTGCTGAATGTATTACCCAATCAATTCTAAAGAGTATTTGTAGAATAGGAGAGGATTTTGTGTTTTGCTGGGTTCCACATAAGAATTTAAAATGTATTGCTAGAGGAAACATTGTGCCACGATCCACACCTGCTCTTGGGTGAGCTTCTCCTTGCTATATCCTCCTTTGATATGAGCTCTCTATTCAATATACATGCCTGGCCTATCCTTAGTTCCATTTCTAGTTTCATAAAGAATGTAGTGCTTATCGCTCTTAAGCATGTCTTTGATTTTATTTCATATGTATATAACTCTAAATAATACATAGGGGTGCAAACATATTTTTGGGAATTTCCAAGATTTCATAGATCTATGTCTGTGTCTATATATGCTTAGTTCGTTCACTATCAAAGGCACATAATATTCCATTCATGAATATACCTCAACTTATCCATTTTTTAATTGAACATTTAGTTTGATTCCAGTTTTTCAGTATTATGAACAACTAATGGCCTGGTGCATGGATTCATGCACATTGAAAGAAAATTAATTAGAAGGTGGCCAGCTGGACAGAGTGGGACTAGGGTGGATGGACCTGACATGCCCTGGAGCCAACCTCCTGTGGTCCCTCCCTGGCTGGCGGTACCATTGCCACAGTCACCACAGCTCAGCAGTAAACCAGATTTGAGGAGACAGGACCCCAACAACAGCCAAAGATAGAATTGCGTGGCCCAGTCAGGAATGGGCTCCCTCCTCTCTGGTTCTGGGTGTATCATCCTAGAACTGCAGCCGCCAAGTCATCACAGCTTGGCAGCTCCTGCGTTGAGTGACAGTTCCTTGGTGGTCACACCTATCAGCCATTCAGCCGGTCAAACGGTCACTTCGCCTTTTATATATATTAGATGTGTCAATAAACATTCCTTTACTAGTCTTCTTATGTACACATGAGAGAGTTTCCCTATGAGATTATATCTTCCAGTGAGCCCAGCAATTCCAGCTTGACTATGTATACAGGAATAAATTGCTCTCCTAAGTGGTATTAATTTACACTCCCCAGTATGGTGGACTTTCCAATTGCTCCATATCTTCACCAACATTTGGTATTGTTGAACTTTACATTTTGTCAATCTGATGGGTGTATGAAATGATATGGCATTGCACTTTTAATATGTATTTATTTCCCATTACTTTTTAGCTGTTTAGACATCACTTAAATTTCATTTAATTAGATTTCTTTTCTAAGATGCCTAGGTATGGTATAATGACATTCTTCCCACATTTTTATTTTTTAATTTAACATTGGGTTTTCTTTCCTTTTCCAAATATATTTCAAAATTTGCTTGTGAAATTCCATTTAAAAACCCATTGGAGTCTTGATTAGAATTTCATTTAATCCATAGCTCACTTTGGGGAGATTTAAAAACATTGAGTGTGCTGATCCTTGAGAATAGTATTGTTTTCTATTTACTTAAGTCTTCTCAAACAACTTTCATTAAAGGTCATATGTGTATGAAGATATTGTGTTTCTTTTATTAGATATATTCCAAGGTTCTTTCAATTTTTGTGGCTAATGTTACAGATGTCCTCAATTATTTTGTTTACATATGGAAATATATCTTCCTGATTCTTGTATCCAATATCATCATATATTTAGTTCTCCTTATATGCATCTAGGTTATGAATACAGGAATGTCAAACTAACTCCCTTCTTATAAAATGTTGTGACATTTAAATGAGAAATAAAATTATGTAGTTACGTTAAGCTATAAACATACCGTTGGGCATTATTTCATTTTACAATAATATCATTTGAGATAAGGTTAATACATGAGAAAAACTCAGGCAAGAATTATCCAAAATTTTACAAGCCAATTTCAAAATAAACTGTGTAAGGAGGGGGAAAAATGTTCAGAAGTTTGCTTTTTCATACATCAAGAGGAAAAAGATAAAACCAAATTAGAAAAAAAAATTAACCAATTTTTAAAAAATCTGACTCTTATTAAGGGGTCTATATTTATTTATTATAGAAAGAAAATTATCTCTACATCTCACTGACTCCTAGGAGGGGTTTTACTACTACTATTGTGTGTGTGTGTGTGTGTGTGTGTGTGTGTGTGTGTAAATCATAATCAACTATGTCTCCATCCATCAAAAAAGAATTAACTTGTTTACCAGGTTAAAATACAATTAGGAGACTGAAAGAGTTGTAAGTTTCCAGATGAGAAAAGCGCCACTACAACACTAAGATGTAAAAATAAATTTTCTTTAAACTGGAAATTTTTGATCCAAATGTGAAAACTACGAAGTATTAGTATAGGTAGCACTCATCCAACAAATAAAAATATATATCTGGAATATAGCTATTCTGTAACAATCTATCATGTCCCTAAAATTCACATTTCCAAAATTCCACAAAATACAAATTACAACTTTTGGTGGAAAAGAAAAAACTGAGCTTTGATGCCCTATGCTTTTTCAGCAAATGTAGCATTATTCTGCCTTATTTGAGAACTGTTTCTCATCTATCTGACTCTTTCCTCCCAAAGAAGTTGGAATTATGACTCTTTCCTTCATTTGGGCAGGCATTGATTCATCACTTGTTAGCTTCCATCTATGCACTGAGCACATAGTTAGATGCTAGAGACACAGAAGTGAATGGAATGCACATATCCCTGCCCTCGTAGAAGCTCACAAGCTCCTGGAAAAGACAACCATTAAAGAGCGCTCACCATTCTATGCTCAAGTGTGTGCCAAGGGAAGTACGGGTGCTGTGAGTGCAGTCAGGGATCTTGGGTGCCAACCTTGAAGAAGTGCTGTTCAAACTAAGGTCTGAAGGAAACTTGAAAGTTAGGGAGAAAGTGAGTTTGGGCTGAGGGGGAGGCAGGAGGTGAATGAAATGTGAGGTCACAGCACTTCCAGGTTCCAGAGTCGGTCGATGTAGCTGGACCAAGAAAAGCAAGCAGGAAACTGGTGCTAACTATTTGATCTTTGACTCCTTACTCAAACATATAGCAGTCTGAAGTGCATGGACTTTCAGGCCCAATGAAATGAGGAGAGGCAGAACTGGGATTCCTCATGTTCTCAGATGTGGATCTTTCTAAAAATGTATGTGTGTGCCTAAAATGTACTTAGGCAAGAGAGCTGGGATTAATTCACAAATAGTTCCTCTACAATCTCACTTCACAACTCACATATATACATAGAATATAATGTAGAGCTATAGACACATGTATGAATCTTTCTAATTGAAATTGTGCAATTCTTTTAATTTCACACACTGTACACTTATAGCATCCACTAATTACATTTTTTACAAAAAGATTTTACTATAAGATAATGACATGTAATAATGGCAAGAGATAACCAAAATTAGACAGGGATGTTTGCAATTCAGACAAGCTTTGTAGAAATCATTTCTTCTACATTTTAAAGAATTTCCATGTAAGAGTTATTAAAGAAGTTGAGTATTCTTTCCAGGTTATGTTTAGCATACCAAATCAATTTTAATGCTACATTTGTTCTTGCCAGGTAACAATGTTACAACAAAAATCAAATTATATAATTATAGGAAAATTGGGGTAACTTAATTTCAGGAATAGTAAGTAATTTATCTTTGTCTTTTCATTAAAAGAATGAACAAAGATGCCATTTCAAATAATGATATAAAATCCATGCAGGCTTAGCTGGTTTTCTATACATTTTATTTGGCTTTTCTAAATACCAAAGAAAAGTAAGCATCCAGTCAATAATGATTTAGAGGTACACGTAAAATCTAATCATAATGCCAGAAGCAACTGTGACTAATAACTTAGTATTTTTCCTCATGTTCTTCTTTAAATACAAATATTAAAAAGCAATTCATCCTTTATGTTTATAATCTGCTTTTTACAAAAGCACTATCATTCAAAAGATTTGGTGGGTGACCCATTTTATAAATGTGTAATATTCCACAGAAGCAATGCCTCATATAAACTTAGCCTTTTTTTCCATGAGCAGGCATTCAAATATTTTTTCTGATGTTTTTTCTCTATAAATAATGCAGTATTGAGGCTTTCCATTCTATGCCTATTCTACTACTAATATGGGGAGTCAATGGCAGAAAAGGTGATAGTAAAGTAAATCACCCTTCTTCTCTAATTCATCTTTTAAAAATTTTATGCAAACATTTATTGAGGTCTAACTCTGTGCCAGGCTCTTGATAAGCACTGAAGATCCAGGGATGAACGAGAACCGATATCCATTGCCAGGCACTCACTGCCTATCACAGTGGTTCACAACTGAAATGATGTAGCCCCACAGGGAACATCTGGCAGTGCCTGGAGACATTTCTGGTTCTCACAACGTGGGGGAGGTTCCTACTGATCCTTAGTGGGAAGAGGCCAGAGATGCTGCTAAACATCCTATAACCCAGAGGACAAGCCCCACAACAAAGAATTTTCCAGGCCCAAAGGTCAAAGGTAAAGGGGGAAGGTGGTGGGGGGAAGGGGGGATGCTAAGGAACCCAGTTCTGGTCCTTGCCATGTGGTCTGACCAACTCTATCAAATTCCAGAGATCATCTCACCCAATGATAATAAATTATTAAAAACAACAACAACAGCCATGACTGGTGTTTCTCAGTGGATAGAGCATCAGCCTGCGGACTGAAAGGTCCCAGGTTCGAGGGCATGTACTTTGGTTGCGGGCACATCCCCAGTGGGAGGTGTGCAGGAGGCAGCTGATCAATGTCTCTCTCTCATCGATGTTTCTAGCTCTCTATCCCTCTCCCTTCCTCTATGTAAAAAATCAATAAAATATATATTAAAAACAACAACAAGAAGTACACCAATAATCTCCAGGAAACTACATATTTAGGTCAACAGAATGGCCCGGGTCCCATACTCATTTTCCAAACACAATGACTCATGTGCTGCTGAATGAGCTCTGGAGACTGTCAGTGTGGGACTGACACTGGGGGCCCACACTTCAGCCTCTCTCCAGTGTCACTCCTGCTCTCTTTAAACCTTCAGACTTCAGGATTTTCTCAGGCAAGGAAATGAAAACAAGGTATTTTTAACTACCTGCTCAATTGCTTGGAAAATTACCTCTTAAAACATTTTAAACACCCACTTCTCATTTTTTCCAAGGCCCTAGAGTAGCCAAATGATATTAATCACTGGAATTCTTGATGGGGAAATGTAATATTTCAGTCTAGAGAGCTTGCTTTATTTTTTCATGCTGTTTATTTTGGAATATACTTATGTATATTCCATATATTTCAGATATACTATATGTAGCAAATACAGTGTATAGAGATATATATGCACATTTGTAGGACACATACTTGTTAATTTGCTACAAGCCTTGCAGCGGTACCTGCTCTGGAATTCTAGAAAACTCCATTTTGATAGATTTACATGAGTCTTTAAGGGTAGCAAGCTCATCATAGCAATAAAAATAAATAAAGTTTTTCAACTAATTCAATATTTATTAGGCCAAAACATCCTGGTTTTGTGTAATGCTGTACGTAATGAGATTGTACAATTCCTTTAGTCTTCCATTTGTTCAAATAACCATAGCACAGCTGGTGGCCATAAAAACTACTCAATTGTTTTCTCACTGTATCAACCTGGAATAAATGGTCCAGCTCCACAAAAGAAGTTGTCCTTTTGTCTCAGTTCCCTCCAAGTGGTTATCGATTTAAGTGAAGTCAAAGCATCCCACCAGTAAATGCCTTAGCACATAAAACATCAAATACCAACCAACCCCCATTACTGGAAACACTGGTTTGGAAAATAAACAGGGCAAAATGGCTCACTACTTTTAATCAGTGTAATGAATGCCATTAACTCAAACTGCAAACTCCCTTTTCACCAGAAGTGAATTATTTAGTTCCAATATCCTTCCAATGGTTTCTTTTTCTCTTTAAACTTTAATTAAAATCAACCACATCTGAAAATTGAAGAGCCTAAGAAAGAATTTTCAGAAACAATTTTTTAACTTTGGTTATGGCAACCTCTCTAACACTGGAAAATTCTTCAACTCACTTGGAAATTCAGTTCATGTAGCTCAAATATTCATAAAAATTCAACCTATTCAACTAACTGTTATGGAGAAAGTTCAATGTGTAGAATACTGTAGTAGTATATGAGAAAAGGATACAGTTATCAAAGAGAGTATCAGCTCAAGCAATTTATATATCAACTGTATTTTTATCAACAAAACATGGAAATCAATAACAAAGTTTTTGAAAATAACTGAGGTATACCACATAATTGATATTTGGCAAGAAACTTTAAAAATATTTTCTACTGTTCTCTTTGATTTTTGAATAATCCCATAGGTTTAGTGTTTTTATTAGCTCTATGAAATATCCAGTTCTCATAAAAATATTAATTGATCCAGAAATGTACATTTTAAATTACTCCAAGTTCTGTGAATAGCACCAACATCAATTAAAACGGATCAGCATTTTACCAAATACTAAGTAGAAGACTAGTATACACTATAAAAATGGTTTCAAGGGTTTTGGTTGATTTTTTCATTATATATATATATATATATATATATATATATATATATATATGTGTGTGTGTGTGTGTGTGTGTGTGTGTGTGTGTGTAGCCATATTAATGACAGAACTAGAAGCAGCCAACATTTCTAGTTGAGGGAATAAGTTACAGAAGAAGAGCTCTTTATAGGAATACATTGGGTATCACAGGAGACATAAGCTCCTGGACTAAAGAAATGTGCACATATGCAGAAATAACTCCAGTTTCTGGGTGTTTACCAACCACACACATAGCAGAGCACAAAACTATTTGTGAACTGAAACGCTATTCTTCTTTAGTGGGTCCTTTGGTTTTTTAAAACATAATGTCCGCTGAGAGAAGGCAGGGGAGGGTGAGTGGGAAGAGATCAACCAAAGAACCTGAATGTATATATGCATAACCTGTGGGCACAGACAATGCAGTGGTGTAAGCCTGGGATGGGAGAGGGCTGGAAGAAATTAAGGGGGAAAAGGGGGACTTATGTAATACTTTCATCAATAAAGATTAAACAGACAGACAAACAAACAAACAAAAAACATAATGTCTGTTCTCAAAACTTAAAATTCTGTTAAAGAAAACAGTGTGAGCAAATAGCTCATAAGATATTATTTCCAACAACATGTTTGTGTGTACCATGAATTTTTTTGGTGTCCTAGTCCAACAATCATGGAGTTTATTATAATTGAAGGTTATACCTCATTCAATTGAAACACCCAATATTGATTTCTCTGTGTGATGAAAGAAGAGCAAGTATTCTTTTTTACACCGGTAGGGTCTTTTTTTCCTCACCACATCACATAGGCTAAAATTAAATCAAGCTCACTGTTTATAATAAAAGTCCTTGCGGTTCTTCATAAGCATCAATACTCTTAAACACACGTGCTATGAGCTTAACAATGCATCATGGTAGACATACTGGTACAGAGACACTTCTGGGCACAATGTTTTAAATACCCCTGAAATAACCACATTTTTCCCTTACTGGCGTGCAAGTATACAGCAAAATGTAAATGAAAAAGATGTGACCTATCTAACACCATTAAATGCATACAAGATTTTTAAAAAGATATGTAGCTAAATTTCTAAGTTCACTTATATAAACAGCTTTATCTTACAATTTAAATTCTGCCGAATTGAAATCTGAATAAGTAGCAAGTGCTTTGAGTTGTCAATAAGACAGTAAATTATTCTACCCCATAAGAACTAAGTCACATAGCAAGCATACATCGGTAAGACTGTCTTAACATGGATCATCCATCCTAAAATAGAAATGTGTTAATCCTTCAAAATGAATTCCTGGCCTCTACATCCATGTCCCTCTTACATAATGAGTATAAGTACAATCATTTTTAGCAAGCTAAAATCTCCCATACCTAAATTTACCATGACTGTAAAGAAAGCACTTTGCTTGTACAATAGCACAATAATTTTTTAAACTATGATATATCTACAATTTCTTTGAATTAATTAACTTATTTATATATGTATGTTTACCCTGTTTTGTTCTTCTTTGGCCTGCTGGCTATTTAGCAATGTGTTGTTTAATTCCCAAGTATTTGTAAATTTACCAAATTTCCTTCTTTGTAAAAAAAAAAAAAAAAAAAAAAAAAAAAACTAATGGCCTGGTGCACGAATTTGTGCACACTGATAAGAAAATAATTAGAAGAAATATTTTAATATCGCTATTTGCCCTTCCTCTATAATAGAAGTGTCAACCAAATTCACAATCGACAATGACAGATCAAAACACACATGTGCGATTGGCGCCAGCGAGAGCTTTATATGTATCATGCATGCATGAGTCAACTTAGCCTTTTATATAGAACAAACTTGCTTAAATAGACCTGCTTTCTGATTTAGCTATACTTTCTCCAGCCCAGTGAAGCACCCCAACTTCTCTTTCAGGTAATTGTCAGTAACACAGCAGTATACATCAACACAAAGCAGATTATTATTATAGATCACACAGGGAGAACAAAGGGTAAAATATTTAACTGCAGCAGTGTTTGACTATATTCTGCACAGTGATAAAACCTGAAGTTATTTTCAAAGTCCACCATTTCTTACTTCTTTTAAGTCGGGTAAAGTTTCTAAACTTTCTATCGATAAATCTCCATTTTCTGGCTAATGAAAAGAAAATAGGATTCCACCAAGTATCCTATCTACTTACTCCAGGACTTCTGTGAGGATCAAATGAGATGAGGCAAAAGAAAACATTTCACAGACCTTTAAAGTGTTTCCACCTGGCTATAAAGCAAGTCACATTCTTAAGCTGAAGAAACTGCAAGAAGGATCGTTGTCACTAGGGAGAAAAAGCCAGGCGTTGCTACCTGACATCATTACCCAGATGGAGGGAAGGACACTTAGCATATTAGCCTTTTATGTATATAGATTTCCTTCTAGTGTTCCTAGAGAATATACTTTGCATTTCAATTATTTTAAATGTGTTGGAATTGTTTTATGCATATCCTATCCTAGAAACTAATCCTAGAGAATTGTCTTTTGTGTAATTGAAAATAATGTGTATTATGTTGCTGTTGGGTGGAGTGTTTTATAGGTTTTTTTCCTAGGCCTAGCTGACTATGGTGTTACCTAAGTCTTCTATACTCTCATGGATTTCCTGCTTAGTTTTCCTATCCATTAGAAAAGGTAGGGTGGTTGCCAACTATTATAGCTGAGTTTTCATTCTTCCTTAAATTCAGTCCACTTTTGCTTCAAATACTTTGGAACTCTATTACTAGTTAGTTACATACATGTTTATAATTACCATGTCTTCAAAGATTGACCCTTTTATCATTATAAAAGTACTTTTTTTGCCTTTACTAATTTTTTCTTTAAAGTCTACTCTGTCTGGCATTGGTATTACCCACTTGAGGTCTCTTTTGCTGATTTGCATTTTATAACTTTCCCATCATTTTACATTTAACCTATTTGTGTTTTTTAATCTAACATTAGATATTTATTCCATTTATATTAAACAAATTATTGATAAAATAGTATTGTCATTTTATTATTATTTGTTTTCCATGTCCTGTCTCCTTTGTTCCTCTATTCTTTCATTACTACTTTCTTTTATGTTAGATATATATTTTATAGTGTAACATTTTCATTCTCTCATCATTTCTTTTAATATATATTTTGTTTTTTTAATCCCTGTGGACTAAATTGTCTTAATTTACAATATGTAGTTCAGATTAATACTAACTTAATTTCAATAGTATATAAAACTTTTGCTACTATATAGCTTTGTCCCCTATCTGCTCCCTTATATTATTATTGTAATACAAATTACTTCTTTATATAATATAAGCCCATTATCATAATTTTATAGTTATTGCTTTATACAGTTGTCTTTTCAACTAGGAGAATAAATGAGTTATAAACAAAAATAATTCATACTGTTTTTTATTATTATCTATGTAGTTACATTTGTCAATGTTATTTTTTCATGTGGATTTGAATTATAAGTCCTAATATGCTTTCATTTCAGCCTGAAGAAATTTCTTTAGTATTTCTTATAGAGCAGGCAGGTATGGTAGTGATAAATTTGGCTTTTCTTTATCTTGGAATATTTTAATTTCCCTCTTATTTTGAAGAACAGTTTTTCTGGATATAAAATTTTTGGTTGATAGTTTTTAGCACTTTGAAAATGTTTCCCACTGCCTTCTGGTCTTCAAGGTTTCTGAAAATAAATCAGCTATCAACCTTTTTGAGGACACTTTGATTTGATGAGTCATTTCTTTTTTGCTGCTTTCATAATTCTCCTGCTGTTTTTTGCTTCATCAGTTTAATTATGAATATCTAGGTGTGGTTCTTTTTAAATCTGCCTATAAGGATTTTTCTTTAGCTTTTCGGATGTATAGATAAATGTTTAGCATCAAATTTGGATAGTGTTCAGTCATTATTTCCTGAGATAATTGCTGTTACATCGTTTCCCTTCTGTTTTTTGGGACTCCCAATATGAACATGTTGGTATACTTGATAGGGTGCCATAGGTCTCTAAGACACTTAATTTTCCCTCATTTTTTAAAAAAATATATTTTTATTGATTTCATAGACAGAGGAAAGGAGAGGAGAGAGAAACAATGATTGGTTGCCTCCAATATGCACCCTAACTGGGGAGCAAACTCTCAACCCAGGAATGTACCCTGACCAAGTTTCAAACTGGTGAACTTTAGGTACATGGGACAATATGCAACCAACTGATCCACACTAGCCATGGCTTTCCTCATTCTTTAATCTCTCTGTTCCTCAGACTGAATAATCTCAACCTATTTTCAGGTTCACCAATTTTTTCTCTGCCAGCTCAAACCTGTTGTTAAGCTCCTCTAGTAAATTTTTCACTTTAGTTATGCTTTTAAACTCCAGGTACCTTTTCTATATAATGTCAAACATTTTCCTGATATTGTATTCTTGGTGACACATTATTCTCATGCTTTCCTTTGGTGCTTTAGACATAGTTTCCTTAATTTTTAACATAATTGTAACAGGTGATTTAATTTATTTATCTAGTAAGTTCAATGCCTGAGCTTCTTCATGGACAGTTTATATTGACTTTATTTCCTATTTATGGGCCAACCTCTCTATTTTTCATATCTTGCACTTTTTTGTTGTAAACCAGACATGTTAAATAATGTAATGTGGCAACTCTGAAAATCAGGTTTCTCTCTCATCTCCAGGGTTTGTAGTTTTGTCTATTTATTGTGGTTATTGTTGTCATTGCTGCTGCTTCAAGTGATGTTTCTGAATTCCCTAAAATTTGTATTTTGTCATGTGTGGCCACAAAGTCACTGCTGAGTTAGATTTGTGATCAGATAATGATTAGACCAAGATTCCCTTAAATTCTCTGGACCAGTATGTGTCCCAGCTTTTGCCAAGAAGCTCATGAATGCGTTGGGGAGTGGAGTCAATGCTTAGGTGGAGAGTTTGTAACTGTACCTTACCTCTCACTTCCTGCTGTGCAAAGGCTCAATGTCTGACAGAGGTGAGAGATTAGGACCTCCACAGGTCTTTTCTGGACATATGCAAGTCTCTCTTCACATTAGTAGACCCTGACAAAAGCTCCATTTTTATATGAAGCAAGACACTGAGGTATCCTCAATAGGAATTTTAGTAAATGACATAGAACTTAATTTATTATGGATCTGGCCTTTTATACTAGCTAATATTTTTCTGCCTGGCTCTAAATGAATCATGTTCCTACGCTTGTCAGAACAAATTTCTCTCTGCATAATTTATACATGATTTAAAAAACACAGAACTTGATCCAAGTATTAAAAGTCAAAATGTTACAATGGTTGCATATTTCAATAAAACCTTGAAGACAACAGTGTCCAGAAAATGCCAAAATGCTTCTCTCTACTGTTGTATGTATAGCTCCTGAGAACAGCATCTTCTCTTGCAGCTTGCTCCCTGGACACAGGTGTTGTGACTTTCACAAATGCTCAACACATATAGCTTAGAGCATTTACATTAACCAAAGGCTTTGGCTTCCGGTCTTGTTCAGGGACCTTCTTGTGAAATGATAATTGAATCTTTCCACTGATGCATTCTTGTTCAGAGATGATCACATGAGTGCTCTCAGGAGGATGAGGAAGAGTATACCATTATGTCAAACACACACAATTCTTTCTCTATAAGCCACCAGAGACTCTGTCCTAGGACCTTTCTGAGATCAAAAAGTAATCTTTCTATTTTTGTCCCCAGATATAGCATGGGAAAAAACGTTGAGCCAAACAAGAAAACTGCTCAAAACTTGACATTTCAAAATCAATTCACACATTTAAACAGTTCCACCTGACTAGATGCCTACAAAATGAGAATCTGCTTTTAAGATGCGTCCTTGGACTTCATGTTACGTTGATTAAAATTAATGTGTTGATATTTTACATATGAAAGCTTTTGGTTAATAAATAATATCTGTCTTTAAATTAGCTGATTGATGACCATAGTTGGATAAAATAGGTCTTTCTAAAAGATTTTATTAAACCTGACAACAGGTTTAAATTTCTGAAATAAGTAAATCAATTTTTATCAAATGATATACGAATATGGTAAGAGATCATTACACTCTATTTTTAACTCTTTGGAAAGAAAATAGGTATCACAAGTGGGAAAATTCTATTGATGAAATATAAAGTGTAAATTTAAGCACAAAGAGGGAGAGGAGGGAAGGAGAAAGGAGGAGGAGAAAGAGAGAAAGATAATTAATTTGTTTTTCTAGTCATCTATACATTATTGATTCCTTCTTGTATGTGCCCTGACTAGAGAGCAAACCCTAACTCAGTTGGCCAACACTAACGAATCGAGTTACCCAAACAGGACTGTTTGGCTTTGTTTTAAAAAGAAAAGAATAAAGCAACAGAGAGTATTTAGTATAATTTATGTTTAAATGATCTTCATTGGTTTAAAAATAATGCCTTAATAAGAGTACTACATTAGAGGAATGTTTATATTTTTGCTAGAACCAACCTGCTTATTAAATAGAAATCTTTTCTTTTTTGCCAAATTGTGCTAATAAGCATCAAAATCAGTCTGTCAAACTTAATCATAAAGAATAATCACCTAGTTTTATCATTTTATTTTTAGAAAATAAAACCATAACACATGCAGGAAATCCTTACAGTGTCCCTGCTTTAGTTCAGCAATAAATACAAAAAACCTAAGGGAGTATGGTCACTTACCACATAAAGACATTTAGTCAATGACTAACCACATACACCATGGTGGTCCCATAAAATGATAATGGATTATAAGGAAAAAGTCTGCCAGCTCTGGGTGGTTTAAACAGAGTGGATAAGCATGCTGTTCACCTGCCCTGTGCCAGCCTGAGGATGGGACGAGGAGTTGGTGAGGGAGCAAAGAAATGGGTTAGGTGGAGGTGAGTGTGCAAGGCCACCCATGCCCACCCACGTCTGCCCCTGGGTGTACACACACACACACACACACACACACACACACACACACACTCACACTCTCCTGCACAAACTCATTTCCATACCCTCCCTTTCTCTTTAACTCTTTCCTCCCAGTCCCATTCCCCTTCATATGCATTCTCTCTTTCTCTTCCTCCTCTTCCTTTTATTATTTCTCATTGCATGCTTTATTTCTCTGGGTCTCTTCTGATCTCTGCTCTCCTTTCTCTCCCATTTTCTTCTTCCCCCCTCTTCCTTCCTCCCTCCCTCCTCCTAATGTCTGTTCTTCCCTCCCTCTGGTACTTCCTCTCTCCGCAGCCCTCCCTCTGTCCCCAATGGTGTGTGCACACATATATACATTTTACCTTTCATATTGCATTTTTATTGTACCTTTTCTATGTTTAGATATGTTTAGATACAGAAATACTTACCATTGTGTTCAAATTGTCTACAGTCTTCAGCACAATGACATGCTATAGAGGCTTGTAGCTTAGGAGCAATAGGTAATACTATATAGCCTAGTGTGTAGTAGGCTAGATCATCTAGGTTAGTGGAAATGGACTTGTGATGTCAATAAAATAACAAAAATGCTCAAGGACTTGTATCTTATTTAGCAACACAAAATTGTATGTCTTTGACTTCACTTACTTCACAAATGCAATGCAATGTTGTTATTATAATACCATGTTTTTATATTTTTGTGCATCCCTCATTTCACCTAGTACTCTCCTTTTCGTGTAGTCAGAATCATTATTACTTTCTGCTAATTAAGTCACAGCATTACTATTTTATGTAGAAATCCTACCATAGAGGACGCCATATAATAATCTCAAATACTCAACACAGGGGAAAGAAATAAAAATATGAAAACCTGGGCAAAGAAAATCAGCCCTTCCAGTTATTAAGAGAAGAAAAGCCCTATTTCTGCCAGGATGGCAAGGTTTCTAAAGAGCCATCAAAATGGTGAGTCACCTAAGCAATTAAATTTTTTTTAAGATAATGCTTTCAAAGCCTCCTTAATCACTTCACTCTGTTGTAGAAACTCGTCAATATGTCATCAAAGCTGTCCGTGACACTGCCTGGCTCTTAAGGCTATCCCGGCTATGGCCACAACCTATGCTTCCAACACCAGAGGTTTCCCATTATTTTTATGTATCCAGTTCTCCAACCAAATCAATGTTTTTACTCATTTCAAATGGCTCCTTTCTTATTTCCATGCTCCCTGCCTGAAGTCCTAGACATGCTTGTTACACAGCTGAATCCTATTCATCCTCCAAGAACCAACAAAAATGTTCCTTCTTGACACTGTCTTTCAGTCTTCTCCAATCTGAAAGTAACCTTACTCTGCCACATTTATTCCACATATGTCTCTTGTCTCCTTGCAAAAAAAAAAACTGCCTTTGACTACATTTTGTCCTTTTCTGTGTATGATATCAACTAACTGGTTAATTCCCTAAAAGAAGTTATGGCTTCTTTTTGTTAAATTCCTGGAAGCACTTATCCTACTCCCTACAACTTCATCTTCAAGTGTCTGTTGAATGAACCCATGGACAAACTCCTGGTAGACATGACCAGTGGGTCATTACAAAGCAAAGAAAAACTGGTTATTTATTTGTTTGACTTATGCATCAAGCTCTTGTAATTGCCCTAAGATTTATATGTATGGGTATGTGTAAGCAAGCACTCATAATTCTGCAAAGTACATGTTAAACATATAAATATTTAGTCTGAGTATTCCAATTTTGATTATTCATTGCATAGTTTTCCTTCACAGAGGTTGATAAGAGACACTCATAAAATGCAACTCCACATATAATGGTACTCAGCGTGATACTACTGCACTTAATAAAGCACTTAAAAATTCTTATCAAAGTACTACAGGAAACAAATTACAGGAATCAAAGCACTTTAAATGTGATTAAATATGCTATAAAATTATTTAATAGAATACTTATTTTATTGCAGAACATATGTTCTTCCTCAAGTAGATAACTTGCTATTTTGGAACTATTCCTCAGCCACAATACTTCCAGCAGCAGCAAAGGTTACCTCAGATCAACCCTGATTTTGCAATATTTGAAAGACATTCCCAGCACTCTAAGCCAAGTGAAAATTCATGAGTCATGGGAAGTGGCCTTAGAGGTGATTTTTCCTTAATGAAACCACCTGAAATAAAATTTGTTTTGCAATTAATATTTTGTAGAGTTCTTAAAACACATGATTTTGTTTGGTATCACCTGCATTTTTCGCAGGGTGCAGTCAAGTCTAAGAGAAGTTAAGTGAGTGCTTACTCAAGGACACATGGCTAGTTAATGTGTTGCCCTTAGAGACAACTCTTCACACTATCTCATTTTGTTCAAGATTTGAAACACTGAATTAAGTCTCCCTTCATTTCAGATGGAACTGTCTTTGGACAGCCATTTCTTTAAAAATAGCTGCATCAACATGACGAATTAACTCGATAGGTCTTCCTTCTTGTGATGTTTTTGGTTATTCTTTTCTTTTTTTTTTTCATTTGATTCACTGACTGTGTTAAGTTGGAAAATTTCAAAGTGTAATGAAAAATCAGAAAATCTTAAACCAATGCACTATGTTTAATCATTGTGGCAGAGACAGTGCTGGGTGTTTCCAAACCCTGTCTCCTTTCCTTCTCGGGCACAGGACTACAATAGATTACATTTCCTAGGCTTCCTTAAGTGATTACATTCCAGCTGAGGAAAGGTGGTCAGAAGTGATGGCTAGAACCTCCGAAATACCCTTCAATGTAATCCTCCCCATGTTCCTCTTGTTTATTGGCCAAAGGCAGAGGATTCACTGTGGCCTCCAAGGCGTTCATTGGCAATGATGCCACTCAATGGAAGAAGCCAGAATCCCTAAATGACTGGGGAGAAACAAGGTTCTCAATACCTGCCGCACTACCACCAGCACTAAGTTGGACTGGATGATAACACGGTGAGAAACAGTCCTTTATTAGTTATATTCACCTACCCTAATTTAAACATGAACAAATAGCTTTCTCTTTTAAGAAACGTTTTATAAGAAGAAGTAGGTAATTTCAGGTACACGTTCCCCAGCTATTATTACCTTTTATAATTAAATAATCACTTTTATATGAGTGCTTTGGTGTTAAGTAGACTTGGCACAAAGAAAGAAATAAATTTGAGGTGTTAAGAAGGGATTATAGGTAGTAACCTTGAAACATGGCAATAAGAAAGTATTCTTAATTTCTTTATTTTTTAAGTTATTCTAGCCTATGTTTCATGCACCTTAGGCTATATATATATATATATATATATATATATATATATATATATATATATGATGGATTCATTATATAGGGTATATAATTAAAATAATCTTGTTTAGTTATATAAATATTAGAAATCTAAGATTTATATGTGTATTGTTAACCTTTTAATGGGACATAAAAGACTATTTGTCACACAAAGACTGGAGAAGGTTGGTACACTCCCCAACTTTTCGTGGTCTATGGGTCTCCAAACCATCACTGCACCTGTGACTGCAGTGACTCAAGCCAGCCCTCTGGGTCTGGGGCTCACTGCAGCCCATCCTAGTTTCACAGTTTCATGTCGGCAGCCTCAGATATTATTTTGTCCAACTTCACTATTGAAACGTTAACTTTATGCAGGCAGAAGATTTTATATTTTATTTAGTATTTTATATCGCTCCATGCTGATAAATGCTGAGTGTTTTCAAGACCAGCTAAATGGCATGTAGAACCATTTGTAGATATTTTCTTGTGATAGGGGTAGAAGTGATTATCTAGAGGAATATAAAAATGAAAAGCATCATTTTTGCATAGCATGCTCTCAAGGGACATCCTATATAATAAAAGTGTAGTATACGAATTGTCCCCTCTACCTGGAGTTCGACCAGGAGGAGGGGCCAGCAAGGGGAAGGGAGGGAGGCCCCAGCCAGCAGCTACTAGGGACCTTACCAGTGCACAAATTTTGTGCTCTGGTCCTCTAGTATAGCAGTTGCCAATCTTTCAGACATCATGGACTACCTGTGGTCCATGGACAATAGGTTGGCAACCGCTGCTCTAGTAATCATATCCAGTGCACGTTATTTCCTTCCTTTAACTCGTACCTCAGCTATAACAAAATAAGTTTCTGATGCAAACTTCATAGTAGCTGCAAAACAGGGAAACATCTAAATCTGAAAGCCACATACACACACATACAAAGTCATTTACTTGTCATTGGTCAGATAAGTAAAGCATAAACATTAAATAAAATTTATGAATGAGGTGGAAGCATTGAGCAGACATGATATTATCAGCTAGGCATCTTTTTTTTAAATTGTAGGTAAATTCCTACCTGAAAAGTCTCAGAAGATCAATTGCCTGTGTTGCTTTCATTTGTTTTTATTTGTACCACAAAAAAAAATTGTTTTTAGAACCTTCCCACCCTCTACCTGCCCCAAATTCCACCCTAGAGCTTACTATAGTAAAGGCTTTGATATTTGGATGGTGACTCATTCACTAAAAATATTTATTAAGCACCGACAGTGCCAGGCCCGCCTCTAACTGCTAACAAGGCAGAGTGGCCTACTAATCTCATCCTCATGTTGGTGATTATCACGGAATGTGCACATTCAACCCATAATTATGAGTGAGACAAATGGAGTGGTGGAAAGACAAGTGTTAACCACCACCAATAACAGAAACTGAAGGAAGGTTTCAGGTAAAGGCTGGGAGGCTACTGAGTCAGAAGCAACCTCTTTGCCTTTTGCTCGGGATTCACATCATATCTAAAGAACATGCAAGATATGTCACTCAGGAAATATATTTTATTTCACTAAGACGCTAGTTTCTGTTCCTTGTAGATGCTGTCTCTATATGCAATGCTGCTTGCTCTTCTGATTTATCTTACACAGGCACATCCCAACTTCAATAGTATGAAAATTCAGAGAGATAAAAACATTTTCAGAAGCTTTACAAAAGTACATCTAAATAGTATATGGTTTTCCTTCTGATTTCAATAGTCCACTAGTGCTCCCATTTTATTTTATTTATTGGCAAGGGATTTTTAGTGCAATTCCACCTAAACACTGTGTGGTTTCCCTATTTTGCTATCATGTAATTGTTACTTGCTTTGGAGCTGAAAAAACAAACAAACACATTAACTTCATTTTTTATTTCTTCAGCTCCTGGGACAGAAGTTTGTCTAAAATTAACAGGGTTAATTTATAAGGGTTAAATCCTTATTTTAAAGCTATCTACTTAGTTTTCTCATCTTAGTTTTCTACCTGCAGAAGGGATATAACCTATCCATTAAAAGGAAATTAACAGGAATTAAAAAGAAATGTAAAAAACACTAGGTACCTAATTATCTAATTATTTAATTGATGTTTTCCCCAGAAATACAGAAATATTATTCATTGATAAGGAAGAGTTAATTTTGGGCTGGAAGTGTAAATGGCTATATGAAGCAGCAAACATTGACAAGTTTGCCCATTTGAAGGAAATTTAAGAAATTACCCCTCAGCTCAGCCGGTATTGCTCAGTGGTTGGAGTCGACCTATGAACCAGGAGGTCATGGTTCAATTCCCAGTCAGGGCACATGTCCTGGTTGCAGGCCCAATCCCCCAGTAAGGGATGTGCTGAAGGCAGCCAACCAATTTCTCTCTCATCATTGATATGTCTCTATATCTCCTTTTCTCTCTGAAATAAATAAAAATATTTTGGGGGGAATAACCTCTCACCTATAAAACTACCCACTTAAAAAAAAAGACACTTTAGAAAGATTTTAAGAAAATATTCAGTTTTTTTGTCTGTTTTAAAAAATATATCCTGAAATACAGAAATATACAAATTATAAAATATTTTTAAAATTAGTGTTTTCTTATGAGCTTTGTAATAACAAATGTGATAGCTTTCCCCCAATTGTATCCCTAAAATTTCAGCTGCAAAAAGTTTGAATCTCTAATTGAAAACTAGAAATGTAAATAATATCAGGTAGCATGTGATCAAATTACAAAGCAAACAATAATTCTTTTTTCTATTTTCAATTGCTGCAGGATGACTGCCTTTAGATATTTGTTTGAATAATTCAAACAATGCTGGATAAATGTTGCTATCATGTAATTGTTATTACATGATAGCAACATGTAATAACAATTAAATATTAATTTCAATGAAATATATAATAACAATGAAATATTAATTTCATTCATAAATTAATAATTGAATGAATTAATCTAAGTCCCATCTTTGCAGCACAGCCTTTAACAAAAGCTTGGCAACCAGTAGATACTCAATACATGTTCAGTGAAATTAACTCTTTCTCCCATAGAATAATTTCTCTAAGACTTGTCTTTCATCTTCTATTTCTACTTCCTCCATCTCATATAGTGATCTTTATTTGAAAATATTTAGGTTGTAAAACAATTATCAAATGAAAAAATAACCCAGTAAAAAAAACTCAGTTTTCAAGCACCCACAAAATTATCCGTTATCATTTATAAACACTCATTTACCACTTACATGAGTAAAGAAACAAGCAGGGCATGAGCCAATGCCCCAGAAAACACTAGAGGAAATGGCTCAAAACTACAAACAATTCAACCAAGTTTCATGTCAAAAGAGCATGCCCAGTGAATACAAGGGTTCCCTCCAGGTTGCTGTATAGCTACTTGCCAGGAAACTCTTCCCTAAAACGTTTTAATGTCACAACATCACAAAACTAGTTAAAACAGAATCTATTTATTTGGAATACAATTGTCGATGGTTGTCCAGGGTTCATCCGCTTCTCAACTGGAACGTGTAAGAAAAGTTACTCTTTTCACTACAGCAAATTTAGAATCCCATGTGTGATTTAAAAACTTAAAAACATCAAATAGAAAATTTAATTAGTAAATTTGCAATTACTTTCTTAATCTACCATATTTTAAAATTTTAATTATCCCGGACATAACTTTATTAGCAAAGTTATACATAATGCATTTTTATGTACCTAAATTAAGTAAGCATTGTAAAGGCCTTAAAATAAGCACTGCATATAACTTCCTGTTTTTTCCAAGGGGCTGGGAGGAAAGACTATTCAAATTCTCTCCATGACGTGTACATTTTCCAAAGTTTCTTAGTTTTTGTGGAAATACTTATAAATTACCCTGTAAGAAGGACATGAACACAACCTTTAGTTTTTAAATATATTTTATTTTATAGAACATTAGTTTTATTATTCATGATTCAGAAAAAGAATCTTCTCTCTGATCTGTTCCTTACTTCTCACTCTGTTGCTAATAAATGTATCTTTTTTTGTAAATGACAGGGATTATCTTTAGAATCTATGGTGAAGAAAATACAATAATATTTTGCAAATAAAAGTATCATCCACATGAATTAACTACATAATTGTGTTATAAAATAAGAGATAATAAAATATCTAGTAAAAGTGAGGAGCTGAAGAAGGGGGCATGACCCCCATTTCTTTTCAGTCCTCTTCCAAGAAAATCTTCCAAATATTGTTCTCTACTCATTACCCAAGTTCCTCTTTCCCCATTTTCCTTTTAAACCAATTCCAATCTGACTTGCAACCTAACCACGCCACTGAATCTGCCCCACAAAATGCTAGATCAATAGTCAATCAATTCAGCAACATCCCCTTGAGTTGGCCACTGTCTCCTCCTTGGTTCAATTTCTTCACTTGGCTTCCAAACACTACACACACGTGGCGCTCCTCGTATGTACTTTGGCTCCTGCTCTTCTGGTTCCTTCTGCATCCTCACCATTGGAGGAAAAACTGCCCTAGTGCTCAGCACTTGGCCTCTTCCCATTACCTGTTCACATTCAGTTCTTCGGGGTTTTTCCCCAGTCTCATGGCTATAAACACATCTCTATGCTAATGACTCCCAAAATTTTATCTCTACTCTAGGCCACTTTCTAGAATCTACTCACACACACATCTAACTTTCTACTTTTCATTTTCATTTGGATGAACATACACTGAGTGGCCAGATTATTATTATCTCTGAATGCATATTCATCCGGCCACTCAGTGTATGTATATATATATTAGAGGCCCGGTGCATGAATTTGTGCATGGGTGGGGTCCGGCCAGCCTGGCCAAGGGGAGGAGACATGGGCGGTTGGCCAGCCTGCCTATTGGTCGAACTTCTGGTTGAGGGGACAATTTGCAAATTAGCCTTTTATTATATAGGATTATATAGTATATACACCGAGTGGCCAGATTATTATGCATTCAGAGATTATAATAATCTAGCCACTCAGTGTACATCTCAAACTCAATCTGCCTAAACTATATTCCTAACATTCCCCCCAAAACCTGCTGCAATGCCCGCATCTCAGTTGATAACTTTATCCTTCTAGTCACTAAGTCAGAATCATTGGAATAATGCTTGATTTTCTTTTTCTATCACACCCCAAATCCAGTTCATTAGCAACTCCTGCTGGCCCTAGCTACACAATATTTCTAGACTTCAACCCCTTCTGAGCATTCTCCCTGACTGCCAATCTTGTCTGAGCCATCGCCTTCTCTTACTTGTTAATCAATCTTTTTCCTTCCACCTTGTCTCACACACTTCCCTCCTTCTACTCTACCAAGGAGCATTTCATCCCTCAATTTCATACTCTGGATTGGCCCCTCAGTTAAGTCAGAATAAAAGCTGTAGTCCTTACAATAGCCTAAAAGTGATTCAGTTCTTCATCACTTCACTGACTTTTCCCCCTCCTAACCTCCCTCGCACTTACTCTGCTGCAGCCCACACTTGCTTCCTGGTCTTCATCAAAATGCCAGGCACAGCAATAGAAGCAGAAAATAGATCAGTGGTCGCCAGGGTCTTATGTGTGTGTGGGGGGAGGGGGGGAGAAAATAGGGATTGGGATGACCACTTAATGAAAAGGGTCTCCCTTGGGGATGATGAAAATGTTCTAGAACTGGACAGTGGTGATGGTTGCACAACACTCTGGATGCACTATATGCTGCTGAATTATACACTTTAAAATGGCAAAAATGGTGAATTTTATGTTACATGTATTATACTACAATTAAAAAAAAAATAGCCACACACATTTCCCATCTTTGCTGTGGCTGTTTTCTCTGCCCAGAGGAAAAAAACATCCACTTGCTTACGTAACTCCCTTCCACCTTTAGTTTTTGTGCAATATCACAGTCTCTATGAGGCAAACCCTGACCACCCCAGTTATCACCATGAACTGCTCCTTACTATGGATAGCCCTTATCCTGCTCAATCCTTATTTTTCGAAATGCTGGATAACCTAACTGTTGAATATATGAACTGTCTCCTTTGCTGGCCTGAAGCTCCATGAGTGTCTTAGTTTGTCATGCTCAGTAATGGATGCCAAGTGCTTAGAGAAGTACCTGGGACACACAAATACTATAAATATCTCTGAATAAATGCTCTTTGTTGCTCCCAGAGATGGGCAATGGCTGAACCAGTCATGGTAGCCAATTTCTGGAAACTATTTAACAGCCTGATTTTTGTGAAAAATATATTAGACCTACTATGAGCCAGGGAATTTGCCAGTTGTTAGGAATTCATTGGTGAATAAATAATCCCAATACTCCTTCTTAAGTATGCCAAGAACATTATGGAGAATTCAATGTGGCAGAATAACATCCTGAGAATTTAAGTTAGTCTTGGTTGTGGTTATTTTAATTTAGCTTCACTCAGGAAAAATAAAAGCTTTTTTTTTTTCATCTCCCCATTCCTCAGAAGGTAACCCTTAAAATTACTTCAGTATCCTCGAAGTTGGCCTTTTTGAGTGATTAAATTGAAAAAAAGTGCAGCTGAGTGGCCACCCCAAGACAAACCCTTAGTGGGCCTCTGCATTGGAAGGCTAAAGCCCCGGAGGCAGCTGAGCTAGAAGTTTTGTTTGAAAATGGAGGAGCAGATGCGGTCTCAGTGTCAGAAGTGGCCCCATCCCTTGGGAGGTCTAATCGTTTCCAGATACTGAGAAACGATAGGGATTGCGATTCTACAGGGTGTAAGACAGATGTGCCCATTTGCTAGTGAAGCTTCGGAGGCCATGCCTGCTGGCAGCCTGTGATGGAGAGAGAATTAGGACTAAGCACCAAAGCTTCTGGAGCTACAGCGAAATCTCCCCAGCTGTCCCCCAGGGAGACCAGCTGCCACGGGAAACCCCCACACTGAATTGCCACCATATTCCTAAGTGAGGAGCCCAGGAGAAAAGACTATCACGGACTGAGGATGGAGTCCTATCCATCCTCTGTTTCCTAAAAGCAAATAGGCCTTGAGATGCTCATATATATTATGAAGAAGGAATGCATATACATATACATATGTATATATACATATACATATGTGTATGTGTATGCATACATACACATATGTATATGTATGTATATACATATCATATATGCATACATATCATATATGTATGCATATATGTGTGCATATATGATATGTATGCATATCATATATGCATACATATATATGAAGAAGGAAGAGTCTCCAAGATTGACGGACATCTTCTCTTGTCATCTGGTCAATCTTGGTTACAAAAGCAACACTGAAGATTGAGTTCTTTCAACATCTTCTTAAGCAACACTGATCTGTAAGCTCATAGAAGGCAAGAGCGTTATGCCATTTTCCGTAACTGCTGTTGTAACTAATGCAGCCCCTTTCCCATATTGACTTGTTGAGAAATGAGCAGTGGCTGAAAATGAGATGAATGGAAATCTTCTTGCACTTTGCCATTTAACATTCTTCTAAAAAAAAAAAAAAAAAAAAAAAAAAAGCACTTCCTCTCCGCCGCCAACAGGTACAGAAGGGGGGTTTTGTTTCTGTGTTGGGTGCTGGAAGTTTTGTCACCTACTGTGAGAACTCTGGCTCCTGTTGCAGAAACAGAATCTCATCCCTGCCCCTGGAGCTCACCACTCTCCTGCACAACTAGGTTTTCCATTACCCCTGCTCAGCTGGTCACTTGCTCATATTTGGGAAGTTACTCATTTTCTTTTAAAACTTAACTTTTAAGCTCTTGCCACACACAAAAAAAAGTAAAAGCCTTACTGTCACGCTGGGTTATTCAGCAACAATCTATTCCCCTCTGCGGGATAAGCTCAGCCCTCACCCCCATAGTGTATCTGCTTTGGGAGCAGGATTACTGCCTCATAAAACAGCACAACGGCACTATTATCACATAATCATTATCATTACCTCACTCTCAGCCGCACAGATCCTTCCAATCCTGAGCATCTCGCCTACTAATCTCGCTGTATCTATCTTCTCCTGCTGTGAAACTGGTGTGTTCCATTTTCACGGCAGCTTAATGCAATCACAAATGGAAAAATAAAATATATATTTTTTAACCAGGCTGCATTTTACGGATACCATTGTGTTATTCAGAAATTTAAAATAGCTCTGCATTTCATTCAAATAAACAAAACAGTTGCGTGGGTAGCGATGGGGGTTGGTCTTAGAGTAGGCCCATATTTTCTTCACCAATCTTTTCTTTCTAGATGGGACTACCTCCTCAATTCTAGGCCCTAGGAATGTATTTTTACATCTCCTGAGAACATCTCCTCTTTCCTGGAGGAAAGCTTTCATGATCTGGACCCTATATCCACCTGGCGTAGTAGTGCTTATTTAATTTCAGATGGTCAAGGAAGGTCTCAATGATAAGGCAGCACATGAGCCAAGACCTGAAGGAAAAGAGGCATGGTGAATGTCACAGATATTTTGGGGAAGAGGGACAGGGAAATACAAAGGCCCCAAGGCAGGTCTATGTTTGCTGTACACAAGGACCAGCAAGGAGGAGTAAAATTAACAAGGCAGGGAATTTGGGGGATGTGATCAGAAATGTGTGTGAGGGTGCAGATAAGTTACAGCCCTAGGGAAGTTGGTAGGGCTTCTAGATTATGTTCTGACTAGAGGCCTGGTGCACGAAAATATGTACACTTGTGGGGTCCCTTAGCTCAGCCTGCACCCCCTCACAGTCCAGGAGCCCTTGGGGATATCCAACTGAAGGCTTAGGCTGCAGTCTGGCCTCCCTCTGCAGGAGGTGTCCAGCTGGCTGATCAGGGCATGGCACCTGCCACTGAGCAGCCAGCCCTGCCCCCCATTGCCCCGCCACCACGGACCCCTCCCAATTGCCATCCCCTAACTCTGCCCGCTGGCACCTGCCTTGGGTGGCCTGGTGCTGCCAGCTCGCCAGCCCTGACCCCTGCCGACCAGTCACTCTGCTGTTTGGTTGATTTGTATATTAGGCTTTTATTATGCTCTGATAAGATAGGAAGTTATGAACAGAGGAGTATCCTGAAATGACTGCTAGTAGGATCACTCTGGCTATTGTGTAAAAAAAAAATTAGCCACATAGGGACAAGGTAGAAATACAAGTTAAGTTAGGAGACCACTGACAAAGTACAGGCACTATTTTTTCTTAGAGGAATTCTCCTACCAGCTATTCAGAAGACAGAATGCAATATTCTTCATATTTTTAGAGTCAAAATAAAACCTCAACTGGTGAATTACATATTATAAATAATTGCATTCTTTTAGTAAGTTTCAATAAAAGGAAGTCATTTTTTTCAGTCTAGGAAAATGCAATATAAAAAAAGGAAATCATCACACAATGCAAGTCCAGCACAACAAAAGATAAATCCAAAAGACAACCAAAATCCATAATTTTTATCTTGCCATTTTTTGGTTATGGCTTTCATCAATACCCAAGTAGGAAAAATTATAAGGAATACCACAGTTGTTTTGATTGTATATTATTTGTAGGATATACTAGAAAATAACTAGATATTTAAAAATAATTAACTCCAAAATGCCTGCATTTAGACTCCAAATAATATTTTATATTACCTTTATAAATTTCCAAGTTAAAATATCTCTTCTGACATTTCTAAGGAAATGAGATCAACCACTTGGACATTAGAAATACTGAAATTTTGCTGGATTAAAGACTTAAATGTAAAACCCAAAACCATAAAATACCTAGAAGAAAACATAGGTAGTAAACTCTTTGGCATTGCTCTTACTAATGTTTTTTGGATATGTTTGTCTCTGATTAAAAAATGGGTAGAGGGCCTGAATATGCATTTCTCCAAAGAGGATATGTAGAAGATGGTCAATAGACATATGAAAATATGATCAAGGTCATAAATCATCAGAAAAATTCAAATTAAAATAATAATGGCATATCACCTCACACCTTTCAGAATAGTTATCATCAATAAATGAACAAATATCAAGTGTTAGCAGGGGTGTGGAGAAAATGGAACCCTTGTGCATGCACTGTTGGTGGGATTGCAAATTAGTGCAGCTACTGTGGAAAACAGAATGGAGATTCCTCAAAAAATTAAAAATGGGCCCACCATATAAATCCAGCAATTCCACTTTAGCATGTTTATCCAAAGAAATCCAAAACACTAACTCAAAAAGGTTTATGACTATATGACTATGTTCATTGCAGTGTTATTTACAATAGGTGAGATATGGAAGTAACCTAAGTGTTCACCAATAAACGGTTGAATAAAGAAGATGTAATACATATATACAATAGAGTGTTACTTGGCCATAATAAAGAATGAAATCTTACCATTTACAACAACATAGATGAACCTACATGGTATTATGCTCAGTGAAATAAGTCAGACAGAAAGGAAAATAGCGTATGTTCTCACTTACATGTGAAATCTGGAAAAAAACAAAAAGAAAAACAAAACACCAAAAATTAAATGAACAAACAAAACAAATCAGATATAAAGATAACATGGATTGTTGCCAGGGGAGAGCAAGTTTGGGGAGGGTGAAAAAGTTGAAGGAATTAGCCACAAAATAGTCACAGGGATGTAAAGTACAGAATAGGGAATATAGTCAATAATATTGTAATAACTATGCATGGTATCAGATAAATACTAGACTCATGGGGGAGGATCATTTCTTAAGTTAAACAAATGTCTAACCACTAAGCAATACACCTGAAATATATTTTAATATAATATTGAAATTCAACTGTAATTACACAATAAAATAAAAATGTTTAATAAAATAAAATAAAAACTCTCGCCAAAACCGGTTTGGCTCAGTGGATAGAGAGTCGGCCTGCGGACTGAGGGGTCCCGGGTTGGATTCCGGTCAATAGCATGTACCTTGATTGAGGGCACATTCCCAGTGGGGGGTGTGCAGGAGGCAGCTGATCGATGACTCTCTCTCATTGATGTTTCTAACTATCTCTCTCCTTTCCTCTCTGTAAAAAATGAATAAAAAATATTTTTTTAAAACTCTCAAAAAAAGGAAAGAAACACTGAAGAATTCAATGTCCAGGATGAAGTCCAAATTATCCAGAGAAAATATACCACTCAAATCACAGAAGAGGCCAGCTGTACAAGGATTCCTCTTTCTAAATCTGTCACCTCTTACATTTCAGGCAATATTCTTTCAACCATTATTTGTCTTCATTTGCCTTGGAAATTTTATCCTGCATTATGATAAAAGGAGAATAAAATTCCGGGAACTATTCACTGTTCCCAAAAGGTACTCCCATTCTCCTGTGGCAACTTAATATATTTGAAGCAGAGCCCATTTTTTATTAAACTGTAGGGAAACTCTGCCAGGTCTCTGCTCACATTTATCACTGTATTTCTCTTTCCTATCGTCTGAAATGTGTTTGAAGAAAATCAAAGGTACCTCTAAAATAGAACTTTATTTTTAACTTCTTCGACCACTTGAAAAGAACAGGGTTGTCAATGACGCTGATCTATGGGTGAAGGAAAGAAACCAAGGCGGTCAGGAAGGCAGCTCAAAGTTTTCATAAAGTCCTTGGTCAGCTTTTATGTTCAGCAAAACGAGACCTCTGGCCCCGCGGACGGAAAGCCTTCATCCACTCACGACCTCTCTCTAACCTCCCCTCCGTGCTGTGTGGTTATGGGGGCTCCTCCTTGACAAGTGGGAATTCATATTCCTCCTTTGTGAGAGTAAGGTCTGTTCAAAGTCACGCATATAAAGTGGGGTTCCTTCTATTCCCAAAGGCAGTTTAGACTATCTTAAAGGGATGTAGCTTTCTGTATAGGATCTCTGTCTTTCTCCCGTGTGCCTGCCTTCTGTCACCTTTTATTGTGGGCATTGTCTTTCAGGGAAGAGAAGTCGGTGCCAAAGTTGACCCTTGGAAGTAGCCAATTATAAACTAGGCAATTTTCCACCGTCAGGGAAAGGCCAGTGAAAAATATGTAAGATGCACTTAAAATACCCATTAGCTGAGATGGACTGAACCCAGGGTTAGAAATGATGGGAAAACCACTCACAGGCAGTACCAGCATGAAGGGGAATGCCTCAGGCAATGTTCTGACCACCGCCAAAGCCAGAGAAGCGCCTCTGGAGTGGGTCCCTGATAAGTCTGGAAGCTGCAGACAATTAATTATTACATTATGTAACTCCCGCTGCTCGCAGTTAGCAGAACTCAGTCGATGGTTTTACTGGGAGTGCGCTGCTTTTCAGCTGGGGGTGCAATTTCCTCCGCTCACTCGTCTGCATCTTTGTGCTTCATCCCGGCTTCCCAGGGTCTTTCTTTAATTGGCCCAGGCTGCTTCTGCCCTCCAGCAGCCTGGCTTTTATTCTCGGGTTTCCAGTGAAGATGGCTGAATTGGACAATGGTGGTGCCAACATCTTATAGCAGCGCCGGGTATATTTATCTGCCTGAAACTTCCCATGTTTGAGGGTCTGTCTTGCGATGATTAATGAAGGCACGTCTTTGCAAGCTTCTGAAATCCACACCGTGCTGAGAAGTACTGGAGGAGCCAGTCCTACCCTAGAGTGAAGGTATGGCAGCTGGCTGTGGAAAGCATGTTGGTAAAGGAATCAAAAGACTTGACCTGTCTGCACATGATTTCACCATATGGCTGCAGGCAGTGCCATCGCTCTGAGCCTCAGTTTACTCACCTATACATTGGGGGTGAAACCACTGTCCCAAAGGGTTAAATAATACATGGCAAAATGTTTTGCAAGGTATAAATTGCTATAGAAATGAAGGAATTAAACTATTACTGGTATTCTCAAACCCTGATTTGCTAACCACTGTGGCAGTAAATGGCTCTTGAAAACTTGATGATGTTTTTATTATTAACCAGTTAATTAAGAAGCCTCTTATTAGCATCTGCAATCAAGCTCACTGTTCTAATGGGTCCACTAAAATTTCTACTGCTAAAATGTCATGGAAGGAACCACAATAAAATCCTGAATAGGTGTTAATTACCTAGCATCAAAATGTATTGAGGAATAACTAAGAGATTTATGGCCAATGACTCAGCTGTTTGCTCTGGACAAACGTAGGTGACACCGATGTAAGGATACTATGCCATTGCTGACATTTCAAACTGTTACCTTTAAATAAGAGACCTCAATAGTCATGTGCAGATCACTCCTTTCTCCTAAGCTTAACCTAAGTCTCAAATTCTTTAGAATCATTTGAGTTACTGGCACTTACAAGTCCTAAAATTAAGTTCAACTGTCTAAATTTAGACTTGCCTGTTTTTTCATCAATAGCACCTTCAGTCTCTCAATAACCTATGATAGTACTTCATCCACTCTTCCCTCAAAATTCCCTTCAATAATTATTTTCTCTATTTTTTCTGACCATTAACTCCCTAGTGTGCCTTTATTATCTCAACGCTAAACTAACAGATGTGTTTCCTCACGAGCCCTTTATACCTCAGAACGCCTAGCCTCTGTTCTGAAAATGGCAGGAATAATTTCCTTAAAATCCCACTTTCAGGTGTCACCCGAGTCATCAGTACCCAGTGTCACGTCCAGCTTTAAATCCACCCTGAGTGATTTTCCTTAAATGAAGTCATTCAACAGCAAGGCATTTCCAAGCCTTAATAAATTACAGTTCATAATCTGGCTGGGGAATAGGTGACTGGACCTTTCCACATCATAAGAAACACTTAACACGGTGCTAAAAATAACGACTAATCATGCCTTATACAAATATTAGTTACGGTACAAGAAGGAAGTGTCTGTTTCCCAGGCACCCTCAGTAGCCTGTTGCCCTGGAGTCCCCCATAAGCAGCACAAGCTAGGGCTGCCAGCCGGCCAGATGTGAGATCCACCTGCCCCAGAGACAGGAGCAAAGGACATGCCCAGCGTGGTCTTAAGTGGGTTGAGATCACAGCGACCAACTGTGCCAGTTTGCAGGGAGTAGGAGCTGCCCAGGACATGGGACTTTCAGTTTTAAAACTAGGAAAATATCAGGCAAACTGGGATGAGCTGCTGATCCTGGTTCATACCCTATTGAGACAGGCCAGGTTGAAGAAGAACAAAGCACAATCCATTGGGTCAGGGAGGTCAAAGGCATAAGGGGCGGGCCAGAGGTCACAGCACCAGAGGCCCATGAGAAGTCACCTGGAGCATAGTTTGCCACGGCTTACTATTTCCAGTACTTTCTCTGCCCACACCCATAGCTGTACACAATGAATCTCAACTCGGTCAAGTGCGTGAACTGCCATCTGACACTACATGAGGTACCAAGGTCTGTGTGTTCCCTTCATCTGTCTGGTTCATCCCAGGACAGAATTCCAAGTGCCTCCCAGGTGCACGTAGAATACTGGATCTTATAAGCCACAAACCTGAGTGTGCATGCAGTGTAACTACCTTCATTTCCTTTCAACTGAACTTAATACCTACCTTAAATCCCCAATTCCAGCTAATAGAAGACAACCTAATTGAGTCACTTCAAGTAAACACAATCAAGTTAGCGATTACTCAGTTATTTCTGATTTAAATTCTGTCAGCTTGGAATGAGACACAAAGGTCCTCTCGTCTTTAAGATCCCCCAACCTCTCTAGGGTTTCTGGGTCTGGAAAGAGGGAAGACTTAGAGCCTTTCTCAAATTTTCACAAGCATCGGAATTGCCTAGAGGGCTTGAGGGTCACATATCACTAGCAATAGCCCCAGTTTCAGATCCAATAGGTCTATGTGGGAAGCCCAAGGGTTTGCATTTCTCTTAAGTTCCTAGCTGATGCTGATAACTATTGGTCTCAGGGACTACACTTTTTGTTGTTGCTGTTCCAGCTTTTATAATGCTGCCTGAAAGTCTCCTTTAAAAAAACAAAACATTTTTATAGAATTGATTGAGCTTACATTGGTTCATAAAGTTATATCAGGTTCAAGCATACAATTCTATAATACATCATCAGATATTGTATCATGTGTTCACCACCCAAAGTCAGGTTTCCTTCCGTCACCATTTATCCCCCGTTTACTCTCTTCTATCTCCCTCCACTTCCCTTTCCCTGTGGCACACTATACTGTGTCTATGATGTTTTTTGTTTTGTTTTTGCTTAATCCCTTCACCTTTTCCTCTAACTTCCTAACCCTCTGCCCCTCTGTCAGCTGTCAGTTTATTTTGTTAGTTTATTTTGTTCTCTAGATTCCAAGTGAAATCATATGGTATTTGTCTTTCTCTGACTGGCTTATTGAACTTAGCATAACACTCTCCAGGTCCATCCATGCTATCACAAAAGGTAAGATTTCCTCCTTTTTCACAGCTGAGTAGTACTCCAATGTGTAGTGGCATAAGTTTAGAGCTCTTCCAGGTGACTTTTGCTCATTCGGTTTCTTCCAGTCTATGAATTGTTTCCCTGACTTCTCCAAGTGGCAAGAAAGAATTGTGTAAGGGTGGAATGAATGAATGCCTTCCCTGTTTAGACTTGAAGATGTGTCAAATGGTTATCACACAAGGATATAAGAAGTTCTAGAAGCACTTCAACCAATTTCTCAGAATTATCATATTGCTAAACCCTCCGTGTCATCCTCTTAGTATTGTACATAAACATAGCTCCCCTGGGATGTATCTTGTAGCTTATGCAGTAGTATAGAGTCAAAGAAAAAAACAGTTAGTACTCTAGAAACTTCTAAGGCATGCTTTGCTTTTTAATAGCAGTGTGATTTTGGATAACTTCCATCAAGTCTTAGTTTTCTCATCTATCAAAAAAAAATCTGATATTATCTTCCCTACTATGGAAATTTCACAGAATTATTTTAGGAGTCAAAAGTAATATTTTATAATATGCTTTGAAAATATCTGATGGTTATATTTAAGGTAAGTATCTGTTATCATGTGCATACATATCCATCAGACTCAATAATTAAGTTTACAAAAACATATTTTATATATATATATATATATATATATATATATATATATATATAGCAAAACTATACATATGCAATATACCAATTTTGTACATCACTTCCTAACTCCACATTTAATGATGTTACATTGTTAGCTTGAAAAAAAAACAAAAAAAAACCCCAAATACTACAAATCAGGACTTGTGTGTGGTTGGTTTGTTTGTTTTCATGGAGCTGGCTGTTAAGCATTTACCAGCATACCACTATTTGTTTATATGTCATACTGATCTTTGAGAGATCTATATCTAGTGTCAGGTTTTGATAAAGTGATAGACATAAGTTTTTCTTCTCCCTTTTATGTTGTCCTTTAAACAAAACATACTTAAACATATACAAATATGGTGTTTTACTAAATTATTCCTTTTATCTGTGGCAGTGATTACAACATAAAATGGAATAAGAATCATCTGGGGCCCTTGTTTAAAATGCAAATTTGACCCGTAATCCCACTCCTAGGAATATATCCCAAGAAGCTAGAAACATCAATCAGAAAGGATATATGCACCCATATGTTCATAGCAGCACAATTTACAATAGCTAGGATTTGGAAACAGCCTAGGTTCCCATCAGCAAATGATTGGATCCAAAAACTATGGTACATTTACACAATGGAATATTATGCTGCCATAAAAAAAGAAAAAAATTCTCATCGTTTGCAGCAACCTGGATGGAATTGGAGAACATCATGCTGAGTGAAACAAGCCAGTCAATGAAAAAGAGACACCACATGACCTCACTTATTTATGGATGATAAAGAACATTATAAACTGAAAAACCAAAAGATTAGATATAGAGACAGTAAAGCAACAAGCAGACTGTCAAATTACAGTGGGGAGGTTGGGGAGATCTGGGGGAGATAAGAGATCAACTGAAGGACTTGTATACATGCATATAAGTACAACCAATGGACACAAAACTCTGGGGAGGGAGGGTATGTACGGGAGGGGGGGGCAAGGATATATGTACAAAAATAATAATTTAATTTAAAAAATATATTAAATAAAAATAAATAAATAAATAAAATGCTAATTTCAGGTTGTACCCCTGAGAATCCAAACTAGGGGTCTAAGGAAGGATCCTGAAAAAACATTTTTTTTACAAGCTTGGGGGTATCCCAAACAGGTGGTTCTAAGATGATAGGTGGTGCTATAGATGAAACACAAGCTCCGCATTCTGGCTTTCCAAGTCCTCTCCCACCTGGACACAAAACACCTTCTCTCCCCATCTCCCATAGCTCCCCAGGGTGTGCCTATCCTGAATTGACACCATCACTCTTCTGCAACAGAATCCTTGAATTTTTGTTTTGCCTTATTTGCCAAGTTTCCTACATTATGGCTTGAGACCTCTCCAATGTAGACCCTGAGTTGACAAAGTAAAACAGATTTCATAGTAATTATTTCAACAGCACCTGCTGGCAAAGAGTCAGGACCCACTGAAATCTTAGAAAATGTGGCAGAAAAGGGGGTCAAGAGAGAAAGATGAAGGTCTGTGTGTGTGTGTGTGTGTGTGTGAGCATAGTTCCTTGCAGACTACAAGATAATGCTAAGCATTTTGCCAAAGCAATTTTACTTTATCGCAAAAGTCTTGCTCCATAAAAATAACTTGCTTTTATAAATTAGCTGTCAAATCCTCGGAGAAGCCAACCATGAACAATTTGTTGTTGGTTATATTTCCATTATTGTCACTATTTAATCCATAGGTTAGTGATTAATGGTTTCCTAAGAAAACTTGTTTGAAGTATGGAGAATGAAATCTGTTAAACCAAGTAAGACCCGACAAGATTCATTTCTCTGGGGCCTCAGCGGTACTGAAACCAACAAAGCATAATTAATGGTCCGGGAGATGAAATGGGACTTCTGCTCTGTCACGTCTCCTCTATTTAAGTCTTCAAAAATGAAAACTAATGACTAAAGGTGTAAAACAAATTGCTTGATGTGCCAGGAAGCAGAATAATCCCATTAAAATAATTAGAAATTTGTCCCGATTTATTAGACACTGTTGTTCCCTTGGAGGAAAACCCCGGTCTTGGGTGATCCCCTGGCATATGTTGGCATCACTGATGACATGCCATTATAAATGTGTGAAAGAATGGACTTTCTGAAGCTTGATCAGAAGCCTCCAGACATGCTTCCCTCAGAATTAAAAGGCTGCTTTGGGGCAGCAATCTTTCATGTCTTACACTTGTCAATAAAATTGCCTGTTTCTTTAGTTTCATTAAGAGCCTCCTACATATCTGATCAAATAGCATAGAACAAAAAAACTGAATCTATATTATGAGACTATGCTCATAGATTCACAGAAATTATGTTTGCAAATATGCCAGACTAGAAGGAGATCAGGAAAGATGACCATGATTGATTTGTTCAGGGGTAGGAGACTGGGCATCATGTTTCCTGTTGTGCAATAAGCACAGAGACACTGACAGTAATTCCACTTGGCTCTCCAGTGTCCTGGGTCAACAATCTGTGTCCCTGAACAGTTAGCAGGTAAATCATTTGTTGTTGTTGTTGTTTGTTGTTATTTTTGTTGTTTTATCCATTCAATTTAATATAGTAAACTGTATCTGAGAACCTACTATGAGAAAAACATTTTGCTAATATCTTGAGGAATTGGGAGTCAAGGATTCACCAGAATCCATGTCATCCAGAAACCTGAAGTCCGGTGAGAAACAAAGACATGAATAAAAATAACTGTGTCAGAAAAGTCAAATATGAAGTGCTCTGGAAAACACAAGGGAGGCAGAGATTAGCTCCAAACAGGGGAATGGGCAAAGATTTTTCACAGAAAAGACAGCAATAGAGAGAAACCTTGGATTTTCCGAAGATGTGGTTGGAGACTTGCAACAGTGGTTGAAAGGTGCACATTCGGAAGTATTGGCGATGACAGGAACAAGGGGAGACCCAATGAAGAGAGGCTATCATCATCCCGTGTACTAATTACACGGCAGCCCTGGTGGCTCTAGGTTTCACATGCACAACAGCATGCCTAGCACACAGCAGGCAGTTAAGCCCAATGGCATCAAGGAGGAAGAATGCTGCAGCAAGGTCAGCCATCGGAGGGTAAGAGTCTACCCAGGAGGTAACCAGTGTTTTGATGTGAAAGTGCAGGCTTAGTCTCACTTTATGTGTGTGAATTTAAATATCATGTCTCATTGTAATGGGCAGGCTGCACAAATTACAAATGGGCTCATTCTTTTATCATCAATGGAAAATTAACTTGCTGTCGTTTTGCTATTACCAAAAAAAATGGTATCTCATTTATTAGTGTGTTCCTTTCCATGTGTTCATATGGGATTGTACATGTCTTCATCAATTTTTATGAGGGAACACAAATATGATTGCTTTGCTACCTAAAGGATAAGAACTTAGAGAATATAACACTCAAATCAGTTACTTGTATGAATATTAACTCATACAAGTAATAGTTCAATTAACAAATAGCTTCGTAAGAGGACACCTAAGCCAGAGCCATCATAGGGAAAACTGCTGTATCTATTTTCTCCTGCCTCTGTTTCCCATCCCCCAGCCACCAACTCACATATAGAGCCTCTGTCTCTTCATGTGACACAGTCCTACCAAAAAAATGAAGAAACTCTCCTCTTACCATTCCACTTTAACCAGTACTGATTCACACTGAAATTAACAACACATATTTATATTGTTAGAGCTCCACAATTTTAAATATTTGTATTTTTAATATTTTTATTGATTTCAGAGAAAAGAAAGGAGAGGGAGAGCAAGACATCAATGTTGAGAGAGAATCATCAATGGGCTACCTCCTGCACACTGGGGATTGAGTGTACCACCCGGGTATGAGCCCTGACTGGGAATCAAACCATTACCTCCTGGTTCATAGGTCAACCCTCAACCAGTGAGCCATACCAGCAAGGCTATTTTTTTTTTAATTTTTAATAAGGAAAGGCATTTTCCCACTTTAAAGGACTGCTGAATATTTAAGCTATTAAACCTACTTAGCTAGCTCTCGGGTTATCCTAAACACTAGCCCATATGCCGTCCCTTCTTGAGTGGGGCACAGTCATGGGAGGAGATACAGCTTGAGCATCACAAAATATAGAGAATGCGGATGTCACTTGCCTGTTACCCAGTGGATCTGTGCGGTGAGGAGCCTTGCATTGCTGAACAGCAGCCGTGTTTGAAAGACAATCCAATTGAATTCTTGTGGGGTGAGTTGGGAAGGGAGATACAAAGCAGGTCTTAAGTCAGACTAGCTCCCTGCCCTTCTGGGACGCTGGCTAGGGCTTCTCAAAACGTGAGGGAATAGAAGAGCATATGTTACGTCTGAGGTCAGCAGACATCACCCCAGCAAAGGGCTGTGTGCCAACAGGTCCTTTCCCTCTAAGCTGGTACCCAGTGGGTTTTCCTTTCCCAAGTATAAAGGAGCCCCGGCCTTCGCCTCCGTTAACCTTAACTTTTGCTTTTGTTCAAGACTGAAATTTCTGTCCTGTACTCTTGCTTATCTGCAATGCATCCTTCTGCTTCCAAGATTACTCCTGCCTGAGGTTATGAAGCCTCTAAACAAATAATTATGTTGTTGGAGTGCTCTGGTTTCATTAATAGAGCTATTACTGCAACTGCACACAGTAAATAATGTTTGTAATGATAGGCTTTTAAAACCTACTTTTAAAGCCAATTTTAAGTTTCGTTTATTTGTCTGCTTTACCTACTTCCAAGAGAGGAATTGAGTTGGCTTAAACACAGAAAACCCAAACTCATTAACAATGCAAATACAGCCCAAGTCAAATAATAAAGAAGATAAGAAAGGCATCAGAAGACCTGACTCAGGAGCCCCAGGTGAGCACATTGCTGAGGTCTGGAAGCTCAAAGGAACCTGATCTGCAGATCATTTAGGGTAATAAACACTGTTCTGGCGCCTTGATGGAAGAGAAATTTATCACATGGGTCTTCCTTTATAATTCACCACGTGACATAGTAAAGTCATGAGTAGCAACTTTCATAACCCATGCAAAGGCATCCTGCAGGTCAGCAATTTCATGGACTTGAGACCCTTCTAAGCGCCCCAGGCTTATAGGAGCCCCAACCTTAACTTAATACCCTGCTGCTGTTTGGAAATTTTAATATTTTTTTAACAAACGATTCCCTAATTTCCCACATTGCCATTTTGCCCTGGGCACAGCAAACTACATCATTCAAACATCTCATTCTTACAGTATATCAGCCCCCAAATTTCTTCTTTTCCCACGTTTCCCCTTTGGCAACATCAAGTGTAGCATTTGCAGAATTTAGCCTATCTGTGTGTTTTTTTCCTAAGTTTTAGAAAATCACTCACCAGATATATACATAAACACCCTTTGCCAAACTCACCAATCTTAAATCTTACAGACACTAACATAAAAATTATTTTATTTTTGGAGAAAGAAGAAAAGCCATATTTTTCTCCCTTCGTGTACCTAAGCTCAAGACACATTTCATCAGAAATAACACATTTATTGTGATGTTTTCTTAGATATAGTTTGATGTCTTAGCTGCAAAAATCTGTAATTAGTCTTCTGGTTTAAGATCAATTACCTAGTTAGATGAAGCATGACTTCATCAAAATGAAGAAATTGATCCCTGAATTAGGCCTTCCATGCGGTTTCCCCTTGATCTTTTTGTATTAAGAAATACATTTTTTAAATGTATTCAAAGAGAAGTAAAAATCCTCAGAGGGCATTTGATACCTCACTCTGCCTTCAGATCTGCTCTAATTACTCCTCTAGCCAGAGGGATGGACTCCTAGACTGTTCTTGATGATTTTTTGTCCAGAGTTGAAAGACACATCTTTCCCAGACATAACACACCAGGTAAAGCAGAGCTTGGCAGCTGCGCTCCGCATGATCGATGGGCACTGATTCTGCATGTAGTAGCGCCAGAGGCCTCCACCAGCCCACCAAGAGCAGCACCAGAGCTGCTGTTAGATGGTATCTAAGGTCCTGGATCCCAGCATCCCTCCATTCTCATTTAAACAACTACACTCTCCCAAAAGCACAGTTCTAGGCACCACAGATCCATCACTGGGCAACGCTTGTCTACCTGTCTGTAGCTTAGAACCCAGGGGACAATACAGACAAGCAAGCAGATAACTGCCACACTGCACACGTGACCTGGTGAAATACAAAGGAAAAAACCAGGGGCAGTTTCTCCAAGGATGTGACATTTAAACTTACTCTAAAATATTTAGCTTCATCAATTCAGTCTTTAATTACTGGGAATAGGCGAGGGTTTATGGATGGTTTATGGATGAGGCTAGAGGCAGACTTGCTCTGCATAGGCACCTCCTAAGGCTTGTTGCTGTTGTAGTTAATCTTCACTGAGGATATTTTTCCATTGATTTTTAGAGACAGTGAGAGGGAGGGAGAAAGAGGAATGGGATGGGGAAGGAAGAGGAGAAAGAAGAGGAAGAGGAGGAGGAGGAGGAGGAGGAGGAGGAGGAGGAGGAGGAGGAGGAGGAGGAGGAGGAGGAGAGAGATGTGAAAGAGAGACACATTGATTCACTTCCTCCTGCAGGTTCCCCAACCAGGGTTGGGGATGAACCTGCTACCCAGGTACATGCCCTTGACCGGGAACTAAATCCACAACCCTTCCGTGTGCAGGCTGATGCTAAACCCCTAAGCAATACCGGCCAGGGCAAGATTTTTTCACTAGTTTGTATTTGTAATTCTGTATGCTTTAAAAAAATGTTATTTCTCAATTACAGTTTACATTCAATACTATTCTGTATTAGTTTCAGGTACAGTATAGACAATCATATACTTTACAAAGTGCCCCCTCCATATTCCAAGCATCCACCTGGTACTGGACATAGTTATTACAGCACTAGGAGGATAGAGGACTATATTCCTTACGCTGTATTTTACGTCCCTGGGAATATATTTTTACTACCAATTTGTAGTTGTTAACCCTTTCACCTTTGGCACCCGCCCCACAACCCCCCTCCCACCTGACAACTAATCAGTCTCTTTTCTGTATCTATTAGTCTATTTTTGCTTGTTTGTTTAGTTTGCTCTTTAGATTCCACACATAAATGAAATCATATGGTATTTGTCTTTGTCTGTCTTATTCCACTTAGCATAATACCCTCTAGGTCCATCCCTGCTGTTGCAAATGGTACCATTTCCATTTTTTCCCCCACTCAGTTATAATAAAGAATGTATCTATTTTATTAAAGAGGACCCCAAACTGTAAGATCCACAACCCACAAAACCTGGGTCCCCTCTGTCTGGGTCAGACAGACTTTTGACCTCTCCCAGGAGTCCCTTTCAGAATGGCAGGCTCACGCAGCTCTGTGCTGTTAGCTAATATTAGTTCTGTTTCACTACCTCGTGGACTTGTGAAGATAACAATGTTTTGAAAGAGGCAGACTTTATCCTCTTCAGCCTAGTTTTCTCAGACTAAACTCTCTTCCTAAACCCAAGGTCATTGTGCTTTTTCCAGCCTTCCTCCTACTAAAGGCATAGCTCCACGCTTCTCACGTTGATCCTAGAACCAGAGAGGAAAGGAATAAAAAAAAAATTTTTTTAAAAAGGAAAAGGGTGTTGCTGGGTCTTCTCACTTCCTGTTTCTACCTCATAGCCTGCTTGATCTTTCTAGAAACCTCGCTGGAGGGAAGGAAACATGATTTGCCTATTTTTCTCTAGAAATATTTCCCTCTAATGTCAGGGGATTCCTTTTAACTCAGAGGCTATCAGAACTGCTGTATGGGTGAAACTGTGTTTTAAGAGATGTAGTGTTGTGAGATTGTCTTTAGCCAGAGAAGTATGTACCCACCACAAAAAAAAAAAAAGAGAAGTTTTAAGCTTCATTTTCAATAAGTCCACCTGCTTTATTCAATACTGAAGTTTCAAATAAACACAAATGCTGTTAGTCATAAAGATAATTTCTCTTTATAAAAACACTTGGCAGTACGTAATAAAAATAACAAAATCAGAAGAGAAGGGGTGTATCCTGGGAGCACTAAGCAATCAGTCACCTTTATTCTATGAAAGGGCACATGACTAAAGGGGTTCACAGGTATTTGCAACTCTTCTTGCCACCAAACATTAACATTTGCACCAGACAAAGCACAGTAATTAAGAATTGCAAACTAAAGAAATTCAAGTCATGTGGTGCCATTTCCAGCTAAATTTATTTTGATTTATTCTAGATAGAAAAACAAAGAAATCTTTTGAGTACATATATAAAGTAAAGAAGACTGCCTTGAGACTTAAATATAATTATTATAACACAAGGGACAATGAATTTTTAAAAATAGGGAATTAGTACAGTGACTTAGAAAAAGCCATCCAGAACATGCAATTCATCCAGCAAGCACTATCAGGTCACACTGTTTCAGCTGAAAAGGGTAGACAGAAGTTCTCAAAATCTTAGGAAAAATTCTTTGGAAGCACACAAAAACTGAGAAAAATAATAGTATGATAATATTTCTACCAGAGGAAAAATGATGCCAGGCAGTAGGCTGCATTTTTAATTAATACTGAGGGCTCTTAGCTAGGTAGCACAAAATTACCTTTGCAAAAGACTTGCTCCTATAAACTTAGCAGTTTTATCAGGTACAGTTCTGGGAACTTTATATACACCTAAGAAGAATGTTGGTAACCAATTGTTATCTTCTGAAATAGCGCAGCCTTTAAATATTTATATTTTGGTAGCATCTAAAGAAAACGGGCTGTGCCATAAATATACTTTGGGTATGATTATGCACTTTTGGCAAATTTAGTTTCAAAGTGCCTTACCAAAAATGAACTTAAAATGGCCTTTGTTCTCTCATAAATGAGAACATTTACAAAACATCAACAGCATCGTGGAACAAACATCGGCAGTAAGCAGTGAATTTTTATTTGTTCGTTGCTTCTTAAGTAATTGTATTCAAATAATAGGATTCACCAGAAAACTAAAGAAAACATTCAAAATTACTAGACAGATTCTATCAGAAGGTGAGAAGTACAATTAGATTTATGGCCGCCCTCACATAACATAAATTCACGGATCAATGTTTCAAATATCACGTATTCCTAGCAGATCCTCATGTATACATTCAACTAACCTTCTAAATACCTTTACCTGAATGGCTTGCCCTTCAAGGGCAAAACGTACACAACTATACTAAATTTCTGCACACCCCCTCTGATAAACCTTCTTTCCTTGCATTCCTCTAACAGGCCTCCCTCTCTCCAGCTTGTTTCCCTCCAAGCTGGGGTCAGAATGACCTTCCCCTTGAAACACAAATCTGATTTTGCCATTGCTCTATTTGAAACTCTCCAAACATTTCCAGTTTCCCTTGATTCACTTGACTTTGGCTCACAACTCACTCTGAGATTTGGTCACAGCTCACAGGACCCCTGTGTCGCTCTCCATTCTATCTCATGGTAACCAGCCATGCTGAACTGATCTGAATTCCATAACGTATCAAAAGGTCTCTCATCTTGCCCCCCCCCCACCCCCCAAATCTTTCCCCAGTGCTACCTCTAACCCTTCAGCTTCTACTGAAGCCCTAGATGAGCTCATGTTCCCATAGCATCCCATACCTCCTTCCTCATAAAGCCTGCCTTACCACACATTATTATTGTTTGGGGTGAGGGGAGCTGGGGGGGGGGGGGGAATGCTTCTTCCCCATTCTTGAAGTTTCTCTCACGTGAGAGGAGCACTCCTAGCGTGATACTCTTCCTCTTCTTCCAAGAAGAGACTAACCTGGCGGGTTTTTAAAAGGCAACTCAGACTCCCTCGCCACGCTCTTCCCGGGAGCCATTGCGCCCACAGGAACATGTGCTTTGCTTTGGTGCTCCATGTCCCACAGGGGTCAGGCGCTTCGCTCTGGGGAGGAGCCTGTAGCTGTCCCCACCCCAGGGACAGTATGAGCGCATCTCTCATAGTATCACCAAGGTTTTAGGATTAGAGAGCCCACTTGCCCGTTGAAACAGGCTACACCTTCTAATACCAGCTACGTCAGTATAAAGGTGATAGTTCTGTTTCCCACCCACCATATTCTCTTCTTTCGTTTCTCACCTGTACAGAAATCAGGTAGAGATGAGGAGTGATTTTTACTGGGAACTCAACCTTCCCCCCAAATTATAATTAATTGCGGAGTGTCTTTGGTGATGAGCTATAAACTCTGAAAGGTAGAGACTCCATGTCTGGTAGTCCCTCTAACCAAGCAAGTTCCTGGCCAATAGGAGGTACTCCATAAACTGTTGTTTATTGAATAAATGAATAAATAATTAGATGTCATCCATCCAGCTTACCCACTCTTCTGGCTATTACCACCAGTTAAGTTGTATATTTAATATATTTCTTACTCCCAAACCCTTTCCAACATTTTCTATCTAATAATTTTTAGAGTCTCTACATAAATCTGATATACTTTTAAAATTCCTATTAATAGCACTCTATTTAAGTAAGCCCTAAATTGGAAATAGATGAGCCAGCACATTAAGAATTCACTAATTTGCAGATCATTTTCATCCATTACTTCATTTCAGAAAAATCACCCATTTAGAAAAATGTTCAAATGGCAATTTCACTAACATTTTAGCCTTAAATTTCACATCCTCTAAATTTGTCTTATCCAGGACATAGAATAAAGTGCAAACATGTCATGGTTAAGTATGGTTGAAGAGAGTTGAAAGGAGGCAAGTTAGCATTTTGGAAAGAACTAATAGGTTAATGAATTAAATTATGAGTTAAGTTAGGAGAGATAGATTACTTAATGTATTTTGAGACTTTCTGGAACTGTCATTTTTACTTTTAGAAATTTTATTGAGCATAAGAAAGATGTGAATATTCTAAATATGCTTGCTAATTGTATAAAATTACTATTTTATCTTTAAATGTATTTTTAAAAGGACTGATATATTGTTGAATATACTTTCTGACTTATTCAAAATCATGAAACAAATTTTCTCTTTGATTAAAAACATCTATAATTTTATAAGATCTAGCAGGAAGATACAAATCATATAATAGAAATATCTGTCAGAGAAGTTTTCTTGCAAAGTATCTGTTATTTTAAGTAAAGAATGCCTGCATAAACTATTTTGTGGCAACTTCATTTTTATTCATTCAATTATATTTAAAAGTCCATGTATATGCATGAATACATAATTAAACATTCTTGTAAAATGTGTTTCTAGACTTGAAGAAAAATATATATATATATTCTCACAATTTGAGAATTATGACGCTTCTGCATGAAACAGCATGAAGGATTACATGTCAATATCTTCCTTTTGTATTTATGACAAAAGAAAAGATGTTCCAAAAAAGAATTATAAATGAAGATCTAAGTTGTATAGGACAAGGGAAAATGTGCAATAAGCAGAAGTCTTTGGGGATGTATTTTTAAACAGGAGGTTTTGAAAACTCCAAATTTAGCTTCATAAAAAGAGGTAGTGCAAGTGTGTAGCATGTGGTCATTTTGGCACGCTCTGTGTAGAACTTCTCTCTTTACCTATATAAGGATATAATAAAGCTGCAGAAATGTGCATAGCACAGATCCTCCGGGGCTGTTTATTCACTTTCAGTCAGGTAGGAAAATATCCCAATTTTCCATGAAGAAATCTCCAAAATGCACCTACCAAAACAGCCTGCCAAAGAGAAGTCAACAACTTCTTTATTTAGATACTGAGCAGTTTAAAGGGAAAGATCGGTGGGGTGTTCTTAAAGCCAACTCTGTCTGCGAGCATCAGTCAGACTAGGTTTTCATTACCTTTAAATGGCTGCATTTTTTTAATAATGTTATTCCCCTTTCTCCCTCTTCTATTCCCCATATTCTCCAACCTCCTCTCAGGCTTTTTATTATCTGGAAGAGGGGCAGTCTCAATGTCCTCCATCCTTACCCATTGACTCTCTTCTTTATTGTCCTTCCTCCTTTTTTTCTTTTCTTTTTTTTTCTTCTGCTCCCTCTGGCTTCTTTCACTACTGTAATTACTTTCCAGCCTCATATTTCTTTAGAAAATCAATGTCTCATTCACTTCTAATTCTACGGTCCTTTGGTCATGCTTTGTGGAAATAATGTCAACGAAGGCTTTCTTTCTCTCCGTTATCTCAGACTCAGAGCAGCAATGGAAGAAAGAGCAGAAAGTTTCAGTCTGTGCTGTGGGTGATGTCAAGGTGACCCTCAATTTCAAGAGCATACCAAAGTCTACACGTAAGGCAAAAGCACCCCCAACTGGGAGCAGGGGTCAAACTATATTCACATAGAACTATTTTATGTGACTTTTTACCTATTTCAATGATGCCATATAACTTTCAGTTCAATTTTCAAAACTTTTGGTCCCGAAAGACCATTACCATTTCAAATATAATTTTAAATAAGTATCTGGTATTTAAATCAACTAATAATTATGAGCAAATCATATCACCAAAGAAAACTGAATTTTCAGATAGCTCATTAAGTAGAGTCTTTGGCCATCGAGACTCTGAAACCATTCCTGGCTCTCTGTCACTGACCATACAAAAAGGGCCACAAACTAGCATTAAAAAAAAAAAAAAAAAAAAAAAAAACTAGAGTAATTTAAACAACATGATACTAGCAATGAAACAGTATGGTTATTATAATTTAAAAAGAGTCCACAGATAGCCGAGACCAGTTTGGCTCAATGGATAGAGCATTGGCTTGGGGACTGAAAGGTCCAGGGTTCGATTCTGGTCAAGGGCATGTACCTTGGTTGCGGGCATATCCCTGGTAGGGGGTGTGCAAGAGGCAGCTGATTGATGACTCTCTCTCATCGATGTTTCTAGCTCTCTGTTTCTCTCCCTTCCTCTCTGTACAAAATCAATAAAATATATTTTAAAAAAAAAAGAGTCCACAGAAAGACACAGATATATGTGCATAAAAAATCAGTACAAGATGAGAATGAAATTAAACAGTGAGACTCTTACCTTACAGTGTTATAAAGATAAATTCCATAAGAGTTACTATATTTATTTTTTTAAGAAAAAAAGTAGAAGCAATATAAGAGGTGTTGTCTGTATCAATAATCTTGCGGTTAGGGGGTAGCTAACTGCTATATTTGAATTGTAATACTATCACTTAGAACTAACTTCGGGTAAGTGAGACAGTTAGATGAACTAGAGGCCCAGGTAGGGTCCCTAGGCCTGACCAGCGATCAGTGCCAATTGAGGCAAACCAGCTGCCAGCCATAAGCCAGGGTCTTCCTTCATTCCGTGCTGCCTCTGGCGGTCAGCACACATCATAGCAAGTGATCAAACTCCCGGTCTCCCAGTCAAATTCCTGAGGACACTTTGCACAGGAGACCTTTATATATATAGATACTACTCAGCTATTAGGAAAGATAGCTGGATCATTTGTGACAACATGGGTGGACCTTGAGAATATAGTGCTAAACAAAATAAGTCAGTCAGAAAAAGCTAAGAACAATATGATTTCACTCATGATGTGGGATATAAAAATGAAACTCATAGACACAGACAACAGTATGTTGTTACCAGAGGGAAGGGAAGTAGGGTGTAGAAAAGGGTAAAGGGGGCCAAATATATAGTGATGAATGATGATTTGACTTTGGGTGGTGGGCATACAGAGCATGTGTCATAAAAACGTACACTTGAAATGTATATAACCTTATTAATCAATGTCATCCCAAGACATTTAATAAAAAATAAATAAAATTACCCTTGGATAAGTTCCTTACCCATTTTCTGTGAAAGAAAGATTAATAGTACCCTATTCATAGGGTTGGTGTGAGGATTCAATGACAGCGTGCATGTAAGATGCTTATCAGGTGCCCATAATAGCTGTGGTTATTATGCTTAATGTGAAAACAAAATCCAGAACCATAGCAAAGGAATAACATGTAAATATGTCAAATTTAAAATTACTTTTGCAACAAATATCACCAAAAATAAAGGTAAGAGAAAAAAGTCCGTAGATATTTACAATATACATCAAGGATATACTAAAAGCTCTTTAAATTAACATGAAAAATAAGCACCTAAAAAAACAAAATGGGGCAAATGCCATGATCAAGCTAAGCTATTCCCAAGAGAAATATAAAGGCCCACAAACATATATTTTTTCAATTTCACTAATAATCTAAGAAATACATTTCCTCTTTCATTTCTCATTAGGAAAAAAAAGTGATTATTTAACAATGTTGTAAAGAGTAAGGCAAAAAGACTTTCTTATATAATACTGATGAGAGAATAAGTTGGTAAAAACCTTTTAAAGAGAGGTTTATGAGGACATATGGAAACTTAAATACGTACACATGACCTTTCTCTTAACAATTCTATTGGTATGAGTTTAGCCTAAGGAAATAGAGAAGTGTGTAAAAAACATGTAAAATAGGCATTTTTTCACATGGCTAAAAAATAACTGAAGCCCAGCCAGCAGGGCTCAGTGGCTGAACGTTGACATATGAACCAGGAGGTCTCTGTTCGATTCCCGGTCAGGGCACATGCCTGTGTTGCAGGCTTAACCCCCAGTATGGGGTATGCAGCAGACAGCCGATCAATGATTGTCTCCCATCATTGATGTTTCCATCTCTCCCTCTCCCTTCCTCTCTGAAATCAGTAAAAAATATAGAGTTTAAAAAAAAATAGTAAAAGAAGCAAATCAATAACCTAAGAGGTAGGTCTGTGATTATTGAAGCAGAAATAGATCAGTAGACCAATATTCCATAAGAAAAAGCAAATTAAAGAATAGTACATATAGTATAGTCAATCCTATTTAAAACATATGTGGTTAGCAATAGAAGTTTGTATTTGCAAAGAGACATTAACAAGTGGTCATCTTGATTAGGTAAGATTATAGGAAGCTTTCACTTTTTAATTTATGCTGTTCAGTATTATTTGGATAGTTTTTAACATTAAAAACTGCTTTCATAACAAGAAAAAGAGCAATTTCAATTTTTAAAAAGATTAAGAAATTTATAATAATTATTCTCCTATTTTTAGATTCTTTTTAATGCTAACAGCTGCCTGCCTTTTTAAAACACTTTTTTTTCAATAAGGTCCTTGTCAAGAATTAATATATATTTAAGTGTTAACTTCCTTTTTAAGAGAACTATAATTTTAAATACTCGCTTATAAAGGAATTCACAAACATGTTTCTCAGTTCAGCGTTTACCTTGTAAGTAACATCTCCATTAGTATCTGAAACCAAGAATTATAACCCATAGCAGGCAGAACATTGAAATAAATCTTATTAAATGAATGGATCCAATTTAATTTAACTTTCAAAGTGTTTTTATACTTTAGAAACTAAGATATCCCCTGCATCCTATAAAACCTGTACCTTTCATCCTAACTTTTAGGAGAAAATTTTATTCCTTATCATTAATGATACACTAATTCCTTTCTTTCAGAAACTACAGTTAAGTGGATAATTCATGATTATTACTGCAGAAACAAAGCACGATGCTCTTTTTCATCAATGAAGAGTATTAGAATCTTCTTCAGATCAAATATTTTGCATTTCCATAGCTTTTGACATTTTGCCTAAAGCAAGCTCCAACTGTATTTAAATATAGAAAGCCACCACCCAATTTAGTGAAGAATCTCACTTCCTCAGGAAGCAGAGGAACAGCCCCCATCCTAGATATATCCTTCCGACATGGATTTCGCCAAGAGAGAGTAACTTCCCTATCTCTGCGGCATGAAAAAGTGAACATTAATGCTCTTAGTTTAGTCTTCATTCCTCCTGCCACAAGTTGTGTGTCCCCTACATACTCTTAGGAAGCACCAGGCCACAAAGCAGGCCAGTCTGCACCAGCACTCACCAGAGGTCTGGTTAGTGTGCACAGCTGTAAACTGGGAATAACACCAGCTGCTCTCTAAGTTGTGTGGAGACCAAATGGGATATATAACACAACAGAGGGGCTCAGAACAAGGCCACTGTCTTTCCGTTTTGTCTGTAGCCAGGTGAACTCACAGCGAGTGTACCAGGACAGAACCCAATTGTGAAATATTGCAGTCATTATGATTGCAAAATTACAATTATGTGGTTGTGATTTCCAAAGCATGCCTTTTCTAGGCTTACGTGAAAATAAAGTATAAAAAATAAATAAATAAAGCAAAGTCAACTAAAGGTAAGTGACCATTTACCAACCATCTCACATTTTTATTTCCTTTTTTTAAAAAAAAAAAAAAAAAAACAACAATATATTCACAAGAGAAAAGAATAAGAGCACAACACTAGAGGCTTCTTGAGCAGGGACCGAAGTGCTGGCTCCAGTGTTTGGAATCTGATCGCCTCAGTCCTGCGTTGCTGAGCTGACTCTTCCGGCGTGCATCTGCATATCAGGATTAGGACAGAGGCAAAGCCTCACTTCTTTTACATTCGAGCCCCTCAAACACTAGAACCATGACATCTCTCTTGCTCCAGAAGCTTCGATTGATTGTCTATTGTCTGCTTACTATCTCCCACCTTCTTTGATACAACAGCAGGAAGATGAGTGATATGAAAGTGTTGGGCAGAAAAACTTCTCCAGTAATAACAGTCATTCTATTCTATCATCAATCAACCTTCCCTATTCATACTGAATTCCAAACACAGATTTTCTACGTAAGGTTAAGGTCTAGGTATTCACTGCAAAAATACCACCTGGATATCAGTTTCTGTGCAAGTGCCCATACCATCCCCAGACCAAGACACCCCTTCCCTTGTCTGGTACGAGCCAATCTATTCTTCGAATCCAGCCTGAGACCCACCGCTCCCTTGCTGAAATCATATATGTATACGTAGCTATTCATGTAAAGCCACTTCCTCAGACTTTATCATTCTTTGCCTGACAGGGTCCTCGGTTCAGAATAGAGAGTCATGACTAATATGATTCTATTTTTAATCCTTTAAAGTACTTTTATATAAGTATAATGACAAAACTCTTCCCTGGTGCAGATATAAGTATTTGTCTGTGTCATCCCCAAGTCACAAAAACTCTTGGTTGGAATAATGGAAAAAAATTTAATATTCACCTAACAAATCACTGAATTTTTCATTTTGTTTAGGTCTTGAGAAGACTGAGGTTAGTCTACACTTCTACAGCCATCCATGTTGCTTCACACGCGTGTTGTGCACTGGTGTGTGTCAAGCACTATGTGTATCTATGTGATGTGGCACAGTGGGTGTTTTGGCCCCCTTTATGCAGGTGCGATGACAGAGACTGAAAGGGCCAAGGTCACAAAGCAAGTGAGCAAGAGCTGACCATCCAACGAGGACCTTCAGACTGCAAGGTTCTGCTGCTACACTCTGCTCCTGCCTCGCCCCTGCTCCAAGTCTCAGCTTCTCAAGGACATTTAAAATTTAAAATCAGTTTTAAGCAAAAAAATCAAAATGCAAGTTCTCTGCTGAGATCCAGAAAACCGGTTAGCAGGTTAATTTCTTTCATACAAAGCGGGGAGATCGGTGATATGAAAGTGCTGGGCAGGAAAACTTTTCAAGTAATAACAGTTATTCTATCACATGGAACACTGGGAGTGCTTCTTTTTTTTAGACTAGACAACTCTCAATTATGCTTTTTTAGAGCCCTGGACAAATGTTCTTCAACACTCACCCAAATTTTGGCAGATGGCTGACAACAACAACAAAAAAAGCATCTTCTCAATTTTTATCCACAAGTCTAGCAAATGTTCAAACAATAAAATGTAAGTTAGGGAAACTTTAGTAACCATCAAACTAATGGATGAGTATTTTGAAAGTGCTTCAGTTATCTAGTTACTTTCCAGTATCTGCAGGTTCACTACAGAGCAGCCTGTAACCTTAATGGGAAATTCCAATGAAAACAAAACATGATATTTTCAAAAGGGAACTACTTCTACCTTTAAAGGTAATTATGAGGAAGATACCCTTTTAAAAATCAAGAAGATACTACATATAGTCAGAAACAAGACTTAAAATAATTGTGTCCAGTCGTCCATTCAACCAAAGTGTAATATGCTAAGGCTGCTCAATCACTCGCTATGACGTGCACTGACCACCAGGGGGCAGATGCTCTGACTGGTAGGTAAGCTTGCTGCTGGGGTCTGACCAATCAGGACTGAGTGAGACAGCTGGACAAACCCTGGAGCTCTCCTGTGGTCCCTCTCCAGTTGGCCAACCTCCCAAGTCCTTCCCTGGACCTGACCGTGCATTGGTGGGGTCCCTCCGCCTGGACTGCACCCTCTTACAATCTGGGACCCCTTGGGGGATGTCAGAGAGCCAGTTTCGGCCCGTTCCCATAGGCCAGGCTGAGGGACCCCACTGGTGCACAAATTCCTGCACCATGCCTCTAGTGATTTAATATTAGAAAAATCTACTGATAAACATCAACAGGTCAAAAGCAATTAAAACAGAAGCACCCCCTCAAAAAAATAAAAGTCATTAGGACACATGTCCATAGACCAGTAAACCAGGTTGGTAAATAATGTGATAAAAACCATCTTCACCTTAGAGTCAGAATATTATTAAATATTTAGCAGAGTCATTTCAAATAATGGCAGAGGTACATGTTCTCTTCACTAACATTAGGATGAAATTGTGACATTCTTATCAAAACAAAAGACAAATAACCAAGATTTCTAAACACTGGGATGGCAGATTATATGTGCATATAATTTCAGTGCTTATCATTTAAAAAATCAAGAGATTTGCCTTACCACAGTGGCTCAGTGGTTGAGTGCAGTCCTATGACCAGAAGGTCAGGGCACATGCCTGGGTTGCAGGCTCAATCCCCAGTGTTGGGCGTGCAAGAGATCGATGAAACCCTCTCATCATTGGTGTTTCTATCTCTCTCTCTCCCTTCCTCTCTGAAATCAATAACAAATATGTGTATTTACGTGATCAACTATAATAGCTTGGAATATGCCAACAGAGCCCAAGGGTATAAAATACATTTTTTTCAGGCCAGTACCTGTCTTTTCTTCAGGAAGACAAAGACAGTAAAGTCCCCCATGGGTGAAGAGAATTAAATGATTCTCTCGTCTACTTTATTTTCTTTGGGGTCGGTAAACTCCAAAAGTCACAATGTCCTGGGAGCACATTTTAAATCACACACAATAACAGTGGCTCTTTTTGGTGCCAAGCACCAGAAGTTCTTTGAGGACAATAACACAGTCACGTCTTTAGATGTTCAACATTACCTTATTATAATAGATCATTTAAACCAAGCTAATTACTAAGTTACTAAATCTTAATACAGTGAAAAAGGAATAGTTCATACACAGTGGCATAAATATGAATAAAGTTAGCAGAAACTGATTTTCATAGCAGTATTGCAACATCTCACACATGAACAGAAAACATAATATATTGACTAAATCAGCCTTTGGGGTCATTTCAAGTTGTATCTCTCTACAGAAAGAAAGGACTGGGGTTCTCTCCAGGCCATTTATAATGTCCCGCATCTAAAGACATAAAAATGCACTGAGAAGTTGTGCCAAGTAGGTACTAGATTTCATATTTGAATCTGTATCTTAATTGAGTACAACTATATGAGATATGAAGAAAGGGGTTAACTAATTATTTAAATATAATGTTGTACAATGTGTTTTTAGAAACAATCCAGATTAGAAAGTAATGTTTTCTATCCATTTCTCCTTTTCATTTCCAGGAAACAACAAATAATATGAAGTATTCGCTAACATACAGCACAAGCTTATTATTAAACCATAGTACATAAGTACAAGCTTTTCTATTATTTTATATTATCTCTCAAATGTAAATAATCACAACACTATCATCTTCTGAAATTGTCAGAAATAATAACGTGATGCATCAGTTTGCTTTGGGGGGACAGAATTCTAATTAAGATGTCTGGTCTAGCATTCTGTTTTATTTTCTGCAGCCTGTGACACAATGGGTAGGTAAGATAATTTCTTTATCTTATTATTCGGTCTGTTAAACAAAGACACAAAAGTAGGATTTAGAATTTGGTAACTTCCATAAACATTAGCTTCCTATGTTTTGTATCACAAAAGCACTAAACCAGTTTCTCCAAGGATTTACGTTTCAGTATAATTCTTACCAACATATTGGGAAAATACCACCATGAGATTTTCCCGAACAGTAGGCTGTTTCCTTTTAAAGAAGTTTTAATGAATCTAATAAAGTGCAGTGAGAGAAATTAGACCCTTTCCCATCTGGATCTGAGCTTAAATTCCAAGAAGCATCCCTGTCCATCCTAGGATGGACAAAGGAATGTGTGTATTTCTGAAAACACACACACACACACACACACACACACACACACTCACAAAAAAAAAAAAAACAGCTCTGGCTAAGTCAAATGCCACTTTTCATATCTTCATGGGTAGAATGAAAGAACAAGAATCAGGCAGACTATTAGACAACAGTAGCTTCCATTTTTGACTCTGACACTTTTATATGGTATTAAATAATTAGCGATTCTCCAGATCCACTGTTTCATTATCTCTAAAACAGGATAAAAGTACACAGCGGATAATGTTATGTTGGCACGAGACTTAGATGCAATAATGATGTACAGAGCGATCAGCACCGTTCCTGGTGCTACAGGAAGAGTAAGTAAGCCTGTCACTGTTGTTATAGCGAAGTTAGGCTCTGATATCGCTAATGGTGCAGAGGAAATAGCCTCTCCTCTTCCGTCCACATAAGGAAAATAAAACGAGTGGGAAACTGTTAAACCTACATATCAGGAGGCTTGGAACTGTGGAAAAATGATGACACAAGTGATCCTTCAGAGGTACTTAGCAATCCATTATTTGCTGCCTGGTAGATGTCTCAAGAAATAAAGTAGAGAATACTTCATCACTTGTAATGGGAGACTCAGACTTCAGAATGCTTTTCCAAGAAGTGGTGCCCCCATCAGAAACAGAACTGCCGTCTTCCCGTCTCTGAGAAGCAGGCTGTACTTGAGCTTAGGCCTTCCCGTGTGAATGGCCCACACATTCAGCTTTGCAGTTTTATCTGAGTCGGTGAAGAACTGGGTGAAATTAAAATTCTGCCACTATCAGTGACTATGCAGTCATCTTCAGCCTATGAAATCAGTCACCAGGTTAACAGAGAAAATTCCTTCTCAAAGAGCAGGGTCGTGAGAGTAAATCCCCAGAAATACCCATGGTCTGTGGACAAACAATAATGCATTAACCATCATCAGAGTTTATAACAATTCGATCTGTGAAGAAGAACGTGAACAACAAGCCAAAGAATCTTTGTACAGGCAAAGCAAACATAATTATAAAATATAGAAAATCATGGTCCCTCATAAATGCACTAGGTTTTAAAAAGAAAAAGGGAAGGGTTGGCCATGAATAGCCCTCATCATTATTTAAATGCCAAGCCTAAAAATTAAGCACTGGCACACAATACCTCTTGAACTGTACTCTCCCGGTGAACAGATATTTCAGTAACCTGTTAAAGTATTCTTTGTCTTACCCTAGAGGGGAAAATTATTAAAATAAATTAACATTTTACTGGAGCTTTAATTGGAAGTGGCTGTTCTCAACAAATATGTTTATCAAACAGTGTGACTGGCAAAATGTATTACTGTAGCTGTAGTTATCCAAATTACATGCTGTCTAAAGCAAAAAGGGCAAAAGCCATCTGGCTCATATAACTTGCATTTTCTAGACAGCTTGCAGCTGGTTCTGATTAAGCAGCATCTCAGAACTGAGAGATCTATTTTTACCTTCTGGAAGTATATTTTTAGGGCTCACACATCCAAGGCACAAGGCACTGGCATTAATAAGTGAACGACTATCTTGGATTGCAAAAAGGTTCATGGTTTGGTCTTCAGCTACACAAGATACACTGCATGTTGGATATAACAACCTGAAACCTAATTTTGAGTACCTGGCCTCTCTGGATGAATACTAAATAAGGAAACTTTTTTTCATCTAATTTAAGTCTCTATAGTGGTATCACCTATTATCCTCATCATCATCAGCCTAATTATCAAATTAGCATGAAGTCAGTCTTGGGTGCTAGACAGAAACATTCAGATGTGGGCATTTTAATTCTTTTTATTGTTGTTGCTCTGATTGGGTCTTTTCTGCTACTTTGTCTTCCACATCACTGATTTAAGCTTCTGCTTCATGAAGCCTACTGTTTGTTTTCATAGGGATTGCCTTGAATCTATAGACCGAGAACAGTTTTTTTACTTTCTTGGTGAAATTTACCCCAGGTATTTTATTTTATTTTTTAATGCTGTTATAAATGAGGTTGTATTCTTAGTTTCCCTTTCTGATAGAGGTGTATAAAAATGCAACTGATTTCTGGAAATCAGTATCCTGCTAATTTACTAAATTTAGTTATCAGTTCCAGTAGGTTTTTTTTTTTAATAGAATTTTTAGGGTTATCCCTAGATAGTATCACAACATGGGAATTTTTATTTTTATTGGCCCGTGACCAAGAAACACAGTCAATGAAGTTCTGGTCTCAATAAACAATCCGATCTTTTTGTAACTAAAGAATTCTCTGCAAAGAGAATACTTAAACCTTAACCGTTAGCTCAGGCCACTTTCCCCTTGGCTCAATCCACCAGTGTTCTTTTGTCCCTCAAACCCTCACGTTCCCCTCTACCCATAATTCCTCAGAGCCTTCCAAGCTTCCTCACTCTTCAATCCTCCTTGTCAGCTAAATTCCCCTCCTCTGTTCTCCTACTCCTTCCCCATTATCTACTCTCACAACACTCTGTAGTCACCATAATAATAAAAAAAAAGTCACAATGACCATGCTTTTGTTCAGATGAACAAATCTACACTCTATATTCCTTTAACATTGCTTATTTATTTATTTCCAGCCATTAGGAAATGTCCACATCTTCACTACACATTCTTCCTCCTCAGAGCTCAGCACAATCACCAACATTCAGATGTGTTTGCAGAATTCATAACCACAGAAGTCATTCTATCCAGGTACAAATTTAAAATACCAAGTATTCGAAATTTTTCTCCAGATTAGAGCTTTCTTCCTAGTCATCTTCAATTCAGTAGACAGGTGGGATCTCCTACGTAATTTGGTCAGAAAGACCAAATCAAATAAGAGCCAGGAAATAACATGACTATATTTGGAGGAAATCATGACGATATGGGTACTTTCATTGGCATTCATCTTTCTCACATGCTAGGGAAAAGTCAAATCAGTTCCAATGTCCTTGACACTGAATTTCCCTCAATATACCTCAGTACTTGCTGGACTCAAAACTGTGTAAGCTGCTTTGAAATGTAGATGAAATGCTGTTGTATAAGATCATCATGGATGGGATGACCAAATCACTAATCCAACGCTGACATTTTCTCCTCTCATGATTAGACATTCTCCTTCCACAGCTATAATTACATGCTTTTGTGTTGCCAGGGGACGTTGCATTCATTTTAAGCAATTATGGCCATATTTACCTTCATGACCCTGAAGGAAAGGCCACCCTGGATGAAAATGTAAGGGAGGATTTCATTGCTGTCATTAACATCACGGCCATGCTCTCCTTACTAATAAATGCCTTCTGGTGGTAGAAACAGATAATAATGAGTGGTTGCCAAGTTTCCTCTCCTCCCGACTGTCATGGAGGATTACGTGTTAAGATGATGATGATGAGCTGGGCTATAAATAAAAGGGGTTATTTCATTATGAATAAATAAAAATTGTCCATTTATAACGTTAGAAACTACTTCATGCCCAAATTAAAAGGGAAAGAAGAAAAATTTCAATTTAACTTATTACCTTGAATGGAATGCTAGTCATATTAATTCAGTCTTGGTACCACATAATACAGCAACTCCCTAAAAATAACAACAATGCTTTCCTCATTCTGGAAGTCCATGTGCCACAGGGTACAAAGAAAGAAAAAGGAAGCAGCTGGTTTTAAAATAGGCCTGGTAAATGACTCGATTACATTATAATGAACTCTTTTCAGCATCCTTTAGTTCTAAAGGTAAAATTTGGGTTATAGTTGAAAAGGATTTAAACTCATGGTACAAGCTAATTTACCTTACGTCGGTCTGAAATAAAAAACACTTAGCTGGAACTTAAAAAGTCTAGAGCCACATGATCTTGCTCATATGTGAGATATAAAACTGAAAGCAACAAACTTGAACCAACAAGAAAAACAAACCAAAACTCACAGACACAGGCAATAGTATGATGGTGACCAGAGGGAAGAGGGTTGGGAGGAGGAGATGTAAAGGGTAGACAAAGGTCAAATATATGGTGATAGAAGAAGAGAGGAAGATTTGATTTTTGTGTGGTGGGCGCACAATGCAATATACGGATGAGGTATCAGAAAAGTGTACACTTGAAACCTATATAATTTTCTTAACCAAAGTCACCCTATAAATTTAATTTTAAAAATTTGAGGAGGAATGGAGTGGGGGCTGGGTGAAAAGGGTGAGAAAAAAAAAATCTCATAGACACAGACAACAGTATGGTTATTACCAGAGGAAAAGTGGGGCGGGGAGGGGTAGGAGGTGCGGGAGGGTGAGTAAATGGTGCTGAAAGAAGACTTGACTTTTGGTGGTGAATACATAATACAATATACAGGTGATGTATTGTAGAATTGTACACCTGAAACCTATAATTTTATTAAGCAATGTCATTCCAATAAATTCAATAAAAATAAAAAAAATAAAAATCAGCTGAAACCTGTTTGGCTCAGTGAATAGAGCCATCCAGCCTGCGGAATGAAAGGTCCCAGATTCCATTCTGGTCAAGGGCATGTACCTTGGTTGCAGGCACATCCCCAGTAGGGGGTGTGCAGGAGGCGGCTGATCAATGTTTCTCTTTCATCAATGTTTCTAACTCTCTATCCCTTTCCTTCCTCTCTGTGAAAAATCAATAAAATATGTTAAGGAAAATAAAAAAAAGAAAAGAAAAATCATTTGAAGTTGTCTCTCAATGGCAGGATTCAGTAACTTTTCTACATCACATTTATCATGCCTTGCACTTCTCCCCCAACTACTTCTTACCCCTCCACTCTTAAATGAGGTACTGAATGGGTTGATCTGAAATAACCCACAGGTAAACAAATTCTATATTTTTAATATGTTTTTATTTATTTCAGAAAGGGAAAGGAAAAAAGAGATAGAAACATCAATGATGAGAGAAAATCATCAGCTGCCTCCTGCAGGCCCCACACTGGGGATGGAGCCCACAACCCTGGGGCATGTGCCCCAACCAAGAATTGAACAGTGATCTCCTGGTTCATAGCTTGAGGCTCAACCATTGAGCCATGCCGGACAGGCTAAGTGAGTTCTATTTAAGAAAATCACTTAACAGTAAGTATAGTGATTGGTACATGCCTTGTAAAGGTCTGTATAAGAATTTCTTTAGAAATTAGAGATTTGCCGAAACCGGTTTGGCTCAGTGGATAGAGTGTTGGTCTGCGGACTGAAGGGTCCTAGGTTCGATTCCAGTCAAGGGCATGTACCTTGGTTGCGGGCACATCCCCAGTGTGGAGTGTGCAGGAGGCAGCTGATCGATGATTCTCTCTCATCAATGTTTCTAACTCTCTATCCCTCTCTCTTCCTCTCTGTAAAAAATCAATAAAATATATTAAAAAGAAATTAGAGATTCATATAGCTGTGCTTTTCCTAAGAAACATGAATGCAATTTTCTTTTAAAAAGATAATATTAATATACATATTTCTTAAGTAAATAAAACACATAACTCTAATAAATACATGTATGTAGTATGAAATATGATGTGTAAAATAAATAAGATACTTATATTCTTATAGTTAAGACTTCCTACTTACTTATATTTTCCTAATAATGAGTATTTTCTTCTCTATACTTTTTCTTATTCATAAGTAAACTATGGTCTTATAAGATGTCTCAAGTAATTTCTTAGGCAGGGCATATAGTAAATAAACACTGAGGTACATTTATTATCATATGCCTGCTACTACTCTTCCTGCACTTGGACTTACTCTTGAATCACAGAACTTAAACAATTTCAGTGTTTGCCCCAAAAACACTATGCTCCCCGGAAGGAGAATTTGTAAAAGATTATCCATTTATTCAAGTCAATAGCCCATTTATTCAAGTCAAATAGCCATGTTATTTTTTATTATTCATATAGGAAATGAACGCCTCATTATTCTTTCATCTCCTGTAGCCACACGAATAATCAAGTAATTGAAAGGTTGAAATTTAAGAAGGCTCTCTGGGACTATTTATTCCCCTACACCTCTACTATTTTTTTTTTTTTAATAATGGGATCCCAGCCAAGGGAAGTGTTCTTGAATATAAAAAGAAAAAGTCCAAAGACAATCTTCCATTGGGATTTGTTACTTACGTCATCACTGAGGTCCTGCTTATTCCAAACCTAATTTGCAAATACACAAATATTTTTATTTTTATTTTTATTTTTATTTTTTTTAATATAACGGATTTTTTAAAATATATTTTATTGATTTTTTACAGAGAGGAAGGGAGAGAGATAGAGAGCTAGAAACATCAATGAAAGAGAAACATCAACCAGCTGCCTCTTGCACACCCCCTACTGGGGATGTGCCCGCAACCAATGCACATGCCCTTGACCAAAATCGAACCTGGGACCTTTCAGTCCGCAGACCAATGCTCTACCACTGAGCCAAACCAGTTTCGACCAAATACACAAATATTTTTAAATAAATAGAAATCATTATTTTGAACACTGAAATAATAAAATAAGCTTTATTCTGCATTTTAAAAGAAGGGTTTAAACAACTAATATAAGTGGCATTCCAGAAATGATTACTATTTAATTAATATGTGTTTATGTTGTATTTTTCAAAACTCCTTAACACCTTTTATCCCCTCTTTTCACAGTTAACAGCTGCCATGATAGAAGCCATAATTCACATGCCAAAAATGATCAGCTTAAAGTTTCCATGGTTATGGAACACAGATTGTTTTCTACAATTTCAATCAGATTTCAAAAGTATATCATTTTCTCCACACAAGAATTTCTCATTGGCCTATTTTTTTATTTAAAAAAATAACTATCAGTACACATCAATGACACATCTATGTTTGTACCTTATACGGAGGGCAAAAATAGGCTATAGGTGTAATGCAAAGAAATAAAACAATAATTAATGATAACACAGGAGTAAACTGTTTCGCACTCATATCTGTAAACCTACATTTGCCAACCCCTTTATATTCCCTACATCCTATCAAATCCCAGAAATATTATCAGTGAAAGTTTGCACATCTCCCAATAAAGAAAAGATGAAGAAGTGAGTATGTATTCCAATTTCACAGTAAGTATTAAACCCAGTATAAAGACTTTAAAAAAAATAAATCAAATTTAGAGAACCTGGACATTATTACCAATAATATTCCTAACACATACATGTTTAACCTGAAACTTTTCTAACACATATTTAATATTAAAGAAAACTACAGAACTTAATTGGTAAGTAAAAAAGACAACACCAACAATAACACCAACAAGTGAGAAGATAAGAATATAAATCAAATGTTTTCATTTTATCTTGTAGACATGATAAAATAGCAATCAGAATTAAAACAGAACTTTTATTGGAAGTAGAAAAATATTCTAGAAAAAATAAGCATGAAAATATCATATTCTCTGTGCTACCTCATATCAGTATTCAACTCTTTTTTTATAAAATAAATACCATTTTTCATGTTTGTTTTCTTGGCAAAATTTTGATCAGTAGGGGTGGAAAAACTGGGTAATTCTAATTTCTGTATCTGCTTTTTTAGCTTTGCACTCCGAACCATTCTGGACATTGGCTACCAGCTACTCAACGCTACTTTGCGGCGGAAACGTGCGTTGAAATAACTCAATTCCCCGTAATCACTAATAAACTGCAATGTCCCCTGAGAGGGGACATCCGAGTGATATGCTAGAATTCCGATGTCCCCTCTCAGGGACATCGGAGTGCAAAGCGTTAGCACATTGTAGAAGCTCAATGATTTTTGAAAAGAAGAGCTGAGTCTACTAAATTTTAAACGTATCACAACGCATTAATCATTTAAAGAAAGCAGTAGTTCCTAATATGTAGTAGATTGATAAATAAGAATAGAATGACTGGTAAAATATCTAATTATATGAAGGTAATCTATAATAATAAAAGCATAACATGCTAGGTTAGACCCACAGCTAAACAACCTTTCAGACATCCTTCTGGACAACCTTCCCGATGAGGCCGTAGCTGTGATGGCGAGGCAAACCATGGCAGCTATGAGAGCCAAGCCCTTGCATGAATTTTGTGCTTCGGGCCTCTAGAAATATGATAAAAATGAAATTCAAAATGATGGTGGGATAGGGGGAAGAAAGCTACTTATTAAATGATATTGAGAAATCTCGTTTATCATTTGAAGGAAAATGGAGCAAATTTTATACCTTATAGTTATAATACTAACTAGAGGCCAAACTTTATACTTTATAATTATAATACTAACTAGAGGCCTGGTGCCCAAACTTCATGCACGTGGGGGAGAGGGAGTCCCTCAGCCTGGCCTATGCCCTTTCACAGTCCAACTGACGGACATCCTTAGTACTGTCATGGAGGCAGGAGAGGCTCCTGCCACAGTTCCACTCACCAGCCCTGAGCCCAGCTTCTAGCTGAGAGGCACTCCCCCTGTGGGAGCACACTGACCACCAGGAGGCAGCTCCTGTGTTAAGCATCTGCCCCTGGTGGCCAGTTAGCATCATAGCAACTAGCCGTTCTACCATTTGGTCCATTTGTCTATTAACCTGTTATAATATAGGATATCTCCTCTCTATTTGTGTATATATGTATAAATATGTATGTGATATATATATATATATATATATATATATATATATATATATATATATATAATTTAGGTATTAGAAATTAGCAAAAAAAAAATAGAATTGAGTATTTTTGAAAGAACAATAGCTTTCTAAACCTTGTCAATAAAATGAGCGAAAAGTATAAATTTGTTCAACAGATAAATCATTAATACTAAGAAAAATAAATAGTCATGGTAAGAGTAAAACAACATGTTCCAAAAATACATTTATCAAATACAGGAGGTAAAAGGTTGATTTCTATGTTACAACGATGGTACAAGCAATCTGACAGAAAAATCTAAAATCCAAAAGAAACAAAAAGCAATAACAAAAACTCTGGGGGGAGACGGCATGTATGGGAGTGGGGTGGCGGGGGCAATAGTAAGATATGTACACATATAACACCTTAATAAAAGAAAATGAAAGAAAAAAAACAATAACAAGGACATGCACAAGGGGAAATCAAATCATTAAGCATACAAAGAAAAAAACAACATTCAAGCATTTTTATTTATCAAAGCAACACAAATTAAAGGAACACTGAGTACTTTACTTTTAACCAATACATGCAACAATTCTGTAATGCAATATCCAACACGGTCCAGATTCTTGGAAAAATAAAACTGATAAAGCCATACATTATCAGTGGCAATTTTCATTGCAAAATAAATTAACAACATACTTCAAAAACTATTTTTAAAATATATTGTTTGACCCATAAAAATATTGAAAATCTTTATCCTAAAGTTAAAGGCCAGAAAATTTAAACTGAGTCAATAACGGGGAAAAAAAAAAAAAGAGGGGAAAAAGCAGAGACCTATTCCAATATATTTCTGTGGTGATATAATTTATAATAGCAAAACATTATAAATCTAGCTCTTTAAATCAGAGGAATAATTAAGTAAACTACCTATTATTCAACAACTGCTCTTAAAAATTGCTTGTTAGAAACTAATACATGTAAAGAGCAATATAGATTGAAAAAATAAATATGATCTGAAACTGAAAGAAAACAGACATATTGCACAACTTGGTATGTTGAGGCACAGTTTCTTTCTGATTATGCTATTATTTACTCCAAAATTCAAAACTAAAAGGAAAAAAAAAACATATAAAGTATTAGATGATCAAAACTTAAGGATACACAGAAGGATCACATATGAGTCCAAAGCTAAAAGCAAAATTAATTCATCTGAAAGATATTTACAATTTCTGAGATGTAGTACTATGTAGCACTTACCCTGGCATTTAAATTGAGAAAAGACTAAGAATAATGGAATAATTAGTTACAGTAAATGAAAGAAAAACAAATAAAAATGCTGACGGAAATTTCTTTCTCTATGGAAATCAAGAACTAACGCTGATTTTAAGCTTAAAACAAACAAACAAAAAAAATCAAATTAACTGGTCCAAAAAAGCTGGGAAATAGAAAAATAAATATTTTTTAAACTTCCCAGTGGCTATTTGTTTCCTACTTTCCCCCCAGTCATCCCTCTTCATCTCTGTGCCCAATGATGTTCAACTATGAAAAGCAAGAAGCTTACAACCAGTATTTGTTGTGTACATTTACCATTTAGATTCAAAGTTCAGTATTAACTTTAAAAAGGCACATGGATGCAGAGGTTAGGAGGAAAGGGCAGGCTATGCCTTATGTCTGTATAAAATTGTCTGCAAAATACAGTGCTCCTTCTGCCCTTCGTTTGGTTAACTTAACCAAAATGAGAAAATTTGTTATGCCACCATCATGGGTATTCACACAACGCCCCGCCCAGATGGGCCAGTGTTTTGGGCACATCTGATGTGCCAGAAACAAACTAGGAAGTGGTGTGTGGGAGGAAAGCAAATTAAAAGTTGTCAAACATATTTCTTTAGGCCTTCAACATAATCTGTTATTCTAATTATTTCCCTGGAATTTATGTAGCCAAGTTAGTTATTATGCAAAATAAATTAAAACTTTTTCTTCACTATTTCTTATGTGATGAAACTGGCATAACCATATAACACCCCATACATATAAACACATATACATCATATTATGGGGTATTATGCCCCGGGGCAGTATATTATCCTACATTCCTCCAAAATACCCAACTATTGTATCCTTACTGAGAACTGCCAATAACAGGACTACTTCCTCACTGTTTCCCTTCTAATCAGAGCAATCGTGGGTACAGGACAATTGCAGTGCCCAAACCAGTGCCTACATATTCAATATTACAGATTCGTGAAAACAATATATACAGTTTGGCAATCATAAATAAATTGCCTGAAATCATTAAATAATTTTACAAACAACCAAAGAGCCCAAGTTATAATTAATATCAAATTATACAAAATTAGGGCTCACAAACTTTTGATGCACAGGTCGCCTCTAAAAATGCAAGCCAACCCACCTCAGAAAAGATCTTTCTAGTGCAGGTTTTCCTAAATAATAATGTCCTAAGAAAGTACTTTTAAATACAAATGATCCATTAACCTAATTAGGAATATGAAGACTGTTGAACAGCTAACATGTACAAAGCACATATGATATTTCAGATACTGTTCTAAAGTACTTTACATGTGTTCAAAAGTGCTTTGGAAGGTACATACTATTGATTATTCTGCCCATTCATTGTACAGGTGAGTAAGCAAGAGAGAGAGGCTCTGAAAGTCAGTGTCGGAACTGAGCTGCAGCCCAGGTACACAGCCCTGGAGCCCAGGGTCTCCGCCATTACCTTCTACTGCCTAGGTGCCAACCAATGTGGACTGTGCCTTCTTCTGTGCTATTTCATGTGTGCCATCTCTTAGTTTCTACTGAAACAGATACGTGACATGTCCACTAAGCAAAAGCATTATGATGATGGATGAGATGTCAGCTAAATCACTTCAGAAATGATTCATCTTAAAGATGATGACTTCGTCTCCAAGGCTGGTATTGGAACATCTTAAATCTTAACATCTTAAAACATAAAATCTTAAATCTACTCATCAGCAATTCCGTATCTTTTTATCAAAATGGTCTTGAACCTACTGAAAGGAAGCAAATGCCTAGTAACCATGAGAATAGTAACAGGGGAGAAGACAGGAGTATCCAGAACATTCAAATATTAAATTACTTTTCATTGACCTCTGAGTTAAATACAAGTATCTGCATGTAGGTACAACATGCTCCACAAGGCAAAAAATCCTAAGGGTGTGGGGGGGGGGGGTGGGGGGGTGGGGGGGGAATCATCTCTTAGTAGGAATGAAACTGTTAAGTGTTTTCTGAGCCGTCATAGGTAATTATCTTAAAAACTTAAAATTCAGAAGGTAAAGAAATAAGATAATAATTTTAAAATGTCTGGGAGAAGATGGGAGAGATCTAATTTTACTACCACAGAGAAAAACAAAAGCAAAACAAACATAAGATCATTTGAATCTGCCTCTGAATAACTGGGAATATATTTATTAAAATATAATGGTGGGTGCTGGTAGGGGTTTAGAGTTCAAACAAAGATGGCAAATAGAAAGATGAAAGTCTTTCCCAGCTTTCTTTTCTTAGAGATCCTCCTATATAATAATCCTCTATAATAAAAGGCTAATATGCAAATTGACTGAACAGCAGAACCACAGGTCCCTGTGAGGCACACTGACCATCAGGAGGAAGACAACTAACATAGGAGCTAGCTGCCCTCTGGTGATCAGCGTGCTCCCCTGGGGAGAACTGGTCAGCCAGATGCAGGGCTCCCGCCTTTAAGGCAATGCTAGGGATGTCCAACTGACAGCTTAGGCCCGTTCCCAACGGGGTCATCCCCTGAGGTCTCCCAGATAGTGAGAGGGTATAGGCCAAGCTGAGGGACCACCTGAGTGCACGAATTTCATGCACCAGGCCTCTAGTATTAGAAGAGAAAATAGAGAAGTTATTCATTTCCCAAGCGTGTGAAGTAGTCATATGTACAAGATGGCAACTCATTACCAGAGGCATAATGCTCATTTATTATCCTCAACTATAATCAGTTCCTTAGGCTGACTTTACTACCCTTCCCCTTTTTACTCTATTCAGAAGAATAATGAGAACATTACTCATCTTTCAGGGGAAAAAATTGTAAATTCCATTGATGTCAGCATGCATGTGTAAAAAGTAAGAAAAAAAGAAGACAAAGATACTTGCAAAAAGGTGAACTACTTGAAGAAAAAAAAAAACTGCTTCCTGGGGGGGTGGGGGGAGCGGGAAGACAGGGCTTTTGTGATTGGTCAGAGTCCTGGCAGAAGTCCTGGGGTCTTAGAAGCACTGGTCTGAGGATCACCCTGCATGGAAGCTGGGTGGGAACCTGCAATCCCATACTTCTCCACTTATAACTGAGTGGAGACAAGAGGAAAATTCTGCAATATCCTAAATTAAATTACAGAGGGCCAGAGAGTGGGAGAAAGAGACAAGAGTAGTTAACCAGTTCATGGTGGGGACGGGGAGATGGGGGGGGGGGGCGTGGAGGGAGATAACAATAGCCTGCTCATGTTCCTGACTATAAGATTGAGCTGTCAATCAACCTCTGCAGTGTCCACCAGATGCCCCCACAACCCACATATCCATGAACTTTCAGGCTTATTGCTTATAACCAATCAAAGGTATTAAATATTTCTTCTGTATGTACTTTAAACCTGTCGTAGAACTGCCCCCAGTTCAATTTTCTTGCCTCCCCCTTCTCTGTAGCCAAGGTAAATTCTTACAAAACGGCTTACATCTTTCTTCTCTAAAATGAAGGAAAGAGCCCATCCTCTCCAGGATGACAGACTGCTAGCCTCCCCCCCCCCCGACCCCCCGACCCCAATCTGGTCCTCTTCTGGCTGGCATTTGGCTCAATAAACCCCTTCTCAGAGAAAAGCTTGGGCCATGGGTGTCTTTTTAACAGTGGCTAAGTTTAATAGTGGGTTGGAGGGGGAAGCCAGGTTCAGCCTTGGGTCCACTATATATTCCAAACGTCTACATTATTTGTAATAAAGCAGTTATGTTGATCCCTTTCTGTGTCCTACATTTAGTTCTTTGCAGCTAAGAACAGGAGTACAGAGTAGTACATAAGACTCCGGAATCCCAACCAAATATAAAGTAAAAATGTTGGCTGTTTTTTCAAATTATTATGAGGTATGAAAAGCTAAATTTAAAAGAGAGTAAGGAAACGACCTAAATATACAAAACCTGACACAAGGAATTGGGGAGAAGTGATAGAGAGGTTTAAGAAGTCCTGAGAGCTTCTACAGCGTAGCTCCCTTGCAAGGTGGTCAAACTTCCAGCCTAACAGTGCCGTGGCTTTCTGGACCAACTAAGGAACTAGGCATGGACCCCTTCTGTGCAAAATGAGAAGACTGAGCCCAGCTGGTGTGGCTCAGTGGTTTTGCATTGATCCAGGAATCAAGAAGTCATTGGCTTGATTCCTGGCCAGGGCACATGCCCCAGGTGTGGGCTTGATCCCCAGTAGGGGGCATGCAGGAGACAGTCAATCAATGATGTTTTGCTCTTATCGATGCTTCTATCTCTGTATCCCTCTCCCTTCTCCCTTCCTCTCTCTCTAAAAAAAAAAAAAATCAACAAAATATATATTTTTTAAAAGAATTAATAAAATAAGGTTGAATCAAACCATCTGTAGAGCACCTACAGGCACCAACACTCGATGATGCTATCACCAACATCAACTACCTTTGGCAGCACCTTTAAAGGGAAAAATAAAAACCCACATAAGTCCCACATCAGAAGACTGGAGTCAGCCAAGAGCCAGAGCAATCTCTTCTCAGTAAAGAAAAGAAGGAGAAGAAGGAAAAGGAGAAGAAGGAGAAGAGGAAGGAGAAGAGGAAGAAAAGAAGAGGAAGAAGAGGAAGAAGAAGAAGAAGAAGAAGAAGAAGAAGAAGAAGAAGAAGAAGAAGAAGAAGAAGAAGAAGAAGAAGAAGAAGAAAAAGAAGAAGAAGAAGAAGAAGAAGAAGAAGAAGAAGAAGAAGAAGAAGAAGAAGAAGAAGAAGAAGAAGAAGAAGAAGAAAGGGGAGGAGGAGGAGGAGGAGGAGGAGGAGGAGGAGGAGGAGGAGGAGGAGGAGGAGGAGGAGGAGGAGGAGGAGAAGCTGCTGTTGACCTGCAATAGCTTTAGAAACTGCTGAGGAGGGGAAAAACTATAATAAGGAATTAAAATAGAACATTGACCTCTGTGACAAGATCGGATATAAGAAGAATAAGCACTGGGCTAAAGGAAAAGCAGTCTCTCCCTGTATTATTTTTAAAGTAGATATGCTCTTGGAAATATTTTTAAAATATTGAATCTTTAATTGCCCAACGATGTTAGCTCACTACAAAAACCAATAAATCCCAAATTAGCTTGCAGATGAATTATGGCATTTAGGGCATTTCCAGAACCCAATGTGATCCTATAGATGGGATGAGCCAAGGTCCTCAGAAAATGCCAAGAAACATTTGAGTCAGGCCAAATAGTGCTGACACGTTCCACTGACATGGAACCCACAAGCCGACATGCTTTCACTGAAAGACACAGCTCTGGAGAGCAAGTTTTCCAGAGATCTAGCCAAGACTCAGAGATTATATAAAAAAATAAATAAAATAAAATAAAATAAAAAACTCTGAAATCCAAAATAGTTCCAAATAGAAGTTTGCATTAGAAGAAAATTTTGCGTGGAAATTTATCATTCACAACCAGTTGCTGATCCCATTACATCAGAGGGTCTTCATTTTTCCTGGAAGTTCTTTACAAATTACAGGTAACCACAGTCTGATCAGAACTAGAAGTTCTGTGTATTATTAAACAAGTCAATTGTTTCAATGAGATAAATACATTACTGCCACCAGGCAGATAATTGCTTCCTTGTGCAATTGCATTACATTTGTGTATCCAGGTATAAAACGTTACAAATGGAAAATTACTGGAAGCAAAGCAGTCATTAGTGTGACTTATAAGTGGAACAAAGTTGTCCCAAAAGTTTTACTAATGCTTCTGTATGGTCCTGAATATGTAGATCTTATTTTTAAATCTATTATGTATTTGATTACAAAGCAAACAGTAAAAGCAGAGGCTTGTGCCCATACACAATACAAACAGAACTAAGACAATTAGCTAAATGACTTGAATATAATTATGCATGAAAATAAAATTATTTCAAAGATAAATTATTTGCCTTCACAAGAAATCTATACCTTGGAGGTCTGTGGGAAGTAATCATAAATAACTAGGCATGGACCCCTTCTATGCAAAATGAGAAGACTGAGCCCAGCTAGTGTTGCTCAGTGGTTTTGCATTGATCCAAAGTGTTGCTATTGGAAATAAATAAGATTTTTAGATTTTTACTTGGTATGTAGAGGAATTGATCCAGGAAAGAACATCTCTGATTACTGCTGTGACAATGTTTACTCCCTGAGAGAATGCTTAACTGTTACTCGTGCTCCATTAAGGAGCCCCAAAGTAAATACAAGAGACATTGAATGACACAAAAAGCAACATCAGCACTTTGTGAGTTCAAGACAGAATATTACTTCCAGATGGAAGGTGTGCATTGTGGACGATCACTGAGCAAGAATGACCAGTGTTCTTGCAAACCAGAATGTGAGAAGGCAGGCAAAACGATAAATGATATCTAGCACACAGTGTGTATCCTGGGGGCCCAGTAAGTTCCATTTTTAAATGTTAGAGTTTAATGCCAGTACGTCAGTGGATTAAAGTTTATGACAACTATTCCCCAACTTTTGGATAGTTTCTGTGTCAAATATATCAAACATACATGTTGTACATTCTTAAAATAGAGCAGTCATAATTTTTCCAAACTATCTTTAGAAATTCACCATATTTCAAGTTATACAGTTGGGGGGAAAAAATGTTAAAGGCGTATAGACAGTTTATTTTAAATTTTATTTTTTCAATTACAGTTTATATTCAATATTATTTTCATTGACAATCAAACACTTTATAAAGTGGCCCCCCTATATTTCAAGTACTCGCCTGGTACCACACATACTTACTACAATATTATTGACTATATTCCCCATGCTGTACCTTAGATCTTTGTGACTGTTTTGTAATTACCAATTTGAAGATTGCAATTTAAACATCAAACATTAATCAAATGCCCAAACTGATATTAGATATGTCTTAGATATATCTGCTGTTCTATGCAGGCCTCCCACTGATTGAATGAGGCCCACCCACTTTATGGAGTTCAACCTGCTTTCCTCAGGCTACAGATTTAAATGTTAATCTCATCTTTAAAAGCACACACAGAAATAATTTCTGACCAAATATTTTGGCGTCAGGTGGGCCAAACTGACACAAAAAAATTAACCATCAAACTATGGTTTCACTTTTCAAAACTTTCACACTCTTTTCCATTCTCATTCCCACACTATTTTCTCCATTCAGTCCTTATGATCCCTGACTGATGTTCAGCAAACCCCCACCCCCCCACCCCCATCCTTTACTTCAGGTATTGCTGGGTATGTTGTGGCTACACTTATTTTCAGAAATATTTTTTATTATTTATGTTGTATTCCTCAACTCACAATGGCATCTTACTCTCAGCAGACCCATTTTTTTTCTTTATAAAATAAAATGCAGCCCTCTTTGGCCTATTGACTGGTTTTCTCCATCAGTTTCCCATTCAGAATTTATAACTGGCCAATAGCTTAAATACCTTCTTCACTCACCAACCCCCATTCTCTCCTCAACATACACCCCTTCTCTGGAAGGCACTGTGCATCCACTCTTCTTTGCCTACTCCAATCCCATCTACCTGCTAAGGTTTGTCTCTAACTTCAAATCTTTTCAGAAGTTTTCCTAATTCTCCAAACAGTATAAATATTTTCATTTTTCTAACACAGAGATGCATTTAAGCTAAACAAAACCACTGTTCCTCTAAACCATACACTTTCTGCTTATTTTTGCCTGAAAATCTTTGACTCTGTGATATTCCAAGCACCATGTAAGGCAATGGACATACAAGGAGATGCTTCTCTCAAGGACCTTACAGTTTGATAAGAGAGACAGACTGTTATTCAAATTATGCAGCAATTGCATGCTGTAACAAGGCTGTAAGGAAAGGCAGGGCCTATAACAAAGGGAGAAACTAAGTGGTGTCCTAACAGAATGAGGTGGTAGGAAATACATTTAGTAGCAGGAGGAGAGGAAAAGACATTTCAAGTACTGAGAATAAGTGCAAAGGAATAGAGACAATGATGAATATATACAGAAGTAAGAAATGAAGAATATATTTATATAGTAAGCTGAGACATTTACCACAATGGCAAACATAATGGGATAAAGGATCAGAACTCAGACGCAGGATGGCTGGAAGACAAGAGATTCGGTTCTGCAGTAAAATCACTGAGTGATAGGTGCAGAGACCCGGAAGCAGCATGTCTGTAATACTGAGAGTGCTAAGTCACAACCTGAATGGGGCTGAGGAGCAGGCATGGCCGGAGATAGAGCCAAGCCACTTCTAACCAAGGGAGTTAGAAGTCCGTACAGTATAATGTTGTTTGTCCCTTATTCATAAAGAACAAAGACTTTTTTCATAAATTATATTTGGTGACAAATGTAAGCTCATCTGGTAACAAAAACTGGCCTAAATAGGCATGACGCTCCTTATTCTTTATCTCATCTGGCATTAATATCAATGAATTCCACTGTAGAAGTATTAATTTTTATTAATACTTATATTCCCTTCCTTACACAAGACCCATCTCAGATCCCATTAAAGGTGACATGACATGTAACACAGGGTCCATGTTTCATACTACCTTTTTAAAATATGAGAAATTCTCAGTTATAAAGCACACATGGCCCCTATGGTTTTGAGTAAGATTCTATGAACCTTAGATTTTGAGGTTCCACAGAATCAGTCAGATACACTAAAAGGGGCCTGCTGTCCAAAAAAAGGTTTCAGAGTTAATGGAAGACCCACTTAGAATTGTTTTGTTAAATGAAGATGTTTTTCAGTGCCACACACATTCAATTATTATTAACCACATTTGCCATCAGTGGAAAAGTTTATTTTACTTAAATAAAACTAGTTAAAACAAAAAGTAAATTGCCAATCATTAAACCCATAAGTCATCAACCCATTTCCTCCCCTTATAATGCATAGAACACCAGAGAAAATAATTGTCAAACAACATTCTCTTTGCCTCCTATAACCTTAATAGATAGTTTCCTGGAATTGTCTATTCAGATAGAAACATTAATTTCCATGCACAGCTGGAAATACCACATTGGCAAGGGAGGAAAACATCAAACTCCAGAAGATTAAATAAAAAGTGGAGGAACTATAAAGAGTCGACAAAATAGAACTCGCTCAGTAAGATGTTCCTATGAAAGCAGCTCTCTGCCTGTTTATTTAATGTATGAACACATCTTTTAAAGTGAAGTAGCTGTAATTGAGGAAGATCTGAATCCAGAGAAAATATAATTCAAGCCCTGGCTGGTCTGGCTCAGTGGATAGAGCATTGGCCTGCGAACTAAAAGATCCCAGGTTGGATTCCAGTCAAGGGCACATGCCCGGGTTGTGGGCTCGATCCTCAGTGTGGGGTGTGCAAGAGGCAGCTGATCAGTGATTCTCTCTCATCACTGATATTTCTATTTCTCTCTCCCTCTCTCAAATAAATAAATATTTTACATATTATACATATGTATAATATGAAAGAAGAAAAGGTTGGCACTCCCCTGGGCAGAATGAAGAGGTCCTCAGGCCTACACAACACCTATGTGGCAAGACACTGCCACCTGCTTCATGACATCTAACCAATGGGTTTGTTGATTTGTTTTAATTTTAGGATGATGGAAAGGTTCTGGGGAGAAATATTGGTGATAGTTGCACAATACTGTGAATGTACAAATGCCACTAAAGTGTCTACTCAAAAATGGTTAAAATGGTAAATTTGATGCTACGGTAGATATATTTTACCAGGATAGAAAAAATAAATTCAGTAATATAGAAAGAGCTCTTAAAAATCAATAATAGAATAGAGATGGCTAAAGGAAATATAGGCAAAGGGCATTAAACAGAAATTCAAATCAGGGGAATAAAATCCAGTAAATATATAGGGGGAGGGAGGCAGGAGAGAGAAATGTTCCAAACCACTAAACATTAAGAATGCAAGTAAAAATTACTAAACTATTAGGTTTCATCTTTCAAATTAGAAGAGATGAAAGAGATTGAGAAGTTGTAAGTGCAAAATCACGGGGTTGTAAACTACAGCATAGGGAATACAGTCAATAGTATTCTAATAACTGTACATGGTGTCTGGTGGGTACTGGAAATTTCGGGGGGGGGGGGGTATCACCTTGTAAAGTATATGATTATCTGACCACGATGCTGTACACCCGGAACTAATACAAAATAATATGGAATGCGAGCTGCAATTGAAATACTTTTTATTTATTTATATTTTATTGATTTTCTACAGAGATGAAGGGAGAGGGATAGAGAGCTAGAAACATCAATGAGAGAGAAACATCGACCACCTGCCTCCTACCCGCCCCCCCACACACACACTGGGGATGTGCTCGCAACCAACGTTTATGCCCCTGACCGGAACCGAACCTGGGACCCCTCAGTCCGCAGACTGACGCTCTAGCCACTGAGCCAAATTGGTTTCGGCAAAAACTTTTTAAGAGATTGAGAATATTTTTTTTAAAAAAACAAGCACTTTCTCTACCCGCTGACAAGATCAGGCTCTTTGTATACATCTCCCTCCACTGACTTAGACCTAATGGGTAGACCCTCTCTCCCCTGACAGCCATCAAGAAAAAGCAGGCTCAGGGTGCCATCTGGGGACTACTTCCTGACGCTATCACTGCCTCTGGCGATGACTTGTGTGGCCAAGAGTCAACTAATAACCAAACTGCAGAGGGTGAGACACTTTGCACAAACACTTCAAAAGCAAAAGAAGGGGAGACGGAAAACAGATGCCACCTTCAGGAACTGCCACACAGAAAGGCAAACGAGAAGCAGTAACCATGTGGGGAGGACAGCACCCCTCCCCACACACCCTCTCCACCCTCCACGGCATCCAGACAGTCAGCTGCCTTGGTCCTGCTGCCTGGATTCTCAGGTTGTCAAGGGAAAAATTAAAAACCTCCATCGGCTCTTAGCACAGAACTGACACTGTGTACATAGCGGCAGGGAGAAAGTCCAATGGAAATCAATGTGCTATGAAAGCAAAGATAAAGAAAAACATTCTCCACGAACTTGATCGCTGCAGACTTCCTAATGGGTGCCAGCCTGAGTTCACGATAGCAGGGACATTTCTAGATAAAGCTTGACAGAGTTCCAAAGCGGCGTGTTGTGTTACAAAACGTGGGATTACATCCCTCTTATCTGTGACAAACAACCCCAGACACTTGGTGCTTCGGTAAACCCTCTGGGGTTTCTCTCCGCACAGGGAGGGATCGCTTTCATCACCTGGAGACTCAGTCCCCACCCAAAGGGAAGCGGCCGGTCAAATACCTGGCACCAAGCAGGCGCTGGATAAACATGTGTGCAACTGGACTGAAACAAGGAGTAGCCGCTAATAAAGATTACCCATCTCTATTGATGGAGCTGATTATGGTTCCAACTTTCCACCTGACTTAACCTGAGGAAAAACGCCTGCCTTATCTACAGAGAGGCTCTGTTCTTTCCCACGTGGGATCACCAGTACCAACCACCCGCCCAGCATGGTGCTCCAAAGCTTGGTGAAGGTTCAGTTCCCCAGAATCAGCATCTTTGGCCCAATCTCTGCTGACAAAGAATGTAGAAAATTTAAAGCATCAAGGGAAACAGAAGAAGATGCACAGCTGATCAAAATGAAGCTCCACCTCAAGGAGATCCACTCCAATAAGCTAGGAGTCGGCCTCTTCCGATGCCCTCATCTGAAAAGGATGCTAGAACTCAGTCAGTGGCTTTCAAGCTTCTTCAATATCTACTCATACATACGAAAAACATGACACATGAAATGCATATTGATTCATACATGGAAACCTGCCTATCTATATAAACTCAAACATCAGCTTCACCTACCAATGATATTAATACTTAATTTTACGATGCGTGTGTACTCTGGTATGTTGTGAAAGGGCTTATTCTAGCCTACTGCTTTACTGCCACCTAATAAATTGACTTCATGGATAACAAACAGTTCATGATAGGCAGGTTGCAAAACGCTGGACTAGATTATTTCTTTCCAGTTCATTTTTTTTAAAAAAATCGTGATTTTATTAAAGAAGCAGCCTAAAAGCATCCAGCACTTCTAAATAGATGGTAGATCCTCCATGACCTTCTCACCGCTAATTCCTGAGTGAAATGATATAACCCCTGTGATATCTCTGCCTTCCCTTCTTCCTCACAGTAAATACCTACGATCCTTTCCACTCGAAGGGCTTTCAAAATGGTTTTCCCAGGCTGCATGACTAAGCCAACCTGGACAGTGGCATTGAGCACACGGGAATTGTGAGAAAGTTCAACATCTACCAAAGAAACTCCCTTTAACGCACAATCAAGTCCATTTGAATATGTGCCAACTATTAGGCACTGGCTACGCAGAAGTCAAGGTGATATTCGTGCAGCAGCAGCGAACCACATAAACCTTGATTTTAATTAAATGAGACATAGTTCATAGTAGAAATCTATAACACTATAAAATATGTTCCAAACTATAAAATGTTTTCCCAAAATAAAAGTATTCTAACTTTCTAAAGGAGCACCTATTGTGGCTTTTGTAGATTTTAACTGGCTGCTGGCTGCTGCAATAATCCTCCTCCCCCCCTCCCAATCATTTCATTTCCACAATCTTTGGAATTGCCCCCAACTTCTGGGAGTGCAGGAATCTCTGGTGGGAAATGGGCTGGCTTTGAGTCAAATGGCATTTCCCAATCACAAACCTGGGGGTTTTCAGTATGTAGCTGAGAAAAAAAATGGCCTTGTTTACTTCTTCCCATTATAGTTTAAATACCACCTAAATCATAGTCTCCTCGGGGGCTTTACAATCTTCCCATGGAATCCCAACAGTATCACTTGTGTTTGTCAAAATGCTTTCCTCTAAACTTTCTCTTCATTTCTAAGTCTGCAGGGTAAGGAAGAAATACATTCCACATGTGCTTAATGGAATTTGAATATTTTCATCATTTATAGTTTATAAAACAAAACACAAAGCCTCAGTTTTTAAAAGCACTTCAATTCATAAATATGAAAGAATTACTAATGTCAAAAAAATTAGGTCCATTGTAATCCTGTAATCAAAGCATTCTGTGTGTTTTCCAAACTTGGCAAGACACATTTTTATTTTTAATCTTTGAACTACTAATTCTGGAGGAAAAACAAACACCATTAACTTCCTCTTCAGTCACTAGCTGTCTGCGCCATGTGTTTTTATCGCTTCCTGCCACAAGGAAATACGGTTGAAACAAAGAATGATATTCAAAAGATAATTCTCTGGGTGACTCGAAAATTATTCTTTCAGGGCTTGAGACACAGTGTAAACATATTTAAATAATGACACAGAGTGATACAACTACCCAGAAAACCTTTGCATTTTTTATTACGTAGTATCATCTAATGCTAAAAAAAAGGTCTGCCAGGATTATTTGATGAATAAATGGAGTGGGTCAAGTTAAATAACTTTTCTCCACCCACACAGCTAATACGTGGCAGAGTTAGAATTTAAATCCATTCTGTTTCAGACTCAACCTCATGGCGGAAACTATATCACACTCTTCCCAGTGAACCTTTGGATCAAATGGAAGGTTTTTATTTTAGCCTGTTTTTCTAAACCATGATGGGCCTTGTGTGTGAGTGGTGGAGGGAGTGATTAATGGAGACTGTGGGTGCTAAGAACGTGAGGACTGGTTTATTATTCTACACCCTCAGTTGTGTTCAACAGGCATTTATTGGGTCCTACACACTAGGTAGTTAAGTGCATAGTCGATCCCAAAGATGCAAATGACAGCTCTTACCCTAAGGAGTTAACAAGAAATTTAGAAAGAGAACTGTGTTAGTTTGCTCGGGCTGCTATGACAAAATATTATAGACTGACTGATTTAAACAACAGAAATTGATTTCTCACAGTTGTGTAGGCCGGGAAGTCCAAGATCAAAGTGCTGACCGAGTCAGTGTCTGGCAAGGTCCCTCTTCCTGATTTGCAGATGGCTTTTCTGCTGAGTGCTCACATGGTCTTTCGTGGGTCTAAACTCATGAAGAGATAGATCTCTCTCTTCCTCTTCTTATAAGGGCACCAATCCTATCATGAGGATGTTATTTGTATGACCTAATCCAAAAACTAATCCTTCAAGGGCCCCCACTTCCAAATACCATCATATTGGAAGCTAGAGTTTCAACATATGAATTTTGAGATGACATAAACATACCACAGCAGATACCAAACAGGTAAAACAAATAATCAAATTAACTTCACACATGTAAATCTAAAAACATTATCATTTAAGTGCATTAAACAAATAGATGTTGATAGTGAAGGAAAATAAATATTTTTCAAATATTAAATTAAGAAAATTTTCCATTACATGTTTTATTGTTTTTCAGTATTATTTTGCATTGGTTTCAGGTGTACAGCACAGTGGCTAGGCAATCATATACTTTACAAAATGATCCCCCCCCCCCATATTTCCAATACACACTTGGCACCATACATAGTTATTGCAATATTATCCTATAAAATATAAGCCTAATATGCTAAGTGTCCAGTCATCTGGTCATCCATTCAACCAATCAAAGCGTAATATGCTAATGATATGCTTAGGTTACTCAACTGCTCACTATGACATGCACTGACCACCAGAGGGCAGACTCTCCAACTGGTAGGTTAGCTTGCAGCTGGGGTCAGGCCAACAGGGACTGAGCAAGGCAGGCCAGACATGCACAAGACACCCTATACTCTGGACACTAGTCACACTAATTGGTCCTTCTGTGGTCCCTCCCCAGCTAGCCAATCTCCCATGTCCCGCCCTGGCCCCGATCATGCACCAGTGGGGTCCCTCAGCCTGACCTGCACCCTCTCACAATCCAAGACCCCTCAGGAGATGTCAGAGAGCTGGTTTTGGCCCTATCCCACAGGCCAGGCCGAGGACCCACCGGTGCATGAATTTGTGCACCTGGTCTCTAGTTGACTATAAAGAAGTAAATTTTTGACAGTGAATAAAATCTGTAACATAGACAATATTCTCCACATTTGTACATATGAGGCAAATGAGGTTTAGAGATGATAATCTGGCAAATGGAAAAAAAAAGTGAGAAAGATTTAAACATGCATCTACCTAGCTTCAAAGCCCAGCCTTTTCCCACTAGAGCAGGAGAGCTCTAACCAAAGGCAACAATTGTCTCCCTCTCTGCCTCTGATAGGGTGTGCACAGTATGCCTCTCCCTACCAAGAAATGGAGTAGGCCCAGGAGCCAGGTGCCATCACACAGAGCACACACAATCCCTCTATGTAAGAGATAACTAAGGCCTGAATGCTGGCACCATAGAAGCCTATTCCACCTGGAACAGAAAATAGCCCATGAAGTCAGTAGAGCCACTGACTTCATGGCCAAATATGACTATAATTCTCATAAAACTATTTCATAAGCTGAGTAACAGGAGAATAATGATGTATACATATTTGAAATATTAAGCCAATATTTAAAAAATCATGTCAATGCTGAAACAAATCAACTAGGATGGTGACACCGATCATATTTATCTATCATTAGCTCTCACGGAGTTAGTGTTACTCAGTGAATATCAAGCCTACAACAAAATTGGAAGGGCATACATCTGTTCTGTCACTTTGCATAGTAGGTACTTAATAAATACTGTGGATGAATGGATGGATGAAAGGATGGATTCAGGAAAGAATGAATTTGAGTCACACTAATTGGTCACATTTGGAAATGTATAATTAAATATCTACCTCATTTTATGTAAGGTTTTAAAAATTATTTTCTTATTTTCCAATTAAATATATATCCCTATTTCCTTCTATGCCTAACTTATACAAGGGCCAAGGGTTTAAGTTTGGGTTTTTTTGTTTTGTTTTCAGAAAAAAACACACACAATTACATGCTATTACTTTACTTATAAAATTTAAATTGAGGGTTCATTTAAAAATAGTAGATTTAAAAGAAATTTGGGGAAAATAGAAATTACTGAGAATAGGAAAAAATCTGTATATATGTAGAAGATAATATAATAGGTTTCTAAACGAGGTAATTTTGCTTATTAGTGGTGCAAATTAGGAAAGATAAAAGGAAAAAAATGTAATGATATTTATTTCAATGTACTATTATTTAACCATTTCAATGATAATGTAGAAAGTTTTACAGAAAAAAAAATGCCTTTCCTTCATCTTTTTTTCTGGTCATAGTATATCTCTCATTTCATAATCTTATTGTTAATGTCTTTTATCTTGCATCATCAGGGGTCTTTTTACAAGTCAGTTCATATCACTTTGGTGAAAGACAAGCCACATATTCATACACACATATACCAATAGTCATTTACACACATATATTTAATACCTGTAATTATATATGTATACATATCTCAATACATAACACAGAAATGAGACAATTCATGTGTTAGCTAAACAGTTATCTACAAGTTAAACTCCTTTGTGTATTACACACACACAAATTTATAAAAAAATATCTCATGCTCATAAAATGTGAGAAAATCACCTCTTTTGGGAATTCACTTTAATTAATGTGTCTGAGTTTCTCACACGCCTCAGTGGTGTGTGAAAAGGTGGCCAGAGGACTCGGTATGACTAAGTGTCATAATGCCAGGCAGCACTGGCTGATTTCCTCGGCACACGTGGCAGGAGGAGTTCCACAGCGATCACACCCATGCACCTGCGCTCTGAGCCTATCAGAGGACCACCAGGCCTTCCTTCCCAGGCCCGGCAAGGCCATGTGAACCCCTGAGGATTCTGGCTCAGCAGGCTCAAGTGGGACCCAGAGGACTCATGCATTAAGAAGCCCATGGGATTCTTACCAGACAAGCCCGGAAAACACTGACATCAAGTGAGGAAGAGAGTGCACTGATGGAGAGGACTGGAAATATGGTTCACCCTATGGTTCCAGAGAACTGGAAATACGGTTCACTCTGGACACTAGGAACATCTCATGAGTAGTAGAAAGTTATGTAGGCCATGGCAAACCATGGAAGATTTTTGAAAAAGGAAATAATTCGATGTGTGCTTTAGTAGGAGTCGCTAGGCAGTATTGGACAATTAGGCTGAATGGAGAAGAGACTAAAAGTAGAAAGGCTAGCTGGGAGCGCTCTACAATAGTTGTAGCAAGAAAGAATGAGTGCTAATGGTTAGCAACAAAATGGAAAACAGAGTCAATCCAGATTCCAGCCAACCTGGAGCAAAGGAGCTGAGCAGAGTAAGGGTTTCAAAAATGGCACCACTGTTGTAAGCATAAGTGGCTAAGAAGATATCTGTGATGTTCGTAGAAAGACAGAAAGCCAAACAGATATAGATTAGGTGAAGTGAGTAAATGTATTAATAAATGACTGGTGAGAGACCATGTGCTGGGAAAGGAAATAGGGGTTTCACCCCTGTAGCACCATCTCTAGGAGGTAAGCTCTTTGAACCTCAACATCCTCATTTATAAATAATGCTATTAGAATCTATTTTGCCAGGTTGCTGTGAAGGTTAAATGAGTGTACTTGCCTAGTAGGTACTTATAAATACACTGTGGATGAATGGGTGGGTGAAAGGATAGATGCAGGGAAGAATGAATTTGTAGTCACACTAATTGGTCACATTCTGAAATGTATAATTAAATATCTCATTTTACTTGGAATTTTAAAAATGATTTTCTCATCTTCCAATTAAATATCTCTCCCTATTTTCTTCTAAGCCTAACTTGTCCAAGGCCAAAGGGTCTACTTTTGTTTGTTTGTTTGTTTGTTTTTGTTTTTTCAGAAAAAAACACACACTTGATCCACAATAGGTGCTTAATAGACAATTTCATTTATGCCTACTTTTACTTTCTCTGACTTTTTCCAATGACTTGAAACTATTCCAGGCACATAGTAGGCACTCAGTACACTTGATGAATGAGTGAATTGCTATTGCTATTACAATTCCATTGAAGACGGGGGAAAGATCATGGGATTTGCCCATTAGACAGTAATTGGTACACTTAGAGATTGCTTAAATGCCTAGGGGTTTTGTGCACATGAATGGAGTATAAGTCTCGTGCTTTGGCGAGAACAGTCTAATACATTTGTATTACAGAGAAAATGTTTTTTGCAGTTTATAGTTTTGTTTTATACTGCATGTTAAAGAAGGAAGAGCTCCCAGTCAGGAAAAAAAAAAAAATCTGCTTCCTTACCATCAACACTTTTAAAAGCGCCTTGTGCTTTAGAGTTTTTACAGTGTTTTATCTCATTTGATCCTCAAGCCTTTGAGTTAAGGAATTCAGTTACTATTACCTTCATTTCTATTTTAAAGATGAGAAAACTGGTGTTCGGTAAAGTTGAGTGAGTCTTTTGACCACGAGTGTTCCGAGCTTCCCATGACCCACAATCTGCAAGCCCGTTTATGTTATTTTAGTTGAGCTCTCCTCTGCTTCCCCCCACCCTGTTTTCCCTCCTACAATCTGGAAGTGAAGGTGGAGAACTATGGTTTTCTCAACATCCAACCAGCACCAGAGGAGACCTATCCTCCTGCGATCAGAGATGTTCACCTCATCCTTGTTAGCTCCAACAGAAAAATGTGCTGTTCTCACGGGAATATCAGGACAGTCTTTTAGAAAGCTTTCCTATAGAGAGAGTGCAAGCTTTAATTTTCTGATCTTAACTAATTGGTTAAACAAAAAATTTGTCATCATGTTGGATGACTGCCGTGACCTTGTACCACTCGTGGCACTGGACTTTCGAAATGCATGCCCATCCTGGCTCTATCCCTAACTAGATGCACAAATTTGGACATGTTATGTCATTGAGACTGGTTTTACATCTCTAGATAAAAGCACTTACTCCCTAGCATTTTCACTGTGAGTCAATGTTATACCACTTGGGACACTTGGAACTTGAGATATAATAAACACTTAATACATGGAGTTGCTATTCAGCAATGTGTGACATCTTACAGAGAAAGCAACACATGTCCAAACTGATCAAGATACTTTGCGCAACGTCACCAAACATCACCGTGTCACAGTAACGCTGCTTTCTTTATGGAGAAAAAATGCCCAAGATAATCACTGAATAATTTTTCTTGGCTGCAAGTGTCACATTCGCTCCAATGATTTTAAATTACTGGTTTGTAAACTAATACATTTGCAGTTCATAAACTGAAATAAGTGTGTGGGGAACCAGATCCATAGTTGATATTCAATAATCTTAAACATAAGAAAACAAGTGAGTTTAGAAACACGCAGAAAAGGGCTTTTTTTAAACACAAATATGTACTCTCAGGCATCCTTATAAGAATACCTAAATTAAATTAATTTTTCAAAATATTTTTAGCTTTCATAACTAATTAGACAATATTTTCTTACTTAGAAAGTATTTTTCCCTAAATGATAAGAATTCTACATGTGCTTCCTCCTGCTCCCTTGTATTTCCCTGGCTTTTCTTTTAATAGTGGATCTCCACATTGGTTGCATATTATAATCACTTTGGAGGTTTAATGAATACCCATGCCTCGGCCTCAGAATCATTGAGGATGGGGGTCCAGTTCAGGTGGGGTTTTTTGTTTAACTCTACAGACCTTTATTGCATAGCCCAGATTGAGAATCACTGACTTACCCAATGTCTTCAAACAACGGAATGATGGATTGTTTTTTTTGTTTGTTTTTTGTTTGTTTTTTGCCTTGTTGACTGCTCTCTGTAAAGAATATTGTTTTACTTCAAACCTAAAAATGCTTACTCTGAAAGCCAATCTTGACCTTTAGCACAAGTTAGTTTGATTTCCCTTGATTCTAATCAAACACATTTGTGAGTCCCATTCCATTAATTTTTCTAAAGTAAGTGGGATGAGTTACATAAGAAGATCACATTATACACAGCACTTAATTACAGTACTAGAAAAATAGGACATGCAAGATACAGACTAGATCTCTGCAGCGTTTAGGTTATGGTGTTAATTTTATAATACTTAAAATTATAAATCAATTACAAATCAATGAGAAAAATGTGATTCTACAAGAAGCAACACAAGAAACATAGCATTATAACATTAAAATATTTGACACAGCCATATAACTATTTTGAAGTCCTTTTTATTCAGTACCTGAAACCCTTCTAATGAATATGCTGGAGTTGGATTGTGGAACAATGAGGGTTAAAAGAATAAGAAAAGCCTGGGAAATTTAGTCTGATTATACTTACAAAAAAGAAAGTGTAACATATTTCAAAGGCAACGGTTTTATTTTCCTGGGTTATTTAATAGTACACTGTGATAATAGTGGAATGAAATAAAATTTCAGCCCTGAGAGGTTTCTCAGTGGTTAGAGCACTGGCCTTCACACCAAGGGATCCTGGGTTGGATTCTCTGGTCCAGGCTACCTGGGTTATACACCTGCCCCTAGTAGGGGTTCCTGTGGGAGACAACCCGGTCGATGTGTCTCTCTCACATGACATCTCTTCCTCTCCCTCTCCATCTCTCTCTTATACTCTCTCTCTGAAAAGCAATGGAAAAAATATCCTCTGGTGAGGATTAACAAAACAAAAGAAATAAAGTTCCAGGTACTCAGGAGTTGTTAGAGAATGACACTGGACAGCAAAGACACCTCACCATTTATGTGTTATTTGCTTCAAAAGAACAAAAATATCTAACTGTTCTGCTAATCCTCTTGCACTAGCATAACTGCTCTACAGAGCAACCCTTTCCACTGGGGAAAACATGGAGTAAGGTGGAAAAATGGAATCCAAGGATTTGAAACTGAATACGGTTCATAAATACAGGTACCAGAAGTTAAGAAAGTGTTCGCATTTGTCTCCTTTGAGCCATTGGAGTTATTAAGTAGAATCTTAAGCATAGGTAGAAAAATCCAGGCTTAAAAGACTGGTTCGTTTGTTTATTTAAATACTTAAGATTTTTTTTTTAATGAATCGTGTTAAGTGACTGGCATCTTTAAAAAGATGCCAAGATACTGTCCCTGAAAGTCTCAATGTATCTGTTCCACACGCTGTTTATAAGCCCTACAGTTACTGAAATAATTTACAAGCACTGAGGGATGATGGGGACTTATCCTCTAGAATTATGCAAAAGGAGACGTTCAAAGAATTAATCTTATAGTCTCTCTTACCTTGATCTCTGCATTTATTGTGTATGGTACATCTTATTAACAATGTAGGGCTTTGTTGATGTGATTAAAGATCTGGAGATGGAGAGATTATTCTGTATTAACCAGGTGGGCCCTAAATACAATCACATGTATCCTTACAATGGGAGGCAAAGGGAGATTGACTCAGAAGAGGAGAAGGAACTGTGACCACAGAGGCAGAGATTGGAGTGATGAAGCCACAAGCTAGGGAATGCTGGCAGCCACCAGAAGGAACCAATTCTGCCCTGGAGCCTCTGGAGGGAGCGCCGCCATGCTGACGCCCAGAAGTCCGCCTGGGGACACCAGTTTTGGAGTTCCGGCTTTGCAGAACTGTGAGGGAATAAACTGTTCTTTTAAGCCATCAAGCTCTCGTCTATCTATTCTTCACTAAACCTCCCTTTGTCTCTGTTTCCTGGTAATTTGTTACAGTGGCCACAGGGATCCTAAGGCAAGACAGAACACTGATATCCGGAGAGGTCAAGTGGCTTTTCCAAAGCCCCATGTTAGTCAGGGCTGAGCCCGGGTTTCTAATAGGGATTTCCTGACTCTTGCTGGCAAGCTTCCTGGCTCTTTCCACATGACTCAGCTGCTTTCTCCAGATGATAAAAGTCCCCGAGTTCTGCAACTCTCTGCTCTAAATCTGGGTACCAAATATAACCTCTTCTGTGGCCATGAGATGGAAACTGCAAAAATGATAAATTACTTACACTCAGCACGTTACCTGAGTTGACCCACAAAAGAGTCATTCGACAGAAATGATAACGCAATGTTGCCAGTGTAAGATCCAGAAAGATACTCCTGGCCAATATTTTTATCAAGCCATATGTAATTAATGTACAATAGCAAGTGTCCAGAGGGCAAAGGAAGGAGGGAGTACCTACAAGAAATGCTGGCATGGCAAATAGTATAAAAAACACCAAAAAGGTGAAGTAAGGCAAGAAAGTGGCTCACCATTGGGGGTGGGATAAAGTAGAGAGTTGGCATATAATATAAAGGAGAAATGAAAGGATTCCATTTATTCAAAAGTGAATAAATTGGAGACAGAAACCAAACTGGAAATTGTGGTAGAACATAGAAATGATGCTTTTTCTCATCAGTGACATCCAAGTTTACAGTGACATTCACAAAAGGGTAACTAGTTTTCAGGTGAGAAAAAATATATAGAAGCTTATGTGTAATGACTCTAAATGAATGCCAGATCCTTTACTATCTTTTTTATTTACAATTATACCTTTCATGTACCAATACAACAAATTCATGACATATTTTACAAACAAGGAAACTGGGACAAAGGGAGACTTAGTGAATAATAGGTAGATGACAAGTTAACACTTGTTTCCAGAGCTTATGTTTAAATTATTGGGTCTTTGCTAATAACTACAAATATGGATCTGCATAATTTATCATTAATGGACAGACAAGGTAGCAAAGTAGTCAAAGCAAGGGGTATGGATTTATTCAGACCTCACGAGCATGAGGACTTTTCTTCATAGGGTTGAAGGGGTAGATAATAATCCGGACTATAAGAGAAGCAGAAGCAAAAAGATCAAACTTCTTCACCTCATACATTGGTTAAGAACACACAACCACAACAGGATGCAAACATTTCCTTAATAATCCTACAGTTATAACAAGCAAAGTAAACAATCTAACCTTAACAAGTCCCTGCTCCCCAAGGACCTCAGGTTTCTCTCTTAGTTTAAGATGTAGTCACTCATTTAGACTTGGCAAATCCCTCCGGGTTCGGGGAGAGTGCGATCAAACTAATGGGTTATGGCGTATTGTCAGTGGATGTTACCCCGCAGGAGGCTGGACCATTGCATCATTCAGGGTAAAGACATACTTGTTATGTGTGTGACAAACAAAAGCCTCCCCAAAGGGGTTCCCAGAGAGCCTTGTGTGAAAGACTGGTAGTGTGTGCCTGTTCCACATCTGTTCTGTCCATTATCTTTAGAAAAATGAATTTCCTGGGCAAATAGGAAAGGAACCTCAATGGACTAGATATATAAGGTAATAGATCACTTTGTCTACTAACTATTACACTGCAACACTGTCAAATAACAGAGCCAGAAACACACAAAGTTTAAGATCCTAACTTAATCTTTCTGAAGACTTCAACTATTATATTAAAGTGCTTATAAGCTCATTATTTTTTTTTCCTCATATCAAACAAATTTTTATTGGGTGATATTGGTTAATAAAATTATTTTAAATAAAAGGAACTGATTCAACCATATATAGATTGAAAAGTCATAAATTTTAGACCAGTTGTTTTTTATACATATTTTATTCAAGGTCCTTGGAAACACAATATATAAAAAAGTAACTTGATGGCCTAACCGGTTTGGCTCAATGGATAGAGCGTTGGCCTGGGGATTGAAAGGTCCCAGGTTTGATTCCAGTCAAGGGCATGTACCTTGGTTGCGGGCACATCCCCAGAAGAGGGTGTACAAGACGCAGCTGATCGATGTCTCTCTCATCGATGTTTCTAACTCTCTATCCCTCTCACTTCCTCTTTGTAAAAAATCAATAAAATATATTTTTAAAGTATTTAAAAACAAGTAACTTAATAATACAGTATGCAAAAGTGCATTAATTTTTTAAAGTAGGATGTTGTACTAATGAATCTTAAACTAACTTTAAACAACTTCCAGCCTAACCACTATTCAAAATACTTTTACTCTTCCCTCTATTCTTAACTATAACGTGTGTTTTCTTATGGGGAGGGAGTTAGCTTGTGTTAGAACAGGGAGAGGTCCGAGTTCCTAAAAGGAAAAAGGCTGGTAGGGTTGCTTCAACCCCACTGTGCTAGCTAGCAGCTCCAAATTTAGAGGCTTCTCCACATTTAGGGAACTCAGTATGTGGCCACAAGTCTTACAAACAATAACCACCCTATTCCAATGCTAATTGTTCAAGAAATAGGCGAGCCACCCCAGAAGAAAGAAAAAACACTTCAGCACTACATAGAGGTTAAAGAACATCTCAAAACTGTCATTCAGAAGAAGTGAAAAGACTTCAAAATGAGTAAATGAGAAAAATATAATTAGGAAGGGCCATGATTTACCAGAGATCAAGCAGCTTGGTTTCGCTCAGATATTTCCAACTGCCTCCCCCCCCCCCCCGCCCCGCCCCAATGATAGCACCACTATCATCAGCCTCCTCACAACCTGACCTTTCTCCCCCCTCACTTATTTGGCTCCTTTTTTGGGCTAGGGCCGTGGTCGGCAAACCGTGGCTCGCGAGCCACATGCGGCTCTTTGGCCTCTTGAGTGTGGCTCTTCCACAAAATACCACGGCCTGGGCGAGTCTATTTTGAAGGAGTAGAATTAGAAGGAGTATAAGTTTAAAAAATTTGGCTCTCAAAGAAAATGTCAATTGTTGTACTGTTGATATTTGGCTCTGTTGACTAATGAGTTTGCCGATCACTGGGCTAGGGGCAGTGTATTAGTAGTTAACTAAGCGAGCAACTTTGAGTAAAATAAATAGCATTGCTTTACTTAAAAAAAAAAAAAAAAAAATCTTAGAAAGATGTCCTTAGTTCTCAAAAAGCTTAGTGTATTACTAAGACAACTCCCAGCACTAAGAGGTAAGTCCTATAAGCAACAGGGGTAGCAGATGTCAGAGAGGCCTGGGTCACCCAGGAAGGCTTCGGAGGAGAATGGAATGGAAGCCCAGGCTTAAGCATAAGGACTAGTAAAGGGATTCCTCGAGAGCCAGGGGGTGGTGGTGTGGAGTGGGGCCTGGGGAGATGACACTCCCTGCAGAGAGAAAGGCAGCAGAGCAGGACCTGGGAAGGCGCACAGCTCCATGTGGCGACCAGAACAAGGTGCAGGTTCATTGAAAAGATGAAGAAAGACACATGACCAGGGGCAGGGGCCTTGTGTCCCTCTGGTAGAGGTGACAGAAAGCCACGGACATTTCTCAAACAAGCGGTGACTTGACCAGATTTAGGCTAGAGGAAGATTAGCCTCTTAAGAGAAAACAGACTTGCAGGTAAGAGGCTCAGAACCTAGTCCCCTTCTAGAAACTTTCTGACTTGAGTATATGTACTAAGAGGTTTTACTTTATCCTCTTTACGTCCTTTCCTCCTCGTGTATTTTATTTTAAAAAACTTATATAGATCTCAAGTCCTTTTTGGAGTTAGGCAGCATAAAAGTAAAAGGAAGGAAGGTAGGGAAGCAGATGGGTAGGTGAAATATCTGTTCTCCCAACAGAAGGGAAAATGAACTCTGACAAATTTTATTGAAATTCGGAGATTTAATAGAACACATTGCCTTAACACATTATGGTATATATTATTTTCCTCTTTTTATTTATTTATTTTTTTAATATATTTTATTGATTTTTTACAGAGAGGGAGAGAGATAGAGAGCTAGAAACATTGATGAGAGAGAAACATCGACCAGCTGCTTCTTGCACATCCCCTACCGGGGATGTGCCTGCAACCAAGGTAAATGCCCTTGACCGGAATCGAACCCGGGACCTTTCAGTCCGCAGACCGACACTCTACCACTGAGCCAAACCGGTTTCGGCTATTTTTCCTCTTTTAATAATTGGCTTCCTGACTTTTTCTACTAATTCCTAGGCCCTTTCACTAATATACTATTACCTTTAAAAACAGTTTTACAATTTATCATTTCACTTTCAACATAAAACCAAAAAAAAAAAGATATATTCAATTTCCTTCATCACTAAATAAAGCACTATATCATAGGCACAAAGATTATAATATATTAAAAATAACATACAAGCTGCCCCACAAAAATTGTCATAGCTACATGCTTTTTATTTTCTTAAGTCTTGAATTATAATACTTCTTTGACAACATATGATGAGAGAAGATAGGACTTCAGGAAGAATTCTTTCACAATCACTGGGTGAATAGTTTATTTCAATAGACAGTACACCCTAAATTATAGTAAAATTCTCAAAACGCCCATATCCATGGACACACTGGGCAGATATTTGGGATCCCAGTGAAAAACTGAACAAGTAATTACAATCACATGTCCTATTTTTTCCTATTAAATATAAATTTAAAAAAGAGGGGTCCGGGATAAAGTCCTGGCTTTGCCCATCTGTCGGCACAGTAGTCTTAGATCTCCAGAAAAAGCTGAACTCTCGAGGTCAGGAAAGCACAGGTTTGGTAATGAAGTAGCTGCTCCAGTAAAAAGACCCAGGAAGTGTCATCGCTTTTATTGAACACCCGTACCTTCCCAGAGTCCAAACCTCACAACTGGCTTTCCTTGTTAATCATTTGTTTATGTCATTTCAGCATTTCTCTCTGAAAAACAATTTCATCCGAGAGTGAAAGATAAAAGACAAAATGCCGACATCTGTGCCCCTATGATTATCCACCCTCACAGGACTCACATAATTCCAAAGAGAGTAGAATTATTAGGGCAAATTCCAACTCTAAAGGAAATTCCCCAGCTCGGCCAGCTGCCAGGGGGACTATAATACAGTGGGAAGAGTTAAGAAGAGTCTGGGGAGAAGAGGTTAATTACGCAGCACTACCTAAGGAGCAACCATCTACCATCAGAGGAAAGAGGCTTACATAAACAAAGGCTTGAAAGTGATCCCGAAAGGAAAGACTTAAAACAAGTTCACAGAAGATCTCAGTTTTTCCATTTTCTGTAACTCGAGATGATATTTTAAAGAAAAGCTCACCAATAATTTAATAGTGTGTCTTTTATTTTGGATATTAAAGTAACTCTGAAGCAACACAAATAAATCGACACATGGATGGATATGCATTGATTAAACTTATTGATCATAATTTGCAAGGCATGCATATCAAAACTATAATAATGTTTCACGTATTACAAAAACCCAGATTTTTTTAAATCTATATAGCAGAGATAGAGAGAACCAAGAAAATAAGGGTGTCAGGAGACAGTTAAAATACAATTACCATATGCAAGAGAAAATAAACATGTATTTTGCTCATTGAAGAGACCTCTGTGCATTTCTTTATAATGTACAGAACTTATTCTTATCTTACTAAGTTCATTCAACGTAATTCTTTACTTCCCAACCAAACAATAAATTAGAGGCTAAATTATAAATGGGGAACACTACTATATATTGACATTCTCAAAAGATGATAGACAAATATTAATAAGTAAACAGAAAACCATATAAAGCAAAGTATTTGACTGTTATTTAGTGAAAGGTATATTGCCCTATATACCTCTGTATTGCTCAGAGTTATTATAGTGTTGCAACACAAAAACAAACACACACCATACAACTTACACAAAGTTTGGGTGCCTTTAAGAGAAAACCCTAAATTATACAGAGAGAAAAAAATTATGTAAAGATCCCACATAATACTATAAACAAAAGGCTGCCCCTGTGTATTTTGCAGAATTACCAAAATTTTGCTTGTGAATCCTCAGAAAATAAAGCATAGTATTGTTTTATATTTGTGTTCCTGAAAACGTCAATGTAAAACAAATATTTACCAACCATTGTATTCACCTAGATTTTCATAGTGACATTTAAAACTATGAAGGTGCTTAAAAATGTGACACCAATATGCAACAAAGGGCAACCATAAGAACTGTGAATATTAAGTGAATCCTTCCTCAGCATATATGAAACTATAATTTGAGATAAATGACATGACCTTTTTTTTTTTTTCAAGTCTTCAACTGTCACTGACATGACTTTTGCACACCCATTAAGGGCACAATATCTACATTATACATATTATTCCCATTTTCTGGAGTGTCCCCACTAAGAACAAGAACTTGAATTTTTCTAATAGCTACTCTGCTTCACTATTTACCATGATTCACAAAGAACAGTCTGGTTAAGCAGATCTTAGAAAATGTGTATCCCTTGATCTGCCCTGATTTTAATGTATTTCTATCTCTTTAAAGGAATCTCACTTAACTCTTTAGCAACTGGCTTAATCAAAGATGCATTATGAAACACTCCACCTCTTGTACACAATGTCTTATTTGCACTCCCAGATGTAAATGTTCAAGACAAATATGGTAGATACTAGCTAGCCATTCACCAAACCTGTTTCCCTCTCTTCCTGGACTACTGCTAATTACATTTCCTAATCCTCTTGGCAATGACGTGTGACCACATGTTAAATTCTACCCAATACACTGTGCATGGAAGCAATGTATCTAAGGAAACTTACACCCAGTCCACTGCTTCCATTGCCCTTCCATCAGCTTGGAGATGCACATTTGTGGAATCCACTAGTTACAGAAGCATGAGCCACACGTCGCAAGCTGTCTAAGACCCTGAACAGCCACTAGAAAAAGAACAGCCTACCCACCACTCAGGAAAACCTTTTTGGTGTTTATGTGAGTGAGAAATAGCCTCCCTTCCTGTTTGAACTACATGATGGGAGGTTGGGTAGTGTAACAACAATGAAGAAATATATAAACTAAGTTACCCATCAAAATGTATTGTGGAAAGCAAAGCTGGGAACAAGTAAATGTGCAGAATAAACTTAAATTGAGCATTGTGGGAAAAGGTTTGTGCCTCACTTTTAAAGCCTTGCCCCTTGGGAACTGGAGAATTAATAAAATTAAATGCTCACCCTGCTTTATGGTTCACATTTGAAAATCAGATTGAGAAGTTTAGACTTAAAAATAGGAAAAGAATGAAAAACTTAGCTGTAAAGTTATTTAAAAAAAATGCAACCAAGACAATATTTATAAATTTAATATTTCATGTTTCCCACCAATACTGCACTCTGTGATCAAAGTATATTACCAAAAAAGAACTCAAGGGACTAATGTATTTGTTAATATTAGAATATTTTTCTTGCACACCACTTGAAATAGATAATTAGCAGGAACCTGAAATATTTTAGTTACAGGGAGCTTACTGCAATGAGGTTTGGCCTGCATTTCATTAAAAAGCCAAAGGATCGCTCATCTGGGGAAGCCATAACCTACTTGATTTGTCCTAAGACTCTATTTCATCTACTATTCATTTTTTAAAAATTTTTATTGAATTTATTGGGTGTACCACTCATTTTTTATGGTAACACATAGTGAACAAACGGAAGAAAAAGTCCCCACTTGGACATTATGATATTTGTTTGTAGCTTTGTCCTGGTTTTCCTTCCCTAACTTAATGACTAAATGGCACCACAGTGGGCAATGCGCTGGAGTAAAAGTGGTGAATCATTAAAGCGTTCGTAAATTTTAAAAACAGGGGCAGGCCTTCTGGGTCCCATATGCTTCCAGAAAACCCAATGTGGTGCTGTATTAATTGAACTGTGAAGCTTTTATTAGTCCTCTCTCAGAATGCCTGCAGTGAAGCTTTTATTCATGCCTGCCCTCAAATTGTTTATACTACTTAGCATTTCATAACAAAGTTATATTTCAAAGAACTTTTTGATCATTAGTTAGACCTACTCTACATTTCCATAAGAGAATTCAGCTGTTTCACAAAACAGAGGCATGTAGGGAAAACCCAAGGAATTTGTGGCCTAAGACTTGCCAATGAGAAAAGAAAAGGAGTAGAATATAAGATCTTGCCACAAACATTTAGTTCATATAAATAGCCTGGTCCTCTCACTCCATATGGGTGGAGTAGTTTTTACACATTCCCACATCGGTGAAGAAAAAGAGAAACTAGCTACCTTTACGCAATGTGCTTTGAAAACTAAAGTTATAGGGCTTTGCAGTCTCTGTCATGGCAATTCCACAATCCAAAGTTCCCTAGAAGCCTACAAGGCCACATCATTACATACTTCCAGGGGGGCATCATGACCTGACTTCTATGTTTAGAAAATCCTTTTGGGTGCATGTTCATTAACTAACTTACATAAATTAGATTCATCAAATTAAAAGTCATTCTAGGGTTGATGCAGCCTAATTTATTTATTCTTAAAAATGTCCAGGCTCTCCGAAACCGGTTTGGCTCAGTGGTAGACTGTCGGTCTTCGGACTGAAAGGTCCCAGGTTCAATTCCGGTCAAGGGCATATACGTTGGTTGCGGGCACATCCCCGGTAGGGGGTGTGCAAGAGGCAACTGGTCGATGTTTCTCTCTCATCGATGTTTCTAGCTCTCTATCTCTCTCCCTTCCTCTCTGTAAAAACTCAATAAAGTATATTTTTTTTAAAAATGTCCAGGCTCTAATCATGTTTTCTATAATCTCAGTATCATACTAAAAATCTGATCTAGATTGAAATAGGTAAGAGACTCGCTTTGAGGGGGTGGGAGTGGGGTGGAGGGAATGGCATTCTATCTATAAGAATCTCTTTGGTTCATTTCTACATAACAATAGTATGGCCTACCCCTGGTTGCTGTGGTGTGGCTCCTGTGTACTGAATGGTTCGATTCCAGGCAGGGTGCATGCCTGATGTCTCTTGCACATCCCCATTAGGGGGTGTGCAAGAGACATCAGATCAATGTTTCACCCTCACATGGATATTTCTCTTTCCCTCTCCAGTCTCTCTAAAAATCATTAAAAAAAAAAAAAAAATAACCAACAACATAGAATGGTCCAGGTGGCAGAGAATACATATAAGCCATTAGACTTTTCAGACAAATTGTACCTCCTCTAGTTTTCAACAGCACTAGTGCTTTATTTACCAGAAAGCAAAATAACTGAGTTATATCTCAGGTCACAGGAGAAATCACCTATTTTGAGGCTGGATTTAATGGTGTATTTTTTATTAGAGAAATTAAAGAGCACCCTGTGACTTGGTGTGTACTTCACCAAGTCACAGGGAAGAGCACTGCTTTCTGGATGCTATTTAGAACCTCCTCCAGGTCTACCACTCCAGTCTCTCTAAGGGAGGGGTCTGAGACTGTATTGTTAACAAGAGCTCCAGGTGGTTTTTGTTATCGGACATGTCTGAGAAACTCTAGATTAGATGAGGCCTAATGTCTTTCCTTCTGAAATGTGGCAATCCTGAGAAAAATTAAATGATTAGAAATGGCATACATATTGCTATATGGGAGAAATTAATTTGCTGCTCATATATTTCTTAAAGCACTCAGCACTCTGAACTAATCAGAACTACTTACACTTCTCTCCCACTAAAAGGTGTTATCCAGAAAGGTAGAAACTATGATTTATGTAGTGCTCTTTGTGTCCCTAGTAAAGAACACTGTGACTGCCATAAAATAGCTGCTTAATAAATTTTGAATGAATGACTATCTCAATTGCAGCAGCTAGCTGCCAATCTCATCCACATAGTCTTGCCTCCATTCAGGCCAAAAAAGCAATACCCAGTGCCCTGACTCAGAATGTTATCAGGGCAGCAAGATTAAAATAAAAAGCAGTAATTCTACATTCAACACTCAGCACTTATTCTTTGAATGCATGATCAAGGCATAATATTTAGTATTTGATATCAACTATGCTTAAATATGAATGGAGAATTTTTATGAGAATGGTGCCAATGCATGGGGAAAATATATGAATTCACACTATCCCGGAATCAATTTTCAAGACAAACAGAAATACCCTGCCTGAGAAACAGACTATTAAGTAATTTCTGTAATAACTGAAATGACTCTATTTTTCTGGTGCACAGAAACTCTTTAGAGCCCTTTTGGAACAAAAGCAAAATAAATCAATGGCAAATGCATAAGACCGATTTAATTCTCTTTTTACATAATTCAGAAAAAGAAGATATAAGAAAAACACTTTTGCTAAATCAAACAATTAGGCTATTTCTCGCCAGTAGAATATTCATTGTGCCTTAAGATACAGACTAAGAGCAGAATGCTGTATCTATATGTTTATGGCTGAGCATTTTCCTTTATATATGCCAAGTGTATTTCAGGTTTGTATTTTCAATAAACAGAAAAGTCTGCCATCCACCTGGCCCATTTGCTTTGACTTTCCTCAATTCAGATTTCATTCATAAAAACTTCCCAAAAGAATTGATTGAGACCTCTGTATAATGCTGTTCTCAATAGAGAAAAAGTATGTATTGGAAAGTACACAAAGAAATTTTAATGATTATATGATCAAATGAGCTTCACTCAATAGTTGTCTCATTTGCCACGCACTTTTTTTCCTTCTCCTAACTCAGTGGTCAGCAAACTCATTAATCAACAGAGCGACAAACTGCAGCTCTGCTCGCGAACCACAGTTTGTAGACCACTGTTCTATTTGGTATTATTTTACTTTTTGAGAGTCCAATGTATTTGATTACCTTATGTCTCTCTCTCTCTCTCTCTCTCTCTCTCTCTCTCTCTCTCTCTCTCTCTCTCTCTCTCTCTCATTCTATATATATATATATATATATATATATATATATATATATGTAAACTCTGAGTTTTTTCTAAAATGCTGCAAGTTGTTATCATCTGGAGTATCAGAAGCCAAGTTATGCAGTGCAGTCCTTTCTTTCCCAAATGCACCTCAAAGTATGGATCACATTCACTTTCTGCACAACCATCCACCTACGCTGGGTGGAGAGTAAAACTCCTATTTAACCTCAAGTCCCCTTTAATCGTGGCTGTTTCTTCTCCCTCAGGAGGAATTAGCTCATGCACTCATCTGTTTTCCTTCTGTCATTTACCTCACAAAGTTCAGCAAATGTTACTTCTGACCATCTGTTCCTTACATATATATATACCATTTCTATAGCTTTCTTGCCCAATATACTTTACCTCTTAAGCAATTACCTCAGCAGCAATATTAATAACAAAAATCTCACCCCACCCTCTGTTTCACACATAAAATGAGAAAAACCAAGAGTGATATCACTTTACAGACCTCTCCAAAAGTATTACTTTTTTTTAGAATGAAATTGAATGTAATACAGACCTACCTGAGAAATTCTTTAAGGTGCCCATAGCTCACATTAAGAGTCACCATAAAATCTATCATCTGTTTAACTTTCTGCCATTTGACCCACTCTACTTCAAGAATGGAAAATTTTAAAATAGTTCTTACTACCTTGCAATGATTCTCTTCTTCAACTAAGTTTACCTAAATATTTCAGTATCCATTCATTGCAATCTAGCTACCGTTAAATAGCCTTGGGGAACTAAACTGGGAATCTAACCCCTTACAATAGTGTTCTATTGGGACTATGTGATTCTGATTAAAAATGATTGGATCCATGTCTACACATGTTAGAAAGGTGGTAAATAAAGACCGCAGAGACACTGTAATTGCTACACTGGCACTATTTGAAAGTTAATAACTTTTAAAAATTGAGTGACCTTATAATCTGGATTCAGACTTTTCTTGTGTAGTTTCATCCTCCATTAGCCTTGATGGTATGTGCACTCTGTGTCCATTTTCAAGATTACATACAGGTAGAAATGCCGCTTCAAATATTTAATTTGGATACAGTTGTCACTGCCATAATTTCTATTTTCCTATCATTCAATCTACCCTGTTTCCCTGTCACTTTCCTGAAGCAAATATGGGAGTAATGAACGAGGAGGGTGGGGGGGGAGAGAGAGAGAGAGATGGCAGTCTTGAGAATTAAAGACAAGCTCCTATATAAATTCTATACAATAACTAATAACTTCTGAAAATGGAAGATGGTCTCTTTTGTACTTAACCAATTTGATCCTATTGCTTTTAGTATGTTTTTTAGCGATTCCAACACATTCCACCACAAGGAAAAAAGTTTGACTGTGGTGGTTCTAAATTAAATGCTTCTGTTAAATTATGCAATTTTGAAACATTAAATTTATATATAAATGAATATTATATATATATTATTTATTTAAAATGTAATGTATCCATATATAAAATGGAAGCATGGTTTTTAAGTTCATCTCAACAGAAAAGATAAGGAGGCTATACTATAATGTGAAGAGCAATGCAGCTCACACAGGGCTATCTGCGAGGGTGGGGCAGGGTAGAGCGGGGAGCAGGCAGGGGAAGGAACGGGCACAGCAGGCTAGACAGTGGTTGCCAAAGTGTAGGCCTCAGGCAACAGTAGCATCAACCCACAAAAACTACAATTACCGAGCCCCACTCCAGACTATTGAGTCAAAACTATGGGCATGGGCTTGTTTTGGACAACCCCTTCCAAATGTGCTAAGGCATGGCAAAGATTGAGAACCTCTGGGCTGCAGGAACTCAGCAATAAGAGGCCTAGGTAACACTTCATCCACTTATTCTGATGTCAATGCCAATTACACATCATGACTGTGAATGAAGGTTCTGGAATGGCTTTGCTACATCGTTCAGAATCAACAATCACAGTTACACTCCACAATCAATTCCAGTTCCAAGTTCAACACACAAGCTGGTGGCCCACAGGGAGTGCGGGGAAAGATGGATGAGGCCAGAACATTTCAGAGCTGCTAATCTGGGTGTGGCCCTCCACAGAGTGAAACTCTTGGCAAAAGATTTTCCTTTCCAAACTCTGAATATAATATTACATTAGCTTCAATCTTGGACGTTGGATTGAAATAAGTAAATGCTCCTATAATAACTCAAATGGAAAATTCTTTTAAAATGTTTTCATGCTAAGCGTGTGTTTTCTGATCCTACTGCATCATTCTTAAGACTTGGATTATGTTTGTGCCAAAAGTGACACCCTGTTCCCAGAGGAATGGGTGTTGGCAATGCTGGTCACAGCACTAGACCAGCCCCATGTTACCCTGGATTCGGAGGAAGCAGGTGCTGAGATTATAATTAACTACGCATATAGGAAACAGGAGGGACAGCAAAGAAGGGTGGGGAGGAGAAATATCCTTCCTGTGGGTCAAAAGATGAAGGAGTGATCCCACACGCTCATGTTCAAGGTCCACAGAACCATTTAAGAGCATACAGACACCCATTAGGTATGAAAGTCTAATGGGTATGAATTAGATGCCTACGTCATATTTAATAAACATTTATAACTTCATAAGCTTCAACCCAAATGTCTCATTAGAAGCAGAGGAATGAAAACCTACTGCTCAGACAACAACACACAAACAAAATCAGTTGCCCGGAAAGCCAACTGGGTTTTGTAATCGAGGACACACTGTAGAACACAAAATTCAAAATCCATTCTATCAAGCAGTCTTCATCAGAAAAACAAACAGTTCTTTCATGACCTAAATTTCTGATCTGAAGCAATCCCAGGCAACAGCTCTCATGTAAAGTCTGCTAATGGTTTTTAAAGCAATCAGACTGACCGGGCTGCACTGGTGAGCTCATCTTGGGAGTCAGGAGGAGGACTGATGGGCTGGACGTGGGTTCACAGCCTTCCTGCAGCTGGCAATGCTGGTCCCCGAGGGCTGGGAGAAGAGAGATCTGGAATGCAAGAAAAATCGATGTGGATGATATAGCTTATGTCAAGCCACAAAGGAAAAAGAAACAGAGTCTCAGCTCAGCCACAACTCAACCGCGGGTCTTTGAGGCAGTCAGATCCACCTCTCAAATGTCTGAAATATTCACCTAGAATGATCTATATCAGTATATATTATTTAATATATATATTATATAGAGAGGTATAGTTATCATTATTTATACATTTATTATCATTTTACCTGTAAAAGAGCTAATTACCAGTCGTGCTTAAAAGAGGAATATTATGAACACCAAAATAAAAGAAAATCTGAGAATTATAGTTTCCTATTTACTAGTCACTGTAATTTATTTCTACTATCATTGTTATAAAAATTTAAAATAGATTTTGGAATTTGGGATATGAGTATCTCGTTACATAGTATTTTAATCATTGTCAAAGATTTCCTTCTAGAGATAAGAATTCTTGGCAAAGGAATTTTAATGGACTAAAAAAAGGAATAAATAAACCATAAATTATAAGAGTGACAGAGTACTCCCATCACAATTTCCATTTTTTTCTTGAAGACTTTTGCAATCGTAGTCCAGCCAGAAGTAATAACAGCCACAGTCCTTCCAGGAGTGGCACTTACAGGATGGACTTCTTGACAGGAATTTAAGGGACTTTTTGCTTTTAATTCTAATGCACTTTCACTGCTAGACATTTCGGCAAAGGAAAAGCAATTGGAAGGACAGTTTCCTCACAGTTTACTGGAACTTGTCAAAGTTTTAAAAAAAGAAGAGGAGGAAGAAGCTTTTAAAGTTGCACTTAATGAGTTTCATGCAAAAATAGTACAACCCAATTGCACTATTTTTATATAAAGAATGCTGTTAACTCTGAGAATTATGCATCCCTTTATCTTGAAAATCCAACATATTTATTGTGATTCATTTTCTCATCAGTATTTTGAAAGTGTTATTACTATTTTTTGCCCAAATGTATAAAGCAGGATATAAATATGTATTTCCTTTGAAGAACTATGTAACCTTACCAAGAATACTTATAATATTTTAAATGGTCCCTAAATAGAAATATGCTAATTATTAGAAGAGTTAAATAGATTTATCAATTGTAGCAGGCAACTTCTCATCACATCTTTAGTGTTAGATATATATATTAAGATTTAGTAAATTATATATGTGTGTGTGTGTGTGTATATATATATATATATATATATTCATAAATCTTCAAAGTTATACTTATGTATTTTGTCAACATGATTTAAAGAATCTTAATTTGCTCCCAGCTATTTTGGCTCAGTGGCTAAGTGCCCACCTATGAACCTGAAAGTTACAGTTTGATTCACAGTCAGGCACACGCCCGGGTTGCAGGTTCGATCCCCAGTGGGGAGCATGCAAGAGGCAACTGACCAATCACTGTCTTTCATCATTGATGTTTCTATTTCCCCCTTCTTCTCTGAAATCAATAAAAATATTTTTTAAAAAGAATCTCAATGTCCATGTTGATCAGAAAGAAATTATTTCTTTTAAAAATGAAAAAGATAGAGCAGGAAGTTCTTTGATTCCTGTATCAGCAGGCACTCTGACTTTGGCTTCTAAACTTAAAAATGTCCACAGCATATTTTAAAGTAAAATAAATATATATATATATATATATATATATATATATATATATATATATATTTATGTGTGTGTGTGTGTGTGCGTGTATGTTGCATACTTCTTGTTAATAGTTGCAAAGTACTTATAGACCATACGTTAAGTCATTTCCACATCTGCCATACTAATAAGTACTTAAAACTCTTTCTACACTTTCTTCATGAGTGAGAACATTTGATATGTCATCTGCTTCCTAATTAAGAGGTAATAAAGCAAAAATCAAAATTAAAATTGAGTAAGATTTTAATTTATAGAGCATCTAAAATTAATGAGTGTGGACTTCAGATTTTTGCCTTTACTTATTTATTTTTTTACTTTGTTACATTACAATCTGAAACATTTCATAAATGCTCTTGCTGTATTTTTTTCTTTTTAATAGTTTTTTAATTGACTTTTGAGAGAGAGGGGAAGGGAAAGGGAAATAAAAAGAAGGGGGGGGGACATTGATATGAGAGAGAAACATCAATTGGTTGCCTCCAGCACACACCCCGGCTGGGTAACCGGCAACGTAACTAAATAAAAATAAAACTGGCAACCCTCCAGTGCATAGGATGACACTCAACCAACTGAGCCACATTTGCCAGGGCTATTTTTTTTAATACTTTAATTGATTTTTTTTTTTTAGATTGAAAAAGAAGGGAGAAGGAAATACACATTCTACTTCTAAAACATCATTATTAAATACCTTTTTAACATTTAAACTACTCTCTTTGCCATTCAATCTTTTTAATAACTTCCCAATCTCAACATATCTTTTAACATTATAAAAGCCTTGTTATCTGAACAATTATAAAGATAATTAATATGTGATTCTATGTTGATATGTACTTATTTTCAGTTATTGCATCTCCATTTTTAATGAGAAAAAGAAGGGAGAGGGAGAGAAATTGAAGTTTGTTATATTCTTGATTCTTAATGGCATGGTTTGATTTCAAATTAATAACCAAAAGCAAGGAACAGGAAACCTTAAGAGAATGTAAGTACAGTAGCACTGAAAGATGCCTTCCATCAGGTCAGAGTTACCCTGTGTTTAAACAACAAAAAAAACTAATCTATAAAGTCACTTTGTACAATTGATGCTTATAGATCTACAAATACAACTCAATTTAAACAATAATCTCCAACAGTTAACAGTAGTAATACTAAACTGCTACTACTTGTCCCAAAATCTAACACAAAAAGTATGTTTCTATTTCTACCAGGTCTGCCTCTTATTTCCACAAATAAAAATGACAGTCCATGACATGCCGATTTATGGCTAGTTACATAATTGTTGGATTTTGCCTTCAGAGCTCTGGACTTGAGTTGCAAAGTTAATCACAGATGGAAATACACATTCTACTTTTAAAACATCATCATTAAATACCTTTTTAACATTTAAACTACTCTCTTTGCCATTCAATCTTTTTAATAACTTCCCAATCTCAACATATCTTCTAACATTATGAAAGCTTTATTATCTGAACAATTATAAAGATAATTAATATGTGATTCTACGTTGATATGTACTTGTTTTCAGTTATTGCATCTCCATTTTTAATGAGCCAAAGTTGTCACAACCAAAGCCGCATAGCTGAAATATAATTCCTTAATAAGCTCTCCTAAAAGATTCAGAGGTATTGATCCTCCACGCATACGTGTGTGTTGTATGTGTGTGCTGTGTGTGTGTGTGTGTGTGCGCGCATAAGTGCATATCATTGACTACCTAAACTTTCCTTTCCTGGTGGCTAACAAATCAAAAGAGTAGCAGCCCTAATGCACACCTTCTAGGGACAAAATTGATTTTTAAAATTTTACAAATGAGGCCCACTTTTAGCAGTTCAGAAAGAAAGAGGGTCAGTGGGGAACATCTGTCAATCAGACTGGACCATGTATCCTTAAATCTTCCCACAATTCTTTATCCAATGGGCATCAGAGAATCACACATTTTCTGAGAATGGGGATATTTTCCCCTAGAGCAGTGGTCGGCAAACTGCGGCTCCAGAGCCACATGTGGCTCTTTGGCCCCTTGAGTGTGGCTCTTCCACAAAATACCAAATGCGGGCACGCACATACAGTACGATTGAAACTTCGTGGCCCATTCACAGAAATCGGTTTTCAGCCTGGGTAAATCTATTTTGAAGAAGTGGTGTTAGAACACTCAAGGGGCCAAAGAGCCACATGTGGCTTGCGAGCCGCGGTTTGCTGACCACTGCCCTAATATATGAGCCATCCTTACAATAATTCTCAACTAAAAATAATAGGAAATTGGCTTTCAAGTGGGTAAATGAAAAAAGTGAAAAGAAAAGAAGTAATGCTGATTGTGAATACAGATTATCAAAGCAGATATAGGACTGTATCCATTTTTAATTAGTTTCAAATAATCTGCACATTACTTTGTCTATGCTATAAAAATACGTGCACATTTAAAGAGATAAAAACAAACACGGCAAGAGCACAGCTGTTGCTATGAATCTTTTACTACCTATTGAGATCTAAGAATTGTTACTTTGGCTCTTGACTATCCTTGAGCTACCTGGATCCACAATAAGAAACTAAGAATCTTTGCTTCAAAACGATCATCTCTGACGGCCAGTTAGTCAGTGGCCTGCAAGCAAGTTACTGCTATATTATCCTGAGAGACAGCACAGAGTAACAGCCTAAGGGGTGACATCCTGCAGTGTCTTAGCTTGCCTATGCATTCAACCAAAGAGAGGGCGCTATTACATTGCCCCAGCCCACATTGCTCTCTTTGTCTTTGTGGTAGTGATTCTGTAAGTCCTTTAACTATTCCACCTACATGGCCTGTTCCATAGTAATGAATGGAAAATCAGCAGAGCCTTATACATCATGAAGAATTTGCCAAAGGACTGTCTCCTCTGATAATCACAACAGTCCTTTGGAGTATAGTGAATAAGCCATTATTATCCCCATTTTGTAACTAGGAATTGGACGCGTGGAGAGTTTCAAGAATGTGTTCGCAGACATGTAGGCAGTAAATGAGAGGGCTGGTCTTCTGACTCTGGGCCCAGTGCTCTCTTGGGTTACATCACAAGGAATTGCAGGCCATTCTGGCTGAGCTACTTGAGTATCAAGACTATCTAACCAGTCAGCACAATTGTGATAATGACTCGTTGAGTTACAGGTCTTCTTTACTAAAGAACCTATGTAGCCAGTGAATAGACTGAACTCAGATACAAAAGAAGACAAAGTAAATAGTTGGAATAAATGTAAGAAACCTCACAGCATAAGCTTTCAAATCTGACTTAGATGTCATGTTCCTACCACAATCTTTCTGTTGGTTTTTTAACTGTAGTCTGAGCTTCTTATTACAGTTTTCTTTTTTTCTTTTTCTCTTGTTCCTTTTGGGCAATTAGTAATATTTTTGATAGTGTGCCACTAAGAAAGCAGAATGCTGTTATAGTCCACGTAGCTAGCTAAAGCTCTGTGTCTCTAATATATCTTTCCCAGATTTAGGGCAAGTTGTAATGCACAGTTCACTCTGCAGGTCCTTTTCTTCTCAGATGGAGCCATTAGTTCCAATTCCTGTAAAGGGTAGGCATCGTGAGCTGACTCAATTCAGAATATCCACTGCAGAGATGGTTTATTAGTGGAATTGGCCTACTGTGCCAATTCACTGAGTATCAGGAGGTTCTGCAGACCCACAGTCTCCCTCTCATGCCTCAGAACCTGAATTTCATCCTCAGAGAAAAATATGACAAAACTGCTCTTAACATCCTATTTAATTTAACAAACTTTTATTGGCGACATCCAAGACACTCCACTACCCATTATGGACGCCTCACATTCTATTTCATTTTCTGTTCCTTGTATGTCCCACATATACTAGTAGTCATCAAAGTCCATTAATATCTTAAAAATGTCTTTCATACCCAGGTCCTCCTTTCAATTTCAATGAATAGCTGTCATGGTTCAACTAATCATTCATTCTTTATTACATTCTTTATCTAGCCTCCTATCTAGTATCCCTGCCTCTAGGGAATGTATGCATAAATAAATGGGTAAGTAAAATCTGATGTCCCACAAACTCTTTAGTGGGCATTCAAGTTCCTTTATAATTCATTTCCTCCCACCCCATTTTCTCTTCTTTTTTACTCTCACAAGAAACTCCTATGGTTCCAGGCAATCTGTCATTATTAATGGGATGAAATTTTACTTCATGAACTACTGCTGAGGCACAAGCACCAACTAATGAGAATAAACACTAAACACTAAACACCAGCTGACTGTGAGTCTTGATTTTTCTGTAGAGTATTATTCACATCTCCATGTGTTTGTGCCAAGGCTACTATCTCTTCTCTACCTCCCAGCTCAAATTCTTTAAGGTCATGTTCACTGAGAATGCTTAACCAACCACTCCAAGGAACAGGTCAGCTTCCTCATCTATGCTGCCACTGTGTCTTATACCAAAACTTACTAATGCCCTTATGTTAAGACAATATTAACACCTCTTATGTTAGCCAAGTACTTTTATCCACCATGAGACAATGGTCCTCGGTTAAGGGATTACACTGTATTCATCTCAATAATTCCCATACCTGGCATAGTGACTGGCACATGTAAGTATACAACAAATTCTTCATGGATAAATGTGTCAACAAAGGAAAAGGGCTAAATCAATGAATCTGTAGTTGTCTAACTTTGGGGCAGAATCATTTACACAACTTGTTAGTATAGCACTTTGAAGGACTAGAACACCGTCCTTCAATTTGGATCAAAGGAAGGGAAAAAAAAAAAAACGCTCTAGGGTTTGGGCCACCATTTAGAAAGGGCAGACCCAGATGAGGTGGGTGCCTTCTGGATCAGCAGAAGACACCAGATACCCCAAAACACCCCTGAATTATGTTGTCCAAGGTACTGTCATTTCTCAGATCATTGGGAGATTTTGACTTCCCACTTTCTTATAAGCTTCCATTTTTCTCCTCTAAGCTCTCCAACCTCAAAATAATGGAACCACTCTTCATCAAGACACAGGAGAATGGGATACAGAGATTTAGGAATACTTGTTCTGCATGACCGATGTTGCTCAGTGGTTGAGCGTCAACCTATGAGCCAGGAGGTCATGGTTCGATTCCCAGTCAGGGCACATACCCAGGTTGCCAGCTTCTTCCCGAGGGTGGGATGTGCAGGGAGCAGCCAGTCGATGATTCTCTCTCATCATTGATGTTTCTATCTCTCTCTCCCTTCCTCTCTGAAATAGATAAAAATATGTGTGTTTGTTTTTTTGTTTTTTTAAAAAAGGACACTTGTTCTTTTCAACTTCAGTAGCAGAAGGAGGACAATACTGAAGCTGTCTTATGCAGCAGGACCTGGGAGACTCTGGGGACTGGGAAACTGATGGGCACAGATGGTAGCCACATCAATAATACAGTCTGTGAGTTAACCTCCCCTAAAACCACAGCAGACAGGTGGTGCTCAGAATCACTGAACACACTAGAAAAAGCAGTACATCTACTCCTTTGGTCTCATCCTGGTCTCTGGGCAGTTACCAATGAGAAAGACTATTGGTTTCAATCCCAGTCTGCTTGCTAGATATTTGCTGGCTTCCCCCTTAGAGTATAACTAAGAGAAACACACACACACATACACACCCAAGGACCACACATTTCCCATGCATGCTCTGTGCTAACATTTTAAAGGAAAATAATAAGCTCCATGCTATGCCTTTTAGAAGAACCATTTAAAAGCACAGGCTACATTGTAGGGTGTAATATGGAGCAGAAACTCAGCTTTGGAGGTTAGTTATGCATATATTTTGCATATTTAAGATAGAATTCAGTAGTCTATAGTATAAATATAACTCAATGGTAACATCTAAAAATACATAACATAATCAGGAATGGTCTGCTAGATATTTTATTTCACAAGAAGAAATTCTGCCAACTACAGTACCTGCACTAATAAAAACAGGCCTTTTCTTTGTAAGCCTTGGTTTTTAAAACACTGCGATTAGCCCCAGGGAAGTACCCATTCTCATATCCCAAGCAATTTCTATCTAGTAAAGACCATTTTATCACAAAGCCTTCCTTCACTGATCTTTATTGGATCACCTTTGAAGTTCCCTACCCATAACTCTCCGCCTTGGGCAATAGGCAACAGGGTGCCACCGTCACCATTATCATTAGTCTGTGTTTAGAACAAGATTCACAATGCCAAGAAACTCATTTTCAGTCATGGCAAAGGGTTTTTGAAAGAAAGAAAGAAAGATAGATAGATATGGGGGGGGGGGGGGGCGCCAGAGGGTAAGCTTTGTCTTCCTGTAAATACACATGAGACAGAAGTCCGAAAATAGAATTGTGAAAAGGAAGTAATAGTCCAAGTGAAGGAACTTGTAAGAGACAACCTCTGATACCTGTGCAGTGGGAGGGCTTTGTAACGCTTACACTGTAACCTTCCGTGCAGAAAACCGCCTGGTCAAGGTCAAACGTGCTTCAAAGAACCGGCTCCAGGTCTACTAGCCCGCCAGGGTGGAGACTCGGGTGAAGATCAGTGAGAGAAATGTGAAAGATCTTTAGCCACCGCTGCAATTTAGATGGACTTGGCTCTCTTTTTCAAACTTCAGTGCTGAATATGTATTTGTAATGACCGTGATTTCTTTCATGCTGCAACCCACCCCTTGAAGATCTGATAGTCCCTTCACGCAGTCAAGTGCCCATGTGAAATGTCTCCCTAGCCGGGGCCAGGAGGTCAATTAACCTCTCAGAGCCTCAGTTGCCTACGCACGAATTCTTTCACCTACCAGGTGGTTGTGAGGCATGGAAAAAATGAATGTAATCAGTAAGGACAAGGCGCTCAAAAATGTTATTATCATTATTGGTATAGAAACTGTGTTTTACTTCAGGCCAACTCCCATCCCAGGAGCACGCAGTGGCACGTGGTGCCGCTCACCCTGGGAGGGAGTTCTCTTAGCACCGCTATTCATCTTTCTCACTCCACTAGGGCTACATCAGGGATCCAATTACTGACGCCTTTTTCTTTACTTCGTTCTTTTAGAAAGCAACATGTACTCTATGGAAATATACTGTGTCATCATTTGCTTGTGAGTACACTGCATTTACCCGAATCTTTCACTGGTGTCACTAATTTTTTTTTTTTAAATCACTGGGGTATTGATGGAAGGGAAAACAACTATCATTTTGTGGAAACATGAAGCACACTCCCTGAGTGCTCTATAAATCTTTCTATAAAGGGCTTCTCTATCGTTTTAACAGATCACCTTGGGAATTTCAATAGACGCTAAAGCCTCTCTATATTGAGGAGGATTTCACGGATCCTTTGCTCTTGGCTCTGACTCTTGCTAGCGGTCAGTTCAATTTTAAGCCAGCCAAGTGAGATGCATCCCAGACACGGACAGATAGGCACCGTGTGGGAAGGAATTACAGCAGCAGAATCTGCATGTGGTGGAGAAGAAAACAGGACGAAGGCCTGAGCCACCACGTCCTCTGCCTGGGACCCCTCCCCAACAATACCTCCTTATCACTGACTCCTTTTACTCCTCATCCCTTCACCTTTGGCCCTCTCTTCCACTAGTCTTCCCCAGGATCTCTTCCACCTGAATAGGTCATTCACCTCCTGGACCCCTTTCCAACGCACCCCTCTTCACTAACAAGGGGAACCAGCCTCCCATCTCCCACCTCTATCTCCTTCCCACCCCCTCCCAAAGAATGCTACTTTATTCCAAAGATTTATCTCCACTCCACCCTTATCTGATTTTTTTTTCTCACCTATGCTTTTCCTTTTTCTACACAGGTTTCCTTTGAACACACACTGATAACTTAGCATACACCTAAATTTCCAGAATACGCTGACATGTGAGAAATGAATCTCTAAATTTCACTTTTTTCAATTAGTATTGAATTTTCTAACTTGCACAAACTTTATGTTCCAGTCAAGATGGACTCAGGTTCATGCTATGGCACTTGGCGGGCTATCTTTAGCACTGGAGCGACAGTTTTAACCATGCTTGGATTTAACATGTCTTCGTTGAGGGCTTACTATGGCTGTTCGGTACGAAGCTGAGCAGGTCGCTCAGATAGTTTACGCCTCACAGATTTTACACCAGGGATTTCTCAGAATTTGGTCCAAGGACTCCCCTCAAAATGCAGTCTTTTCTAAGGTCTCCTGGATCACTGAAGTATTATATGACACCCACAGAAGAAGCACGCAGAGAGAGAGTGACACCATGTGAACAAAGTACACTGGCTTTGGAATCTGGCAGATCTTAATGCAAATACCAGCTCTCTGATTTTTCTTGCTATGTTTTCACAGGCAAATTACTTTACCAATCTGGCCTTCAGTTTGCTCATGAGTAAATTGTTGGCTTTAATACTTCTTGCAGGATCACTAGGAACAAATGACAATATGTGTAGAATACTTAGCACAGTAGTCAATACATATCAATATGATAGGGCCTCTGTGTTGAAAATTGTCCCTGGAGTTGTGAAACCTTGCAGGCCTAACAGGTATTAATTCTTTAAAAGAACAGAACAGCACAAGTGCTGCAGGAATTTAGAGAAGAGAGTCTTCATTGTAATTTCCCCTCTCCCCCCCAATTACAATGAAGGCGGGGGGGGGGGGAGTACTATGGAAGAGCTGGAATGCAGCTTTAGAATATTTAATTTCATTCAAGCATGCATGACTGGCAGAAATATCCTTCTTTCCCAGAAGTTCCTAAGTCCTAATCTAATAAATTGTCAATAGCTTCAAGAAACAATTTTAAAATTGTTTGTGTCCTTCAACCATTTCATGATTAAAATGATCTGTTTTTGTACCATATTATAAAATATTTTCAATGTCACAGTTATCCTTAAAGTTACCTGAAGTTCTGTGCTAGACATGATGTTGGTGGCTTGTTGCTACTGTTGTTTTTAATTCTCATCTGAGGATATGTCTTTAACTGATTTTAGACAAAGACTAAGAGGGAGAAAGAGAACCATTCATGTGAAAGTAAAATGGATCAGCTGCCTCCCGACCGGGGATGGAACCCGCAACCTTCTGGTGTATGTGACTATGCTCCAACCAGCTGGGCCAACTGGCCAGAGCTGGTGGCTTGTTTTATGTCACATTCCATTCCCACCAAAATGCAAAAGTTTATACAGGCAGTTTCTTAGGTATACTATGTTCTTGATATATAAAACTAGTGACCCGGTACACGGATTCGTGCACATTGAAAGGAAATTAATTAGAAGGTAACTGGTGAGGCAGGACTGGGCGAGATGTGATGGACACACCCTGGAGCCAACCTCCTATGGTCCCTCCCTGGTGTCTGTGGAGTGAGTGGGGTCCCTCCACCAGGTGGGGTTCCCTCAGCCTGACCTGCAGGGATCAGGCCAAAACCAGTTCTTTGACATCCCCCCAAGGGGTCCCAGAACGTGAGAGGGCACTCTGCAAAGTCGCTGTTGTACAGGGTGTGGAACACAAATGTAAGTGTGCAATAAACAAGATTTGGGGCCCACAGTGCCCCAGCAACAACATAACCCACAGCCGAAGTTGGAATTGCGCAGCCCCATCAAGAATTGGGCTTCCTCCTCTCTGGTTTCAGGGCCCATCACCCAAGAACTGCTCCTGACAAGTCACTGCATCTCCACAGCTCCTGTGTTGAGTGTCTGGCCCCTGGTGGTCAGTGCACGCAATAGCAACTGGTCTGAAAGTTGGATACTTAGAATATTAGCCTTTTATATATACAGATAGATGACAGCCCTGACCTACTGCCAGGAGGGGGCACTCTTTGGGTTACTATACTACCATTACTGATGGGTGGCAGCTTTTCTATGGTCTCCTGGAAGAACCATGTGAAAGCTGTCCCCTAAAGTCAGGATGAAGATAAAGATTTACTTGCTCCAGGAAGCTAACTAGCTCATGATGGGATCAAGCCTCTTGATTTCATTAGTAAAACACACTAATCAATTAAGCCAACTCAGAGCCAATCCTATTAAACCTCATTATTCCTGCGAAGAATAAAGAGTAACTACTAATCCACCTCAAAGAAATGGAGAAAAGTTTCAAATTATAAAACCTGAAAAATAAGGTGACAACAATTACGGAGTGTATAAATATAATCGCAGAACTCTAAACAAGCTCAGCATTCAATCCACAGGTCACCAATCCCCTTGAGTGAAAAAGCTGCCTTTGAAACTGAGCATCTGTATAAAAACAAAGGGGCCAAGACAACTCATTTTATTGCAGGCAACTGCTATTAATGTCACACAGGGGAGAGCTGCAGCCTTTGCTTTCCTATTCTAGTCCTGCAGGAAAAAAAAAATATGCATATATACATATATATTAAAATAGACTGAGACAGATCAACACATATAAATAGCTCAATGCAACATCTGTAGCCATCCTTAAGATTGTATTAAAGTTCTTGCTGTTTATCAGGTTGGTAAATCAGATCAGCTCCTACTTGTTTAAATTGCCAGTTGCTGGGCAACCACATCTTCTGTCAACTGTCACTCACTCTTAAGTTCCTCTGCAATACTCCTTTGAGGGGGGAAAAAAAAGGGGTAGTGAAAAATTTTTGAGATTCTTATTTGGAGCATAAGAAATGCACTTAACTTTACCCCTGAGCCTAAAGAGTCTGAGAATTGAGTGATACTGGGAAAGTAAACATGTTTAGTGAGTTGGGGGAGGGTGGTGCTGGTACAGGTAGTGATGTAAGTACCCAGACAGAAAAGACAAGGGGCTTTGCTGAAGTAAGCTCCACGTTTGGAACCTGGTCCACAGTAGAGGCATGTTTGTGACAGAAGCCGTCCAAAAGAAAATATGCACTCTGGGCGAAATAGGTGATTCTCAACAAAAGTGATGTCTAGTTATTTTTATAGTCACATGTTTATCACTTAAGGATAAATAAGTGTTATAGTCACAGTTATAAATTATTTCTTCCTTCACATGCTGTATCCCTCCCCCCACCACCTTGGATACTTAGAAACAAAGAGATTTGCTACCATATTGTAAAAATTTCTACTATGTAAATGTTTTATTTTCTTGGATGTAAATCAGCATCCATTATTTTACTCAGTACCAAGATAAAACTTCCCTTCAAGCACTAGCTGATTTTGCTCAGTGGTTAGAGATCTGGCCCATGGACCAAAGTGTGGCAGGTTTGATTCCAGGTCAAGAGCACATACCTCAGTTGCAGGTTCAATCTCTGGACCTGGTCTGGGTGAGTCTGGAAGGCAATCAGTTAATGTGTTTCTCTCACATCAACGTTTCTCTCTCTCTCTCTCACTCTATCTATCTCTATCTCTACCTCTCTCCCATTTTCCTCCCCCCTCCAAAATATCCTTGGGTGAGAATTTAAAACACACACACATACATGCACGCAAACACACACACACACACACACACACACACACACACACAAACACACACACACACACACACACACACACAGCAACTCTTCAAGGTAAGGCAGTCTCTTCAGCCATGAAGATAACAGAATGCAGGGTCTGCGCAGTTCACTCTGTCAATACTAGCTCTAGAATTGCTGCTGCCTGTCTCCCTGGGCATCAGTTTCAGACCAGATGGCCTCTAAAGTTCTTCCAAGCAATCACATTTCATAAGCCCATCAATCTTTAAATTATATAGCTCTCAGTCACAGCCTATAAAATTGAACCAATCCAATAAATCAGACTTGTTTGTGTAGCTAGCTCTCACAAATGTAGATAGAAATGTACACATCTAGAGACAAAGAATATTATTAAAATGTAAATTTTGCTCTGTTGCACAAATCTTTAAAAAAAATAAAGAGGGATATCTTTATGACTTCAAGTAGGGTGTTATTTCTCAAACAAGACAGAATTTGTCAACTTTGAAATTAAAACCTTTGTTCAATAAGAGAAGCTCTTAAATAAAACTGTAAAGATAAATTACACAGAGGAAAAAATATTGCAATGCAAACCAACAAAGAATTAGTAATGGGAATATTTTAAGAACACCCATAAATCAGTAAGAAAACAAAGCAAAAAAGAACAATTTAGAAGTAGAAAAAGGAATGAACGATGACCTAAAAGGAAAACTTCAACAGCCAACAATAATCTGAAAAAATGCTCAATGAGGTACCCATCACACCCATATGATGGGATATCATTTTTAAATCTTGCAATTCTAGTGCTGGCAAGGTTATGGAACAACTAAAATTCACACTTTCAGAGACAGTGTGAATGCAAGCACCATCTAGAACAGCAATTGAAAGCTAACTAATCAAGCGGGAGATTTATAATACCCTATGACCTGTGGTAGGCAGAATAATGTCCCTATTCCCCCCCCACCCTCCCCCCCCCCCAAAAAAAGATGATGTTTAGGACCTTATTCCCAGAACCTATGACTATGCTACCTTATATAGCAAAGGAAAATTAAGATTGCCAATGAGCCGAAACTGGTTTGGCTCTCTGGATAGAGCTTGGGGACTGAAACCGGTTTGGCTCTCTGGATAGAGCTTGGGGACTGAAGGGGCCCGGGTTCGATTCCGGTCAAGGGCATGTATCTTGATTGCGGGCATATCCCCAGTAGGGGGTGTGCAAGAGGCAGCTGATCGATGACTCTCTCATCGATGTTTCTAACTCTCTATCTCTCTCCCTTCCTCTCTGTACAAAATCATAAAATATATTTTAAAATTTTTTTTTAAAAAGATTGCCAATGAAATTAAGTTTGCTAACAAATGAGCTTACAATAGGGAACTTATCTTGGATTATTTTAGTGGAACCAGTATACTCATAAGAGTTCTTAACAGTGAAAGCTAGAGGCAGAGAGAGGTGTGACTATGGGACAGTAATCAGAGAGACGCAGCACTGCTGGCTTTGAAAACAGAGGAATGAGGCTACAATCCAAAGAATGTGAGCACTCGCCAAGAAGCTGGAAAAGGCAAGGAAGGAAGTTTCCTCTAGAGGTTTCGTAAGAAACACAGCCCTGCCCACACCTGGGCTTTAGCCCACTGAGACCCTGAGTCACACTTCCAATCTCCACAACTGTAAGAGAATAAATCCATGTTGTTTTCAGCCAGCAGGCTTGGGCTAATTTGTTTCAGCAGCAAAAGGAAACCATGTAATGACCCAGCAGTTCTCCTCAGGAAATTCTCCCACATGTATTCTTGGACAAACTCACAAGCATGTTCACAGAAAGGCTATTAAGAACAGAAATTCTGGAACTAATCTCCCTCGGCAGGAGAATTGATATATGAACATTTTGGAAATTTATCTAATAGAATAATACATAGTTATTAATATATGGGATCTAGAACTATATATGTCCATATGGAAACAGCACAAAACTTATAGTAAAAAAATAAGCTAAGGCATGATGTATATAATATATAACCATCTCTCTAAGGTTCAGAAACATACAAAATGATATGATGATATTTGTGGATAAATATTTTGTGATTAAAAATAAATAAATGAATTGGAATGATGAACACCCATTAGGACAGTGGCTATCTCAAAGCAATGAGTGAATTGCACAGTGCTTCAAGCAAGTCTTAAATGCTTTAATTTATGAAACAAAAATAAAAAGTCTTGAGGTAAAGAAGACAAAATGTAAAGGTCTGTCAAGTCCATAGTGAATAGATGATGATTAGATTTATTAGTCATATTTTTCTGTACTACTGCAATATGTCATCACCCAAAAACAAACAACATATGCTTCAATGATATATTTTACATGTGCCCAACAGCACACCGGCAACTGATACTTCCCAACCTCACAGAAAGTGATCTCACCCAAAGAAGTATCCCTATTAACTTGCCAATTAAGAGACAAAAATACCAAAAAGCAAATATCAATATTTGACCCAATTTTTGTAACCTTCCAAATGTACAAGCAGATTCTTATTTTTCCATTTATTTTAAGCAATTTCATCTCCTTGTCTGAAAGTCAAGAACTCATTCACATTGGGAGGGTTTTTTCTGCATGTCTCCAAACAGGCACACCCAGCTGTGAAGAAGTCTATTTGTGAGTGGATATTTATGAAATGGACCATAATAAATATGCTGGCCCCTTTCAAACAAAAAAGTGGGATGGTTCATTTAGAAATGCAGTGTTTAAATAAGTTGTTAAAAGAACAAAATAACATTTCACTTGCCATTATCAAAACCCTCCATCAATAAGGATTAATAAGCCTATTAGCTATAAACACAAATACTGAGGGGGGAAACATAAACCTGCTTTTTGTGGTTTAATATTTTTCCTTCATTATTTATACTTCCATCAAACATGTTTCAACTCCTATTTCTTTTTTAAGAGGCAAGGTCTGTCTAATACCTCAAGGGCATTATGAGAAGATGAGGAAATGACTGTTCTGCTCCTTGGGAAAATGTAAAAAATGAGGGGGTTTTCCACTTTGCTTTACCTCATGAATGGAAAATTTCAAGTCTTTTTCTAGGAAGCATTCACCACTTAAAATATTGGCACTTAATTTGTTTTTGCTCACTTAAATGTATGACATGGGTAAAAGTAGAAGCGATATATTGCAACCCATTGTTATCCAAATCAAGCTTACTTCATCTCTTAAAAAGCCAAGGTCCCTTTCTTTTAAACCTTAGAAAACTAAGTGAGTTACATTTAGTTCTGGGTGGCACACAATTCACCATCCATGCCTGCCAAAACACCAACCACAACTAAAAGGCAGTAATAGTGGCTCTAAAGAAAATCATGGTTCTCTGTTGCTTTCCCGGTAAGCCAAACCTGAGTGCAAATAAATGTATGCCTCAACTGGCAATTCGGAATGTCAAAAATGAGAATGCCACATCAATATGCCTAAAATGAAAGATAAACAAACTACTACAGTTTACTTTAACTTACATAATACTATGTAGGGTACTAATGAAATAAGAACTATTACTGAAGAAATAGGGACTCAAGAAATATCCCATCCAGATGTGACCATATGATCTGAGCGTGTGCCTTGAATTAATACCTTGATTTATGCAAAGTATGGCTGCATTTTGCTTTCTAGAATCACTTGATCTCAGAGTCCTTCTAATTCAATAAGACCTCTTGCCTTTCTTGATTTTTTTTTCCTTCCCATTTCCTTTTCCTCCAATCAATTAACATAAAGACCTTTCTTTTGGTGGATTTACATTCTTACATATTTCCCATGTGTCCCCTTCTCCAGAGAAATGTCATATCTTCTTCTATCCACTTCTCCTGAGGGGTCTGCCTTCTCTGATTAGGATGATTTTCTCTCCAAGCACTTACTCCTATCCCTCCCAGGCTGGGCTTCCTAAACTTGTCACAATAGTGGTCCCTGAAGCCATCTTGTTTGCTTTTCTCAACTGTAGAGGAAATTTCCCACTGACCGCCAGCCGATAGATGACCTGAACACATCCCCTGTCAAAGATGCACCAAATCCATTCTATTGAGTAAATTGCAATCATTTTTAAAAGATGCTATCAATATTAAGTTGAGATATTCCTCTAAGTTCTACTTATGGGTCTACTTCACACAGTCTCCTGTGAGGGATCCAGAACTGGTATGTTACATAGTCATACACTTATTTAAATGTTATTGTTTCTTCAATCTTAATTAAAAACCCTCTCTCCATTCAAATAAGCCATTATCCCTAATACCATTAGCCCCATAAATATGTACAGTGCTCACTACCAACTACTCAGTGTAACAATTAATAATATGGATTTTTTTCAATAGATGGAGTTACACATACCTATGTTGATGTATATTCAATTTGACACGTATGCTATTTTGTTGTATTAAAAACAAGCTTCAAGAGGTCATATGTCAAATTTGTTGAAGGTATTAACATCGTAGATATTTTTACACTTAAAAATGTTGAATTTCATGCCAAAAAAAAAAGAGCATTTGTGGGAAGTTTTAATTCATTACCTTATTTTGAAGAAAAAGTTATCGTTTACTTATGGTGAACATACTCCATCTCAAGATACTTGTGAATGCTTGTTTAAATGCTTTAAAAGTGATGATTTCTATGTGAAAAACAAAGAACATCTAGGTCAACCGAAAAAGTTTGAAGACCAACAATTACAAACATTATTGGATGAAGATGCATGTCAAACTCAAAAACAACTTGCAGAAAGATTAAATGTTGCTTAGCAAACCATTTCAGATCATTTACAAGCAATGGGACAGATTTTAAAGGAAGGAAAATGGGTACCACATCAACTGAAAGATAAATGATAAACCTAGTATATGTTCACCAAAGACATGATTGGTGTATGTCTGAATAATATATTGGCATATATGAAATAGCACAGCGCTTACCAGCTCAGCCAACTTAAAAGCATTCTTCTGCACTCAATCCCATCCCATCAACCTAGGTTTATTACTTCAAATTATTTATCTCCATGAGAAATCACTTTGCTTATTCATTGCTTCTATTGAATGTCTGTTTCTACTGCCAGTACACAAACTCCATAAAAGTAAAGGTGACATCTGTCTAATTTACAGGAAGCAGAAAACAGTGTCTGGCAGATGACAGATAGTCCATATATACTTTTTAACTGTTCAGATATATTCAGGATCCCTTACTGATCTAAATCATACAATGCCCAAGTCCTGACCACAAATTTAGAATATAAAAATGAGGGAAGCTTAAGTCTTTGATGATAACAAGATGAGTTCTACAAGAGGAATAGGGAAATATTGTTTAAAATACATATTTAGACCTAGATGGAGCAAACATTTTCTTTTTCATCTTTTAATACATTTTTATTTATTTCAGAGAGAGGGAGGCAGGAAGGGAAAAAGAGAGAGGAGACAGAGAGATGGAGGGAGAGAGAGGCATCAATGATAAGAGAGAACCACTGATTGACTGCCTCCTATATGCCCCCTATTCTGGACAGAGCCCACAATCTGGGTATGTGTCCTGATGGGGAATCGAACCTTGACCTCCTGGTTCACAGGTCAATGCTCAACCACTGAACCACACCAGCCAGGCTACAAACATTTTAATAAATAATCTCTTAGAGCAGGACCAAGACTGTGGTTATATCAACTTATTAATAATAAAATGAGACAAGTAACTAAGAAGAAAGGATATATGCAGAGAGGTAAAAGTTGACCTCAATCCCTCCCTATACCCCCAATCTGAGAGCCTCTTAGACTTTCCTTCAGAAAACACAAATGAGCTCCAAATGTCCCATTTTTTTAGAAGAGGAAGGCTGCCTCAATATCCACACCACAAGCACCTTGGCGCCCAGAAATCTGCTCTCCTAATTCAGAGATGGTAATCCTCCCCTGGATCTTCTGAATACCAAAGTTTTAAAGTATTTACTAGGCAGAATTTCCTGCCCAACCAGCAGCTCAGGCAACAGAGTCCTGCCTGTGGGCTCTGACGGGTTTTTAGACTCTGCATACCTAGGATCAAAGGCAGGCTTTTCAGATAAATTTAAAGCCCTTGCTCAAGTGCTCAGAAAATGTTCAAGGTTTTAAAATTTATCACTAGACAAGGTGGGGAGGAAAGAGGAATCATTATTCAAATAATTTTTTTCCAGCCCTGAAAGTGCTTTTTAGGAATCGCCTGACTCAGATGTACTGTAACTGCCAAGGGAACAATACAGTTTACTTCTGAAAGGACTCTGCAAAATACTCATTACCAAACAATAGAAGCGGTGCCTCAGCAGGGCCCTGGGCTTAGTTCTGAAATGCTTGAAGCCTAGTGTGGCAGCCTTGCTGATCAGGTCACACAACTTCTCACCAGCTGAAGCAGCTGGTTTGCACAGTGGCTGGTGAATTCTAAAGGAAAATGTTGCTCATTGAGAATTGTCATTTCGTGAAGGAACAGGAAGTCAAATTCTCTTGTAGCCATTTGATTTAAAAAAAAAAAAAAAAAAAAAAAAGCTTACAGTTTGATTTTCCATTCAAAATATCGATATGAGTGACCCGCCACATTAATTGCTGTGTCAGCAGAGCATCTTTGTTTTTAATTTTATACTAATGACTAGAGAAATTTAAAGAACAAATATATGTGTACTAGAGGCCCAGTGCACAAAATTCATATACAGGTAGGGTCCCTAGAGGCTGCTGGCTGCTGGCCAGCACCTCCCTTCCTGCAGTTGCCTAGTCAGCCCCACTCCCTGGTCCAACTCCAGGTCGAGAGGGCAATTTTCAAATTAGGCTTTTATTATATAGGATGCCCAATGTTTTAGGCCTATAGATTAAAATCTTTAGTACTAAAAAGAAAAAAATAACTATTTTTATTTTTCAAAGTACTGCATCCCAAGCAATAACTTCAAAAAAGAAAAGTCTAAGTTACTACAGTTAGATAGGTGTGGCTATTTGTACAGCTAAATAAAATGGAAATCTTGAATAATCAATTATCTAAACACAATTACTAACAATTCCTCCTACATAATACAAAATTTTGATACAGTTTGCTATCTTTATTTATTAGAATTAAAATGACAATAATAGATGAAATCTGGATCTAATAAAAGAGAGACACACAATTTTTTTCTAAGTTCTGGGGGGAAGATATAGTACATTATTATTTTAGTTTGGTGTGCCCAAGAGAAAAACCTGTAAAATAAGTTGTTTGCTGATATCTCAATTTAAAAGAAAATACAATAGGATCCATAACATTTACTTTTTCTTTAGAGCAACTCTATCTTTGAGGAGACAGAGGCCATTTCCCTGTTGCAAGGATGCCTAAGCAGAAGACTATCATGCCACCACCGGGTTCTCACCACAGCCTCCTTTCTACAGCTGGAAGGGCCCCTGGATGTTTGGAGAGTTCGCTTTGGCAAGATGTTAGTTTTACCTGGACAATGAGTGCCCTGCCTTTTTTTGGGGGGGGAGAGGGGCGCGGGGGGGCGGGGCGGGGAAGGAGAGGGAAGAAACCTGCATCCTGCCCTTGCTGTTTTTATGGACTGAGGATGGTTGAGGGACTTGCCTTTGGTGTTGTATTCATTTTCTAGGGATGCCACAACAAATTGACACAAACTGGTGCCTTAAAACAATAGAATTTAGCCCTCACTGGTTTGGCTCAGGGGATAGAGCGTTGGCCTGTGGACTGAAAAGTCCCAGGTTCGATTCCTGTTGAGGGCATGAACTTTGGTTGTGGGCACATCCCCAGTAAGAGGTGTGCAGGAGGCAGCTGATCGATGTTTCTCTCTCATAGATGTTTCTGACTCTCTATCCCTTGCCCTTGCTCTCTGTAAAAATCAATAAAATATATATGTTTTTTTAAAAAACAATAGACTTTATCCTCTCACACAATTTCTAGAGGCCGGTAGTCCAATATCAACTTTAATGGATGAAATCAAGATGTCAGCGGGGTCACAAACCCACCAAAGGCTCTAGGGGAAAATCTGCTCTTTAATGTTTGCAGCTTCTGATACCAGTAGCTGCTGTCATTCCTTGGCTTGTGGCAACGTCACTCCAATCTGCCCCCATGGTCACTGTGCCTTTTCCTCTTCTGTCTGCAGCAAATATCCCTCTGCCTCTCCTAATCTGATTACCTTTTGGGCCTGCCTAGATAATACAGAATAATCAGGATAATCTCAGGTTCGCTAATTTAATTGTATTGTCCAAGTCCCTTTTGGCCATATAACAGTGACATTCACTGGTTCCAAATATTGGGTTGTGGATATCTTATGGGGTGCTATTATTCAGCCTAATACAGATGTCTCTATACAATCAAATATATTATAAAACCATTTGAAAAACCTGCCAATTTATTTCTTCATGACTCTCAGAAAACAAGAGAATATCCAAGCACAGTGTGTGTCAATTAGAAGTAAAGCATCACATGTTCCTTAATTTGTGGTTGCTTGGAGTAAGATAAAGTATCATAACAAGTGTAAATGATAATGGTATGATGATGATGATGGCCAACAAAATCAAATATTCAATATTCCTAAGCATTCTTTTTCATCTCTGAAACCCATCATTTAAAAAAATATTTTTAAATATGTCTGATTATCAAGTTTAGAAATCAAAGGTTATTAGAACTTCTAGTGAACACAGATCAAATCATAAGATTTATTTGTTGGGACGCTACCATGTCTCATGCTATAGATCCTTGTAGAATAAAGAGAATCAAGCCTTCTGAGTTGAGAGAGTCCTGGATTTGCATCCTAGCCTTGCAGGTGCGTGACTTCAGGGAAGCACTTATGCTCAGTTTGCCAACCCATGAAGAGAGAAATGTCCCTGGGCATTTCCCTGCCATTCAAGATCCAACATGAAACAGACTTGAGCCTCTAATTCTTTGGCTGGTGCAAGTCCAAAGTAATCCTATCTCTTTTGCTACCAGTTCTTTGGGAAGCAGCAGCCTATCACTGTCTTTGTTGGGCTTTCTCCAGCATTGTATGTATTTGAACCAACAGCCCAAATGTGCATACACACAACATAGATATATATGCCTAAGTGACCATCAGACTGTTAGGCCGTCCGACTGGTAGCTATGACACACACTGACCACCAGGGGGAAGACGCTCAATGCACAGGCATAGAAACATGGAAAAGACTGATGAATCTCTGGGGGGTGGGGGTGGGGGGATGAAGGGGGAAGGGCAGGAAGAGATTAACCAAAGATCTTATACACATACTAGAGGCCCAATGTAAGAATTCGTGCACCAGTGGGGTCCCTCAGCCTGGTCAGCAGGGATCAGGCTGAAACTGTGCGCCAGAACTCTGACATCCCCCGAGGGGTCCTGGATTGTGAGAGAGTGCAGGCCAGGCTGAGGGACCACTGGTGCACAAATCCATGCACCAGGCCTTTAGTAATAATAATAACAACAACTCTATCAAAAGCTTCCCACCATCTTTCTCTTTAGTTCCCTTTTTCCTCCTCCTCTCATCTCCATTCCACACTCCCTTTATCTCAAATAAAGCCAGGAACTCCAAACCCTTCTCATGCTACTTAGAAATCCAGTTCTCATTCTGGAGTCTTGGCACCAATGACAAGAAGAGAAGCCCTTGGAAGGACAGAGGAAGAGAAAGGTGTTGGGTAGGTCAGAAGCTGATGGTCTCCCCAAAATCCTTATCCAGACTGCAGAATACCACATTTCTCTTCCAAAGAGAAATTTTTATTTTTGTCAAGATATTTGCTCCTCCTTGTTATATACTTTCAAAAGGGTTAATACCCATTCGGAAAGATACTGAAAAGAATTGAAAGAGAAAATACATGTAAATAATTTAATACATTGTTAGACACATGTAATGTACTCAGTAAGTATTATTCTTATCATCATTATTATTACTAATGTGCTACAAAGATTAAGTTATATCTCTTGAGATATAAACCATGTAAGAAAATCTACAGTCAATATTCTTAAATGACTATAAAAATCATTGATGTCAGAATCGTAGTTTGATTCAATGCTATACTCTGAAAAGATTGTTGTGCATAAAAACAAATGCCAATGAATTCCATTCTGAAAACAATTTTGCATAGTTTATTTTTAGTTTTGCAGAACTGGCCTGCTTTTCTTTCTCCTGGGTGAACAGAACTCCCTCTGAAATCCTTAATGCAGCAAATGAAAAGAGAGGTATATTTCTGGTTTCAGTCAAATATTATTTAGGTTAAGTGTGGGAATGGGCATGGAGATGAAGTGGAGAAGGAGAGACATAAATCTAATTCAGAATCACTCTCAGTGTTTAAGAATGAGCAATAAGTCTGCTCACTAACGTTGACAACTTTAATTGATCCTCTTCTTTTTTTCCTCTTATGCACAGTCCCTGTAACTAATTTCTGCCTTTGAAGAGCCATATCCAATTTCTACTGCTTCGAATACAGTCACACATGAGAATCTCTAAACCATATTCAATCCATGAATTTTGATAATGACAGGAATACATTCTGTTAATGGTGGGAAGTAACTACTAGTTTCCTTGGTTTCGATCCATCAGAGTTACAAAAAAAAATTTATATGGTCACCCAAAGGCTCATTTCTTTCCATAGCAGTCCTTTAATAATACTTCCTAATTAATATATACTACAACATTAGTGAAAAATAATATACCATCCGGCCCAATGAGGAGGAAAGCAGTTCACTTTTGCATTGCTCAGCCCCAAGGGAATTACTCTCTGAAATACCAAGCCTCTTGGTACGGAGACTTGAACTTTTAAGCAGTCCCACGGCACCAACATGGAGCACGCTGTGGTGCCAAGGAGCCTGCACAGTCACAGGAAACTTCCACAAGGTTATTCACACAATGGTTACAATGGACCCATTCCAGGAGAGGAAACACTACAATCAAAGCTACATTTTACTCTGTTGGCCATGCCTGATAAGGGGCACTCAGGCACCTAAAAAAATAAACATAAATATATATACATCTACTTGCGTGCTGTAGGTACACACACAGATATGTGTAGGTACATATGTATATATGTAATATACAAATATATAGATAGGTGTTTTTTAAGAACAACTTTAAACAAGAAAACAAAATGCCATAGAAATGTTGCACGCTTCCCATAGCAACTACCCACAGTCAAATGGTTTCTCTGAGAAAGCGACCTGAAAGCATTTACAGAAATATGCTGCTTTCCTTTCTCCTACAATAATAATTTTCTCCATTTTGATGCTTTCAGTTATCTGGCTCAAGTGTCATTTTAAATGCAAAATAACCAACAAACACCGATCCCATTGACTCAGTAAAAAGTTGCTCATCTCTATAAAATACACAAAATGAAAGTGTTCCTATCTGCTTAATTTTGCAATTATATCCTATAATTGCAAAATTAAGCCCAGGGATAATAACCAAGAAAAACAGACATCGAGTGCTACTAAAAATAAGCTGATGCCAAAGCTACCAGTCTTAGCTCCTAAGTCTCCTTAAAAATGACAAGAAGTCACGCTGTTTCTAGTTCCAAGGCATGGATATTTGACAAGTCTTCTCATATGTCATTTAGGACATCACCACCACTTAACTAAAAGCCCAGTGGATTTTTTTTCTTCTTCTTAAGAGGGTGGTATGAGGAATGAACAGCTCTAAATATATTATGAGGTTCTGGCATGTCCAAAGACTACAATTACTAGTATTTTCTGTGATTAATTCTGTTTTTCTTTACTGACATGCCATGGGTAATTTGGGAGAAATTTGTTCTGCTCTGTACAAGAATTCATATCTCTGTGGGTTTTGTTTTGTGTGCCTGTGTGTGTGTGTGTGTGTGTGTGTGTGTGTGTGTTTGTTTGTTTTGGGTTTTTTTTTGTTGTTGTTGTTGTTGTTGTTGTTATTAATTCCCAATGCAATTTAAGACAGAAGCTAAGGATGATGAGTTGGAGGGGGCGGGAGTGGTGAGGAGCAGAAGTATGAATCAAGATTCACTTTCCCTGACAAACAGACCACTAATACCAACTGTTTCCATGGTGAGCAATTTCATCCATATTAAAGGCCAGAGGACCCAGCGAGGCCAGGGCCCGAAGTTCACAGCCAGCTGATTTAATTCTGATATTTATTTTCAAAGACTGTTAACCTTAGGATGTTTTACAAAAATAAAATAAAATAAATAAATGAAGTTAGCTTATTCAGGGAAGGCAGAGCAGGGCACACTGAGATTCTGATATAAAGAAACAATATCACTTAGAAGAGCTGTTGCTCATTGTCTGCCTTGAAAGACCTATCTCGCTAAAGACAGATTAAGGCCAAGCTCTTCATTTACAGGCTAGAGGCTCAGTGCACAAAATTTGTACATGGGTAGGGTCCCTAGGGTTGGCCGGCAATTGGAGCCAATTGGGAGTCATCTGGGACAGTGGGAGGTTGGCTGGCTGGCCCCAATTGGGGCCTATCAGCACACCCGGCCAACAAGGGACTTCTGGAGGGCTCCAGGACTTGTTGGACCTCCATCTCATTCAGTCCCAATCAGCTGGAACCCAGCAGCAAGCTAACCTACTGGTTGAAGTGTCTGCCCCCTGGTGGTCAGTGTGCATCACAGCAACTGGTCGAGCAGTCAACTACTCAGTTGGACACTTAGCATATTAGGCTTTTATATATATTGATAATAAAACTAAGAGCTCACATGTCCAAAGGACTCAGTAAGGTTATTTAATGATTTTATACCATTTTCTGAGTAATATTACCTGAAAGAACATACTATCTTTTTAGAAAGTATTAATTTCTTCTAGTTAACTCAGAAGGTAAATATTAAGGTTTTGTGTGGTTTTTTTTTTCACTCCACAAAGAATAGGCTACAGACTTCAATAACAACTTTTGAACGTAGTCATATATGAAAAATATTTTTCCTGTTATTCCATCTTTCTACAATCTTCTGAGTTTCTAAACACCTTGAATGCAGTTATATTTTACTTCTGTCATTAGTCATTTAAAGACCATTGTGGATTTTGGAAACTACTAATTGTCCTAAGAAAGAAAAATAATGTCACTAGGACACATTGGTACGTGGGAGGCAAGAAAAAGCACTAATTGCTATAACTTGGGAGCAAAGGAAGAAACACGCAATAGAGTTTTTTTTTAAATAAATAAATAAATAAGCATGTGAAGGTGTTAGAGAATGGAACACATTCAACTCATTTCTCTAAGTCTGTAATTACCACTTGGCCCAAAGAGCAAGCAGTGACTCCATAATCTATCCCTTGCCATTAGCTGAAATAGCTCTTAACTACCCAACGGCACCTCTTCCTCAATTTGCCTAAAACAAATTGCAGAAGCTCTGTCTTAAATTTTGACTCCAATTATCTTTCATTACTTCATGATTTTTAAATTTTGCAGTGCTCAGGTTGCAAAGGCTAAAGATGAGTGAGCAGTGAGGAGAGGGACTAAAGTCCTGTTAGGATAAAGCTACTCATTGCCTTACAATGGCACTTTCACCACCCTCTCTTGCTGATAACATCAGAGATGTTTTCCTTCCCTGAGGAGGCATGGTGATAATGGCCAAAGCTTTAAACCAGGAAAGAAATTGTCTCTTCCTTTCCTATCTTCAAGAGATGTTTTCTATAACTGACTTTGGAAACTGGTTCAATGGTGTATACTATACCTCCCACTCCACCCCATAAATGGTCTGGTCACAAATAAATGAAGAGTAATTCTTCTTCATTTCTTTTCCAATGTAAAAAAGAATTGACCTCCTAATTTCCCAGAAACCACAGAATTCTGATTGGTGCTCCTATACTAGTTTTTCAACCACAAAATTCTGATTTTCAGCAAAACTATGGATATTTAACCAGCAACCAAATAGTGCTGTTAGCTATCAATCAAGTGCATACTAACAGGTATTGATCTATCTTCAGAGAGTCTACTTAAAACAAAACAAAACAAAACAAAACAAACAAACAAAACAAAAAAACAGCCTGCAATAGACTTTAAGTATATTTCCTTACACATATCAACCAAAACTCCAAAATGCACAACTCCCCAAGTTTGCCTCTTATTTAGAAGGGCAAGAAAGCTTTATGCAATGTGCCTAGTACATTACAAAGGTTCAGTCTATGTGCCTAACACTGTTAAGTGAAGGAGATCAGATATGGGTCACAGACAAAAGGAGACCAATTGATGATCTATAAAGATTTCTAAACTTTGTGGACAATAATGAGTAACATGAAAGAGTACTCTTCATTAATGGAAATTTAATTATTGAACTTGTTCTGAATTTGAAAATAATTCTACTCAGGCATATACAAAATTATTTATATGGTATATACCAGTTTAAAAAGTGCTTTCCCATAAAATTTTACTGTTAAAGAAACCATACTAGTGCAGTCGGATTATATTTACATTTTAGATATAAGAAAATATATTCATTGACTTCTCCAATAGTCAAAAATAGTAACAAGAGGACACAGGATTCAAAGCCCAGGCTTCTTGCTCTAATGACAGCATCATTCTCTTCAACATATTTTAAAGGCTTAGGTGCTTGTGTTGGGTTTTCTCTCTGGTGAGCAAGCATATGGAGATAAATTAAGTCTGTAAATCTAAAAAGGCAATCAATACACGACTATTTCTGGGAGACTATCTTCTAAACGTCCTGTTCTCATCATTGTTAAAATGGTAAGAAAGGACAAAAAGGAAAGAAGGGACTATGAACAAGGGAGAGAGGGGAGGAAGAGATGGGAAAAGGAAAGAGAATTAAGATTCCAATGCAATAATTATAAGGGAAAAGAGACATGGCACAATTCAAGGCCCACTAGAATATATTTAATTTAACTCCCATCATTTAGATAAAACATGCCTTTAAACACTGTGGATTTTCCTGCCCTGTCTGCAGTCAAATGTAAGTGCATTGCTGCCTGCAGAGACCTTGGAGAACAGCCTTTTCCCATCCCCCATTTCTATCCCAATAAAACTTAGTCAAGGTGGTTCTTATAACCACTCAACTATCCTGAGGTATCTTGAGAAGTAGTTCTGAAAATGCTTCATATGCCTTGGGCTTCCCAATGAGTTGGGGCCAGTACTGAAGTAATAAAGACCTCAGAGGTTACCTAGTCCCAACCTTGTTTTATTTATTTATTTTTAATATATTTTTATTGATTTGAGAGAGAGAGAGAGAGAGAGAGAGAGGAGCATCAATGATGAGAGAGAATCATCGATCACCTGCCTCTTGCACAGCCCCCTCACACTTCCACCCATTGGGGATCAAGCCTGCAATCCAGGCATGTGCCCTGACAAGGAATTGAACCATGACCTCCTGGTTCATAGGTCCATGCCACACAAGCCAGGTCCTTTGTTTTACTTTTACCAAAGAGAAAGCCAACAGCCAGAGATTAAATGAGCTGATCCATATTATAGTAAAGATCACACCACTTCTGCTTAGTGGTCTGAAAAGAGTTTGGGGGCCTCTTAATTTCTTAGATAACTAGAAAATGAAACCATCTTTCTAATATACCCAGTGGTTTTCCAGCCCAATGCCTGAGATTTCTTAGTAAAGCAATGTTTCCTAGAGTTTTGGCAGAGTATGTAAGGTACTGGCTTGGATCAGCTGCACTGAGAAACGCTGGTCCTTCCTACCCCAGGGATGATACTCTAACTTCTGCCTTGTATTCTGGTTGCTCAAGAAATAAAAGATTTACTAGAAAATAGTACTTTTTACTAAAAACGAAAATACAGTTTTAGAATTATTAGGAATCCTAATCATCTCTTAAAATTTAAAGTATTTTATAACTGGTTTTTTTTAAGAAAAGAAAAAAACATGCACCAAAGTTGTCTTTATAATATGTGAAGTTCACAGGATTCATAAGCAAAACAAACAAACAAAAAAAACCCATAGCAACAACTATGTTAATCAAATTTTAGGTGAAATTAAAAAAAAAAAAAACACACAATAAAGTCGCAAACTGAGGTTATGTGAGGGGGAAAAAATGCTTCCAGAATAGATTAAAAAATGGTTTCAAAACTTGTCTCCATTTTCTTTGCAAAGTGTCTGAAGTTGTGGCTTCTAGACTTATTGTGCATTGAAGCATTAGAGACAGCAGGTAGTGTTAAATAAAATATGTAACCTGGAAAAAAAATAATGCATGAAGCCATTAGCTCTGATAAACAGGTCAACCCACACTATTTTATCAGTTAGTCACTGGAAACTTTAAAATATAAGGTCCTCACTTAATGGTCCTGAGTAGGTAAACTTCAAACAAAAACAAACAAAAAAAAAAAGGTTTGCTATGATCTGAATATTTCTGTTCCTCAAAATTTATATGCTTAAATCCTATTCCTCAAGATGATGGAGGTGACCTTTTGGAGGTGATTAGATCATGAGGATGGAGCCCTCATGAATGGTATTAGTGCCCTTATAAAAGAGGCTCTAAAGGAGTCCCTAGCCCCTTCCAAATCTGCTGGTGGGTTGATTCTTAATTATCCAGGCCCCAGAACTCTGAGAAATAAATTTGTTGTTTATAAACCACTCAGCCAATGGTATTTTGTTAAAGCAGCCTGTAGGAACTAAGATAGCTTTAATAAATCAAAGCCAGCAGCACTGTGGGGGATATTGGACAACTTGAATGCCAGGAGAAGGGGAGAGGAGAGTCACTACTAAGGTTGCCAGATTTAGCATATAATGATAACACAGGATGCCCAATTAAATTTAAATTTCAGATAAATAATAAATATTTGCAGTAAAAATATGACCCATGCAATATTTGGAACACACTTGTCCTAAAATTTTTTTTCTCAATTATATAAAATTTCAACTTAATTGGGCATCCTGTATTTTATCTGGCAATCTAGATACTGGTGAAGGGGAACATCAACTCACAAGCCATATAACTTTGGTTCATATCCCAGATCCACCACTGACCTTATGTTACCTCTTTAAATTCTCTGAAAAGCACTTGGAATCTGAAATGATTTTTGCAATACCAAAATTAAAAAATATTAAAATGCCAATGCATCATAATGAAGAACTATTCATTTATCCTCTTGCCCTCATGTACTTAGTAATTCTGTCTCTGGCTGACCTGGACTTGGAAGACATTTTTCATGCAGGTTACTAATTTTATTCCCAATTGCTCTTCCTTGAACCCAGACAGCACATAAGGTACTTGAAAGCTTGGCTTATAATTGATATACTAATATCTTTAGTCCAAACCAAAACAAAAGCATGACTTGGGGGAAATGTTTATAGCAAATTGATAGCCAGCATTACTAAATCCCTCACCCTCAGAAAATGGTAGTTTTCACAGAAGGATTGGACTTTCTGTGGCCAATAAAGTAAATTGAAAAATCTCCAGCCAACTGTAATAAACACGGAATTGAAAGCTAATAAAACACCACAGGGCATTTCAAGGTAACTCAGCGGGAGAGAGCTCACCAATATAGATGTGTTTACAGATGCTGACTAAAGATATAATAATTAATCTGCTTCTGAACTAATCAACAAATCACATGCTTCCTTAAAATACAAAGCACAGAGCTCTTAGCTGCTAATTAAGTTCAGGAGTGGAATAAACACTTGATTTGCAGTAAAGGATAAGGCTCATAAACAGTAATATATTGCTCTCCAAGTTCTGCCGGTCTGCTCAGGAAAAACAAGTGCCCTATTCAGGATGCAGAAACGGACGTGACACTACCACGCACCTGTGGTTTTCAGGTCTTAAGGTCCAGTATCATTTATTATTAGATGTAATGTACTCCCTTAAGGAAAATTTACAATGAAATTACTCCAAATTGGTCATAAGAATGCTAAGTGTAGTATTTTAAAATCAAAATGATAATATTTAAAGCATATACAACAAGTTCAACCTCAGAAAACAGAAGTGAATCAATACTAGAGATTCAATAGATCTTCTATTCTCTATCTCCTTTCCTTTATAAAATATATATATATGTATATATATATATATATATATATGTGTGTGTGTGTGTGTGTGTGTGTGTGTGTATATATATATATATATATATATATATATATATATATATATATAGATTGATTTTAGAGAGAGAAAAGAGAAAGAGAAACATTGACTTGTCGTTCCACTTGTTGATACATTCATTGGTTGATTTTGGTATGTGTGCCCTGACGAGGGACCAAATCCAAAACCTTAGTGTCTATCAGGATGAAGCTTTAGTCAAGTGAACTACCCAGTTGGGGCTCTCTTGCCTTCCTAAGTGTTTAGAGCGGTGGACTATATGAATATGAATATGTAAGAATTCCTTGTACAGAATTTAATGGAATCAGATTCTTGCTCACACAGGAAAGAGAAAAGAAGGTAGTTAGTAGATAAACAGATAATAGACAGTCCAGGGTTGATAAACTACATCCCTGGGGCCAAATCTGGCCTTTGCCCTGTCTTACTAGTAGCACTGTCTACCAGGTAAGAGTGGCTTTTCACAATTTTTAATGATTAGAGGGGAAAATCAATAGAATGCTCATGACATGTGAAAAGGACATAAAATTGATGGAAACACAGGAAGTTGTCCATAAATTGTCACTGGAACACAGCTACTTCCGTTTATTTACCTACTGTCTATGGCACTTTTGTGGTACAGCAGCAGAGGGTACATAAGTCATATGGCCCATAAAGCCTAAAATATTTACTTCCTTGTCCTTTGCAGAAAAGTATGCTGACTCCTAAGGTTGACAGATATGTACACAGACAATGAAAATGTAATACTCTACTATCTACACATCCCAAAAAGTTTCACTGTAATTCAAAAGCATGATAATTAAAATCATCATAGTACTTTGGAATATATTTTATCATCACTTAAAAATCAAAACAGATATCTCATGTCAGTACTCATCTAAATGCTATTTTTGGTTACATGTGTGCTTTTCTTTAGAAAATGGACTTCTAAAACAGTACAGAGTTCCTCAAAAAATTAAAAGTATTGTAGAACTATCAGATGACCCAGCAATTCCACTTCTGGATACTTTATCCAGAAAAATGCAAATCACTAATTTGAAAAGGCATAGGCACCCGTATATGCAATGTAGCATTATTTACTATAGCCAAGACATGGAAACAACCTAAATGCCTATCTAGATAGATAAAAGCTTAAGTGACCATTACAACCAGAACGACTGGTTGACCGGTCGCCATAACAAGCACTGACCACAGGAGCATCAGGAGGCAGATGCTCAATACAAGAGCTGCCCCTGGTGATCAGTGCACTCCCAGGCAATCTCCTCCAACACACTTTTCTTCTTCCTCATCAAATCTGGATATATCTCGTAAATAAAAGTAGGACTTAAGTACTTTGAATTCAAGGAAGTGCTATCATTCTCTTTATGCACTTGGTTAACTTCCTCTACAGGTGTAAAAGTGGGGAAGGTAAAGATACCACCACCACTATCCTCTATTTCCTCTACTGCTAATAGTATATTTAAAACACACACACACACACACAGCCTTAAAAAACATGAATCAAGTTATCTGTTTCTTTGTGGGCAGAAGTATAAGAAAAATGCGGTGAGATGGTGTCTAGAAGGGACAATAAAATTTTCTATCTAGAGCTTACACTATCAGACAGCCTTACTTGTTTACACCATCCTACCCCAATGCCACCGTTTTACCATGACAACAGCTCACAACATGGAGTCACACAGGAACATGAGAGTTGGGGAGGACTTTGGATGCTCCCTGTTATGTCCTCTGTGCCATAAGTACTGCTTGTGACAAAGTAGATGCTCAATGAGTAAATCAGTCCTTCCCCCTTGGTTTACAGAAACTGGAGCCAAGTGAAGGAAATCAGATGACTTTTCCAAAAATCACGCAGCTGGGTGGAGGGAGCTAAGACAAAAGCTCAGATTCTCTGCCCTTCCACTTGGCCCAGGCCTTGGCTCCCTAGTGGCAGACAGTGTGGAGGACATGGAAGACATTCACCCAACAGAAATCACACCTTCTTCTTTGTCTACAGATGCCCCAAATGAGCTTGGCAATGTGCTCAGAGAAGGCAGGCATCTACTCCAATTCCCAGAAGATGAAGTATAATTCATAAAAGGTCTAGTGTCCAAACCAGTTCTAGCAAGCTAATTTTCAGTGGCCAGTGATTGGTGTAGGAGCAGACTTCTGATCATGTATGTAAAATAATGTCCTGAGGGGAGGGCCTTCTAGGAGATATTGTCCTACTTAATAAGACAGAGACAAGTCTTACAACCAGGAGTAAGCCTCAGTGGACACGTTACAATCATAGGGTTGTAAAGATTTCAAAGAATCTAACCTCACCTAGAACTCAGGCTTCACTAAGTTGTTAAATTAACCCATGCTGAAAATGCCTGTTCCAGACTTTGTACGAGAGAATAAACCCTATTATTTTAGGAGTTTCTTGCCTGCAGCAAAAAGCATGTTGAATCATGTATCCAGTCTTAGAAGATGCCCCATTTCCGGCTTTCGCCTTCCTCTTGCTAGAGCCTTCACCGAAGTTCACAGGAACCACAGATATTATCATACAAAACACACACACACACACACACACACACACCCCAAAAAAAAAAAAAAATCCCAATCCTCATTGCCACGCTGTCAGGAGGACTTCAAGTGCCCTGCTATACCCCCATGAAACACTCATCTATTCTAAGCCCAACTCCAATTGCATTTTCCCAGCGAAATATTATTATATATGTTGTGTGGGCCCCATGATGATTTTAGAGCAGAAACTGTACAATATGGTTTAAGTAGGTTTTTGTGGGTTGGCCTGGAAACCTAACATTGTTTCTATGGAAAAAAATGCCTCAAACTCCAAACTACTCTGTTCCAAATGAACTTTTGAATGCAACCTGTTTTAAATGGAGAGGTTGCATACTTATTTATAATTAGAGCACACAGGGATAAAACTAAGTTACCAGCTACAAAAAAAATCACGTTTGGACTTCAGGCTTTAAATTGAATTTACTCAGAGCTAATTTGGGACAAAATAGCTCTGAGTAAAAAGGGGTTGTGACACCTTGCAGTACCAAATAATGCAAAGTCAGAACAAACATAATCTACCAGCTTCCACTGTGAAGCAACTTCCTGTTGGAGGAGGGGTTACCTCACAAATTAAATAGTGCCCATGGTGCCCATTCTGTCCCTGTATTCAATGTGTCTTTAGGAAGACTGGGAAATATTTCAAGCAGTAATTGGAATGAGAGTATAAGAGTATAAGAACCTTCCCTCCAACTAATTTGCATTTAAGGATGAATCCAAACCCTCAGAGGATTAACCAACTATAACTTGAACACCCACCTTCCCTCCCACCCTCAGAAAAAAAAAATCCCCATTTATTGATCCAGGTCCTAGAGATGCATTAGGGTATAGTAGGAAAAATGAAAGAAACAAACAAACAAAAGCTCATAGACACAGACCAAAGTATCGTAGTTACCAGAGGGAAGAGGGGTTGAGGGCTATTAAAGGGTGGAGGGGGTCAAATATATGGTGACAGAAGATTTGACTTTGTGTGGTGGGCACTCAATGCAATATACAAATGATGGATCGTAGAAATGTGCACCTGAAACCTGTATGATCTTATTAACTAATGTCACCCCAATAAAATTTTTAATTAAAAAATTTTATGCTTACCTAATGATATGTTTTGGGTTTTTTTAATTGATTTTTTTTTTTAGAAAGAGAGAGGAAGGAGGAGAGAGAGAAACATCTATGTGAGAGAGAAACATTGCTCAGTTGCACCTTGACCAGACATCGAACCTACAACCAAGCTTTGTACCCTGACCAGGAATCAAAACCCACAACCTCTTTGGTGTACAGGATGATTCTCCAAACAACTGAGCCACCAGGAAAAGGCATCACTCCAATACATTTAATAAAATAAATAAATAAATAAATAAGGAAGGAAGGAAGGAAGGAAGGAAGGAAGGAAGGAAGGAAGGAAGGAAGGAAGGAAGGAAGAAAAAGAAAGAAAGAAAGAAAGAAAGAAAGAAAGAAAGAAAGAAAGAAAGAAAGAAAGAAAGAAAGAAAGAAAGGAAGAAAGAAAAGGGCTTGGTACTTATTGTAGCCATTTGGCTCTATTTCCTCACCTGTAAAAGGAAAATGAATAATACCATTTAGACCCAGAGCTGTCATGGCAGGCAGAACACAACACCCCCAGTGCTGCCTGAAACCTTGTGAGCACCTGTGTCAGCTCCATTACCTTCTAGTCCCTCTCCCTACAAGAGTAATGCCCTCATATAGCATCTAAAGTCTCACCAACTGACACATGTAACTAGCAACCAGAGTTTATTCCTGGTACCTACATGCATGGTCTCTAAAGAGAATAAAGTCTAACATAATATTTCAACTGTATGTGAAAACGATTGACATTTCCCTCTGCCTTACTTAAAATACTATGATTGAATACGATGGGGGACTTTTCAATACTGTAATTACTGTAACATTTAAATTCTGATGAAACCATGGATCTTGATATTGGCTTCTGGGGAATCGACTTGATGAAGAAACACGGGGGTAGCTTTGTTTCATGAAAGAATGAGAAGAAAACAAATGAACAATTGTAATTCCAACCAAGGTTTGCTATGCTATGGAGGATCTCCTTTTTTCTTCAAGGTCTTATCTTTGCCTTGTGAACTAATGAGTTTCAGAGTGTCCAGACTATTCTCCATAAACACAGTAACTGTTCTGTTACTTAAAAATGAATGTCAATGGTAAATGGATGCCTGTGAAAATAATGATATATAGTTAATATAAGATAGCCAGGGCCTATCTCCTTAAAGCTTTGAAATGAAAGCTAAAAAGCTGTGATTCGTGCTTTCAGCTAACTTGACTGCCACACTGAGCATATCTCTGTGTATTGCTCCCTTCAAATGTTCAATTTTCCCATGCTGATCAGAAGCTGCCTGTTTTCAACTCCTCTATAGATCATTTCAAAGCATCATCTGCATGTTATTTATGGAGCTCGCCTTACTGTGGCTGTAAATTCTGTCCCTTCTCTGATGGTTAAATATATCAACTGACAGAATGAACAGCAGGTACATCAAAGGGGCACCTTTGTTCTAGGTGATTATCATGCAAAGCAACTGAAGCTGCTACCACAAGTCTCCAGAAGAAAACCTGACTCTCGGGCGGGTGTAAAACTCCTGGGGCCAGCATAACCCTGCCTGGGGCAGCTGTCCACACATCTCAATGTACAAATCCCCAAATACACTGTGCAAAAGACAATTTAATGTTTTGGCCCCCAAAAAATCATATGATAGAGGGATAAGGTTTGTCAATTTCCTAAGCTACACTTTCCACCCATAAAATGTAAGTTTTCAAATAAAATCAATTTATATTAACGTTTCTCTGCATCATACTCCAGGAACCTTACTTACCTGATGGGCTTTATCTAAAAATTGAGGTTTATCAGCAACATAAAAAGTAAATAAAACAATTTCCTCATAGGGTTCTCCATACTTCTTGTCACAAGGGCAATTTGGCCTTTTTCACATCTCTACATCTTCTGTTATGCTTTAAGTCCAAAATACCCCAAATCTACCTAGAGGGAAGTAAACTCTCATCCTCAGTGCTCACAAAGAGTGTTTGATTCCTCAACAACCAACAAGCTCTACAAATCGCCATCACAGCCAAGAGAGGAGCAAATCAAATTGCTTTTGAAAGATACAAAGAGAAGCAGAAACTAAAAGCTCTCATTCTTAATCTAAAAACAATGCATATGTATGAGCAACACTAAACTCTAAATATATATTTTGTATTTCACCCACACTGCTTATGACTACAGATTTTTGCCAAAAATATTACATTTAAGAATAATACCTCAACTTTTTGAAAATCTGCAAACCCCTTATCTCTTCTCCCCATAAGCTACCCCCAACCAACATATATTACTACAGACTTCTAGATAAATCTTGTCATATTAAATATGAAGAAAATAAGGTGAAGGGCACTTTCCCGTGTAGGGAAAAAAGGATTTGTATTTGGGCAAATCCCTTAGTGTAAGAGGAATGAGCTTCAGAGACTGAGATGAAATGCTGTTCTGTGCGTAATAAACTATCTAACATTGAGAAACTGACTCAACGTTTTTGAATCTCAGCTGTAAAATGGGCTTGTTATCTTCTATGATCATCAAGTATGTATATTACACAAGACACTGGCTAAAAAGCAGAGTTTCTCAGTCTTGGCACCACTGACATTGGGGCCAGAACTTTTTGTTGTTGTGAGGGCTGTTTTGCACATTAAAAGATGTTTAACAGCCCTGGCCGGGTGGCTCCGTTGGTTGGAGCATCATCCCATCCTGTACACCAAATGGTTGTGGGTCTGATTTCCAGGCAGGGTACATACCTAGATCTCCAGGCAGGGCACTTATGGGAAGCAACTAATGGATGTTTCTCTCTCACATTCATGTTTCTCTGTCTCTCTGTGTCCCCCTTACTTTCTCTCTAAAATCAACAAACATATCCTCTGGTGAGGGTTAAAAGGGGGGGAAAAAGAACATGTTGAGCAGCAGCCCTGGCCTCCTCTATCCCCTCCAGGCCAGTAGCACCTCCCTCCTGTTGTGACAGCCCATATGGTCTCCAGACACTGCCGATGTCCCCGGGCACAGCCTTCCCGGGTGGAGTGCCAGTGAGTGATCTGGCCCATAATACATGCTCACTTGCTTCCCAGTAGTACTTGCCATTTTCATTATCCATTAGCTATTAGTTTTCAGGGGAAAAAAAAAAAAAAAAAAAAAAAAACTGTGACCTCATCCACATTTCAAGTTTCCCATCAAAGATGGCAAGGTCACAGCAAACATTCAAGGGGATGAGCAGCATTGGAAGACAATATGGCAGCTACGGTCTTCTTGTAAGTAGAGGAGGAATTTCAGGGGAGTTAATGGAAATGTGAAAACCCAAGCTTTGACCCATGAAGAAAGTTACTGCCACAAAGAGCCACTTCCCGGCCCTCACGTTAATCTGTAGCAAACCTGGGGCCAAAATACTGCCACCCTTCTTCCCCGTCCAACAGATATTTCACTTCCCCATGACAGGTATGAAGCGAAAATCCAAATGAAACAGTCAGGCTTTCCAGTGTCTATTCACTGTCCCGGTGCGTTTTCCCAGAAAATCCTCCTGGTGAACTGGCTGGGCTCCCCAGACTCTTCCTGTTTCCTACACTACCGTGCCCAGTTCGTCAGGAGACGGACAGTTCGCAGAGTCTGGAAGACAGAAGACAAATTTAACCAAGGCGAGTTTGGGTAGCAAGGAGCTGGGACCTTCGGGCTCTCCCCTGTGCCATAGCAAACATTTTCCATGGCAGACACCCTCAGCTGAGATAGAACAGACATTCTTTCACAGTTCCCTTAGCCAACGTACCGCGCTTGGTCTGACCAGTTTTACTCCGATCCCACTGCTTTGCTGTATTTTCTAAGAATGTTTCATGCAAGAGGCACGTGACAAAGTGTCTATGAAAGACACAGCATGAAATGGTTGTCTGGCCCTCCAAATATAGCATCCTTCCTATTATAGGGTTGCAACCTACCATGGACTAAAAGGCCCATTTTAACCGTAGGGTGTAGAATCTGTCACCATGTTCTTGAATGGGATAATATAAACAAACAAAAAGTTAAGCAGGAAGCATCCCATTTTGGACTGGCCCTCATATTGGTAATTAAGTGTGGTTAGTCTAATTATAGGACAGCTTTAGATTAAGTTTTCTGAGATAAGCCAAGTCCATCTTTGACCTGGGGACACCTGGGGTCCTCGTGTTGTGCCCCATCCCCTGGGCTAAGCTGCCCTATTCAGCATACCATTTTTCAGATATTTCTGGATTTCCCATACTTACCTATCTCAGCCAGTATCTCCTTAGGGCCCATATGCCTAGCTTCCAAGTTGATCATTAATCTGATAAATCAATCCATGCCACTGGGTTACTGGCCTTCTCTAACAAAAATGTGCAAAAATAGACAAGGATTTGAAGACTAGTAATTTTGACCAAATCACGTGTCTAAGGCTCAGTCTATAAACTGTGGGATAATATCAATTATTTCGTAGGCTGCTGTATGCCATGTATGGGTAGCACACAGAGATTATCATGATCAGTTACATCATTGAATTCTCCTATTATGTTCTAACTTGCGGTAGCCCTAATAATAACATTTTTTAAGCAAGCTAGAAAATGTGAAAACTATATTAAAATGTTTTCACAATAAAAAGGGGTAAAGTATAGCAAAGGGGAATTTTAAATGAAAACATGAACCCTGTATTCTGCACATGAAGACATGTGACACGGACAATGTGAGAGGACCATATTGATGTAAGACCCCTTTCCTATGGCTCTTACACCCTTTCTGACTAAGTCAAGTTGGGTATCTGTTGTCACCTGTCCTATCAAGGAAGCAAATGCACTATTTCAGCTCTGGCTCCCATGTCCAAGTCACTAAAAGAATAGAAAGAAAAGAAGTTAGAAGTCAAAAGCAAATGTCATTACTTGGCTCCTTTGTAAAGTAGGGTTAGTAACAAAACATTCTTCATAGGGTTCTTGGGAGAAGTAAATGAAATAATGCATGTTAACCACTGAGCCCTGGGTCTAAATTGGGGAAAGACTCACAAATGTTGGCCATTATTATCACTCAGAATGGGGACAGATTCTCACTCCAGCAAGGAAGCAAATGAGACCCAGAGAGACTAAGCAATGTTGCAAAGGTATATAATGGGGGGGGGGGGGAAGACACCCAGTTTTCTGATGTTTACAACAACATTGGGAGGAGAAGGAAGATGTGGAACTAGAAGAGAAAGAGCAAATCCACAGAGCGCCACCACTCACTCTTTCCATCACTGCTCCATCCTTTCCTCCTGCATGAGTTTCCTAGGTCTGCCATACTACTACAAACTAAGTAACTGAAGACAATAAGTATTGCCCAGCTAATGTGGTTCAGTGGTTGGTCATCGACCTATGAACCAGGAGGTCACAATTCGATTCCAGGTCAGGGCACATGCCCCAGTTGCGGGTTTGATCCCCAGTGTGAGGCCTGCATGAGGCAGCTGATCAATGATTCTCTCTCATCATTGATGTTTTTCTCTCTCTCTCCCTCTCCCTTCATCTCTGAAAGCAATAAAAATAGATTAAAAACAAAACAAAACAAAACACAGGTATTTCTTCTCTCAGTTCTAGAGGTTGCAAGTCTGAAACCCATGCATCAGCAAGGCCTTGCCTCTTCCTCGCTTCTGTTGGCGGTCGGCAGTCCTTACCACTCCTTGGTTTGCTGCCACCACCACCAGCTTCTCCCCCTGTTGTCCTGGCATTCTCCCTGAGTGTCTCTATTTCTTCTCTTCCTATAAGGACACCAGTCATCCTGGACTAATGGCCCACCTCACTCCAGTATGATCTCATCGTAAGTTGATTACATCTACAAAGACCCCTTGTCACTCTCTCAGGTACCACAGGGGTCAGGACTTAAACATATCTTTTGGGGGAATACCATTCAACCCCCCGCGGCTCTCTCTCTTCTAGAGACATTTTGTTTTTGTTTGGTTCAGTTTTTTGGTCAATCCCAAAGCTACAAATGTGAAATTCACTGAATGATATTCATGCTAATAGGCCCATTCAGAATTATCGTTAACAAAAAGGCAACTATATCTACTTAACCATGTTTACTTCCCAAGCTCATTAGTGGTTTGATGTGGTGAGAAAAATTTCCCACTCACTGTATCAAATTTAGCACATTTATTTAGTCTGAGTCACTACCTGAAATATCCTTTCATACATTTAAGCCAATTTCCCCCAAGGTCAAGCAGCAAGATAGAAGTCACATATTTCTCCTATGAGTCAATCACTATAAAATACAGCACTGGATTTGGGTAAAATAGATTTAAGTGATGAAATATGGTTGTAATAATACACAGTTGATTTTTTTTTATTAATATTTTTTTTTAATTTTATATACATTCAAATCAAACACCACTGGTCTAGAATGAACTGTGATTTCACATGGATATTTCTGTAATGTAGAAAATTTTTGAGACTCAATAGCAATCACATTTTTCCAATCATAATTCACAGTATAAGGAAGTACATATAATTTTCTATTAATAGCTTTTAAGCAAAGTGGTATTTGAGTGAATAAAAATGATCACTTTTCCCTTTGCATAAAACAGCAGCAATTAACATAAAATATAACTTTTCCAGTCAGGCATAATCTTCCATCATTACTGGATTTTGATCTCAGATTTTTCTCAGCCTGGAAATTTTCTAATATAATTTAGTTACATTTTATAAAGAAAAATTTACTCAGTCACCTAAGAAGTGAAACTAATCTAAACTCTGGTCATATATGTAGGACACAAAGCAATCTGTATCAAATTTTTATTAATGTATGCCAGAAAAATAGCTGCCATATTTGATCAAAGCTGAGAAAATGTGTCTCAGCGTGAAACCATTGGGGAACATGAGAAGGTTTTTTTGAAAGCTTACAAGTGGGTGAAATTTTCTCTTAGAAATAACACTACATTTTATTTAAAAAAAAAAAAAACAAAAAAAAAAACACAACTCTAGAGACACAGTCAAATGTGTGACTGACTACATAATAAGCAGTGTGGTAAAATGGTTAGGGTCAAGTTTGACTGCCAGGGCTGGGAGCCATGCCTTGGACGTTGTGGACAATTGAGATAGCTACTGCATCTCTTTCTAATACTGGTGTTCTCACTGTACACCAGGGACCATGAAAATAGTACCAAAGTGTAGGATCTTAATGAATAATAGATGAAATGAATATAAACTCTTTGGCATAGTTCCTAATTGTTATTATTATTAAGAGCACAGGTCCACACCTGGCAGGTATGGCAAACTGCCTGGTTTCAAATAACAGCTGGTAGGAATTACTGGCATTGAAACCTTGGGCTAGTGACTTAACATCTATGAGCGTCATGTTCTTCCAAAGGGGAAAGTAATCCTAACTACTTTGAGGATATAAAATAATATATCTGAACTGCTTAGTCCAAATACTGGAATACATATGATCTCTGAAAAAAAAAATGTCTCATTATACCTTCATAATGGAATTTAATTTTATAAATAAATTGTAATTGGATTTTCATGTACATGCGCTGCACATTTTTTGTCATTTAAAAACTATTCTCATAAATGCAAAACAAAGAATTATTCTAAAAATGCAAAAGAGAGAGATACTTTATTTTTGCAGGTGTGAGAGTGGAAGATTTAGACATAATCTAAATATGAATTTTGAAAATATCACTTCAGGCCCATTCTCTGTGCTCCCAAGTGGTCCATGATCAGACAGTTTGCTCAAATTTCACTCTTTTCTAATATTTTCAGCAGTGAAGGAAGAAACTAACATATTTCAAACAATGTGCCTTTGATATATGGCCCCACACCAAACAGAAATCAACCAGTAATATGTATAGTTCTACTAAATTAAATCATTCAGATAAAAAAGCATTTATCTGGCAGATTCTCAGGTTACTTTCTTCCTTGCTGATTTTTTTTTTTTTTTTTTTTTTTTTTTTTTTTTTTTTTTTTTTTTAGTATTTTATTGAAAGAAAGAGAGAGAAACATCAATGATGTGTGAGAATCATTGATTGGCTGCCGCCTGCATGTCCCCCACTGGGGATCAAGCCCACAACCTGGGCATGTGCCCTCACAGGGAATCAGACCAGGGACCTCCTGGTTCATGGGTCAATGCTCAACCACTAAGCGACACCAGGCAGGCTGATCCCCCCGTGTACCTCCTCCACTCCCACCCCCCCGCCCCAGCTTTCCCAACAACCATGCTTGGTAGAGAGATGCAGTTAATGAAGGAGGTTCCCTTTCAATTTCAGACTTGTGTCTTAATTCCTGGCTGGCTCTACCTAGACTGATACTGAAGGATGAATCCTCTCTGCCAGAAAGGACTATCTCATGGCTTTACTTACAATTAAAAGAAAAGTGTAGCCCTAACCATTTTTGCTCAGTGGATAGAGCATCGGCCTGTGGACTGAAGGGTCCCGGGTTTGATTCCAGTCAAGGACACATGCCTGGGTTGCGGGCTTGATCTCCAGTAGGGTGCGTGCAGGAAGCAGCCAATCAATAATTCTCTCTCATCATTGATGTTTCAATCTCTCCCTTTCTCTCTGAAAACAAATAAAAAATATATTTAAAAAAAGAATAAGAAAAATGTAGAGAGGGGCCAACAAAGTTTCTCCTTGGCCACAGAAAAGGTTGCTTTTCAGGCAAGACAGCCTTAAATTGATGTTAGAGAAATGCAAAGGTTGGAGCTAAACAGGATTTGAGATCCTCACCTTTGGCAAACACTGCTAATTGGCTAATCAAAGCCATTTTCTACCAACTTCCCCTTTGTTGTCCCCCACTATAGACTTTGGGAAGCTAAATATTCATTTCCCAAACTCTCCTGCACCTGGAAGTGGCCAACGAGGTCTCAGCAGAACTCTGCTGGAGAAGTGTCTCTACAGCTGTTTCAACAGGACACACGTGCCTGTCACTGTCCCTCCCTTGCCCCCACCCCTTTTTTTTCTAACTTGTACGTGAAATGATAATTAGACCTGCAATAGCATCTTTTGACCATGAATCAGTCAACAAATACAAGGACCAGCTTCCTGAGCAGGGCCACAACTCTAACTCACTGTTCTAACTCTAACAACACAGCACAGAGTGAGGGTTTGTTCTTGCAAAAGGCAAGACTAAGACTCTGACAGCCTCAGACAGATGGATAAGGGATTATCAGACTGCAAATGAGGTAACCATAATGTCAAAAAATAATAGCTATAGCCCAGCCAGTATGGCTCAGTGGTTCAGTGTCAACCCATGAACCAAGAAGTTGCCGGTTCTATTCTGAGTTGGGGCATATACCCAGGTAGCAGGCTTGATCTCTAGTAGGGGCATGCAGGAGGCAGCTGATCGATGATATTTCTCTCTCATTGATGGTTCTATTTCTCAATCCCATTCCCTTCCTCTCTCTCTAAAAATCAATAGAAACATATAATAAAAAATAATAATAGCTGAAATGGCAACCCAGGGCCCACTCTATCTAATATTTTAATATAACCAGGATAATTTTGCATAATCAGGATAATTAAATATATTTTGAGAAAACAGACATGAAAATATTTGAAATGTTAAAGAACTGTAAAAATATAAAATAGATCTTTATTTTACTATACTTCAATTGAGAACAAAATAAGAATTCTAAATTTCAAGAGTGGAAAACTAATAGAGCTGAGACAGTGTAAGCAAAATGTTATGCATTTCTTTGATTGAAGCATATATATAAATATGAGTGTGTTAAAAGCAAGAATCCAAGTGAAAAGTCATAAATTATAATGCTGAAGAAAGTCATGTTCCAAAATAAGACTTGTTTTCTTCAGCAGTCTGGATAACATTTTACCTTGTGTTCAAACTATCCATGCATGCAATGAAGGCTTTTTAGACAACCTCAAATTATTCCCCATTTCTGATCATCGTATAGAAACTCAACCTGTATCCATGAAAATTTAACAGGCAAAAGAAATAATACTTGGCATTTAATGCATGAGGTGCCTTTACATTATCTCTTTTTTATTTAAAAAATCTCCTTGTAGAAAAAGAGATTAAACATATGATGCAATCTTTCAGAGATTAAATTATCATGAAAACCTGCCCTGGTCAATCACAGTATTCACCTCTTATTCTATAATTTATTCATAAATTAGCAGATATTTCTTGATTTATATTCTGGAATTCACCCTGCCCATTTCTTAAATTACAGTTCACTGATGTAAATGACCTGAAATGTACATGTAGTTAAATTTATCACATCTTCCACTGTCATTCCTCATCCTTATAGGAATAAGGGTGCTCCCTGTATTCAAGGGTAATTGTCCCACAATGGTCTGCATGCTTATTTCCTCCCACTTCTTTGTCACCTTTTCCCAACAGTTATTTCTATCTTTTTCTGTACCATCAATTTCTCCCTCTCTAGGAGCTGCTCTCCTTAGGGCTATAAATTCATCCACATAAACACACATGTACACATGTTCCCTCTCTCTCTCTCTCTCTCTCTCTCTCTCTCTCTCTCTCTCTCTCTCTCTCTCACACACACACACACACACACACACACACACACACACACACACACACAAACTCCACAAACTCCACAAACAAGCAACTGTCTTATGGCTACCTATATACCTAATACCCAGGGAACGTCCCTCCTCTACCACACCTCCTGTCTCTCTCTACCCCAAATCAACTGCACAGTGCTACCAAACCAGCCTTTGTGAAATTACAACCATGGCCATCTTTGTGATCATCCATCCCTGGTGCTCCACTATCCAGAGGATAAACTCAATACTCTCTACTCGCTCTTACATATTCCTTGTAGTCAGAACTCCACCCGGCTTCCAGCCTCCTCACCGCCCTCTTTCCTATGAGGTGCCTGCACTCTATTGCTCTCAAGGGCTTGAGGTTCCAACACCCTCCTTCACACCTCTGAGCCTTCTGACATTTCTCTCAGCCTTGAATATCCCTTCTCTGCTGCTCACATGAGAGTCAAGGCTCATTGTAAGTGCCCCAGACAGGAAGCTTTTTGTGACCCCCGAGGCAGACCTCTACTCCACGCTTTCATAACTCTCTGACCCGTGACTGTATTTATCCCCTTCTATCATGATTACTTTTGAACAGTTATTTCTCCCCCACTAGACTATGAACATCTGCCCCAAATCAACTGTATCTACTTCATGGACAAGCACATAGTAGGAACTCAGTGCTCCTTGTATGAAGGTAAAATGCCAAGCTATTTATTCTGCAGGGAAAATATACATCCAAGCAGCTGCTGTCCCTTTTAAAACCATTCACCTTGAAATTTATCCACTTAGTTTAATGACAATGGCATTACTCCAAGCATTTTTCGAAGCTGACTTTCAGAATAGTCTGGGGAATGTTCTTTAAATTATCTCAAGTGAGGCCAAAAAAACATCATTCTGAACAGATCTGAGGCCTAGAAAGAATAATAAGGCAAGCGACACAATTCTGTATAGAAAATGAGGAATGAAATATGTAAAAGATCATGTGATAATTGATGACTGGTCGGGGAACTGACCCATTAATTGGCTGAGGCGTACCTGAAGAAAGGATTTGAAAAATATTTTGAGCAAAGGCCATACTAGTGAAAGGGCATTACAAGTCTTTCAGGTGATTACTTTGATAGGCAATATTAATGTGGATGTACTAGTATAAGTACTGATAACTTGCTTAATCCAACTCATGAAGCTCTTCAAATCAGCATGTCCCCAAAAGTATCCAAGATGAACAGGTATTAAATTGAGAGGCGGGGCAAAAATTGAGGGGAGAGAATTTTAATCACTGGTTTAAAGAAATTTAAAACACAGATTTAAACAAAGTGAAAAAACTTTCCCAGATACCTCAATGCTATTAATAGCTTCATGTGTCTCTCCATGAAGTCCATGTATAGCGCACACGGTTTCTCAAATTCTTCATAATTCTTTTTTTTTCTTGCAGATGTTGTGGGATTAATGTGCCATTACTTTAGGAAACCTTGCATAGTGCAAGGCTGGATGCATTTTTAATGGAATATGACTTGTAATCTGAAATTACACTGATACAAAAAGCTACAGATGAAGCTATTGAGAATTTTCTGCATTTAACTGCGTTACATAGTGTATCTCATTTATCCTTACAGCCATCTTATAGTGCAGGTGGTACTAGAAGCTCTAAATTATAGTTAAGGAAAGAAGGGCTAAGAAAACTGAAGTAACTAGGCATATACCACATGGGAGTTAGCAATGGAGACCGAATGTCACTCTGTCCCAGCCAACCCATAGGCCCAAAGCTTACCCCGGGCATCGAGTGGATTCTGGCCTGCCCTGTCTTGTGGCCTTCACAAAAGCTCCCCTGGAATGCACTGCTCCTTTCTCAATTCCCTGTCTCCACACGGCTAACTCCTACCTATTACTTTCAGGTTCATTTTATCCACTTTCCCTGGGATCCCTTCACTGCCAACTGGCTAAAAATAACCATCCCCATGGTACCTCATTCCTTTCATAGAACTTTTAAATTTGCTGTCTTATACAAACGGCACAGAGGCCAGAGTCACACAGACCGAGTGAATAAAGCTTTTGACTGGCTAATATATCCCTGATAAGAGACAAGTTTGGGCTAACCACATTTCTTCTGCTTTCCTAGGGCAAATGCGGGTAAATACCATCGTAATAAATTTGAAACATCATCTTGAATGTTCCAAAATACTTTTGGAAACATGTCATTGATATCTCAACTCTGAAAGAAAGAAAATACACTGTCTATAAAAGAAGAGCCCGAGCTTTAAAAAGCTAAGTGCCTCAACAAGCAAACTGGTATATCCCATCACCTAGCACAGTATCTAGCACATAGTAGGTACTTAACTGATGGCTGAGTAAAAGTTCAAGCAAGGCTAACTTCAATTCTGATATTTTTCACACTTCAGCACTTCTTTCACTATGATGCACCATCTCCTTTCACAGCTGTCCACCCACATCCCCTGACCATTACTACTGGAATGTACACCCATGGATTTCCAACTTCCAGGACTTCTATTTTGTTGCCTGGGGTTTTCTCTGGCCCGGCCCCGCAGGCTGGAAGCGACCCTCGACTGAGCAGTAATGGATCTGTGCTCCAACACCCCAGCTCCCTTGCTTCTCAGGGAGGCAATTCTAAGAGGTGCCTTTTACAGTTTCCCCTGAAAAGCTAAGCTTCAGTTGCCCCAAATGTGAACTGGTTAAATACACACCCTCTACTGATGGCTTCTCTACTGCAGCTCATGGTTCTCAGCCTCCTAAACACACCGCCTGCTCTCCAACCTTTGCCTCAGGGTCTGACTCTGGGAACCCAAATGAGACACTATAGGATAGGAAAGAAATTTCTGGTTTTAAAAACCAAAGGTAAAAAAGTGAGGGATGAGATAAATAATTAAGTATAATCACATTTAAAAAAAGATTTAACTGGCCTCTATTTGCCACTGTTTAGTGAAAAGATCCAAACTGGGAGTTAATGTTAGTACATGAATTTTAACTTCAGATTTTCCTGCCATTAAGATGAAAGACTGTTTCAAAAAAATATAGAAAACAGCTTAAAAATCTGTTGGGGAAAGTGCCATTTTAATATCACTTTAGGCCGTAAATCTAACACCTTCCTTAAGTGCATAGGTTGTGAGAAAAGTGAAAATTCTCATTTTTTATTGTACTCTTTTTGAAAGAGCTCTTTAAAGGGTGTGTGTAGATGGAGAGAAGGAGGGACAGAGAGAAAGGAGGAAAGAGAAAAAAGGAGAGATCAGGTTACATTTTTTTAAATTTATTGTTTATTTATTTATTGTTAATCTTCAAACATTTTATTGATATCAGAGAGAAAGGGAGAGGTAGAGAGAGATAGAAACATCAATGAGAGAGAATCATTGATTGACTGCCTCCTACATGACCCACATTGGGGATTGAGCCTGCAGCCCAAGCATGTGCCTTTGACCGGAATTGAACCCAGGACCATTCAGTCTTCAGGCCAACGCTCTATCCACTTAGCCAAACCAGCCAGGGCCCAGGATATTTTTTTTTTTCATTGATTTTTAGGGAGAGGGGGAGACAGACAGACATCAATGTGACTGACACATGAATTGGTTGCCTCCCACACTCACCCAACTCTGACTGGATCAAACCTGCAACCCAAATATGTGCCCTTGACTAGGAATCGGGCCTGAGCCCCTTCCAACCCGGGGCCAATGCTCTAACCAGTGAGGAACACTGTCCAGGGCCAGGCTGTATTTTAATGAAGTTATCTAAAATTACACAGCTTTTTAAAAACAATCCTCGGATCTCTGACCTTCCATAAAGCAAATGAAAGCTATTTCTCCCATATGACTGCATTTGATGTCACTGATATTGCCCATTGATTTATTCAAAATTCGCCAAACACTTTCCATGGAAATATACTAGGATTAACTTGTACAGATAAACAAAAGACACAAGAGCTGTTCCCTAAAAGTCCCCAATCTAGATGGGAGACAGAAAAAGGTAAAACAGATATTACTGTTCAGGGTGGTCAGGGGTGTCCAGGGTGTTTGGGGAGTCACAAAAAAGTTTCTCCTGACTTTCACAGGATGGGAGAGGGAGGTGGAGGAAGCAACGCTGGATTAAGATTCTGACATGATGTCTGCTTTAAAATATGATTCTCCACACTAAGCCTACCCTGTTTTATTTAAAATTAAAATTAAAAGCTATAAAACATGAACACTCACATTTACACTAAAATAAAGACTTCCTTTTTATATTTTCTGATTACAAAATTTGGATAAGCACATCAAAGGGAGTCTCTTTATTTTGTAAGGTGTTCTTGTTTGGTTCTGGGGAATCTACCTAATCCCAATCTTAAGTGAACTAAAAACTCCAATGGAGTTGAGATCTGAGCTAAAACTTGAAGGGAAATCAGGAATTCTCTAGGTCAGTGTTTCCCAAACTTTTGACATATGTGTACCCCTTCTATAATTTTTGTAACGCTGAGTACCTCTCATACTCATGAGAACGTAGAATTAGGCGCAGCTAAGCACAGTGCAGTGCATATCCCCACCAAACTCTGGTGCAACGCGTACCCCCACCAAACTCTTCCCCTACCCCTGGGGGTACGCATACCACACTTTGGGAAACACTGCACTAGGTCATAGTGAGGGGGCAGGTAGGATTCTCCCGGCAGGAATGTGTAAACAGGTAATGGTGAACGATGGCATGGAACTCTGGGAGCAGGTAGGAGGTCAGTACACCAACACAGAGAGAGGGGCGGTGAGAAGACTGAAGTAGCATGAGAGGAGACTGAAGAAACCAGCAAAAGTCATATCTGTTTTATTCTCTGATTTGGGTTGGTTTTTTTAAATATATAATCCACTCTTTTAAACTATATGATTCAATGACATTTTTAGCATATTCACATAGTTGTGCAAACACCAGCCTTACCTAATTCCAGAACATTTTTATTACCCCATAAAAGAAACCCATATCCTTTAGCAATCATATCCCATCCCCATCCCCACCCCACCCCCTATGCCCCCTGCACATCCCCTAGCAACCACTATTCTAGTTTTCTAACTGGTAATTTCATTTAATGAAATTATACTGTATATGACCTTCCAGGTAAGGTTTCTTTTACCTAGCATAAAGTTTTCAAGGTGCATCCACATTATAGAGCAGGGGTGGGGAACCTTTTTTCTGCCAAGGGCCATTTGGATATTTAGAACATCATTTGCAGGCCATTCAAACTTATTAACTTAAAAATCAACCTTCTATATTTGGTCAAACATTTAATTAACTCACCCGTAATACCTTGGCAGGGCCAGACCAAATGATTTCTCAGGCCTTACATGACCTCCAGGCCGGATATTTCCAACCCCTGTTGTAGATGAATCAGTACTTCATTCTTTTTCATGGCCTAGTAACCTTCCACTGTGTGAATATATCATGTTTTATTTATTCATCAGTGGGTAGTCATTTCTGATGTTTCTAGTTTGGAGCATTTATAAATGGCTATGAACATTCAGGTACAAATTATATTTTCAATTCCTTTGGGAATATACCTAAGAGTGGAATTGCCAGGTAATATGATAACTCTATATTTAAATTTTTGAATAACTGCCAAACTGTTTTTCCAAAGCAGCTGCTGCGTCATTTGACATTGAAACCAATGCTAAGGAACGTGAAGTCAGTTATATGGCAGGTGAGCCACTCAAAGTCTTGAGGCTGGATAGAGTCATATGGAAATGTGAATTTTAGAAAAATCATTCTAGAAGAAGTTTAGAGGATCTGGGTAATATAAGAGGCATAAAACAACTAAGATTCTAGTCAAGCAAGCTATGTGAGACAATAAGATAGTCTAATTAGGATGGCAGTAGTAGTAGTAGCAGCAGTAGTAGTAAGTGATGGGAAAGAGGAACTAGAAATGAAAAGAAAGAATAAGAAAAAGAAAATCATTTTTAGAAAAGATAATTAAAACTTAAATTACTCAAGAATATGGGTATCATAAACTTAAATGTCTAAATGATCAAGCAAGTAATAAAAATAAATAAACAAGATGCAAGCAATAGAGAGTGGTGGGTTCTATAAGAAAGAACATAGGTGCTTTCTCGAGGGAGTAGCAGTAACTCAGCTCCAACCACCTGCTGCTCTGGGAATGTAGGTGGGGTGTTGTCAAGTCTTCTCCTAGGTCAGGAAAAGCCCAATTCTGAATTGCATGTTAAATATCCTGATTTTTAAATATTGCCAATTAATACAGTATTTCTTTAAACTACTATGTGTAATACCAGCAAAACATACCTGCAACCTGTCAAATTGTGAGCTCCCTAGTACAAAGGGAAAGAAGCAGAGAGCCAAGAATCAGAGTATACCCACAAAGAAGAGATAGATGAAAGAAGATTCCATGAGGAGACTATAGAGCGAACAGAGACAGAGGATGAAACTGCAAGGGCGTGCCATCCCAAAGGCTCAGGATAACAGTTTCCAGAAGGGGAAACAATAAATGGTGTAAAATGGCACAGGGAACCACTTTGCACTGGGAACTGAAAGTGGACTTTGGGATTTGACAACTATGAAATTTGGGAAAATGGAAACAATAATTGGTGACTGGAAGCAAGGTAGAAAGATGAATAATTTAGCTTTCTCTCTTTCCCTAAACTTTGGTTTCTTCAAAAGTCAGCATAAGGATTCTGTGCCTCAAATCTTTAAATTTCTCAGAGTGGAATCAAATGACATTAACTGTATTGTTTTCTTCAGCTGATAGTAATGAACTAGCCCATTTAAAAAAAAAAAAAAAAAAAAAAAAAAAAAAAAAAAAAGGTCCTTTAGAAAAGTTTAGATATCTATAATGAATGATCACTTGGTCCTTTCAAGTTTGCAGTTATCAAAACCAACTACTAACATTTAATAAACAAACAAAAAAAATGTGGGAACAGAATATGTAGCTTGCCTATGTGACAGATGCCCAAAATAACAGTGGCTTTGACAAGATAGAAGTTTCTTACTCGGTCACATAAAACCTCAAGCTGCTTTTTAAAATATCTTGCTGCCCCACCATTCTTAGAGTGCTGGCCTCTTTAGCAAGGTCTCAGAGAGTAAATCTCCATATCCACACCATCCCGTCCCTAATGCCCCATTGGGAAATTGCACAATTACTTTTGCTTACATCCTGTGACCAGAACTTTGTCACATGGCATAAAACCTAGCTGCAAGGGAGGCTGAGAAATGACATCTGTATTCTGTTGGGGTCTGTCTCCAGTGAAATTTCAGGGGATCTATGTCTAAGGATGATGGAGAAAAGAGGTATCGGGAAACAGCTAGCAGCTTCCATCACAGAGTGGTATTCAAGTTCTTAAGATTCTGTCTTAACATTCTACAAATAATTTATATTTTGGTTCAATTTTACAAGAGAGTATAAATCTGGCCTAATCTTTATATATGCTTAAATATTGGAAACATAGCAATGTAATATCGCTGCAATTTTGGCTTCAGCATGCTGATATTTATGACAGAGCTGAAGAAAGTTAAAGTTAATTTTAATTTGTTCTTACAAAATTATTTCCCTAAGAATTCTAAAGCAACGCTAGTCTTCTTGCCATGCTTAACAACTAGATTTCAAAAGATTGCATTAAAAACTCAAATTATAAAATAAAATTTAGAAATCACTGACATATCCCTATGGCATATGAAACTATATCACCTCAAGGATTCTTTTAAACTTAAAGTAACAGTCAATTGTGCCCTTACGGCCAGAAAGCTCTTGAGGCAACATGATATACACAGTATGGCAACATGTGCTCCTGAATTTTGACACTTTATTCTCATATTAGCTCACAGTACTATTATTTATCATTCAAATATTAGAGAAACTAAAATTAAAATAGTTCACTACTGTTTGAAATATAAACATTCTAAAGGTCTACCCATGAACTATAGAAAAATTAAACAAATGAAATGACTAAATTAAAATAAATATTAGAATTTGCAGACAAGTTTATTAAAAGTTATTATCAATCTATTCCATATATTTTAAAAAGTTCAATAGAGACATGGGAGATTTTAAAACACCCAAATTAAACTACAAGAGATGAAAACTATAATACTATATGAGATGAAAAACACACTAAATACGATGGCTGGTAATGATTTTGACACAACAGTAGAAATACTAAAAAAGAAGCACATAGAGAAAAAAAAGAATAAAAACATAAATACCCAGACCATCAGTGACCCTAATATTAATATACAAATGATTGGAAACCATAGAAGAAAGGAGGGAGAGGAGGAAAACCAAAATAATTTGAAGAAACAGTGGATAATTTTTTTTTCAAATGTAATGGAAATTATAAGCCCACACAGGTCCAAGAAGCGCAGTAAATCCAAAGTACAAAAAAATAAAGATTGCTATACCAAGACACATCATAATTAAATTGCTCAAAACCACTGAAAAGGGGAAGATCTCTATCGATATGTTATATACAATGAAGAACAAAAATAAAAATGACAGTAAAGTTCTCATAAAATAACAATGCAAGTGAGAAAAGTCAAACAACACCTTTATAGTATTAAAAGAAAAAAAAACTGTCAATCTAGAATTCTATGCCCAACAAAAATATTATAAATTGGTGGTAAAATAAAGATGTTTTCAAATATATAAAAGCAGAAAGGGTTCAACACCAGCAGGCCTATGCTACAAGAAATATTAAAGGAAACACTTCAGGCAGAAGAAAGGTGAGACCAGATAGAAATTGCATGAGAGGTAATGAAGGAATGAAAAGCAGTGAAAAATGGGAGCTACATGAGTACAGCAGTGCCCTCCTCATACATAGCTTCACTTTCCATGGTTTCAGTTACCCATGGTACACCATACTCCAAAAATATTAAATGAAAAATTCCAGAAATAAATAATTCATACATTGTAAAATTATAGGTTGTTCTGGATAGTGTGATGAGACCTTGATCCATCATGTTCCTTCCAGCCTGGCACATGACTTCATCCTTTTGTCCAGTGTATCCACACTGTTTACACAAACCACCCATTAACCACTTAGTAGCCATCTTGATCATTTGGACTATTGAAGTATTACAGTGCTTGTGTTCTAGTAACCCTTATTTTACTTAATAGTGGCCCCAAAGATCAAATGTAGTGATGCTGGCAATTCAGATATGACAACAGAAAGCCATAAAGTACTTCCTTTAAATCAGTGATTTTCAACCTTCTTCATCTCATGGCACACATAAACTAATTACTAAAATTCTGCAGCACATCAAAATATGTATATATTTTTGGCCAACCTGACAAAAAATAGGTCTAATTTTTATTCATTTACACTAGTTGGCTATTGTTGTGTTGGATGTTGTCATTTTATTTTATTTGACAATCTAAGGGAAAAGAGGATGTTTTAAAAATTCTTGTGGCACACTGATTGAAAAACCACTGCTTTTAATGAAAAGGTGAAAGTTCTTGACTTAATAAAGTACTTTACTATCTCACATCATCACAAGAAAGGTGAGTACAATAAAATATATTTTAGGAGAGAGACCATGTTCTTATAACTTTTATTACAGTGTAATGTTATAATAATGATTTATTAATTGTTATTAATCTCTCGTGTTTAATTTATAAATTAAACTTTATAAGTATGTATGTATAGAAATACATAATATACATAGAGCTTGATACCATCTTTAGTTTCAAGCATCCATAGGGGTCTTAGAATGTAGCCCCACAGATAAGGGGGGACTACTATAAATACAAAAGATTTGTTTTTATTGTAAATATCTCTTTAAAATGTAATTTGCTATTAATGCAAAAACAATAATGTAAGCGTTATAAAATATGTAAGAAAACCATAAGAGAGTATAAAATAAGTTTTAATGTGTTTTCAATAGTTACTTGAAAATTATAAATTCACACAAGAATATTTCAGATTTGTTATTCTAGGGGAATTAAAACTGTAACTATTATTCTGAAATCCCATTCCATTTGGCCTACACTTTCCCATTTGGCTTGCGCAGTCTTAGCATTATGCTTTCAAAAATATAGCAAGTTGAATTTATTAAATATGTTTTCATTGGGGAAAAGTGATAAGTGACTTCAAAAGAATGTTCTTCTTAGCAAATAAGTTAGTTCACAAGGTTTGGCAATGGCTTTTGCTGAACTTTATTAATAAAACTAACTATTATTTCACTATACATAGGTCTTCGGGTTATGGCAGAGATCATTTCCTACAGCGACATAATGCATTTTCACCTCTACCTACATAAGCACCTAGACATTAATCAGGCTGGCAGGGGAGTGGTTAGGGGGTGATTAGGCTGGCAGACAAAAGCAGTTAGGGGCAATCAGGAAGCCAGGCAGGTGAGCAGTTGGGAGCCAGAAGTCTTGGATTGTGAGAGGGATGTCAGATTGGAGAGGGTGCAGGCTGGGCTGAGGGGCACACACACACACCACCCCCAGCCCCTGTGCACAAATTTCATGCACTGGGCCTCTAGTATGTACATACGGTGAAATGACGGAACATTTTAAAAATATATGGGAGATGGCAACATAATCGAGAACCGTACGTAAATTAATACTAAACTCATCAGAAATTTATTTAATGTAGGTAACCTTTTTTTAAATAGTTTTATTTTTATTTTTAATATATTTTTAGTCATTTCGGAGAGGAAGGGAGAGGGAAACAGAGGCAGAAACCTCAATGATGAGAGAGAATCATCAATCAGTTGCCTCCTGCATGCCTCACACTGGGGATCGAGCATCTAACCGGGGCATGTGCCCTTGACTGGAATAGAACCCAGGAATCTTCATTTCTTGAGCCAACGCTTTATCCACTAGGCAAACCTATTAGGGCTAATGTAAGTAACTTTTAAAAATTGGGTCAAACAAATAAGAAGGAGATTTTAAAATATATTTATAGCAAAAGTCACAAAAGAAAGTTCCCCTCTTTGCTCCCCCAACCTGCCTAAAATTAACATAATGCATAATATAAATCATTAAGGATTTTTTGGGAATGTTTCTTGGGGAAGTTAAAGGAAGATATAAAAATGGTACTAGCCTTTCATCATCAGAGACAGATTAAATCAATTGTGAGACCAAAGCTTATTCACGAGTGCAAAATTCCATATATTGCTACTGAGTTTTTCTCTTATTTTGTGTAATCTATTAAAAAGCATATCTACAGATGGCGGCGTAGGTAAACGCCTGTACTTGTCACCTCCCACAACCACATCAAAATTACAACTAAAATACAGAACCACCATCATCAAGCACTGCCAGAAAGCTGGCTGAATGGAAGTCCTACAAATAGAGAATTAAAGAAGAAAGCACACTGAGACTGGTAGAAGGTGTGGAGGCACAGAACAGGTTGGTCTGTGTGCTGCTTTTAAAGCCATGAGGGAGATCATATCTGCAGAGGCCACCTGGAAGAGCATGGGTCCAAACCCCACACCAGACCCCCAGCCCAAAAAGTCCCTTCTGGAAGTAAGAACTATGGGCTATAAAAACTAGTGCAGATTGGGGCTCAGTGACACAGTGGCTGTGGAGACCCAGCTGTTCCTCTTAAGTGGCTGGCACCACAAACTGAACTTACAAGGCAGCACTTCTTCTGAGCTCCAGCACCAGGGTGAACCTTTGGTGGACACAGAAACATAGGAGGAGGAACTGGATTGTCTGGCATCAGGGCAGGATCTCTGGGGCAGTTTTATCCCAGATGGAGGTGTTCACAGGGATCAGTGTTCTATGCTGGGACCTCCCCAGTGGCTAACTGAAAGCCATATCTGTTTGCTCCACCCTGGTGGCTCCCTATGACCCTGCCCTCATCCAATTTATAACCCCACCCAAACTGTGTGCAGAAGTGTTTTCATATGAATGGCCTGTCCTTGCTCAAGCTAAAATTTCTCAAACAAGCTGAAGCTGGGTCAAGAAGCCCCAAACCTATCATTAAAAGGCCCAGGACCTGGAACCAGCCTGCCTTGTTTCATAGCTGGCCTCATCTGGGCACTTCCAAACCCAATACAAAGAGGAGGAATCTGTAGATCTCTCTGTAGCTCCTCCTGAGTAGCCCCAGACAGTGGCTGACTTTACACCTCCCTGGAGACCCAGGAGCCAGTATACACATTGGTCAGTGTCAGACCATACCAGATTACAACTCTACACACCCACAAGTGACACACTCAAGGGACAGACTCAGTGAGTACCAAAGCTTCGCTGAAACAAATCCTACTCCATAAGGGTGTCTCCTGCATAGCAATTTTTCCACTATAGTCACACCTGGTCCTCAAGTCCAATTGGCCTGGAGGTCAATTTCTTCCAGTGACAGCAACAGCAATCAAGTCTTAATTTCAACAAGACTGTGCTACAGTCCACAAAGTGGTTCACCTAAAGTGCCCAGCTCAGGTGACTGAGAAGGCTGAGCCACTGAGCCCTATATAACACCTTCTACACAAGGCCAACTCAAGGAGACATAGCAGCTCTACCCAATATATAGAAACAAACACAGGGAAGTAGCCAAAATGCAGAGAGAAAGAAACATGTCCCAAATGAAATAAATGGAAGAAAACTAACTACTGGATATATTATAGAACCATGGTTATCTGGTTACTCAAGAATCTGCAAGAAACCTCCAAAAATATGGAAAAGGACAAGTCAGAAATTAAGCATACACTGACTGAAATAAAGAATAATATACAGGGATTCAACAGTAGAATTGAGGATTCTGATAATCAAATCGACTGGCAATATGATGAAGCAAAAAATACCCAACCAGAAGAAAAAAGAAAAAGAAAAAAGAATTTAAAAATATGAAGATAGTGTAAGGAGCTTCTTGGACAAATTCAGTATGGAGGTGCCAGAAGAAGAGAGAGAGCAAGATACTGAAAACCTGTTTGAAGAAATAATGACAGAAAACTTACCCTCCCTGGTGAAAAAAATACACTTACAAGTACAGGAACCCAAGAGAGTCCCAAACAAGAGGAACCAAAAGAGGACCACACCAAGACACATCATAATTAAAATGCCAAGGTCTAAAGACAAGGAGAGAATCTTAAAAGCAGCAAGAGAAAAGTAGTTAGTTATATACAAGGAAATGCCCATACGACTGTCAGCAACCATGCAGGCCAGAAGGGCATGGCAAGAAATATTCAAAGTGATGAATAGCAAGGACCTACAACCAAGATTACTCTACCCAGCAAAGCTATCATTTAGAATTGAAGGTCAGATTAAGAGCTTCACAGACAAGAAAAAGCTAAAGGAGTTAATCCCCACCCAAGGAGTATTATATGAAATGTTGAAGGATATTCTTTAAGAAGAGGAAGAAGAAGAAAAGGATTAAAAAATATATATATGAGCAACAAAATGGTAACAAATACATACCTATAACAATTGCATCTAAAAATCAAAATAAATGAATAAAAAATCTAATGAACCGAATAAACTGGTAAATAAAATAGAATCAGACGCATGGAAATGGAACAGCCTGAAAGATTCTCAAAGGGAAGGGGGTGATGAGGCAGGAAGAGGTTAAATGAAGATCTTATATGCATATATGCATTATCTATGGACACAGACAATAGGGTAGCCAAGGTGTAGGGTGGAGCTAGAATCGGGTGGAGGGGGACAATGGGGATGAACATCTGTAATAATTTCAACAATAAAGATTAAAATAAATAAATAAATAAATAAATAAATAAATAAATAAATAAATAGCATATCTACAGTGAATAGCCCTGTGCTGGAATTAAAGTGTAAATAAGGAAATACTGAGGAGTTGAGTTGCATCTTTTAGGTAGTGAGAAAAAAGTAGGTTCCAAGTTGAATACCTAGTGTATACAAAACTGCCTTGAAAAAGGAGTTAACTCAGCCATAAAGTAGTTTACAGTCTTTTTTGTGTTAGCCCTCTGGAGAAATTCAGATGCATGCTGAATATTGGGAACTATTGCACTAGACTAAAAGAATGAACAAAGGGCAAGTCTCCATGCTGAAGCCTGTGCTTTCAAATCCTGCCATTTAAGACAACTACTAAATCTTCAGCAACAGCGAATGAATGGTAAATGGTTAAGTGTTTCTGCTTGTCAGCAGAGTTTATTTTAATTTATTTGAATATTTACTCTCTATAACCATTACATACTACTGGATTCAGCATTCTTGAAAGAAATGAGACACTATGTGAATATACCCAATGCTGTGACTTAATAAATGTCTGATGTATATTAATCTAAGTCTTATTCTGAAAGTGCTACAAGTTGCATAAAAGACTTGGCCACTTATAGGAAGCAATTCTTGCCTTTCTAAATGGAAAATCCTGTTGTATTGATTTCACACATTTTGACACCAGCTGTGAAACCTGTTTTGGCGGGATTGCATCTTAGATGAGGATTAGGTTATATTTAAATTCATATGATTATTCTTCATTCCTTTTCCGTACCAGAAAGGGTAAAAGGACAAGAAAAGCAAAGAAATGAATTGAAGAGAAGGAATATTCAAAGGCATTTTTAAGAATCTAGTAAATTTGAAATCTGTTCACAATATCAGCAGACATTTGTGCATCAAATACACGCTAGCAGAGCATAAACACCATTTTAGATTATGATGATGGTGTCGATGACCACATAGTTAATGCAAGTTTAAATGCATATTTAGGGAAAATATTAAAATATTAAAACAGTGAGAATAAGAAACATAAGGAAACCCAAGATATTTTTTAAATTGTATGTGAAACTTATCTGGTAAAGTGGTCAGTGTCAAACCTGTAGAATAACAAGGAAATTATTTTAAATATCAGATGGTGGATGAGTGAAGACATGGTATGCAATATTGTTGGTCATTTGGGAGAAGAATGGAATCAATTTGATGGAATATATTGCTCTATGGATAACATGACATAACTCACTTTTACCATCCAATAACAATAACTGCATACAATTATAATATTGTAACAAAAAATACAATTATAACAAAAAAATGTAGTAATGTTGGGAGATGTAGGCAAATAAGTTTGAGAATAGAGGCATTATATGTGAATCTGGGCTACCTTCTGGCCACATGACACTTTTATAATTAAAATTTAATGCAGGCCCTTGGTCTGACTACTCGAAGGTCACATGTGCTAGTGACTATGGTACTGGAGAAGACACAGAGATAGAATATTTGCATCACAAGAGAAGACTCCACAGGACAGCAGTGATCTGTTCAACTGTTAGAAGTCCCTTATATATGAAAGAGGAGGCAGGAAAGAAGACACACACACCCATGCCCACACACAGACACAGAGCTCATAATTTATGCATTTTTTCCCTTTCAGAACATTTATTGAGCGTTTCTCATGGAAGAGTTGCTGTGCTAGGCATTTGGAGTTCACAAAAAAACAAAACGGTCTCTGTCCTCAAGGAGCTCACAGGGCAGTAAGGAAAGAACGACATATAAACAACTGGTCAACCAGCAAATGCTTGTTGGGCAGCAACTATCTGAAATGCACTTACTGCTGAGGGGAAAAAATAGTAAACAAGGTCTCTCGGCCTTTAGAGGGCTCACATGCCTAGTTAATGACATATTACACAGAGTTGGATATAAAATATGTTAAGTAGCAATTAATATTTGCAAGGATGCACTTCAAACAGAGAGCCAGGAGTTTGATGTGGACTTTTATTTCACTTTAGGTTTACACTGAGATGATAATCTAAAAAATTAAAATAAACCTAAATATATCCTAGTTATTTTCTGAATAATCATTTTAAAACTAAACATGGCTACCACATTTTCATGTGGCATTTGCTGTGGGTGTTCTCAATCATGCACTAGGTGAAGGCCAAATAACATAGAAGTTGCTAAATAAATAATGATTAGAAAAGCGGTGACGATGAATTGAGTCATTATAGAACACATAATAGCAAAGGCATCTAAAACACCTGCACTCTATGGTTGAAATCATCATGATTGGAAGACACCGCAAGCATCCCATCTCTGTGTAGTCGCTATACAATCTGTTCTTCATTCCTGCATTCTTTGGAGACTGCTAAAACACGTGGCTCACAATTCGATAACTTCACAGTGCTAATTGCATCTTTAAGAGAGCAAAATGAAGTTACAGAGTACTCAGGTGATATCTCACTAAAACTGACATTCAGAGATCATTTACTGGTAGAGTTCTGGTCACACATGAAGTCTGACTAACCTGAACCAGCAAAGACTTGAAATCTTTTAAAAAGATACTTTTTAAAGGATACTTTCTGCAACTCTATTAATATAAATGTACAAACAGATTAAATAAGAACAGGATCTGAAGATACATCTTTATACTCTTAAACCCTACACTGGCCATATAATTTCAGCAGAATATCACTTGCCACCTAATTTTAATTTCATCAGTTCCATTGTTCCTATTTAGTATTTGTTCATTGGTTTGGGTTTTATAATTTGTGAAATCTACAAGTGAAACCATCTGTATTTATTTTATGTTCCGACATGCTTAAGTAAAATGTGTAATAAGAATAACTTAGGTTCACACCGTATGGAGTAGTAGTCTTAGCTAAAAATCAGACCACTTTTCCAATGGTGTTTTATTTGAAGAACGAGCTTATTAGGAGGCAAAACCTTCTCGCCCTCCTTTCTATCCAGGCATGGGAAAGCATGGCTTTCTACCAGGCTACAGAGGAATTGGACAAAACCACAAATACATGTGCCAATCATGCCATGTATAAAGTATACTACTGTATTTCAGAAGTACGAAGATGCCGTTCTGGGTAATAAAATGCAAACTCCTTTAAAGGCTATCATCACACAGCAGCCTTTTTTGGTAATCAATTAATGCTAAACTTCAACTTGTGAGCTTATGTGAACCACTCCCATAATGCTAAATTACTGTGGGAATTCAGAGAACAGTCAGATCAGGATCAGGTGCAGAAATCGGAGGAAGCGTCGCAACGAGGAGGAACAAAAGCCGGTCCTGGAGGGAAAGGAGAGCAGAGAAGGCACAGCCTCCTAACGGACACTCTTTCTAAATAAAACCTCAGAGGCGCAAACGCCTGGCTAGGGCTGAGAGAAGACCACCACCAGATCTGGAGGCAGCAGGTTCAGCAAATGTACCGAGAGTGCAAGGCTGAAAGAAACCCGTGCTATTTAGTACTCTCAATTTAAGGGGCAGAAACTCAATCTGGGCATAATTCATTGCTTACATAACATAATCTCAGGAAAATCAGTGGCACAAAGTCACCAAGAATGACTAGATATAGGAACTGAAATGCTGTTTTTATTTGTTCCCTGCCTGCCAAACACACATACATGGTAGACACACGCACACACACATCTTGACTTAACTTTATTTTATATAGTCACTTATTCTTTCAGGCTGGGTGTTCCTATTATCTAAAAATCTATGCCATTTGCTAGCTCCAAGCTTAGAGCTCAAATCCTTAAAGCCATAAGGCAGGGAATGGCAAACGTTTAAAAATGCAAAGGTAGTAAGATAGACAAGGTCCAGTCTATGAGAGAATTTGGGTGCCATGCTGAGGAGGTTGGGCTTTGAGAGCCAAATCTTGCTTAAGCTAAACTAGAAAATCTAAAACCTGTACAAATAAATGTTTATTCCACCCAGCTGGCGTGGCTCAGTGGTTGAGTGTGGACCTATGAACTAGGAGGTCACAGTTCGATTCCCTTCAGGGCACATGCCTGGGCTTCAGGCTACATCCCCAATGTGGAGTGTGCAGGAAGCAACCAATCAATGATTCTCTCTCATCATTCTTGTTTCTATCTCTCTCCCCCTCTCCTTTCCTCTCTACAATAAGTAAAAATCTATTTTTTTTAAAAAGAAATAAGTGTATTTCAAGAATTCCTAAGTTATAGCTTACTCTGAATTAAGTTATCGTAGTCCAGCTTAATCTGGCAGAGGGTGGTCCACAAGTCCCCTCTGAGAGAACAGTCCTGCTGGAGAAGGACAGATACTTGAGCCCAGATGCGGCCATCCCAACACTTGTCAACCTGGCCACAGTGGAGTGGTCTATATGTGTACACCTGACCTAACAGGTGGATAGGATCCTGCTTTGGAATTTTCAGTCGTAAAATGTTTACATTTTGACTCAACTCCCCAAGGGTAATCTTAGTCTTCCTCAACTGTGCTGGGACACAGGGTACAGCTCCGTAAAATCCACAGAATACAGGTGAGTCCACACTGAGCTTGTGTATGTTCCAGTACGGCAGCAAAGAGATCTGGGCCAACAATTCCAATCAATGGAACGAGACCATTTAAAGAAGAGATTTAAGTACATAAAACAGAAGAGGAAAAAAAAAAGAGTAGAATATCTATGAATAGAATACTGAGGCACCACTGAGTAGAAAGCGGGACCAAGTAATAGAAGAAAAAAGGAGGAATGTCTGAATAGACTTTTCAAGTAGATCAAAAACTGTAAAGGCTAAAGAAAGGACCCCATGGCCAAAGAGGCAATGAGAATTCATAACGTTTTCTGATTGAATTTAATAGTGAAAAATCTACATGTTGGAGACATAGCGCTTTTGATTGTAGCCAAGATGATAAGTAGAAATAAAAATACAGAGAACTCCATGTTCTTACTTTTACATGGAAGAGACCTACAGTCTGTATTTCCTGCTGGGAAAATAAGAGAAGGCATGATACAGCACACACTCTCCCTCTTCTCTTTAACCCTCGTCTCTCAGTGTCCAGTTCTCTCGTGATGAATGAAGGAATCCAAGAGCAATTATAGTGCTGCCATTCTCTTCAATAGAAAAAAAAAATTCTCTTCCCCTGGAAACTTACTGCATGTGGGTATGGAGTGTGTACTATAAGACTAAGGGCTTTGAAATCAGACCTAGATTTCATATCCTAGATGAATGACCCTTATCATGTAATTTAGCTTTTCAAAGTCTCCATTCTCTTGGGGAGTAAGAGGGAAGGCAGACCTAGGAAATTTGAACTCAGTCGCCAAAAATGAGATGAATATTGATAAAAATCATTCCTACAAAGTGCTTGGAGCAACAAGCCATGCTCAATAGATCCCCATGTCTACACAACACCCCTATAGTCTTTGGGCCACAGGTGTACAGTAGATCTGAGGTGTTCTCTGGCTCTGTTCCCTCCTGTAAAATAAGGGCAGGCCACGCTGTGGGCCTCCACATCACAGTGCTGGTTCCCTGTGAGGATTGGTGGCACCAGTCCCTTAAAAATCTTTCACATATGGAATGCATTAGGGAACTAATTAAGTCAAAACCTAGACGAACATATGTGCTAGTGATTCATCTTTTTAAATGCTTCTACTCAATTCTTACCACCACCATGCCTAAATAGGGCATCACTACCACTCTTCTTCTAAATCCTAGAAGAATTTTCTTTCTAAGGAGTTGCCTGACTCCAGCTAGTCTCCAATGTAATCCCACCTCTAAATGTTATCATTCTGATCCTCATAAAAATGTCAATATTTCATTAATCAATCATTTGCTCACATTTTTTCTCCTTTCCTTCAGTAGTGGACATTTGTCGTTCTTTTTGGCCAGGAGCAACTGAACCCTATTATCATATAGAGAGAATCTTCTGTTTTATGATACAGAGCCCACCTTCCACTATGGAAGCTGGTGTGCCACAGCAATGGCAATGCTGTCTCATAAAGTTGATTCTTTAGAGTGATCAAGAACATTGTTTCTGACTGAGTAGCTTCTAAGCCACATCTGTTAACTTATTTAAGAGATTCTATCAGCTAGTCAACATGGTGGACAAGTCCTAAGGTGACTTCCAAGGAGTGAAGCCCTTGCATAGTCCCCCCCCACCCCCACCCCCCACCTTAAATTTGGGTAGAACAAGTGACCTTCTATTAACTTTTTTGTTTTGTTAATTCTCACCAGAAGGTATTTTTCCATTGTTTTTTAGGGAAAGTAGAAGAGAGAGGGAAAGACAGAGAGAAAGATTGATGTGAAAGAAACACATTGATGGGTTGCCTCCTGCACAAGTCCCAACCAGGGCCTAGGCTGGGGAGGAGGCTGCAACCAAGGTATGGGCCCTTGACTGAAATCTATCCACTTAGCTAAACCCACTAGGGCTGCTTTCTTTCTTTTTCTTTCTTTCTTTCTTTCTTTCTTTCTTTCTTTCTTTCTTTCTTCCTTCCTTTCTTTCTTTCTTTCCTTTTATTTATTTATTTATTTATTTGTGTGTGTGTGTGTGTGTGTGTGTGTGTGTGTGTGTGTGTGACTTGCTTCTAACAGAATATGGCAGAGGTGATGGATGTTACTTCCTTAATTAGATTAAGTTAGATGACAAGGTTGATGTCATATTACTCCTGTATGTTACAGAAGAAAGAGAAAAACATGGACTAGTCTAGTTTGAATGGAATAGAGGTGTTTGTCTTATCATACTGAAACAAGGGGTTCTTCCTGGCTGGCTTTGAACAGTAAGGTGAAATGTTAAGAGTACCTATGAAGGGGTCACATGACAAAGAACAGCAGTCAGCCTCTAAAAAGTGTGGGTGGTCTCTGATTGAAAGCCAGGAAGGAAATGGAGACACAAGGAGATGAATTCTCCTAACAATAGGTCTATCCCCAGTTAAGTCTCTGAAAACACTGTATCCCTAACCAACATCAGGTGAAATCCCTGAGCAGAAGACTCAGTGGAGCCATGTGGAGACTTATGAGCAATGAAACTGAGATAATAAACTTGTGTTGTTTCAAGCTGCTCAATCTGTGATCACATTACCAAACAATAGAAAACAATTAGAGTCAATATCCTCTAATACATTTACTTAATGCTTAAATTAACTAACATTAGTTTCAATGATGCATACTACCAAGTTTCTTGAGTGATAATTGGGTGTTCCAAGTCTTATCTGCTTTCAATGGCCATTTCAAATTCCACTCATCACTATTTCATTCAAACTAGACTAGCCTAGCCTTCTTTTTCTACAGAAGTAGGAAGAAGTACCATTTCTAGCAACCTTAACTCTTCTCAACCTTACTAGCATCATGCTATTCTCTGGTGCATTAGTTCCCTAATGCACATAATATACAGAATATACAGAATAGGAGTTTTCCTCTCTTTGGGGTTCTAAACAGAATTAATCATAGTAAATGGCAAACCACACTTGAAGAGTCACTTTTTTTCAGTATTTCATATTTAAAATGACTTGGATACACTCCTATGAAAAAGAACAGTATAAAAAATGTAATAGAAAGTTTCTTGTATTGTCTGCTTATTCAAAAATGCTAAAAGTATTTTCATCAAATACATGAGAGCTTGCCTAAGAATATATATGTCTATGAAATTACAATGCTTCCTTCTGTGTCCTGGATAATATATTCCACTTTTGAATCTTAACTATACAATCTCAGAAGACTATTACCTTGGTTGTTTCAAATTATGTGGGCAATTGCCCTGAAAGATTCTGGAGGGAACTGAAGGAGAAGGAATTTAGGGGGATAAAGGAAAAGTCATAAGAGTATCTGCTCCAGAAAAGAAGAAATTGTTCTCCTTTTTTTACTTTTTTTTTTCTCTGATTTATCTAGATACCAGGTCTACATGGCCAAGAAATGACTAGATAATTCATGAACCATGAGTTCAGCCAAAGCTGCAGAGCAAATTAGAGAAGGTGGGTGTCCTAACGCCCAGGACAATAGGGTCCCTAATCCTTACTGCCTTGCTCTACAGAGGTTGGTCCATTTCTGTCCTCTGTTAATACTCTTTCTTCTTAAAAATCATGTTCTGAGTTCTCTCACCCGTGAGCTTGATGACCCTCAAACTTGACAATTATGCTAAGAAACTTCAAATCCGTTGGCCAATAAAAGGGCCAATGCAGGCAGAGATGTGAAACAATGGATACCCCGCAGAGGTGTGTATGTTTGTTTTAGCACTACTTAGAGGAGTCACACTCTCCTTCATCAGCAGGCAACAGTAAGGGCTTTTTCCCTATGACTATATTTACTGATATAAAAGCTGATCTGCAAGTCTACAAAGTTAAGAACTTTAAAAATCTAGAAATGACCCTAGCTAGTTTAGCACAGTGGATAAAGAGTCAGCCTGTGGACCAAAGGGTTCCAGATTCTATTACAGTCAAGGGCATGTGCCTTGGTTGCAGGTTCCTCCCTAGCTCAGGGCCCTGGATGGGGCTAGCAGGAGGCAACCAATCTCTCACATCAATGTTTCTCTCTGTGTCTCTCCCCCTCCCTCTAAAAATCAATGGAAAAATATCCTCAGGTGAGGATTAACAAAAAAAAAAAGAAATTAAAAATCTAGAAATGTATAAATTTTTGAAGATGTCATAATATAGCCACCAGAGCAGTTTGCTGTTGTGATTAGATACAAGAAATACAGATGTTATCCTTAGCCTCACACTGGTTCTCTAGCTAGTGAATTTGGATGTACTGTGCGGCCTCCTTCCAAAAATGAGAACAATATGTCTTCCTATCTGTTTCTCAAATAAAAGGTGGGAGTTAACAGTAATAAGCTAAGAAATAACTCTATGTATCAGATGTATACAATAAAAATTAAGTACTATGATATCCTTATTGAAAGGGAAGGTTTTCAAACAATGAAAGCCCCTGCCAACTTAAACACTAATATAACTTACATTTTAAAACAAACAAATCCATTGAAACAAAAATTAAAAGCCATATTTGGATGTAATATCAAAAAATATCCATAACTACCATATTTCACTAATGAGAATGTACAGATGCTACATCCAGAAGGATTTTATGATGTCCATATGTTTCTCAAATGACTCTCCTTGTTAGCTATTTCTCCATATCTCTATTTAAGAATAACCTACACCTTTGCCACTGAACGGGTGTAAATTAGTGTGTGATATGTTTTAATATTTAAGCAAATTCAAAATGGAGGTAATTCTAATAAAAAGAAATGACAGCAGTATAACCATAAAAATCCTTAGATGCAAATTATTAATCCAAATCTGAATTATGTGCATCATCTAAACTAGTTAATTAAATAGGTTATATGGTAGGTTAGCTCAGTTATGATTTAAAACTCTTTAATCCTATCCCTAGCCAGTGTGGCTCAGTTGGTTGGAACATCGTCCATACACCAAAAAGGTTGTGGGTTCAATTCCCATTCGGAGCACATACCCACATCAAGGCACGTACTTAGGTTGGGAGTTTGATCCCCAGTCAGGACACATGGTGGAGGCAACTGATTGATGTTTCTCTCTTGCATCAATATTTCTCTCTCAAATCAATAAAATAAAATAAAAAAAAACACCCTTAAACCCAAATACAGAATGTGCACCCCCCAAATATTATATATACATACTTTAACAGATAATTGCTCAATTTTTAAAATGAAATTTTAAACACTTCCTTTATAATTATTCAAAGTGTGTGCTGACATTTTTCGGACACCCTATATCTTCCAAGTATACCCCAAATGTGTGTGAGGGGATGGGGGGAGAGAGGGGGGAAAATAGGGCATAATAATGTTCACAAAACACTTGATCATAAAAGTCTGTGAAAATGCATAAAATTATCTTTTTCATTTCAGAAGGCCATCATTATATTTACAGAAGATGGCAATATGCCAAATATTCTAGCCAAAGAGTCTTCAGTCTTACTTTATAATAAAGGTTGGTCCAATAGGCTCAATTGCAGAGGGAAAGAAACAAGAAAACTAAAGTTAAAAAACAACACCACCTTCCCTCCTAATCATAAGCTGGTACTTAAAACTCTTAGCTTCCCTCTGCACAATCTTCTGTGCATCTAACGATGCCCATTCTGTAGTGCAGGTGATGGATTCAGGAGGAGAGCTGGGAAAGCATCTCTCCCTCAGGCTGCAGCCTGACACAAAGGCCAGACTCGAGATGTTCACACTACGTGCACCTGTTTGTGACTGAGACATAAGAAAACATTCACCTCCCCCACCCCACACCCGGCCCGCGCCCAGCACAGAAAACAACAGACTTCAAGAGACTGCTTCTCTTCCTAAGGTCTGCCTCATTCAAACAAAATGGATGAACATAAATTACAAGAAAGTTTTACGACTAAATTATTTGTCCTTTTGGAAAGACAATATCCTTATTAAGCATTTTAAATGCAAATGCTTTCCAGAAGGCACATCAGTGACTTGGTGTTTGGGTAATTAAATTGGTCCAAACTGGAACCGAGGTTTATAAGGAAAAGGAGAACTAATTATCTGTGGTAAAAAGCAAATATATTAAACAACAAATTTTCAGTCACAGTATAATTCCTTAATAAACATTCAAAGTACCAAAGAGCAGTTCAAAAGATATCCCTTCCAAACATGATATTTTAATTGTCCTCCTTCACTAACTGCAACTTATTCTCTGTGCTGTTATTAATTACAGGACTAAAAAGATTTCTAAAGCATCAGGAAATAACATCCAGACCTTTTCAAACGTCAAATGATTTTCTTTCCAAGTAATTTCAATTACTTTACTCTTGCTTCTCTGTTTACATACTCCCTTTTCCTACATTTCAATAAGGCTTACGCGGTTTGAAAACATTGATGGTACTCCAAATACCTGTAATTCCTAAATCTTACCCTTTATGAGAAATCTCAGCACGCCAAGAGTATTTTGTATAAGCATTGTTATATCCTTTGGGAAGAGAAAAAAGAAAATTAACCCTTCACTTTCTTTTCTAGCTGAAGTTAAACTTTTCAAGCCTTTCTGATGCCACTCCCACATTCTGTGTACATACACACACACACACACACACACACACACACCCCAAACACGTACAATGGGATATATATGTAGATGTCTCGCAGATTTCAAATGGCATAGTTACCTAAACCAAAAGTTCATTTTAGGAAGATTGCACCTGCCTTCCCTGGTTGGGAAAACAAACGCGACCATCTTCCAGACATGAGAGAGCAGAGCGTAGCCAGACTCACTAGAGAATTCGCAGTAATTCCATATCCCCAGGACCTGGCCACCGCAGGCCACCTCTTCCGAACCCCTGAGCCTGGGACCAGGAGAGCAGCGGGGTCCGGCCGGGGACACACAGGCCTGGGTCACCAGCACCTCTGGCGGCGGACAGGGGGCGAGGGCTTCACCAAAGCCCCACGCCCGCAGCCCAGCCCGCGGGGCGCGGGGAACGCCCCCTCCCTTCTCCCCCGTGTCCCCGCCGCGCCGGTCCCGGCGGCGTTTGATTGTCCAGTTTATGTTAATAAGCTCTGGGTTCAGCACCCTCCTTCCCGGAGCCCAGGCGCGGCTTCACCTCCCATCCCCTGGGCTCCGCAACTTTTCCTCAAACCCAGCTTTCCGATGCACAGACTTGGAACCGAAGTCATCCACCACGGAGCATCAGGGGTCCCCCCGCTAAGCGATGCTCCCCTCCAGCAACACGTTGGCTGTGCAACTTTCCACCGGTAACTCGCTCCGGCAGAAACCGGGGGCCGGGGCCCAGGTGGGGTTGGGGTGTTTGTGTGTGTGTAGGGGGGGAGGGGGCGGGGGGGATGCATGTAACGGACCCCTCGCCTAGACTTGCCTAGCCAATGTCAGGGTCTACCCCCAAAGAGCACCTGGCACCGAACTTCTGATAACGGTTTCCCCGGAGCCCCCCCGCCTCTCCCCCCCCCCCCCCCCAATCTCTGGCTTGCGAGAAACCAGGCAGGCGGCGTCGGGGTCCGGACCGGGATGCTGTTAACCTGGGGAACCCCATACTGGAGGTTCGGAGGCGCATCCAGAGGACGCTTGGGCCCCCTCACTTCTCAGGGTCCCCCCCCCAACCCCCCTCCACCCCCGCCCCGAGCGCGAGCCCGGGACCCGGCTGCGGTGCCACTCACCTCCGCGCGCTCCCGCAGAGACTGTCGCGCCCTCCTTGGCCCCGCGCGGCGACCCCCTAACTTCTCCCCCGTCTCCAAACAGCCATCTTTCCAGAAGAGAATGGCAAGGCAGGAGCGGAGAGGGGTGGGGGGGACTGAAAGTTGACTCGGGGGACGGTGCCTGCTCCGCCGGGGGACTGGGCGGCCGCGCCGGGCGCCGGGGAAGGAGCCGGGGGCGAGCGCGGCGGGCCGGTCGGTGCGCGCGGCGCCGGGTGCGGGACGCGCGGGGCTGGAGCTCGGAGGCGGCCGCGCGCGGCGGCGAACTGGGAGCTGCGAGCTGAGCCGGTGGCGGCGCGCGGAGGCTTTGCTAAAAATAGCAGCTCGTGGGGAGGGGGTGCGGGGCGGAGGCGGGAGGGAGACGGAGAGGCCGGGCGGGCGGAGAGCCCCGGCGCGCGCGGCGGAGGCTGGGCGGGGCCTGGGGGGAGCGAGGCTGGACCCGGGGCGGGAGCTGGGCCGGGCGCTGGGGACCCCCCGGGCCCGGCGGGCGGGAGCCGGAGGTGGGGACACCTGGGCGCCTGGCCGGAGCCCAGAAGGAGGCGCCGCGGCGGGCGGGATGGAGAGGAGGGGAGCTCGGGGCGGCACCCGCGATGCCTCCTCCGAGGGGGAGGACGGGGCACCGGAGACTTGGGGTTTCTGAAGCGAAACCCGCGCCCCCACGAGGCGCCAGGTGATGGCCGGGCGGCGGGCGCGCGCTCCCCGGGCCGGGCTCCCGGGCGCCGGCGGCCGTGACCGAGGACGTGCGGGGGGAGACCGGCCGCCGGCGCCCGCGGGGCTGGGGAGGCCGCCGCTCAGGTGCGCGCCGGGAAGATGCAGCTCAAAGCCTTGTGTTTTGAGAGAGGGGAGCTTTGTGGGTCGGTGCCTGGAGGGCACCCACCTACGCTTGGAGCTTAAAGACTCACGAAAGGGGTTTTTAAAAGAAAAGACTATGTTTGGGATTTCATAAAGGATCCAATGGGAAAGGGCAGGAAACATGGTGACCGCTGCTGGGAACGGGGATTGGCCTTTGAAAGCTGGAAGGAGAGCACCTTCCGCGATGAAACCAGCCCCGTTAGAAAGGGAGGCCCAGGAGAATCTACGAGCTGGCCCCCTTCAGTGGTTACTATTTTTATTTTGTGACTTACATACACACGCGCGCGCTATCACTTACTCTATACTAACATCACTGCTACCTATGAAATCATTTATAAAAGCATAGGACACTGAAAGTGCAATCCTAAACATACCTGTCTGATGATAACATTTGCCCCCCACCCCCTCAAAAAAAAAAAAAAAAGAAGCTAATATTTATGGTGTGTGTGTGTGATCTGGCCCTCAAAAGAATGAAAGCTAGTGTTTCTACGTGCACAGTTATGTTTCCATCTACTTCAGCTATAACAGCAGGTTCGTGAAGTATATGGATGGAAAGAACCAGAGAGACCTAACCCAGTGCCCTGATTTTCAGAGGAAGAAACCCGGATACAGAGAAGTAGGGAGGTCACTCGGTTGGTGGCAGGGTTCAGATTAAAACAAGGATAACCTGGAGAACAGCCTAGGACACCATGGAGGTTACAGTGTCTGTAATTTAATTTAAAATACTTCATCAGTCACTGTAGAATGCAGACATGCGATGGTTAGATTTAACCCTCACTGTGCTCTAATCAGGAGTTCACACTCCTGGGTGGTCAGCAGCTTGAAATAGAAAAGATCGGGCTCCTGAGGCTGTTGGCAGCTGGGCTGCTAACCTGGTTTGACAGTTCGGTCTGCACTAGGGATTGTGCTCCTTAGCCTGATAAATCCCAGTAATGGGTTCTCCGTGGTCAAATCTGGGGTTGACTACACTATTTTGAAGATACTCCCCATTCGCCTATAAACACGGAATAAGCAGATATAAACATCTAGTGACCTTTCACCCTATACTTTCCAAAAATGGAGTCTTTTCTGAAATTGTCAAGTGGCCAGTCCCTGTGTGTCTGTGTGTGTGTGTGTGTGTGTGTGTGAGAGAGAGAGAGAGAGAGAGAGAGAGAGAGAGAGAGAGAGAGAGAGAGAGAGAGAAGAAAGAAATTCTGTTTGCCTACTACTGATTGAAAGAAAGACAATTTCCCCTCTGGTTTCTCAAAAAAACAAACAAACAACTTTCATGTGAAGTATAGTTGGAGTACAAAAAAGAACAAATTGCTAAGATCTCACTCAATCTTTGTGTGAGAAAGGTGGGTATGATAGAATTTGAACTGAAACTTGCCATCACCATTTAGGAGGTAGTTTATCTTCACTTATCTCTGCTTCTGTCTGCCACATCCAGGTCCTTCTTACAAAAGGGTGCTGTCCTCCTCAGCATTCTCCGAAATGTTTGCTGACTTTCAGCAAGGTACTTGCTGGGTGCTACTGGAGATTCCAATATGTTAAGTAGAAAAAAGATTGTACTTTATTTTAAAATCCCAATGCAACTCCCACCGTCCTCTGTTCAAACCTATGTTCTAGATTTATGACACTGTATTGTAATTTTTTTTTCCTGATTTTATTCTCTCAACTGAGCCGCCTTTTTAAAGAACAGTTTTAGATTTGCAGAGAAATCTAGAAGATACTAGAGGGAGCAATGACCAGGGACATTGTAGGAAGACCCTCTATGGGAATTTGACGTTTTTCTCATGATGAGCCTGGGGTTATGGGTTTGGGGAGGAAGGTCAAAGAAGTAATGTGTCATTTTCAGCACATCATCTCAAGGGTACATACCAGCGACATGATTGATCACTGTTGGTGCTGATCTGGCTGAAATAGTGTTTGCAACTATAGACTTACTTTTTCCCTTTTTATCCATGCTGCAGTCCTTAAAATGAAGTCACTAAGTCCTTAAGGAGTGGGAGTTAGTCCTGCCTACATAATTTATTTGGAATGTTTGTGTACTCATTCATACTTTTTCCTTCTAGGGATCATCATTGTGCCTTCCTCATAGTAGGTCCTTGTAGAATGCATGATTAGATTTAAACAAAAATTTTCCCTATAAGACAACTGATAGTATTCTATAATTTAAGAGAAAATATGCCTCATTCTAAATCTCCATTTTTAAAAAATATTAGGCATGGAGGAGAAGATAAATGAGGTATTTGGGGTGGTATGGTGGTAGGTGTTTTATAGTTTTTCTTATAAGGAAAAGTGCTGTGTACATTTTATCCTTGTTATTAGTTTTAGGTGATGCTATTTTAAAAGAAAAGATATAACAATTAGAAGTAGTAGGAAAATGAATTTAGCTAGAGTGATATACTACCAGAAGTGTATTTTACCAGGAAGCTAATGAAGCTTAGGCTGTAGGAACTCTTGTTTGCACAGATACTTTCTAAGGGCCAGTATTCAAGATTTAGTACTATTTTACTTAAAAGGTCCCCAAATAAGATTAAGCTTCAGACCTCACCACACCTGGCTCTTTCCTTGATTACAACCAAGTATGAAAGGATGAAAGCAGAGAACTATAAGAATTCTAACGTTAACAGGAGACACTCCCACAATCTATGCATCTGACTTTCCAGAACGGATTCTGTGCAAGGTGAGAATGTCATTTGCATTCCCCAGTTAGATTTAAAACTAGTTAGCAATCTTTATTTTCTACCTAAAATTTTCTTTTAAGCCTACTCAGTGAAATTGATGCTATTGTATATTCCTTAGTTTTAGACTTTCCATTTGAATCTTTATTGTAATTTTCATTTCTCTGCTGAACTTTCCCATTTTTTCAGTCATTGAGATCATGTTTTCCTTTAAGTCCTTAAACATTTACAATAGCTGATTAAAAGTCCTTGTAAGATGCTAAGATATATCAGAATTATCTTGAAGTAAACGTTAATATGCCAATTTTCCAGTCCCTGAAAATAGTTGCCCTATATATTTTGTTCAGTTATATAGTTATTTACAGAAAGAAGGCAAGTCTTGGCGACACTTAGTCCGTCATGTCTGGAATTCTTCATTGCTTTTGTTTTCTCATTAATTTAGTATCAAAATCTCAAAAGTAAATAGGTTTATAATTTACATTCATAATTTATCTTGTAATTTTAATATCCACTTTGATTACTGCAAAAATAATTCTGTGGAAAGAGTAAGGTAGAGAGATAATTATGTTAGTTAGTCTACAGCATTTTACATTATTGTAAGTAAAAACTTATTTAACTAGGACGTTTGCAATTTATCAACTAAATGATTAGTATCATAGTTCTGGTTTTATCTTGTTTTAAGGCAAGTAACATGGTAAGAGGACCTACACTCTTGTTCTATTTTGCACATTATTTGTCCTCTCCATAAATGTTCCAGTTATCACTGAGGTCATTGTTTCCTAGAATCATTACATTTTGAAAATAATTTGTCTCATGGCTGCTGATAATGCTTCCTCGGAAGTTAAGTGACTATTTTTTCCCCCTCAATTAATTTGGTTTGTTTCTAGGTCTGCAGCAATGGATATTGTATTGTTCATCATCTGTTCGGGAATTCCCCATTGAAGGGAGAGGTCTATGCAGTAATAGAGGTTATAATGTGACCCATTAAGGATTTCTTCCCCTTGCTAAATTCTGAATGGAAACTGGATGAATATTCTGCTTCTATTTTTAATAATTCCCTTTCTTATGCAAAAAAGTGTGGTTCACAGTAATGTTTAATCACAACCCATTGCTCATTTATGAAATACTCTGAACTGCAATTAGCTGCATACAAATGTGAAGAGCTGTTGTGCGCATGTTAGCAGGCTGTCAGACCAAGTTTTTGAATTAAGAAACAATCAAAAACCTTTGCTTTTGATACTTTCACAGTGTCTTTTAAAAGAATAATTTTCACATTCATTTTTATAAATATTTCACATTAAGGTAGTCTACATACCTCAATCTATAATGAATCCATTTACATTGAAATAAAATTATTTCAAAATGTAGATATATATTTATATGCGCATGCCTATATTTAGACATAACATTGGCAGGTAAATTAAAGTGCTTATTGGAAAATAATTCCTAACATAAATAAGATTTTTGCCAATTAAGTGAGAGAAGAACATGAACAAATTCATATTTTCAGGTTGTTTTTTCATTATTCTTGGGCTAATCATTAAGTTATATTTTAGCTCTAATATAATGTAACCTTATAATGTGAAGTATAAATTTAATGTTGCCTTTTAAACGTAGGGTATTCAACCAGCTGCAGAGTATTGTTTGCTTTATGAATAAACATATACAAATTTTAGGGTGCCTTTGTCACTCTAAGAGATAAGGTTTATTTCTCAGCTGTGGAAAATCTAAATGAGCAGTGGCTTGAGCTAACTAAAAGTTGTATTTATTTATTTTTTAACACAATAAGAAGTAGGAAGCTACTAGGATTGGTTTGATAGCTCAAGAAGAGAACAGGGTTTTGTGATTTTTTTCAAACCCTTTTCCTTATTGTCACACAATGACTGTTGCAGCTCCTGCCATCAAATCTACTTTCTAGGGGACAAAAAATAGCAAAGATGAGAAGGAATATAAATATATATATATATAACACCTATATCAAGAAAAACAGACTTTCCCAGAAGTCCCAAACAGACATATACTTACTTCTCACTGGCCACAGCTGTCTCAAATCATCAACTCTGTTTGCAAGGGAGACGTTAGCAAATTTTATGTCATTTATGTTTCATTTATTTTTTCAGCCTCTATATCAGAGAATGACAAGGGAAAGAGAATTTAAATAGGTAAGTGAACCAAATTATAATATCTGCCATCGCTTCCAAAGTTAATTTTAAAAAAAAATTTTTTTTATATTGACTGTACTAGAAAAAATTTGTTTCTCAACATTTTTTAAAAGAATGTGATTTGGTAGAGAACTTTATAGTTTCAGAAGTTCATTGCTCTTATCTTAGTGATCATATCAAACCAATTCAGTTTTACAAAAGAAGAAACTGAGATCCAGAAATCTTAAGAAACTCGCTCAAGATCACAATCAGGTGTTTTTTCTTCCAGTTGATTTGAGAGATAGAGATAGAGATGGAGATGGAGAGAGAGGAGGAGAAGGAAAGGGAGAGAGCTATTATTCCACTTATTTATGCATTCATTGGTGGCTTCTTGTATGGTTGCCCTAACCGGAGATGGAACCCACAGCCTTGGCTAATTGGAAGTGATGCCACCACCAACTGAGCTACCTGGCCAGGGCCAATCAGCTCTTAATTACTACAAAATTTAGAACCCTGTCCAATCTAACACATTCGTTAGCATCCTCCTTCCAGAGTAACCCCTGCCCACTCTGCCATTTCTGTTTATTAAGAAGAAGGGAAAAAAAAGTATGCCTACCATCCTCCTCTAACTTATTCTCTTCTTCTGAGTCAAAATTCCAAATACATGGTAACAATCATTTGGTTTTATTTAGATTCGTATTTCAGAAAGTTTGACATTATAACTCTGCTCTTCTGCTGTCCCATTCTAAATTTTTCACTAACTTTGAAGTTGTTTCTGAAAATTAAGAACATTAGAATGCACTTTTCTTCTCTAAATTTAATTGTAAGTTCTTATAAAGTACATTTTTCCTATAGCTCCTTGTGACTGCCTAAGAAGATGGGATACAACCATAAAATAGACTTAGTGGGAAAATTGAATTTAAAAAATATACTAATTTAGAGAATGATTATTAACAAAACATTATTTGTGTTGTAATAGTTTTGCTTTTTGAAATCTATAATCATGTACTATTAAATATCATTGGAAATGTGTTGGAATTTTTCTTAAAATTTATGAACTGTTTAAAATTTTAACCTGGGTTTTATTGTATAGCTAGAGGCTTGGTGCATGACATTTGTGCACTGGGGTGGGTGATGTCCTTCAGCCCAGCCTGCACCCTCTCAGATACCCTCAGGGGATGTCCGCCTGCCAGCTTAGGCCTACTCCCTGCCACCACTGCTGCATTCGCCAGCCTTGAGCCCAGCTCCTACATTGAGCATCTTCTCCCTGGTGGTCAGTGTGCATCATAGCAACTGGTCATTCTGCCATTAGATGAATTTGCATATTAAGGTTTTATTATATAGGATATATAGGATGAACTCTTCTGATTTCTAAATTCCCAATTTTTCTTTTCATGCAATTCAGGAACACATAGAAAGCATTAAATAAATTAATTTCTGCCTGGCTGGCATGGCTCAGTTGTTGATTGTCAACCTAGGAGGTCATGGTTCGATTCCCATTCAAGGCATATGCTAGGGTTGTGGGTTTGATCCCCAATGTGGGGCATGCAGGAGGTAGTCAATCAATGATTCTTTCTCATCATTGATGTTTCTATCTCTCTCTTTCTCTCCCTTCCTCTCTGAAATCAATAAAAATATTTTTAGAATTAATTCCCATTATATAGATAAACATTATTTATTCTAAGCAATGCATAGCAATAAACAGCTTTTAAGTTATCTGAGTGTCACTGCAGAAAATTCTTTTAAAAGAAAACACCAAGATTTTATTCCTAAATTTTCAAAAGTTGCCATGTTACTCTGAACAGAATATTGCCATATATGACAATGATGGAACAGAGCAGTGGTAATGTGGACGTGTGTTAACGGTGGTACTGCTCAAAGGTCAAGTCTTCAGTGGCCAAATAATCAACTGTACTACCAGGCAATAGAACATACTGTAGTTTTAGCTCAATAAGGAAGAAACACAAAGACCCACCAATATAAAGACAGTGAGCAAGTAACTGTCTGAGAGTGAATTCTGATGGTATGAGGACCTTATTAGCCTTCTTTAAATCATGCACAATTAGAAACAATCCCCCAAACATCAAGATTTAATTTATGCTTATGAAATTGGTCCTTGGATATTCAGTTGCCAGTCTCTTCCATGTTGTGTCTGTTCCAGGGCCCGGCACAAAGAGCATTGCTGTCTGGAAAGTACATGTTCCTGGCAGAGCAAAGCTATGGTAGACAGGCGCCCTGGCTCCAAAAGCTTCCCTTTGAACGTTGTATTCAGGAATTCCCCTCACATTTAAATAGCTAAAGCAAATCGCCTAGCCCAGTGGTCGGCAAACTGAGGCTCGTGAGCCACATGTGGCTCTTTGGCCCCTTGAGTGTGGCTCTTTCACAAAATACCACGGCCTGGGCGAATCTATTTTGAAGAAGTGGCATTAGAAGAAGTTTAAGTTTAAAAAATTTGGCTCTCAAAAGAAATTTCAATCGTTGTACTGTTGATATTTGGCTCTGTTCACTAATGAGTTTGCCGACACTTACCTAGCCAAGCCTAGGTTTAAGGTAGTGATAAGTATGATCCCCTCAGACAGAGGAACCTCAAGTACTACTGATAATAATGTACTAACAATAATCGTGATTATTAAGAATTTCCTAGACACCAGGCACTAAGCTAGGTGCTAGTAAATAGATTATCCCGTTTTAGCTTTATAACAACCCTACAATTGGGGTTCTCATAACTTCACCTTTAAAAAAGGGGAAATGGAGACAGAGTAAAGTTAATTACAGTAATGCTAAAATCCCACCGCTAACAAGTGTATATTGGAGCCTAAATTCAGACACAGGCAGGCTGACTCCAGGCCCATGTCCTCACCGATGTGCTGAAATAGCACAGCAAGTCCTATTCCACACTTTACTGAATATGGAATGCAGAAGACAAAAGGTGCAATATTGAGAAATATGCAATAAACAAAGGAAGCTCATAAGTCTTCAGCACTAACTCAGCAAGTCCCCGTAATATACATGTTTAGTAAACTTGATTACTTGCAAAAGCAAGCCATGCAGGCCTTGCAATATCCAGAATAATATGGAGAGAGATATGTTCCTAAGGATAACATAAGAGAGATAATATATATTGAAGGAAAAAAGAAAGATCAAGACCAAGGGGACCTCAGAAATTAACTAAGACATGGATCTTTGGCCTTTCAGGCTGATGAACTACTCTGGTTTAGAGGGATTGTGATCAAAACTAAACTCACACCTAATATTTCTGAGCTTGTAGCTAAGTATACTAAAGTGGTACCTTAAATCTTAATTTAATAATAGTTTTGTCTATACATGGGACTCATTCTCAAATGCTGCCACTTTACTAAATCTGAAAGTTTTAGTCAATATTGCTCTCAATAATAATAACCATCAGACAGAACCATTCTGACATCGCCATTGGTGTCATCATCATCATCATCATCACCGCTGCTGACATTCAGTGAGATTTCACATGTCAGGCATTTCACTCTGCATGCATTGTCTCAAACAGTCCAAATAGTAACCTTGTGAGAAATGCACCGGTATCATCCGTCTTCTGCACAGGAGGAACCTGAGGCTTTCAGGGTTAAGTAACTTGCCTAAGGTCACAGAGCTGGTAAATAATGGGCCAGGATTAGGTGCCACTTCTGACTACAGCCCAGCTTTTACATTAGTACCTAGGCATTCACTTTGGTCGTCCTACTTATATCTCTCCAGAATGCGTTAAGAAAACTGGGCAGGAGTACATATATACTATACTAGTAGAATTAAAGCCCATATTGACACAATTACAAGAAATATATATATTATAGGATCAATTAGTAAGTTTCTTTCCCAAACCTGCAACTTTACTTTCCACCCTTTTCACCCCATTGGTTCTTTTGTGATGCCTCATACCCGTTAGAATAAGAAAGATCTGATATTGATTATATTTCAGTGCAAATAAATTCCCGTTAATTTTCTCACAGTGGGGTTATCAGCCCACTGCTATCTATATAAATAAAAGCCTAATATGCAAATTGTCCCCTCAGGAGTTCGACTGGGAGTTCTATTGTTCGCTGACCATGAGGGGCCAGCGTGGAACGATAGGAAGGCCCTGGCTGGCAGCCGGCAGTTGACAGCCGGGGAAGGGAGGCCCCGGCAACAACCTGAAGGCCCCTATTGGCCCTGATTGTAGGGACCCAGGCCTAGGGACCCTACCTGTGCACAAATTTTGTGCACCCAGACTCTAGTTACTACAGAATTGTTTCTAGAGACTAAGTGTGAACAAATGGGTAAATAATGGATTTTTCAGGTTGTTGGTTCCTGTCTTTCCCTATTGACCTAAGTTGACCAAGTCCTCTCTCTTTTGTCCCAGCAGGTCCAGTTGCTTCTTCTGCTTCTTTAGTTCTTCAACATACAGTTGCCCAGGTATGTCTGCATACCCACTTACAACTTAATTATCACGTACACTTACCACATAAAACGTTGCGTATTTCTTTCATTCCTCATTCCTGGGTTCTAATCTTCACCCTCTGATACACTAACAAAGGGGAAAGTTCTGTGTTTGTTTGTTTGTTTGTTTGTTTTTTCATTAATAATTAAGTTAGGCTTTAAATATAAATTATAGTCTATGGTAAACCACTTACCTTGAATAGATGACTGAATGGATAAGTAAGTGAAGACACAATATTGACTGAGCACATTATTAAATGTTGTCGATTCCTTTTGGGTTCCAACCTGAACTGTTCATTCATTCTCTGCTCTTTGTCATTTATGCCTTTTGTGTAATGGGCAACCAGTCGCTGGGTTTCAGAGTTACATTTTTGTTGAATTCCCATGTAATTTCAGTTTCATAGTAATTGAGCCACATTTTTCGGTTTAAAAGGAATATATCATATTGATATATTCCCTCTAGACCTACTCTCTTCCAGTCTGGCTCTGTGCCCTAAAGTTTGGCCTCTATAGATGGGATCACTTGGACTGGGTTTTGCCAGCAGTGGGCTCAGAGAGAGAGGTGCCACCTTATTTAGTCCCACCACCAGCTCTACCTGCGGGACCGTCATTTGGCAGTGATCACATTCTCCTTAAACCTACAGCTCCCACAGACACAGCTCTCATGGAGTTCAGGCTGAGGGACCTTAAGGACTGGCTGCTAGTGCTAGGCCCGAGGCACTTCTCAATGACTTGTTGACTCCTCTCATACTGCCCGCACCTCTAAAAGGAGTCACTCAAAGCCCTCTTTACCCTTTTGATTGTGCCATCCGTTTTCCTGCTTGGATTAAAAACCTCCTGAACTAAGAATGAGGTTTTAAATCAGTCAACCACAAAACGCTCCAATGCCAGCTACCATATATCTGTCACCATCACCGGAGTAAGACTATATAACATTCAAGGCACAACCGGGAACTCTCCAAAGCCTGGAATTCAAAGGTTTCCCATGAACACTGGATTTTTCCCATCCAACATGATTCAAGATATCTAGGACATCTAGGGCGTGTATGTGTTCCTCCAAGCTTTAGCCTCGTCAGTGAGGGAAGAATGATTATTTCTCATGTGTGTTTATGTGTGTCAACGTAAGATGTACATGTATGTCTTCAGTGAGCATTTCTAACACAATACTAGTAGTATTGACATGGCAGGTTGCATGGAGGTGAATCATCTATATAAAATATGTAAATTGTGCACTAAAAAGAAACGTTTTTAAAGTACTTAACATGGAAAAACATTTTTTTCCCCATTACAATGTGTTCTTAGCAGGGAAAATTGGGGGGGGGGGAGAAGGAATGTTCCTGTCAATCTTCAAAATGGGGCTCAATACTCTCCACCAACCAAATTTAGAATAGATGGTCTAACACCACAATGAGGTGTTAAGAAATCAGGAAGCTTCATATTTGAGGCTAACCACTATATATAAAGAAAAAGAAAAAAATGTTTAGTTTCTGCTTGGTTGTTTTTATTAGCAGAATGGTTCATATCAAAATCAAAGTAATAAATAAAAATATTCCTTAATGTTTACAAAATGATCAGTAAAATATAGTTCACTCAGTGAATGAGAGCTAGTCCCCTAGTACAGTAAGGAAAATTTTAAACCACTTCTGTTGATTTGGAACTGCATGTTTTCTATTCTTCCAGAACTTAGTATTTATTTGTATTTTTAAGGTAATGTCAGCACTGTGTACCTTTTATGGATGCTTTTCTCTTTATAGCTTAAAGAAATGGACTTTCCCTGAATGATTTCAGAGTGTTGTAAATCCCAGTCCCATCAAGAGCATCTTTCTTCTCTTTAAAACTAGACTTTGATCTTTTGTTCATGGACAAAAATCTTATCGTGTCAGTTGAAAGCCCTTGAAAGATAGAATTCAGCAACTGTATTTTATAGGGTATTACTCAACTCATAGCAGTTGCATACTTCAGTGCTTTAAAAAGGCACTTTAGATTTGTACTTTATTTCTTAAATATGTATTATCTTAAATATGTATCTCTTCTGCCTGTGCATTGCTCAAACTTGTCCATTTAATACTCAAAAACAAAGTGTTATTTTCCTTTTTTAGCTTCCTAGTAAGAAAGGCATATTTTGTCATCTTTTAATATGAAATGCATCCATGGTTTTAAAAATATGTTTTATAGCCTGACAAAGCCTGAGGTAAAATATAGGACATGAGAGACATAAATTTATGTTAAGCAAACTCTTACTGGGGAAATGTTCTTTCCTGCTTGCTTTTCTTACTTCGAAGTTCTAAGAGGATGAAGAAGCCTTCCCCAGAAATTCTGGAAGAACTAATAGGCTATATTCACAAATCCTTATATTGAAATGCTATTTTACTATATTTCATATGGAATTACAGGAAATCTCCTTTACTCCTATTTCAATATCATTTAGCCTCAATAGTAGCCAAAATATTTATGCTATAGCACATTCTTTTGGATACTAATCCTTATATTTCATAATAATGACTTTCAACCATTTTATTATAAACTTAGGGTCTATGAGGAAAAAGGTTAACTGAGAGTACTCTATTTGGAACTTTGAATTAAACTTAATGGATTGAACATGTATTTGTCAAGTGTTCTACTAAAACCCATTTAAGTGACAATAAAGATTTTTTTTTTAAAGCATAAACCATGGAAACAAAAAAAAGTAGGAAAGAAGATGACAATTGTGCAATTTTGGTTGTTGGGAAATGAGATGGATAGAAGCCAAGAGAAGACTAAAAACTAGAAATATGTCATCTAACAGCTCAAGAATTGGAAGTAACAGGTATCTCTACAAGTGGCAATGGCTAACGGAAAAGGCATTGGAATACGGAGTCAGATAACAATTGTTCAGAGATTTTCATTTGTCTGTAGGAGGTAATTTAATAGTGAAAGACTGGATGACCAGGGAAACTGAGACATAGCTGGACTTACATTGATAACCAGACCGCAAAGTAGACTGACTTGAAATGTCAGCATCCACATGGTTCTGTTCGCCTGAAGGGCAGATTTTAGGAATTGGATCACTCTCTGGAATGCACTGAAGGAGATAATCCTAGAAATCTTGCAGGTGGAAAGAGGGGTTTCTCTAAAAAAGAAAGAAGTAAATTGCGATGCTTGGAAAAGGAAATGCTTACTATTCTAGTTGGGGCTGGGTGGGGGGATTTGAAAATTAAGAACATAATAAAGACCTGGGATGTATCCACGAGGGTCCCCAAATATATTGGGTTTAACGTTTTTTGCTTCTCTCCTTTGCACTCCAGAGTTAGTCAGATTTAGTAGTGATCCCATTCAGTTGCCTGCAATGCTTCAGTAATTCAGATATATCTTTGTAGCCTGGTGTGGGTGATATTGTAGGGAATAAAAACAGGAGCATAACGGGGATGGTTCCTGTCCCACATAGAATTTTCTAGAGGGGTTCCTACTAAGAGAGAGCATAGAGCTCCAGGCAATAGCCAGAAGCAAAGTGAGTGGTGACAGAGACAAGCACAGGATAAGGAGAAACAGCTGAGGGAGGGCAGCTCAGGAACAGGTGTGAGAAAAACTCAGTGTCAAATATTCTGGAAGGAGATGACAAGGAGGGGGTGTTACAGTTGGTTCGCCCAGATACCAGACTCTACAATGGAGGTTAGTGTACAGAAAGCTTATTAAGCAGAGCTCTGGGACCAACCCCTGCAGGGAAGGGAAGGCAGCAGGATTGGGCAGAGGGAGAAGCTGGGCTTTGGTGCAGCCACGGTGTGGCCTTGGCTGGACTCACAGCGAGCTCTGAGCTTCTGAAGGGATCAGGCCCTCCCAAGTTGTCCTACGTTGAGCTAAAGAGGCTGAGCCATCTTTTATCCTTAATAAAAAGGCATGAATGGGGCAAAGAGGCTGTCTTCTCAGAGGACAATTCTTCCCATTAGCGGAGGGAGCAAGTCCCTCAATTCTATAGAGGAGATCTGAACAGCACAGTACAGTATCCACAATAATACTAGGAGACTAGTATATGGAAGAATGTTAGAATAGAACACATACTGGTTTACATCCAAAGATACATATTTATATGGCAGAGGAGGAGAGTTTCAAAATAATTATATTAACATGAATAAGTAATAAGATGCTAAAAGATGAGAATAAAGATTGTGAAGATATGATCAAAATTTTCTTGGCATTTGATATTGTTCCTTATTCAAATGATTATCAAATAAAGATACCTTTTTAGCCTACATTGTAGTCCTGATCCAGACTTGGGAACAAATGTGTGTTGATTTGGAAAGTTCCCTCTTCAACATCGGGTCTCTTTCTCCCTTTTACACGCACACACACACACACACACACACACACACACACTTAAAGAAGACTGTGCTGTTGAGTAGATTTTTTTTCTTGTTACTCCTCACCAGAGAGTATGCTTTCATTGACATTAGAGAGAAAAGAGGGAGAGGAAGATGGAGAGAGAGAGAAATGGAGAGAGAACCATCCATCAGTTGCCTCTCATACCTGAACTGGGGATCAAACCCACAACTTTTCAGAGTATGGGATGATGCTCCAAACTACTGAGCCACCTGGCCAGGGCAGGGTAGATATTTGGATAAGTATTTATTTGGATAAGTATTTAGGTCACCTAAAAGTCAAATTTGAGTCACAGTAGAAGGTTGATAAATTGCTTTATGAAAATAAGTAGATTTGGTTAAATATAGGGGAAAGTTTTGTTTAGCAAAAGAAAAAGTGTAAGCAAGCCGAAAAATTGTTTAGGTAATCAGAAGGGTTCTAAGAGGTAGTGGAGGGGTGGGAGAAGAGAATGAAGGGTAAAAGTGGCAGTCTCTATGGAGGGGGAAATAAATTGTCAGGGGATAGGTCATTCTCCATGATGGTCTCACTAGAAGATAGTTTTAAACCTTAATGACCAAAAGCATCCTCTGTGTATTAATTAAACTCCTTCCTATGTACCATGAAAAATACTATTGCTCTTCTACTCCAGGGGCATTTTCTTTGTGTGAGTTCAGAAAATTTGCCTAATTCTTTATTATGAATGTATCCTATAAAATGCAGACACTGGGATACAGCAACTTTAGAAGATCACTGTAAATTTTTTAAACAAATGATTCAACTTCAACTTAGTATTTGGGTTAACATCAGCTAATAATCCTTCTCTGAATTCACATCTCTCGCCTCCTAGAAGGAAGAATGCTAGTGATGAGGAAAGCTGTCAAGTCTCTGATTACTGCCTACAAATGTTATCACTTAACTACTGTTCAACAATGTTCTGATGAATACATTACTACTAATGGAACAACATGCATATGTTCTTAGGATAGAAATAGTATTGCTACATTCTGTTTGCTTACAAGTAGAGTAAATTAGCATTGATCTGAGGTGAAAAGTAATTCCTTGAACAAAGTTCTCATGAAATTTTAACTATGAGCACACACCTTTCATAGGAGATTGCAAGAGACTTCAGACTTGAATACTTCTCTAAATAAAACTTAATCTTCCGGTAGATGAGGTCTCAAATCTCATCTCCCACCTCGTCATCTCAGTTTTGCAGAATGAGAACCATTAATGCAGTTCCTGGTGACCAATTTTACATTTCTGGGTACATTACATTGTGTTTAGTGTCATAAACTTTCCCCGAGAGACTGACCAAGGACAAAAGATAAAATGGGTAACTAGCATCAAATCAACCTTACCAGCAAACTTCACACACACCAGTCAGCTGCCCAGTTTCCTAAATTCAAACACAGTTTTATAGTAGTGTGCCCAGTATCTTTACTGATAATAACAGAACTGCAAATTTAAATGTCCGATACGTCTAGATTATAGTGCAATAAAAAGTAGAGAGTGGGTACATGCAAGAATTTTTATATTAAATTAGGAATAGCAAAGAAAATTTTAACATTATAATCACAGAAAAATTTTAATATGATGAAGAGCCTTAAGCTTTTCACCTAGTACTTGAATCAATAATTTCAAGAGTGAGATTCCATTTTAAAGAAATAATTTTATGTACGGACACTATTTATAAGTAAAGATGTTCATCACAGCAGTATTTTTAGTATAAAAGTATTCTTAGTATAAAAGTTAAGAAGCAACTCTGACCAGTTTGGCTCAGTGGATAGAGCGTCAGCCTACGGACTAAAGGGTCCCAAGGGCATGTACCTTGGTTGCAGGCATATCCCCAGTAAGGGGTGTGCAGGAGGCAGCTGATTAATGTTTATCTCTCATTGATATTTCTAACTCTCTATCCTTCTCCCTTCCTCTCTGTAAAAAAATCAATTAAAAAAATTTTTTTAAAGTTAAGAAGCAATCCAAGTCTATACCAATGGGAAAGTGGCAACAGGCAGTGAAGAGAGATTAACTACACTATATCACATCCACTCACAGGAATTATATGTAATCATTAAAATTCTCTTTAGAATTTAACACTATGCAGCTGTTTAATGGAGCAAACAATAAATATGTAGATGATAGTGAGATATTTAAAATGTATTAAATGATCAATGTAAGCTGCCAAACTGTATACAAAATGTGATCACTCTGTAGCATGTTTATATGTATTTATCTGTATATATCCTGCAAGTTTATGTTTAAACACATGGGCAAAACTTTGGGAGGATATACACTAAGTTTTACTGTGTTTATTTTTGTATGATAGGATTACTGTTGCTATATATACTTGTGTATTATTTCAAATTTCTATAGCTAACATGAATTATTCATATAATGAGAATAGGAAACAAAGAAGTATCCATTTTTGCTTTAAAATTATGTTTTAAATGACTAAGAAGATCTTCATGCTATAATATAAATGCAAAAGCAGGATATGAAATTATATGTATAGTGAAGTCTCAAAGAGATTAACAAAAAAATGCAAGAAATATGCTATAATGAGTAGTAGGATTTTAAGCTACTTTTTTCCCTACTCATTTAGATTTTTTCACATTTTTCAAAATTTCAACAATGAATGTTGATTAGTTTAAAAATTAAGAAATAGATAAACATAAAGCTTTATAGAAAATGTAGAATTGCATGCAAAAAGCAACAACTAGGAACTAAGGTTCACTCTGGAAAAAATCCCATGGATGCATGCTCAGTATGGTGTTTGTGATAGTCACTTTCCTGCCAACTCTTCATTTATTTCTTTTTCAAAATGACCTTGAAACTTTTTGTAGAGTAGAACTCCCAGATTTCTAGCTTCTAGGGCTACGGTATGGCTAACCCAATCAAGTATGAACAAATCAGTGACTAAGGTGACTAAATTTTTATATGAAAAACTAACCAGTGAAATAATGTCCTTGAGCCACTATCAAATGGACAGATACAAAATATAGGTAACAGTGCTTTAAATTCAGAGGTCAGAAAGGAGGTGTGCCTGGGCTGGGTGGCTCAGTTGGTTGGAGCATCATCCAGTTGTGCACTTGATCCTCTTCCTCAATTTAAAAAAATTTAATAAGAGGGTGCTACTGTGACTTAAGAAAATTTAATAAACTTGGGATGAGGGAGTGTAGGAATGCAAACATGTTTAAGACTTAAACTGAGTTTTAACAGATGAGTAATACGTGATAAAAATCAGAAAAAAATATTTCATATAGTCATCATTTATATATAACTGGGTAGAAAATTAACACTTTACCCAACAGATACACACACAAAAAAATATGGTGTGTGTGTGTGTGTGTGTGTGTGTGTGTGTGTGTATTATAATGGCTATAATAGTTATATTGAGCCCAATACTGCAGAAAGTTGGTGGAAAGAATGAGTGCTATAAGTGAGGGTTACAAACTTACCAAATGTTAGTTTCTCAGTCTCTTAAACTATTATGGATGACTCAGTATTTTTAAGACAAATGTTCAACCTTTCATATTTCCTTCTAGAGGCAATGAGAAATAAGTAATTCTATATAAAAAAAAAGAATAGTTTGTGTAATCACAAGGTTGTGAATGCTCCTGACAGTATTTCCTCCTCTATAGACCCATCAGGGTAAAATGGAGCCATGCCATATCCTAGCTAATAAAAGAGTAATATGCAAATTAACCATCACTTTGTCACAAAGATGGCTGTGTTGATAGCCACAAGATGGCGGCACCCAGTCCTCTCCTGGCCAGAGTCCTCCAGTCCCAGGGGGGTAGGGAAGGGACTGCCGCTGAGAGCAGGAAGTGTGATCTGCCTGACAGACTGCTTGCTTCATTGCCACGGCGATGAGGCAAGCATTCAGCACCTGGCCACAGATGGGCCTCTGGCCAGGCTGGGGCGTGGATGGGCCTCTGGGCCACAGATGGGCCTCTGGGCAGTGGGCACAGAGTGGCTAGGCCCTACAGAGGGCTACTGGTGCACAGATTCAGGCGCAGGACTTGTTGAGCTTAGTCAAGCTCTCTTTACCAACAACAGATGTTAATTTGGTATAGCCTAACTCTCACTCTGAAGATTGTGGATAGAAATGTTTTCTCAATTAATGAGGAGCCTCTCTGTTCCCATATGTGAAAGATCACATTCAGTTTCTTCCATCTGAGGAACCCTACCAAGAAATAATCTTATCAGAGGCGTTACAAGGCACTTTAAATGGTGTTCCCTTGTTTCTCTAAGAAAGAACACAGATTCTGGAAATTGCTTTAGGCTTAGTACTTGGAAGTGTGGGGAATCAGGGAGATGAAGAAGCCAATCTTTTTTTCTTTTTTTTTTTTAAGCATCACATACTTCTCAGTCAGCTTTCCAGCTGTGCTGCCCTTCTGCCCTGCTGACTAAAGCGACTAATTACCCACCACTTTCTTGGTGGCTCTCAGTTGTGTGTCTTCTCACTTAAAAGACCTCTCCCTGAGCTCTGCCACAAATCCTGAGGAAGGAAGGGGTTGAGAATATCTAGACCATTATGTGTTATGCCTTGTGATTCATTCAAAATTCCCTTTCCCTCTGACCTTCATGTACTGTCTCTGGGCCCAGTCTGTGCACCTCAGCTCCCCTGCCACTCAGGATGCCCTGGTTCTCCATCAAGCATACTACCAGGGAAGTTTGAACACAGTTTTCATTATCAGCTTGGGGAGAAAAGTGATCAATTCCAACTCTAGTTCTTGGCCTTCCCATGAGGCCCCCAGTCCCTTTCAAGAAGAACTGGATGTGTCTGATTTCTCCATTTCCCAGCTTAGCTCTCTGAGTCACTCACCTCTGATCAAGTGTCCTGAGCATCCACACCTGCCAGGCCCTGTACTTTAGCTCATCTATATGTATAAAAGCCTAAGGAACTGTTCAACCATTCAACTGGTAGCTATGACATACACTGACCACCAGGGGCCAGACACTCAACGCACAGGCATGAAAATATGAAGCAGACTGATGAATCTCAGAGAGAAGAGGGGAGGGGAGAGGGCTAGAAGAGATTAACCAAAGATTTTAATGCATACTAGAGGCCTGGCACACTGCTTTGTGCACAGTGGGGTCTCTCAGCCTGGCCTGCAGGGATTGGGCAGAACCCAGCAATCCAACATCCCTGGAGGGGTCCCAGATTGTGAGAGGGCACAGGCTAGGCTAAGGGACCTAGTGTTGGAGTAAAGAGATGGGAAAGGCATGTGTTTACACTGAAATACATCGGAGCCTAAGGAGGAATTAAAGGCAAATGGAGAAAAAGTCCATCTTAAGACTGGACTGTAGAGAGTCTAGAAAAGGGATGGGTGCTGGAGCTTCAGGAAATTAAACTGGGGCTTGATTACAGAGAACCTTTAATTCTGAGCAAAAATGGTGAAATGTGACAACTCTTATTTCTCAAGCAGTGATATTTTTGTGATTTATGTCAACAATTTATTTTCAAATCTTAAAAAAAAAAAAAAAAAAAAAAAGTTATTTTGGTCACTTTAAATATACCACAGCACATTTTTAAACTCTTAGATTTTGTTAACACCTGCAGCTTTGTCATTGTAGAAAATAAGTCACATTAAATGCTAAGTGGAAAAGCTTAAATTAAGTCTTTCAAGAATAGCCTCATCTGGAAAGCAGTGCTTATGCTGAGGTTTTGGAGCACTAGTGCTCTAATACTATGTCTACACTCTTACATTTGACTCTCTGCTAGAAACTTAAGGAGATGTGAAGAAAGGAAGCAAATTGCTTACTGGTCATTCATCAAAATCATTGGTGTCTATTAGCACATGATGCTATGCTAAGTGCTATTTAGGAGGAAGTTAAAAACATGGTTCTCCCTTTTCACCTTTATCACCTTAAATAAATTTAATTATAAGAACTCTAATGCCTTAAAATCCAAATTCATATTGATTTTTAACCTGTCATCATAAATTTGCTATATGATCTGAACTTTTTTGTGAATTTCTCAATAATGCTAACTAAAGTTAGTCATTGAGTGTCTACTTTGATATCCATCTCAAGGTTCCTTATAAAGGTAAATTTTGCAATTTAATAGATGGTTTGGTTGTATGATAATGCAGAAAATTCCATGGTGGATAAATAAGATTTTTTTTTTTTTTTTTTTTTTTTTTTTTTTTTAGTTTAGGGGAAAATCCGTGAAGGATGAAATTTAGAAGTAAAATCTGGATGCTCTGAAAGATCTTTATATTTCCTCTCAACAGTTATGATCCTTTTCTCTGCCAGATGAGTAAGGGTTCAAGTTTCAAAAGTGTAGGCTTAAGCTGATTGTGAAATTAATCCTTCACTAGGGATTGGAAAATTTACTCACTTAGCAACTATCTTTAAAAGTACGTATAATTACATATATTTTTAATTTGCTATTTGATATTTGCAGTAGAATTACTATTTTAAGGAATAGTAATTTCTGTGTTCTTTCTAACAAGAAATATAATGGGGGGAATGCCTTAGAGTTTCATATATTTTCACAATGCAATCATCTTACATGTATATCCTTCATCAAATCATCTAACTTTTGGATTCTTTTCCACTTGGACAATGATTCTTACTTTATTTTATTAAATAGATATTTTATTGATTTCAGAGAGGAAGGGAGAGGGAGCAAGAAACAGAAACATCAATGATGAGAGAGAATCATCCACTCCATACTGGCGATCCAGCCCACAACCCAGGCATGTGCCCTGACAGGGAATCAAACCATGACCTCCTGGTTCATAGGTTGACCCTCAACCACTGACCATGCCAACCAGGCTGATTCTGATTTTAAAATCATGGGTGAAACTCTGGTGCTCTATTTCCAAGATGCGGCTCAGACAGACAGCACATTTTGGTAATATCTCCTCTCCACACTTGCTCAGATCCCCCAGGCTTTCCTCTTCCCCTTTTAATTAAAAGCCATTATCAAGAAAGGATCTGAACAACTCATTCCCACTAAGGTTAAATAGAGGTGAGGCTTAATATCTACTTACATTTTAATCACGGAAAGACCCTGAAGGATCCAGTCACTGAATATAGGTATTGTATGAAGCCAGCCAGATCTAACCTTTTGAAGAAATACTACAAATTGAGGGAGGGAATAAGGAAGGCAAAAGAAATGAGATTTAAAGTTCATTACAGTTTATATTTCATTCTTACTCAAATATTATAAGGCAACATATTTTCTGTAAATGAAGAGGTGAATATTTTCACTAAAATGTCACAGCATTGTAGATGTTGTACTCTATTTATTTTTGCTTAAAAAAGAAAAAAAGTCTAACTTATAAAAAACAATGAGGTCAAACATGCCTTTCAAGACCAAAGCAACTCAGTGTCTTAGATAAGTGTAGTTCTATGAACTCTGCTATCTGTTTAGGGCAAGTATAAAGATTGAGAACAAAAAATTGAGAGAAATAATTTTAGAGCAGTTTGACAAAATAGTGTCTATTGAAACAAATATTTTTTTAAAAATTTGGATTTGTATGTTGTTTTCTTTTTGATGATATCCTTTTTCTAGTAATGCCTTATTTTTGTATGTTACAGAAGAATTGGTTTGCAATGACTTGGGTATTTAAAAAAGAACCATTTCTTCACCAAAGTTAGTTTGAGAGCTCTATATTATAACATAAATAATTCTGTGTTAAATGGAACGCTGTCATATTTTGTTCTAATACAAACAAATGGTACCAGCTGTCAGATGTTTAAAAATATTTTATGGGGAAAAGTCTTCTATCCATTAATTCAACTTCTATGTCTGTGTGTATATGTGTGAATTAGGAAAATATTTTCATTATCTGTGTAACCAAATGCATATCCAGAAGTCAATATTTGAGAAATGCTATAATCAGGTACTAAAAATACTAGATTATAGAAGATAAAGATATAGAGAGCAACCAGGGGAAGAATCTCTAGGTACTGGAGCTGTTGCATTTTTGGCAAATGGCTGATACTGGGGGAAAGATTAATAGGATCCTAAAGTTAGAAATCACAGAATTCTACGTCTTTGTTTTGACAGAGGAAATCAGAATAAGGAAGAAATTGTTGGAACTGAAAAGATGAGCTGGTGGGTGAGAACTGCAGTTCCCATTACATATACAGTTTACATGTATAAATATATCCTTGCTGCTATTTGTAATATCCAAAATCACATGATATTAGTCAGAAGAAACCATCACTATCATATAATTCTGCTTCTAAATTTTGCATGCTATAAGACAAAGACTTACTAGGTTAAGTGAACATGCCTGTAACTGCCAGTTATTTAAAGAAGGAAGACCAGGAAGAAAAAATCCAAGTATTCTGAAACCCATTTCAGTAATTTTATGTGGCACCATGTTATGGGAGACTTTTTTTTTTTTAATTGTATTGATTTCAGAGAGGAAAGGAGAAGAAGAGAGAGAGAGAAACATCAATGATGAGAGAGAATCGCTGATAGGCTGCCTCCTGAATGCCTCCCACTGGGGATGCAGCCCACAACCCAGGCATGTGCCCTGACTGGGAATGGAGCCATGACCACCTGGTTCATAGGTAGGCGCTCAACCTTGGAGCCACACTGGCCAAGCATTGGGAGACTTTTAAGTGAGTTACCACATTAATTCCTCAGGAAAATTATTCTATACAGTACCTGAAGTAGTATATTTCATAAATATGAAGTGTGGCTTCTATAAGTCAATGAAAAAAAAAGATGTACTTAAGTTAAATTATTAATCATAGTGATAGGACTAGAAGAATTTTGCCAGCTAATAATGATCATGTATCTGGGTGAATGATATAATTTATAAAAATTAGATAATTTCAGGATTAGAATAAACCTTAACTAATCTATATACACTGACTGGGACTACCATCTAGCCTACCCATAGGAAGAATGGTAATGAATCCAAACCTCAAATTTCTATGCTTTTGGGCTCATAAACTATGCTGATTTATAAAAACAAAAGTCATTTTCTGAGAGTCTTTATAACCCAGAAACCAAGCTAGCCCTTTATTTAAAAAATTCATAATAACCTATGAAGAAAGTACTATTATTAGCCCCATTTTACTGATGGTATCATTGAGTTGGGAGAAGTCAAGGAGGTTGTATATATTAACATTACTTATATGAGATCAGACTCCAATCTGCTTCTGTCCTCCTCACTCCTATGTTATACAATATTGGGGTCTAACTAGTCAGGCAAGGGGCATCATAGGCAGCCACAAGGGCCCTGGGGTCAGTCAGACTGCCTGGGTTAGATCTAGCCTTTACTACATACAACTGTGTGACTCTGGGAAAATTGCTCAACCTCTCTGTGCCTGCCATTTGCTTTCCTGTAAAATGTCAGTGGGATTGTGGTGAAGAAGTCTAAGTCTTTGGCATATAGCAAGTCCACAATAAATGCTAGCTGTTATTACCAAGGGCCAATTCAAACTAAAGTAGCTCTCCTGGATGTCCTGGGCACAACAAAATCCATTCATTAGCTCTACCATCCTTAATTTCTCTTTCGGCAGGCGCTCCGTCTGGTAGGAGAAAGGCAGTCCCTCTTGTTGTACTTCTCAAAGTCACCTATTTCTAAGCAGGCTCAGACTCTCTGCATGCCAGAACATGCTTGGAGCCATCCTCCTCTGCTGCTCCCAGGGTTATTAGTATAACTTTATAAACAAAAAAAAGAGATAAATATCTAAGACAATAATGAAATTGTAAAGTTGTAAAACAAAACTCTAATCAAGAAATGTATTGTTTAAAGCAATGGTTCTCAAAAGAGGCTAGGCATCAGCCTGAAAAGCTCTTGGGGTTCAGGTTAGAGTTAGGGTGACTCAGAACCAATTACATCTGGGTCCCAGGCCTGGAATGGTGATGAGACATAAGCTTTTGTTTTTGTTTTTTAAGCTCCCTGGAGGATTCTAATGAGAAGCCAATGTTGAGAATTACTGATTTAATGCTACCAAGTAAAAAACATGTCCTACATTGAGTCTGGAAATATGTATTTCACAAAACAACCCTGATGACACTGATGATTAGCCAGTGTCATCTGGTTTAGAACATATAACACCCCAATAAAATAACCGAGGGCCTATTTTTACTGTTATGGAGTCTGAGAAATTGCCAGTGATAGATAAATACTTGGTAATAGTTTGAATTCCAGATCATGAAATTGGAAATAGATTCTTAAACCCTCTCTATTTACTAATCTGTAAACAACATTATAAGAGTTGGAGGTTTAAGGTGAAATTTAAATGTGCATGAAACATTTCCATTGTATACTTAAAGCAGAACCCTTAACACTGAACCGAAATAGTGCATGTCTGTTACCTACCAGGAACTCTTTTCATATGCAAATTGTATGAAACTCAGCCTTTATAATACAGAAGAGACAGCACAAAAGTCACAGCTATGTAGCAACCAAGCAAAAAAACAGTGCTGATTTATGAAACTTCACAGACTTTGAAATAGAAACAAAGCACTAAATATTCATGAAATCTTATACAGTGCTTACACATAAGTTACATCTCAGTGATTTGTGTAAGTTTATATGGAAAAATAATAATATTCTGAGCATATCCAAACATATGGAACCTTTCAAGTGTTAAGTTCACTAATTTTTGGTCTCATTTTATTTTTAGTCATAAATAAATTATGAATTTGCTGTAAATGGTTGGCCATAATCTAAACCTTTCAAAGAAAAGTAAACAAAGATTTCATCAGCAAAATAAGAGAGTAACTATGGAAGGAAGGATTTAATAACAATCTTCTCTGATTGCAATGTTTTTAAGAAGTGGTAAAGCTCTTTAAAGACACAAAGATAAATGAAAGAAAATAAAAATTTTGTCATTAAACAAAGCAACATCATAACCTATCATGCAAACGAAGTTAAAATAAGAAACAATCTGGGCCATGTACCTTTTATATTAATCATAAACTCAAAGAAATAATCTGATAACTAATACAATAATCAAGGGACTCTTAAATTTCACTGAGTTACCTTGCCAATTTTGGTTCCAGTTTCATAACATAATTATCCCAATTTTATTTAACTATACTAATGGCAGATGCAGTCTTTAAAAATAAACCTAGGTCAACAATTCATGTTTAAAGTGAAAAGATGAAAAGCATATCAGTGGTAAAATCTAAACAATTCAATCCAAGATCTACGTATTTATTTCAGAACAGTGGCTTTTTAAAAATTATACAACCCAACTAGTTGCTAAAAATCCATTCTTTATCCTCTTCACGCTTTTTTTGTGTTTTTTTGTTTTGTTTTGTTTTTATCCTTCCATTTATAATAAGCCATAATTAACTCTAAGAAGCTCCGGAATATAGTGCTGTTCTTTAACAACTGTTAAACAACTTGTTTAATTAGAAAAAGGAAAAAAAAAGAAAAAAAAAACCAATCAAACTATACTCTTGTATGAAGGGAGGATATTGGTTTTCAAATGGCCTTAGTTTACCTGTGACACAAATAAATGCTCAGAGATAATGTATCACCTCTATTGAAATGCTCTTACTGTTCCCAAAAAAGCAAGTGTGATACTGGAATGTATAAATAGTAGTTGACACAGCCAGTAGAACACTACACTGGTCAGACCCACAGGAGCACAAGTTGTTTAAATTCAGAGATTTAAGAGAGAGAGATGAAGAACAGTAAGAAAGATCAAAGGATTTAAAAATAGAACCTATAATGAAGGCCTTGACCAAATGAGATTACTCGGTAGAGGAATTTTTAAATAATGGTTCTCAAGTATATGAAGATGATATCAGCTGCTCTCCATCTTTAGTGAAGAATAAATAAGCGAGAAAGAGATTAAACTTCAGGAGAGTAGACAGAGAGAATTTCCTAAGTGAGTTATGTATTTTTAAAACAGAAAATTATCAAAAGGATCTGTAAGATTTCTTTCCCTAGAGATATTACAAATAAATCATATATTTCCTTGTTCAAAATGTTTCAGCAATGTCTTGCTGGGAGCAATAGTCTACTATCATAGAGTCTCAGGATAGGAAGATGGTGTTTTCTAATGTTCATTTATTGCCATAAAATATACTGAAAATTGAGGAAATGTATAGTTATAATAATTAAACATTAAAATATTCAGAAGATTTTATGATCTGTTATTAAGATGTGCTTAATCCCTGTAAGATAAACTAAGAAAAATGAGGAAGCAATTTTCTTTTGGTTAACTAGTAATTTTCCACATGGCCTATGCCTAAACACTTTCTTACGGGCCTCATTCTACACTTATATATGGAGAGAGCCTGCTGTCTCAAAGATGCTTTAAGATGCCAGCGCCTTCCCAGCTCTCACTTGACCTGACATCAGGAGTTTTTGGATGAAGACACCCTCTATTTCAAGGAGTCAGAGGGAATGATGCACTCTTTGGGGCAGGCATACTTTCAGCATGTGACTGTCTCATCACAGCTCACTCTACAACACAAGCAATAATCTCCCCCATTCTACTTCACTGTTATTGCCCCTTCAGGAGGAAGGTATCCTAGATAATGAGAGGAATATGCTAATTATTCATTATGCCCGGAGGCCTAACTACCAACCACATAATGACCTGCATGAGGGTGGGGCAGTGAACTATAAATGGGCAGTAGAGAGCTACTGGAGGGGGCAGGGCAGCAAGCTATGAAGGGGGAGGGGGAGGTGGGCAGGGGAGCTACAGGAGGGTGGGCAGCAGGTAGAGAGCTACAGTAGGTCACTACCACCCTACTGGTGCACAAATTTGTGTGCAGTGCTACTAGTAGGGAAAATAAAGAACCTGGAGCAGGACTCTTTGCAGACATGATTTTGCTACCACTTTTTAAAAATTTCATAACCTACCTGTATCTGATGTATAACTAACATTGATAAAGTAGATGTTACATGAATAACTAACATTCACAAAGTAGATGTGAAATATATGAAATATACAAAGTACTGTTTACTAATGGTTCATATCCGTTCTGCTCATTAAATCCTCACAATTCTCAGAGGTTGGTAGTACTGTTATAGTCATCCATTGTATAAATGAGGAAACATTGACCAAAAAATATATGCTAAGTAATTTGCCTAACATCACTCATATAGTAACCTACTGAGCCAGGATTCAAACCCAGTCTGGTATCAGACTCTGTGTGCAAATCCATAACATCAAACTACCCTCTGCAGTTGGATTAACCTTACAGGAAAATCAGACAGCAACTATTACCATCTTTCTCCTCATACTTGGAAGTGCAGTTAATTACTGTTTTCCTAGGCCCCAAGCACAGAGCAGAACCCTCCAGAGTTAGTGAAAAAAAAACATTTCTTTAAAAATATATAATTTTCAAGAAATAACATAATAGCTTATTGTCATAAATTCATTTATTCACTGGCAAAACCTTTTTTTTTGTATGTCTACAAAAGGAAGAAAACAGATTGACGCTAATAAGCTGTTTCTTGCTTTTCATTGTTGTTTATCTGAAATGAGAGCTCATGAGCTGAATTGATAAGAAGTAAATTAACATATAAGGATATGAAGCAGAATGTATTTATACAAAAATTGACTGTTGGCAAAGTAAACTGCTAAAGTGAATAACAATCATAAGAACATTCTTAAAGACAAATTACTAGAAGGTAGTGAGTATATAGAATATACACTCATTATGTATATGCAGTCTCTCTTATCACTAACCTTGAGTTTATCATAAATATAAGTGTGTAACCTTGATATCCCATATCCTTGCTGACATGGGAAAACCAGGTGGGAACTCTAAATATGACTGTAATGGCACAGGCTTATACTAGCTAATTCAAAAAATAAGCCCTGTCTCAAAATGTCAAACTACTGGTTTCTGTTACTTATACAAGATCCTACAGATTTGCTCAGTCCAGGCTCTTCATCAGCCACTACACACACTAGTCTCCCTAGGATGACCTTCTCCCAGGGGCAGGTGTTCTCTGCCAGTGGCAGTTGCTGCTTGCTGCTTCCACCATTCTGCCTTCAGGGAGGAGATGTGAGCTCATCCTAAATTCTTGATAAAGAGCTGTGACTAGGTATAATTAGTGTAATTTTCAGTTTTATAGACTTCATGGGTCAAGGGTAATGGAATTTAAGGCCCAGGGCCTATGCAAGGTGAAGAGTATCATAGGAGACCTTCTACTCATTAAATTGGGACCCCAGAGCTCTCCATCTTCAGAATACTAATGGGGAAACAGAAGTAAACCAACCTGCACAGTCCATAAGAGGGAGGGGTGCCTTATGGGTGAGCACACAGAGAGCAGAGAAAAATAGTGTGACAAAGGGGGTGACAGGGTTGAGAGGTGTGGATCCATGGGTCTCGAACTTAGGCTGCCCTTGCGTGGTTCTGCAGTCTGGGGTTATATCACCCAGATGGGCCAAGGAAACTTAAGTAGATGTGAGGTGGTCCTAGACTAACAGCCATTGCATATAGGAGTCAGAAACAAATTCTCTCTGGAAGAAAACCAAGTTACATTCGAGGCTTCAGAGAATTTCAATAAAATTGCACCTGACATGAGGGCACATACACATAAGCAACCACGAAAGAAAAAATCATCATGAGCAAGAAAAATAGACAACAGATACCAATTCCAAGAATTTCAGACATTGGAATTACCATGTAGAGCTTATAAAATAGCTATTATACTATGTTTTAGAAAATAGTTTGGGGGGGGAAAAAACAAACACCTGTTTGGAGATATCTTCAGAGAACAATGAATGAACTCTAAAAATCGTCTCAGATGGATTGAAAATAGATTAGACAAAATGTTTACAAATGAAAAATACAAGAACTGAAATGAAAAACTCAAAGATATGCACACCTATTAGAATGGCTGAAATCTAGAACACACCAAATGCAGTGAGGATGTGGAGCAACAGTAACTTTCACACATTGCCGATGGGAACACAAAATGGTACAGTCACTTTGGCAGACACTTTGGAGGTTTCTTACAAAACTAAATATACTCTTACACTATAATCCAATAATCACACTCCTTAGTATCCATCTAGAGGTGAAAATTTATGTTCACACAAAAACCTGCACACAGATGTTTATAACGGCTTTATTTACAACTGCCAAAGCTTGGAAGCAACCAAGATGTCCTTCAGTAGGTGAATAGATACATAAGCTGTGGTCCATCCAGACAATGGAATATTACTGAACGCTGAAAAGAAATGAGCTATTGAGCCATCAAAAGACATGAAACAACCCTAAATCATATTAAGTGAAAGGAGTCTATCTGAAAAGGATACAAGCTGTATGATTTCAACAATATGATATTCCAGAAAAGGCAAAACTATGGAGACACTAAAAAGATCAATGGTTGTCAGTGGTGAGAGAAGAGAGGAGAAATGAAAAGGCAGAGCACAGATGATTTATAGCGAAGTGGAAATACTCAGTATGTTATTATAATGATGGATACATGTCACCATCCATTTGTCCAAACCCATGGGATATACACCAAGAATGAAACTTAAGATATACTCTGGACTTTAGATAATTACAACATCAATGTAGTTAATCTCTCGTAAAAAAAAAAAAAATACCACTGTGGTTAGTGATGTTGATAATGTTGATAATAGGGAGGGTATGCATGTATGGGGGCATGGGCTATATGGGAAATCTCTGTAACTTTCTCTCAATTTTATTGTAAACCTAACACTGCTCTAAAAGAATAGTTATTCAAAAACCCTCAGTGTTATTATGACACAGTAGATCCATTTGAAAAGAGAATAAAGGGCCGAAACCGGTTTGGCTCAGTGGATAGAGCATCGGCCTGCGGACTGAAAGATCCTGGGTTCAATTCCGGTTAAGGGCATGTACCTTGGTTGCGGGCACATCCCCATTAGGGGGTGTGCAAGAGGCAGCTGATCGATGATTCTCTCTCATCGATGTTTCTCTCTATCCCTCTCTCCTCCTCTCTGTGAAAAATCAATAAAATATATTTTAAAAAAAGAAAGAAAGAAAAGAAAAGAGAATAAAGGAAGCTGCAGGGTAGATCAGAAAAATCCAACATAATAAATGTTTTTTTTAAAAAGAAACTATGAAATATAGATTCGTGGAAAATAGAAGGAGAAGTATATTTTAAGTTTCACCAGAATTCCAGTAGGAGGAAAGAGAATTTGACAGAGGCAATATTTGAAGATAATTAATAAGAATTTTTTTCTCAACTGATGAAAAACAATGATCCACAGATTGAAGAAGTCAAATGAATCTCAAGCATGTAATTACTTTAGACAATTCCAGACCTCGGCATATAACACTGAATTTGAATCAGAAGAAAGGGAGGAAGAAAAGAAGGAAGGAAAAGGGAAAGGAGGGAAGGAAGAAGACCATAAAAAGCAGCTAGAGCAGGGTTCCCAACCTTTTTTTGGCCATGCCCCACCTAAACATCTCTCAAATCCTGATCCCAGCCTGTCATATAATTCTATCATTCAAAAAGTGAATTCCTATTCACATGGAGGAAGCTTAAAAGGCGATTAACTTGGTCTAAGCCAGCTTCCAAAGAACATGGCATCCACAAAAGAGAAAAATAAAAGAAAGGACAGTTGAAGTGCTAAGTAAAAAATCACTAAGAAATTGTTAAAAATAATAACAACATAAAGTAATATGAAAAATAGCAAATTAAGTTTCAAAACATATATCAGAGAACTGAAATGCATAATTATGTCACAATGTATATTTATATACTGTATATGAGGCCCCTAAAACCATAAGAAATGCAAAAAAATAAATCATTGTTCATAACTCATTCTCGAATTGCCCCCCTTAAAAATCAAATAGCCCCTGTAGGGCATGTGCCCCATGTTGGGAACTACTGAGCTAGAGGAAGAAAATACATTATCTTCAAAGGAATAACTTCAAAGGAGGCTGAGATCTAAACAGCAACAATGAAATCCAAAGAAAGAGAAAATGGGCTGAGAGAAAACAACTGACCAGCTGGAATTGCATACCTAGTAAAAATTCATTTAAGAATGAGAGTGAAATTAAAAAAATAGTTTTTTCTTGGCAGTATCTTGACATTTGTGAGGATATATGTGTATAGTTTCTAAAGGGTGATGTAAGATTTGAAAGCAATATTAATACATAGAAAAGAAAAATATTAAGAGAAAAGTTCTAGAAGCAAAATAAAAGATGTCCCATTATAAAGAATAGTAAAGTAGGTAGAAGCAAAATAAATCAACTCTACTTTTTATCTTCCCAAATGGCAAAATAAATATTGGTGATATATGCCGAAACCGGTTTGGCTCAGTGGATAGAGCGTTGGCCTGGGGACTGAAAGGTCCCAGGTTCGATTCTGGTCAAGGGCCTGTACCTTGGCTGCAGGCACATCCCCAGTAGGGGGTGTGCAAGAGGCAGCTGATATGTGATTCTCTCTCATCAATGTTTCCAACTCTCTATCCCTCTCTTTTCCTCTCTGTAAAAAATCAATAAAATATATTAATAAATATATTCATATGTGTGTGTGTGTGTGTGTGTGTGTGTGTGATATAATCTAGTGGTTCTCAGAAGTGTGGTCGCTGGAAAGCAGCATCAACATTACCTGGTGTCACAATAGAAATAAAGTGTGGGGGCTCCACCCAGATGTACTGATAGCAACTCTGGGGATGAGGCTCAGGAATCTAGATTCTAACACCGATTCTGATGCCCTGAAAGCTTGAAAGCCGCTAACCCATTCCAAACCACATTACACTCAGTTTTTATTTATGTGAAAAACAAATGGTCTCAATATTTATCATGAGGGTTAAATTAGTTGTCACCATTGACGGGAAAAGAATAAAATGTTTTTGAAGTAGGTTTGAATAGCGTAAGTGGAACTTGTATTTTGTCAAAATATAATTAACATGAGAATCTTTTCAGTAATTTCAAGCAACTAATAGTCTACAAGAGAAAGCAAAGATCCATTATCAAAAAACTGTTTTTAAAATATTGTATATCAATACCAGGGAGATATTCTCTTATTTGCAATCTAGAAACTCTCCATATATTGAGTCTTCTGTAACTGTATTGATTCAGCACATGTAATCTCATTGTTAGTCTAAGATTATTATTTTATATTAAAATTTTTAAGTTCACCAAAAAAATTTTAAAAAAAACAATTCTAAAGTGTGTTTTAAAAATGATTCTAACATAATACTCAGAATCAGTCACATTTCTGAATCACAAAATTTTCTTCTTTTTTCCCTATTTATTTCACTCAGCTTTATTTATCTAATCACTGTCTTCACATCTATTGTATAAAAGACAGGTTTCCAACAAAAAGCTCAGTAAAAACACACAGTAGTCAGCTTCAATTATAAGCAATCTCCAAACAAACCTTAAAGCATTCCTATCAGTGTGAAGCTCTGTGAGAAATTGTTTTCTCAAAGAATTGTGGATGATGATTATGAACAAATAAGTGAGGGAAGGTAATATTACAATAACGATCTGGAACTGTGAGTCCAATGAGTAAGATTAAAAGCACAAAGAAACTCTTCCTAATAAACAAGTAGATAACTGCTGGAAAGAAAAATATGTTCCTTGTTGGAAATTAACTGTCAAACATTCTCAACCTACACAAATCTGTCATAAAGGACATCTAAATCTTTCCTTGTTTATAAAGTGTGTTGTGACAAGATGTGACAGTTTATCAAAGAACTATAATTGCCACCTAAACATCTAGCCTTTTGTCAACTGCAAGTGTGTTTGGGAAAGCATTTATTTTACTTAAAATACGACAACCATTTTTCTGCGCTTTCTGAAAGAATTGACTGAATGCCTTTTCTCCTAAGCTGATCAAGCTGCATCAGGGCTCTTTTTTGAATTATTATGCTAGACTTGTGAAGGGTAAAAGAATAATCAGTAAACCAAGAAACTATTACCAAGGTAATACATATATTCTGCATATCGATTCAAAAGACCTTCAAAATACAATAATTCTCACAAATCTGGAGAAATTACATTTAAATATGCTTGCCTTGGGAGGAGAAAGATAAGGCATTTTCTCTATATCACAATTTTTATTTTCAGAGTAATTTATTAAGAAACAATGTCTTGGGCCCTGTCCCAGTTGCTCAGTTGGTTAGAGTGTTGTGCAGACATGGGAAGGAAGGAAAGGAAGGAAGGAAAGTAAGAGGGAAGGGAGGGAGGAAGGGAAGGAGGAAGGGAGAAAGGAAGGGAGAGAGAAAGGGAGGGGAAAGTCTTAAATAGAGAGAATGAGTTGTTCTTATAGGCATCATTCCTACCTATAGCTTTTGTCAGAAACAGCCAATGATGAGACAGATGTCTCACAAACTACAGAGACTCAAGTAAACAGTAGCTAAGTCCCCTTTAAATAGATCCATGTAGCAGAAATGTCAGAGTAATAAAGATATTTTCTTGACCCTACTAATGCTCCATTTCTTTCTAGAAATAATTGTTTGAAAGAAGAGAATTTTCCAATCTCTGGTTTGGGGTTTTGTTCTTTTTGTAGTTAGTTGTTTGATGAAAGAGTAAACATTTTCTGCAAAAATTTCTGCACAACTTTTTAATTGTTCCTTCATTCTGATAAACTTAAAAAACAAACAAACAAACAAACAAACAAACAAACAAAACACCTATTAGTGGGACAGTGAGAAAATCCCTGTTTGAAAATATTCAGGAATCCCATCTTCTAGTCCAATTAGCGGTTAGGTTCCAGGAAAATTGCTTCACTTCTCTGGGCCTCAGTCCCCTCTCTGTGAATTGGGATGTTAGACTGGTGGTCTCTAAGGCCATTTTCCTCTTGAACATTTTATAATTCCAGACAAACTCTTGAAATTATGAGGTGCTGAAGCAGTGAGAGCTTGGAGCAAAAATAGCAGCAAGACAAAAACTTACCCTACTTAACACCTCAAGGAAAATGCAACCAACTATGGGTTTTTAATGTTTACATTAGTATTCAGTCCTATTTAGGTAATATTAAGTCTATTTAAAAGTCTGTTTTGTTTTTCTTAAACTTTAAGAATGTGTGACACATTGAGAACACTAAGAGAAAAATCATTTTAATTGAAGCTGCAAGTACTTTTTAGTGCTGCTAAATTAAGCCACAGTATTTTCTTTAAAAATCACTGATTTGCCCAGCCGGTGTTGCCCAGTAGTTGAGCATCAACCCATAAACCAGGAGGTCAGGGTTCAATTTTCAGTCAGAGAACATGCCTGGGTTTTGAGCTTGATCCCCAGTTGGAATCATGCAGGAGACAGCTGATCAATTATTATCTCTCATGATTGATGTTTTTCTCTCTCTTCTCTTCCTCTCTCTGAAATAAATAAAAATGTATTTAAAAGAAAAAATCACTATATGCAGTCTGGCTAGGAATAAGAAGTATATGGGCTGAAACCAGTTTGGCTCAGTGGATTGAGCATCGGTCTGCAAACTGAAGGGTCCCAGGTTCGATTCTAGTCAAGGGCATGTACATTGGTTGTGGGCACATCCAGGGTGGGGGGTGTGCAGAGGGCAGCTGGTTGATGTTTCTCTCTCATCAATGTTTCTAGCTTCCTATTCCTTCTATCCTTCTCCCTTCCTCTCTATAAAAAAATCAATAAAATATATTTTTTTTAAAAGTATATGGTATAGGTGGGTCTGTTGATTTTAAGACAGGAAAGAACATGAATGAAGGATTATGGACAGAAATGAGCTGGCAGGCACTGTCAACCATAAAGAGTCTGAAATGAGGAGACAAGCATGTTGATGTTGGGGAAAGATGTTATTGGATCAGCTCAGGGAATTTTGATGTAGCTTTTTTGACATAGCTGTTTGTTTGGCTTTGTAAGAAGAACACATTCTACATATAAAACACTTTTTTTTTTTTCTGCAGAGTAATGTTTTACAGACATTATCAAATCTTTCCATTTTTCTTGCTTACTCCAGGCCTGAGCTTATCCTACCCATGAACCCAACCCAATGGAGAATCTTTTCAGGCCCGGCCATTACCCATATCAATAGTGCATGCTTTCAAGCGGTAGTAGTTACCAATACCATACCTCAAGAGAATGAGATGAAACATTGCTCCAAAATATAGGCAGGTGGCATCTCCATGACCCTTGTAGAAGCCATCAGGAGAACTCACAATGGGGAATCTGTTTCCTACCATGTACCTTTATAATAGAATAACTTCAGAGTTATTCTATTTTAAAATAAAATAAAATAAATCAAATATAACCTTTCCATTGTTTTTTCTTGATTTGATTAAAAGTTTACCAGTGTGGCTTTCTACATCCCACATCAGGTATATTTAAGCTTATTTTTAATTGGGGGAAAACACATTGAAAATAAAAGTGAGATTTCTTGTCTGGATTGTATCAGTAATTGAGCGTTGACCTTTGAACCAGGAGGTCACAGTTCAATTCCTAGTTGGGGCACATGCCTGGGTTGCAGGCTCGATCCCCAGTGGAGGCCATGTAGGAGGCAGCCGATCACTGATTCTCTCTCATCACTGATCTTGCTATCTCTTTCCCTCTCCCTTCCTCTCTGAAATCAATAAAAATATTTTCTTTAAATAAATAATATTAAAATTGCTGTCAAACTTCTCATTTGATCTCCCAGGTAATAAGCAAAATGAAACAACTCAATTGAAATACAAAAAGAAGAACAAAACAGTGAAAAGGTGGGGAGAAATGTACAATCTGTATTAACAGAGGAAAATTTGAACAAAATGTTCTCATAAATAGTCAAAAGATATAGGATTAAGTAATTTCCTAAACACAATTTTAAAACTGTATATGGAAATTAACAAATAATTCATCTTTTCCCAGAATGAATTAAAACATTCATAAATATTAAAAATAGGTCACAAAACGTTCCATAAATTTTTAAAAAGGAATTTATATAGATCATATATAGTACCATAGAATTACTAGACATCTTAAAATTATCCTAAAAAAAATAACACTAAAATATAAATAGAATGAAGTTTGCTTGACCTGATCAAGAAATGCACTAGAGACATACAAAGATACACTTAATAATAAAGCATTGAAAACCATTAAAATCAGACAAACTTCTAAGCCAGTGGAATAATGCAAGAAAAAGAAGAAAGGTATCAATACTGGGGGAAGAGGGAGGGAGGAAGAGGCTAAACTGTCATTTGCATATGTCATAATTATTTGCATATGTCACAATTGTTAACAAAAAATCCAGCAATCAAAAGGGAAACTACCTGTTCCCACATTAAGTCAGTAAAGTGACTGCATGTAGGTAAATAAAATAGTTGTCTTTCCTACACACCAACAAAACATAATTTAAAAATATAATTTTAAAAAGTTTCCACAACTAAAGCAATTAACTCTACAAAATAACCAGTAACAAACTATAGGACTTGTATGATAAAAATTTACTAAAGTGTATAAAAACTACCTGAATAAATATATTATGAACCTGAAGAGGAAAAACAATATGATAGTTTCCCCAAGTCATCTATTCAGTATAAGCACAATGAAAACACTAATAGAACTTTTTTAATTTTTAAGTTTATTCATGAAAACTTGGCAAGTTTTTCTTAAAGTTCATTTGGGAAAGTAAGTCATCAAAAATATTCAAGTTTGCCGAAACAGGTTTGGCTCAGCGGTAGAGCGTCGGTCTGCGGACTGAAAGGTCCCAGGTTCGATTCCAGTCAAGGGCATGTACTTGGTTGCAGGCACATCCCCGGTAGGGGGTGTGCAAGAGGCAGCTGGTCGATGTTTCTCTCTCATCGACGTTTCTAGCTCTCTCTCTCTCCCTTCCTCTCTGTAAAAAATCAATAAAATATATTTTAAAAATATATATATATAAAAATATATATATATATATAATATATATATATATATAAAAATATATATTCAAGCTCTTTCCCAGCTGGCATGGCTCAGTGGTTGAGCATTGACCTATGAACCAGAAGGTTTGATTCCCCATTAGGGCATATGCCCAGGTTGCTGGCCCAATCTTCAAGGTGGGGGCATGCAGGAGGCAGCCAATCAATGAATCGCTCTCATCATTGATGTTTCTATCTCTCTCTCCCTCTCCCTTCTTCTCTGAAATCAATAAAAATATTTTTTTAAATATATTCAAGGTCTTTCTGAAAACTTTTTTATATATGTGAAAAAGTATCAGTAAAACATGTTGATGGACACATAAATTAATACTTCAGAATTTAGATTCCTGAAACAGACCCATGTGTACTTACGGGAATTTGGTACACACATACCCTTTTTAATGGAGGGACTGTGTTACTGTAAAAAGGAGCATAACTGAATCAATTCTATAGGAGAATCACTATTACCACTCCCTGTGGAGATGCTTTCCGGATATCCTGCCTTGGCAGCCACGCCTGCAATCTACTTAGAGTCTCTGAAATGAGGACAAGACTCCTGCCATAGCTTTTTTCTAAGTATCGTCCTACAATTGTATGGTCAACCCAGGTCATTGTGATGCTTATGATGAGCTTCTTGATGTTAATTGTCCCTTGTCAATATCTAGCTTCCTGGTGACCTTAACTTTCTGCTTTCTTGATTATATTCTAAAAGGCAACTTCAGCCTCTTCAAATGTTCACTTTAAGACCTATTTTAACACTACCACTTAGTTTATAAGAAGTGTAGCTCATGTTAGTATTTCCACTCATTTAGTCAGCCATTGTTGGGCAAACTGTTCTCTAGTATATAAAATAAGGGGGAAAGAGGCCACAACATCTTTTAAATAACATGTGCCGCAGAAAATATTCACCTCATAGTCAGCTAAGTAGCATAGTTCCGAGCTGAAAGCTGTAGCATACTTATGCTTATTAGCTGACAGTTGTTTTATACAGTAGATCACAATACATACCAGCTCCTGTTGGCTGAGAGTTCACAACAGTACTTGGAGATTGAAAAGGGGGAAATATACAGAGAGAGAATAACCCAAGTGGCATTAAGTCAAGAATGCATTTGATAAAACTGCTATATCACTATGTAAATAATGCACTGATCCATCAATAATGCTAGATAACGAATGATTGGGAAACCAGTGGGGTTTTTTTTTTATCCTTAAATAATGCACAAAAATACATTTGAAAAGACACTTCTCCAAAGTGTATGTACCAATGGCCGAGAGACATGAAAAATGCTCAAAGTCACTGATTATTAGAGAAATGCAAATTAAAACAACAATGAGGTATCACCTCACATCTGTCAGAATGGCTACCATCAACAAATCAACAAACGACAAGTGCTGGTGAGGATGTGGAGAAAAGGGAACCCTAGTACACTAATGGTGGAAATGCAGACTGGTGCAGCCATTATGAAAAACAGTATGGAGTTTCCTCAAAAAAAAATAAATAAATATGGAATTGCCCTTGGACCCAGTGATCCCACTTTTAGGAATATGTCCTAAGAAACCAGAGATACCAATCAGAAAGAATGTATGCACCCCTATGTTCATAGCAGCACAGTTTACAATAGCTAAAATCAAGAAACAGCCCAAGTGCCCATCTCTTCCATAAACTCCTGTGGTCTGCATCATTCTTTGCAATGTTGCTTTCTCTTTTTGGGTTAATTTGGGTGGTCCTTAAGGATTGCAAGTATTTCATATATTTTTTGTATCTTTAAGATGCCTTATATAATTCTTAATATGTACTAAGCAGTTGGTTCTTATACTTTGGTTGATTATTAAAATTTGATATAAACCTTACCGGATGATGAGTAAATCTAGCAATAGCTAAGTAAGCATGTGTCTTAAATACCAACCTAAGGATTTTCAAATGTATTCAGAAAAGCAATGGGGAGCTACAGTAGCATTTTCAGTGTATGTTCAGGAGGTGGCGGATGCAGTGAAAGTCGTACTTTCTGAAGAGACAGCAGCAATGTTGTGCAAAGTGAACTGGACTGGAGAGAGTCTGCACCTGTGAGACCAAATGTGTCTCCGTGAGTTCCATTTTGAGAAATTATACCTATCTAATATTTTTAAAGATTTATAGTAAACAAAGAAGCCTTCATTGTCCTAATCCCTAACACACATGCAAGGGATGTTTACTGGAATTCAGTCTGAGTATAAATTTCTAAATGTAACACTGACAGTATCTCTTATCATATGACATGATTAATGATGTTTTCTTCAGAGTTGCTCCAGTTAGTGCTTATAAAGATGCTTCCCAGCTCCTAATGCTATTTCAAAGATACAGTCAGATGATTACACTTATGAGCACCCTGCAAGGATCAGGAAAGATAAGGCAGTGATTGAATGGCTTTATGGAATACGTTTTACCCAGGTTTAATTATTATGCAACTAGGGGCTTTCTTCTTCCTTTTTATTCTCAGATTCTGTTTCTTTCTTCCTGGGAAAGCCATTATTTTCCACTAGAGGCCCAGTGCACAAAATTCATGCATGGGGGGTGGGGGACAGTGTGCCTCAGCCCATCCTGCACCCTCTCCAATCTGGGACCCTTCGAGGGATGTCCTACTGCCTGTTTAGGCCCTATCTCAGTAGAATTGGGCCAAAATGGGAAGTCGGACATTCCTCTCACAATCCAGGACTTCTGGCTCTCAACTGCTTGCCTTCCTGCCTTCCTGATTGCCCCTCTCTGCTCTGCTTGCCAGCCTGATCACCCCTAACCACTCCCCTGCCAGCCTGATTGATGCCTAACTGCTCCCATTCCATCCTGTTTGCCCCTAACTGCCCTCCCCTTCAGGCAGGTCACCCCTAACTGCCCTTCCCTGCAGGCCTGGTACCCCCCAACTGCTCTCCCTTACAGGCCTGTGTCCCTGCCAAACTGCCCTTCTCTGCAGACCCAGTTTCCCTCAAATTTTCTCCTCTGCCTGCCCTCAAATTTTCTCCTCTGCCCTCCCTTGCAGGCCTGGTCCCTCCCAACTGCCCACCCCTGCTGGCCATCTTGTGGTGGCAATCTTGTGCCTACATGAAGGCAACCATCTTGTGTATTGGAGTGATGGTCAATTTACATAATACTCTTTTATTAGATAGGATAGAGGCCTGATGCATGGGAGGGGCCAGCTGGTTTGCCCTGAAGGGTGTCCCGGATCAGGGTGGGGATCCCTTGGGGATTGGGCAGCCTGGGAAAAAGGCCTGTGGTGGTTTGCAGGCAAGCCACACTCCTGGCAACCCAAGCAGAGGCCCTGGTATCTGGGATTTATTTATCTTCTAGAATTGAAACTTTGTAGCCTTCAGCAGAGCCAAACCTCCTGCTTGCTCCATGGCCAAAGCCATTTTTATTGGGATTTATGTATCTTCTATCATTGAAACTTTGTAGCCTTAAGCAGAGGCCAAGGCAGGCCAGGGCTGCAAAAGCTTGGCTTCCTCCATCGCCAGGGGCAACTCAAGGCTCCTGCTCTCTCCAGCTCCCTGGTTACCACCATTTTTGTTGGGATTTATTTATCTTCTATAATTGAAACTTTAGAGCCTTGAGTGGAGGCCTGAGCCAGCCAGGGTGTGCAGAAACCTTGGCTTCCTCCATTGCTGGAGAAACCCAAGCCTCCTGCTTGCTCCCTGGCCATAGTCATCCTGGTTGCGTCAATCCTGATTGGATGGTGAGCATGGCTTGTGGGTGTAGCAGACTGATAGTTAATTTACATATTACTCTTTTATTATATAGGATACCCCAATTCCATTGCAGATGCTATGTGATGACTTTCATAACTCACTGCTTATAGCTAAGAAAGGGATCCTCCTTTTCTCAAATTAAAGAATCTCTGGTTGTCAGATGGGCAATGAGTAGTATAAAAAATAATTCAGTAATAATATAAGAATAAACTATTTCATACACTTTGAACTATAAACTTGTATATTGCCCAACCCTGCATATTAAAATAAATTTCATAACTGCAGCATTATCTGGAAAAAAAATGGATTTCAGAATTTTTTGATAAAAGCTTATGCATATAGGTATTTCTAAAGTATGTGGCTGTGAAAACCAAAACAAGCTTTAGAATTAGGAATTTTAATTCTAGCTGGGTTGCTTACCCAGTTAATATATGTACCCAGTTAATATATATCTTTGCTTCTTTCATTCCTTATTTCCATAGTGGAGACAAAATGTCACACACAGTCTCTGTGATTCAATGTGAATATGTGTGAAATAGCTAGAACAGTTTTGGTTACATGGTGTGTACATGAAATAAAGCCTACATTTCCTCTTTTTATTTTGCAATAAAAATCTCCCTCTATTAATAGACTTGCTTATAAGACTTTTTCCTGTGTTCCTCTACTTGGTAACAGATTTGGATAGTATAATGTGGAATTTTTTTTAAAAAGTACTCTAAAATGTTATTTATTTAAAGTTTAATAGCTAATACATATGTAGACAAGCAAAATTATCAATTAACCTTTTTTTTTACATGTATGGGGGTATGTCCTAGATATGTAAGGAATCAAGGAATCATAATTAAATAGGACCCTCAGAACAGTTAGTATATATACTGAATTCCTACAGACAAATAATAAGAAATAAGTTCAAATTGATGACTCGTTTACAAAAAAATGTGCATACTGGAATTAAAAAACACTTGTCCAAAACTGTACTTAATACTTCTTCAGTAGAGTAATGATTATGAGTTATGGACAATCTTCAATTATTGAAGTAATTTATGCTATGTGTATTATATTCCCATGATAAGTTAATAAAGTTAAGCTAATTTAAAAGAAATAAATTTAAGAAAAGTTTATTCCCAAGAAATATTATACATAGCTCAAATAATCAGAAATCTAAATGAATCAGAACAATTCAATACCTGGACAAGGTAGTTATTCATCATTTTATTGAAGTTAAATTTAAATACCTCTCAAGTTTTCCCAACTTCTCTCTTTCCTCTGCCCCTCAGGCATGAGTGCTTTCTCAAAGCATATATCATTAGGCTAGAGTTTCAAAAAGTTCAATTGTAGGCTCTTACTACATGTATTATCACATCAGTTTAAGGGTCAATCAGTGTATGTCTCCCATCTGACCTTCCTCAGCTCTTCTCAAGGTGATTTGCTATTTTCTGAACCAGTCCTAGCAATATTGGGATCAAAAGCTTGAATCTGCAATCTGGTATAAGTTTAGAATTATTTGCAGCAATTTAACAGCTATACACAATGATTGGGCTCCCACGTGTCCTGTGTCTCTTTCTTTACCATCAATGTATCATAGTCTGCTATATGAAGACCAGGACTTAAGTTTGAACAACAAACATTTACTTTTCACACTTTTGGAAGCTGAGCAGTCCAAGATCAAAGTGCTAGGGAGACAATGCTTCCTGTTTTGCATCCTCACAAAGTTTCTTCTCCTTTTTATAAGGATGTTGAGCCTATCATGAGAGTCCCACCCTTATGACCTAATCCAAGCCTAATTAGCTACCAAAAGCCTCATCTCCTAATACCATCACACTGAGGGTGAGAGGTTCAATGTACGAATTTTGAGGGAGACACATTCAGTCCACAGCATAATCATTTCCATATAGCCAATAGAAACAGAGTTTGATGGTCTGTGGCCAGCATTAGGGGCAGGAGGAAGCTGAGGAAGGGTAAGCTCAAGCTGATACCCTTGTAGAAAGCTCAGTTTAACAGAAAAAATATATATATTTCTTCCTCTTAGGCCAACAGGGACAATAACCTAGCTAGAATAGTTTTAAGAAAGTGAAGGAAAGAAGCCACTTAAGAATCAGTTGACCAAAAGGTAAATAAATGGATCTAGTTAAAAGTTTATAAAAAAAAAAAAAAATACAGTGATATTAGAATGATCTATACAAAAGTTTAGACAACTTAGATTTATTTAAATGAATAAAAACAAAATGTTAATTTATGGATAGCATTCGGTAGGCTAATTAGTCATGCAGTACAGCATTGCCCTTCGACAGTTTATTTCCATCAGCAGAATTAATCACAGCAGAGCAGATGCAGTAGGGACAATCCAAGGTTAAAACAAATGATACAAAATAATGAACTAGAGCACAAGATGATAACCTGGAGAAAGTCATGATTTATTATTCTGCCAGAGCCTTCTGTGGATTGTGCAGCCACTTTATGCAAGCCTGTCTCCCTTTTAAGCAGATATCTCTGATTGTAGCGATCTTTTACTTTGCATTAATTTTATCTGCCTTTGAAGGTAATGTAACTGTGATAAGAGCCAATTAGTTTTGCACCATCGAGAAGCACAATGAAATGTGACTTAAGAAAACAAAGATAAAATTAACTGTCTAAATGAGACTACACAAGGCAATCTCATCTCTGCTATTTTCTTATAGGGCTGGAGCGCCATAGGTTCAGCATCATAAACCGAAGGACAACTCTAAGGATATTTGAGTTGTTTCAAAGACATGCTGTAAGGAACACGATTCTTCCAGAGGAACATTAACTGGTAATTTAATGCTAACTTTCCACGGGACTTGAGATGTATATGTACAGATCACATTACAGACAAACACAAATGTTGGGATGGCACTATGGGAAACCAAATCCCTTTTACACTTTATGTTTAGGATTTTGATTATGAAATAAAATGAGCAAGAGGGTCTTCAGTTGAACATCATCTGGCTTTATTACACCATCATCGTGTTCCCCTATTGCTTTATTACCCAGGAAAATTACAGTATTTGAAATGCAGATATGGCAAAAAGGAAAATCTTTGATGGAGTTAAACTTTTACATGTCTTTGGTGTTTTTTAGCTTATATTTCTGGTAGGGAACGGATGCAAGTAATGGTTAAATAATACAAAATCATTGTGTTGTTCTAGGTTTTATGTATTTATCATAAAACCAATAAATAATTTTATTCTTGATAAAAGTTATTTTGGGGAGGTTAGAAAATTAATAACTAAAGTTTTATTTTTTAAGTCAATAAAATGGCATACATAGATCAATGAAACAGAATAGAGAACTAAGAAATAAACCCACACCTATATGGTCAATTAATTTATGACGAAGGTGATAAGAATAAACAATGAGGGAAAGGTAGTCTCTTCAATAAATGATATTGGGAAAACTGGATAGTCACATGCAAAAGAATGAAACTAGACTCCTATCTTCCACCATACAGAAAAACTAATTCACAGTGAATTAAAGGCTTGAATGTAAGACCTTAAACCAAAAAACTCCTAGAAGAAAACATAGGTGGGAAGATCCTTGAAATCAGTCTTGGCGATAATATTTTGGATCTGACTAAAAGCAAAACCAAAAAAGACAAAAATAAATAAGTGAAACTACATCAAACTAAAAATCTTTTGCACAGTAAAGGAAACTATCAACAAATGAAAGGGCAACCTACTGAATGGGAGGAAATATTTGCAGTTCATATATCTGAAAGGGGGTTAATATCCACAATATATATAAAAAAAAAAATCATACAACTCTGTAGCAAAAAAAAAAAAAAATCCAACTTAAAAAATTTGCTAATGTTTTCTAAAATAGTGAAAATGCGACAACATTCTTAAAGTGTATACATTGAGAAAATACAGGGTGTAGGTTTACAGCTGTAGATATGCAAAACCGAAGTTTATTCTTATCCTTTGTTTATTAATTATTGCATTATTTTCCATACAAACAACTCTAAACTTGTTTTTGTCCCTCCCTGTATTCATTAAGTAGTGCATCCATTCAAGGACACTCTGCACAAGCCCTGGTTCCCAAGCTTGTCTGCACTTTAGAATCATCTGGAGATGTTTTAAAAATCCTAGAGCCCAGGTCACATTCCACAACAATTAAATCATAACTTCTGGGAATGAAATTATGATATTTTTAAGTTCCCCAATTGCAATGTTATTTGGAAACCATTGCAGTAAGGTGATGTGAAAAATATTTATTATCATGAAACCATGTTCACAATATACTGCTTTGTCAAAAAAAATCAAGATGCGAAACAGCTGTGTTCTACAGGATACCACTAATTTGTATTCTACTTGCAAGGCTGATCATCTCCTGAAGGGATATCCTCAGGCCTCTGGTGACATGCTCCACCATTACTAAATCTGATTGGATCAAAACTAAGCTGCTGTTCTATAGCAAGACAGTCTGTGAGCTGGCCAGAAGCTCAGGTTTGCTAGGCATCAAAATCTCTGACCAAGCAGAAATAAGCTGGACAATCAGAATCTTGTTCTAAGGAAATTGCAATTGTGTGAATTTTGAAGGAATCGGGCGCTAAAATTAAAACTGAAGGGAAATAAAAAGGAAGGTTTTGAGACAGAGAAGGAACCAAGAGAATGCTAAAACAATGGAAAAGTTGAAAGCATTAGTAAACAAATGCTGTGAAGTAGTCAGACACACTGATGGGTCAGCAAGAGATGGGAGGGGAGATGGTTTGAAAAGACATGCAAAATAGGGAAAGACCAAGAGAGTGCCTGTTCTGTGGCATCAGTGAAGCTCAACAAACACTTGAGGGTCTCTAGCACATTCTTGGATTCAAGACTCACTGGGGCCAGGCTCCATGAGACTAATAGAATCCCAAAGATAATTGCCAAGTTTAAGAGCTGACATGGTGAGGAAAGTCTCTAAGAAGTTCCTAGGAGAAAGGAAGCTAAAGACTCCAAGGACCAAGAAGCCAAACACCATCATACAAGCAGAAATCAAGGAAGCAGATATTGGTCAAATCCATGAAGAATAAACAGATACGGTGATATTTCTACAATGCAGATTCTATGAAATTTAGACCAATTTCCTGGCAATAAGCTGGATTGCAGAGACATTCCTTCATGGGGGTCTTTGTACCTGGTACTTGGACATTTTTGAATTCTAATTTGCAACTATGTTAAGCCTGGACTTTAAAGAATAAATGCAATAAAATTTATTTCTTGAATACTATGCCTCCTAAAAGAGGGCACTTGAGTACCAATCCCAGTTACTAAGTTACGAAGACCTATGCAGGTGACATGGGAAGAATCCTTTCCCTTTCTGGGCATCTCAGCTTTCCACCTATAACCAGGGAATGGAGCTAGTTTCCACCAGCCATACTGTGATGATTTTGTTATTACATAACTTAATCTGGGATTTTAGAATCCCCTCTCTCTGAGTAACCATCTAAAAAAACAAGTATGTTTTAATATTAATCACTTGGCAATGTATTTAGTCAAATATTTTGCCAATGATGTCCAACTAAAGGTTCAAGATTCAATATTTAAAGTCATTCAACATGGAAAGTCAGTATTGACAGTTTTAAGAAAATCAATTTCCAGAAGTTTCTATTTTAAGTGACTTTTTCCTAAACCTGAGAATGTACCTGTGGTTAAAGTTTCATATCTATTTTCCTTTTCTACCTTTACTTTCCCTAATGCCTTTTTCTACTTTATCAAAGAAAAAAAGCAAATAACACCTCTTACCCATTGTGAACTTAGGAAGGTTACATTTCCCTAGATTTAAAGACTATGGGGCGGCAAAGGGCAATTCAAAATTTTGATGTCTGTGAAGCTTCCTTAAGACACGTTTTGGGTTTCTGTTGATTTTTTTTTTTTTAAGATTTCAAGGAAGAGGGGGTAACTTACCTCCACTCAAACTTGTGAGTGTTTAAAGTTTGAGTGGAGGTAAGTTAGTGAGATTTTGTTATTTTTTTAGCATATACTCATACTTATAGAAGAAATATTTCCATTAACATTTGCTAAGATATTATTGCTACTGTAAGTTCGCATGTGTCTTCTTTTTTGGCTAGATCTCCTGCCCACCATCACACATCAACAAATTTTCTGCTTATTTTTTCCTTCTTTCTACATACTTATGTGATTTGGACTAACTTTAAGGGAAGTGTTGTAGGTTCTTCTGCAAATAATGCACTTAGAAACAATTATTAGAAAATTTCATGTAACTATATACTTATCAGTGACCTTTTAGTTAATTTCCACTAAAACTCATCTCATTTATAAATGAGGCATACTTATCCACAGATATACCCTTTATTTAAAAACTGCATCCATCATATTAATAAGTGCATTTCTGATAAAATCTACCTTAGTGGGTAACAATTATTTATTAAAAAGTATAATATATTCAGGTTTCTTTGATCACTTAATATTAAATATTATCATAACTCAATACAAAAGTTTTTTTAACACTTAGAGCTTTGTGATAACAGACAATAAATGAATTTTCAAATGTCATATTGTGTATATATTTTGTTTCAGAAAGGTATAATCAAATCCTTTCAAGACATAAAGACTTTAACCAAAAAAATCAGTGAGGTGAGTGTAAGGGGAATAAGGAGGAAAAGGAACAATGTATACTTTCTGAATAAAGAACTTATTGATGTCTCTTTTAAATATACAATTGTGGGTATCAAATCACTATAGAATTAGATTCCATTATCTGTACTTAAGAGCACTGTAATAGTTTTAATTTAAAATGTTAATATTGTAATATTGTAGAAATGGCACATTTGGTAACTATTAAACCCATAATGAAAATTTTAAATGTTGATTTTAAATGAGCAATTGGTCAACAATAAAGATTAAAAGAAAAAACGAGAGAGAAAGAAAAATAATAATAAAATGAGCAATTGAGTATCTAAAATTTTTTAAATATTTGTAGGGAGTAATAAAATTAGATATTGAAGATTTATAAAAGATACACTTATATTTAGTCTTTAATATTTTATGCCTCTATAAATAGTCTTATTGAAATCATGAAAACATTCAAAACATATTGCTTGCTAAATGACAGTCATAATATGATACATTGCAATTTTTATTGATTTTAGAGAGGAAGGGAGAGTGAAAAAGACAAAAACATCAGTGATGAGAGAGAACCATTTATAAGCTGCCTGCTGTATGCCCCACACTGCTGATTGAGCCCACAACCAGGGTATGTACCCTGACTGGGAATGGAACCATTATCTCCTGTTTCATAGGTCAATGCTCATCTACTGAGCCAGGCTGGCCAAGCTGATACAGTACATCGCAATTTTTTAAATCTATAAGATGTCATCAATTTTAGCATGTGGTTCTGTTAATTATTTGAAATATGTTCATTAGATTATAATATTAATATTAAACATGAAAATATTAATGGTTATCTCTGGATGGTGCAGTTATGAGTGATTTTATTTTACTTTTAGTATGTTTGTTATATCCTGAGTACATATTATTTACATTGTAAGAAAAAATTATTTAAAACAGTAAAGTGTATCCTTTGATCTGGACATTGACAGCTTTTCTAAGCAAAAAAATAAAACAAAAAGAAAACAACAAAAACAAAAATCGCTGCAGAATTCGATTCTCTGATAGTAATTCTGAAGCTTTTGAAACAACAAAAGCTAAAGTAAAACCTTGTTTCTTGATCCTAAATTCAGCTGTCTTTATCCAGGATTCTCAGGACATTAATTCTGAACAAGGAGTGCAGAATCAGGCCCCCTAATAGCAACGGTACTACATCACTAAAAATATGCTGTATAAGTCTTTGTAAAAAGGCCAATCAGCAGAAAACGTTTTCTATAAAGGCACCTCCTGCGTGGTGGTGAATTATACTTACCTTAACTGGAAAAATATAGGAAAGAAAGAACACAGAAATAGTAGTCAACTTACATTCTACATTAAGTTTGAATTATTATTCTTCAAGGAGTTCTGAGGCCGCTCGGTGTGTATTAAATCTCAAACAAGTTACAGGTTTTTGGAACCGAACAGTAATTGGTTTGTAAAACTGGCTTAAGCATTTCCATCTGCACACATAAAATTTTGATTAATTTTCTCTCTAGCTATGTGGTGAGGCATAGCAATATATTTTGACATTGAGCTCTTATCCACATTTAGAAGCCTGAAACGTCATTATACTTTCACTCTCTGTGAAGACATTTCTAGATAAGAATAGACTCTACAAAAATAGTACCAGGTGATACTTGGCTGGTAGTCAAATGGAGCCCCACCTTGTCTATAAATAAAATTTTCAAAGAACTCAACTCTACAAACACTTGAACATTTTGGTTGTGTTAGTTTCATCTTGCATATTTCAGAAATATTCTAACCAGAGGATATCCTGATAACCCTATATACACAGCTCTTTCCTCAACTTCAAGGTTTCTTCTTAATTTAAGACGTAGGAAACAACATTTTGCAGGGAGTATAAATAAGAACACTCTACTAAGCAAAGAAGAATTTTACTTAATCTAGCTCAGTGGGATAATGAAATAGAACTTTGAATGCCAAATGGGATATTAACGTGAGACCTTCATGTCTTGAATCTACACTGATTTCAAATGTACAAGTTGTAGTGATTCTATAGATAATATTTAAATACTTAAGGAAGAGAATATGTGAGTTTTATGGGATGGGGGCTATTATTCCCTAGAAGTGGGGCTTTAGTTGAAATAGAAGCAGCTTAAAGTGCTGGACAATTCTGGTGCACTTGGATTTGAAATGAGGGCTCCTGAAGAAGAGAACCTGTACTAAAGCTTGAACTGCCCACCAAACCAATTCTGACCTACAAAAACAAAGGACTTCATTATAATATGAGATGAATTTGTCTTAAGTTATTACTATCACTTATTAACATATATAATTATTTTTATTTTTAATGTGTTTTTTTTTTTTTTTTCCAGAGAGAGGAAAGGGGAGAGAGAGATAGAAACATCAATGAGAAAGAAACATTGATCAGCTGTCTCCTGCACACATCCCTCCTGGGGCTTGTGCCCTGACTGGGAATTGACTCATGACCTCCTGGTTCATGGGAGGACACTCAACCAACTGAGCCACATCAGCCGGGTAAAAATTATTCATAAAATCGAATTTTTGTGCTAGATTTTGCTCTCTCTCTTTTATGCTTCTCCATCATACTCTCAGCCTATAATTGCTCACACAGTGCCCTTGCAAAAAGCTTGTCTAATTTATTTAGAGGCCAGACTATCATAATTCCATGATTACTTCTGATGAGGTGTAGACTTGAACACTAGAATTTGAACACCAGTGCTAGTACTGACTGGATGTTTCACATTTCAGACAAGTTACTTAAATGCCTAAAATTTTTGTTTCATCATTTAAGTGGAAATAGTAATATTCATCTCACTTTGGTGCAAGGAATAAATGAGGTAATGTAGGAAAACAAAATTTCCACCATCTCTAATGCATACTAGTTCCTTCCTCAAGAAGTGTTCTATTACACTGTACCCTATTGTACCACCTATTGGGTTATATTTATTGAAAATCAGCCACAACAGAATCTCTATAGCAGTAACACTTAAGATATCAGAATTTTATGAAAACAATATTCTTCTGGTCATAAAGTCCAGTGGATAAATTGGTGCATTTGTTTAATAATTCAGTCAATGTTGTTTACTCCAAACTTTTTAATTGCCTTTGGACTTCAGTTAGCACATTGTTGTTACATTAAATTAAGAATATAATGCTTAAGAACCCGAGTGTTTAACAAATACATTTCGATTTAACTAAAAGTCCAAAGACAAATGGTGAAAAAAAGAACTCACTGCTATGGATAGATTTACTTTTAGTGAATGTTAAATTATTGAAAGCTCATTGCAAGGGGAAATGTATTAATAAAAATCTTCTTGCAAATGTGGGATTAACCACAAAGCAATTAATGAAAAGCGAATGTCACTCATTCACATGGAAGAAAGTATTAAGTAGTCATTCAATACTGTTGTGACCTTTGTTTCCCCAGGCAATGACAACTTTGGAAGCAATCAAAGCTAAGGCCATAATCGCATTAGTAATTGGGTCCAGTTGTCATACAGAATTTTTTCCTGAGACTCCAAGTTCTCTTTTTCCTGGTGAAGCCATTAAAAAATATATTAATAGTGCCAGTCAATTAGTATATGTAATGCTACTCTGAAAACTTTCATGGATATTTAAAAAGGGCAAGTTAATTAGAATAAAAAGAAACAACTACTAGCTTTCTTCATCAAATCCCATCTGTTAAAAATTCATAATTACATCATCCTTTCACAGATAAAAAATGCAGACAAATAATTGGAAACAGAAGGAGACTTACAATCCCTTTTCCTACTGGGAAGGTTCTAGCTCAATTCTCCTCTAACTGGAACACTGAGTAGATGAAAGCTTAGTGTAGTAAAATCTCTACTTATGTAGTTCAGCATCACCATGGAAACATCTCCCCCTCAGAGAAATAATGAGATGATAATGAAAACAGCTGCCACATACTGTACCTAGACACCAGCAGAGGCTGAGTTACTCATGCCAAAAAGTGAGTGACAGGAAGGTCCAAGAGACAAGGAGTGGGATGGGGCAAGGAGGAAGAAGAAAGCCATCAGTAGGTCTTATGAGAAAAGTTGGGAAGAACTGTATAAAATCTTAATACTGAAACTCTCAGTATGTGAGTACCTCAAATTTTGGTCCTGAATTTGTTGCATTCCCATGGCAGAGACATTGGAGTGTGGAAAGTGAGTTTTGATCATTTGTTTTCAACCTGATGTTTTACACTTACCAATCAAACTCAAAGTATGTAGCTTGACCATTAAGGGTTTGATATTCTGCTGGATCCTAAGACACAACTGTAAAACAGAAACAATATCAGGGTGCTTGTTGGGGGCATGAAAGGATATGATGCCTTCCAAAGAGCTCTCAAGTGATTGGAAATTATACCCTCCTCCTCCAAGATGACCTGGGCTCACCAACTTCAAGATTAAGAGCAGAAATAGGTTGAAACTGGTTAATAGATTTAGATACATAGAGCAAAGAGACAAATGAGAAACTGTTTTGTGGGAAAGGATGGGGGAAATCACATTAAAAGGCATGAATCCAAAAGATTTGGGCCAAGAATGAGAAAGAATATAACAACAAGGAAAAAGAAAAAAATACATATATAGCTTATATTGTGTCACTTTCTTAGCTAAGCTTCATGAAAGATTATCCTATGCCTCTGGTCTCAACTCTTGTGATTGGGAGACCCATGAGGGCAGAGACCACATCTATCTTGTTTACTGCTTTACTCACTTACTCTGCAGGCACTTGGTCTAAAAATCCTCCTTAAGGAGAAAGCCACTGTTGTTTAATGAATTTGTTTGATTAGCTCTGGGAGACTGAGTCTTCAGAGCTGCCAATACAGCTGGTCACTAAAAGTGACCAGAAAATCATGGATCTTGACCAAAATTTCATCCAGAGATAGAATGAAAACTTGTCCAAGAAAAAACATTTCCAAGAAGAGTGAGAGACGAAGATAAATGTTTTTATTATAAATTACATAAGCTATACTTGTTTGAGGAATTGTTTTACCTGGTAACTTGCTGCATATGTGGGATAAGGGAGAGGAAGCTATTACAAAAGTAGAAATAGTCATAAAGAAGGAAAATAATGAGTCTAATTCATATGAAGCAAGAATATCAGAGTTTTCAAACACTTGTTGGTGATGAAAATCTCCATTTATTTTCTCAGTGCATCCATTTATTAATTGAATAAAACTTTAACAAATTCCTATTAGTGCCTCCACTGTACTAAGCCTGCAGAGTAAGTGGGTAAAGCAGTAAACAAGATAGATGCGGTCTCTGCCCTAATGGGTCTCCCAATCACAAGAGTTGAGACCAGAGGCATAAGATAATCTTTCATGAAGCTTAGCTATGAAAGTGAAAAATGGAAGTAACTAGAAGGAATGACAGGTTAATCATTTTTTTTTTTTTTGAGAAAGCTTTGACCATGCTTATATACCCTATGAGGTAATAGTTAGAAGAAGTTAAAATACAAAAGAAGGATTAAATTATAAAGTAAAACCTAGCCAAAACCAGTTTGGCTCAGTGGATAGAGCGTCCGCTTGTGGACTGAAGGGTCCCGGGTTCGATTCAGGTCAAGGGCATGTACCTTGGTTGTGGGCACATCCCCAGTGCAGGGTGTGCAGGAGGCAGCTGATCGATGTTTCTCTCTCATCGATGTTTCTGACTCTGTCCCTCTCTCTTCCTCTCTGTAAAAAAATCAATAAATATATATTTTTTAATAAAAAAATAAAGTAAAACCTAGAAGAAGACAGAAAGATCTAGACTTGATCTTCTCACAAACATACTGGGTGAAAGATGGTGGTAGATCCTGAAGTAAGGGGAAGCAGTTATAGTTACTTCAGAAGGCCAGCATCCGCTCCTACAGTGGTGTAGAAAGTATGGACAATTGCCAGAAAGAGTTGAAGGACAGGAGTCCTAGAGGGTCTTTTTTTTTTTTTCTTTTTTCTTTTTAATCCTCAATGTGATGAACCTCGACCAGGGACTGGGCCAGGGATAAGCCTGCAACCGAGGTATGAGCCAAACCAGCTAGGTCTCTAGAGGATCTTTAGGAGAGAACAGTTACACTTAGAATAGCCTGTTGAGAGGTATGCAGAGCCGCCTAGTGGTTAAAATGCATTGTTCTGGAAACAGAGAGGAAATTATTTGAACTGGCTCCTCTATCTGCTAACTGACAGAGCAAATGGCTTAATGTCTCCAGTCCTAAATTTCTCCTGGTAATATGAGATCAATAACAGTACTTGTCATGGTGTAATTATGAAGATTAAATAAGATGATGCTTGTAAAGTGCCTATCATAAGGAGTGTTCAATAAATATTAGCTATTATTTATTTATATTAAGATAAGTAAAGGGGTTGACAGATTAATAGAGCTTTGGAGAGAATGTATATTGACATATAACATTTTGAAAAGGATTTTCATGTGGTATTAAAGTTGGAATATATTTGAAATGGCCTCATTCTCTACAGTTAGGCAATATTTTAAAGCTCTCATTTGCAGCCTGGATAAAACGGGGGAGGGGGGAAAATAAGACAGATTGTACAATAGATACAGAATTGGGAATTTGCAGACAGGATTGGCAAAAGAATTTTTAAGGGTGTTAGTGAGAGAAGATTTGTCATCTACTGTGAGGTACATTGTCTGTAGAGAAACAATTTTAGTGGGAAGAAGTTGGATAAAAGTGAAGATATTAAGAGAATACAGGTATCCTTGGGTTGAAGGGAGGTAGAGAGAAAATTACAAGTAATCTAAGTTGAAGAAAGAAATTGGTTGGTGGGAATGGAGAGTAGCAACTCATGAGAGTTCCATGAGAGTCCTGACATAAGCAGTGTTCTTTTGAAAGCAGGTAGGGCTGCTTGCAAGTCCAAAATGTGGTCTGCAAAACCTATATGATGAGATCAGTTTCCTAGCTCTTCTATACTTCCTGTCTCCTATTCCACTGGAAGTCAAGTGACCTCCTGAGATGGCTCAGGGTCTTTCTCTTTGGTCACCATTATTGGATCCTATTCTCCCCATTGTGAGAACCCCATAGCCTAAGGGGTTCTGTGAGTGTCCTCTCTTGGGACTCTACTAGAACCTTTGCTCTACCCCTCAGATACTGGTCAAACCGTTCATTTCAGACTCCCTATGTAGCCCTGCCTAAATCTTTATTAATAGCATCCTTACCAAAGGGACTTTCTGCTCTCTTCTACCCCAATTTAATTACTGTAGTTCCCCCATCTGCCACAAAAGATCATGCTCAGTGGCTGGTGTGATGTCTCCTGACTGACCTTGGTTGAGATAGACAGGAAGAATACAAAAATGTTCATCCATATATGTTATCAGTGAGAAAGCCTCTGCTGACAACAGGAATGGAGGATAAAGGACACTGGCCATTAATGTATCACTTTAGTAGTTGTTAGTAGGTTTAAATTTTGAAGCCATTACTTAAATGTGCATAAATGATGGTGGAAATCTTGTACTTTTGCCATTCCCATATTTTAAACTCTTCTTTAAAATGTAATGTCTTTCAGGCAGTAGTAAAAAAAAAAAAAAAAAGTTTCCTTTCTGTTCTTCCTCCTCTTCAGTCTTCCCTTCCCTCCCCGCTAAGTACACTAAGTTCCCAGGGGATTTATGTATCACCCTGGTGTAACTGTGTGCTCAGGGTGAGGATAGGGATACCTGTGCTGTCTTTTGCCCCACCTGGTCTTCAAGCACCATAACATGACATTTTCTGGTATTTAGCTGCTCATATTTGTCTGGGGGTATCATGAGCGCTGGTATGTGCTACTGATACATGTGATGCCTATCATGGTGCCTGGTCACAAGATCCTATGCATTTGTAGGTTTTCTTCATTTTAGGCCTCTTTCAGCCCCTGGTCCTCTCAGCAATTCTATGTAGCTCTTGAGAACTGAAGGTAGCTCTGCTATTTTCCTCTCTCCTGCCGGAATGTGCAGGCCTCTGTGAGTGTGCCTTCGGGCTCTGCTGCCCAGACACCTCCTCCAGCGGTGTCATCAGAGTCCTGCAGCAGCAATACTCCTGCAAAGCTTCAAGGAGTGTCCTTCTTCACTATTCTCCTTGAATCCCTATTCAACCTATTTGAGTTTTCTAGCTAAAGAAGGATCTGAATCTTAGTCCTGTCCTTTACACCTCCTTCTTCTTTTTTTTTTTTTTAATAAATTTTATTGATTTTACACAGAGAGGAATTGAGAGGGCTAGAGAGTTAGAAACGTCGATGAGAGAGAAACATTGACCAGCTGCCCCCTGCATACCCCCCACTGGGGATGTGCCAGCAACCAATGTACATGCCCTTGACCGGAATCGAACCCGAGACCCTTCAATACCCAGGCCGACGCTCTTCCACTGAGCCAAACCTGCTTCGGCTACACCTTCTTCTTGATAACTGGCTGAAATGTTAACTCTTTTCATAGTGGTGAGAAGGTGCCCTGACATTTGGTAGTAAATTCTTCCCATTTTAGGTTTGTAGCATACTAATAAACCATGGATTTCAAACCACAAATTGTGATTAATTTATAGGTTATAAATAAATGTAGTTTTATTAAAATTAAATAGAATTAAACAGTATAGGAAAGTGAGAAGGATAACTATTGTTTTGTAAAATGTCTGTTTTATCTGTGTGTGTTTGTGTGTGTTGTATATTGGATCAAGATATAAAGCATATTTCTGTGAATTATTATTAAAAAAATTATTTTAAAGCCCAGGTATAAACTCTTCTCAGTTCTACAAACTCTGACTTTTGGGACCTAAAATACTTTTCTCCTTCAAATTCTTTGGCTCTTGCAAATCAAAGTGCTTTGACCTATTATTTGTCTTTGTCATAAAATTTCAGAATAAGTATTAGCTCTTTATTCCAGATTCTATCGTATCTTCCTCTGCGGCAATAAATAGCACTAGTGTTTGGGTAATGATGCTTATGAACAGAAGAAAAGAAGGGAAAAAAGAAACCTGAGACTGAAATTTAAAATATTCCTATTATATGGTCTCAGAAAGCATGCCAGCTTCCCAAGTGAGTGGAAATAAAGAATTTATACAATTCCATGCAAATGAAGGGATGATCTTTTTACACAATAACTATCTAACACTTATTGAACAATCTAACATGTGTCAGGAATAGGAACACAGAGCTGAACCAGTAATGTCTGCTCACATCCTGGGGTGGACAAAAATAATTAATATTTAATGCAACATGATAAAGATCCACAGAGGAAGAATGTCAAATTTTAGAATGTCTACTCCATTTAAGCTCTGAGGATAAAGAGATGTTTTTCAGCCCTGGCTGGCGCGGCTCAGTGGTTGAGAATATAATAGATCTATGAACCAGAAGGTCATGGTTCAATTCCCGGTCAGGGCACATGCCTGGGTTGTGGGCCAAGTGTGGGACATGCAGGAGGCTACCAATTGATTATTCTCTCTCATCATCGATGTTCCTATCTCTCTATCCCATCCCTTCTTTTCTGAAATAAATTTTTTAAAAGTTTTTGGTTTTTTTTAAAAGAGAAATGTTTTTCAAGCAAAGTACGGGAAGAAGGAACAGCAAACCTAGAAAATGCACAATGCATGTTCTGGGTGACTAGGAGGAAGGGACAAGACAGAAGTGTAATGAAAGTCTGAACACAAAGATTGAGGCCAGGCTGAAAAACAGAGGTTCTTAACACAGTCCTGGAATAGCATTCATTGTTAATTTTACTGTTATGTGCCATGCTCCGAAATTTGTACTTAACTTCGTAGGCAGATGGGAAGCCAGAAAGTTTTAAGCAAATATGTGATGTATCAATGATTTTAGAAAGATAAGTGTACTGGAAAAATGTTGCAATATGATGAAAGTTGGTAGAATCAAAAAGAGCATGGTTATCAATGGGTAGTAGAGATTGAGGCAGTAAAGGGCATTCCAAATTCTCCTAGCTTACATAAATGTGTGGATGCTGGTAGTGGTGCCTGAGATAAGAGAAAGACCAAGCATGAGAAACCCAGGATCAAATGCAACAAGCTTTGTGATATTGAAGTTGGAATATATTTGAAATGGCCTCCTAATAGTAGAACTGGGCCCAGGGGGGCAGTGAGTGAGAGGGGGGTCTGACTATAAAGATAAACAGATTAAGGGAATTTATTCTAATGTGGGTTTCCTGGGAGGGAGAACTGACAATAAAATGTATGTTTGTCATAAACACATTCCTTTTCATGGGTTTGATGACATCTCTAGCTGCATTACAATGGAGCAGAGTGGCAGAATATATAACCTGGATATATTATAGTCGGGCATGTGATGAGGTGACAAATCCAGTTGAGGGCTGAAGAAGTCTGTGGTACCCGGAGTGGATAGAGACAGGTAGTATGTAGTAGAAGAGGCAAACCCCTGGCAATGGGACTATCTATTGTGATCTTAGGAAAGTGCCCAATAGCAACCAAGCGTACTGCCATAGAATTCAGGGAAGGGAAATATCTGGGAATTCTAGCAGGCAGACAACTATTGGGGGAATGTCTGCCAGCAAGTGACTCATTCAACCCTAACCGGTATGGCTCAGTGGATAGAGTGTTGGCCTGCAGACTGAAGGGTCCCAGGTTCGATTCTGGTCAGGGGCATGTACGTTGGTTGCAGGCACATACCCAGTAAGGGGATGTGCAGGAGGCAGCTGATCGATGTTTCTCTCTCATCAATGTTTCTAACTACCACTCTCCCTTCCTCTCTGTAAAAAAAAATATATATATATATATATTTTTTTAAAGTGACTCATTCACTATGTAAGGATTAGGAGAGATATTTAGTGCTTGAGAGGGAAACTAACAAGATGAGGGACTATAGACTTGTGGGAAATGTATTTCTACATGGGTATTAAGTAGGGACCCATTTAGAGAAATAAAAACCAGGTTCAAGTACAAGGCTCTGGGTGCAGTTTTGCAAATGGGTTTTGGAAACAAGATAGAAGACTACCAGCTGATAAGGAAAACTATAGAGAGTTGCTGACAAAATACTGAATTCAAAAGTGTCAGCCAATGTTTCTCCACCTGGTTTGTACTTTATAATCACTTGGGAGAAGTTAAAACAAATATTTTTGCACCAATTAAAATCAGAATCTCTGGAGTGGAGACTGGGCATTAGAGATTGGGCACAAAAGCGTTCTAATCCAAAGTTGAGAAACACTAGTCTGGAGGGTTCTCAATCTTGGCTGTCCATTGTATTCACAAGAGTAGAGTTTAAAAATATCCTGAAGCCAGGTTCTATCAAAATAGTCTAATTTCATGAATCTGGGGTTTGGCTTGGACATCAGAACTCTTAAAAGGTCCTTAGATGATTCTAATGTGCAGCCAAGGCGGAGATTCATGGTCTAGAACTACACTGTTCAATATGGTAGCCCCTAACCACATGTGACATTTATAAAGCACACAAAATGCCATTAGTTTGAATTGAGATGTGCTATAAGTGTAGAACACTCACTGGAATTTAAGGACTTCCTATGAAAATAATAATGTAAAATATTGGTTAAAAATGTTATAATTACATGTTGAAATGTCAATTTTTTTATGTAAATAAAATTATTTGTGTTATTTTTTAAAATCTGGCTAACAGAACTCAAAAACATAATGGCTCACATTATATTTCTATTGGAACATGCTCATCTAGAACTTCTTACATGTTTCCAGCCTAAAATCTTAGTGGTCCAACTATTGACATTCAACTTAGCTTGGAGTAGACTTGCTATGGGAGGCAAAGCTAACCAAAATAGCTTTTCCTTATACAACCCTGGTTTCGTCATAATATAAAGGACCATCAGGGCTAAAGGAACATTGAAAGTCACCCAGTTTGACCTTTAATTTTACAGTAGGAATTAACACAAAAGAAACACAAGAATTCAAACTAATTTGATCAGATTCATTCCCCCCCCCCCCCCCCCACTACCTAAAGGAAGGCTGTTGGGGAGGAAATTTGAGGTTGGACTCAAATAGGGGAGATAAGGTAACTGAGAACAGTGAATGACCTGAAGAATAGGATGGGCCTTAGAGATGTCCTATAAAGGGCACTTAGGGCAGGAAGAAGACGTAGTGAATCTGAGTGGACTAGTAGTAGTAAGATAGTGAAAAGAAAAGATACTAAAGGGAAGCAGGAAGCATTTTATTTAAAAAAAAAAAATGTTCCTGATTCCAAGGAAACAAGGAAAAGAAAACTAGACTTCCTGTTTTGCAGTTCCCATAAGACTGACTAATACTATGGTATTAAAGTTTAGTAATAGTGAAAGTTAAATGGGCTTTTAAAATTTAAGAATTGCCCATGTATAACACTGAGTACTAAATGGAAAATTCCTCACAGAACTTAGCTATACACAGCATCTGGATTTTCTAAATGGTAGTATATGGAATAAATCTGGACAAAACTAAGCATACAATGCACTCAGAGGGTGGTAGCTTTATAACTTGGAGTTCTTGCAACTTTGATGGCTAACAGCCTTAAGTTGGATACTTTGGACAAGAAGCGTGTTCATTTCCCTTTCATATACCAGAGTCTGCAAAGAATCAAGAGAGTTAGACTGCACCTAGGAGTCTGCACCTAAAATGCACCTAGGAGTCTGAACCTGTTTGGTAACTTTTTGACAGCCAAGTATTTTTCTTTCTTTCTTTATTTATTTCTTTTATTGATTTCAGAGGTGTAGAGAGAGATAGAAACATCAATGATAAGAATCATTGATCAGCTACCTCCTGCACACCCCCTACTGGGGATTGAGCCCGAAACCAGGGCCTAAGCCCTGACCTGGATTTGAATCGTGACGTCTTGGTTCATAGGTCTATGCTCAACCACTGAGCCACACCAGCTGGGCGACACCCACATATTTCTTAAATAAATTGTTTCATGTACCTTGAGAAAGGTTCCTCTTTCTCCTATCACTTCCTTCTATGAGATTTTTAATTACTCAAAACCAATCTTCTTTAAGTGAGGCATTCTATTTGGGGGTACAAAAATAGAACCTCAGTAGTGTAGTAAAAAGGAAACTCTAGCCAAGCCAAAGGGGGCCATAAGAAGAAATAATTTTGAATTAATAGTCTACTCTAAATGTATTCTTGGCTCACATACACACGCACACAAATAATATTTGCAAGATCCAAATTTGACTGAAACTTTTGAGAGTAAAATTCTAAGATCAATGTGTTCAATCATTAGGTTTGTAGATGTGTAGGTCCTCAATTACTAGGAATTGAGAAGAATAAATCTTGGGGGCTTTATTCTCCCCAGCTTTATGAACCAAGATCCACTGCCCAAATATGAAGCTGCTTTCTGAGTCCCAGAAATTGCTCTTCCTTTAGTGCAGTTCATTTAAAACCCTTAGGCTTACTCCATGTACTTTTTTCATTTTATAGCAGTAGTTCCATCTGATTCAAATGAGTCAATTGCCCCTTTTCAAACACAAACACTTTATAGCCTCCAAATTATAGAACTGTGAGTTTAACAGTTTTTTCTTCTCAAATGTAAACTGATTTCTTTCTTGATTAAAAAACACAGCTGTGATTCTCAAAGTTTGTTAGGAACTAGAATTGAGGAAGGAAAAAAGCAACTGGAAGGGGCACTGAAGAGACTTTGTAGACTTTTAGCATCACTAAACCCTCACAAACAGCCCAGGAAGATGTGACAGTTATGGAGTCTGCTGTGTGCCAAATTCCTAGCAGGGCTTTTACAGCTCCTGCTTCATAAGAAGTTACTAGTTTTAAAAATGCTTATAATTCATACAAGTCTAACTTATTAAAATAACATTGACTCACGTGGCCAGTATGTTTTAGTAACATTTCAAAGCAATTCTGTAATAAGACAAGATCACATTTACTGTGATTATTACTGGAACTCCTGGTTTTTAACTAAATGCATGGTCACCCAAAATAAAGACTACATTTCTCAGCTGCCCAATGTAAATAATAGTATGGACACTAAATATAAGTTCTGTTCAATGGGATAAAAGTGGAAGTGATGGGCACAACTTTCAGGAAGCGTTGTTAAAGTGAGAGACTATAATTGATGAATTGTTACTCCCCAGAAGGTATGTCCACCTGGAAACTGTAAGTGTGGCCTTATTTGGAAAAAGGCTCTTTAAGGATGTAATTAAGTGAAGGGTCCTCAGACAAGATCATCCTGGATTGATGGTGACTTCTAAATCCAATGACAAGTGTCCTTATAAGATAAAGGCAAAGGCCTTTGTGACCTAAAGACACACAGAGAAAACGGCAATCAGCAGACAGAGTAGAGATTGGGGTGACGCAGCCACAAACAAAGGAATCCTTGGAGCCTTCAGAAGCTAGCAGAGGCAAGGAAAGATTCCCAAGTATCTCTGAAGGAAGCGTAGCCCTATCCAAACCTTGATTTCAGATTTCTGGCCTCCAAAACTGTGAGAAAATATATTTCTATTGTGTTAAGCCACCGTTTTGGTGGGAATTTTTTAAAGTGGTCTCAAGAAACTAATACAGAAGATATGCCATTCTTCTTTCCCTTCCCCTTTCTTGCTGATTGGTCCTGAAGGCTGGAATCCCCCAAGCAACGTGAGGCCAAAAACAAGCCTTGAAAATGAAAGCCAGGCACGGCAGAATCACCCTGCCAGAACCACGGGTACTGAGCACCTCTAGATTTCTTAAAATGGAAGTAACCTCTTTAAGCTATTGCTATTTTGAGTTTCTCTGTTACTCACATCTAAACCTAATACTAACCGATACCTCTTGTATATTTATTTTGTGTGGCTCCCAGAGAGCCAACCTGATAGGGGCTTCATCTCTGTATTCACTTTAGGTGTTGATGTTAGTGCCTTGTCTATTATAGCTACTCAATCGATATTTGTTGAATTAATGGGTGGATTCAATATTAAATCTTCCTATCAGCTTACAAAATATTAAACTTCTGAATTTAATTAAAACCTAATAAATTCTAAGTTTTAGTGATAAAATCTGTTCTATAGTGATAGACACATAAATGAAGTCAAAGGAACTAGTAGATTGTGGCCATTTTGAGAGAAAGTAGATGACAGAGGTGTTACCTTTAAGTTTCCATGGTTTTTTAGTCTCACTCCCTCTTCCTATTATTGCCCAAACGAACAGCCCTTTTCTCAAAATAGTGTGTCTGTGTGTTTTTAAAGATATGCTTTAAGCCTTCATGTGGAACATGATAAAAAGGCCTAAATAATGACCCATAGAATAAGAACTAGAAAGTAAAATTCAGCAGTCTCCTACCCAAATCACAATCTGATAATGGAACTACAAAAATCAAATTATAGTGCATGGGACCTTTACAAGATATGTCTTAATTCCTCCAAAGCCAACATCTTCCATGAGTGGTAGTGAAGAGTTGAAGGGTATATTTGAGGAAGCTTCTTCTACCCCAAGCACTATCACTGACAAATTGACACAACCTGTCACTGGCCTCAGAGAGAAAGGAACAAGAAGGAGAATCGGTTACATTTCTTCTTTTAAGTTATAATTGTCAGTCCCAAGGCTTCCAATAATTAGGTAGGGTCAGGTTTAAACTTCAAATATATGCCCATGCAGGTAGTTGGAGTGGAGCAATGACAATAAGCTTGCCAATGATGACATTTATATTTGGTATTAACACAAGTCTAACACACGTGATTTCCAGATTCTTGCCGCTCAAAATATTTAGAGTAATCTCTTTTCATTTCACTTCCCTATATTTAAATATCACTTTGGTTCTCAATACCCTGTGGTAAAGTGTACATAAAATCAAGTCCAGATAAATTCAAGCTAATATTGAATGTTACTTGCAGTGACTGGGAGAGAACTGAAATGTTGAAGTTACTAAGAAATGGAAGGGATCAAAAAGGCTATATAGAGGCAGTTGCACTTGAAATGCATAGGATTTGGTATATGGAAATGAGGTGGGGAAAGTGCATCACAAAGTAAGGTGTGAAAGGCAACCTAGAGCCAGTGTATTGAGCTTTGCTTAACAGGCAATGGGAGTCATCGAAGTTTTTGTATATAATCAGTGCTTTCCTTTGGGATTATTGATAGGTCATATAAGTGTGGTCATATTCAGCCCTTAATAATGGGAATACCTGGTTATTCTAGGATAGCTCTTTCTAACCTTTTTCACATAAGAGTATACACAGAAGTAATAATATTTGAAGTGCCCCAGGTTAAACAGGTGAAGCTGTTACTGCTGAGGACCCCATCATGCACAGATGTTCTAGGCCCCAACTGGCATCCCTGACACCTTCAGGATCAGTATGTCAGCACACCTATCGCCTGTTTTCTCTATGGCATTCCAATTACAAAGCTCTGCCATAAGGATATTGTATTTAGACATATTTATATAAAAAATTTAGAAATTAAATTTAGTAAAATAAAAGATTACATTCTATTATCAGGATTGGTACCTTTGATTTCTACATAAACCCTGAAGATCATTCAATAAAATGAGAATGGAAATGGTGATGATATTACAATGCATATGTCTCTCTCCATCCACATATACTATATATATATATATATACATATATATATATATTTAAAAATTGGTTAAAATATATATATAATATGCAGTATATATTCACACACATATAGAGTATATATTAAGGAGAAATGCAGAAACCACTTCAGGTTTGCCAAATATATTTTATATAATCATTTTTATAAACAATTAGACACATTTTGGAAATTGTTCATTTTCCCACTTCAGTAACTAATAGCCTCCTCACCCCCTGTGCCCATGCCATATGACTTTTTCCCATGTTCCTTTATAGGTAGAGAATATGCAGACAGAGCTAAGCCAGGGGCCAAAAGTATGCAACTCCACAAATAAGAGCTCTTCATACATTTGTCACATTAAGCAGTCTCTTTGCAACTCTAGTTGATACCCTTTATTAATTAAAAATAGGAATAGTAAGAATAAGAATAAATGCATAACTAATATGCATGTATGCCAGATAGCAGTTACTATGCACAAACATTATCTTATTCCATGCTCACAACAACACAGAGAAGTAGGTAGTATTATCTCCATTTTAAAGAAAATCTAATTTTCGGACTCAGTTTAAATCCTTATGCATTTTTCTCTTGCTAGGACTAAAAAGAGAGAGCACTATAAAGTGTAGCAAATTATTTGAGTGGGGTGTGACTGGAGTTTTCTGCATAGAGCTTTGTTATGGCCCTTATAATATAAAACAAAACTCATACAGATGTCGTATTTGGGAGAGTGGATTGAGGGAAGCACAGTTTTTAAATGGGCAACCTGAATATTTTGGTCTTTGACAACTCAATTGATCTGTAGCTTTGGCTGTTTCCATCAATGAAATGCAAAGAAACACAGATATGAGTCATTTTCCTTTTTTGTAGGATACATCTTTTCTTCTATAAATCAATGCCATTAAACAATTTTAGAAAATCAAGGATCTTGAACATCCTTGATATTTCTGGAAATTATTCAAGAAAAAATTATTCACACTAAATTCTGTTCTGCGTGATAGGAACACAACCTTGTCATAGAACTGTAAGCATAATTTGAGGATTATATTTTTAAAAATTGGTTAAAACATGCATCTTTATTCTTTTTACTTCATCTGATTAACTTAATGAAACCAAGGATGACAAGATACATGGAAAACTTGCATCTCAAGCTATGATTTTATTCCTAAAATCAAATCTATTTTTAACACCTATTTAGAGCCATGGACTACACTTTACACAAATTATGTATTCATGGAAAAACTGTGAATGAATCTACTGCTTAATAAATGAACGAAAGTAAGTGATGGAGTAAACTGCCACCTAGAGTTGAGATTTTAATTCAGTTCAAAATATTTTATAGAAATGATTCTATCAATCTCAGATCTTTTAATGCCTCAATATTACATGTACATAGAAGTCCTTTACTTGTGAAAGTTAATGTCCCTATATATGTGGAAGTTGTGCCCAAGAAAAGGGGTAATATTTTTATGAGGAAAATACATAGCTACCAGAAGTAAAACATGTTGACATTCATTGGATATAGTTATTTAAAAAATGAGTCTTTGGGAAAATACATTTAATAGATTTACACAGGTTAGTGCTTCAAAAACAAAAAGTCAAATTATTTAGAATGTTATGTTATAAATTCCTGGGGGGGGGGGGAATGTATTTCAGCCCAACTCTTCCGTTCATAACCTATTTGATTTCCTACTTCATTTACAGCCACACTGGGAGCCAGTCTTCTGTTCACCAAGATCACTGTCAAAATCTGAGTGAACTATTCAGATTTAAGTATGACAGTTATTTGTTCTGAGGTCTAAAAAGCTCATATTTTCACTTCCTTAACTAGGCTGCTCTAAAATCGTACCCTTGTCAGAACGCCTGAACTTAATATAGTAACCATAATAGAACATATACAGTGTCATCAGTTGTGAACAGCACATTTTTATCCTAAATCTCTACCTGCCCCAAATGTGAAACACTTCTAACCATTCATGTGTTTGTGTAGCATGGATTAAGCTGTAAATCTATGTATGTCTTACTGTGAGTATGGGATTTCTGGGCGAGGAAGAGAGTGTCTATGAGATAAGGGTTCAGAAATAAGGTACATAACTCTTAGCCAACACAACTCTGTGATTGTAAGTCTATCACCTGACTACTTTCATTTTTCAACCCTGGCCATGTAACTGATTTATCTTGAAGTCTCTTGGTGCATGGAAAAATAGATTGTTGATTCTTTCTGCCTCATATAATGTCCTACTTTTTCCTCCTACTCCAGTACTTCCTCATTCTTATTTCCCCACCCACTTTCCCAACACATATTTTTTAAAAATATTTTTTTTATTGATTTCAGGGAGGAAGGGAGAAGGAGATAGAGAGATAGAAAGATCAATGATGAGAGAGAATCATTGACCAGTTGCCTTCTGCACACCCCACACTGAGGATCAAGCCCACAACCTGGGCATATGCCCTGACAGGTAATTGAGCCATGGTCTCCTGGTTCATAGGTAGACACTCAACCACTGAGCCATGCTGGCTGTGCCCAACACGCATTTATTTTCCTCATTTTTTATCCATAAAATTTTCTTTCAACGTTCCTTTCCCCTTCATTTCCATTATTTTCTTTGTGACTTTCATGGCCCTTTCCCCTGAGAGCAAATTTGTGTTTGATCCTATCTATTTTTTAGAGCTTCCCTCTCTCTCCTCTAAGCTTTCTGCAGGGGTCTTTGCATCTCTGTTTCCTCTAGGTAGCTCTTGCCTTACCTGCTTCTACAATCAGCTAAAGTGGAGGCTAGATAGGTTTCCTTCCCACTCCCTAGCAACTTCTGTATTATTAAACTGAAATTCTTTTCTCATGTCTTAACATTTCCACCTTAATCCTTTGGTTCAACTTGCCTATGAGTCCCTCCGCGCTTTCTCTTTTCTCTCTTTTTTTTTTTTTTTCCTCTTCTTTCCACTAAAATATTGTCATCTACTTTAGAGGATTTCAGTGCTTGATCTCCAGTCCAATCATAAAATTAGCATTTTGCCATTTATGTTGAAACTAGAGACCCGCTGCATGAAAATTCATGCACTGGTGGGTGGGGGAGTGAAAGTGGGGGGAAGGTCCCTCAGCCCGGCCTGCCCCCTCCCACGATCCAGGAGACCTCAGAGGCAGTAGGCGACTTAGTGATCAGGGGAAGGTGACACCCCATCACACCTCTGATGCTGCCACTGCCAGCAGCGCAAGCCTCGACCAGCCCTGGTTACCTGAGCCTTGGGTGGCTCTGGGTGGCTGGGCAGCTGTCATCCAAGGCTTGCCTGTGCCTTGAGCTGGGGGATTGAGGGAACTGGGGGACTCCAGAGGTAGGCAGCAGGCCTGGCCATGCTATGCCTGCTGCCCTGATGGGGCTGAGGTGACTGGGAGCTGCCATCTTGTGGCTGTGATTGCCTACTGTTTTGAGGGTGTGTCAGTCACTTAGCATATTCCCTCCTTATTGGCTGTTGGTGCCACCATCTTTGAGATGGTGTGAGGGTCAATTAGCATAGTCCCTCTTTATTAGATAGGATTTCTTACAACATGAATTGAAAACTCCCTGTGTGAAAGGAGTCTTTCTCAGTATTTATTACTTCATGTTTTTAAAGAGCTCCGCAAACTAGGTATTGGTATTGTTTCAATTTTTGCAAATAAGAAAACTTACACATAAGAGGTCTAAGTAACTTTCCCAAGGGAACACAGGCAACAAGTAGTAAAGCTGGAATTTGAACCCCAAAAGGTTTGGCTGCACAGTTTACAGACTTAGTCACTAGGCCCTACTGCTTCCACACCTCAGCACTTAACCCTCTTCCTGTTTGCACTGCACACTAGCCATGAATCTCAAAAGGCGTCAGAAAACCTAGATTTAGGTTGTTTTGAGAAGAGGCTGAGAATGTCAGCTCACCTCAGATTGCTACAAAGATTGTAATCAGATTGGGAGTTGACTTCAGGCTCTATCACCTGTGTGATTTAGTGTGGTTATTCACCTTTCAAGTTCGTCTTGTGTGGAATGGACATTTAGATAACTGTCTTCAGCCTGTGTTGTGATTCTAATACCCAAAGTTAAGTGTCTTTCTTTTTTCCCCCATTCTAGTCCCAGTCCTGTCTCTTCCCATCTACTACTGTCATTTGGCTGGCTGCTATCAGAACTGATAAAGATCCGGGGTGCCCCAGACCTTATCTTTCCCCTTTAATCTCTCCTAATTGTTCACTCTTGTAATTTTTGGCTGATGTCAACATCTGCTAAACGCCAGACTTAAAATTATATATATATTTGCCCTAGCCAGTTTTGCTCAGTGTATAGAGCATTGGCCTGCAAACTGAAGGGTCCGGGGTTCCTTTCCAGTCAAGGGAACATACCTCGGCTGCAGGCTCCATCCCCAGCCCAGATTCCAGGGCCCTTTATGAGAGGCACTTTGTTCCAGCACCTTGCTCCAGGAACTGCAAGGAATCCTCTTGCCCTGGGGCCTTTGCACTGACTATTCTTTTTATCTGGAAAGATCTTTCCACTAGATACCCGCTTGGCTGGCTCCCTTCTGTCCCACCTTTTTTCAAAGGTCACCCTACTCTGACCATCTCATTTAAAATGCTGCCCCTCCCCCAGCATCCTCTCTTCCCTGCTTCAGTTTTTTTCCTTAATAGCACTTAGACCTTCTGACATACATACTTACTATTTTTCTTATTGTCTGTCTTTCATTCACTAGAATGTAAATTCCATGAGGTCAGGATTTTTCTGCTTTGTGCAAAGATATTTCCTTAGCACCTATTCTATAATTCAAGAATAGTGCAGTGGTGCATAGTACACAATAAATATTTCTGTTTTTTAATATAATTGTTATTGTGGATAGTGTTACAGATGTCTCCCGTTTTCCCCCCTTTAATCTCTCTCCTGCCACCTGTGAAAGAAAAGAGCCACATGCTAACCTGGCAAGCTCAGGATAGGTCTGCATGGCAGTCTTGCAAACCGAGAGACCTAAGATAACCACAAAAGATGGTTTGAAAATTAAATATCTAACAGGTTATAGTAGGTAGTCATGTCCCAGATATTTTCCCAGGCAAAGATCAACTTTGATCTTTTTACTGAGCCCATTTGCCTTTTTGCATCTAAGATAACATATCTATGAGATGTCTGGGTAACTTGTAACTTCCCTTTTTCCAGAGTCCCTGGGGCACAACCAAATGTGGTGAGCGCCAGGATAGATGCCTCAAATTCCTTCATTATCATGTTAATTGTTCCTGCACTCACCTGAGTACATGTCCATCATTTTACTTTTTATCCCACACATGTCGGCTGGCTACCAAAGTTAGCCGTTTACTAAGTGAATTTGAGCGGCGCTTCTCTGACTTTAGAACACAGCACTCAGGCTTTGACATCTTTGCCAATCCTTTTACAGTTGATGTCAACAATGTGCCCCATCACCTTCAGATGGAGATAATCGAGCTTCAGTCTGACAGTGGCCTGAAATCAAGGTTTCAGGATGTTGAAATTGAGGACTTCTACCCTCTACTGCCCCCTGACTCAATGCCAGAGCTCCGACTTCATGCTGCCCGTATTCTATCCATGTTCGGGAGCACCTATCTTTGTGAACAGATGTTTTCAATAATGAATCTGAACAAAAACAAACACAGATCACGCATTACCGATGACAACCTCCATGCTGTTTTGCGGGTTGCTACAGCCCAAGAAATAAAACCGAACATTGACTCATTGATCCGGGGAAAACGGTGTCAGACATCTAGCCAGAAAACAAAACAATGAGCATTTTAGGTACATTCCAATATTACTGTTTTGCTTGATACCAATATTACTGTTTTGCTTGATAGCATGTGAGTTGGTTAACAGCACTGTTAAGAAAAAGATTGTTCCACTCATTTTAAATTCACATTTCTGGTTAACATTGTCAGTTTATGACTGTTCAGTAAACCATTCGGCCCGCGATTTAGGCTGGATTTTAGATTTTGGCCCCTTCTCTGATTGAGTTCAACACCCCTATTTTATCCAATCTCAGGAGTTTCCCACCGCTTTGCTTTCTCCCGCCTCCTTACTCCATCACCAATGAATTTCATGTAACCCACCTATGTCCCTCCTTTAATTTCAGTGTATAAATAGAGAAATGTAACCCGCCATTCTTTGGAGCATTATCTCAATCCGTTGAGGTTCTGCTTCCTGGCATTTGTCAACAGTAAGGCTCAAATAAACTCACAAAAAAATTCTTTACAGGTTTCGATGTGTTTTTTTTTTTTTTGTTAACACACCCACCTACCCCGCCAGGTCTTCACCACCCTATTGCCCGTGTCCATGGGCTAAGCGTATAAGTATGTAAGTTCTTTGGTTTATCTCTTCTGGTCCTCTAAATATTTCTTAAATGAATAGATGAATCACTTCCTAAAAGACCCCAAAAGGAAAAGCCCTAATTAAAACTAATTTTTAAAAAAATCCTTGATGTTGAAAAATTATTTTTTAAAAATTGGTCATTGTGTGTTCTTATCTTGCAATTATGGGGAAATTATTGTTGTCACTAAGAATGCTGGACAAAAGTTTATGTCATTTGTTAGCTATACACCTTATACATTGCATATATTTTCAGTGGTGTTAATGTGAGTGGCAGATAATAGAGATAAAATATATTAAAAGCAAACCTTCTATTTTAAGCACAAATCAAAGTGAATTTGCTAGCAAAGGAAGCAACCGCGAATAAGGAATGTCATTTCAGAGCATTGTGGAGATTTAGGAGTCACAAGTTAAGTCTCTTTCTTTTTGCCTCCTTTCTAGTCTTAGTCATGTCTCTTCCCATACACTACTGTCTGTAGGCTGGCTGCAGACAAAGATCTGGGAAAAACTGATAAAGATTGAAATATGGTAGCAATCATACTTGGGTAAAAACTGCTGTTTGAATTTTAACCTTGCTATCTGACTTCGACCTTCGATTACTTGCTTAAACAATAGGGTAGTTACAGGAGATTGACTCCCACTGACTCAGTAGCTTCAGGGGTAGAAACTGTAGATAACCTTTAGTTCTGCTTTTGTATTATGGGCAAGATAGGGCCACATTCCAATGTCCAGCAGGGTGTGACTGGGAACCAACCCTGCAGGCTGTCCCCAGTCTTTAAAATTTAGTGTTTAGGATTTAGGAACAGATAAGGACGGCCAGTTCTTTGTCCTGAGGGGCCAATCAGGGTTAGCCGAGGCAGTGACATCACCACCGACCTGAGTAAAACCCCTGGACTGGGCAAAATTCGCTCTCTTCAGCCATGCTGCCAGTGTGAGTGGCACAGAGCCCATGCTAGCATGGAAAAGGCTCTTTTGTTTATTGCATCAGACTCGGCTCCCTGGTGGTCCTTGGGGATCACGAATTCGTCTGGGATCCCCAGCCAGGACCATGAGGGACCCTGATCTGGAGAGTCTGACTGGCCGCGGTAAGTGTGTGTTTGTCTGTGTTTTTGTGTGAGCACTCGGAGGGACTGCCCCTCCATCGGGGCTCTTACCTGGGTGTTTGCAGGCTGCTGCGTCAGCCACGGTTTGAACCCGGATTCAAATCTGTAATAAATTCTTGCTGGCTTAATCAAATTGGCTTCGGTGGTCCATCTTTTGGGGACTCGCTCCATAACAAAGATCTGGGAAAGAATGCTTATAGAAGCAGCTAGCTTTTTAAAGAAGCAAGCACCTGATGTGGCACAGATTGCAGTTTTATTCTATGTGGCCTTAAAGGCATCATGACAGTTGTTAGAGGAAACCTGAGACAGACTGATCTAAGATGCTGGATTCTTTGTCCATCAATCAGAAATTTAAAACAAAACAATCCATCTTAAGAAATGCATGATAAGGATACAACTGTGTCTATCATTGCAAAAGGTTTGATTTTTCTAACAGAATGTCCGTTCTGTCCACTTATCACAGGAAAGGATGACAAAAAAGGGTCGGGGCAGTGGGTAGAGAATCGGCCTGTGGACTGAAAGGTTCCAGGTTTGATTCTGGTCAAGGGCATGTACCTCAGTTGCAGGCTCAATCCCCAGCCTGGTTGGGGAGCATGTGGGAGGCAACCAATGGATGTGTTTCTCTCATATCGATGTTTCTCTCTGTGTGTCTCTCCCCCTCCCTTCTACTCTCTCTAAAAATCAATAGAAAAATATCCTTGGGTGAGGAGTAACTAAAAAATAAAATTCACTAGAAATAATAAGTAAAGCCCTAGAGAAGAGGGGATATTTTCTATAGGAAATAAGTGATAAATCCATGCAGGGTAACTAGAAGAATTTTCATAGCTCTCATAAAAATCATACCATTGAGACTACTATTTAGTGTACACAGTGGTGATGTTAAGCAATATACACAAAAATTCTACCATTTATCAGTATATATACATATACTATATATATATATATATATATATATATATATATATCTCATAGATTTAAAAAAATATTAGATGAGATAATGCAAATCAAATGGTTAGCATAGGGTCAGGTACATAGTAAGTGCTCAATAAATATTAGGGATTGTTTTCATTACTGTCCTACAAGTGAATCTATCACTGACTATCAAAAGCCTAATATTCTCTGCAAATGAAAATAATAGGACATGCCCATTTGAAAAGATACAATTCTTCTTTTATTATTGTATATTTTCAGATTGATGTAATACTACTCTCTTACTACTAATTTATTTGAAGTTTTTATAATCTATATTATCTTTTTTTATGCCGTACTCTGAGTGAGGCTCTCAGAATATATACTGTCAGGGGAAACTTAAAGCAATATCAATAGTGCTTTAAAAATGTAAATCAGCACCAAAAAACTTTTAGTTTCCTCTATTTTCTCCTGAAATTTGGCAGGGCAAGAAATTCTGTGACACAGCCTTGATGATCTCAGGGAAAAGTTTTAGCCAATGTGTGTGACCGTTTCAAACCTTTACTAATGGGTATAGAAATTCAGGATGTAAAGCTGGAAGCAAGGGGTTTATTAAAATGAGATACCTCTGACTGTATATTTTTTCTCTGGGAAGAAAAGTTATTGAATATCAAATAAATACAGAGTGGCTCATTAAAAAAATAATAAATAAGATGATCAGAATATTTCCATACATTGATACATCTGAGAACACTGAAAATATATATATATGCTCTAAGTGAGTACATTTTCAATGTGTTCAAAAAATAAAAATATGTTTTCCTAGGGGATTATTTTGGTGTGTATTATTGCTTAATGTCATATCCTAACATAGGCAAAGAAGAAACCTGGGAAGTAGTCATTAGAATGGGCTTATGGCAGTTTCTGGTTCTGTCTGAATTCTGGGAAGTGACATCAAACATGGGTGGGCAGAAGTTTTAGGAGCAGTTGTACATCAAAAACCACATACCCACAATTGTTCCGGAGAAAGCAATCAAAAATCCCCTGTGATCTTGATGGAAGCTGAATTGGAAAATAGATGAACAACTAAGTATTGTCAACAAAAGTGATGCGGGGGTTGGAGGGGGGGCGAGAGTAGGGGGAGAAGAATGCAGATTAAATATTCCATATAGTTTGCCTTCTACAGTAACTTTTTATTAACCCAGTCACATATACAAATGTTTTGGTGACACCTTAATGGCATTGTTTTGCCCATGAGACCTACAGGGAAGTTATAGATGTCATGAGAAGATATAGAGAAATAGTTTTCAGAGCCATGAGTACTCAGGAATACTGTATGGCTAGAGCCATGAGCCACCAAGGTTACTGAGTGACCCTAGCCACATTAGTAAACTGTGTGATTGCATTTCTTTATCTGTAAGACAGGTATAGTCCAGAGAATTTAAAAAGGTAATAATTGAAAAAGCACTTTGAACAGTCTATTGATAGATTTAGAACATAGTCTTTGCCCATTGAGTATTATTAGTAGTGATCATCAACATCGTTGGCACTTAAATTTTAAAATGGGCCATTTGAATCATTGGAAGAGATGGTCACTTTGAAAATGTTCTTGCCCAGGGCTAGCTTGTTTGGCTCATTGGATAGAGCATCAGCCTGCAGACTGGTTTGATTCTGGTCAAGGGCATGTACCTCAGTTGTAGGCTCCTTCCCAGTCTGGGCTGTGGTTGGGGCTCATGTAGAAGGCAATCAATCAATGTAGTTCTCTCACGTGGATATTTCTCTCTGGCTTTCACTCTCTCTTCCACTCTCTCTAAAAATCGATGGAAAAATATCCTTGGGTGAGGATTTAAACAAGAAGGAAAGAAAATGTTCTTGCCCAGCTGGTGTGTCTCAGTGGTTGAGTGTTGACCTATGAACCAGGAGGTCAGGGTTCAATTCCCAGTCAGGGCACATTCTCCAGATGCGGGCTAGATCCCCAGTAAGGGGAATGCAGGAGGCAGCCAATTTATAAGATGATTCTTTTTTTCATCTTCTATATCTCTATTAATTTCTTTCTGAAATAAATAAAATATTTTTTAAATAAGAAAAAAAATGTTCCCATCTTCTGTGAAATGTTTCAACCTTGTCATGAATAACCATAACTTTACCATTTTCTTTCTTAGTACTAGTGAAGGGGAGCCAACAAGTATTTTCTTCTTTACATTTCTTTCAGTCTAAAGATGTAAAATCATTCTGCTTTTGTCAACACAGCTCCCCAGGAAGTTCTACTGGTTCTTCGTGTTTGAGAAGGGCTTGATATTTTCAAAGCAACTTCAAATATTAAACATCCTTATGAAGCAAGTTAGTACCTTTGTCTTTCAGAGGAAGTAAAGAGTGAGGTGAAATACTAATTTGCCTTTGGTCATGAGCTAACTCATCATTTGAATGGACTTCCTGTCAGTTAACTAGCCTGTGGTTCAATCTAATAGGCCAAGTTATAACAAACAAAATGGTAAAATACTAATTTGTATGTTGCTATATTTAGTGAGTCATCGGTGCTTCCTGTGCCTCATGAATCTGAACTTTGCATCTCATGTTCTGCCTGACTGGGGTGACCCTTCTTCCCTCGCCTTCTTGTTTTTCTAACTAATTGCTACTCATGTTTTATGACTTAGCTCATACATAACCTCCTCTAAGAAGCCATTCCTGCCTTGCCATCTGCTTTAGAGTCTCCTGTTCATTGTTCATATAGCACTCTGGATCCCTATTATGGTACTAACTATACTCTATTGTGACAATGGGCTCTATGAGGAATATTTTTTCCTCCTTTTTTATTTTATATTATCTAGCATAATACCTAACACACAGTATTTGCTCAACAAACATAATAAAATATATATGATTTCAGAGAGGAAGGGAGAGGGAGAGAGAGAAAGAAATACCAATGATAACAGAAAATCACTGATTTGCTGCCTCCTCCTTGGCCCACACTGGTTCATAGCTCAATGCTCAACCACTGAGCAATGCCTGCTGAGCTACACTAATTTTTTAAATATCCTGTACCTTCCCCAAACCAACTCTGAGAACCATGTTTCTTCTTGCTACCCATTGACTTCATTATTTTTTTAATTTCTCAGCTAATTTCTAATTTAGAAGATAGTAGAAAAGATGGTCCAAAGGCTTATGGTGGGGGCTAGGAGTAGGACTTTTGGAAAAAGAAGAGATGAAATTTTAAACCTAAATGAACTATAGAATTTTAAAAATTAGACATATCTTGGGGTAAACTTTGGCCTTGTATGTAAGTACTTCAGCTTGAACTGGAGCAGCATTTGCATGTCTTTCTCCTCCTTGCAGGCTCTCTCTCTGTCTCTTTGGTCTGGGGTATCTTCAATTGTGAAGTTACTCCTTAATAAGAAAAGATAGAGAGATTGATATGAGAAGAGAAAACACAAAGGTGGTGGCCTAGAACTAATTCTAGATGTATTTCAGGAGAGTCTAGTAAAGAGGATTTTAAGAGGATTTTTCCAGCTTACTGACTTCTGTTGATTAAAATGGTATACAAACGACAGTCCCAAGGCAGAGGCTCTTTCCAGAAACGCGGGTTATTAATTTAGCGAGGCTGTTAACTTGCAGGAACTAGCTCACAAATAAGAAAGAGGTGGAAGAAGAAATCCATTGGAGGACAATTCAACAGGTGTCTAGCAGAAATGCTGTCAGCTGTGGAAGATGCCACATTGTTTTTCTTCTGGATAAGACATAATATAAGTGGCTTCATTGAAGAATTTTTGCCATTTTTTTTCAGATTTTGATATGTAGGGGAAAACTTATGGAGCTATCTAAGTAACTTGTATGAAATGGGAAATGGTATTTGATCATTACTCTTCTGAAATATATTAACTTCCTAAATATTTGGAACTCTGTTCATAATTTATTTTTTGATAATTTCTCTACACTTCACAGGGTATGTGTATTAAGCATGTCAATGGACTGTGAATATCATCTGCTCATAATTTTTTCCCTGATAGCATAAAGGTGAAAATATCCTAACTCTTTATTGGAGCTATGTACGGGTGAGTGGGTGGTGTTTTATGTGCTCCTTAGTACCTATATATCTTTGGTGAGGAATTGTTACATGGATCTATTGGTTATTTATTTTTGATTTTTCAACTCCATCTCCATGTCATTTAGAATGGGTGTCAAGCTCAGTTTTACAGCATTTTGTTTAGTGTGGGATTAAGTTACTATTTTTGATGTCAAGGTAAGACATCAAAATTAAAATGAAATGAAATGATGTTGATGTTGATAAGCACATGATAAAGAATAACAAGTCACATCATATAGTTCTTATCCCAAACTAGATTTCTTTGCATCAAACTTTTTATTCTTGGTGCTGAACACCTAGAGCCATGTCACTTCTATTATAATGAAAGTCTGAGTTCTATAGTCCTAAACATCCAGGGGCCAATTTTTCATCTTATCGTACCCAAACCTTTCTTTAAGCTGTATATGAAAGGATGGAAAAATATTTCAGTTTGGTGATCAGGGTCTTTATAGCTTTCCATATCACGCTTACCTATTAATCTATATGTACACATGTTTGGATTAATATTATAGCCGGTATCTTAAGAAGTACTTGTGAAGCCAAAACCGGTTTGGCTCAGTGATAGAAACGTTCCAGGTTTGATTCTGGTCAGGGGCATGTACATTGGTTGCGGGCACATCCCCGGTAGGCGGTGTGCAAGAGGCAGCTGGTCGGTATTTCTCTCTCATCGATGTTTCTAGCTCTCTATCTCTCTCCCTTCCTCTAGGTAAAAAATCAATAAAAATATATTTTTTAAAAAAAGAAGTATTTGTGAAGACAATTTATAGAAAAAAATATGGATTCCGAAAATGTGAGTTAACCTTAAAGGTCACCCTAGCCCACCTACACAATAAATAGTGTAATCTCCAGAAGCCTTAGGACCAAGACTAGAATTTCCTTCTGTGCATCATTCTCAACTGGTAATTTGATGGTTTATATGATTTAGAGAAGCAACAATAAAGTCCAATAAAAGTAAAGTCTAACTCTCGTAAATTTGATCTTTTTCGTTCCTAAACTCTCATTACTAGACTTAGCAATTAACCTTATATCTTAGTCTAATTGTATTCAGTATAAGCCTTAAATTGTTTATTCATTTCAACCTTGTCAGGATATTTATATTTTCTATTGACTGTGAGTACAAGTGGGTTATTTTTATTAGAAACTTAAATATACCACATTTTATTTTCAAAACATTTATTTTCTAAAGACATCTTGACTGCATTACTTTATTGTGTCCATTATATTTTAAATGAGATTTAAATAATTTATTTATGGTGCAATAGGCACAATCAACCAAAACCTTCACAAAATATTGCTTCGGTTCTGTAAGCAGAACCTGCACAGCCTTCTGTTTCATGCTTATCCAAGCAATAAATTACTTTTTAGACAAAAATCACCTTCTGAAATTGCTTTAGCTTTTCATGAAGTAAAGGGTATTGAATGCATAGTATTGGGAACACTTTATTTTGCTTTTTATCAAGTACAATTATGTTTCACGAGATAGCTAACATCACAAGAGAGTGAGATGGGCTGCCAATATTTCACGGTCCTCTCATTCCTACTGAGTCCAGTTTTAATTTGTCCAATAAAGATTCCTCCTACCCTATAGCTTAATGCACTGATCCTTTAACATAGACTCACGTTGCATTTTAATCTTAAAATATCTGAGATGTATTTATCAAATTTAAATTTAATGCCTGGTATTATTTCCTTGAAAGTTATTCCTAAAGACAGATTCCTTTTAAAGTTTTGATAAAACATAAATACTTGCTTCTTATTAGATGTTCATCTTCCTTGAAGCTTTATAAGTCAAGTGACTAACAAATGATTCCCATTTTAGCCTCTCTTGAGAAATATGCTAACAATATCACACATATACAAATAGGCTGGGATGTGAAGAAAGTAACAAGAATGGAATTAAATAAAAATTAAGTGCCTTTTGGGATTCACAACTCTTAAGAAACCTTAAAAATCTAGGTTAAAAACACCAGGCAAAGATAGATTCGAATTCCTACTTAGGTGACTAACAATCTCCAAGTTGGCGTGGTATGTGCTCAGCAAATTCTGACACAGAGAGCTATCTGTTTAGTTTATTTTGATTCACATGAACTTAAGTCAGCTTTTGCGAGTTTATAGGTCTCTTTGCAACTCTGCGGGAACCTTATGAACCTTATTTCTTCACTTAAACACAAACACATAAAATCTTGCATACAATTTCAGGCATTTTGCAGACTTGAAGCCTGTCCATTAACTGTGTCATTAAGACTTTAATATTGCAAGTATGGGGAAAAGCAGCTCATGTTATCTTAAAGCAAAGATAAATATAGTGGTCCACGTGGCTGGAAAGATGTTGAAATACACACAAAAATGAATAACTGGCTATAGGAAGCAATACATATATTCCCAGAAGACGTGGATCTAGGAACTTAACATTCTCTATCTGCTGCTCTTTTCTGATGATCTATACTTTGTGTGGCACATTAATTCCATTTTCTCCTGTAGAGATACCTTCTTCATGTGATATAGAGCATACCTGGCAGCAGATCCTGCTTAGCAAATCTAGGAAAGACAGTATTCCTGGGTATCCAGGTACCACAGTCAGAGAAGGTTTCTATCTCTGCTTAGGTCACTGTTGATCCACTAATCAGTTGCTGAAACTAATCAAGTCCAAATTCTATGGCCACCTCTGTGGCAAGGGAAACAGAATCTGTAACTAAAAAAAAATAAGATAGATCACCTTAAATACTATAACCAACATCCATGAGTCCCTGCATCAAAAATCTAAGACAATAGAGATAAGGGCCAAGGAATTAGCTTTTTCAATCTTACCTGAGAACTCTTTCAAGTCTTAACCAATCAAATGTGAAACGGAGGAGAGGGGAATAAGCTGACAACCAATGGGTAAATTGAGGCTATGTAAGGGAGTCTGTGGTAGACAGTGGTAAGCTGGTAAACTGGCTCTCTGGAAAAATAGTATATGTAACTATTTATAGATGCATATAAAATTATTATAGATTTTACTGATAAAAAGAATGAGTGGCACACAATTTATTAAAATAATATAATATTAAATATTTGCGTATAGCCAATTGATTATCTTCTAATGAATTTAAGTTTTTTTTATATCTTCCTCTGAGGATGTTTTTTCCATTGATTTTGTTTTTAGAGAGAGTGGAAGAGAGAGGAAAAGACAGAGAGAAATATTGATGTGAAAGAATCACATCGATTGGTTGCCTCCTGCAAGTGCCTGACCAGGGAGGAGCCGGCCTATAACCGAGGTACAGGTTCAATTCCCTTGACCCAAATTGAACCTGGGACCCTTTGGTCCACAGGCCAACGCTCTATCCACTGAGCCAAACCAGCTAGGGCATACTTTTGAACTCTTATATCCTAGCTAAATGATGGTTGCAATGAACACAAGTGTTTTATTAACTTGAAAGTTGGTTGATATTTACTTCTTCATTAACAATGAAGATGTTAGAACTTCATTCATTTGTTAATGGTGTGAGCAACTTCTTGCTGAATTGGGTATGCTTTTTTTTAACCCTCGAAGGATAATTCTGAAATATTTTGGTGTTATTCACAATGTAACAATTAGCCATGATGCCTTTTCAGTTTAATATAAATTATTAATATATTCCTGATCACTTTCTTAACTCCAGGAAATCAACAAGAAAAAATTCGAGCATTGGTTTGTAATATTTTTCAATTTCCATGGTATAAATACTGCCACCAGAGCTCATTTAAGCTACCAACACCATATCACCAAACAAAAAGTCTGGAAGAGATGTGAACTAGCACACATGTGCTATATAATAAAAGGCTACTAGGCAAAATGGTATTTTATATAATAAAAGGCTACTATGCAAATAGACCAAATGGCGGAACAACCAAACAACCAGTTGCTATGACATGCACTGACCGCAGGGGGCATGTGCAGAACATGGTGGGCATTGGCTGTGGTGGGATGGTGGAGCAGATGAATTTGTGGGAAGAGGGTGGGTGGGCGGGGGGGGGGGGAGGGAGGCAGATCAAGGCAGGGCAGGGCGCCAGTCACTGTCATCAGGACAAGCCTCTGGTAGTTACTAAAAATTCTTTGCTCCCACATGCCATGATCCCACCCGGCACTCACACCTGCTGCCAACTCCAGCCCCGCTCACACTCACTGCTGGAGCTGGCTCCAATCACTCTGTGCCGTCAGCAGGTGTGAGCAGGGCCTGTGCCTTCAGCATGTGGAAGCTGCGGTGGCAGGAACAGGGCTGCCAGCAGACAAGGGACAAGGGACTATGGCGGGAGAGGCCTGGAGGGGATGTGGAGGATGGCCAAGACCCGCCCCTGAGCCTAACACAGCCTCATGGCCCACAATTCCTTTCAAGATGCACGAATTCATGCATTGGACCCCTAGTTTTACTATAACCATAATCTCAAAAACAGATAATAGTAAAAAGCAGTAAAATAACTAGAAAGTGAAGAATCTGATTATTTAATTCTTTTGTTTTATATATTACTTATTTATTATAAGTTTATAGACTTTAACTTTTAATAACAACTGTATCTGAAAATTGGCTAGTAAAATTCCAACAATGTTAATGATTGCCCTAGCTCATGAGCCAGTCTGAACCAGCTCCAGTATCCCACTAGTGATCGTTTGCATGATTCCTGTGAAGAAAAGAGAGTTAAGAAATAATAACTTGAAGTTATTGAAATATAGAGAGCTTACATGTGAAATCAGGGTTCTGCCATGGCATCAGTAAGATTTATCTAAAACAATATGCTCAATAAATAGAGCTAGCTGGATATTCAGCATTAGATACACTCAAACTTGAATGGCTTTACTTTATAGCTTGGCAAGTTTTAGATTATTCACCATTTTGGATTTTTCAAATCCACTGGTCTCTTTTATTAGTGCAAATGATTGAGAGGTTATTTTATCACACTTACAAAAAGTGTAATTTCCATAAGCTTTATATTTTAGTTAGAAAAGGAAGCAAATGCTGAATCTCTGAAAGCCTTTTCTGCTCCTTCATTCATGTGTGTGATTAAAATCTGACTTCCATTTCTTCACATTATAAACTCTATCAGAATCTCTTTCACGCTTTAATAATCTTCTAAAAAACTATACTAGATAAAGTGGGACAGTGAACACTAGGAAATGCTGTTTATCTCAAATACACTGCTGTCTTTCAGTGAATATTGAATATGACTTGGCTAAGAAATAGGCATAAAGGAAATAACAGTGAAAAACGCTTTTGATACTTTTACTCTATATATTTGGCATTGAATGCAGAAGCGTGTTCTTGTTGGCTTTCTGGTGACCCAAATTCTTATGTGCTTTAGACAATAAATCAATGGATAAATGAGAGTAATTGCTAAACAAATTAAGTTGAAAACCATGTAGCAATAGCATCAGTAAGTATTTATTTTGCCTTTGATGCTATGTTGAGTATAGATGTGTTACTTTTAAACATTGCGCAGTTGTGAAAACGTATCAGTTTTCTCAATATACATTTTCAGTGTCTTCATCTCTCAATATGAGCAAAGAAAAACATATTATGTGAGCTATAGTACACAAAACATCTTTCTAAGGAATTTGGTTCAAAGAAAAGAAATAATGAGTGAGACTAACAAACAAGAAAAAGATAGTCTGGAGCTCAGGAGAAAAATTATCAGAATTACCTGAAATAATGAAGTAATGAAAATAAATCTAAAAAAATGGAAGATTTTGCAATTAACTCTGGACTTAACTTCTCGTAAGTATCCAAGTGCTGTAGCAATATAGGCCTGCTGTTGAAGTTAGTGTACTGTCTGTAGGTGGTGGTTTGTTCTTTTTGATGATTACAGATCACAGGATCATCCCTTTTTGCTCTAATGAGGCTCAGAAACCACCTGTGACCATGGTCACAGAGGATACTTGAGGGACTAGGGGTTAGCCTAAATGAGAAAGAGGAAGATTTGATTAATGCTAGACTTATCAATGTCGGAAGCAGATGAGGAGTGGCAGATGCAATTGGTCTAGAAAAAGAGAAAAGCATAGCCCTCTGAGGGAGGAAAGTAAAGGAGAATAGAACCGCTACAGCTGGCAGCTCACATGGAAAAGGAAGCAGAATGAAAGAAATAGACCAGAGACCTTGGGGTACAGTTATAGGCATGGCCTGAGGCAGAGGCCAATAGGCATGAGGCAGGCATATGACGTCATGTTGACGTCAATGATAAAGATGCCTTGAGTGGGCTCTGTAAGATTAGTTGAATGTATAATATATGTCGATCAAGGAGAAAAATTAAATAAATATGTGAGATGAGCATTTTGCAATCTTGATAGGTAAAATGTATTTACATCAGAATAGAACTATGGTTAGATTTTGACAAATTAACAGAAGAACTCATGAAATTATTGGACTCACACTCTTTCCTTATATGAGATGTGGGGGTAGGGAGGCAAGAAGGTAAACAGGAAAAACAACTCATCATGACATTTTATTTCAAGAGACCCTCATGAGATCTGGACTGTAAAAAGCAGGAAATGCTTGGGGAAAAGCGATAAACTTTTATTGTCTATTCAAAAAAGTAGATTAACTCCTAGGTCTGAGGCTGAGCTTGTGGGAGGAATAGTAGGAAGAAAAAAGGTGAGTTTCAAGTCAGGAAAGTCTAGACTCAAATTGATTTGCAATTTAGTAGCAGAGAACTCTTAGAAAAATTAAGTAATTTGAGCATTGATTTCCTCATTTTAAAAGTGGGACTAAAAATACTTACTATGAGGATTAAAGGTAACCAGATATTCAATGCACCTGGCACAGAGGAGGAGTTTTATAAACCGTTGTCTTGTTCCTGAGTGGACTGTTGAGTGTGGGAGACTCTCTCCATCAGAGGTGAGGAGCACTTTTAAGACATCCCCAAGGCAAAACTTGCCCACAGTCCAGGTGATCAGAAACTCCTGAGCCAAACACCTGATGGTATTCCCTGCTTAGTTCCCAATTTGGGCCCTTCCCTTGGGTAATGGCTATTAAATTTTAGAAAGGCTCAGGATTTTCAGAGTAACTGGTCCTTGATTCTGGTTCATGCCTGTCTTATTCACTCTTTTTCCTATTCCATTAATTTCCCTAGTTTTCTTCTCTGAGTTCACTGGATGAAATGAGATCTTTAGCCTGTTACCTACCCCAGAAATATTTAGGTGCTCTGTGAGTGTGTGTGTGTGTGTGTGTGTGTGTGTCTGTGTGTGTGCACGCGCGCACTCGCTCACGAGCACACGTGTGCATGTGTATTTAATCTGTAACACTCAGGCCATGACTTATTAAAGTGGTTCTCTTTTATTTTATTTTTTAAAAAATCTTTATTGGTGAGAGTATTACAGATGTCCCTCTTATCTACCCCCATCACCCCATTCCACTCTATTCCCACCTGCCTCTGGCCTTCACCACCTTACTGCCTGTGTCCATATGTAATGCATGTATGCATATAAGATCTTTAATCTTTTCCAGCCCCTCCTCCACATTTTCCCTTTGAGATTTGTCAGTCTGTTCCATGTTTCCATGCCTTTGATTCTATTTTATTCATCAGTTTATTTTTCATTAGATTTCTTGATTACTTATTTCGATTTTTAGATTCAACTGGAGGCCTAATGGATAAATTCCTGCACGAGGTGAATCAGCCAGGCCGGCTGCGGGGAGAGAACATAGGAGGTTGGCCAGCCAGCCCCCTAGTTGAACTCTAAGTCAAGGGGACAATTTGTATATTAGTATTTTATTATATAGGATTGCTGACAGATATGTATTTATTGCTATTTTATTGTTCATTTTTTTTTTTATCTCTCCTTCTTCTTCTTAGTCTTCATCTTCTTTTTCTTTCTCTTCTTAAAGAATATCTTTCACCATAGCTAGTTTGACTAAGTGGATAGAGTTTCGACCTCCAGACTGAAGGGCCCCAGGTTGGATTCCAGTTAAGGGCACATGCTGGATTGTGGGCTCAATCCCCAGTATGGGGAGTGCAGAAGGCAGCTGATCAATGATTCTCTCTCATCATTGATATTTCTATCTCTCCCTCTCTTTCCTCTTTGAAATAAAAAATAAAAATAATTTTAGAAAAAGAATACCCTTTAACATTTTATATAATACTGATTTGGTAGTGATGTACTCCTTTAGCTTTTTCTTGTCTGTGAAGCTTTTTATCTGACCTTCAATTCTAAATGATAGCTTTGCTTGGTAATCTTGGTTGTAGGTCCTTGATATTCACCATTTGAACATTTCTTGCCACTCCCTTCTAGCCTGCAAAGTTTCTGTTGAGAAATCAACTGACAGTGATGTAGGTAAATAATTAGTTTTCTCTTTCTGCTTTTAAGATTCTCTCTTTGCCTTTAACCCTTGGCATTTTAATTATGATGTGTCTTGATGAGGGCCTCTTTGGGTTCCTCTTGATTGGGACTCTGAGCTTCCTGGACTTGTAAGTCTATTTCTTTCACCAGGTAGGGTAAGTTTTCTGTCATTATTTCTTCAAACAGGTTTTCAATATCTTGCTCTCTCTCTTCTCCTTCTGGAGCCCCCATAATACAAATGTTGGTATGCTTGAAGTTAAGAGGGCCTTAACATTATCTTCGTATTTTTGGATTCTTTTTTCTTTTTGCTCTTCTGATTTGATATCTTTTGCTTTCGCTATTCCAAATTGTTGATTTGATTCTCAAAATCCTCAACTCTACTGTTGTATCCCTGTAAATTATTCTTTATTTCAATTAGTGTATGCTTAATTTCTGACTGGTCCAGTTTCATGTCTTTGAAATTCTCACTGAGATCCTTGAAAGTCTTACTAAGATCCTTGAAGCTCTCTTTGAGTTTTTTGGATTTCTCATTGGATCCTTGAGCAACCTTATAACCATTGTTTTGAACTCTATTTCCAGTAGTTTGCTTGCTTCTATTTCATTTATTTCTCTTTCTGGCAATTTCTTCCATTCTTTCATTTCATGTTTCTTTGTCTCCACATTTTGGCTGCTTTCCTATGATTGTTTCTACATATTAGGTAGAGCTGCTATGTCTCCTGGAATTGGTAGAGTGGCCTTGTGTAGTAGGTGTCCTATAGATCCCAGTGGCTCTGCCTCCCCAGTCACCTGAGTTGGGCACTCTACTAGTAGGTGGGCTGTGTGCACAATCTTGTTGTTGAGCCTTGATTGCTCTTGGTGTCACTGGGAGGAGTTGACCTCCAGGCCAATTGGCTGTGAGGACAAGCTGTGACAACAGTGAAAGAACTGCTGTGGAGGATACACCTATGGAGCAGGACTTGCTTCAGTGGGGCTTTGGTGCTCACTGAGTCTGCCCCTTGAGTGTGTCCCTTGTGGATGTGTAGAGTTGTTATCTGGTATGGTCTCAAGCTGTCCACTGGGTGCACTGGCTCTGGGACCTCTTGGGAGATGCAAAGTCAGCCACAAGTTACAGAGCACAAGCTACAGAGCAATCTGCCAATGGCTGATATATGCATTGGGCTTGGAAGTGCCCAGGCAAGGCCAAGCTGTGAAGCAAGGTAGGCTGGTGCTAGTGCCAGGTCTTAGGCCTCTTATTGATAGGTATGGGGCATGCTGACACCAGCAGCTGCCTGTTTAAGAGATTTTAGGAAAGTCTGAAGCCTGAGCCAGGACAGGCCATTCACATAGAACAGCTGCTGCAAACAGCTTGGGTGAGGCTGCAAGTTGGAAGGGGTGGGGTCTCAGGGAATCATCAGAGTGGGAGGAAGAGTGTGAGCCAAACTGATGGAAACTCAGATATGGCTGCCAGTCACAGCATAGTGCTTCAGCTCTGCAATGGGGGAGGTCCCAGCGCAGGAACAATGACCTCTGAGAGCACCTCCATCTGAGAGAAAACTGCCCTCGAGTTCCTGCCCCAATGTCTTGTTCCTTCCTGTGTGTACCTAGCTCCCCAATGCCACGCAGTGCTGGAGCTCAGATGTACTGGGACCCTATAAGTTTTTTTGTTTGTTTGTTTGTTTGTCTGTTTGTTTTTAATCTTTACCAAGAATAGTTTTCTGATGATTTTAGAGAGAGGGAAAGACAGGGAGAAATATTAATGTGAGAGAAACACATTAATTGGTTGCCTCCTGCACAAGCCCAAACCAGGGCCCTGGCCAAGAGGAGCCTATAACTGAGGTACATGCCCTTGACCGGAATCACACCTGGGACCCTTTGGTTCTCAGACTGATGATGCTCTATCCACTGAGCCAAACTGGCTAGGGCCCTGCTGGTTTTTATAGCCCGAAGTTGTGGGGACTTTTCTTTCCAGTTCTGGAACCCTGGGCTGGGGGGTCTAGTGTGAGGCTGAGTCCCCTTGCTTCTTATGAGAGGTCTCCCCAGCAGGAGATATCGCTCCCGAATGAAAAAACAAAAACGAAACACCACAGCTAGGTGTTGGATCAGCCTGTTCCCAGCCCCTGTCCCTCCTACTAATAATCTCCATGTGCTTTCTTCTTAACTTCTCCAGTTGTAGGACTTCCATTTAGCAGCTTTCGGGCGGTTCTGAATGGTGATTGTTCTGTATTTTAGTTATAATTTTGATGTGATTGTGGCAGGCGGTGGAAACAGGCATTTAACTACACCACCATCTTGGTCCTCTACCTAAAGAGGTTCTCTTCTTAAAAAGCTGTGTTAATATTAGAGATTTACTTAAGTAATATCACTTAAGGAGGGGCGGGGCCAGAGAGGGTGAGGATTTCTCAGGTCAGACACTTTCTGCTCTCAGTAAATAGAGTTAAAGACTGTTTTGTTCAGGGTATAACTTGCTAATTGCCATAACAGCAACCCACAATAATAAAAGAAGCCTGGCCAGTGTGGCTCAGTGGTTGAGCATTGGCATGTGAACCAGGAGGTTATGGTCAAAGCACATTACCAGGTTGCAAGCTTGATCCCCACTGTGGGGTATGCAGGAGGCAGCTGATCAATGAATCTCTCTCATCATTGATGTTCCTAACTCTCTCTCTCTCCCTTTTTCTCTGGGGGAAAAAAAAAATAAATATATATATATATATATATATATATATATATATATATATATATATATATGAATATACACTGAGTGACCAGATTATTATGATCTCTGAATGCGTAATAATCTGCTTCTCTCTCTCTCTCTCTCTCTCTCTCTCTCTCTCTCTATATATATATATATATATATATATATATGTGTGTGTGTGTGTGTGTGTGTGTGTGTGTGTGTGTATGTATAATTAGAGGCCCGGTGCATGAATTCATGTATGGGTGGGGTCCAGCCCGCCTGGCCAGGGAGAGAGAGAGGACATGGGCGGTTGGCCACCTGCCTGCTGGTCGAGGGGACAATTTGCATATTAGTCTTTTATTATGTAGGATATACACTGAGTGGCCAGATTATTATGTGTTCAGAGATTATAATAATCTGGCCACTCAGTGTATATAAATATTAAATAAATAAATAAAAGGATTTGCCACTCCTGCAAATTCCAAAAGTCTTTTTTTTTTTTGGCCTAGTCACTCTAGTGGATAGATTCTCCTGTGTGGTTCCTCCCATCTTGAGTCTCTGTTATCTCAACTGGTAGCATCCACGGTCACCTTGGATGGTGGAGAGAGAGAATTGCTACATTCTATGGATCTGAGCTAGTTACACTATTCCACCTAGATAGGCAGAATATGTAATCTCCCTCAATGCCCAGGAGGAAAATGAAATGACTAGGAAAGTGAAATGGAAGGTCAACACAGCATCATCATGCCACAAAAATGATTCAGAGAAATATTCTGAAATATTCCCTCTTTCCCCAAAGCCAATGGCTTATAGAATAACAGCTTGCTTCTGAATACAAAATGAAATTTGGAAGACAGAAATTCAATTATATTTTCACAGCATAGTGTTCCAATGCACCCAAAATTTCTGGCATAACCATAAAATAAAAATGTAGTGAATTACCCAGAGACACAGCTTCGAAATAAATAAATAAATAAATAAATAAATAAACAAACAAACAAAAAAACAAAAGCTCTTATTTAAGATATCAACACTATTTTGACACAAGATGGTGAGAATATAGAACTTATTTTCAGGTGAATAAAATTACATTAGACATAATTCTGTGATTTTTATTTTAAGCTTAAGATAGCCAGATGGCTTTTTTTTTCATGTAGTTTTAAGCATAGAATGTACTACAATAATGATTTGTACATATTTGCTTGCCTGTGATATTTCCTTCATCAATCCCCTGGCCTAGACAGTGCAAACAATAATATATAAAGATGAAGAGCAAGATGATTTGTATTGATCATAAGATTTGAAGGGAAAGCCAGATCTCATCTAACTGCACTCCCTTTCGAGGCTAAATTATATCAGACAAAAACATAAAGATGATCAATATCCTCGTTGTACCTCCTAACCACTAAAGGTTGAGTGGTAATAGATGTTTCAACATGAATTCTATAACCCTCTGATCTTTAAAATTTGAATAGTTAGCCCATTTAAGGTTTACTGAATAAAATAAGGTATAAACAAATGATCAAATGTCATGATTATATCAAAGGATTCTTTGGTAAATAGTCAATTATGCATTTATCCAGAAGGAAACATCTGACTTATAGAAACATAGCTTTTAAAAAATGGCTCCCTTCATTCATCCTTCTACCACACCTATCTATAAAAACAAACACGTCCCATTCAAGGAAGAACATTTAGCTCTCTGTTAGCAACAGAGAGAACACTTCCCCAGCAACAGGAAAACCCTAAAAGGACATCTATTTTTAAAAATAAAATGTGAAGCCCTCAGCATTTTACCGATTTAGTGAACAAGATAAATGTTATCCATTTAAATTAGGTGTATGTCCTATAGCTTTCAAGAATAAATAGTCTGACTTTACATGCCTTGTATTTGATTATTTACTTTGGTTTTTATACACTAGACCTTTTCCTGACATTTCTGCTGATTTCTCTGTACATGTGTATTTACACACATGACCATGATTAGGTAGGAGGTGTTTCATTTTAAGTGGAAATGTGGTAAGTCAAGTTTATTACCTCATTACCGTATGCAAAAACAGTTCACAGCAGTGTGTATCTCTGCTTGGTAGCAAGGATTTTTTTTAAAAAGGTGATGATGAATATACTCCTTGAAGGAAAGAAACAGGAAAATTATCTGTAACTTACTATTATAAGCAAAACAGTTTTAAAATTGAAAGAAACCTTAAAGATCATTTGATCCTGAGCCACAAGGCATTGCCCAATGCTTCAAATAACAACCGGCCTCTTGATGTATGTAGCTTATTAGTGTTAACCTAATTAAAAGTTTAAAGTTCCCAACTTTACAAAAAAAAACACTGCAGCTTAACCAATGATGAATTTCCACTCAAATGTTTAATCCTATTTAATTGCAAAGACAGAAGCAAAATGCAAATCTTCTCCAGCTTTTATGCTTTTCATTCAGTAATACAGCCAGTATTACTGGGCATATATCTATCAGTACTTCAACTTAATTGTGTGTACAAATGTTACAAATACAGTAGTTTTAAATTTAAAATTTTTATTGAAAACAGAAAGATCACCATATATGTAAGGATGAAGGCGGGTCAAAGTAACTTTATGTTTTTGTTTATTTTTTTTATTACCATTTAAAAACAATAGTCATTCTTAGAACAGTCTTATTTTCTTGCCTTAGTCATTAAGTTTCGTAAAGTAAAAAGAATATAACAACAGTCTTTGATTTCACCCTTACTCTGTAAGGATGAAACTAGCTGAGGTAAGCCTTAAATATGGGGATGTATTAGGTTTTGTCTTTGAGCACTGATTCCTTTTCTCATTTCCTCCTTTGACTGAAGGCAAAAACAGAAGGTCAAACACTCATTACAATTCTTATGATTCACATTTTAAATGGGAGACAAGATCATTGAAAAAATTTAGTTTTTTAAAGTTAACAGATTCATTATATGTAATGATACATAAAATACATATATAATTCTAAATATGTAACTATACAGCATATATATAAACATATATGTATGTATATATTTCTTTTTTTTTCCATTCAATATTGACTCTACCACTAGTTGTGTTAACTTGGGCAAAAAAATTTAGCTTTCTGAACCTGTTTTCTAATTTTTAAAATGGGAATAATAACAGTTTCTATCTTATAGGATTGTTATGAAGCACTTAGCACAGAGCCTGGCACATAGTAAAAACTTAATATTAGTTATTATAGAGAATTATATATGATATTATATATATATATATATATATATATATATATCCTTATTGATATTTTTATATACAAGTGAAGTTTTTCTATAAAATCATCACTTGTTTGGTATGTAGATAAAAATGTAAAAGTAATTTTATTATGCATTTCCCTTTATGTTTTAGGGCTATGAAACTAGTCTGTATGATATAACATTCATTTATCAAAAGTCAGCACAAAGAGTGACACAATTTTAAAAATCAAATTATTTAGGAGGTTGGGAAATCTTAAGAAAGAAAGCAGACTGCAACAAGAGAATCTAACAGTATTACAAACTTATGAAACAACCTCACTGAGGAGGGTGGGGGAGAAGGTGCTAAACTAAGCAATTTTTGGAAATGATTTAAGTTTGTAAGACAAAAACCAAAGGAACTGTGTATAGATACTGTACTCTAGTTCCGTGGTTGGCAAACTGTTGCTTGTGAGCTACATGTGACTCTTTGGCCCTTTGAGTGTGGCCCTTCCACAAAATACCACAGCCTGGGAGAGTCTATTTTGAAGAAGTGGCATTAGAAGAAGTTGAAGTTTAAAAAACTTGGCTCTCAAAAGAAATTTCAATCGTTGTACTGTTGATATTTGGCTCTGTTGACTAATGAGTTTGCCGACCACTGCTCTAGTTAATAGAGTTGTTTTTCAAGGGGGTATTGGTTAACAGTTCTAGTACTTCTATATACATGTATACTGAAATTGAACAATTAAGTAAAATTGTTTTTAGGAAACAGGTTTCTCACTATTAGAGTAGGATTTTATAGATTAGCAAAGGGGAGATGACCCATCCTAGCATGATTCTTCTGGTAATGGGTTCAAGTTGGATACATCAGTAGAATTCATGTTTAGCCTAATATACATCAAGATAGTTCCAGACAGAAATATTCACAAATAGGAGTGTATATATAGATTAGTGTGCAACCATATATTTCTTTATCAACTGCAGGTCTGAAAAGAAAAGACATTCCAATAAGTAAAGAACACATCTAGTGCCTACTATATCTTGATTTCTAATACCACCTTTATATATAAAAGGCTAAGTCACCGACAGTCCATCAGTCTGCCTGTCTGACTGACTGACTGGTACATATGATGCATGCTGGCTGGCTATATATATAAAAGCCTAAGCAATTGTCCAACCATTCAACCATTCAACCGTCTAACTGGTAGCTATGACATGCAATGACCACCAGGGGGCAGATGCTCAACACAGAAGCTGCCCAGCTACAGTGACTTGTCAGCTGTGGTTCTTGGGTGATGCACCCAGAACCAGAGAGCAGGGAGCCTGATTCCGGGGTATGTCACCTGAGAACTGCCCTCTCATAATCTGGGACTCCTCAAGGGTGTCAGAGAGCTGATTTTGGCCTGACCCCCCAAGGCCAGGTCAAGGGGCCCCATATGTGCATAAATCCATGCACTGGGCCTTTAGTTTAAAAATAAATGTTGAATCGCACATGAACGATACATATAAAGCTCTCACTGGTGCCAATCACATGTGCGTGTTTTGATTTGTCATTGTTGATCGTGAATTTGGTTGTTTTTGTTGACATTCTGAAGCTGAAAGAAAGTGTTGTTGTCGACAGAGTACTATGTCTAAAGACCAACTATTGGCACAAAAGATTGTGACCTAACGTAATCAATGCTGAGGATCTGTGGAAGGAGAGGTTGTTCTGATTCCAAGAATTGATTTGTCTCTGTCTGACACTGGCCTCCCATTTAAATTAATTCCAAGACAGTTTCCCATGATGCCAGCATTTGTGATCACTATTAATAAATCACAAGAACAAACTCTAGACAGAGTAGGAATATTCCTACCGGAACCTGTTTTTGGACATGGTCAGTTATATGTTGTTTTCTCTTGAGTTCGAAGGGTGCGTGATGTTAAAATTAAAGTTGTAAATACTTCAACACAAGGGAAATCAGTCAAGCACTCTGAAACTGTTTTCACTCTTAATGTGGTATACAGGGAGATATTAGAATAAGTTTAATCAATTTATTAGTCATTGTTTTTATCAATGTTGTTTTTATACCATGTTTTTGTTGTTTTTATATAATGTCTTTTGTTGTTGTTATATCATGTTTATTGTTTATTTCTTAATAAATTTATATATTATTTTCATATTCATTTTACTAATTTTCTTTCATCTCTGAGACTTCTTTTATAGAGAAGTGGCAAATAGCGATATTAAAATATTTCTTCTAATTAATTTCCTTTCAATGTGCATGAATCTGTGCACCGGGCCACTAGTCCTCCAATAAAACAACCAAAGTTCCCTAGAGAAATGGCTGATTCTAGGATTGAGGTATGATGTAGTACCAGAAAGTAAAGAAATGCTCAGAAACAAAAAAACATCTCACATTGATGGATATTTTAAAAATACAGAACTCTGAAAGAGCTCCCAATGACCATAGCTGGGACAATTAGAGTAACAAAATAAAATAGTACTGGATTTAACTTAAATTCCTATATAATAAAAGGCTAATATGCAAATCCACCAAATGGTGCGGTCACTATGACACGAACTGACCACCAGAGGGCAAAAGCTCAATGCAGGAGTTGCCCCTGGTGGTCAGTGTGTTCCCCTAGGGGGTGCACTGCTCAGCCAGAAGCCCTGAGCCAGGCTCACAGCTGATGAGGGCAAAAGTGGTAGCAGGGGCCTCTTCCACCTCTGCAGCAGTTGGACATCCTCTGAAGGTTCCCAGACTGTGTGAGAGGGCACAGTCCGGGCTGAAGTACCCCCCTTAGTGCATGAATTTCATGCACCGGGTCTCTAGTATAAAATAAATATCTATAAGTCCACACTCAAATAAACAAATTATTGAATCCATAAAATGGAAAAGAGAAAAATTTCCTATGCAAAATAATTCCAAATAATTAATGTAGTAATCCTCAAGGAGGAGGAGGATAAATCCCTGATCATTAAGCACGGGCTGCACAAAGTGAATTCCTTCCAAGGAGTATAGTATGGAAAGGAAGAAAAAAAGAATAAATTTGCAGTGGAGAAACCTGGCAAACACTACCTCAGCCAGGTGGTCTAAGAGGCAATATCAAGAGTGATAAATCATGTTGACAGTATGTATCCTTGATAGGTAACCTGGGGCAAGTTACTAAACCTCTTATGGCCTTTGAGAGTAGCATCTACTGTGATGGTCTTCTTCAATTGTTAAATATATATAAAATACCTCCCACACCATCTGGAGCATAATTAAAAATAATATTAATAATTGAGAAATAAACATTTGAAAAGTGATCAGGGTCTAATTTTTGTGATGTAATCATCTTTTATAAACTATTGACTGAGGTTGCCAGTGATTTAGTAACACTTTTGAAGCATGCTACAGACCTCTGTATATGTATATGTATATGTATATGTATATGTATATGTATATGTATATGTATACGTATATGTATAAACAACATGGTCCTTTTGCTTTTGATCTTGGTATCATTGTGGAGCTTTTATTGAAGACACTTGTGATCATTATTATGGCTGCGTCTACTGTTAGCAAAGGTTCGTATCATTTGTCTGAGTCTTTTAGGCTTAACTTGCCTCAGTATTTCCTCAAAAAAAGAAAAAAAGAAAAAAGTGCATGCTGGGCTATTTGAAGCTAGATATCAGATCACACATAAATGCCCTCAGATTTCTGCTTACTGTTGCCCTACTAAAGCAATAACAAAGAATCGGGATATCCTGCTGTCGTCTGTTCTTAGACAGTGTCTCCTCTGTTGGCAATGCATTACTTCAATGCTGATTCACTGGCTTTGACTCTGGACCTTGTTATTGAATGCATCCTACAATGTAATGCTCAGTGTTCAATAGAGGTGGTAAATGAGTCTGCATTATGGGAAACTGGATTAATAATATGGCTTAATAAATCAAATACTAAATGTGACAATTGTTTGATAGATGCAATTTGCTTGGGAGGTTGGTTCTACACTCTTCCAGTTTCTCAAAATAAGTTATAGCAAATTTGTGACACTCTTTAGAATTCTTTTGTTTTAAAACTAAAAAAATAAGCAAACTGGACATTGTAAATTGTTCTTTGGAGGTTTAGAAATCACTGGCAGTGACCTATTGGAGAGCATCAGACACTTGATCTTTGGCCCTTGACCTCTTTTTGTTAATCCTCACCCAAGGATATTTTTCCTGAGAGAGTGAAAGGGAGGGAGGGAAAGGATGAGAGGGAGAGGGAGGGGTAGGAGGAGGGGTAGGGGGAGAAACATCAATTGAGAGCGACACATCCATTGGTTGCCTCCTGAAAGACCCTGACCAGGGTTCTGGATTGAGCCTGCAGCTGAGGTATGTGCCTTTGACCAGAATCGAACCTGGGACCCTTCAGTCCATAGGCCCATGCTTTGTCCACTGCCCCTGACCTCTTTTGTCATCCTTTCCTCTGTTAATTGGATTGGACACTCTGTTGGAGAATCAAACCTTTTGCAATGATAGACACAGATGTATCCTTATCATGTATTTCTTTAAGATGGATTGTTCTGTTTTGTTTTAAATTTCTGATTGATTGCCGAAACCGGTTTGGCTCAATGGATAGAGAGTCGGCTTGGGGACTGAAGGGTCCGGGTCTGATTCCAGTCAAGGGCATGTACCTTGGTTGCAGGCATATCCCCAGTAGGGGGTGTGCAAGAGGCAGCTGATCGATGACTCTCTCTCATCAATGTTTCTATCTCTCTCCCTTCCTCTTCGTACAAAATCAATAAAACATATTTTTAAAAAATATATAAATAAATAAATTTCTGATTGACAGCCAAAGAATCCAGCATCTCAGATCATCGTGTCTCAGGTTTCTGCTATAATAACTGATAAGATGTTTTTAAGACCACATAGACTAAAACTGCAAACTGTACCAAATTAGGTGCTTACTTTGTTTTTAAAAAAGCTAGCTGTTTCTGTGAGCATTCTTTCCCAACTATGTAACTCCTAAATCTCCATAACTCTCTGAAACTACATTCCGTATTTACTTTGTTGCTTCCCTTGGTAGCAAATAACTGTGATGCGTGCTTAAAATAGGTTTGCTTTTAACATATTTTATCTTTATTATCTCCCACTCCTATTACCACCACTGAAAATATATGCAGTGTGTAAGGTGAAGGGAAAGGTATAAGTAGCACATGACATACACTTTTCTCCATCAGTCTTAATGACAATAAGAGTAATTCCCCCGTAATTGCAAGAACAGAACATGCAATGACGATTTTTTTTTTTTTTTACATTAACCTTTCAACATTAGGATTTTTTTTTTAAAAAAAGAATAAATGTTAATTAGGCCTTTTCCTTTTGGGGTCTTTTAGGAAGTGATTTACCCATTCATTTAAGAAATATTTATTGTCTACTATGTGCTACTGCACTATTCTTGAATTCTAGAATAGGTGCTGAGGAAATACCTTAGAACAAAACAGAAAAATCCTGACCTCATGGAACTTACATTCCAATGGAAGGAAAACAGACAATAAGAAAAGCAGTATTTATGTTAGAAGGTATACGTTCTAAGAAGAAAAAAAACCCAAAAACTCAAGGGACTATGCTGGGGAAGGGCAGCATTTTAAATGAGATGGTCAAAGTAGGCTTCCTTGAAAAAGGTGATATTTGAGTGAAGATGGGACAGAAATGAGGGAGCTAGTCAGGAGGGTATCTAGTGGAAAGAGCTTTCCAGACAAAGAGAATATAGTCAGTGCAAAGACCCCAGGGCAAGAGGATTCCCTGTTGTTCCAGCAGCAAGGAATGAGGTCAGAGAGGTGACTGTAGGAACTTGGTAGGAATGTTTTCCAGGTCACAGAAAGTTCGCTGGCTGAAAAAGCTGGGAGCCGATGATTTTGGCTTGATCTAAGGACCACAGGCACACTTCTCAATGTCAAAAGCATATCCATGTCATGTTACAGGTGGATATCTCAAGCTGTGTCTATATCACCCTTAGAATAAAGTGAAAATGCCTTGCTTGTGGAATTGGAAAAATATGTAGAAAATTAAATATTAGGTCAGGCACCTAAATTACAGTTTTAATTCACTAGCTAGGATCTTAAATATTAATGAGTCTTCTTCTCTGTTTTATTTACAGGTTGGAAGAGTATCTTTTTCCAGGTTCCTGTTGTCTCTAGTTATCTCTTGGTTTCCCTTAATATCTCAGTCCAGGCAGTATTTTCCAATCTTATTTCCTATTCACGGTTTACTGTCACATTTTACCGGCAACACATTTTATTGTGATGCAGGGGCCAGAATTTAACTGGCCCAGAAGTATGGAAATTGTGCGTCGGAGGTAGAGTAAAACAACAAACCCTACTTGTCCTCAATTAGTAGAATCAAGTAAAATCAGGATTTTTCTTTAATTCCTGGCTCACTATGGAAAGGAACCATTTTGTTTCCTTGGTGAAGACACAACAGCATAGAATGAGTCACGTCATATTGAGTCAATTTCACTTTCCCAGGAGTACCAGCATCCAGGAAGGGGGATTGAGGTGGGGAGACGCTGGCAAAGGGGAAGGGACAAGCCGGCCTTAGTTTTGCAAAATGCCTTGTGTATCCCTTGCAAATATGGCATGGAAAGGTGTCTTTATATTAACTCTGGAAATATGGCATGGAAAGGTGTCTTTATGTCAACTCTGGAAATCCACGTCTCAGCTCCCTGGAAAAATGGTTTCTACAATTGGGCAACACACTTTGGCAGCAGGTCCAGGTCAACTAACACATTGGAGCCAGAGGCATGTTCAGATGGAGGGGCTTCTAGGCTCACAGCGTTTGTTCCAGGGTTTAGTCCCGAACCCCCGGTTCAGTCCCGAGGAAGTTGGGAATGTTTGCAATGACACCTGCTGAAGTCTGCTCACCCCGAAAACTCAAAAACATCCGGTCAAGAAGCCAGGGAAGCTGTAGAGATGGCTGTTAGCAAGCAGAAATAGCTTTTATTTACGCCCCCCCCCCCCCCCCCCCCGCCCCCGAGGTCCCCAAGCCCCCGCTGTTATGCAGGTGCTGGCCAATCAAGGGATCGGCGCCAGTCCCGCCGGTGGGGACCTGGGTGAAGATGATACGCCCATATCACTTCCACGACCTGCCGCGCACCCCAGTAGCGAGCGCGCCGAGGATCGGGAAGGACGCAGGGAAGTTTCCGTCCAAGTTTAGGGGAGCGCGTGGCGGAGCCGGGACAAGTTGCGGGTCCACATTGAAGTCTCGGACCGTGGAGGGAGCCGAACTCTCCGGCCGCCGCCCAGGGCCATGCGAAAGGACAGCTTTCCAACAGGACACCTGCAGCCCGCTCCCCGAGACCCGCGAGCTCCGCAGCGCCGTCCGCCCAGGGCCCGGCCTCCTCCGCCGGCCTCGCTGCCCCCCAGGGCCGGCCGCCCCCGGCGAGCGGCGGAGGACGAGCGGTTCCCGCAGGCGTGCGGCGCGCCGGCTCCCCGGCCGGCCTGGCGCGGGGCCCTCTCTCCACTCCCCGCGGCCGCTCATCGGCCGGGGCGCCCAGCTCCGGGGCCCCCGTCGTCGCCAGCGTCGCCAGCGTCGCCGCCGCCGCCGCCACTACCACAACCGGTGCCGCCCCGCGGGCCTCCGGACGCCAGTGTCCGCTCCCCCGCGCGCCGGCGCCATGGAGACCGTCACGAGACGCCGGCGGCTGCCGCGCCGGCCAATGGGAGAGCACGTCGCGGGGAGACGCAGACGTCGCTCTTCCAAGATGGCGGCGCGTCCGTCGCGAGCAGCCGGGCCGGGGGGAAGCCAGCGAAGCCGAGTCCAGCCGCCGCCCGGGGAAGGACTGAAGGGGCTGTTGCCGCCGTTGGCGGCGGCGCGGGCAGTTTCCGCTGCTGCTACGGCTGCTGCCATGCGGCGAGGCTAGGGAGGAGCTCACTCCCCCGGGGTGTAATAATGTTAACAGAGGTAAGCGGCGGCGGCGGCGGCCGGTGTTTACCTGGGGAATGGGGAAGGGGCCAGCCGGCCGGCCGGCCGGGCAGAGGACGGCAGTGCGCGCGCCGGCGGGCGGGCCGGTCCTCGGAGGCGGCGGCGCGGCGGGGATCCTACAAGTGCCCCCCGCGGGGCGCCGTGCTGACTCAACAAGAGTCCCGCCGCCGCCGGCCGCCGGCGCGCTCTCCCTTCGCAGTGGCCCCTGCCTTGCCCGCCGCCCGGCGGCTCAGGTCTCCCCTTCCTGCGGTCGCGACCTCCCCACCGGCCGCTTCCTTCGTGGCCTCCCCCTTCCACGCTGCTCGGTGGCATCGCGGGGTCTCCGCGTTGCCCACGGTTTGCTCGAGGTCTCTTCTCTTCCCCTTCCCTCCCCCGGGCCCGGCCTCCGCGGCCCGCCCTCCGCCGCCTCCCTCCATGCGCGGTCAGCATCCCGGGCTGGTCACTCGCCGGGCCAGCTGGTGGCCCGCCGCGCCCCTGGCCGCTTCGTGGTGGAGGGGACCTGCCCGTTCCCCCAGCGAGAGGAAGTAGGGCAGCCCCCCCCCTCCCACCCCGGCCACCTCCAGCCGACACCGTGGGAATAAATGAGAAAGTTGTGCTGGACATCCTTCCTCCCTCCTGATTGCTTGGGGTTCCCTGGGTCTCCCCCCCCCCCCCCTCTCTCTCTCTCTCTCTCTCTCTCTCTCTCTCTCTCTCTCTCTCTCTCTCTCACCTTTTCCTGGGACCTGAACTGGAACTGGGGCAGCTAGCTGTCACCAGCCAGTCAGTTTCCCTTCGTAGGGCCCAGTGTCCAGGGCAAAAAAAACACAGACTTTTTTTTTTTTTTGAGAAGTTGAGTTTTACTAGCTAGCAGTGCTGAAGGACGAAACGGACGGAGCCAGGCCCTGGACACCGTGAAGCCAGTGGTGGGGGGTGGTTGGTGTATGCTGCTGGTGTAGGCATCACTGAAGGTGCACATGCCAATGCTTGTGGGTTTAAGGAAATTACTTCAAAGCTCCTCAGCTGAAGTCCCGTGGGGATTCCGGGGTCAGCTGTCAGGCACCAGCTTGGGCATCTTTGGGGCTGAACTATGGACTAAGGGTAGGAAGCCATTTAAAGAGGCCATGGGGTGTATTTTTATCTGGGCCAAAAAGGGGAAGTAAAAATATATATATATATATATATATATATATATATATATATATATATATATGGGTAGAGGAGTGTGGGAATTTGAAAATAAAAGACTTCCTTGCCTTCTTTCCAACTGGGCTACCTCTGAGGAACTTCCTACTTGGGTGATTATGTGTTCTTAATAATCTATGCACAGAGCCTGGCCTATGATTTGTTTACCAAGTACTTTTGATTTTTAATTCATGAACTATTTATTTCTGGTCTTTGCTAGTTCACTCTGTATTTCTAAATCCCACCGATCTTTTCATTCCTGGAGTCTATTTATTTCATTCCCGAAAATTGTGGTATATCGTAAGCTTCTGTTGTCATTAGCAGTATCAGGTTAAAAAAACACACACACCACAAAAAAAAACCTTAGAAGTAGCAGAAGTTCTATTTTTACCTACAGTGTGATGTTTTGGTGGGAATAATTAGCCTTATAAGTTTCCACTGTTGTCTCTAATGTATAATCTTTTAGGAGATAATCTTTTGATTAAATTTGGCTTGGGTTAGCACGTGAACTCATTGTGTTTGCTAATAAAATAAATAGATTAGTGTCTTGATTTGGAAAGATTGAACTTTCTAAGCTTTTGTATTTTAAAATAATTTTGTTTCGGCGACATATCAGTGATAGTAGTAAGATGCCACTATATATAGTGCTCTCTGTGTACTATCAGGGGCATCGCTTATAAGAGGCAGTGCCAGGTCCCAGCGTTGGCAGTCTAGATAAAGTCTGCTAACCACTACACTGGAGTGCCTCTTTAGAGTAAGGTCTAGGTTAAATGGTACTTGGATCTCATCTGTGGTTTTAGTAGTCATCTTATAGATTATAAAACTGAAGTCCAGAGACTTGTTCAAGGTCAAGCAATTTCTAGTGGCAAAGGTGAAATTAGAACCCCATTTCCAGCTCAGTACAGAACTCTGATTTCTCAATGAGTAGTTTTCAGCTCTTTTGATAGTTTTTAAAAGAGGGCTACTTTCTTGTTTGATTATGGTCAGTAGATAAACTGGGAAAGTTATCATTACTTGAGAAAAACTTTTTGCTTTACTTCTAGCTTTTTTGTTTGTTTGAACAAGGCTCAGGAATAGTCCTATTTTGAAATATTTTAGATATACAAATTTTCTCATTGTTAATTGCTAAAAAATTAGTAGTGTGGGACCTCTTTTTACTGCTATCTTTTAGTGCTAACTTTAGATAAGAAAATTTTAGGAGATGTGATTTAATTTGTGTTAGGTATTAAAATGTATAATGAAAAACTGTATTTTGAAAGATTCTTATGTTCAACAAGCATATACTGTGCTCAGATTGTACCATCTGCTTGGTTCTTCTATATTTTGACATTGAAGTAGGTGATATTATCTCCATTAGCCCCATGAGAATACCAAGATTGAGAGTTTAAAGTGGATTGCTTGTTGTAAGTGGTGGAGCCAGCAGTCACACCTAAGTCCTCTTATTCGAAATTGTGTGCTGTTTTTGCGCTCAGTATGGAATGTATTATAAATTTTTGTGGCTGATAATCAGCAGTATACTATTTTTAGTTGTTTTTCTTTTTAACCAAGGTGGGGATTCCAAGTATGTAGACAAATAATAACATAGTGATAAACATTTATATGAAACTTCAGTTTTGCTTTTTGTCAAAGTAAATCTTTGAAACCTTTTCAGAAATGAGAAACCATGCAAGTGATTGACTAAGGGCTATATTAAGTTAAAAGAGAAAATTAGTCAATTGAGCAAATATGCACAATGAACTTTGAAACTTGAAAATATGATAGGTTAGTGTGAATTGAAAATACAGCTCCAAAAGGTCGTATTGCCTTTTTTTTTTTTTTTTTTTTTAATGTCTATTAAAATTTCCTCTCCTACTGTCTTTGGTCCTGTTAGGAATTCTTACTCTTAATGTTACTCCTATGATATTTGACAAAAAATTTGTCATAGTAGACTTGAAAGCTATTTGTAGGAAAATATAGGAAAGCTATTTGTAGGAAGATGTAGGAAAACATGCTAAATTTGTATTAATGCTCTGGAGGTTGTTTTTACATAAAAACCAATTACCAGCCTATTGACACTTGTCTTGTGCTTTTGAAAATAGTGAATAAAAATTGTAGTTATTTAAACTTAATACCTTGTTTCCCCCAAAATAAGACAGTGTCTTATATTAATATTTGCTCCCAAAGATGCACTAGATCTTATTTTCAGGGGATGTCTTATTGTTCCATGCGCTAGGTCTTATTTTTGGAGGATGTCTTATTTTCGGGGAAACACGATAGTTTGGGTTGTGTGCAAATGTGAGGCATTAGTTAATGCTAATTCTTGATTTTGTGATTAACAAATATGATACAGATGGGAAAAGATATAAACTGCAGCACTTTTATTTACGTATTTTATTTTTCTTATGTGTCCTAAGACAGGGAACCATAGGCAAGCCCTTGTAGTAGGAGGGTTAAACTGCAGCACTTTTAGAAGTCCCAGGTTAATAGTTGTTAAGGGAGTAAAATTTTGTGGCTCAAATAAATTTGGAATATATTTGCCTAAAGGAAGTTAAATGGATGTCTTTTCTGGAAAAGCTCATAGCTTTTGATAGGTGATTTACTTTCAAAGAAGGTAATAGAATTTGCATTACATTGCAAAGTTGTTTAACTTAATTGGTTTTGACAAACTCTGACTAATATGAAGAGTTATAGAATTTCTTGTATTTTATTTTAGGAAATCCTGATGAGTTGTTCATCAAGAAAGGGTTCTGGACTTGCAGGGATCTTTTACACACACACACACACACACACACACATACACACACACACAAACTAACAAGGAAAAGCACCTTAGGTCCATTGGCATTCAAAGGATGTTAAGAGCTAGAAAATGTTGTGAGGAGAGAGAACTTTGAATAAGGCAGTGGACCTCTCTTAACATACCATTTTTTATAAAAGTGGTTGAAATTGAGTGAATAAGCTGGACTCAAGGTAATGCATACTTATTTCTGTCAACGTATGATACCTACCACAGTAGTGAGGTAACACACAAACGATCTATATCTTAGACATTATAAGGATGAGTCCCAACTTATTTATGATGTGACATTAGGGAAGATGTTTGAACTTTGAGCCTCAGTTTCCTTCTGTGTAAAATTGCTTTAATAATAGCACCTTTCTAAGCTGCTCTCTCATTGTTGTGAAGATCAAATAAAATGAAATAAGGTATATAATTATTTATATTGGTATTAATAATTATACACATATCAGTGGTTAGTACATCAGGTTTTTCTCTATATGCCTTGTTCTAATGTCAATTCAAGGCCTAGGTTCTGTCTAGCTTTATGGTTTGCTAGTTTCTCAGTTGTGGGTGGATCCCAGGAGAAAGGTGTGCCTTGATCATTGGTGTAATTACAGGGGAGGTGTTGTAGGCCTCAGGAATGGCAATAGGTGGCTGAGTGGTGGGGTCAGACCTGACCTGGGTGTAGCAACTTAAGTACTTGGGTTCTGGCTAGGAAAGAATTCAGAGTGGAGATCCAAACTGTAAGAGAACATTTATTTGGTAAATCACAGAAGTAGAAGAAGTAATTCCTAAAAGAAATGAGCTTAGGAAACAAGTTATAGAGGTAAAGTATGGAGCTTGGGAGTGAGGAACCTAATGGTAACTTATCTGGAGCAGGAAGCAGGTGGGGGGGTGATAAGGGGAAAGGGAGAGGGAAAGAAAAAGGCACTGGTGTATTCCAGGGGAGGAGAGCGCACAGGGTCCTTGTCCTAAAGGTTTTAAGGGTGGAAATTTTAGGGTTGGTCCCAGGGGAAGATCCTAATAGAATATTCAGCAGTTTTCCAGGTGTGTGCTTTTACAGTGGTGGTCTCCAATCATTGATTGGCGGGCACCAGGGTGCTGAGGTCAGCCTTGGCTGGACCAGAAATACAAGGGAGGCATAGATATCAGCTCTAGGAAGGGAAGGTCAGAGGATCCAAACCACAAGTCCAATGATATGCTAGGGGAGGAAGAGTCACCTGGAGGTGTGGTCCCACCCTACAATTGATAGTCCTAGTTAGGCTCCTGGGGCTTTCCACCCTAGTGACTTTCTATACCTAGCCCATTCGTCCTTGCTCTGCTCTTGTCTGTCTTAACTGCCTACCTCAGGAGGCAGGGAGTAGACTTCAAAAAGAAGTGAAAGGAAAAAAACAGACTGAGAGTATGTCCTGCAAACTAATAATGAGGGTGGTTTGTTGTGTGGCTGGTAAACTGATGCCAAAGAATTTCTGAAAGAGAAATTGAGTGTTAGCAATGATTTGTGTGTATATATTAATAAATATTTATAGGAAATAATTTATTTTTAACCAGCCCTGGTAATTCTAAAAATCCCAGTACCATTCTTAAAAGGAGAAGCTGTTGTTCAGGATGATTTTTATAAGGCTTTAGTTATGATTTGTACTGGACATTAATTTGTGTGAATTAATTTGTTCACCAAACACTAACACACAGTGTAGTAGGCACATGCTAAGTTCTGCTGCTGAAGTGGTGGGTCAGACCTAAAACCTGTTCTCAGGTAAATTAACTATCAATTAAATTGTGCCAGCTTGGCTATCATTCTACTGAAGAGTTGATGTCTTTTGTCAGAATAAAACAAATAATTAAAAGGTGAAAATGAAGAAGAAAAGGTAGGAGAATGTAATTAAAAGGTAATTGCTTATATTAGTTATATAATTCCAGGTAAACCTACCAGTTTGGATGAGATGGCAGCTTCTTAAAACTGGAGTCAGCTTATCTCTGTTTCTGTATTTGCACCAAGCTAATTCACAGTGTGGCATGAAAGAAAAAGTGAGACTGGAGAAGAAAATCTGTGAATTTATCATTTTACTGAAAACCCCCAGCTGAATTCCATTTTCCTGGTGAAAGTTATACTTGGTCCCCACCCACCTTTCATTTATTTGTTTTTTTTTCACTTCTTCCCAACTTGAATGTTAACTCCTGAAGATGGAGCTTAAAAGTTGTATTTCCAGTCCCTGGAACAGATTTGGATGCTTAGTAGTCCTCACTCAGTATCTGTTGGATGAAGGTTGAGTATTTTCTGTAGTAAAATTAAGATAAAAAAATTTACACTGTCTACAGTAAATTTAAACTATCACATTAATTATCCTTCAGGGATTATTTATTATCAGTGTCCATTAGACATTTTTTACTAGTGCGCTGTGGTTTAATAATGTGTTTGGGATCACAAAACACAAAATTGACAGAAAAAATGAATATTAAACTTTTAGTTAGAATGGAAGCCTCAAATTTTTCTATAGGAAAAAATCTGATTAGATTGTTGTTATTATATAATCAGTTATAAATGCAGGAACAACTTGGATTTTATCTTGTATCTTGTGCTGTTTAAATTTTATTATGATTTCATGTGTACCACTTAATAATGTATTCCTAAACTAGATAAACTGAAAGCTTTGTTTATAATAATATGGCTGATTTTTGTGGCACTCTATTGAATGTTTCAGTTTGTAGCCTTTAATGTTATTTTGAAAGTTGCAAGTATGAGTAAAAATTTGGTCATGGATTTCAACAAGTTGGAGGCACATTTTCGAGGAGTGCAGCTGCTACCACAGTCTCCCCACTCAAGTGCCTCTCGGTGTTGCATTATTAGGTAATTTCACCCATCTGCAATTCCACTGCATGTTTAGAAATAATGTGAGCCGGAAAAGTTCAATAGTAATTTCTGTGTTTAACTGTGAAAATTAAATTGTTCTAATGATCTTTAAATTAGTCCCAGAGACTCATATATATCAAGTGGAGTAATTCATAATTGTGGGCTTATTGCACTGTTTTCTCCAGTTTCCCGAGGGACCTTTTTATTCTGATGCCTCTGTGAGATCCCTAAAGTGAATTTTGCTTTGCTTTTGACCTTAGCCCTGCATTGTTGAAAGACTCCTTGGATGTTACTCTATTTAAACCTGAATTCCTTTTGCTCCTGGATCCCTGGGGCTATTTTTAGCCTGGCTGTGCTTTGGCACATGAGTATGTGATTCTTTGTATTGTGACTTTTATTTTCGGGCTAGAGTTGTATGACAACATGCATGTGTGGAGAATGGCTTTTAGATTCACCATCATTTCAGGCCTGGAAATTATAAAACTGATTTAACTTGTACAATTTTAATGAAAGAGTTAAGTATGAAGTAAAATTTCATCTCATTTTAGTTATCACATAAATTTTTGGAAATAATGGTCTGATTGTAAAGTCTTATTTGCTCTTCAGTATTTCTTTAAATAATAATATTGTAGTTTAGAATTCTTGATTTCTCTTCCTGAGTTTGAGATGACATTTTGTTCTCAGAATTTTTCTCAGCATGTTTGATCAGTTTGCAACTATTAATAAAAGCAACTATTTTTATATCCAATGTTATTTTACTTACTAACATTTGATGTTTTTTTTTGACTAATAGTACCTAAGTGCTCAACAGTTAAAACCGTTGCAATATTCTAGTCCTGGTAAAAGTTAGCAGAGTAAGAGTGTTGTAGGTGGTGGGAATGGCACAACAGGTATTTGGGTGCTGGCTAGGAAAGAATTCGTCCAGACCCAAACTGTAAGAGAACATTTATTTGGTGAATTACAGAGGTAGAATGGGCTAGAGGTAAAGGAAGGACCCTTGGAGCTAGGGAGTGAGGAAGCTAATGTTAATGTGCCGGGGGGGGGGGGGGGGGGGGGGGAAGCAAGGGCATACTCCAGGGCTAGAGAGAATGCACTGGGTCCTCCATCCTAAGGATTTTAAGAACAGAGATTTTAGGGAGGTCCCAGGGGAAGTTCTCAATAGAATATTCAGCAGTTTCCCAGGGGTGTCCATTCAGGGTTGTGGTCTGATTGATTGGCAGGCAACAGGGCAGAGGGGACATTTTTCAGTGGAGCTGGTCCTGATGTCAACATGATTGGTATTGTTGCTTCTCTGGGAGTGGAGCTGAAATACAACTGAGGCATAGATGTTATCTCTGGGGAGGAAAGATCAAGGGGTCCAAACATCAGGACCAGGACTATACTGGGGCAGTAAAAGTCACCCAGGAGGCAAGGTCCCACTCTATAATTGATTGTCCATTGCTAGGCACCTGGGGCTTTTCACTCTGATGACTTCTGTCCCTAGGAGAGAGAGAAACATCAATGATGAGAGAGAATCATTATTGGCTGCCTCCTTCACTTCCCCTACTGGGATTCATCTAGCAACCCCATTTTGTAACTGGTCAAGGTACATGCCAGGGTTGTAGGCTAGATCCTCACTGGAGGTGTGTGTGTGTGTGTGGGGGGGGGGGGGGTGGGCATGAAGTAGTCAACCCATCAATGCTTTTCTTTTCATCCATCTTTCTCTCTCTCTCTCCCTCCCCCCCCCCCCTCTCTCTCTCTCTCTCTCTCTCTCTCTCTCTCTCTCTCTCCCCCCCTTTCTCTTCCTCTGAAATCAATAAAAATATATCTTTAAAAAAAAAAAGTCCAGCTGGTGTGGCTCAGTGGTTGAGCATCAACCCATAAGCCAGGAGGTCATGGTTATTAATGGTTAGGGCACATGCCTGGATTGTGGGCTTGACCCCAATGTGGGAAATGCAGGAGGCAGATGACCTATAATTCTCTCTCATCATTGATGTTTTTATTTCTCCCTCTCCATTCCTCTCTGAAATCAATAAAAATATATTTAAAAATAAATAAATACACAAAAATAATAAAGTATTTATAATACAGTTTTGGTTTTTAAAAAATATATTTTATTGATTTTCCACAGAGAGGAAGGGAGAGGGATAGAGAGCTAGAAACATCGATGAGAGAGAAACATCGATCAGCTGCCTCCTGCACACCCCCTACTGGGGATGTGCCCGCAACCAAGGTACATGCCCTTGACTGGAATCGAACCCGGGATCCTTCAGTCCGCAGACCGACGCTCTATTCACTGAGCCAAACCGGTTTTGGCGATATAATACAGTTTTTGTTAAAAACATTACAAGCTTCTTGAAAAGTAAATCAGTGCAGAAGTGTATTTAGTAAAAAGTAAAGATTGGCTTTCTCCATTTTTTAACAGTCTGGGTACTTCCATACTGTTCTTTTTTAAACACATATGAGAGAATTTTCATTCAATTTTAAAAATTACTCTTAAAGATAGTGATATGAATTATCTTTTCCTACTTTGATAAGTTTCTCAATTGTTTACTTAACTTTTCCAGTAGTATTTATTTATTATATTTTATACTCTTCTCCCCGTCCCTCTGTCCTGTGAATAGTATTTGCTCAATGAGTTGATTTGATACAGACCAAGAGCATGTGGAACTTAAGTGTTAAGATGCCAATTAATTAATGATCAGAAAGGAAGATAAACTGGTGAAGATTATCACTGGAAAAGGAATCTCGGTTTATATAACATTGATTTTGATGACGAATCCGAAGATCTGTGCATTCAATAATACTTACTGACTATATGTGTCATATGTTATACTTGGTACTAAGAATACACCATTGAACAAAGCATATACAATTTATGTCCTCATGTGACTTATGGCATATAGTATATGCAGGAAAATAAACAGGCAATTACAGTATAATGTAATAAATGAGGATATTGGCAATGAGGAACCATGTAGTCTAGTCTCAATAGGGAAGTGAATATACTAGAAGAAGTGGGTAAGATAAGGAGAAAGTAGAAGAATCTAGTGTCTACAACTATGAGTTGTAAATGAAAAATAGAGGCAGATGATGTAACTAATGTAGAACTGGAAGATTTTAATTTTCCAATTTCTCATTCAGAGAAAAGATATGATGAAGTTAGAGTGTGGTCTATAGTGCCTAAAGTGGAATTACATGAAAGATGGTGGAGATGAAATGCTTATGATATTAAAAATGGACTGTTGGATGTATTACCCTTACATATGTTGAAATAATTCAAGGAACTTGGGATAGAGAAGAATGTTGTGTATCACATGTCAAGAGTTTTGACTTTGGAGATCAGTGGTTTTCATTATGATTGCATATTGTAATTACCTGGAGAACTTCACACACTACTAATGCTCCATTCTAGCTTTGCTGCACAGTGGAAATTCTAATGGCTAGCTCCCATCCCTAGCTATTCTGATTTACTTTGTATGGAGTGTAACCTGGGCAGTGGGATTTTAAAAATGTCCCCAGGCACACTTCTAATGTGTAGGAATTGCACAGGGAGGGCTTTTTACAGGAAACTGAATGGGAGCTATGGTTGGGACTGTGATCCTACATCATGAAGTTGAGAGGATTGCAGGAGAAGCAGCTTTTACTTAAAGCAAACTGAAAAATTTGAGAATACTAATGCATTTGTTTTTTTGGAACAGAGTAAACTTAGAGGGAAGCCTTGGTAGGGAGGGAAACAGTGGGAAGTTAGAGGAGGAAAAAGCAAGAACAGTAGAGTGGTTAGAGTACAGAAGAAGACTAATAAATTTAGCTCTTGGGGGTGACCAAAGATAACAGGGCATATTGGTCTGGAAAATAGTTTCAGTCATCCCATAGTGTTTGATAGATCTTAATGGGATGAACTTCGTTGAAAGTCCTAAACTTCATTGAAAGTCCTAGCCTTGTACCCTTCTCTTTGTTAAGGGATTTGGATTGATTGTGAAAGTGGTTGGATCTTCAAGACCCATGGAGAAGCCTATAGTTCCAGGCTGAAGTGGATAGACGCCCCTCTGTTTTGACACCAGCAGGCTGAGACTGGAGTGTCAAGGCTTGGTCAGTTTTGCATAGGATAGCTCTCTGCTCACTCTGACATGCTGCTTGTGAGAGTTTGACACTGCTGTACCTAACAAAGCCTTTACTGTTTCTTTACTTTTTACACTATGCTTTTTAGGAACAATTTTAATTGTCCAGTTTCAGATTTCTAAATGACGACTGATAGGTGTCATTTTTTACATGTATAATAATTATATTAAATTTAGAAAAGTGAAAAGGGACCTTATATATTACCTAAGCAAACTTCTCTTATTTATTTATTTATTTATTTATTTATACATTAGAAATTCATGCATAGAGAATCAAAATGAGTTTCACAATGAAACTGCTCAGCCTAGATTAGAGTATAACTGTATCTGAGCCTAGAAATTTACAATTGTTAAACTGATTCAGATTTGTTTTAAGAATAAATTAACTCATTAATTTGATGTATAACTCAATTTTTTTGAACTTGTAAACTTGGAAAATGAGAAGAACAGCAGTCATCACTCACCAAAGTACAACAGATTTAATTTTCTTTTAAAATTAAAGTGAGCTTTTTAAAGTATAATACAGTCTTCAAGTGCTACCTTAGTTTTGCAAATAAGCTTTAAAATCACCTTTGAATGGAGAATTATTAGTAAAAAATTTTTAATATAACTTTGGTCAGGATAAGATAAGTAGTAAAGTAGTAAATTTGGTAACAGGTTGATGTAGAAATAAGAAAATTATACACTAAGTAAAAAATAAGACTTTTACATGATTATAGTATATCTTGTTAACTAGTAGTTAAAACCCACTGTTCTTACTAAGCAAATATATGCCATGATTAAAGCTCTCATACTTACTTTTCAAATATTTTTTTATTGATTTCAGAGAGGAAGGGAAAGGGAAAGAGAGAAACATCAATGATGAGAGATAATCATCAGTCAACTGCCTCCTGCACTCTCCTCCCCTCCCTCTGCCACTAGTGATGGAGCCTGCATCCCAGGCATGTGCCCTTGACCAGAATCGAACCTGGGACCCTTCAGTCTGCAGACCTATGCTCTTTCCACTGAGCCAAACCATCCAGGGCAAAGCTCTTAAACTTTTAAAAATTTGGTGATTTTGTATACAGTGGCCTTATTTCATGTGTTTGAATTACACAACAAAAGGTAACTTTTCTAGGCTCTGACACCAAGTAGATGGATCATGGGGGTTTAGGCTATATCAGAAGGATGCTTTAAAAATTAATTATTTATTTGAGAGAAAGAGAGTAAGGAAGAGAGGGAAACAGAAATAGTGTTTAGGAGACGGAGGAAGGAAAGGGGGGAGAGAGAGAAGAGAGAAGAGAGAAAGAGAGAGAGAGAGAGAGAGAGAGAGAGAGAGAGAGAGAGAGAGAGAGATCAAACTTGAAATCTTGGCGCATCCAGAGAAAGAGAGAGAGAGAGATAAATATATATATCAAACCCGAAATCTTGGCGCATTCAGAGGACACTCAAATCAACTGGTTTCCCTGGTTGGCGCCAGGGTACTTTTTAACAGCTGGGTTAAGTCCTGCATTTTTATATGTATCTTAATTTCTTTTAAGCTAGGAGTAGTAACAGTAATTAGCCTAACATTGATCATTGCATCATGGACTCATTTACTCCCCACAACAACCACATGATAGAGGTGAGCAAATAAAGGTGATTATACAACTAATAAGTAAAAATGAAAGGTGAGATTTGCACTCTGACTTCTCTGACTGCAGAGTTCATACTTTTTCAGCACTATGCTATACTACCATGTATATTTCTTCTTAAGTTTTGAGAAGTGAGAATAGGATACGTAGAATGCTTGGTACAATTTTAGCTTTTACAACTTTTTGTGGTATAGTATTGTGAATACAGTTTTGTGGACCTAGAGGTTAATTTGGGGAGAGTTTTAAGTATGTCATTTTTCTTAGTTCTAAACCATTGGTTGGCAAACTCAGTCAACAGAGCCAAATATCAACAGTACAACGATTGAAATTTCTCTTGAGAGACAAATTTTTTAAACTTAAAACTATATAGGTAGGTACATTGTTACTAACTTAATTAGGGTACTCCTAAGCTGGCCTTTGCTAAAAACTCAAGGGGCCAAAGTGCCGCATGTGGCTCGAGAGCCGCAGTTTGCTGACCACTGTTCTAAACGATATTGGTAGCATGTTAGATTGGAAGAATCACAGGCCCCACCCTAGACATCCTGAAGCAAAATCGGCATTTAAAAACCTAAAAGTTTGAGAATGTCTGCCTTAGATGATGTTGAAGGTTTCTGCCAAATCACAGTTGGTTAGTCAGTGATTCTAGAACACTAGCCAGTGTGGATATTTCAGTGTTTATTATATTTAGAGAGGAAAGTGGTAATCTATCAAGAATTACTTTGCTGTAAATCATTGTAATGTAGATTTATTCTTGGTTTTGTTTTGGCTTTCATTTTAAGTCAGCTGCTGAAGTAATACCTGTTTGGATTTGTAAAAGATTTCTGACATAGCACTAAATTGTCCTAAATTTTATCCTGTATTATCTGAGGAAATAATGATAACTTAAGCTTTTAAATGGTATTAAGGCAAATTATTTTTTAAAAATATATTTTTAATGATTTCAGAGAGGAAGGGAGAGGGAGAGAGAAATAGAAACATCAATGATTAGAGAGAATAATTGATCTGCGGCCTCCTGCATGCCCCCTACTGGGGATTGAGCCTGCAACCTGGGCATATGCCCTTGATCGGAATTGAACCCAGGACCCTTTAGTCTATAGACCAACATGCTTATCTACTGAGCCAAACCAGGCAAGCATTTAAATAAATGAGGCATGTGGCCTGCTGGCCTTGAGTTTGACATGCTTGGGGGCAAAGCAAATGTTTTCTTAATCTCTCCAAGTAAGATTATAATTTCAGGCAAATACACACACACACACACACACACACACACACACACACACAGTAGAGGCATGGTGCACAAATTTGTGCACGGGTGGGGTCTCTTGGCCTGGCGGACAATTGGGGCCGATCAGGGCCAATAGAGATTGTCCGGCTGGGGGAAGGGACCAAAGGAGGTTGGTTGGGCAGGGGGAGGGACCCTGGGAGGTTGGCTGTGAGGGCACACTGACCACCAGGGAACAGCTCCTGCATTGAGCATCTGTCCCCTGGTGGTCAGTGTGTTGTCATAGCAACCATCATTTAGGATTTTATGGTAATTTATCATAATAGTTGCTTAGGCTTTTATATATATAGATGGGAACACTAAGAACAACACAAAGCTTTCTTATTTTTGAACAGTTCCCTATTCTAATATTTCAATGAGCAGATTACCTGAGCAAATGAGCACCAAACTTGCTTGATTGGAATTGGTTAATTTTATTAATTTCTAGAATATGAAAATTTCTCTCAAACTTAATTTAGGAAAGGGTTGTCTCAAGATTAAAAAAAAAAAAAAAGTGACAGTACTGACTGTCTGTTCACAGTTAAATCACTACCATGGTAGGCGTTTACAAATATTTGTTCAATTAATGAATAAAATTTTGTTTTTGGTGAATTTGCCACTGTTTTCAAGTGCATAATATAATTACAAGATTCTGAAAGGATTTTTTAGACAGTTGAGCATCTCCCCCATATTAACTAATTGTTGCATTAAATAATCTTCCCCATATTAACTTAATTGTGTGTTTTTTTTTTGTTTTGATAAGTTTTTTAATTGTGGAAGGTATGATTCAAGTAAAAGAACAAATAAATCATTTATGAAGTTTAACAAGTTAACTGCCATAAGCGTCTATAGACAAAGGGGCAGACCTTTTTTAATATAATTAAATTCAAAATACCCTGGCAGTTAACTGGTTAAAAAGCAAACACCTCCTTAAGAAGCAGAATATTACTGAGTATTTGAGAAGGCCCCAAGTTGTCCTATTGCAAGCTCTCTTCCTTTATCCTCAGAGATAGCCACTTTGCTTGGTTTTTTTTTTAAACCTTCGAATATATCAGAATTTATCCTTAATTAGTTTTTTAACTTTGGAAAATGGACTTGCAAGCATAAATCTTAACTGTGTAAAGAAAGAGTAATATTGCTACTATTAGATCAAGTCTCACTGAAGGAGGTAGGTTGAATAGTCTTTCTACTTTCCTGAGAGTTAACAAGAACTCTTTTTAGGGAAGTCCATGGATAAGACTTTGAGTGAATCCTGGAAAATAGTATCTGTTTCCCATAGTTGGACACCTGGCGCTACTGTGGTACCAGTCCTATATAGAAGAAGTAAAAAAAACCCAAAACCCAGAAAACCAAAAACATTGAGTGACATAAAAGAAGATAAAAATAAAGGGAAAAATAGAAGAATCAATATTATAATTCTCTTTAAATCTTGTCCAAGATTTCTGTTCATATATCATCTAATATTTGAAAGCTTCTTAGATAACTGGATAAAGTTGCTTTATTTTTTTACCATGATGCTTATCCCCATCTTACAAGAACTATATAGTTACTTATTTATTTGTCTTTTTCCCCTTTCTGAATGTAAACTTAAAAAGATATGTGTATATCCTACACCCAGAGTGGAGGATGGCAGAGCCCTAACTGTCCCAGCCCACTTCTGCTTCCATTCCCTTTTCAGAAGATCAGGGAGGGGGAAACAGGTCAAAATGATATGCCTATGAAGAAAGTGCCGCATGTTTAGAAATACTGGTAAGAAAAGTTTGTACTACAAGTGGGAGAGAAACACCATCAAGGGGATCTCCTGTAGCACAAAGGAGGTCACTTTCTGTTTCCCTTTCTAACAGACCAGACTTCTGGATTAGGCATTTTGGCTGCATATGGACTAATAATTGCAAGTCCACAATAAGAGCCCAATTCCAGCTACAAAATTTCTTAATGGCAATGAATGATGTGATTGTTCCTTATAATCCTCTGAATGGGAAATTTCACATTTTTCCCATCTAACCCCAGAGGTGGGAGAAGCAGGTCTATGACATTTCCAGGCTCAGACCAAATGGCAGTTCTTGGACTGCAATCAAGTAATCACTGCAAAGTAGTTCGCAGTAGCAAGAAATTACATCCAGATTTTCATGGAGATTACTGTAGGATATAGAGTAGGAGCATGAAAGCAGTCAAACCTTGTGCTTTAAAAAAACAAAAACAAAAACAAAAAAACAACAAATGAGGGCATGCTCATCTTTCTCCCCTTATTGAATGTAGACTTATAAGGATATGTTTTATTCACTGGTTTCCCCAGCATCTAGAACTTACAGCACATAGGAAGCATTCAATGATTGTGAATGAATGAATGAATGAATGAATGAATGAATACAACTGTCCTTTCTCTCCTAATTCATAGCATTTACTGTCTATTGCATAGTTTTTGCTCATTAATTTTGTTCAGCTTAGCATCTTATAATGCTTTGTATTATTTTCTTTTGGTTCAGTGTCTAATTGTTTCATTCCTATAAGACAGTCGTCTTTGTGCTCCTTGATGGAGAGAGACAAGTGCTTCCCTGTATACCTCACAGTGCAAGACAGATGGATATAACTTGTTGAATTGAATACATTTATTTATTTATTCATAATGACTTAAATTGCTAAAATCCAGTTTGCCTTCAACAAAAGTATTTTTATTGGAATCTAAATGAAATAAGGGTTTTTGTTGTTTTTTTAATTGTGGATAATTTTTGGAGATGTTTTGTTGCGCTCATGATAAATTTTGCTAAGTGGAAGTTGGAAGTTTAGTGATTATAATTTTACAAATTTCTATATACAGCTTTCAGTGAGATATGGATTTCTTACATGGAAATTTTAATTTAAAAAGTTATACTATAGTTATATTTTAACTTAGTTTTGAAGTGAAGCATTCAAAATAAGCACAAATTTAGTCTACATTTTACATATGCTTTTGCATATATAAATATACAAATGTTTTTATAAATACATTATCATTTCTCATATTATTTAACAATGTGTGTAACTATTTAATCTTGTACCTTTATATTGTCACTAGATTTTAAAAAAATCATTCCTGATGTTCTATGAATAAATCTCTTCCTGCATTCAGGTTTTGTATATCATTTCTTGGAGGGAAATTTCCAAAAGTGTACTTAACACTTTCAAAAGTAAATATTTTAACAGTAATTAAAACAGTACTATAAATGTACAAAAGGAGAAATTTAAAACTGTGTATAAGTTTTCTTGGTTCTTTTATAATTCCTATTTATTTTTTAAAACTTTTTTTTTTTTTTTTGCTTTATTTCAGACAAGTCTGTCCATATGGGGATGGGGAAGCCTTGGCGTTGTCCTTTCTCTAATAACCTTTGGACCCTTTGTAATATTTTATTTGGCATTTTATATCCTCTGCTTTGTTGGTGGGTAAGTATAATCAGTGATAATTTTGCAATTCATGTCATGTTCTGTTTTTCAAAATTGAAAAAAAACCCCAAGAGAAATGGAAATATGTTTTATTATGAATGCTGTTTTTATAAATTGTTTTTTCTAAAGTTTAAAAGTAAAGTTGAGACACTTATAGAAATAAAATTATTTGTGCCAGAAATATGGTTAGTCATCTTCAAAAGTAAAATAAAATTGTTAACGATACAAACTTTTTTGTGATAAATTTTTATGATTTTTTAAAATTCCTTTTGGTATTACTCCTTTAAGGTTGAAATTACTTTATTATAACAGTAACAAGATAAGTTATATTGAGATAACACATCAACTTTTACTTGGAGATACTACTTGGTGTTATTGATTAGACTTCAGACAATAATGTTAATTGCTTTTCTTTTGTTTAAAAAAATTCAAACACCTGAATTTTCAGTTTTTTCTTTATGGTTAATTGGTTTGCAGTTTATACTTTTTACCTTACCTTGATAAACCTTTAAAGAGAGGTTTCAGTCATGATTTTGTATAGCTTCCCATGCAGAATATTTGATATCAGACATTTAAGAGAATGTATAGACGAAAAATTCTTGTTTTAGGTATTCTAACCAGCTTAGCTGAAAAGTGCATTTTGTTTATATATGTGTGTGCATATATATATATATATGTGTGTGTGTGTACACACATATATAGATGATACATTTCTGCAATCATTTGTGAAATAAATACCTATGAATTCTTTTAAAAATATATTTTGAGATTCCCCAAATTTGGAGGAGTTATTTGATCTATAGGTTTAAAGGACTTCGCTGAATTGAATAGCATTTATAAACTGTGGCCTGAATGTATAAGATACTAAAGGGGTGGCTTCTGAATATATCAACTACCTATTACCTCTTTCAGGATATGGGTTTGAAAGTAATGCATAGACATTTTTATAGGGAGTGCACCCCTGACTGTTGAACAAGTGAGAATTAATTAAATGGCTATTCATAAAATTACTTTCTATTTTAATTTTAGTATTTTTATTAGAATTGATTAGATATGGCAACTGTGTATTGAACAATTAAGAAATAAGTGATAGGAATCAGATAAATAGAGTCCTGAATATCTTTATTGATTATAAAGATGATTGAATACTATAGATCTGTAGCCATTTGGCTTCTTAATTACATTCCTTAGTCCTAAGTCTAAGCCAGAGCAGCAGGGTTGCATAGCTGCATGGTTGCACCTTTCCCGTGTAGGGTCATAACTGCTTTTACTTTTTGGAAAGGAGATTGTCTTGAGGTGTTTCTTTGAAAGAAGAGATTTCTTCTATTTCACTAATTGAATAAGTGCTTGGCAAAAGTGAAGGAGAAGGATTTCCCAATACTTCAGAGAAGAAGGAAATTTTAGGATTACAGAGGAAGGTAGGATCCCTAGGATCCCTTGGAAGATGGAGAATTACTTCTTTTTGACTCTAGGGGTGTCGAACTCAATCAGAGAAGGGGCCAAAATCTAAAATCCAGCCTAAATCGCTGGCCGAATGGTTTACTGAACAGTCATAAACTGACAATGTCATAAACTGACAGCGGAGTGCAGTGATGACAGCGCTGTGCGGGCCACATTGCAAGGCCTGGCGGGCTGGATTTGGCCCGCGGGCCTTGTGTTTGACACATGTGGACTAAACTATCCTATCTAATGAAAGGGCAATATGCAAATTAACCATCACTCCATCACAAAGATGGTGGTTCCCATAGCCACAAGATGGCAGTGCCCAGTCCTCTCAGCCCCGCCGGAGTCCCCCAGTCCCAGGGGGGCGGCCGCTGAGAATGGGCAGCGTGAGCAGCCTGGTGGAACGCTTGCTTCATCACTGCAGCAACGAGGCAAGCCTTCCACCCCAGCTCCAGCTGCAGGGGGCCTCTGGGCAGGGGCATGGAGCGACTGGGGTGTGTGTGTGTGTGTGTGTGTGTGTGTGTGTGTGTGTGTGTGGGAACACTTGCATCATCACCCTGGCGATGAGACAAGCATTCTGTACCTGGCCATGAATGGGCCTCTGGGCCACGGAGAGCCTCTGGGCAGTGGGTGCGGAGTGGCCAGGCCCCACAGAGAGCTACTGGTCCATGAATTTGTGCTCAGGGCTACTAGTTGTATATAAAATTTGGGAAAGAGAGACGGGTGATGAGTGCATTCATTTCAAAGTCATGGGAGCCTCTGCTGTTTCCTCTTTACATCTGCTAATTTTTTAAAGAATAATTTTCAAAAACATTTTTGGATACTTGTTAAGTATGTAAACATTTATAGATAAGATAGGGCATTGGAAAGTGTGGGAGAGCCACTAAAACTTCTTTATTACAAAATTAAAATTTAGTTTTCTTCCTGATGGAATTTCTATCTACTTAGTAGGGCTTATAATTAATTGGTAAATTTTAAATATAGAAAATATTGATAGCATTTAGTCAATAGTTATAGTAAAGTTATTCTACACCAGTGTTTATCTTACCTTGAGTTTAATTTTCCTTTATAAATTCCAGGCTTGTTTAAATAAGTAATAAATTGGGTCACTTTTTTTACATGTAACCTTTGTTTTTTAGTTGTAGTGGCAAGTTATAATATCTCATGTTAATTAGCAATAGAACAAGTGTTTTAACTATAGACTTAGATCTCATTTCTTCTTGGCTTTGGTTATTAGCTAGCCTACTTATTTAATGAGGGCTAATTTTCTTAAATTTTGAAAATGTTGCCTGAGATTTTTTTATGAACTATTTTGGATTAAAACTTTGAAGGCATTATTGTGTAAGTTTACAAGTGTTGATAGTTAATTTAAGTTTCAGAGAATAACAAAATCTGTCAATTCCTTGCCTTGTCAAAGTCAAAAATAGATATTTTAGTGAATGATAAGCCACCTATTAAATCTGAAAAAATATTTGGTAATAATGTATTAGAATTAGATTATAGTAAAATTTTGTTTCATATCTATAATTAAATTTTTTTTCAGGGGTTTTGTGGTTACTCTTTTATTTGGAAAAACAAACTCAGAGAAGTACCTAGAGCAGTGTGAACACTCATTTCTTCCTCCAACTTCAGCTGGAATTCCTAAGGTAAATAGTGTAAAGGAATGTGAAATCTCATTTCTCTTCTACACAATGATATCTACAAAGTGACCATCCATTTATGGCTTGGCAGATTTTTCTATAATTCATTCATGTTCATTATAAACTTATGGGAGACTTTCTGATCATGCCTAGAAAAATGCATTTTACAAGTTACCTTTTAAACTTTCTCAGATATTAAAAGTGCAAATACAAATTTGAGGAAAAGACAGAAAATTGGAGTGTTTCCTACTATCCTTAAATTAGACTTTGAAAGTATCACATTTATGATTTGTGTCAATGAATATAATGTTTTGAATGAAATAAATAACAAAGGAACCAGAGGGAGAAAAGGAATACTTTTTATTTAACTCACTTGAAAACTATAGCTTGCAGTTAGGCTATCCATTATTTATAATTTTAATAAGTTAGGGCCATTTGATTTCATCTTGAATGTTGCTTTTTAAAATTTTTTTTCAATCTTATAATAAAAATCTAATATGCTAAGTGTCTAGTAGTCTGGTCATCCATTCAACCAATCAAAGCGTAATATGCTAATGATATGCTAGGTCCATTCAACTGCTTGCTATGACGTACACTGACCACCAGGGGGCAGACAGTTTACCGGTCAACCAGTTGCTATAACATGCACTGATCAGCAGGGGGGCAGATAGTCAACCAGTTGCTATGACGTGCACTGACCACCAGGGTGCAGACACTCTGACCAGTAGGTTAGCTTGCTTCTGGGATCCGGCTGATTGGAACTGAGCAAGACAGGCCAGACATGCTCTGGAGCCCTTTTGCAGTCCCTGGCTGGCCAACCTCCCGCGTCTCTCCCTGGCTCTGATTGTGTACCGGTGGGGTCCTTGGCCTGGCCTGCGCCCTCTTGCAGTCAGGACACCTCAGGGGATGTCAGAGAGCCAGTTTTGGCCCAATCTCACAGGCTAGGCCAAGGGACCCCACTGGTGCACAAATTCGTGCACTGGGCCTCCAGTCTCATATAACTTAAAATTGAAATTGAGTAAGATAGCTAGGCTTCAGTTTTGCATTGCCTCAATTCTTTTTGTAGGATTGGGATGGTTTCATCTTTTATAAAGAGAGACAGTGGTCTGGAGCTGTTGCTAGGAATTTAACTTTACAATTATTATTTTGTTCAGTTTGTGCTAAGATGTAGGAGATGCAGAGAAAGTAAGATTTAAAGTATTATTTTACATTACTGAAATAACCCAATCCCACTGATTTTCATATTAATAATTTTTTTTCTAATACTGTAACTTTTAAAATAATCTGAAACTTTCTTGTTCACCTTTATGACTCCTATTAATGTATTCTTTGAGTTTGCTCACAAATATTTCTGTGGAAATGAATCTTTTCTTTTTTTGAATCAATTCTTAGCCATTCATAGTTTCCATTCATTTGAGTGATACATATATTATAGAAGATGGAAATATTTTATAGTTAAGATCCCAACGTTGGCCCTTGTGATAGGGCATCATTCCAAGCACTGAAAGGTTGATTCAATCCCCTGTCATGTCACATGCCCAGGTTGCAGGCTCCATTACCTCTGAAGGGGGGGGGGGGGGGCGGGTGGAGGGTGGAGGCAGCCAGTTGATGTTTTCTTCTTACATTAATACATTAATGTTTTTCTCCCTCCCTTTCCTTTATATCTCTCTCAAAATCTATTTTAAAAAAAGTAAGATCCCAAACAGTAATATATCATAGTCAAGATTTGTATTTATTATATATTTTAGTAGATGGTATAAAAAATAATGATTTTGATTTGCTTTTTCTAAAATGCTGTATAAGCATGCTTTATGAAAAATTCTTAGTGGTTTTATAAATATGAATCATGTTTTATATGTATAAATATATACATCTCTCTATATAAAAGCCTAAGCAAAGAATGACCAGTCAACCAGTTGCAGTGACACACACTGACCACCAGGTGGCAGACACTCAATGCAGGATCTGCCCCCTGGTTGTCAGTGTTCTCCCACAGCCAACCTCCTGCAGCTGGCCATCATCCCATGGTCCCTTCCCCTGGTCGACCTGCCCCGATCTTTGTTCAGGCCAAAGGACCCCACCCATGCATGAACTTGTGCACCAGACCTCTAGTAAATATATATAAAATATAAGTAGGCTTTGGTTTGTATTTTTAATTGAAGAGTGAACCACTACTTTTCATCTTGTTTCCAGACCACTGATCTTTCTGAAGACTACAGAGAAATAGACAAATTAATTTTCATTAGTTGTTGCATATCATCCCTAAGCAAAATCAATTTGAAGGATATTTTTTTTGCCAACTGTTTTGGGCTGGCGGGGAGGGAGGAAGAAGAAAAATAATAATTTAACTCACTTAAACTAACTTGTGGCTTAAAGTTTCATTGAATTATGTCAACATTGTATATTTTCAATTTTCTCACATTCTAAATAATGTTTGCAGATTTTGTTACATTTTTGAAGTTAAGAATAAATTTTTATTTTTGGATGTGTAGTTTTGCTAACTTGAGAAGTAGTTTTGGTTTTTACTAGAGTATCAAGAAATAAGACTATTTATGTACTTAAAGATAATGACAGGAAAGTTACAATGAATATTCAGTTAGAAATAAACCACAGAGATTTTATATCAAGAAACTATGCAGTAAGATGTGATGGTTTCCTTTAAGTGTTTAGAAGAAATGAAACGTGAAGCCGGGACTATAAAGATCGATAGAAGATTAACTGGTGCCAATATAATTGATGAACCTCTCCAGCAAGTGAGTTTCAGTATGTGGTATTTGAATTCCATATATTGTGTGCTAGGTATATTTCTTTTGGAAATAATTTTGCTATTTATTTAACATGCTAGAAATATAATTCTACCCTTGGTTCTAAATTTAAAGATGCTGCCTTATTTATGAACTAATTTATAATGAGGTGCTTTACTTAATAGTAAGCCTTTTGATTGAATTTGCATTTAGAAAAAAGTTTTTACTGACATATTTGATAATGTTTTTAGTTATTTTATAGTTAAAGTGTAATTTTTAGCTAATGAACAAACTTAGTGTTTTGGTAAATCAGACATAATTCCCTACTAGTTTTATTACTTTGTAAAGTTAATATACTTACTTTGATTCAACAACATTCAAAAGTTAGAATTAAGCATCGACAGGTTTGGCTCAGTGGATAGAGCATTGGCCTGCGACTGAAGGGTCCCAGGTTCGATTCCGGTCAAGGGCATGTGCCTCTGTTGCAGGCTCAGTCCCCAGCCCTGGTTGGGTCCATGTGGGAGGCAACCAATTGATGTGTCTCTCTCACATTGACGTTTCTCTCTCTCCCTTCCACTTTCTCTAAAAATCAATGGGATAATGTCCTCAGATGAGGATTAACAAAAAAAAAAGACTAAGTTAGTTTGGCTCAGTGGTTAGAGCATCAGCCTGTAGACCAAAGGGTCCCAGGTTCGATTCTGGACAAGAGCATGTACCTTGGTTGCAGGCTCCTCCCCAGCCCTGGCCCTTGCAGGAGGCAACCAATCGATGTGTTTCCCATAGATGTTTCTCTTTGTCTTTCCCTCTCTCTCTTCCCTTCTCTCTAAAAACCAATGGGAAAATATCTTCAGGTGAGGATTAACAAAAAGAAACAAATAAATAAAAGTGATTAAATGTTTAAATAAATTAGAATTAAAAATATTCTTCCCCCAAATATTTTTCATTGATTTTTTAAATTATATGATTATTATAAGTAATGAGTACTTTAAAATTCTAAGATTTTATAGATAAACCCATGTTTAGTTTATCTGAATTACAAAAACATTATACATTAAGTTGTATTATGTGCTATTTAGTGACTAACTTAATACTGCTGGCAGTGTAGAAGGTATTAGAATTAAGTGAACTATGTCATTTTTTTAGAATTTGACTGAAAGGAATCTGAAGATATAATCTTGGGAAAATTGTGGAGCTATTTTAGAGAATTAGGGTCCATTGGTATTACTTTGCATCTTATTAAATCAAACTGATTAAAACTCTTCATTATAACATTGAAAGTTTACTTTTTTTGCAGGCACTGACTTTGTGGATTTAGAGTGGGCTTGGCCATAGATAGGTAATTAAAAAAAAAAAAAAAAAACTTGGGCAGCTTATGAATTGGGATACTAAAATAATTTAAAATTTTTTGAAATGGTTTTTTGCATATTGATGCTTTTAAAATAAAAGCAGTTATTCACCACCACAATTTAGTATTATATATAGAGAATAATTACCAATCGGCAGATAATCCTTTAGTTTGCCAGTGTTATTTTTAAAATCCTAAATAGTTGTATTTTCCCCCCAATATTCTTGTTTTAGGTTATCCAGTTTTCCTTGAGGGATTATGTCCAATATTGGTATTATACACTAAGTGATGATGAATCTTTTCTTCTTGAAATTAGACAGACTCTTCAAAATGCACTCATTCAGTTTGCTACTAGGTAAGGTCACTGCATTGTATTTTTGCTGAAATTTTTATATTGTTCGTACCAATAGCGAAATAACTTAAGTGGGATGGGAAAATTAATTATAGTTGACCCTTGAATAACTTGGGGATTAGGCATGCTGACACCTGCACAGTTGAAAATTCACATGTAACTTGACTACACCAACCTGTAAGCCTTACCAATAACAAGCTGTCAGTTCACACATATTTTGTTTTTTACATATATTATATACTATATTTTTACAATAAAACTATAGAAGAGAAATGTAATTAAGAAAATAATACAGAGAAAATATATTATTAGTACTGTACAGATTTTTTTAAAAATCTGCATATAAGTAGGCTTGTGCAATTCAAACCCATGTTGTTTAAGGGTCCACTGTATTAAAAGGTAAGTAGAACAGTAGGTTATAGATAACTTGGATTATAGAATTAGAACCCTGAAAACCTTTAAATTTAATCTTTATATTTACAGAATGTTTATTTTGATTAAGCCCTATTCTCTTAGTCTCTAGGTTTATTTCTTCCTTGGGGTCCAATAATGTTTCAAACCCCTTTATTGATAATTTATTCCTCCTTACCCAGATACTCTGTTTTATTTGAGTGCTGAGAAAATTAATTTCTCTTACTTTTGGCATATACCTAATAGAGGTACTCTTAGAGAAAGAAGAAACCAAAAGAGAATAAGCTAGTGGAGACTATTCAGTTTATTATTTGTTTATAGGAGAGAAGTGTATTTTGGTGATTTTGCTTTAAGAAACAGCCACTTGTATATTCATATAACAGAATATTTTGGTTTATATTCTTATACTTTATTTTTTTGAGGGCCCATTTAATACCCAGAAATTATTTATTTTTGAAAAAAGTATTTGTTTTTCTGAGTTTACAGTCTTTTTTTTTTTTTTTTTTTTTTTAATCAAAGCTTTTGCTTATCAGTACAGATAAAGATTTTCTTACTAACCTAGATCATCAGGCCTTAGGCAGCATATCATGGCCATGAGTACACTCAAGTCTGAAAGTGTTATTTTCTAGCCAATCCCTCTTTTTTCTCACTTAGATTCTTGAAATACATTCTTGTACTTTTGAGAATCTTGGATATTTTTTTCCCCTAGAACTCTTACTGTATTTTTACCTCTGTTAATTGTATATAAGCTGCCTTACCTTTGAGTGGGCTCTGACTTTTGGGAACGCTGTTAATGAGTGAAATCCACAATGTCCTGTCCTCAACAGCCCAGCTCAGCTCCTGTAGACTCATACCTTCTTTTATGCAGTCAAACCATCTCATATTTGGTCTTCCTTTTTCCTATTGCCTTCTCTTTTTCCTAGCATTATTATCTTTTCCAAAGAACTCTGTCTTCTCATGATGTGCCCAAAGTAGGACAGCTTCAGTATTGTCATTTTTGCCTCCAGTAACGTGTCAGGCCTCATTTGCTCTAAAACACACTCTGCATATAGAGATATTTCTAGCTCATCTGCTCTCTTAAGACTTTTCCTCTGTAACTCAGTTGATTCTGAGGCTGAGAATGGGAGGTTAATTCCTCAATTTTAGGTCATTTGGGGAGGCCTGCTATAAGATTTATGGCTTGAACAATAAACTTACTTGTTGAGATAGGTTTGAATGTCTCTCATATTTAACAACAAACATTTGCAAAGTAGCCAGCTGTAAATATGAGTGTAGACTCATTGTGGAACACAGAAAAAAATAATCAAAGAAGGTCAGAAATTTGGTTTGATCTCCTTTATTTTATACTAGAGGCCCAATGCATGAAATTTGTGTAAGAGTAGGCCTTCCTTCCCCAGGCTGTGGTTATCAGCTTCCTCAGGCACCCGGGACCCAGGCTTCCCTCACAGCCCTGGCTTCATCCGGAAGGTTATCCAGAAGGACGTCCGGTCTAATTACCATATTATGCTTTTATTATTACAGACTAGAGGCCCAGTGCACAAAATTCTTGCATGGGGGCGAAGGGGGGGGGCTGTCCCTCAGTCCAGCCTGGACCCTCTCCAATCTGGGACATCCCTCTCACAATCCAGGACTGCTGACTCCCAACTGCTTGCCTGCCTGCCTTCCTGATTGCCCCTAACTGCTTCTGCCTGCCAGCCTGATCACCCCCTAAATACTTCCCTGACAAACTGATTGATGCCAAACTGCTCCCCTGCCAACCTGTTTTGCCCCTAACTGCCCTCCTCTGCAAACCTGGTCACCCCTAATTGCCCTCCCATGCAGGCCTGGTTGCCCCCAACTTCCCTCCTTTGTTGGCCTGGTTCCCCCCAACTGCCCTCCCCTGCAGGCTTGATCACCCCCAACTGCCCTCCTTTGCAGGCCTGGTCTCTCCCAACTGCCTTCCCATGCTGGCCATCTTGTGGCAGCCATATTGTGTCCACTTGGGGGCAGCCATGTTGTGTGTTGGAGTGATGGTCAATTTGCATATTACTCTTTTATTCGATCGGATAGAGGCCTAGTGCATATGTGGGGTTGGGGGCCAGCTGGTTTGCCCTGTAGGGTGTCCTGGATCAGGGTGGGGGTTCCCTTGGGGTGTGGGGCAGCCTGAGTGAGGGGCCTTGCAGGCCATCCATGCCCCCTGGCAACTCAAGCGGAGGTTCTGGTATCTGGGATTTATTTATCTTCTATAATTGAAACTTTGTAGCCCTAAGCAGAGCCAACCCTCCTGCTTGCTCCTTGGCCACAGCCATTTTTGTTGGGATTTTTTTATCTTCTATAGTTGAAACTTTGTAGTGGAGGCCAATGCAGGCCAGGCTGTGGGAGCTTGGCTTCCTCCATTGCTGAGGGCAACTCAAGCCACCTGCTTTTTCCAACTCTGTGGCTGCCGCCATTTTTGTTGGGATTTATTTAATTGAAATTCTGTATCCTTGAATGGAGGCCTGGGCCCGCCAGGGTGTGTGGAAAACTTGGCTTCCTCCATTGCCTAGGAATCCCATGCCTTCTGCTAGCTCCTTGGCCATAGCCATCTTGGTTGGGTTAATTTGCATAGTTGATCCTGAATGACTGGTGGGCGTGGCTTGTGGGTGTAGTGGAGTGATGGTTACTTTGCATATTACTCTTTTATTAGATAGGATATGTAACACTAGAAAATGTTACTGCTTTCTGTAGTAACAGCATCCTAATGATTTTTCTTGGAAAGGGTGGAAACAAGAAGAGTTCATTATTCTTGTGACTGACTGCCTAAGAATATATTAAAATATAGCAAATTATTCATGGAAAGAACTTTGAACTCTTCCCCCCTTCTATAGCAGTCTATGCTATTAAGTTAAATATTGGGGTGATGACAGGCTATGAGCCAGATTTTTTCCATCCTAGATTGATCTGATTTATCTCTTTGCTTTTTCATTGTCCTTAAGCTTTGGGCAAATTAATCAGCTTCTTTTAATTCTTGGTTTTGTCTTCTAAAGACTGATAATAACTACTTTAGAGGCTATTTTCAGGCTAAAAATAATATGAAGTAAAGCTCCTAGCATACACTAAGGCTCAGCAGGTGTTTGTGCCTTCTCTCTGAATGATTTTATTTTTTGTAATATATTTTTATTTCAGAGAGGAAGGGAGGAAGAGAGAGAGAAACATCAGTGATGAGTGAGAATCATTGTTTAGCTGCTTCCTGCACGCCCCCTACTGGGAAATGAGACTGAAACACAGGCATGTGCTCTGACCAGGAATTGAACTGTGACCTGCTGGTTCATAGGTACCGCTCAGCCACTGAGCCACACCGATTGGGCCGAATTACTTTATTTTTGTCTATCATTTGTCTTTTCATCATTTTTTTATTATTATTACTGCTAATATGTACATCTTAATAGAAACTCTTGACTGTTGTGAATGTCAATATCAAGAAAATAGACTTTTTACAATCATTCCAATATTTATTAATTTTGTTCTGTGCTTTCTGCTATGCATTGTGAAGCATATGACAAGAGCATAAATTATCACCCCTATCCTTCACGTAATAATCTTGTATAGGGTTATTAACCAGGGACTCAGGAAGGCCTGAAAATATATGCAAAACTTTTACCCCCCCTATTGAGTACTTCCATAGATTTCATTTTTAAAAAGGGCTTATACTTAGAAAAAATTTAGAACCTAGTGTTTATATTTATTCATCACCTTGGAGAAACAATTATAGAATATCATCATAAATTGAAATGCTAATTTTGAGACATAACAGGAAGAAGACATACTTAAAGTTTAAAGTCTTGATTGTGAGATTTAGCTCTATTATTTTTTAAGCTCAATAGCTTTGAATAGGCAAAACACATAAATTATTTGAATCTGATGATCACCCATAAATATTTATCAAATTGTTAGGACTAAATGACATCACATTTGAAATAGTACTTTGGAATGATGATATTTTAAGCTAGCATTAATACAGCACCTGTTATTCTAGTAGCAGTTTGAGGAAGAAGACAATTCTAGAATACTTTTAAAATATATATATACTTTATTGATTTTTTACAGAGAAGAAGGGAGAAGGATAGAGAGTTAGAAACATCAATGAGAGAGAAACATCTATCAGATGCCTTCTACACGCTCCCCACTGGTGATGTGCCTGCAACCAAGGTACATACCCTCGACTAAAATCGAACCTGGGACTTTTCAGTCCACAGGCTGATGCTCTATCCACTGAACCAAACTGGCCAGGGCTAGAGCACTTTTTTGTTGTTGCTAATCCTTATCTAAGGATATTTCACCTTTGCCTTTTAGAGAGAGAGGAAGGAAGGGGGAGAAAGAGAGAGACAGCAATTGGTTGCCTCCCAAATGTGCCCTGATGAGAGAATCAAACTTCAACCTAGGTATGTGCCCTGACCTGACTGGGAATTGAACCTGCAACCTTTTTTGGTGTATGGTTCAATACTCCAACCAATTTAACCACTCAGCCAGGGCTATCTTGGTTACTATTTTATGCTCAAAGGTTATATATATAAAGATTATTTAACTTTATCTTAGCTTGCATTATTTTTTGTTTGTTTGTTTTTGTGGGGAGACAAAATTAAGGTACATGTAATGGAGAAAAATAAAGTCATCATTTGTATGGTACTGAGAGCAAATTTTCATCTAGAGAGAGAGTGGACCAGAGTAACTGATGAAGACCTCATGTGGACTGAAGTCAAAACTGGTCTTCAAGAATGAATATATTGAGACAGAGAGGGATAAAGGAAATGTTAGAAAAGAGACATAGTATGAGCAAAGTTCTGTGAAGGGGCATACGATTAGGTAGTAGAAATGGTAAGGAGCTACAAATGAATAAGGAACTTTATTGCTCTTAACACGTTAAGTGCCCAGTCAGTCACCGGTGACTGACACTATACTTTCTGTCCTGAAGATAAAACAGGCAGGGTGTTAAACATGTTAAAAGTGAAAAGTGGCCACTACAATAACTCCATCCATTTTTATTCCCCTTAACCTAAGATTAGCAGAAAGAAGATATATTCTCATGCCGCTGTGTTCCATCCTGAAGGGTTTTTCCCTGGGGGAGAAGAGTGGAGGTGATGGCGCTCCCGAGATCCATGGCCATGGCAGTGATTGTAGCATTGTTTCTGGGGTGACGGGGGCGTGTTCTGAGAGTTTTGCCATTTTTCTCACTGCCTTTTGCCTGGAACAGTGCATATATTTGGCCCTTGGAATCATCGATGAGAAACCCAAGGATATGGAGGGTCAACTATGTATTTATTGAAAAAATCCGTGTATTCACAAAGTTGTGCAACCTTCATCACATTTGAGAGCATTTCAATGACCTTTATCCACTACCAGACCCTTCCCCATTTCTCCAAAGCTTCTGGTTCTAGGCAACCACTGATCTACATCTTATGTCTGTGGCTTTGCCTATTTTGGACTTTTTATATGAATTGTCTTCTTTCACTTAACATAGTGCTTTCAAGCTTTATCCATGTTGTAGCATATTTTAGTAGCCATTCTTAAGAACAACAGTTTATTGCATGGATATATCGTATTTTGTTTATCTGTTCATCACTTGGTGGGCTTTTCAGTTTTTTCCCCCCACCTTTTGGGAACATTATGAGATATGCTAGTACTATGAGCATTTGTGCACAAGTTTTTGTATGGCCATATGTTTACATTTTTCTTGGTAGTATACCTATGAGTGGAGTTTCTGGGTCATTTGGTAACTCTGTTTAACCTTTTGAGAAACTACAAACTGTTCTTCAAAGTGTGTTACATTCCCACCAACAATAATTTCTCTTTATCTTCATCTACACTTGCTATTTTCTGTCTCTTTTATTTTAGCCCTCCTACTGCGTGTAATTCATTATAGTTTTTATTTGTATTTCCATGACAGCAAATGGTTTTGAGCATTTTATCTTGTGCTTATTAGTCACCTGTATATCTTCTTTAGAGAATGCCTATTCATAGGACCTATATCCACTATCAGTCATGACTTTTCTCCATTTTCAAATTATTTTATTATTGAGTATACTGCTGCCTTTTTTTGTAAGTAGTTTTATTGAACACTCATACTCTATGTTTGCTCTTTGTCCATAGCTGTTTTATACAATATCTAGAGGCCTGGTGCCCAAAATTTGTGCAAGAGCAGGCCTTCCTTCCCCCAGCTGCCTGCACCGGCTTCCCTCTGGCACCCGGGACCCTCGCTTCCCTCGCAGCCCTGGCTTCGTCTGGAAGATCATCCAGAAGGATGACCAGTTTAATTAACATAGCACGCTTTTGTTATTATAAATGGCAGAGTTGACTCTTGTTGCTGAGATGATGTGGCTTGCAAAACCTAAAATAGTTGCTCTTTGGCTCTTTAGAGAAAAAGTTTGCTGACCTTTGGACTAGATAATTTTGCAGCCATTAAAACACTCAAGAAGCATTATTAAACAAATAGGAAGTATATTAGAATGAAAATAATACAAAATAGTGTATACTATATGATTTCAGCTCTAAAAAGTTATAACTGTATGCATGGCAAAGAGACTAAAAGTAAGTACACTAAAATATTAACAGTAATCTCGGATTGTGTATTTATGATTTATTATAACTGATGTAGAAAACCTAAAGAAAATTACATTCTGTAAAATGGGCTTTTATTAGAAACATTTGGAAATTAGCAATAAATATAAATATATCTTAAGATGACTTTAAAAAAAATGATGTTCCTGTTTCTCTGATTTTTATGTTCTATGAAGATATAAACATGAGAATAATTATTTTTCAGCTCTAGATGACATGTTTGGACTAGGAAGCCTCTATCCATTTCTTTAGGAAATGATCTTGAAACTAATGCTTAATATAGTGTTTTGATTGTGATGGAATAATGAATATATAATAAATTTTTGTTGATTAAATTCCCATTTATGACTTCCATGTTAATTTAATATATTTCACTGTTAGGCCTGGAAATGTTTCATTTATCAAGAAAAATTTACTAAAAAATCTTTATTAAACTTCTTAACAGCATTAATCTAATATTTTAAAAATATATTTTGATTTTTTTACAGAGAGGAAGGGAGAGGGATAGAGACTTAGAAACATTGATGAGAGAAAAACACCGATCAGCTGCCTCCTGTACACTCCCTACTGGGGCTGTGCCTGCAACCAAGATACATGGCCTTGACTTGAATCGAACAACTAAATTTTGATGACATATAACTACTATGTGATTTGGTTGCATAAGTTGAAAGTAGTTCAAAAACTCATTGTCAGTGATACAACAAAACTTCTACTCCTGTATACTTATTTTGTGGGAACATGGCTTTGGTACTTTCATCTAGAAAACAAAAATATAGCCCAACCAATATGGGTCGGTGGTTGAGCATTCACCTATGGACCAGGAGGTCATGGTTCGATTCTAGGTAAGGGCACATGCCAGGGTTATGAGCTCAATTCCCAGTATGGCTCATTCAGAAGGCAGCCAATTGATGTTTCTATCTCTCCCTCTTCCCTCCTCTCTGAAATCAATAAAAATATATTTTAAAACAATAAAAAATTAAATAAAAATAGTCTTCAGCTCTATTTTCTATTCACTGTTATTTTGTATTAGTTTCAGGTATACAGCACAGTGGTTAGACTATCATATACTTTACAGTGTTGTGAAAAAATCAGTTTATTTCATAGCTAAATCCTTACAGATTTTAAAAGGAAAACAAAGGTACTCTAGTATTTATGGTAGTATTTATGAGTGAATTGAGGCTGGAAGAAAGGATATTCTTTTAATTTAGCAGCAAGCTTATAATTCTGTGCCTTTAAATTTGACTTATTCAGTTTCAGGTTGCGCTTTTGACATTGTAACAAAGTAGTTTCTCAAGTACTCTAGAAGGATGGAAACAAAAGTTTATGTATTTTACTTATTTTTTAGGTTTATGTATATACTTTCTTATAGAGAATTATTATGAGGGGAAGTTACTGCCTGATTCCATGGCTCAAAGAGGAAGAAATTTCTTCTTTCATAGATAGGCCACTGCTTTCCATGAAGCATGCCTTTAGGTCAGTTGATTCAAAAATCCTTTAGTGGAATTAAACTTTTATCAACATTTCCTCAAAAATACTTGTCAAAAAACTGAATTTGCCTACATTAATGATATTTTAAAAAAATAATCTGATTTTTCTACATAAGAAAACTTTATATGGGAAATTAGTACATACTATTTTAATTTTATGTGATTGGTTATTATATTGTCCTTTATTGATTGATGTAACTTTAAATAAATCTTTATATGTGTGTGTATCTATATGTATGTATATATATATATATATATATATATATATATATATATATATATGTAGTCTGTCACACTCACACATACACACACACTGTTCAGCAAATAGTGTACTGTGACATTCTTAACTAAATAAAATTAGGTCATAATAGTCATTTCTGTGAAAAAATATGTGGCATTAGGAACATGGTTTAAAATAGGATTGTTTCTATGGGAAAATCAGTATTTACTTTTATCATTTTGACAAAAGGGCCTTTTCCAGGAAAGTATTGTGCCAAGAATGTGAAGATTGCCTTTACTGCCAAACGGTCACCCACTTCTCTAGTCAGGCAAGTCTACACAATGACTCTTCCATATACCATGTTCATTCCATCTCTTTTCCTCATTCCTATACTGTTTCTTTCTCCGATTAAATACTGCATATTATTTAATCCTATTTAAATTACAACATATTACTTGGTTAACCTCTTATTTCTGTGTATGATTATAGTCAATGAACTTTTAATCTATTTTTGGAATAGTACCAATTCTATATATACTACTATCATTCTTTTAACTTACATTTAGTTAGCCAATATTCTTCATTCTCTTTGTAGGATATACTGACTTATATCCCTAGCAATAAAGCTAGGCTAATAGACCACTTTCTAGTACTTCTGTCCACTTCTGTTCCCATCTTTTGAGTTTTAAGCTTATCAAAGTCAGTTATGTGATGCCTGGTTTATGTATTTTAGGGAGAGGGTCAACAAAGGCTGACGGGCGGGATTAATGCTTTAGATTAAGTATAAGTGAGAATTGTCAAGTAAATGTCGGAGAAAGAAGGAAAATTTGATACAATTGATCTGTGGTGCAAGCTGCACATTCATGACTTAGAGGCGAAAGATAAGCGTATTAAAAAAAGAAAGTTGTATTTGCTTCTGAACCTATATTATAATCATATAATTTACTCCTGCCCAGATGGAAGGCATAGGAGTATGGCAAGGTAATCCATATGAAAACTAGTCACTCGTTTTGGAATTTTACTCATAGTTAGTTGCTAGATAGATTGCAGTTGAATTAGGTGTGCAAAAGACAACTATGAATTATTGGTTACGAGTTTTGAAGGACTCTTTTGAAGGATTCAGATTTGTTCACAAATGTCTTTAGTTCTCATGCCACTTAAAAGAAAAGCATAACTTTTGTAGTGTGGGAATGATTTATCCATGTCAAAGACTACATTTATATCACTAAGCAAAACATTATTCAGATAAAAGGTCTTAGCCTAATGTTGAAAGTTTTAATGATTGAAGTTAAATGAAATGTATTCATAACTCCCTCTCTTGATCAAGTATTTTGATTTACAAGTATATACCAGTTACCAGTTTTCCCTTTACTGTGTGTGTGTGTGTGTGTGTGTGTGTGTGTGTGTGTGTGTATACATATATGTGTGTGTACATGTCCAGTGCTTTTTACATAAATTGGTTGGGTTTGGAGGTTTTGTTTTTTTTTTTTTTTTTTTTTTTTTTTGTGTGTGTGTGTGTGTGTGTGTGTGTGTGTTTGTGGATATTAAGCTGTACACTGCTTAAAATAGAATCAGTGAAGTAATTTATATCAGCTTAGTCGCAGCCTACATATTTGGGACATTCATTGTCCTTTTTAGGCATTAGCATGAAGTAGCTTAGGGATTTAGAGAGGCAAAAAAAGCTCAGTTGATGTTCTATTTCAGAACTGTGAGGAATAAAGAAGCAACTGTTGTATGTGTCTTGTGCTATTTTTCAAGTACCTGACCCTGAAAAGAGGAATCTGACCCTGAAAGAGGGATCAATAAATCAATATGTATTGAGTACCTCCCAATGTTCAACTCATTACTTAGCCATCAGGGATACCATTGTGAATAAAATGAACACAGAATAAAACAAAGTTCCTGACTTTCCTAGATTTTTATCTCAGTAATTGAATTTATTTCTAGCAGTTGAGTTATTTAACTGCAGCTTGTAACCCAAGCATGCCAAACTCAAAGGCTAACACAGGGTTTAAGTCTATGTGGGGTGCAAAGAACAACAACCCAAAAGCTTCAATTTTAATAGGTTTCAATTTTAATGGGTTTATTTCGATAGAGATATGCTGAATACAAAGGGCTGAAATAAATGAATGATCGTTAACATAAAATAATAGAACATTTTAATAAAAATTAATATTTTTCGTCAACATTTAACTTACCAGACACTGAATAACTGCACAAGTTAATAAGTGTAACACAAATAAACCTATTTTTCTTGTTCTCCAAAAGCAAAATATTTCCTGTGGCACGCACCAAACAAGTCAGTCCAAGACTAATGGCGTGGCAATCGGCTGCTAAAATATTGGTTGCTAGTATTAGTGGAGAGAAATTGTGAACCTGCGGATAGTCACATAGGGAAATGAATGCAACAGGATTTTAGTAATCAAGTCATTAGCGAACTTTGTAGCTTGTTATTAATAATTATGTATAATAGGGTATTGTAAAAATTAAGTTATGAAATTTTCTTACGTACTGTTGTATTGGCTCGGCCACATTCAGCTCGTGGGCCGTGAGTTTGACATGCTAAGTATAAGTGAGAATTCTCAATTGAATGTGTGAGAAAGAAGGGGAATTTGTGGAGAGTGGGCAGGGTTGAGCAAACCTGTCAGAGGAGTAGTTTGTCCAGAGGCACTGATATAAGAAAAGGCATATTTAAGTTTGAGAAATAGAAAAAAAGCCTGTGTGCAGAATAAAAGGGAAGAAAGAGGGTGGAGCAGATGATGATAAGGAAGTAAGCAGTATTCAGGTATGTAAGATTTTTAGAGAAGGTATTGTGCTCAGGCCTAAGGTCAATGGAGAGCTATTGAAAGGTTTTTAAAGCTTTTATTTCATACTATCACATTTGTATTTTAAAAAGATCACTGGCTGCTCTATGGAAAATAGAATGGAGGGGAGACAAGAGTGGACATGGGAGACCGATTAAAAGCAAGGAGATGATCCTGGTGTTAGAGATGGAGATACAGACATGCAAAATATATGGTCAGAGTGGTAAACATTATAGTTTGGCTTTTGTTTGTGTGCTTAAATTATAACTTTATTGATCTTTGCATTCCTTAGTAATCTGAGTAATTTTTGCACCCATACTATCAGATATATAAGCTTCAGGACCCTACTATAAATTTTATATTTTCAGGGTAGGGTTGAATACTTCACTTATCCTTTTGAACATATGGAAAATATGCTCTTATTTTTACACTAGAGGCCCGATGCACAAAATTTCTGCAAGAATAGGCCTTCCCCTGGCTGCTGGCACCGGCTTTCCTCCCAGTCCAGGCTTTGTCCAATCTAATTAGCATATTATGCTTTTATTATTATAGATTCACATGTAAGTAATAATAAAATGGAAGTGTAGGTAATGGGATTCATTGTGTAACAATTCTTTTGTTTTTATTATAATAGGAAGCATGTGGGGAAATATTTTAAACAAAGTGAAAAGAGCTTTGAATTTAGGCATAACTTAAAAGTAATGGATATTAAGAACTTTTAATAGTTACATGTGGATCAACACAAAGAAGTACATCAATTGATGATTTTTAAAATTTATTACATATTTATCATATACCATAAATTTAGAAAGTACTGTCATCAAAATAGTTTCAAATTTTATTATTAAAAATACTACTAGAAATTGATAGTAGATTTTTACTAATTTGTACGTGGAAAGCAATGTATTACTGTTGTTTTTATCTTTCTAACCCAGAAAGTCCCTTTCAGTTGAGATTTACATTAGGGTTTCATGTATTCAGTGGAAACATGTCAAGAAGAGGGAAACTAATGACCTTGGATAGAGATGCAGAATACTGTGTTCCTGTTCTCTCCACCCTACTCATATTTGTATATTGAAAGTAAAAAATGTATATTTAAAATTATTTTTATACTAGAGGCGCGGTGCACGGAATTTTTGCATGGAGACGGGAGGGGGGGGTGTAGGGGGGAGGGGTGTCCCTCAGCCCAGCCTGCACCCTCTCCAGTCTGGAGGGATGTCCAACTGCCCATTTAGGGATCAGGCCTAAACGGGCAGTTGGACATCCCTCTCATAATCCAGGACTACTGGTTCCAACTGCTTGCCTGCCTGCCTTCCTGATTGCTCATAATCACTTCTGCCTGCCAGCCTGATCACCCCCTAACCACTCCCATGCCAGCCTGATTGATGTCTAACTGCTCCCCTGCCAGCCTGTTTGCCCCAACTTCCTTCCTCTCCGGCCTGGTCACCCCTAACTGCCCTCCCTCGCAGGGTTGATCGCCTCCAACTGCTCTCCCTTGCAGTCCTGGTCCCTCCCAACTGCCCTCTCCTGCTGGCCATCTTATGATGGTCATCTTCTGTCCACATGGGGGCAGTGTCTTTGACCACATGGGGGCAGTCATTTTGTGTGTTGGAGTGATGGTCAGTCTGCATATAACTCTTTTATTAGGATAGAGGCCTGGTGCACGGGTGGGGGCCAGCTGGTTTGCCCTGAGGGGTGTCACGGATCAGGGTCGGGGTTCCTTTGAGGCATGGAGCAACCTGAGCGAGGGGCCTGTGGTGGTTTGCAAGCTGGCCACGCACCCTGGCGACCCAAGCAGAGGCCCTGGTATCTGGGATTTATTTATCTTCTATAATTGAAACTTTGTAGCCTGGAGCGGAGCCAAGCCTCCTGCTCGCTCTGTGGCTGCCGCCATTTCTGTTTGGATTTGTTTACCTTCAATTATTGAAATTTTGTATCCTTGAGTGGAGGCCTAGGCTGGCCAGGGCCGGCAGAAAGCTTGGCTTCTGCTGCTGTCTGGAAAACCCTAGGCTCCCTCCTGCTCTCTGTGGCTGTAGCCATCTTGGTTGGGTATATTTGCATACTCACTCTGATTGGCTGGTGGGTGTGGTGGAGTGATGGTTAATTTGCACATTACTCTTTTATTATGTAGGCTAGTTGCATTGCTCTTTGATTTTCACTATTTTTTTTTTTCAATAATTTTAAATGTCAATACCCCCTCTGTAGCGATGGGTTATAGAATTGAATTGGATTTAAAATACCTTTGTAAATTTTATTTTGTTTAAAAATGTCACTGTTTTATATATATTGTACCATGAAATGGGAACAGCTCTAACTTTGAAAGATTACAGCTCTAACTTAAAAGATTACTTTCTTCTAAGATTGCTAGAAGGATCCTTTTGTGGATTAAATGAACTAATATAATGGCTTATACCATGTAAATTCTATTTTCATAAAATTTTCAGTGTGTATAATTTTGTACAAATATTCATGGTAAAAGTTCTTTTTATATAATCTATATAATTCATTTCAAATTTAACTGGAAAAAATATTTTATTAAAAAATATTAACAGATTATTTTATAATATTTAAGCGTTGGCACATGAAATACTTATGTCTTAGTCAAATAGATTTGATACACCTTTGGTCTTATGAGTGAAAGATATAGTGTTAAGATGTAATAGTAATTAAATGAACAAAACCTCAGTATAAATAAATTCAGTCTCTGATAATGATGTCTTTTAGTAGTCATTGTAATGAATTTATATTTCTTGATTAAAAAGCATTTACATAATGCTTCTATGTAATATGTTTTTTATAAGGTCAAAAGAAATAGACTGGCAACCTTATTTTACAACACGCATTGTAGATGATTTTGGCACACACCTACGAGTATTTAGAAAGGCTCAACAGAAGATAACAGAGAAAGATGACCAAGTAACAGGTAATATCTTTATTCCTGAAAATTATGATTTTAAAATCTGTTTTGTTTTTATCATTCAGTATAGCTTGTGTTGTTCTTTTCTTTCTGCAGGCACAGCAGAAGATCTTGTGGATACCTTCTTTGAAGTTGAAGTTGAAATGGAGAAGGACGTTTGCCGTGATCTAGTGTGCACTTCTCCCAAAGATGAAGAAGGTTTTGTTTTCAGTTTCACACTTTTGTTTTCAGTTACTGTCAGAGATGAATTAGTAAGACCAGTTAACAAATAGAAGGGCGAAATTATTTTTTTTAGGACAGGTAGCATAGTGAAGATACTGTTACTGTTCACTTTGTTTTATTTTTTTAATTCTTAAAAGTAATTTCAAAATTTTTTTCTGTTTTGAAGTTTACTTTTAAAAGTTAAAGATGGTAATTCGAGATTACCTCTCTTGTCTTCTTGGAAAATATAACAAGCATTAACATTTTGTAATTGAAACTTACTTTTTTGATCTATAGTAATTATATCTTCACCTTGAATTTATTATTTCTAATTCAAGAATATATCTGGTACCCTAAAATATTTTCTAAGGTAATGCTTATAATAATTTTAAATACAATTTTTAGAGTTGAACGAACTTGTCTTCTTTTTGGAAGGTTAGATCAGATAAGCTTTAGTTGAGGATGTTGTTTTTTCCCCTAGATTTGCAATGATGAAGTCTTTCCTAGTTGGCACTTTTTTTTATTAATAGTATCAAGTGTATAATAAATTCCTATGAAGTGTCAGAATGTAACAACTACAGAAAAGCATTTCCAGTTGTGGAAATTGTTTTCTTCGATTTTTATAATGCTTAACATTTTTATTTCTTTACTTTGTTTTCCTTTCCTCTTTTTTCTTTTTATATATTGTGCAATTCAGTTTTTAATTGCTATTATATTAGCACTGATATGAAATAGTTAAATGTAAGAAATAGATATAATGATGTGCAGAACTTTTATGTAAATGAGCCCTCAAATCTGTAAATTAGAAGAGCATACTCTTTTTTCTGCCCAAATAGTGGAAGTTCTTTTTGGAAAAAATAATTACAGGTAATTTTTAAATGTGCAAATAATTTTTAAGCATACAAACATAATTAGTGCGGTAGAGTAAAAGTTGTTTGGGAAGCACTTTTTGTAACTGAAGTTTTTCAGTGATTCAGAGTGGGATGTAACTGACTTAAAAATACCATTTTGATTATTGGGTAGTTACTATTTTGAGAAGAATGAAAAGTTTTTAATGAATACTGATATGTACTAATTACTAAAATAATAAGCCAGTATAATCAGAAAACTGCTTATTTTTACCTTTATGTGTTTTATATAAAGTATTTTCTAATGTTATTATAGCTACCTTTTTTTTCTAGGGTTCCTAAGGGATTTGTGTGAGGTCTTATTATACTTACTGCTACCTCCTGGAGATTTCCAGAACAAGACCATGCGATACTTTGTCAGGGTAAGCTTAAACTCATATCAAATAAATGGCTGTAAAGAAACTTGGAGTAGTAGTTTCCAGAAGTTTTGGTCTCAGGTCCCTGTGACATTTAAAAAAAATTTTGAAGATCTCAAAGAGCTTTGTTTTTATGTGGGTTTTATGTATCAATATTTACTGTATTATAAATTAAAACTAAAATTTAGAAACAGAAGAATATACAAACCCCCATTCCATTAGTATAGTGAATAATAGAATAGACATTTATGTACCAACTACTCAGTCAACAGTGTTAATATTTTACTATAATTAATCTGTTCCTCCCTTGAAGATAATCACTATTCTGAAATTGGTGTGTATCTTTTCCTTTTCTTCTTTGTTATTATTCTTTTAAGTATAGATATAGGAATCCATAAATACTTGTACTGCAGTGTTTTGCCATTTAAAAATTAACAAAAATTTATACTAGAGCTGTCTTTTTGCTTTTCTCCATTGAACTCTAGATGTCATTGTGGACATGTATCCATGTAGATCTAGGTAGCTGCATCTCAATTTAATTTATTTTAACTGTGGTAAACTAGCTCATCTGTTTATATAAGCTTATGTTGGTTATCAAGTTTTAGTTTTACGTGTATTGTACTTTTCTTAAGTAACAGGTTGTGTTAGGGAATTTATATGATGCTATTGATTTGAACAGTGTATTAAATTTGTGTTTTTTAAAATTTTGTTCAGGAAATCCTTGCACAAGGAATTCTTCTTCCATTAATAAATCAACTCAGTGATCCTGATTATATTAATCAATATATCATATGGATGGTATGTACTTTCTAAATTACAGCTCTTTCAAAAAGTTTTTTTAAATGTAGAAATAGTACTTGGAGTTTAGGATGATTAGCAACAATTTATTAAATAAAGATGTATCTAGAGATAATCTTTATATTTTCAACTAGTGGCCGGTGCACAAAATCGTGCGGGGGGGGTGGGGTGGGGTGGGGGTGGGGGTGTGTGGGGGGGTGTCCTTCTCCAATCTGGGACCCCTCGGGGGATGTCTGACTGCCTGTTTAGTTATGGGATCGGATCTAAACCTGCAGTCAGATATCCCTTTCACAATCTGGGACCTCTGGCTCCCAGTCGCTAACCTGCCTGCCTGACTAATTGCCCCTAACCACTTCTGCATGCCAATCTGATCGCCACCTAACCACTCCCTGCTGGCCTGATTGACACCTAACTGCTCCTCTGCTGGCCCATCACCCACACTGCCCTCCTCTTCTGGCCTGATTGCCCACAACTGCCTCTGCCTCACCCCGCACCGGGACTCAGGCTTCCCTCCCTCTGGCCACAGCTGCAGGGGACTGTGGGCGGTGGCTTTGCCTGGGCCGCAGCCATAGGCCCCTGGGATGGTGGGGTGGGTGGTTTGTCCCTCTCCTGGGCCACAGGTACAGGCACAACCACTGGCACCCAGGATCCCATGGTGGGCGGCTTGTCTCTCTCCTGGGCCTCAGCCTGGCTCGTCTCCATTCCTCTCTCACAAGCTGATTTGTGCTGGCTGATCCCCATTCCTCTCTCACAAGCTCGTTAGTGTCTGGCTGGTCCCCATTCCTCCCCAGTGTTAAGGGTCTGAGCCATTAACGGGGTGAGGGCATGATGACCATTTGCATTATTCTTTCTTATATAGGATCGTGATAAGCAGATTTGCAACAACATTTAAGGCCACTAGTGGAAACATTGCATATAATACTAAAAAACTGAAAGCAATTTAAGAGTCTCACACAGAGGATTAGTTTAATAAATTATGCATATTAATACAGTAGAATACTATGCAGCCATTAAAAATGATGGTGGTATATCCTATGTCTGCTACCTTTTCATAGCTCCCTTTGCTGCTTTAGTTGGTTTAAATTTAATTGACATTCATAATGATTAGTTCCTTCACAACATCTTCACTTACCTTTCTCTCTCTTTCACTATACTTGCTTGGTGAAATGACACTGCTCAAATTCAACTTAACCATCCATCTACTCTATTTCTGTTCTTAAACAGCAAGTGACTGGAGAAAAAGACAAAATAATAGTATTCAAATAATCAGTGATTCTGTTAAATTTAGGTCAGAGAATCCCACACTTCTGTTTAAAATCCTCTAGTAACTTTCATTCCACATAGAATGAAAGTCAAAAATTTACTATAATCTATTGGTTTGTTCTCCATCACCACTGATCTTACTACCTTTCTTTAATATTTCCTCAACCATCATGGCTTCCTTGTTATCTTCAAATATTCTGAGCATGCTTTTCTACTTTCTAGTCTACTGTACTTTTTATTTACATTGTTTAGTTTGTGAGCCATGAACATTTACATACTCCGAGTATAGGGATTTTCATTTGTTTCATTATAAGCATTAGGAATATGGCAAGTTGTGCCTATCATATGGTAGTCACTCAAGATTCTGTTTTCTCTTAATAAGTGAGTCTCCCTCCCATCTGTTTTTTAAACTTTATGTTTTAGATCCGTGAGTCTAATTGCAACTATGAGGCCTTTATGAACATTATTAAATTGAGTGACAATATTGGAGAGCTAGAAGCAGTCAGAGATAAGGCAATAGAAGAATTACAGTATCTTCGATCTCTAGATACAGCTGGTGATGGTAAGTGATTTAAGTGAAAGAATGTTTTACTTTATTTATTACTGTATCTCAAACAAAACTGGAATTTACCTAAACGTCATTTTATGCTATTAGTTGTTTTAGCCTTAACTAAATTGAAATCTAGTTTATTGTGTCACAACATGTATTAAGAATACAGTATTATAGGTGTGGCCATTTGCTCAGTGGCTAGAGTGTCAGCCTGCAGGCCCAAGAGTCACAGGAAAGAGCTCATATCTCATTTGCAAGTTCCCCAGCCCTGGTGGGAGCTTTGTGGGTGGCAACCAATCGATGTGTCTCTCTCACTTCCGTCCTCCCTCACATCTTCCTAGAAATCAGTGGAAAAAATAACCTCTGGTGAGGATAAAAAAAAACACAAAAACAAACAAAAAACAAAGAATAAGGTATTATAATGTTGAATGTGAGACTATTGCAGTTACCTCTAAAGTAAAGAGAATTGGTATGGTTTAATATTAACTAAATAATTGTAGTATATAATTTTAGGTTATTTTATTATTAAATATATTAATTGCTCTATGCATTGGCTTTTATATTAAACTAGGGGCTCAGTGCGCGAATTTGTGCACCTTGAAAGGAACTGTGGGCCACAAAGCTGGGGTGGGCACAGGGGTAGGTCTTGGCCCATCCTCTGCGCCCCTGCCCAGCCCCTTCCAACATGGCCCCCAGCCCCTTATGTGCCAGCAGTTCACCACTCCTGCCACCAATGCTCCCATGTGCTGATAGTGCTGGTCGTGCTTGCACCTGCTGATTGCATAAAGCTATTGGGGCCAGCACCAACAGTGGGTGCAAGTGAATCTAGTGCCAGCAGCAGGTGTGAGTGCTGTGCGGGACCTCAGTGCTTTGGAGCAAAGAATTTTCAATAACCACCAAAGGCTTGCCCCGATGACAGTGACCAGCGCCCCACTTGGTCTGGTGCCTCTGCTCATCTGCTCCACCATCCCGCTGTGACCAATGCCCACCATGGTCCACACGCGCCCCCTGGTGGTCAGTGCACATCACAGCAACTGGTTATTTGGTGGTTCCACCTTTTGATCTATTTGAATATTAGCCTTTTATTGTATAGGATGACAATAAATGCATGTTTAAAGTATTTCACATATAACTACCACTTTCTAGTTCATAATCAATTTGTTTGTTTTTAGATATCAACACTATCAAAAATCAAATTAATAGCTTATTATTTGTAAAGAAAGTATGTGACTCAAGAATACAACGGTTGCAGTCAGGCAAAGTAAGTAAAATACTTTTGAGTTAACATTTAGTTACGAATACTTTTTATTTATTAAAATGTTTAGCAGGGTGGGAGCATAGGTGAAAAAGGTGAAGGGGATTAAGAAGTACAATCTGCGGCCCAGACAGCCTGACTCAGTAGTTAAGCATTGACCTATGAATCAGGAGGTCACAGTTTGATTCCCAGTTAGGCTGTATGCCCAAATTGCAGGCTCAATCCCCAGTGTGGGGGGAGCAGAAGGCAGCTGATCAATGATTCTTTCTCATTGTTGATGTTTCTATTTATCTCTCTTCCCTTCCTCTCTAAAGTCAATAAAAATCAATAAAAAGTACATACTGCCAGTTATAAATTATGTGGTGGTGAAGTAATGTACAGTCTAAGAAATATAGTTAATAATATTGTAATAACTATGTATGGGGGCAGATAATTACTATACTTTGGTGATCATATCATAAGGGATATAAATGTCTAGTCACTATAATTGTACATTTGAAACTAATACTGTATGTTTAATATAAAAGTAAACTTTTAAAATGTCTAGCAAATAACGAAAAGTACATTAACCAGTGTACTACACTACAAAAGGACTTTTCAAAAATTTCTCTGATATAATGTGGTATAAATATTTGTGAAACCAAGCTAAAGAGATTGAAATACTGCTTAAAAATGCTAAAGTAATTAAAGACTTTTTATTCCTTAATTTACTTATTCATCTATCCACTTATTTTAAAAATCAGTATTTATTAAATTTTATTCATGGACACCATGATAGATTGACCTAATAGACAAAATTTCTACTTTCATGGAGCTTTACATTTTAGTTGCAGTCAGAAAATAAGCCAATAAATAAATTGATATATAATGTAAAGAAAAAAACGTAGAAAAGTAAAGCAAAATAGAGGAATAGAGAATGTCCAGTATTTTCTATAGGTGCTGAGAGATCTGGTGACATTTAAGCATAGGAAGGTGTAAAGAGTTTTACAGGCAAGGTGAAAGCAAAGGCAAAGGTCCTGAGATAGGAAAATGGTTGGTGAGTTCCTGGAGGTCAGTGTGGCTGCTATGGAATGAATGAGAGGAATTGTTAATAGGAATGAAATTGGAGAGGAACCTTGGGGCTAGATTATATATGGTTTTACCTGCCATAGTATTGTTTTTGTTTTTTTGTGTTGTTTTTTTTTTTTTTTAAGATTCTAATTGTATTGTGAACCCATTGGATGTTTTTCTTGGTGAGTGATGTGATCTGATTTGTGAATTAAAATGTTTACTTTGATTCTTTGTGATGAATAAATTGTAAAGTGCTGGGGGCAAGAATGGAAACTAAGAGATCATTTACAAGACTATTGCATTCCAGTAATAGATGTCTTAAGGTTGTCAGAAGTAGAGATTGCATATAGTGCTAATAGGATTTACTAGTGGATTAAGTTTGGGATGATAAACTAAAAAGGGACTTGGATGGTATGCAGGCTTTTTAGCAATGGTATGAATAGAGTCACTTTTTGAAACTGAGGGAGGAGAAGATTTGGAGGAGTGCATCTAACTTTGGATGTTTTAGTTTGAGTTCCCTGTTCAATATTGAAGTAGACATGCTAATTAGTAAACTCAAGTTCAAGGGAAAGTTTAGTGGTGGAAATAACTTTGAGAATTCTAAGGGTTATCAGATGTTTACTTAAAGTTAAGAGACTGGATGAGGTTACCTAAAAGAGTGAGTGTAAGAAGATACCAAGAACCCAGTCCTAAGGCACTTCAGTTACTAGAATTTAAGACAAAGTAGAAAATCAAAGATACAGAGTAAGTGGCTGGTGAGATGGAAGGAAAACCTGAGAGTGTGATATCCTAGAAGCCATGTGTAAAAAGTGTTTAAAGAAGTGAGAGATCAGGTATGCCAAAGGCTACTAATAAGTTGAGTAAGATGAAACTTAGAATTGCCCATTGGATCTGATGATAAACAACTTTGGTGGAATAGTGGAGAGAAACCTTAATGAGGGGAGTCAGTCCAGGAGGAAATGGGAAGAGATGAATTAGAAATAGTGATTATTGTTAGTTGTTTGAAAGAGTTTTACTATAAAATAGAGCAGAGGTTTGGGGCTGTTAGGAAAATACATTTTTAATTAAGTTTAGTTTTTAGTGTAGTCACTTTTTGGGCTGGTTTTCTATTTTGGAAATTTATTTGTGACTCTGATCATATAATTTTGCAATTTTTCTTAGGAATACAAGACATTTTTAAATAAGTTTAGTTGCTAGATTAATTTTAGCTTACAGTACTTGAGGCCCACATTTCATTTACGCGTGTGTACTTGTGTGTATGCCTGTCTTTGTTTTAGCTGTGTTAAAATTAGTTTAATATACCCACCCATGCAAATTCAGAATAGAAAAATGATATGGTTTCACTTGTGCTTATTGTTTCTTTTAAGTAGTTACATTATCTAGATCTTAGAGTTAGTGGTCTTTCATCATCATTATTTAAAGTTTCTTGCCCAGATGCTTTTTGATATTGAATCCTTTTAAAATTTCAGTGCCTTGTTTGGAAACCTGTCAGTTCTGTTTTGAATATTAAACTTTATCTCTTTAATAGCTCTGGTCATGCATTTTCGTTTGGAAGTAACCCCAGCACCCCCTAAAGATGTTTTTTTTAACCATGCTACTCATCTTGATCTTTTATCATACCTTTTCATTACAAATAAAGTTATAGTGAACGCTCTCCCCCATCACATTTTTTGTGGAGCTGCTGCAAGGGCAGAAGAAATATAGGAGAGAAATCATGTGCTGGCACTGGGTTGTTTTATGCCAAATATTTTAAGTCAGTTACCTCTTACTTTCAGTACTTATATGAAGGGATACTAATTACACAAGAAGTTATTTTCCTCCTTCAAATTATCTTCCTTCTTTTTTATGCATCACTTATGCCTAATTTAGTATCTGCTCTGAATAATAGAGTCTATTTAACTTCCAGAGAACATGCCTATCTTTTAAAATCAAGTGTTGTGAGATACGGATTTGGAAATATGTACAGGGAAGCTGATTAAAATAGTTCACAGAAATATCGTGGGTTTTAGAAGAAAGGACAGCGGGCTTTAAAAACAAACTTATTCTTACCAGCTTTGTGGTCATAGGTAAACTTTTTGGTCTTCAGCTTTCTTATATCTTAAACTAAAGGCCCTGTACACAAATTTGTGGATGGGTGGGACCCAATCAGGCCAGTTGGGGGAAGGGAACAGATGCAGTCAGCCAGGGGGAGGGGCCCCATGCAGTTGGCTGGCCACCCCGCCCCCTGGTCGAACTCCCAATTGAACTCCCAGTGGAACTCTAGGTTGAGGGGTCATTTTGCATATTAGACTTTTATTATATAGGATGGCTTTGGTGGTACTTAATCCAATAGAATTATTGTGGAAATTAAATGAAGTAACATGTGTAATGTACCTAGCATAGTGCTTGATATGTAGATTTTGAACCCTTTTTTTTCTTGTGTTTTACATGTATGTAGTTATCATGCTTTTATAACTGAAAAGCATACATAATTTATTGTTTACATAGTCTGAGGAGAAATACATTTTCTGCATTTATATTTCTATAAAATTCTTTATAGAGATTTTACTCTCTTGGGAGCAAAATTATTGTTTTAGGAACATTTTCTGTTTTCCCAGTAGATAGACTTCAATCTATATTTAAAAATGTTGGGATTTGTTTATTCTTGGACATATTAAGCATTCTAAACATCGCCTTGAGCCTCTAAAATACCCATTTTCATTTGGAGTATGGGGGGGGGGGAGGGGAGAAATGAAAACACAGTAATTTAGAATTTGTGTTGGGAGAAGTGAATGCTTATCATATTTAATATATATTTACTAAGCAACTCTGAAAATAATATTCACTGAGCCAAGGCTATTTTATTGGGAACTCATGTGTATGAGAAGGGAAAAACTTTATTTTTATTCCATTTTAATTTATAATTCGATTTTTTACTCTTATATAAAGATCTTTAACCCATTGAATGAATAAATGAAATATTAACCTGCATCCCCTTTTATCTGTAGGAAATAAATACTGTGAAACTGGCAGCAAACTTTGGGAAACTTTGCACAGTCCCTCTGGCCAGCATCCTTGTAGACAATGTTGCACTACAATTTTTTATGGGTAGGTAAATCTATTTTATGAAAATAATATAACCCTTGACATTTTTAATAATTGTAACTATTATTAAATTTTAAGTACTCAGTATTAAGCATGCCAAATCTGTCTCACCTCTTCCTCTTATTCTCTGAAATGTTCATTTTTTTTTCCACTGGAAAATATAGAGGCAGAGATTTATTTTGTTTTGAAGAAACAAATGCTTATTATAATTCTGATGTGCATTTGCTAAAATGCTTTTAAAATAAACCTTGGAAAAGTCTACTATGAATTTAAATTATTTGAAGAAGAGTATTTTATGAGGAGTATATACATACATGGCGTATATAACTTGTTTGTATCATTTTTGTGTGTGAATGGGGTGGGAATTTTATTACAATTATATCATAATTCCTTTTATTTGGAGAACATTTTTAGCACAACTTCCTGATTCTTAATTTTCATGATAAAAATTATAGATACATGATTTGTTGAAAAGTTTAATTTTTACCTTTAATATTTACATAAACATTAATACATATTATGATAATAATGTTTATTGAGAACAAAAGCTGAATGCTAGCAAAATGGTTTATTTCTGATGAAACTTTGTGTAGCTATTTTATCCACTAGAGATTTTATTATGAAAAATAGATTTTTTTAAAAAATGTGCTTTTATTTATGTTTCCTACATAACTGGTCTTTTTTAGCTTAACTAATTCATGATATAACTATATTTTCACCTCAAACACTTTTTATACCTTTTAAAATGCCCAGTTTTAAGTATTTGAAACTTTAATTCTTCTTATCTTATGATACAGCTACATGCACCCAGAAATGTGTGACACTAATATCTATGTATGGATTTTATTTGGCAGATTACATGCAGCAAACTGGAGGTCAAGCACATCTCTTCTTCTGGATGACAGTGGAAGGGTACCGGGTTACAGCCCAACAACAACTAGAAGTTTTATTAAGCCGTCAGAAAGATGGAAAACATCAAACCAACCAAACCAAAGGTCTTTTAAGAGCAGCTGCTGTTGGAATTTATGAACAGTATTTATCAGAAAAGGTGAGGATGTATTTTGGTTAATGTGTTCTTATCTTCTTTGGCAGTATCATTAATAATAATTTTTATAGCCTTAGCTGGGTTGGCTCAGTAGATGGAGCGTTGGCCTGCAGACTGAAGGGTCCCGGGTTTAATTCTGGTTAAAGGCACATGCCCGGGTTTGTGCTTAATCCCTAGTGGGAGACGTGCAAGAGGCAACCAATCAATGATTCCCTGTCATCATTGATGTTTTATCTCCCTCTTCCCTTCCTCCCTGAAATCAATAAAAAAATATTTAAAAATAATAATAGTAATTTTTATAGTACTTATAAATATCCATTACTTATACTAGGCACAACTTTTTCACTAATATTGTCTCATTTAATCCTGATCACAGTCTTATTGTGTATATTATCATCATTTTGAAGGGAAGAAACTAATGTTTAGGAAATTGAATTAATTTGGCTAATGTCATGAAAATACAAATGATAAAGCTTCACACACTTTAGATTCAAAGACAATAGTTGAAAGTAAAGAATGAAAAAGGTAAATTATGCAAACAGTAACTAAAACAGAGCAGGAATGACTATGCTAATAGATTTTAGTGTGTACAATAGACTTTTTTGACAAAAGTTGTTAATGAGAAAAGAGGGACATCCTATATAATAAAAGCTGAGTATGTTAAGTGTCCTACAATTGGTTCGACAAGTCACTGTAATGCACACTGACCATCACGGGGGAGACGCTTGACTGGTAGGTTAGCTTGCTGCTGGCGTCTGGCTGATTGGGACTGGGTAAAACAGGCCAGACATGCCCTGGAGCCCTCCTTTGGTTCCTCCCTGGCCCCAATAGTGCATTGCTGGGGTCCCTCAGCCTGGCCTGCTCCCACTCTCAATCCTGAACCCATCGTGGGGGATGTCAGAGAGCCAGTTTCAGCCTCTTCTCACAGGCCAGGCCAAGGACCCCAGGGCCTCTAATATGTGTGTGTGTGTGTGTGTGTGTGTGTGTGTATGTGTGTGTGTAAATATTAAAGGCTAATATAAAAAGTGTCTGTCTGACTGGTAGCTATGATGTGCACTGCACATCAGAGGGCAGACTCTCAACGCAGGAGCTGCTGAGCTGCAGTGACTTGGCAGCAGCGGTTCTTGGGTGAGAGGAGGGAGCCCAGTTCCTCGCAGGGTTGTGCAGTTCTACCTTTGGCTGTGGGTCCCAAATCTGGTTTACTGCACACTTGAATTTGCAAACAGCAACTTTGTAGAATGCCCTCTTGCACTCTGGGACCTCTTGGGGGGGGATGTTGGAGCGTCAGTTTCGGCCCAGTCCTCACAGGTCAGGCTGAGGGACCCCATCTGCCGGAGGGAACTCGCTCACTCCACAGACGCCCTTCCAGCCACAGCACCACCCCAGGTGTGGCTGGCTGGGGAGGGATTGAGGAAGGTTGGCTCCAGGGTGTGTCTGGCCTGTCTAGCTCAGTCCTGCCCTTCTGCCACCTTTTAATTAATTTCCTTTCATTGTGCCCTGGATCACTAGTTTTATAATAAAAGGGTTAATTGATCAGGGTGATAAAACAATCAGAAACATAAAAACCCCCACATTCATGGAAAAAAAAAAAAAAACCACCACAAAACAAACCTAACAGAATTGAAGAGAGAAATAGATAATTTAGCAATAATAGTTTAAGACTTCAGTATCCAGTCTCATTAATTGATAGAACAATAGGATAGAATTGTTAAATTGGTAAGAAAAATAAGTGTGATGTATGCTTAAGATTAGAGCTGAAAGTCAAAATGAATTTTACCTTTGATTGTGCTGTGCTTTTTTACCACTATGTAAAAGAAAAGGATTTTTTAAAGGCTGCAGGCAAATCAGAGAAGTCTTACTAAAAAGAGAAACACACAAAGTAAAAATATCCTATGGGTTCATGGAATAAAAAGAAAAGTAACTTTTTAAAAAAAATTTCTTTATTGATTAAGGTATCACATATTTGTCCTCAGCCCCCATGAAAAATAACTTTTTAAATTAAATATAGATAATAGCCTATTATACGTATAATCTTTTAAAATCACATTTATGTATATTAAGACTATACAATAATGAGCCTGTAATATTTAAATATCTAATGCTTAAAAAGTTAAAATTGATTGCTGTATCAGAGGACAGAAACAAATACATTATTATATATTTTTAATAATATTTGTATTAGTCCTATTAGTTACTAATTGCCATTGTTTACTAATCCCTTTATTTTGTTTAAATAACCACATTTGTGTAATAAAAAAGTAAAGAATACAGATTAATAGATAATTTTGGAAAACAATCACTTTTGTATTATTAAGGCAATAATAAATGTGTAAACTTATTTCTTTTGTATTACTTTTCTGAGTCGGGCAGTCTGGTAAGTTGTGACCTATGATAGCTCTCCAGAAGTGTTGGTCACCCTATACCAGGGAGCCTTACTGTGTACCAGAATTGATAGGAAAAATTAAATAAATATAAAATGTTATTTTTAAATTTGCCTCTATTTTCTAGAAACTGAGTTTAGTGAGCTTAGAGGATAAATGAAAGGACAGAACCAACTAACATGTTCTTCTCTAATCTTTGTCACATACTCCAAGTTGTTTAGCTCTCCTATTCCTGTTTCAGGGGAAAACATATACACACACACTACACCACACCCTCCTATACACAAACAACAGATTAGCACCTTTCTCCCCCCAAAAAATGAAAACCACCATATAACCTGCTTGGATTTACTAACATAATTTTGAATCAACAAGGGAGCATTTTAAGTTCTATAAGTCCTTTTATAAATCCTTTTTCTACACATTTATATCCTGCTGTATACTTTTTCTTTTATCCCTTTTCTTGATTTATTCATTCTATGCCTTGGATACTTTATTGGATAGCATGGAGAAATTATTTAACCAATGTATTATTTTGCTAGTTTTCTAAGAGTTAACATCCTGATCACTTGATTTCAGGAGCCTTCAGAACTAAAACTTCAAAGTTGACATAATAAAAATGACCATATTCCTAGATTTCAGAATTTGTTTCTTTCAGTAAAGTAATTTTTCACATTGAACATCAGATTTTGGAAGTTGTTGGAACATTAACTTTTCAGCTAAATTTTCTCTCATATCACAGTGGAATTTTGCTGCAGTGTTAAAAAACCAACTTTAGGATAAAGGTAGTCTCTTTTAAAGGGCATTCAAAAGGATTGTTTCTATTGTTAAGTGGTAACAAATTATTGTTTTGGCAGTTGTAATAAATACACACCCAGGACTACTGAATGTTCAAAACCAACTCCTAATGAAAGTATTTCCTATGTGCCAGTATTGTATTTGTATAGTTTACATAAATTTCTTTTAATCCTTATAACAACTTAATGTAGTAGTATTTCCATTTTGCAGACTGAGTAAATGTTTGTCTACCAGGCTACTATATTACATGATGACAAGGAAATTCTAGCTCTTATATCAGACTTCTTAAACATCAAGGTATCATTTATAAACTAAGCATTTTCTGCAGTTACTTTCAATAATATTAAGGTTTAAATTGTATTTAAGAATTCCAAAGATAATTATTACTGTAATTTTTCTGTTTGTTAGGCATCTCCACGGGTTACTGTTGATGATTATTTGGTAGCAAAATTAGCAGATACTTTGAATCATGAAGATCCAACTCCTGAAATCTTTGATGACATTCAAAGAAAGGTATTACATACAACATTCATTATTAGATCTTTTTGAAAAATATGTATATTTCCACATGCATATAATTTGTTTTTAAAAAACGTTTGAAAATTGTAAAAAATTGCTTGGCTGGAGTGGCTCAGTTGATTGGAGCATCATCCCAGGTTCCTAAGTTGCCTGTTTGGTCCTGGTCTGGGCATGTACCTGACTTGTAGGTTCAGTCTGGGGTCAGGGCATTCACTGAAGGCAGTCAACCCATGTTTTCTTTTTCACATCAATGTTTCTCTTTCTGTCTCTCCCTTCCTCTCTCTAAGTGTGTCCTCAGGATTTAAAAAAAAAAAAGAGAAAGGAAACTAATGAGTTACAGTAATAATATTTCTCAATTACAAAAAAGGTGAGCCACTTTGCTAGTTTATATATTTAACAAGTGAGGGAAATGCTTATTTTAGGCTGTTTTATATCAGTCTGACTGTAGAGCCAGATATACAATCTTAGAATTTCATGAATTGATGATATAAATAAATAACATCACTCAAATTGATTTGAATGTGTTTGAGTCTTAGGGTGGACTTATTTCTTAGAGAATACCACTTCCGAGAACATACTATCTAATAAAGAGGGAATGTGCTAATTGACTGTCACACCCTCACAAAGATGGCAGAGCCCACAGCCAATAAGGAGGGAATAGGCTAATTGACTGTCACTTCCTCAAAGATGGCGGCACCCGCAGCCACAAGATGGCAGCGCGCAGTCCCCTCAGCCCCACTAGGGGCCTGCTTCCAGAGTCCCCCAGTCCTTTCAGCCCCCCAGCTCCATCCAATGCATGAGTTTTCATGCACTGGGCCTCTAGTCCTAATATATAAAAACCTTGGGTCGTAACTAACGGAGGCTGACCAACTGGAAGGCAGCGCTGGCCTCTCCCCCAAGCAAGCGGTAAGGGGCAATCAGGCAGGCAGGTAGAGGGGTTAGGGGTGATCAGGCAGGCAGACCAACGGTCAGGGGTGATCAGGTAGGCAGTCAAGCTGTTAGGGAAGATCAGATAGGCAGACGGCCCCTCACTGGGATGGTTCCCCCTGTTCCCCTCCCCAAGAAAGCAATTAGGGGCAATCAGGCAGGCAGGCAGGCAGAGTGGTTAGGGGAGATCAGGTAGGCAGGCCAGCGGTCAGGGGTGATCAGGTAGGCAGATTGCCCCTCGCTGGGCTGGCCCTGCCCCCAAGCAAGCAGTTAGGGATAATAAGTAATAAGGCAGGCAGGCAGAGTGGTTAGGCGAAATCAGGTAGGCAGATGGCCACTTGCAGGGCTGGCCCTGCATCCCATCAAAGAAAAAGGGAGGTCCAAGATAGCCAAGCCCATTGCATCCCAGCCTGTCACCTGCAGATGGAGGCTACTGGTGGCTGGGGATGGGGACATTGCTTCACAGAAGGCTAGCAGTTGCAGTGGTGGGATTGGAGCCAGCTGCCTGCAGCCCAGGGAAGGAAAGCCCTGATAGGCCCTGATCTTAGGGTAGGCCTAGGGACCCTACCTGAGAGGTCCCAGATTGTGAGAGGGTACAGGCTGGGCTGAGGGACCCCCCTGAGTGCACAAATTTTCGTGCACCTGGCCTCTAGTCTTCTATAATCATAAATGTGTAATATGCTAATTAGACCAGATATCTCTCCAGACAGCCTTCCGGATAAAGCTGGGGCTGCAAGGGTAGAGCCCCTTGCACAAATTTTGAGCATTGGACCTCTAGTTATGTATAATCTGTCATATGACATATGTTATAGTGAGACCCTTTTCAATGCAATTTCAGTCCTGATAGAACAGATGAATCATTAGTTGTGACAACTTCTTATAAATATGGAGCCTATGATTCATTACAGCAAGACCATCTTCTTTGTTAATGATTGAATATCTTCATTTATTCAATAGGTGTATGAACTGATGCTACGAGATGAAAGATTTTATCCTTCCTTCAGACAGAATGCACTTTATGTGCGCATGTTAGCTGAACTGGACATGTTAAAAGATCCTAGTTTCAGAGGATCAGATGATGGTGATGGAGGTATGTGGCACACATTGTACATTTATATGTGTATGTATTTCTATATATTCGTTGTTGTTGTTAATCTTTACCCGAGGATACGTTTCCATTGACTTTTAGAGATAATGGGAGGGATGGGGAGTGATATAGAGAGGGAAACATTGATGTGAGAGCGACACATTGATTGCCTCCTGCATGCTCCCCGACCAGGACCAGTGATCGAGCATGCAACTGGGGTACATGCTCTTGACTGGAACCAAAACCTGGACCCTTCAGTTCACTAGCTGATGCTCTATCCACTGAGCCAAACTGGTTAGGATTGTATTCCTATATATTCTACTAAATATTATAAATGACCTTTCAGACAATATAAATTTTCTTTAAGTCCCAATATAAATTGTAATATATTTAAAAAACTACAAATGAGTGACAATGTTTAGTTACCATACTAAATTAAATTGTTGAAAATATAACAAAAGATTAAAATGTGTACCTAGAAGCCTTGAATTCTTTTATATATAATATATATATATATATTTATAATATATATATTATATATAAAAGAATTCAAGGCTTCTAGGTACACATTTTAATATATAATATATATATATAATATATATATTTACATATAAATATATATATTTATTTTGAAGGGAAAGGGATAGAGAGTTAGAAACATTGATGAGAGAGAAATATTGATCAGCTGTCTCTTGCACACTCCCTATTGGGTATGTGCCCGCAACCAAGGTACATGCCCTTGACCGGAATGGAACCTGGGACCCTTGAGCTCTCAGGCTGATGCTCTATCCACTGAGCCAAACTGGTTAGGGCTAGCCTTGAATTCTTAAATAATTTTTTTTTTTTTTAGTTCTTTCATGCAAATACTTTTATGATAAATAATATTTATGACTAAGATGTAACAGGATTAGTGAGAAGATTAAATGAGAAATAGAAGTAATGATTCTAGAGTATACCATAAACTATAAAACTTTATTTTAAAAAATAGTTTTTTTCTCTTTAATTATACTGTTTTTCCAAATTGTGTATAGTACAAGCTAGAAAAGCTATAGCAGTCATTTATTGTGTTCTTATAGTTTTTTCAAATTAGGTTACTATCAGCTTGGTACCATTAGAAAAGCAGATTTTAAGAGTCAGAGTATTTATATTTAATCCTGTACTGCTACTTATTATCTGTGTGATCTTGGCTAAACAATTTCTTTAAGCCTAATTTTTCTCAATTGTGAGTCTGGATTAATAGTCTTCTCAAAATAATTACCTTACATCTGACATCATCAGATTTAAATGGAATTATGCATATAAAATTATTTATAAATTAAAATACATGTCAATTTTTATTGGTAGTAAACAGTCAGTTATTTACTAATAGTGGGAGAGGCAGCCCTTAGAGCACAAGGTTCCAGATTCTTAGGCTGCAGTGTCTATTTCACTGTGATCCAATTCAGAAGTTCTTGCTAAACTATGGTTAAATATCGAGGGTTTGATAAACTTTCTGGTATGTTCTAAGCAAATAAATAATGTAAATAAAAAGTAAATGGGAAAGATTTGACTAAGTAATAGTTTAAGTGAGTACTTTAATTATAACCCTTTACTTAATAATAGGTTTATGAATAGGACCATATGATGTCCTATATTAGTGAGATTTTACTTTTCAAGTAATCTAAGAAATCTATTTATAGATGTTTGCATTTGAGTTTTAATATCTTTTGTCTTAATTATTGATCTGATATCTGGGGTTTTTAATTTGCTACTCTTGTCTTATTTGTAAAATTAGAATAATATTTAACTGAATTTGATTGCATAGTTAAGGAAGTTTTCTTTTTTTTTTTTTTTGAATCCTCACCCAAGGAATGAGGATATTTTCTTTGATTTTTTTTAATTATTATTTTTTATTTTTTTTAACTAGACAGAGTAAATGGGGTTTAGGGGGAAGAGAGAGAGAAACATTGATATGAGAGAGACACATCGATTGGTTGCCTCCCACACATTCTCTGACCGGGGACGAGTATCAAACCTACAACCCAGGTATGCACCCTTGACCAGGAATCAAACCCACGACCCTCCCAGAGCAGCTGCCACTCTAACCACGGAACTGCGCTGGCCCCAGCCAGAAAGGCTTTTTTACTTTATTTTATTTTTTTAAGGAGTACTTCGATGGGAGCTGAATAGTAAAATTCAGTTTACCTCAGGTTTATTAGGGGATATATTTGTATTTAGTGTATGTTGGGAAAATCTTTTATAGAGCCACTGTGAAATGTGCAGTAACAACTCTGCTTCCAGAGAGGATTTCTATAAGTATTTTATGTGCTTTAGAAATTTCTTACCATTGTGACATGCATTTGTTATATTACTCAGAATAAAGGGAGATCACTTGTCTCATAATTCTATCATTTAAAGTGATGATAGTATCCTATGGGAGTAGTTTTCAGTGCTGTAGTGTAAGAACTCTTCCAAAGTCATCTTGGACTCTTCCATAGAACTCTTCCATATAGGTCTTTTTTTTTTTTTTTTTTTTTTTAAGCCAGTGTATCTTCTTTTATGCAGCTAACAGAAACAAAATATTTATAAGCCATTTCAAACTTTTTCAAACCTTATATTTACTTAAGACATAAAGTATATTTTTAAAAAGTTTTCTGCAACTGGTTTTGATCTGAAGTAAGTGTACTTCTCTTATACATCAGTTATTGAGTAATCCCTTGCATTGGAATCATTGATTGTAGTTGGAATTGTATACATATGTATCTTTTGTTTTTCTAGACATTGCTTTTAACATTCTGTGCCCTAATTAATGAGTTTTTATATATTTTATCACAAAGAAATTCACACTCCCTTTTCTTTTGAAATCATTTGAAAAAAGCGTGTGAAATAGTGTGTATAATATAAAATATTATTAAAAATAGCTGTCAGACCCTGGCTGGTGTGGCTCAGTTGGTTGCAGGTTCAATTCCCGGTTAGGACACATACCCAGATTTTGGGTTCCATCCTGGTCTAGACTTGTACACAGTGGGATAACTGATTGATGTTTCTCATTTTAATGTTTCTTTTCTTTCTCCTTTCATCCTCTCTAAAATAAACATATCCTGGGGTGGGGATTTAAAAGAATAAGTGAGCCGGGACCAGTTTGGCTCAATGGATAGAGCGTCCGCTTGGGGACTGAAGGGTCCCAGGTTCGATTTCGGTCAAGGGCATGTACCTTGATTGCAGGCATATCCCCAGTAGGGGGTGTGCAAGAGGCAGCTGATCATTGCAGGCATATCCCCAGTAGGGGGTGTGCAAGAGGCAGCTGATCGATGACTCTCTCTCATTGATGTTTCTAGCTCTCTGTCTCTCTCCCTTCCTCTCTGTACAAAAATCAATAAAAAATATATTTAAAAAAAGAAAAGAAAAGAATAAATGAATGAATGAATAAAATAAAATAAAATAATAGTTAGCTGTTAGGTGTATTGTCCTTGTCAGTGTTTAGATTTTAGGCAATTACAACTTTTTCTAATAATAATGCTTATATTTTATTGTCTTTATAAGATTATTTAATAAAAAATAGGCCTTCCCCAAATTTTTTGTTTCAAATTTATTTCCTGATTTTTAAATTCAAGTGTACTCACACTTGGTGTATATTATACATTCTGAATTTTTAGCTACTGTTCTCAAATTAATAGAAATTTGCTTTTAAGATCTCTTTAGAGATCCAAATTCATAATCTCTTTAAGTGCTAGAAGCCATACATATTAACTTTAAACTGCAAATGAATATTTTTTTACCATATGTTTATTTGGTGACTTAATTTGCTACGATGTAGATAAAGCCTGAGGCAAAAGACATTAACTAGTTAGCTGCCACACATCCAAAACGGAAACCATCCCCACACACCACAATATTTTGAATTTAATTAAAAAACACCATCTGACTCTGGAGTTGAATAAAGGATGGCATTTTCTTCTTGCGAGGTGCTTGGTACGATTATTTCTTTATCTGATGCCATTTATGGGGATTGAATTTTACTTGCACAATATGATATATTACAGTGATAAAGTCAATAACAAAATAATAATTTTCAGTTCTATGGAAATATCAACAAAATAAAAATAAATCGACACAAAAAGCCTCAAAAACACTAAATTTTGTTGATGCTCCAAAGTTGAAATCTGTAAAAAAAAAAAAAATAAAATAATAATAATAATAATAATAATAATGAAGAATGCACACCCTGTTTACCATTTTAGGGTGAAATTCATGATAGCACAAATTTCAAGTGTTAAAATGAACAAAAGAAATCGCAAGTGTCACAGTATTTATCTCTCATGTGTCTGAGTATACATATACTGTATATATCAATATTGGAATTTCTTCCATATGCGCTGGAATGTTTACAGATTTAAGTTACCATAATTTTCTTTACAAACCTAGAGATGTCACTAACAAGTCTGGTTTTAAAATTGGGCGACCAGAGTTGTTACGTGAGGTTTGTAGCTATAAGTGAGCGTGGTGAGTTGGGGGAAGGTTTGCTGCTTATGAGTATAGATGACGCTTATGGTGTGCAAAGGGTTAATTTTCATAGAGTATACGGTAACTGACTTATTTTCTAACATTTTAAAAAGTAATTTTAGTTGCTTTTTAAATAAGTAGCATTGCATATGGCATTTTACATATATTTGTTTTATTACTTACAGTGATTTAAAAATCTAGACTTACAATGTTTTTGAACCAAATCTACCAAGAAAAAGTATAGTTAAAGATATGTTAAAAATCAATCTGTTTTTCACACTAAAGAATAATTTTATTTGTAACATTTCTTACTCCAGTGAAACAGATTAAGAAACAGAAATAACAAAATACTTCTCACATATTGAACACTGTCTGCTGTATTTTCCTCATGTTTATATTGTATTAGACAACTTGATACACTATGAGGATAAATAATTTAATAGTTGTTCTCTCTATACATAAATGCCTTTGTGTGTGTAGGCAACTTAGGTACATACAGAGTGGGGCAGAAGTAGGTTTATAGTTGTGAATACACAAAACAAAAGTTTATTTTTACATTATTATTATTGTATTATCTTCAATATGAACAATTATAAACCTATTATTGCCCCACCAACATATATACATATATATACATATATATGTATACATATGTATACACATATATATGTATACGTGTGTGTGTGTGTGTGTATATATATATATATTCCCCCCCCCCCCCCACTGAAATTCCTGGCTGGGGAAATCCTGGGCCTTAAGGTAACAAGTGTTTGGGGAATAGTGTATGACAGTTTTCTTTCTTCTGTTATGTCTTGGCTTGGCTGACTTTCATTCTTGGTGTTTGAACCTTAGATAAAGCAACAGTTTCAAAGTCTTCTACTGTATTCTAAGCTGAATTTTCTTTCCCACAGAATCTTTTAATGGGTCTCCTACAGGAAGCATAAATTTGGTATGTATTGTTATGGGTACTTAATTATTAAGGTGGCTTGAAAATAATATGAGCTTTAAGCTATGAAAATGAATAATATATTTAGAAGCCCCAAATGAATAATATATTTAGAAGCCCCAAATCATCCGTTAGTGTTATAAGAAGTTGTTCTTTTTAAAGAAATGTTAAACATGGCTATAAGATATCTGTGAATTAGAATTTTAAAATAAAACTTATTTTCATTTAGTATTTTTAAATTACTGTGCTTAGTACAATGATAGTAAATTTGTGACATATAAATAATTTACATTGGAATTAGTTTTTCTTCTTTTGTATTTAGAAAAGAAATATAAAACTAGTTGGGATACCTGAAAACTTCTAGATATTTCTTAATATCTATACTATAACAAATTCAGGTGGTTGTGATTTTTTTTAATTGTATAGAGTTTTATAGTGAATTAGGCAACTACTCTGATTATAGGTTTAAGAATGACAGGTTTTTAGCATATAAGATGTCATTGATGTTTCATGTTATATAAGGTGAGCTGTGAAGTAATGAACATTTCAGTTCCTTTTTAGTATTTCCATTGAATAACTTATTTCGTAAAATACTAATATAAAATATTAGTGTTCTCTGAAGTTTTAGTCCAGAGCTTGCAGGGTGTCCCACGAGATTGTTTGCTTGGTTTTTCCTTTCATCTACATAACTTTCTCTCAGACTTTTTGCAATAGCTAAGTGGTTTACAGGTCCATTATCTTATGTTGTCTATTCCATACACATATTTCTAAAATAACCTCACTGAATAACTGCTCTATTACCATACAAAGTATAACCTTTAACAAAATATTACAGCAAATCATTTAGTGTTATGTCAGATATTTTGTAACATTTAAAATGTTTTCCTAAATCATTTAGTATCATCATTTATTTGTTATATTCTATACCCTTAAAACAAAAAGAAATAGCTCCTAGAGCAGTAAGAAAATGTTAGAATAATTTTCATTATCCTCTCTAATAAAAGAGTAATATGCAAATTGGCCATCACTCCAAGGCACAAGATGGCCACCCCCATGTGGCCAAAGATGGCTGTCCCCATGTGGACACAAGATGGCCACCACAAGATGGCTGTAGAGGAGGGCAGTTGTGGGTGACCAATCCAGCAGAGGAGGGAAGTTGGGGGAGACCAGGCCTGCAGGGGAGGGCAGTTAGGGGTGACCAGGCCTGCAGGGAGGACAGTTAGAGGCGACCAGGCTTGTAGAGGAGGGCAGTTAGGGGTGACCGGTCTGGCAAGGGAGGGCAGTTAGGGGCAATCAGGTTGGCAGGGGAGTAATTAGGGGGTGATTAGGCTGGCAGGCAGAAGCAGTTAGGGGCATTCAGGCAGGCAGGCAGGTGAGTGGTTGAGAGCCAGCAGTCCTGGATTGTGAGAGGAATGTCTGATTGCCTGTTAGGGGTCCCAGATTGGAGAGGGTGCAGGCTGTGCTGAGGGACACTCCTGTTCCCCTCTCCCCGTGCACGAATTTCATGCACTGGGTCTCTAGATTAGAATAACTTTCCAATGTAACAAAACCTTTGGTTGGTTTTAAAGAGAGTGGAAGGTAGGAATGGGAGGGAGGGAGGGAGGGAGAAGCATCGATGTGAGAGAGACACATGGATTGGTTGCCCTCTGCCCATGAGAGGACCAGTTGGGGATGGAACCTGCAACCCAGAAATGTGCCTTTGACCAGGAATCAAACTGGGACCCTTAGGTGTGCAGGCCAACACTCTATTCCCTGAGCCACTCCAGCCAGGATGAAAACTTGGTTGTTTTATGTTCCCTGTGCTGGTTTGTAATTTGAAAATCAGAGTAGATAATATAAATTTTGTAGAATACTTAGTTTCCTCTGCATCTTCTCTCTTTCATGAAAGGGTAATATTAAAGCAAAAATTGTACTATTTCTACTGCAATATTTTATTACAGGTCATATGAGCACTTAAAAATAAATTCTGTTTCTTTAAAAAATATTTTCATTCATATTCTATCTTGACAGAGTTTAGAGTTGGCAATGTATTATTGAGAAAACTAGATTCAGGAGAGATGGCTAAAGTCTCTTATGGTATCAGTGGTGAAGTTGAACTAGAGCTGATTTAATTTGATGATCCTCCCACTTGACTTGACCAGAGGAGTGTAGTGATATCTGTATGGATTTATCACATTTGCTTCTTTTAATGATCAGTCTTTAGTAGATACATTTTTTTGGCTTAGAGTGCAATTGCCTTAATTTAAATGGTTTTTTGTCATCAGTATGGCTGCATTCTAATCGTTTAGATGACTCTTTTAGTAATAATTGCTAATATCACATTAGAACTTCAAAGTTCATTCAGTTAATATGGTTATTAAAGTGTAAAATATGTCAGAATCATATAATTTTTGTGTGTCAGAGGTCTCCAACACCACTCCTCTGATCAGTGATTTACTAAAAGGTGTCACAGACCATGACATAGTCATACTTATGGCTAGGATTTATTATAGCGAAAGGAAATAAAGCAAAATCGGCAAAGGGAAAAGTTGCATGGAGTAAAGCCCAGAGTAAACCCAGCACAAATTTCCAAGTATCCTCTCCCATGGAAATCCCATGGGACAAATTTAATTCCCCTATGATGAATAATGAATGTGACAGCACAGGTGAAATGCTGCCACTAGGAAAGCTACCAAACTAAGTGCCTAGGGTTTATATTGGAGGCAGGTCATATAACCACACTCTGACTAGCATATGCCAAAATTCCAGATTTCCAGAAGGAAAGCAGGTGTTCAGGATAAACCACATCCTTGTATAAACAACTCAGGCAGTGTGAACCACTCTTAGCAGGTAGGGAATGGCAGGAACCTTCCCTAAATCGAATTCCCAGATGCCATCCAAGGGCCAAGATTGCAAGCAGTCTCACACAGTTTCAAGCTTGCTCTGTTAACTCTTTTCTGTACAGTCTGTCTTTATTATGTGATTATTTTATTTTCTATGTATGTGTGGAGACTGTGTGTGTGTGTGCATGTGTGTGTGTGTATACAAACAAAAATTATTAATTATATAATATATAATATTACATATAACTATATAATATATGTATAGCAAAAATTTTAAATTTAGACCCAAAAGCCATAGTTTCAAAAGATCTTGAACAATTAGTAATAATTTTTGTTTGTAAAATTAATTTTGAAAATTAATTATTTAAAATCCGTCTTGGGCTATGAATTCAGCTCACTTAATATGTTATCATAATAATAGACAATTTTGGGTTTAGGCAGTCTTCTAAATGTTTTACATGTCTTCTCATTTAATCCTCAATAATCCTGTGATGTAGGTACCTTTATTTTTATTTTATAAAGAATCTAAATTAACTAAAATTATTTTTAAATTAACAAAAGTGCATTTAAATAATACAGAGTTAGCTATAGTATATCTCAACATTTTAAAAAATTGAAACATTAAGTTAAAATATGTTCACTTATTTTTATCTACATTTTGTCTTGCCATATATGGAATATAACTGAGAGGTAGCAAATTTTAGCATATGGATAAGCAGTGCAGGAAGAAATAATCTGATTGATTAAGGTTATTTCTAAATTACTTTATTTTATAGTTTCTTAATCTTGGCTTTTCTTTTTCCTATTGGTGTAAAGGTGAAGATTATTGTTGAGGGTGGGGGAGTATACAAATAATATAAAGATTATATGGGGCAAAGGTGAGTAATGCATATTTGATGTGGAATTCTTTAACACTTTTTTCCTATAAAATCAAAAAATTTTTTTCTTCATTCCTCCTTTCCCCCAAGTCTTTAGATGACCTTTCAAGTGTATCTTCTGATGATTTAATACAACTTCATGCTTATATTTCAGACACAGGTAAGAGCCTTAAAAATTTGATTATTATTACCTTATATTATTTTCCACATTTATTTTTATAAACCATTCTTCTGTAGTCATATTTTTAAGTTAATTTTTCCCCCTGCAGCACGTTCCTCATTAAATTCTATGATATTTATTTACTTGTGGATATAGGTATTTTCTTTCTGTAAGGTTGTCACTGTTTTAACATTTTAAAAAGCTCAAATTCTTAAGTATTTTGTCATTGCTAATAAACTTGAACCAATCTTTCTCTCTTCTTGTTTGCATCTAGCTGATATTTGTCTGCATAATTCTCATTAAATCATTTGGGAGACAGATTTTAGTTCAGAATTTATTTTGATGAATGCAAAACCAATTAGATAACTGAATAAATGAAGCTTTTGGGTATAGGAGTTTACAGAAGTTCAAGACATGCTTGGATTAGGTGAGAAACCTCTAAGATTTTGTGTCTCAATGAGCAATATGGTTAGTGAACTGAGAAAAAAATCACTATTCATCCTTGCCAGTAGGTTATTAGATAAAGTCAGCAAGTAGTAGATAATGACATTTTTCTTATGTGGCCTCTCCCTGGTCCTAGAATATAGGAGTATTGTGTTAGATTACATATTAAAGTATAGATATACTGAGATATAGATCTCAGTTCAATTTAATGCTTACATTTTAGATACTGAAATAAAATTTACAGTATAAGTGCAGTTTAAGATAATTGGCATTATTTTTTAAAATCTGTTTTCTTTTGTTTCTTACTAGAGCTGAAATCTCATTTTGCATTCTGTTCTCTGTTAAATTTTTGTAATAACTTATCTATAATTTCTGTCTCAGTTTCTTTTTCTTTTATAAGTCATTGGTGTACACATTACTCTACTCTTAAATGTCTTAGATAAAAACCTTGTAATAAAACCAGATTGCTTTTCTTTCTAGCTTTTGCTAGAGTTGTCCCACCTTTTCCTTCATTACAATTTTAAATTCTTTTATAAACCTCTATTTTCTTTGTTGGCTTGTCTTCCAAATATGAAAGGCTTTGTTAAAGTGCAAACATTTAGTATTTGTGCTTTTACTTCTTTCTTGAAGACCTTAAGCTTTCATGTCTAGAGGAAGATGCTCATGTCCATATTTCTTTTGTGGATCTTTCTCTTCTCTAAGAGTTCTGATTTTCCAGCTCTGTTATCCATTTATTCAGCAAAGATTTATTAACTTCTTGTAGGAAGCACGATGTTAAGCATTTTTAATAAATTGTTATTTCTGTCAGACAAACATTTAAATACTAAAGAAGCAGCATACATAGTGGTTAGGAGCACAACTTTTTGTCCAGATTGCTTGGGTTGAAACCCGAGCTTTGCTACTTAATACTTGGGTGAAATTGGGTAAGTTCTTTAACTTCTATACTTCAATTTCCTTATATGTAAAATGGGATAATAATACTAATAATTAGTAATACTTACCTCATAGGGTTATTGTAGGACTAGTTAACTTATTACAATAGTAATAACATGATGGGGATTTTATTACTGCTTGTTCAATAAATGTTTATTCTATCAACTAGAGGCCTGGTGCACAGATTTGTGCATGGGTGTGGTCCGGCCGGCCTGCCCTAATAGGGGCCCATTGGGTTAGGCTGGTGGGGGGTGGGGTGGGTGTCTGGTGGGAGGGGCTGGGGGCAGTTGGCAGCTGGCCCTGCTTCTGATTGGGGTGTTGGGGGAAGATTGGGGGCAAGGCCAGCCGGGGGGTGGGGGGTATTGGCCGATAGGGGCTCGAATCAGGCTGGTTAGCTGCCACAGTGCATGTCATAGCCACTGGTCTTTCTGGTTGTTCTGCTGTTCAGGTCACTGGGCTTTTATATAAATATATAGATTGGTCTCCTGATTCTCTCTTGAGTCTAGATCGTCACACTCTTAACATCTTTATTATAGGAAGAACTGATAGTCTAGTGTAGTGCTACTCAAAGAGTGGTCCATAGACAAGTGCTTCCTTCATTGAGAAGTCTTGCTTTAAAAAATATTGGCTAAATTAAGCACTATGTTTAGTGATGAGATTGATTTATATTCTGGTCCTATTTTTTTTTAACTGGCTATAGATTAATAACAGATAGTTTGCACATCACCTGCTATGAGTAACATAGTCCTAATGAAAACAAAACCTATTTCCACTGTAATATCTCAGCATCATCTCAAAATCAGTATATGTAACCTCGTTTATCTTCTTTAAAACCAAATTACCTTTTGTCTTCTGTGCTTCTTTTATAATAACCTCATTATTTTTCCTATGGTGCAACATATCTAGGTCATGATCTTTGTGCCTATTAATTTGTGACAAATCTGATTATTTCTTTTTAGAATGCTTTCTTACATTTCTCTTTCTTTTTCTATTCCTTGCTTTTATTAATTCCTAAATGGTTACGGTTTGCTGCCTAATTGACTTCTGTTTTCTATTTTCCTTTCCCAAAACTATCTTAAACACAACAGATAAAGCCATTCCCTTGTTTACATGCTAACTCTCTTCAATGATGGTGGTTCTCTAACATGATGAAAAAGTGTATTGCACTTTGTTATGCATAGGTCTTTGAGAGAAGGGTGATTGGAAGAGGAAAGAAGTGAAATATAGTATTATCTACAGTTTAAGCTCCTGAGAGCAACATAACCAGCCTTTCTCCAGTTTTATATTTTGTCAAATTATATATTACTAGAGGCCTGGTGTACGAAATTTGTGCTTTGGGTCGGGGGAGGTCCCTCAGCTCAGCCTGCACACTCTCCAATCTGAAACCCCTTGAGGGATGTCCAACTGCCGGTTTAGGCCTGATCCAGGACTGCTGACTCCCAACCACTCGGTTGCCTGCCTGTCAGATTTGCCCTAACCACTTCTGCCTGCCAGCCTGATTACCCCCTAACCACTCCTCTGCCAGACTGATAGATGCCAAACTGCTCCCCTGTCAGCCTAATTGCCACCAATTGCCCTTCCCTGCTGGCCGATTGCCCCCAACTGCCCTCCCTTGCTGGCCCAGTCATCCCAACTGCCCTCCCCTGCCGGCTTGGTTGCCCTCCCCTGCAGGCCTGGTTGTCCCCAACTGCCCTCCCCTGCAGGCCTGGTCGCCCCCAACTACTCTCCTCTGCTGACCTGGTTGCCCCTAACTGCTTTCCTCTGTTGGAATGATCACCCAAAACTGCCCTCCCCTGCAGGCCATCTTGTGACCACATGGTGGTGGCTATCTTGTGCGAGGACGTGATGATCAATTTGCATATTACATTTTTATTGTATAGGATATCCCAACATAGGTATGTCTAGATTCATTCTATCCTCAAGTGATTATGTGACACAGCATCTCCTAGCCCAGTGGTTGGCAAACTGTGGCTCGTGAGCCACATGCAGCTCTTTGGCCCCTTGAGTTTTTAGCAAAGGCCAGCTTAGGAGTACCCTAATTAAGTTAATAACAACGTACCTACCTATAATATATAGGTTAAGTTTTAAAAAAATGGCTCTCAAAAGAAATTTCACTTGTACTGTTGATATTTGGCTCTGTTGAATAATGAGTTTGCAGACCACTGTCCTAGCCTGAGAGTATGTATAAAATATTCATAAAGAATGCAACATGAAATAAGAACCAAGTAAAATTACAGAAATTAAAATATAGTGATTGGAATTAAGGTCAGTGGATGGAATAAGACTAAATACTGATGAGTAGAGACTCAGTAAACTTTTAGGAGACCTGAAGAAATGATCTAGAAGAGAATACAATGCTGAAAAATAAGAAAGCGGAAACTAGAAAATACAAAGGAAGGATTGAAAGGGCATCTCTTCCATAAGAGTAGTAAAAATGAAGCCGAAATTGGTTTGGCTCAGTGGATACAGGGTCAGCCTGCAGACTGAAAGGTTCCAGGTTGGATTCTGGTCAAGGACATGTATCTTGATTGAGGGCACATCCCCAGTAGGGGGCGTGCAAGAGGCAGCTGATCATTGTTTCTCTCTCATCGATGTTTCTAACTTTATCCCTCTCCCTTCTCTGTAAAAAGTCAATAAAATAATATTTTTTTTTAAAAAAGAATAGTACAAAACGTGAATAGGTTTTGATTTTAAAGACTAGTGGATTTTGATAATTTGTGGAAAATTAGGAAAATGCCTGTAAAAAATCTCCAAAATAACTACACTTGTGAATTGTTGATTAGAAATGAATTGCCAAAATAGCAGATAAACATTATTCCATTGCTTTTTCTTTCTGTTTAGCTGTGGATATTTTAATTGAAATGTAACTAAATAGTGAAGGCTAGTACAAAAGGTTATTACTTTGTTTCTGTTATTTTTCCTCTATTAAATTTCAGGCTCCAATGCTGTGCTGTGAAGTTGTATTGTGGTATCATAACTTATAATATAGGTAAAAGTCCTTGGGAAGATTGTTCAAAGTAGACATTACTATGTGGTTGGTATGTGTTGGTTGTTGGTCATCATAAACTTGTAGCTTGTTTTGCAATGTAGCCATCAATATATATAAAAGTCTAACAACCATTATGACCAGAATGATCAGTTGGCCAGTTGCATTGACATGCACTGACCACCAGAGGACAGACAGACAATACAGGAGGTGCCCCCTGGTGGTCAGTGTGTTCCCGTAGTCAACCTCCCCCGGTTCCTCCCCCCATCTGGCTGGTCCTGTCTGGCAGGCCCTGTCCAGCAGGCCTCCAGGCCCCGTCTGGCAGCCGGCAGGCCCCCAGGCCCTGTCCAGCAGCCAGCAGGCCCTGGCTGGCCCGGCCCCAATCTGGACTGGGAGAGACAGCCCTAATAGGCCCTGATCACCAACCAGGCCTGAGGACCCCACCCGTGCACGAATGTTGTGCACCGGGCCTCTAGTCGTATATAATGCCTTAGGGGTGCAAGTAGAGAGGATGGGATTCTATTTTATCCCCTGGTGACATCCTTTTGTCTCAGTCTGTCATTTCAAATTCTTCATTTCATGTTGTCCTTTTTGTTTTTGTTCTTCATCTTCCTCCTTTTTTTGTGTCTTTTGTTCCTCTTCATTTTGTTTTAAATGACTAGTATATGCTGACTATGACCCATATGCTGTGGCAGGAGTTTGTAATGATCATGGCAAGACATATGCATTGTATGCCATCACTGTGCACCGACGCAATCTAAACAGTGAGGAGATGTGGAAAACCTATCGTCGTTACAGTGACTTCCATGACTTCCACATGAGAATCACTGAACAGGTAATGAGGTTTTTAAGTGTGTGCTTTAAATTGTTTCCTGATTCAATGTTTAATTCTTAATAGTTCTGAGGATGTTAAGGTATTAACCAAAGCCAATGAAAGAAAACGAAGAATTTGTGTAAAATCAGTATAAACATTGGAATGATTTTGAACATTTAACCAATAAATCAGACTTTAACTAATCATAACCACTGTGGACTAGACAAAATATCAATGGTATACCTTGGGAAATTAATATGAGTGTATATTTCTCATTTTGAGTCGTGTGTGTGTGTGTGTGTGTGTGTGTGTGTGTCTTCACGCGTGCGTGTTTATTAGAGATATTTGGGTTTGGATTAAAGTAAGGAAGGTGATCACTGTAGAATATTTTTTGGTTTTCAGCAGTATAATTCAGAGCTATAGTCATTTTAGATGACATCCTTATTTAATAGCGTAACAGTTAAATCTTTGATCCATTACATTATTTTAAGAACCATAACCTATATTAAATTTAACATTAACCAAATGTTTTTAATTTGTAATAAATACAACCCTCTTGTTTTATAGAAATATAAGGACTCTTAAAAATAACAAACATAAATTATTTCTGTTCTACTTTTTATTAAATACGTTTTCTTATCATTAATTTAGAAGGAAATAAATTATCACCAGGTGAATGGAGTAGGTGATCTGTGAAATTTATTTTAACTCAGGAGTCTTTGATTTCATTCAAGGCTTATAAATATACAACTGGTATTAAGCCAATACAAATTATACTAATTAATGGTGACATTTGATTGGGTGGACTAAAGCTTTGAAATGACATTGTACTAGTGTAGTAATCAGAAAGTGCCTTTTTCATTTAAGAGAATAGAGGGAAAATGGTTGGCATTGGTAATCTCATTAAAATGTTTGTTTAATGATAGATAAACTACTAATAACTTTAAGAATGATTAAAAACAGGTTAGTGTTGACTCCAGAAGCCCATATTAAAAAGACTATTTTTGAACTATATTTAGAAGGAAATTAATAATTTTGGACATGTTTGCTTTTCCTGTTCATTTTGAGTAAGTCTTTATGAATAAAGATATTTAAAAATAAAAGGAACTAATTAAAATGTTAAATGTCATATTATTTTAGAAATGGGCTGAACTCCCCATTCATTTATTTAACAAATATTTATTGAGCTTTTCCCATATGCCTGGCAGTTCTCAGTGCTGCAAATATAATCATGAACAAGACAGGCCTCTAGGAGTTTATATTTCAGTAGATGCTGTGTGTGTCTTTTTCATTGGGTGATTTGTAACTGAGTATAAGTACAAGTAGTAATTTAAAAGATATTAACCCTTTGCACTCCGAACCATTCTGGACATTGGCTACCAGCTACTCGATGCTACTTTGCGGCAGAAACTCAATTCCCCGTAATCACTAATAAACTGCAATGTCTCCTGAGAGGGGACATCCGAGTGATATGCTAGAATTCCGATGTCCCCTGAGAGGGGACAGCGGAGTGCAAAGGGTTAAGTATGCATTGATGAAACTGAGTAAATGTATTTTTGCGCCTGGATATGAACACATTTTAAATCCTTCTGATAAAAAAATTCAAGAATGTTTTTTAAATTTTCCAGTACTGTGTCTGGAATCTAAACCTGACATATTTGATGTAGAAAAATAAAATCTTCGATTTTGGAATGTTATGATTTACATATAGTATTTGAGTTTTTTGTGAGCATTGTAATACTCTTTTTATTTTATTTTATTCTTGTGAGTTCTTTAGGTAAATTTCCAATTTCTTTTACATGCCTTTAAAAACATTTTTATGAATTATTGGCATAGAATTATATTATTTTTCAGGAATGGATACTTTGTACTTATAAACAATCTTTCAAATACCAAGTTTATAATGTCAATATGAAGTATAACATTTCTCATTTTTTCCTTTTATAATAACAATACTTTAGAAAACTATTAATCATCAATACCTCTGTTCCAGACAGATAATTTTAAAAGGAGTTTGATAATTTAGACTTTAAGAAAATAACTTATTGTAACATTTATTTTTTCATTTTATTAATAATGCTTAATATTTTAAAGTTTCTGAAATAAATTGTTTTGTTGGATACTGTTATATTCCCATAGTGTACTTCATCCTAACAAAATACTATAGAATGGGTGGCTTAAACAACATTTATTTTCTCATATTTATTTTTTGGAGGCTGGAAGTCCAGGTCTCAGTTTTGGGCTTACTATCCCTGAGCGCCTCTTTTTGGCTTTTAGTGACTGTCCTTCTCATTGTGTCCTCACATGGCCTCTTTGTGGGCTCTCATTCCTGGTGGTGTTTGTATGTCCAGATTTCATCCTCTTATAAGTACAATAACCTGATTAGATTATAGAAGATAATAACATATAACATTAGAACTCTGGTTTGCCCTAAAAACTTGTTTTAATTTTATCACCTCCCTAAAGGCTCTTTCTTCACACAGTCACATTCTGGCACACGGGAGGTTAGGTCTTCATATTGGGAAACTACAGTCCATACCATATTGGTAATGCCAGAGTAAACTGTGTGTTCTGTAAAATCAAGTCCATAGTTTAAGATAATGTTTATAATATTCCAGGAAATTAAATATTTTAGGACTCCTTGAAAACTAATTTATGTCTATTAGGTGTGATTAAAAAATTTAATCCATTTGACATTTGCTATTCAAGGAGGACATATTCTAATAGTTTAGTGAATCGCCAAATTTATGAATATTGCTTCTTCATAACTTCTCTCCTATAAATTGCCTCTCTACTTTCCCCCCTACCCTGCCTGGAGCTTTTATCTTTCATGTGTAACACAATGAACTTGTTCACATTAAAGCTCCAAGCAACCGTCTGATTTGCCATTCCATTTAATTTATCAGAATCTTCCAGTTTTGGAATGAAAATTATTCTAGACCTTTTCATTCCTCTTCTCTTTAATCTCTGCTCCAGGAATGAATGTGTTTTTAAACATACAATGGTTTTAGAAAGTTGTTTCACTTCAGAATATGTATCATGGGAAAAGCAATGAGGCTGCTTGAAGTTTCAGATGCAAGGCTGTTGGCCAGGCACAATCACTAGCTAAATGACTTTCATCTTAAAATGTTTGTTAGTAGCTAGTGTGGTTAAAACTGTGCTTCAGTGAGGCACAGCAGATTACTGTTTAGCTGGAGCTTTGAAGGTGCACCCAAGTGTTAAGTAATCTAGCGCTTTATTTTTCATGTGGCTGCAGGGAAAGTATCAGTGTAGTACTCCAGCTGTGTATATACAGAATTGAAATACAGTTGTAAGCTATATCTAATAATTTCCTTTTCTACTTTTAATAATTAGCCATTACAAGAATTAATTTATTTGAAGTCATCAATATAAAAATAATTCTTTATAAGATTTTTTTTAACAAGCCAGAAACACATAACTTTGATCATTAAAAAACTTATTTGCTAATACTTTATTTACAAGTCAAAGGATTGTTATAGACAATATTTTTAAAACTTTTTATTATAACAAATTTGAACAATCTCAAAATTGGAGAAAGTATTAAAATGAAACCCCATGTAAATATCATCCATCTTCATCAGCTGTTCATGTTTGTTATTCTTTATTGAAATTACTTTATAACATATAACATTAGAACTCTGGTTTGCCTTTGCAACAGCATGGATGGACCCAGAGAACTTTATGCTAAGTGAAATAAGCCAGTCAGGGAAAGATAGCTACCTATGATTTCACTCATATGTGGAATTTAAGAAATTTCCAAGCAAAATGGGGACAGACTTGTACTAGAGACCACGCAGACAGTTCTGAGAGAGACAGTTCTGAGGGGGTGGGATGGGAGAGTGGAGGGATTGAGCAAAAAAGAAGAAAAAAAAAGAGAATTCATGGACAACAACAGTGTGATGATTGTGGGGGAAGAAGGGGTTAGGTCAAGGTGGAAGAAGGCATAGAGGAGATAAATGGTAATGAGAAAACAAATTTTTTAAAGTATATATATTTTTTATATTTATTTATTTTTTTTTACAGAGAGGAAGGGAGAGGGATAGAGAGTCAGAAACATTGATTAGAGAGAAACATCGATCAGCTGCCTCCTGCACACCACCCACTGGGTATGTGCCCGCAACCAAGGTAACATGCCCTTGACTGGAATCGAACCTGGGACCCTTGAGACAATAGGCCGACGCTCTATCCACTGAGCCAAACTGGTTAGGGCTAAAATAAAATTTTTTTAAAAGAACTGATTTGGACATATTTAGAAAATAATTTTCTATTTTCTGATTTTTACTTAGTAAAATGTATTACAAAATGATCTGTTTCAAGATGGTTTAAATATATAGATAGATTATAACTAGGGAAATACTTTTCTCTTTTATTAAAAAATTAAGATTGTTGAATGTATTTTATCTTCTAGTTTGAAAATCTGTCAAGTATATTGAAGCTTCCTGGAAAAAAAACTTTTAATAATATGGATAGGGATTTTTTAGAAAAGAGAAAAAAGGATCTTAATGCATATTTGCAGGTAAGTTTATGTTTATTTTTTCCCATAGATTTTCATTTTAATATAGCTAAAGAACTCAGTATGTCAAAAATGTGTTTCATTGAAGGAATTAAGTTAGTGTTAGGTTATATCATGAAATATTTTTGGTGAAAACTATTTTTATTTTTTTTTTGGCAACATTTAAAAGTGTTTGCCTGGATTTTTAAATGTACTTTCTATTGTTAAATTTGACATTAGTATGTGAATAACAATAATTTACTAATGTGGATTTTAGGATTAGCTGTAAAATCCGAAAATGGAATAGTAAATATATTTGGACAACTTTCATATTAAACTAGAGGCCCAATGCATGAAAATTCATGCATTGGAGAGGGGGTCCCTCACCCCAGCCTGCCCCTCCCACAGTCTGGGAGCCTTCGTGGGAGGGAGTTTACCTGGCGATCAGGAAGGCGAAACCCCCATCACACCTCTGCTGCTGCTGCCACTGCCAGCAGTGTAAGCCGTGGCCAGCCCTGGTTACCTGATCTTCGGGCTGCCCTGACGGACTGGGGGATTGAGGAGATTGGGGGACTGGAGGCAGGCATGCAGAGTGGCCAGACCTCCTGGGATGGACCCGGCCATGCCACGCGCCTGCTGCCCTGGTGGGGCTGAGGGGACCTAGTGCCACCATCTTTGAGGGTGTGGCAGTCAATTAGCATATTCCCTCTTTATTAGATAGGATACACTGAAAGTCAAAAGAACAGATGGGGAGAATAGTATATATCCTAAGGTTAAAAGTCATAGAATTATTGATGACTTTAACTGCATAATTATTTTTTTTAATGTAAAATTGAAATTTTTACTCTATTTTCCTGTTAGTTACTGTTAACTCCTGAAATGATGAAAGCATCCCCAATTTTGGCTCACTATGTGTATGATTTCCTTGAGAACAAAGCCTACAGTAAAGGGAAAGGGGATTTTGCTCGCAAGGTAAGCAGACCATTGCATTGATTTTCTTACCAATCTGTTGTCATACTTTGTTTTCAATATAAGGAAGTAAATTTATACTTATGTATGCTTTAAAACAAATTTTATTAAATGTGTCATAGCATATTTATCTTCTGTGCTTTACTAAGCCTTCAATAGGTGGACCTAATAAGCATAAAGTCCTATCTTTACATGTGGATTAAATCCACCAGTACTAGTACCTTCACAGAAGGGGGGGGAGGGGGGGGGACTTAGAAATGATGCATTGATGAAGGTTTGCCTAAAACAAGTCACAAGCTTTTCATTAGCTTCAGAAGGAACTTTCTTACTAAGAGGAAATGTCTTAACTTAGAGTAAGAATAAGAAAAGTGTTAAATAGGATATGTTTTTCATGCTTAAGTAAAAGCCTTATTTAAAATTTATTTTTGGATGTAAGACCTATATTTGGAATAAGATACTAGGTTAAAACAATAAATAATTAAGTGCTAAAATTGGGCAAGATTAGCTTTGTGGGTGAGAATACAAACTGGGATCAGATAGCCCTTGGTTCAAATCCCTACTCTTCCATTTGCTGGCTGCCTGCCTGATTACCCCTAACTGCTCACCTGCCTGCCTAACCACCTCTGCCTTGGCCCCAACCACAGCAGCTTTGTCCGGAAAGACATCTAGAAGGTCATTTGACTGTCTGGTCTAATTAGCATATTATGCTTTTATTATTATAGATTATTAACTATATTCCCAGTGTTGTACTTTACATCCCCATAACTATTTTGTAACTGCTGATTTGTACTTTTTTGTTGTTGTTAATCCTCACCTGAGGATATTTTTTCCCCATTGATTTTTAGAGAGAGGAAAGGAAGAGGATGGGTTAGAGAGAAACATCAGTGTGAGAGAGATACATCAATTGATTGCCTCTTGCATGCTCCCTGGGCCCTGCCCTGAAACAGATACTTGCCCTTGATGGGAATTGAACCTGAAACTCTTTAGTGCAAATCCATGGGCCAACGATCTAACCAGAGAGCAAAACCAGCTGTGGCTAATTTGCACTTCTTAATCCCTTCACCTTTTCCAAACAGCCTCCCAAGTCCCCCTCTGGTAACCATCAGTTTGTTCCTTGACAATATTTTTTAAAATCTTTATTGTTGAAAGTATTACAGGTGTCCCCTTTTTCCCCTCCATTACCTCTCCTCTTCACTTCTCCCCCTTCCCAGGCCTTCACTGCATTCCTTGTGGAATCTGATGAGCAAAATAAACTGACAAAATATATCTAGAGATATGGAAGTATGCAACAGACTGATGATTCTGGGGGTGGGAAGATAGATTCATCAAATAGTTTTTAATGTAGGTTGTGGATTAAAGTGAAATTCATGCTTTTTATGCTTCTGAAATTCCACCTTTTCTGTGTACATTATAACTTAGTAGACAGGTGATAATTTTCCCTCAAGCTATACATTTTAAATGTCGTAGTTTCATGTTTATCTCTCTCAATTCTGCTTGTGCTCTTATAATAGTTCATTTGTAATGTCATTCCAGTTAAACAGAAACTCCTGGCAATAATGTCAGTGTTGGAAAAAATGTTCTGATTGATTTGAGTACTCTCATGGTTAACCAAAAATTACTGTGTATAGAATTAGAATTATAGACAGACACACGCTTCATCTTTTTATCCTTTTTATTTCCATTTTTCTTTTCACCAGTGGTAGTGTTGTTCAAACCCTTTCTTCATGCTCATTTCTGTCCTTTGTTTCTAAATTGTTGTTCTTTGACAATGTCCCCTGTAGGTTGTATATTCTATCAAGCGTTTTTATAGCTCTATTCGCTCAACTGAAGCTGGGGAGTAACCAAAACTATCTCTTTTACAGTTATTTTTGAAATTCAGTTTTTTGTTGTTGTTATTGCTGTCTTATTCTAAAAATAAAGTACTTTTCTTGATGGAAACTATAAAAGCATATTAAAGTAATTTTGTCTTCTTTATATCATGTATTAACATTATGCCATGTTCCTTAAACAGTGGGGTTCAGTTTTTCTACCATTTGCTTTTTTATTTTTGCATGGCACATAATTTGTTTTTGTGGTAGTTTTTATGAGACTCAGCATTTTCTGGAAAATATTCTTGTAGTTTGGTATGACTGGTTTTGTGTGCGTGTGCGTGTGTGTGTGTGTGTGTGTGTCCCTATTTTTTTTTTTAACCTCAGATAGTTCTGTATTTAGCTGCTTTGGTTCTTTAGATGTTTCCTTTCTTCATTGAAATTATCGAACATTTGTACAGCCACATTTCTATTTTACTGCTCCAAATCCTCTGAGGTTATTCCATTTTATATCTCTGATCATATTTTCTTTTATAGTTTTTATGTTCTCCTTATACAAATATAATTTACATATCTGGTTTACAACTTCTTTTTTTTTTTTTTTCCTTCATAATGGATTTCAAATTCCCAACATAGAATGTATGTACCCTAAAAATTATTTTTAAATATTGATTTTAAATAGTCACTTGCTAGTTATTTCAGCTTTCAATTTCTTATCAGCTAGTTTACTTTTCAGTATCTCCTCAAAATATGTCATCATTGCCTTGAATTGTGGCAGAAGGATGTTATAGCTAATTCCACTTGCATCAGTTTTTGTTTAGAAAAATTTTATTTTCAGAATTTATTAAATAAGGCAGCCACAGTTTATATTTATTTTCTATCAATAACATTATCACTCAAATTTTTTAGTTATACTTTTGTGTGTGAAAATACATTTTAAGACACATCAAAGGTACAGTTACATACTTTTTAAATGAAATGAGCTATTATAGACTGGAAAATTATTGCATCTTTCATATGTTACACTCTGTGTTTTCCTAGACTTCTCAGTTGAATAACAGATCTAATACAATAAAGTCTTGGTATAATATCTTTTCCTCTTTAGATGGACACTTTTGTGAATCCACTTCGAAATTCTATGAGGAATGTTTCCAATGCAGTTAAATCCCTTCCTGATAGCTTGGCAGAGGGAATGACTAAAATGTCAGACAACATGGGCAGAATGTCAGAAAGACTAGGTCAAGACATAAAGCAATCATTTTTCAAGGTAAGATAATTTGCATTAATGTCTAAAGCAAATTATTTTTAAGTCAACTAAAATTTATTGAGTCCCTGCTTGGATTTACCTATTTCTTTCAGAAGTACAAAGCCCTCTAATATACAGTCTCATAAAGAATTAAAAAACAAACAAAATAACTAAAGAGAATACATTCTTACCAGAAATGTATACTATAAAATCCAGTCACTTCTCAGTCTCCACTATGGTATAATTTTAAAATCTATGTGAAACAAATATTTTAAATTGGTAAAGTACAGGTAGTGGACCAAGTAGTTTGTTGTTTAATATTTGTACCTTCAAATTTTGATCTAGTTGTTTGTCATAATTAAGGTTGTGGATGAAAACATATAGCTATTACAGTTTTCATTAGATCAGTTTGAATGAAGAGGAAATATACAGAAACAGAATTTTTTTACTGTAAGAGACAATTCCTAAAATAGTGTGTGTCAGTCCTACTTCTCCATTAATTCTCATACTTTCTCTGATGCTTCACCTTCATTTCTATTCATGGGAAGTACACTCACTGAAAGGAGGATTTCCAGTGTCACTTCTGTGACTTCATACAAAGTCAGTGAACTTTCCCAGGCTTCTTTTTCCACATCAGTAACATGAAAGGGTTATAATAGGTGATCCTGATGGTTCTTCCTGTGTTGATAAATGATTATCAGCTAGTACTGTTCTTTCTGTCCTTTTTTTTTTTTTTTTTTTTTTTTTACCACAATTTGTCCAACAGGGTTAGTTTTTTATCCTGTTAACATACTATCAAGTTCTCTGTGGTAAAAGAAAGAAGATTGGAGTTTTATTCCCTGTCTGTGTTTCTAACTTTTGGTCTTTGAATCATTTAACCTTTCTTAGTTTTAAATTCTTCAAAAAGGTATGGGACTTTGACTAAGTAATCTCCCCTTCCAACTAAAAAGTTAAGCATTAAAAAAAAAAAAATCTTTCAGTAATGAAATAATCACACTTGGTTTCTAATATTAGATTGTGAATAGTTTTTAAATACTATATATCAAATCAAATGCCATTTATTATGTTTGATGATTATTTTGTTTTATTATTACATTTTGTTCTTTCACTGACTGTGGGTCTATTTTTTTCTTTTTTCTTTCTTTTTTTTTTTTTTTTTAAATGTTAGATGCCTCCTTTAATTCCAAAGACTGATTCAGATCCTGAACATTGTCGAGTCTCAGCTCAACTTGATGATACTGTGAGTTAATTTTATTTTGGGTAGTATTCAGTGATGATTCAAATCATACTTGACAGATCTTTTTAATGAAGTATAGTACTTATCCTAACATATAGCTACCGTTAATGTACATTTATTGTGTTGAGTTTGATGAATTTTTACAAGCTGAACATGCCTATGTAATCAGCACTCTAAAGAAGAAACAGATGTTGTCAGTACCCCAGAAAGCCCCTAATGCTCTCTCCTGTCACTATGCTCTCCCCCACCAAGGGTAATCACTATCCTGACTTCCACCCTGCTTTTATACTTTATGTAAATGAAACTATAAGGTACGTACTCCTTTAAGTCTGGTTTTTTTCCCCCCTCAACATTGTGATATTTGTTCATGTTGTTTTGTGTGATTGTAATTTCTTTATTCTTGTGGCTTTACAGTATCCCATTTTGTAAATATAGTACAATTTATTTGTTATATTATGAATAGTATTCCAATGAATGTCTGGTACATGTCTTTTGATTAAAAAATAAACATGTTTCTGTTGGGGCTATGCCTAGGAGTGGAATTGCTTGGTTAGAGGGTATGCCAAGGTTCAGTTTTAATGGATACTGTCCCTTAGTTTCCCAAAGTGTTTTTTCTACTTTCACTGCCACCCACAATGCATGAGAATTCCAGTGGTCCAAGCCTGCCAGTGTGTCTTTTTATCTTTAGCTGTTCTGGTTTTTGTATCTCATGTGGATTTTCATTTCTCTTATGACTGAAATGTTGAACTCCATTTTATATGTTTATCGGCCTTTTGGGTGTCTCTTCTTTTGTGTCCAGTGCTTTTCCTTATTTTTCTGTTGGCTTGGCTGTTTTTGTCTTTTGGTTAGTAAAAATGCTTTATATGATCTAAATATTAATTCTTTGTAAGATTGTGTATTACTTTGTGTGCTTTTGTTAACTGTATATATAATCATACCTGTTGCTAGGTCACAGATATATGTGGTTTTCTTTTAATATTTCTGTTTGTTTTACCACGCAGAAACTTACATTTGGCATTCATCTAAGGTTGATTTTTGTGTATGGATAAGGTAGGGGTCTAGTAGACCCAAGTACCAGTTACTGAGAAGGCCTTCTTTTACCCAGTTTTTGTCCTTCTGCTTTGTCACAAATCAGATTATTGTATATGTTTATTCTATTGTATTAGGCAAATTTATTTTACAGTTATTATTTCCCTTCATTTTCTCATTAAACTTCTTTATGATAATCTATCTTTAAAAATACAATATTTTAATCTGTTTTTAAGACTATTTCAGAATAATTTATATTATGGTATAGTATCCATACATCATAACTGTTGTTAAGGGTTTTATAATATTACCTTTTATTAGAATTGACATGTGTCACCAAATTCGAATGTACTTGATCAGAGAACAGTTTTTATTTTGCCTCTATAAAGAAATGTATCTCTCCTCACCTCCCCTACTATCATGTTTCCCTCCCCTTGCTTAAACTCTTAGCTTTCAGTATGTTGTGAAAGGGAAGGTACACTAAGAAAATGTTTACAGTGAAAAATGTATAATTCATACTGTTTTCTCATTGTTTAAATTACAGCACTGATGAGGAAATCATTAGAGTATCTTAGTGATGAAAGAGTTATAAGCTTAACTGGCAGTTATATGCAATTCTGTCTCATTTCTAAATCTGCTCCTGTTTTGGCTTTGTATATATATATTTTTTGCATCAAAGTGTTCTAGTTGTCTTCCTTTACTTTTTACATTGTTAATCAAGTATTCCCATTACAAAGTGTTCACATTTTTACTGGTTAAATGTTAAAATTCTTATAGTTTAAAGAAATATGTCTTAGTACTGCTAGCTGTTTACTAGATTTTATTAAATTCTTTTCCCTGAAAATACCTAAATACATAAAACTCACTACCAAGCAAAACACATTTTGTGTAGATTGTGTTTTGTTATATTAAACTAGAGGCCTGGTGCTTGAATTTCATGCACACTGGGGTTCCTTGGCCTGGCCAGAATTGGGCCGAAACCAGCACTCCAACATCCCTGGAGGGATCCCAGATTGCGCAGGCCAACTCGAGGGACCCAACCGGTGCATGATCAGGGCCAGGGAGGGACACAGGAGATTGGCCAGCAGGGAGGGGACCACAGGAGGGCTCCTGGGCATGTCCGACCTATCTTGCTCAGTCCTGATCAGCCAGACCCCAGCAGTAAGCTAATCTACTTGACAGAGCGTCTGCCCCTTGGTGGACAGTGCATGCCATAGCAACTGGTTGAGTGGTCAACTGTCCCACCCCGTTGGTCAGTCCATATCATAGCGAGTGGTTGAGCAGCTTTGGCATATCATTAGCATATTAGGCTTTTATTATATAGGATAAGGAGGAATGTTGAGACTATTTTGTTCTTTTGAAAAAGATGCCCCAGGAAATAGGCAAAGGGGCTAGTATTTGCCTTATCCAACTAATACAGACTCTGCTAAAAGTAAAAGAGCCAGTAATCTTTCCCCAAGACCATTATTATAGTCATGGAATTTACTCATCATTAAAGGGCTGTAAAATTCTGTATTCTGTCAAAATGACTTTTTAAAATGTCTTTTCTAAGTTAGAATGAAATATCAGGTTATGCAAGCTATAATATAACTTGTTCTCTGACCTGTGAAATGGTAGCAATAATTTTGTGAAGTGTCCATTTATGGTAGTTAGGTAACTCAATTAAACATGCTTATTTCTTCTCATACATTGTCAGGTGGATGACAATATTCCGCTTAGGGTAATGCTGCTTCTCATGGATGAAGTGTTCGACTTAAAAGAGAGAAATCAGTGGTTGCGAAGAAATATCAAAAACCTACTTCAACAGCTTATTAGAGCCACATATGGTGATACTATTAATAGGTACCACATTTTTTTTATTCTTCTTCCTTCATTTATTACTTAGCTTTTAAACTTTTACTTCTGAAAGTAAATTGTTCAACCTTCTTAGGAGAATGTCCTTCTCTGGGCCCTTTAAGGACATTACTAAAGGAGTCTATTTCTCTCGGAGATTATTTATATGCAAATTAAGGTGCTTATGACTTCATGAAAGTAGTGTTTATTTTATTCACCTAAATTTTGACTGTATATAAATTTTTTTACTTTCAGAAAAATAGTTGACCATGTTGATTGGATGACCTCACCTGAGCAAGTAGCGGACTTAGTGAAACGTTTCAGGTATATCTAAGACACAGTCACTTCTTTCAGGTAGTACAGAGTTTAGCATTGTTATCACTAATTAACTAATTGCTTTTCTTTTCTTCCTGGCCATAAAGTTGTTTTTAATTATCACCGATGATCCAAAAGACTTGTAAGAATTGTAATAAACATTTTTTACATGGGCATATTGATCTTTGTTTTCTTTAAAACCAGAATAGAAAAAAGCATAAAAGAAAATTCTTAAGATGTTAGGCATTGTAAAGTGGCTTTTGAATAATTAAAATAACAGTGTGGACAAGGCATGGCCATATAATCCAATACTTAGTGTTGGGGATTTCTTTTTCTCGCTTGTATGCTAACCTTGATTTTAAATGAAAAATTTAAAAAGTATGTATGTCTCTGGCCATAGTCTAATTTTTTAACTATTTGAACCTCTGAAAAGAATACACATTAAGAGCAGTTATAGTCCAGTTTATGTGTTCAATCTATAAAAATATTTTGAGCCCCTCCTTTATGCCTAGCACTTTCCCAGTCACCAGGGACTCTGATGCAGTTCCTTCAATAAAAGCCTGGTGTAGCAGAGAAATGGACCTCTTTTCTAGGAGTGAAAGATAAGCAAAGACATCAATATTCATGGTATCATGTATTTTAAAATGATAGAAGCAAGAAGGGAGCTATCAGTATTAAGCACTATCTGCTTGGTACTATTCCAACTACTTTATATACACTTACTGGTTTTATCATGTTTCACGAGATAGGCATTTTTGTCTCCATTTTGTTAGGAGGAAATTGAGGATTAGACAAGTTAGGAAGGTTGCCCAAAAGCTTGTGTGCTGGAAACAGGGAACTTGGTTTCTCTAATCTGAAGCTACATTTTCCTCTGTACCGTACTGTTTCCAAAAGTTGGACCATTGCCCTGGCACATTGATTCTGTTTCAGGGTAGGTAAGTGGTGGTCCTCGGGAGCAGTGATTCTCAGCCTTGGCTGCGCAGTGAAATCCCTTGGAAAGCTTTACAAAGTGCTGGTGCGTGGGCCTCTCTCCAGAGCCTGATTTAATTAATCTGTTGGAAGGCCTGCCCATTAAGAGTTTTAAAGCTCCCAGGTGTTTCTAATGTGTAAAGTTAAGAACGACCACTCTGGGGATTCTCTCTCCCTTGGGCCAGATTCCCTAACGGAAGCTTAGTTATTGTGCTTGAATTCCTGCTTTTGGCCTCATAAATAAGGAACAAGAATTAAACATGCTGTGAAAGTGAAGGAGAACGGATTATATGTGTGAAAGGGACATTGTACTCAATCCAGCTGTAAGGTGTGGGTGCAGAGTTTGTTTTATGTTGGTTAGTGATAAAGGACCTGAGGGAGATTAACTCTACCCAGATTCAGGATGTTGTGGGTTGTTATTTAGATGAGATGTTCAATCTCAATGAGAGGAGAGGCCTACTTTGAAGTTAAATGCTGTGATATAGTTGTTTATGTATTCCATTTTTGCTGTCTTTATCATTTGTTAGTGTTTATAAGTTATATCAGGGCAGAATTCATCTGTATCTTTCTTGTGTGTATCCTTTTATACCTAAAATTGAACCTTGTACTTAGTTTCTATTTGTTGAATATCTTACTTTTATAAAATTTCAGAAATATTTCCTCTTTCTGTTTACATTTGTGTTTTCTGTAGAAAATTGGAATAATTGAACCAGCTTGTATTATTAGAAAATAAAATAGTTATAAAATTTAATCTTTTTAAATAGAGATGCCTTTTGGCCAAATGGCATTTTAGCAGAAGCTGTTCCATGCAGAGATAAAGCTATCCGAATGAGAACAAGAATTGCAGGAAAAACTAAACTACTTTCAATTATGCCAGGTGAGTGAACATGTTGGGTAAAAAACTCACTAATTTGTAGTTCTTCTGAATTTTTGGCATTGAGCATTCTAGTTTGATTAAAACAACTACATTTCATTACTTACCATATACGAGGCACTGTTCTGCAGTCCTCATTTTTTTCTTAACCAGTCCTCATGACAATATTATGAAGTGAGGCACTGTTAATGTTGCAACTTTATATGTGAGGAAACAGAAGCTCAGAGAGATTAAGTAAGGTACTCAGAGTTTATAGCTAAGAAGCACGTGTTGGGATTCAGACTCAGCTCTGAATGATATGAAAGCCAGTTCTTTCAACCACTTGAAAAAACAAACAAACGGTGCTTTCAACCACTTCACTTTGCTGCCTTGAAATATTATGAGATAACTTGGTGATAAATAAAATATGTAACAGACTTAAGGGCTAATAAAGAATCTGAAGTTTTAGGAAGAATATTTGTTCTTTTTTCAAAGAATCCCTTTACATAGGAACAACTGACTGATCCAATATTAGTCTTTATTAAAACATGATCGCAAAGAAAATACACATAATGACATCCTGTGGTCTAATTTGAGTTACAACACTGCTAGTCACTAAGTTAAATTCACTTTGTCCCTTTTGTCTTCTCTCTTAGAGAAGTTTGTAATATGATAGGCAGTTTGTGTGGCTGCATGGTTATATGGTCCCTTCTTTGGTTATGAATATCTTTGATATACCTAGGTATCTTCTCTCCACATTTAAATTATGGATATAGAGAATCTAAAAGATAGATTTATTAAGTTCTTTAATATCATAGAATACCTATTCTTATGTAATTTAAAACTAAATTTTCATCATAGATTTTAATAATCAACTTTTTCTTCTGTCAGTTAAGTTGGAAACTTGCCACATGGCTGTTAATTCTCCCCTATAAACTATATTGTTGCATTTGGATATAAAAAGCAAATTATAGAAATAACATTTCAGAAAAATAAAGACACAATAACTTAAAATATTATGTAATAAACCACTAGAATACATTAGGTCTTGCAATAGACTGACTCAACTATGCAGCTGAAAGAATTCTTAATGCATTTATTCAGTAAGTGATTTTTGAGAGCATATCAAGTGCCATACACTATTCTTTACACTAACCTTTGCATACTTGGAGCTAACACTCTAGTGAAGGGACACAGAAAACAGACAAAACAATAAATAATAGCCCAGTATGTTCCATAGTGGAAAGTGCTGAGACTAGAGAGAGAGTGCAGGACAAAGGAGGTGTCAGCTAAGTTGCAGACATAGAAGGCCCTGAGAAGATGACACTGTGTGAAGACTTGCAGGAAGTGAAGGTAGATAGAAAAATGTATGTGCATAATCCCTGACTTGTTTTAAATGATATGAAAGCCAGTTAGAAACATACCTTTTGAAGTTGCGTGTTTCTTTCACAAGCACCAGAGTAATATTTACTAGTACTACTATCTATTGGGGTCCTGGTTATGAATAACTAAGAATAATTGTACGTGTTGTCCCCATACTCCGAGATCTCTAGTGGCCTCATGTTGCCTGTGAGTAAACTACAAACTTACTCATCACAGCACTGTCAGTCCCATTCTCTTGTCCACTTTCTCAAGGGAAACCCTAGATTCAGCCGATGGCACCACCCCCACTCCTGGTATCTGCCTGGTTTTGTGCCCTTTTGGCTCACTCACTGATGTTTCTCCACCAAAGCGAATCCTTCATCTGGTTGTATCTGTCAGATTCCTGCCCAGGTAGCAACGTCCACTTCATTTGTTACTTCCTGGAACAGACCTTGCCTTATATTCTCATGTAGAATTCTACCCTCCATATGCATTTTTATATTTTTTATATTTTAATAGCACAGTTACTGTTTCATAGGTTTTTTTGAGATCATATGTCAGCTTTCACACATAATTAATTTCCTTATAGCGTATATCTCATTGTGCATTACACATAGTAGGAATATGTTTTTGAGTTTAAAGGTCACTTTTCACATTATTTAATAAAGCCTTATAAATCCTTAGAGTTATAAGGATATTGGTTGTTATAAATCCCCATTTTACAGATAAAGAAACAAACTCAGGGTAGGTGAGTATCATATAAGTATATGTGTTAAGGGACAGGACTGTAATTCTCATTGGGGTTCCTAAGCTGGGTCCTATTTCTTTCTCATATGCTGTCATGTCTCCCAGTATCTATTGCATTAGTGATTGGAGGCATTCATGCACATGTATAAATTTTAAATCTCAGTTACAATACAGGACTGAAATGCATTAACTGAACACCTAGTACTTTTTAGTTACTCTGCTGTGTTCTTTGCGTACTTGGTTTAATGTAGAGCATAGTTTACTAGTAGGCCTAGTGCTTCCTTTATTTGAGTAATGAACTGTGTTTCTTTTTCCCCCTTTGTAGATGAACTGAAGCACATTATTGGGGCTGAGACAACACGGAAAGGTATTCTTCGTGTTTTTGAAATGTTTCAGCACAACCAGTTAAATAGGAGAATGGTTTATGTCTTCTTGGAAGGCTTTTTGGAAACCTTATTTCCACAGTATAAATTCCGTGAACTTTTCAACAAACTGCATTCACGATCAATGCAGATGCAGAAATATAAACAGAAACTTCAGACATCTCAAGCGCCTTCTTTGCAGAAAAGGTGACACTCCAATCTGTGAAGCTGGTGTTCCTTTTTTCCAGAACTGAAGTGTGAACAGACCTTCTGGGGCTTAATTCATATACTGTTGTGCCTGCACCAGTCTCTTAATGTCTCAAATAGATTATTAATACATCTACAAAACTGTGGTTTTTTTCATCCTTGTCTGTAATCCATCACTACCAAGAGAGTTGCCGTGTCTTAAATTATTTGGTGCATATTTTTGCAACACTGAGAGGATACTGCCCCCATCTCAAGCAAGAACGACGTCTGTCTCTTTGGTTTTAAACTAATCAGCGTTCTGCAGCAATGACACAGTGCCAGAGTTTATGTATGAGAGCCAAGGAAAGCACAAAGCAACGGTTCACAGATACATGAGCTAATTTGTCTAACGTGGGAGACTGTGCAATGTGTGATTTGGAAGGATTTGTTTTGCATAATGATTTTATAAGTCTCTTGGAATTTTGATATATTGTAGGTAATCCAGATAAATGTTCTTTAGAACATCTATTTTGGGTCTGGGGAAAGTGACAGAATGCCCTTAAGGTATGAATTAACCTTATAACCAAATTCATAGCTCTGAGACATAAAATAAAGCCAATCAGAAACAGGATGATTGGGTTTGTTCACTGGATAAAACCGGCGTTAACTGATTCTAACGTGCTGTAAGGGCGCTCCTCTAAGCTTACAGTTCTCAGTACACGTTCTCCTTTGGTATCTGTGTGCAAAAAAAGAAGCATCTGGTGGCTCTCACTTAAGTTTCAAAATTATTGCAGTTTTCTTTACCTTTAAGAATAAAATAAGGGTATAATTTTTTGAAAGACAGCCAAAAAAATTCTGTCCTTCTAGACATAATGAAAATGTGAAAGGAAACAGCACTCTATTGAAAGTTACCATTTGATAATTTTAAATTGTGTGATCTAGACATACCTTAGGTGATTTTAAAAATAGCAAATAAAAGGATTAAATGAGTTTATTAATCATATGTAAACATACAAATCCCTAATTCTATTATAGTGTACATATATGAAAATAATGAAAAACAGAACTATAATATTTTTTAAAATATGCTTTTATTTATATTTTGCATAATGTAAAATTCTACTAAGTAAAGCAAGTTGGCAAAACCCCTCAGTAATTTTATACCAACAACAAAAGACCTTTTCCTGTTTTGCATTTCCCTTAGTTTTGCCTTCTTGTGTCCATCTTGGAAGTCTTTCTATCCTTTGTATGCAGGATCTCTGCATAGTTTTAAACACTTCCACTGACTGAGAGTTTGAGTGTGTTAGCATTTTTTGTTTTAAAAATATTTAACACTAAAACCTTAAAATAGTGAAGCTACTTATTGGGCCACTGAGCCAAGATCCTGGTATTAAAAGAACACCTGGGTGCTTAAGATAGAGGGACAGAGTATTGGTATCCCAGTTATTTGGGAGCTTTGAGAATGGAACGAGATATTATCGTCTTGTTTTCACTGAGGTCCTACTTAAAGAGTGAAGCCTAATAGCAGAGTAAAGCCTTCCTTTAAAGCTTTATAATAATAATCGTATTTATATTAATGATGCTGGTGTGCATACTTGTATGCAACTATTCATCGTGTGTTGCATATCTTCAGAATTACATAAATGAAATCCCTTTCATTGCAACTTAACAAAAGAGAAAAGATCCTTATTAACTCTGGTGGAAGAAATAATCTTTCTTCTCAGTGTATCTCCCTGCCTTGGTCCCTCCTCATGCCCCAGGCTTTAAAAATGAGGCCGTTTGAAACATGTCTGTCAAAAGCATCAGCATGGCCACAAGTGCAATGATTTTCAAATATACCCCTGCCCAGTTCAAGGATATTTTTGACATAAATAAATCTAAGGGTAAACAGAAGAATTCATGTAAGAGTCTACTGTGTACATGTGAAAAAAACATTTCTAGATAATGGGAAGAGTGCTGGCCATCAACCAGGGAAAGAGATGTCGTGTAAGACTGCACATTTTTCATAACAGAGCCCTGCAAGATAACTGCATTATACCAAAAAAATATTTGAGTAAATGGGTTTTTAAAATAATTTTTGTTAAGAGAGTTTATATTTCAAAAGCAGGAATGTCAAATGGTAGTCTATGTAAACGGTTGTGCATCTTCTCCATGCACATCTATGTTTTACATTAGAGAGAGCCGTGGTCACCCTAAAATTAGAGATATTCTTTAAATGACTTGGCCAAGCTGTGTATAAAATATTTAACCCATAAGTACAGTGTACTATGTTAAATGAAGTTATTACATTTAATGCATTTATTGCATATATAAATATACATGAAGAGGCTTTATGTCTTCTGATATTTGATTTTTGAATGTTTATTAAGTCAGTGGTGCCTATAGGCAAAAAACATAAAAATTAATCATTCTTTGGGTTTTCTGATTTTTCAGGTAACAGATTCTTTAGAAAGCATCATTATTAACTTTCAATAGTTTATTCACCTAAAAATTTTGATTGTATGATTTAAATATAGCAGTTAGATTGGCATTTCCTATAATATGGGTGTACTGAATAGTTGCTGAAAACAATTGTGCCATTGACCAATGGATGCACTTGATTAGCCTTAATTTTTTTTAAACATTATTTTTTTTTTTTTTTTCTATTTCAGTTTGCTCATTTTAAGTTGTGTTACTGGTGTTTGGGGGGAAAAAATCAAACAGTTAAGTGCTACCAGAAAGTGTACCGATTTTTAAAATACTAAGAACAATATAAATTTCACAATCTAAAATTTTAATTTTGTGCAATATTTTCATTTAATGCATGTGTATTTGAATAATTGTAAAATAAATGAATTTTTAATGTTTTGAGATCTAGTTTAAACTAATGTCTTCTTAATCCAACAACTTACATTCCGTTGTTGCTGCATCCTTTTATTTAAAGACTTGTTTTAAAAGTCTCTTTGTCACTCTTGTAAAATTCTTTTATTAATAGTAAATTTTGCTTATAGGAGCATGGCTCCTGTATTACAAGGGAAAAATATAAAGAGCACATCTTAGGATTATAATTGTTAAAAGATAACTTGTGCATATCATTGTACAGTAAGTGTCAACTGTGTGCCTAACTATTCTATCAATACTTTCCTTCTTTAACAAAGAAGAAACAACAATCAGAATGTCAGTTATTTTTATGGAACTAAAAAAGAAAAGTAAAAATTTTATTTGGTTTGTGTTTTGTTCTGTCCATTAGAAAATACTAATAAAGTATTAACAAACTTTTTTGTTGAATTTATTTGGTATTTAATGCATTTTTATTACTTTAAAAAAATGCTTGCTCAATGGCCTTGTTTTTAGTATCTCTGTGTATTTGTTTTTCCTTTTCATTTTGAAATTAAACAATACAAGATACAGGTTGCTATTATAATAAATAAGCTATTGAGTGATTGACTTATAACTAACTGAATTTAATTTTCCTTTTATGGGTAAGTAACTTAACTACCACTTTGTTAAAGAAACTTCATACTTCCCTGTCATTCAGAATTATGATCCCAAAGATCTAAAATAATCTATTAACAATTTTTACTTTTTCTCGTTTTTAATTTATAGTTTGCCTAATGTTTTAGACATTTCAGTTCTAACAGTAGTTGTTTCATTACTCAGCAATGTAGCTATATCTGGTTGGTCATATTTGCAGCCTCCCTGGATCTGTATCCACGACTTCCCAGATGTCATATGTGAATACTGCCACCTTACCAGGGACAGGCACAATATTTCTCAAAATACATACTGTAAAATATTTGTCCCTCTATGATGTCCTTGGGAAAATAATTTTGTACTTTTATATAACTTACTAAGATTTACATGCTAGCCAAAATCCTAAAATGTTCACAATTCAAGCAATTATATCAAATGTTTTGCAAAGTTTTGTAATAAGTAAACCTGTTTAACTTTGTTTACCTAACTTCCCAAACTTAGTTATCCATAGAATCTTTTGTCATAATCAACTATTAATAGCTTGAGGATAACATTCCTAATATTAAAACCTAAAGAACATGTTTTGAAAAACAGTCATAGGAGGAAAATACTATAATTAGGGAATGTTAACTCTAAACGGAAAAAGCAGTGGATTAGGGACACAAGATTTTATATTTTTGCCTATCATTCAATGGAAAGTTCAGTTTTTGGAATAAAAAGAAGATGAAAAGTTAATGGCTGATTGGTAGATGTTAGAATTGGATTTTGCCCTAAGTATCCGAATAATGAACTCAGTGAGGGGAAATAAAGTGGGAAAGATACTTGCTAAGGACTTTGAAAATGAGATCAAAAGAGAAGTAACTAGGAAATGCAGGAGGGAGAGAGAAATATAAAATTGTCCAGTCATTTTTTAAAATGTGTGCCAGACGTTGCCCATATGTAATGGTGGGCACTGTGTTGGACCTGGGAAAAATTGCAGCAGCTGCGAACCTAGCGTTTCACAAGTAAAAAATTAATAGATTGAAAATTAGAACCAACTCATGTCATCAACCAGGGCACATGTATTGAAATATATGTGAAATGTGATATTTTAAATTGGCAAACGACCTTGTACGTATCATGGAGTAGAATAAATCAATAGAGGACTACTATATGTTGAAAGTCTCTAAGACCATCCCCTATGGCTTTACTAAGAGGGCTCATACATAGGATTCAACTTAGAGTCATACAGCTAATATCTGTTACAGCAAAAAGGTAGAACAAGATCGAAGGGAAAGGGTTGGTGGGGCAAAGTAAAAAAATCCAAGCCTGACCTTCCAAGATTCTTCTAGAGTCTTGAAGGATATAGTTCCCCATCCAGCAATGAATTGTGACGTGAAATGTTGCCGATCAGGAAGCTCATTCAAGACTGCCTATGAACACGTACATGCAAAAAAAAATGAAACTAGACCAACTTACACCATACACAAAAAATAGAAAAGTAGAGAAAGGACTTAAACATAAGATGGGAAGCCATAAAAATATTAGAGGAATCCACAGGCAGCATAATCTCAGACATATGCTGAAGCAGTATCTTCACCAATACAGCTCCTTAGGACAATGGAAACTAAAGAGAAAAACAAATGGGACTATATCAAAATAAAAAACTTTGTACAGCAAAAGAAATCAACAACAAAACAAGAAAGCCCACTGCATGGGAGAACAATGTTATTACCAATAAGGGTTTAATCTCCAACATTTACAGGGAACTCATACAACTTAACAAAAGGAAGATAACCCAATCAAAAAATGGGCAATGGACCTAAATGGATACTTTTTAAAAGAGGACATAAGAAAGACCAAGGGACATGAAAACATGCTCAAAGTCACTAATCATCGGAGAGACGCAAATCAAAAGAACAATGATGTACCATCTCACAACTGTCAGAATGGCTATCATCAACAAATCAACAAATGACAAGTGCTGGAGAGGATGTGGAGAAAAAGGATCCCTCATGCACTGCTGGTGGGAATGCAGACTGGTGCAGCCACTGTGGAAAACAGTATGTAGTTTCCTCAAAAAACTAAAAATGGAACTTCCATTTGACCCAGTGATCCCACTTCTAGGAATATATTCCAAGAAACTAGAAATAGCAATCAGAAAGGATATATGCACCCCTATGTTCATAGCAGCACAATTAACCATAGCTAGGATTTAGAAACAGCCTAAGTGCCCATCAGCAGATCTATACAATGGAATACTATGCTGCAGTAAAAAAGGTATTGTTACCAGTTGCAACCGCATGGATGGAACTGGAGAGTATTATGCTAAGTGAAATAAGCCAGTCAGAAGAAGAGAAATATCACACGATCTCACTCATTTATGGAATATAATGAACAACATGAATGGATGAACAAAAACAGATCCGGAGACAGAGAAGCATGGGTCATATCATCAAACATCAGAGGGAAGGCAAGAGAGGGTAAGGTGGAGAGATCAACCAAAGGACTTGTATGCATGCATATAAGCCTAACCCAGTGGTCAGCAAACTCATTAGTAACAGAGCCAAATAACAGTACAAAGATTGAAATTTCTTTTGAGAGCCAAAGTTTTTAAACTTCTTCTCTCACCACTTCTTCAAAATAGACTTTCCCAGGCCATGGTATTTGTGTAAGAGCCACACTCAAGGGGCTCGCTAGGCGCAGTTTGCTGACTATTGGCCTAACCAATGGACACAGAGACCAGGGAGGTGAAGGCATGAGTGGGGGGCGGGGGCAATGGGGGGTAAGGATAATATGTAGTACCTTAATAAAGGGAAAAAAAAAAGGACTGCCTATGACTTCAACATTTTATTTTAATCTTCACCTGAGGTTTTTTTTGTTTTGTATTGTTTTAGAGAGAGAGGAAGGGGGAGAGAAACATTGATGTGAGAAACATCAATCAGTTGCCTCCTGTATGTGCCCTAACCAGGAATCAAACCCACTGCCTTTTGGTGTACAGGACAATACTCCAATCATCTGATCCACCTGGTTGGGACAAGACTATCTATGATTTTTATAGGGAGCAGTTCATGTAGGCACCTTCTGCCTGGCATATACCAAAATTCCCCACTCTCAGAAGGTAAGCATGCGTTCTGCATAAACTACCATATATGTATATATTTTGTACAAACAAGTTTAAGCATAGTGAGGCACTTTTATAATTTTGAGGAATTGTAGAAATACTTCTGAAATCAAGGGGCCAACCTTGTAAGCAAACCTTTCAAAGAACAGCAGTCACCTGCTGTGTTAACTCTTCTGCACAACTATTATATATATCTCGATGCAAAGAAATGGCTGATAGAAAGCTTTGAGCTGCTGAAGCTCAAAAAGGTATATCCCTGTGTAGAAGCCCCCATGCCTAGAAGTAGAAACACGGCAGAAAAAAATTTAGATGTAGACTTTAAAAGGAAAAGAGATAAAGTGATATTCATATGCATACATAAAAAACTGGAAGAACAGATTCTTGTGTTTCCAAGAAAGATTCCCATAGCCAACAGTTCTATAGCACTTATTAATCACAACTTTTTTGAGTGTAGATACATTTCTCTTTAGTTTATGGATGGGAAAGCATCCCAAGCTCTATTTACTAGATAATGCCAGTAGCACCCCTCACCCTCACCCCCACCCCCGGTTGTGATGTTTTCAGACATGGCCAAGTGTCTGGGACAAGATTGGCACTAGTTGAGAACCACTGATCTCTGTTCTCAGTCACAAAAGCAAAATCAAGCCCTAGCTGGTTTGGCTCACTGGGTAGAGCGTCGGCCTGCAGATCAAAGGGTCCCGAGGTTCGATTACAATCAAACCAGTTGCAGGTTTCTCCCCAACCCGGGCCCTGGTCTGGGCTTGTGAGGAAGCCAACCAATCGATGTGTTTCTCACGATGTTTCTCTGTTCCACACACTAAAAATCAATGGAAAAATATCCTTGGGTGAGGATCAAAAACAAAAAACAGCGAAAACAAAAGCAAGATCAAGCAGGGACTGAAGACTAATTATGGACATCTGTGTCTTTTTGAGCAAACACCTGACGGCTTTGTGGCTTGCCTTGTAGAGAGAATATAAGCAGGATGCCTGAGTCTGCTTTAGCCAGCGGCTGCCAAACCAAATATTTTAACTTGTCTTTGTTAAGTGAGCATCTCATAGCTGAGGCAGCGGTAGTGGTGATGGAAGAGAAGGACTGTGCAACCTGAGATAAGACAAACAGGTGTGTTTCCCCCCCCCCCCCCCCCTCGGGAGATGTGAGATAAATGATTAAATAAAACATGGCTGTCTTACTCTCATGCCCATGCTACGAACTTGGCATCATGGATACGTATGGGATCTTTTCCTTTCAAATCGTTATTTTGTGAGCCAGTCTTTTCAAAGCTTGAAAATTCCCTTTCAGTCTTCTTCGCAAGGGAACACCTTTCCCAAATGCTCTTGTTGCTGAGTTTCCCATGGACACCACCCACTGGGCTGCCCAGGTGGCTCCCCTGCGCTGATGGCCTCCAGGGATGAGGCGCCATTGGAGCTGATATCCAGCTATCAGAGCCGTTATCCTCGCTGACCCTTTACTCCCACCACCTCCCGGTTCTTTTTCTGGGTCTTGGGCAAATCTGGTTCTGCTTTTGATTAGTGCACAGCTGCTGTATAAATCCACTGGTGGAGCAATGTTGAGAAGCTGATTTTTGCTTTCTGAACCTCTGATTCTCCACCAAACCGCCATTTGTCTTTTTTGTTTGCCTGTCTTAAGGACTCTTGTTATCTCCTGGCATTTCAGACACAAGCTTAGGCCGGCATTGGTTGCACCTGTGGGGTTTTGAAGGCAGTCACGTTGCAGCCTATACCCGGATGGTGTTTCTTCTGCCACAGGCAGAATGTTCTGTGCTGTCTGATTTACACAGTACTACACGCTCAAAAAAATTTTAAAGAAAAAATGTTTCGTGCCTGCTGGAAAGAAAGCAGCTCCCTGCAATCCCGTGTCTGACCTCCCTCCTCCCAGCGCTGCTGCAACACACTGGTGAGTTTTGTTCTTTACTTTTGGTTCATGGATGAAGTTCTCTGTTTTAATAGAAAAACAGAGAACCTATCTCTTCTTGTAAAAGAAAAGTAATTAGCCTTTTACAAATGGTCCGTTTATGACTGTAATACTGTGTGTGTGGCTGGCATTCACTTTATCGTGTCCCTCAACTTTGGGAAATTAACTGAGCATATAAACTTATAGTCAACAAGTGTATGTGTGGTGTGGGCTGCAGATCGAATGGGGAAGATGGTTCCAACTTACGAGGCGCTTCAGGGCCCCCTGTGCAACCTGAAGGATGCTGAGCAGCTGAATGTTTTAGTCGTTTCGTTTAAAACAATGAAATGCCACAATGAAGCAGGTGAGAATATGGAAAAGAGCTTTGTGTTAAAAACAAACAAAACCAAATACACGCATACGATAGGAAGAAATCCAGCCCTGAATTCCTCCATTGTACCCTAGCTTGCTCAGGAGTTGGACAAAGTTAATTTATTGCATAACCATTAAATGTTTTATAAATGTGTTTGTTGATAGACATGTTTTATGTCTCTGATTATCTCCTAACTTTTAATAAATTGGGTTATAAAATCTCAAATTTAATGGGCTCCTATTTTGGTGGAATAAATAGACTAATTTAAAATAAAAGAATCAAATAATTTCTAGAGAGGAAAAAAAATCCAATGGGCAAATTTGCTAGCTCTTTTAGAAAACTCAAATGCTTGCTTAGATGATAAGTATATATTTAATTTTAGTAGAAGCTGTCACATTACTTTCCATAGTGGTTGTAGCATTTTACATTCCCACTAACAAATTAAGGGAGCTGGTGGGAAAAATTAGCAATCATTGTGAGGCTACAAAATAAGAGACAAAGGCATATATGTGTTATCAGTAAACAAGAAGAAAATGCTAAGACCTTGTTAGGTATGTAATTAGATTTGCAAATATAGAAAATAGATAATATGATTGAACAAAGTGAATACTTGGACAAATTAGGCAGTTTTAACAGTTTTGGTTTAAAACCACTAGATGTCTTTGCCATAGTGTGAGAAGTAACATTAAAGTTTCCAATTTATACAACACATTGGTGACTTTCCCATCGACTCCATCCACTGGGCTGTCAGGTGGCTCACCTGCGCCGATTGGCTCCAGGGAAGAATCACATTTAAAGTTTTTATTCAACAAAACAGGGATATGTTTTCCTATGGAAAGTCCCCCTGGGAAGCCATACATTTCCTATACTATTTAATGGGCCAAGTAAGTTATCCTTATCTCCACAAAACATTTAAAATTATAAAAATGTAAAATTGGGTTTGACTAAATTAGTATTTTTCAACTTGGGGTGAATTAAACCCTCATGGATCATTTAGGGATACTGGGCATTTTTGATTGCCAAGATGGGAAAGGTTGCTACACGCATCTTAAACAAGTAGAGGCCGGGAATGCAGCTAAACATCCTTCAGCCCCCACAATAAGGAACTGTCTGGCCAAAATGTCAGCACCGAGGTTGCAAAATCCTAGACTTAATGAAATTATTATGGCTTTATTAAAAGGATTGATTCCTCTGCTATTACAAATCATAAGATGATGCTATATAATTCCTTATTGCATTTATAATACCTATGCAAAGAAATTGTCATATTTTTTGAAATTCATCTATATTGTTGCATATCAATAACTCATCCTTTTTCTTGCTAATAATATTCCATTGTATGGACATATCCAATTGTTCCAACTGCTCAACAGTTGAAGGACTTTTGGTTTTGTTAGGGTTTGGGTAATTGTGAATCTTTAATTGTATAATAAGGAATGTGGCCTCTATTCTAGTTTCTGGAAGGTAAACTCTAAATCTATTGTCTTTCCTGAGTAATTGGAATATCTTTACTATTTATAAGCATCCAATTTTATGTTAATGAGGTGAGTTGACTTAGGGTAACAGCTGGTCAGCAGATCAACCATGTGATTAAAGGTTTGGGACTTTGAGCCAGCCAACCTCTAGGAAGGGGAGGAGAACTGGAGATTGAGTCAAGCACATGGCCAATGATTCAGTCAATCTTGTCTTTCTGTAATGAAACCTCAGTAGGTTGAGCGAGAGTGGACCAGAGGGAGAGGGAGGAGAGGAAACACCTTTTCTGACCGCTCATTGGCTAAGCTCCTCGAATGCTACTCGCAGTGTTCTTGGTAACTTGGGTAACAAGAATCCAAGGAGGTGATTTAGGGTTTTCCCACCTCATTCCTGAAGGAAAAAAATGAAGGTCTGCTGCTGGAGGGTCTAAGAAATGTCATATCCTGCCCTAGCTGGTTTGGCTCAGTGGATAGAGCCTTGGCCTGCCGACTGCAGGGTCCAAGTTTGATTCTGATCAAGGGCATGTACCTAGGTTGCAGGCTACTCCCTGGCCGGGGCCCAGGTCAGGGCTCATGCAGGAGGCAACCAATCGAAGTGTCCCTCTCACATTGATGTTTCTGTCTTTCCATCTTTCTTCTATGCTCTCTAAAAATCAATGAAAAAATATCCTCAGATGGGGATATAAAAAAAAAGAAAGAAATGTCATATCCTATGAAAGAGACATCTTGAAAATGCCTTTAAAAAGTTGTCATTTTTTCCTGGTGAAGGGACTGGAGTCCGTGTTGATGAAAACACCTTGGCAGCTGTGGTGGCTAGCAGTGGCAGCAGCAGCAGGGTGATGGGGGCAGTACCTTCCCCTGATCAGCCATATTGCCTCCTGCAGAGGGAGACCTACTGACGGCTTGGGCCCTCAGGGAGCAGGCCTAAGCCATCTGTAGGACATCCCTTGAGAGCTCCTGGACTGTGAGAGGGGGCAGGGTGGGCTGAGGGATCTCCCTCCCCCAGTGCATGAATTTCATACATCGGGCCTCTAGTAATAATTATAATGCTTCTCTGAATTCTGTGAGTAGTTTTAATGAATTACTGAACCTGAGGAGATAGTTGTGGGAACCCTTAGATTTGAAGCCAGTCAAATTGCATTTAATCTATAAGTCAGCTTCATGAGAATTGACATCTCAGTATTGAACCTTTGAGTCCATGAATAGTGCAAAAGCTGTCAGAAAGTGCACCCCATTCCAACAGGCCTTCCTAGGGGCCTCAGGGGAGTTTGCATCAGAGGGGCCCACGTGGGAGCTTTGTGGTATGAACAGTGTGGCCCTCTCACCCTACTCCCCAGTGAAGCTGCTGTTTTGTTGTGGTTTCAGGGGGGTATGGGCAGGTCTTAGGAGCCAACAGCAGACAACAGGCCCGGTTGGGAGTCTGGCAAGTTGGAACGTTTGATTTTGATTTTGTGCTTTCACACAATGTCAAGGGGGAGGTGCGTGGCTGGAGGTAGTACACTTTCTCTTCTGGGTGCAGACAATGAGAATTGAAGCAATTTTCCTGGCTGTGGTTTTCCAAAGGGGACCAGTGGAGTTGAGTGGACAGAATGATATGACTTTAAAGATATCCTCAAGTGAGGGCCCACTCTCTTGATCAACAGGGACAGGCTCCTGTCGAACTGCTGGCTTCTAAAGCCACCACTGTAAAACCACTGTTCCTACTCCCAGAATGTCCCCAGGATAATGAGGGATGCTGGCAATAACATGGTACATTAAACAGGCCATAAATTTAACTCCAGGACTGAAGTAATATTTTAGTACAAAGGCAAAGGCCTCTGGCTGCCTCGTAAATCAAAAAACCATGGTCCCCAAGGGACACAGCAAGTCCAGCTATAACCCGTATATACTGGAGAATTCACTTTGTGATAAAGAGGGCATCTCTTAGCAGGAGGGCAAAGGGCAATTTAATAGTGGGTATTCTGAGACCGGTGAGCTCATTTGTACATCACCCGCATATCATAATAAACTTACAGTACGTTGAAAAATCCCATATTTAAAAAAGAAACTCTAAAAGCACCCGAAGAAAACATGGGGAGGATTCCTTTGTCTCCTTGAAGTGGGGAAGGTCTTCCTGTTTAGATGGTTCAAACCCTGAAAGCCATGAAGTGAAAGGTTAATTCAAGTACATAAGTAAAAATAACTGTTGCATGGCAAATTATGCCATGAGCATGAAAAAAATCAAATGACAAACTGCAAAAAATTGTAAGGCCAAAGGTTAAACTTCCAATACATAAAAGGCCTAACAAAAATCAATTTGAAAACAGAGATGTTTTAAGACATAAAGGCAGCATGTTATTATACACATTCTGCTTCTTGCGTTTCAGCTTAGTGATAACTTCTTCATGCCTTCTTACTGCTGTGTTTCATTGTTTGGGAAAAAACATAATTTCCTTACCAAGATCCCTATTGGTAGACACACAGGCTTGTTTTGTTTTTTTTGTTTTTGTTTTTTTTCAACCTCTTGCTTTAAAACATGTTTTGAAGGGGAGAATTATAATGTTCAAGAGTTTATGAAATCCAGTTGCCTGTGGATTCAGATTTTGGCTAGTATTAATTTCAAGCTACATGACCTTGACCTCGGGCCTCTGTTTCTTCATCTGTGTAATGGGTTTGAAGTCAACAGTCTCAGCAACATGAGATTGTTGTGAGTCTTCAATGTGTTAATATGTTGGTAAAGAGCTTAGAATACCTGGCCCATGATAATTGCTATGGAATGTTAGTTGTCATTATTATCACTAGGTGATAAATAATCTATATCTTTTAAAAAAAAACAACATTTTTATTGATTTCAGAGAGGAAGGGACTGGGAGAGAGAGATAGAAACATCAATGATGATAGAAACAACATGTGCCCTTGACTGGAGTTGAACCCAGCATCTTTAAGTCCACAGGCCGATGCTCTATCCACTGAGCCTAACCAGCTAGAGCAACAATATAAATGTTACTGGCTTTATAAACTTTTTAAAAATAATGATTAGGACTTACAATGAGAAAGAGAGAGGGGCCTTCAGGAAGTGGGTGATATGTCCTAAAGGCACAATGCGGGATCCAGTGATGAGGAAAAAACTGTTACTTGCCGTTTCTTGCTTTTTAGTGAAGAGCTGCTTAGACATGCAGCAGGGCAGGCCCAGGCCTGGAGCCAGGAAGTGTGGGGGCAGCCCTACAATCTGCATGGTGACAAGCACACCAGGGGTTCTGCTGCAGGTGATCCCGGACAGCGGTCTGAGAGAGCACTGCTAACTGTGCCCTGGCTGGATGTTCCAATTGCAAGCATAGTGACTTAGAGAAATTGGTCAGGTTCAAGTTTCTTAAAAGTGAAGCCAGGGTTTACTACCAATAAATATCATAACCCGGTCCAGGCGAGAAGAGGTTGACTTGATTGAGGCATTATTACTTCATACCCGCTTCCGGGGTCTGCTGCTTGTTTGCATGTTGCATCCTTATTTCTATTGCAAATCCTTGTGGCCAGTGCACTGGATTTCCAGGTTGGTCAATGTTCTCCAAGTCCAGTACACATGCTCTTAGCTCACTCTTTGTTAATATTTTAATACTGGGCAGAGCTGTTCGAGAAAGAAGAAAGCTCTGGAGCTGCTGTGAGATTTCTTGTTGCCCTGAAAGACTGAGACTTGCTGCCATAAAGGAAAGACCGAGACTTGCCATAAAGGAAAGACCACAGGCCTCAGAGTCAGTGAAACCTCAGTTCTTCAATGACTCAAAACCGAGAAACATTGAAAAAGTTACTATACTTCCCTGAACTCAGTTGGCTCATTTGTAATATCAGGATGATAATACTTGTGCCCACAGTTATCCCAATGACTGGAGATAATTCAGACAGGATGTCACACAGCGGGTGCTCTGTGAATGGTGGATCTTTGGCTGAAGCTCATTTTTCCAGGGGCTTCTCTTCTGGTTATCTGATGCCCCCTCCTGGACAGTCCAGAGCCTGGATTCAGCAAGGGTCCGCTCACATGCTTCATGCTGAAGGTCCTGTAGTTTCCTGAGGCAGAGCATCAAGAAGAGTCTGAATCAAAGCCAGATAGGCAGTCCGACCACGAAAAAAAATCCAGGAAAGAGGCACTGGGGTAGAAACCAGAGAAACCAGCTAAGGGTGGAAGACAGAACCCCGAATTTTTCTAATGATAATGATGACCATACTTTCTGCTCTTATTTACATGCCCAGGATTTACATGAATTATCTCAGTTACTTTTCACCACAATTCTATAGGACATAGAAGTAAATCTTCAAGATCTTGGAGTAGCCAAAACATAAGAAACCAAAGAAAGAAAGAAAGAAGTTGGGCTTTATCAAAATGACAAGTGTTTTGTTTCCAAAAGCACTATCAAGATAGTGAGAAGACAACACACAGAGGGAAAATATTTGCAAATCATATATCTGATAAGAGACTTGTATCCAGAATATATAAAGAACTCTTACAACTCACTAATAAAAAGGCAAATTACTCAATTAAAAATTGGGCATAGGATCTTAACATTCATCCAAAGAAGACATACAGGTAGCCAACAGTATGTGAAAAGATGCTCAACATCACTAGGGAAATGCAAATCAAAACCACAAGGAGATACCACTGCATCTTCATTAGAATAGCTTTAAATAAGAAATAAAAAAAAGTTCGGACAATGGGGATGTGAAGAAGTAAGAACTCTCATACACTGCTGGTGGGAATGTAAAATGGTACAACTGCTTTGGGAAATCGTCTGGTAGTTCTGTTCAACTATATGATCTGCAATTCCACTCTTACACGTACACCTAAGAGAACTTAAGGAAAATGTGCATCCACACAAAAACTTATACTCAATGCTTATAGTGGCACTACTCATAATACAGAGCCCAAAGTTGGAAACAACACCAATATCCATCAGCTGATGAATGGATAAACAACATGTGGCATATTTATACCATGTGATATCAGTTGGTGATAACAAGGAGTAAATACTGGTAAGTGTATGAACCTTGGAAACAAACTAAATGAAAGGAAGTAGTCACAAAGGGCCACATACTGCATGATTCCATTTATATAAAACTAGAGGCCCAGGGCACAAATTTGTGCATAGGTGGGGTCCTTCTGGGTGGCCTGCAGGGTTTGGGCTGAAACCCAAAATCCAATGCCGCCTGCAGCTCCTGCCTGCCACTCAATCTCATCCCAGCCCCACTATGCTTGCCATGGGCTTGTACCCAATCAGTCCCAGTTGGGAGAGCCCTGCATACGGTGCCCTCCCAAGGGCCTGTGAGTTCGGGCTGAAACCAGGTCTCCAACATCCCCCGAGGGATCCTGGATTGCAAAATGGCATAAGCCAGGCTTAGAGACCCCACCATTGCACAATCTGGCCAGGGAGGGCTCCAGGGCATGTCCGGCCCATCTCAGTCCCAATGGGCTGGACCCCAGCAGCAAGCTAACCTACCAGTCAGAGTATCTTCCCCCTGGTGGTCAGTGCACATCATAGCAACTGGCCGACCAGTTGACAGTCTGCCCCCTGGTGGTCAGTGCATGTCATAGTGAGTGTTGAGCAGCCTTAGCATGTCATTAGAATATTAAGCTTTGATTGGTTGTTTGGTTGTTCTGCCATTCAGTCTATCTGCATATTACCCTTTTATTATATAGGATATTCCAAATGGGGAAATCTAGAGAGAGAGGGAGCTGACGGAGAGAAATACAATGGCTGTTCATGGGTATGGAGTTCTTTTGGGGCTGATGAAAATGTTCTGAAATTAGTGGTGATGGTAGCACAACCCTGAATATTCTAAAGAACACTGAATTATATTCTTCAGGTATGCCAACTCCAAAACCTGAATTTTTTTATCAGAATGTTCTACTGTTGTTAGACTTTCCTGAGGTAGAGTGTAAGCTTGGAGTAACTTTTACAGGAACCTATGGTCCAGCCTGGTTTCTTTTTAAAATTTAATTAAATGTATTTATTTTGTAGATTGTATTTATTTATTTAACTTCTTTATCATTTAAAGTATCAGTTATGTTTCTGTGGCACATAGTTCTGACATGGTCTGGCTCCTCACCTCATTGAGGAGTCATCTCAGGATGCTGGATTTATTGACTGGTTGTTGAAGACAGACTAATAGGTAGGGCACAGGATTGCCTAGAACAGTGTTTCCCAAACTTCTCTCATGATGAGAATCACCTGGTGGAGTTGTTAAAACACAGATTCCTGAATCCCAACTAAGAAGTGCTAAACTAGAATTTTTGGGAACATATAGGTAAAATTGTATACCTAACTAGTGCTCTAACACAGATGTTATATACAGAGCACTAAGTTAGGTATGCAATTTTACCTATATGTTCTCAAAAATTCTAGTTTAGCACTTCTTAGTTGGGATTCAGGAATCTGTGTTTTAACAACTCCACCAGGTGATTCTCATCATGAGAGAAGTTTGGAAAACACTGGCCTAGAATATTCCCGGGGATGTATCGAGTCCTGATGCTCTGAAACTTGGGTGTGTCTCATCACCTGCAAATCTTGTTCGCCATGCAAACATCCAGGCTCCACCCCAGGTAAACTGAATCCAAAGGGGAGCGCTGCTGCTTGCTGCGTGCTACCAGCTGATGGGATAAGGGCAGGGACTGGTGGTAACGGACAGGTTCCTGCAAATAGACATTGGAATGAAAAAGCTCTGTGGGATGTTATTCCAGTTCCTGCCCTGGGGGTGCTCTTCGGAGCAGCGGGCTGTTCCCGCAGGACGCTGAGCCCGAGGCGGTGTCTGAGGCCTCCGGAGGCCTTGCTGCCAGTTGGAACCACCATGGTGGCCCAAGAAGCAACATTTTCATTTTGGAAGATGCAGCCCTTGCTGTGACCGTATTAATAAAAAGGAATTTGTGTTTCTTAGAAAACGACTCAAACCATCAAGAACAAAATGAAGTTTTGACTAGCATTTATTCCACATCTTTCCACCAGAGCAAAGCATTGTTTTATACTTTGATGAACACAATCCCAGATGTGATAGGACTCGAGCCCATGTACAAGCAGAGACAGACCTACACTTCCACATAAGTGTGCGAACACATCTTGTAAACTTGCTTTCATGCTCTCTGGGACCCCCATGTTTTAGGGAGAAAATGCTTTAGTTTTAATGAAACAAACAAAAACACCTAGTTTGTGTTTTAGTCTCTCGGTTTCATAGTGGTCGCTATTTTACATGAAGCACAAAAACAATCCTCATTTTAAAGTACAGATCCCAAATCAAGAGATCACAGAATTTTCACTTACGTTTATGTCATTGCCCTTTTTTCCTTCGTGTATTGCAAAGCTAATAAAAAATAGATTGAAACAGTTTATTTCTACCATCAATTTTCAGCAGCGGGAATATTACGGTTGTCAAAAAATTTCATGAATGCTTGCTCACAAATGTGCACCTAGAATCAAGACTGTGGTGTTTGAAAGTTTATAAATTTTAAGTTTATAAATTATTTAAAAATGTGTAATTTTTCACATGCAGGACAGATGATTATGTTTTTGTTGCTCTGAGTTTCTTTGCAGTTCTGTAATTCTATTGGGGCAAGAATCAACTCACAAGCTATTTCATAAACATCATTGTATTGTGTAGTAAACATGCACGGAGAAGGTCCCAATCAATGTTTGCTGTCAGAAATTCAAGAATTTTCCAAAAAAAAAACACACCTTTACGCCTGGATAATCGTTTTTCTTATAATTGGGGAGTTCAACAGACTATTTTCTGCTTTTGCACCAGGGAATATCTACATGAAACTGAAATGCTAGAGACTGAGAGCAAGAGGTAAATTAATCTAAGAAAGAGATTAGGTGAAGAAATCCTGTTTTGAAACATTTTTTTTTTTATTATTTTTTTATTTTTTTTATTTTCCATGACACGAGTACGGGACCTAAAGACATTAGTTGTTTCTCAAGAGAAATGCTCAACCTGATCCTCAGAAATAATGAGAAAGAAGCAAGTCTTCTTTATTCATGGTGAAAGGGACTACTAGCAGGAATTAAGGAAACATCTGGAACAAACCGACAGAAATCTCTTGCACTAAATGATATCACATTTAAATATAAAGAAATGTGCCACTTTTCCCCCCCTTCACATATAACTGCCTTTTCACTCTGTTGGTATAAATCCTCATTCCTTTTTTAGAAGTGTATTCTTCTCTCAAGAAAATGTTAAAATTGTCTTGGGATACCCATAAATAAGCCAAATTTTTTTTTTTTTAATTTCAAGGGTTTTTGCACATACTGTAACTTCTCTGCTTGTAACCACCTCCATCCTCGTAAATTGACAGTTTGATAAAAGTGAAAATGAAAAATTCTCAAAAAAACATAAAGATGCCAATCGCCCATTAAAACCTTTTCTATGTGCCTCAGGGGACCATGCTGCGTCACAAAGTCTGCTAGTTCACAGCATAAAATAGTATTTTTTCCTGAACCCGATGGCAATGCTGGCAGAGAGGGGGAGGGTGGGGTTCATGGCCGTTCCTAGTTTTTGAACTGTTAATGTAAGGAGTTCAGCTATATATTTGATCGTATGTTTTTAGCAGTCTTATTTACTGACCCACCAATTATCACTCGTAAGTAGGTGACAGAGCAAAGAAAGCAAAGAAAGAAAACTTTGAAAAATACAAGTGTCGATTGGCATGACTAGTGCTGGGCTTGCCCTATTTCCCTTCCAGAAAACAGTGTCAGAGGAAACCGAAGAGGGCTTTTTCAGATGGGCACACATGTATTAGTAGACACCCCCATGGGATGGAAACTCCTGCACATGCAGAAAGGATCTGGAGGTTTTTCCTGTGAATGGCGCACCCCTGAGCCAGCAAACACCAACCCTGGGGTGAGAATGAGCAGCTAGGTCGCCCCTCTGGCAGATGTGAATGCTGGCATAACTGCATTGGAAGCCCAGACATGGTGTTTGGTCTTTATGGTTGCCACTTATTTAGAGATTCTGGGGGAGGGGGGGGGGTGTTGTGTATATGTGTGTTGTTTTTTTTTAAGGAAAATGTCAGGCTAAGGCTATCTGATCCTCAAAGTGAGGCAGATGTGTTTGCAGAGGACACTGACCTGCACTCAAAAGGCAGGTTCAGATTGCCCCATGTGGACATATGGCCAAAGGCAGTGGGTCGCTGAGGGAAGTGTGGGCACTCCGGAGGGAATCAGAAAACCTTGGAAGGTAGTGCTGAGAGATGAGTGAGGTGAGTGGGATTCACCACCCCACTTCTATGAGATGGAGTGTTCATAAGATCAGAGCAGTGGGATCACAGGGACAGAGGCTGAAGTTGGAGAACCACTAGGCCCCTATGCAGGGATGCTCCCCATCGCTGGAAGGTCTTTCAGTGCCACCTCACATATTGCATTTCAGTTAAAAAACATAGTGGGTGTTGTGGAAAACAGCCTACGTATTAACATAAATAGATTGCAGTCCTACCTCCTACTAACTAGCCCTTGAACCACCAGGAGATAGAATGTCTTTGTGTCTCATTTACCCCACGGGAAACCAATGTAAAAAGAGCTGACAATTCGATGTCAAATTACAGAGAAATCGTTGTCTTTGAAGTTGTGATAGCTCTGTGAACCAGGGCGAGTAGAATCTTTGATAGCCTTCAGGCCTCCGGAGAGATGTTAACAGCATCATTTATTACTAAGTCTTCATATCAAAGGCCAAGATGGGATCTTGAATTAGGCCCTAAAGGGGAACATGCCATCGCCAGCCAGCGAGGCTGCTTGAACCCCAGTCCAGAGAACCAGGGTCAACATGCGGCTTTGGTGCAGCGAGGGAAGCAGGCTGAGGGGAGGGGCTGTGCAGGAAGCACTCGCCTGGGTCCTGGTGGGCAGTGGTGGTAGATACGGGAGAGAAGGGAGGAGTCCTTCTGAATTGCTCCTGCTCACACAGCAGGACCTGGGCTTCTGGAGATTAACAGAGACCTTAATGAGTGTCTGACACGCGCACTGAATACATCTAGAAAGGCTGGGCAGAGGAAACAAGCATTGGCTTTAAGACATTAGATTATCGCTGAAACCGGTTTGGCTCAATGGTTAGAGCGTCGGCTTGGGGACTGAAGGGTCCTGGGTTCGATTCCGGTCAAGGGCATGTACCTTGGTTGCGGGCATATCCCCAGTAGGAGGTGTGCAAGAGGCAGCTGATCGATGACTCTCTCTCATCGATGTTTCTAACTCTCTATCTCCTCTCCCTTCCTCTCTGTACAAAAATCAATAAAATATATTAAAAAAAGAAAAAAAGAAATTAGATTATCACCAGGGCAATTAGAGACCCAGGCACCGCGACCCCAAAGAGCAGAGAAGGGCCCTGAAGGGTGGACCTTCCCCAGCAAAACCTGAGTGGAGTTGTAAGTGACACCGAACCAGGAAGCTTAGAAGTCCAACAGCTGCTGCTTAGAAGCTAGGGATCTGCGGAGAGCTTGGTGCTGTCGCACAAGGGGGAGAGAGAAACTCCCCCCACCCCATACACACATGGATTTCAGGCTCCCCCAAAGTAGGAGCACTGGAAACACCCAAACTTCAGGGAGGCTGTCAGAAGGGGCTGTTCCCCAGGAGTCAGGGTAACTCGGAGGAACAGAAAAACACACCCAACGAATCACAGAACACTTGGATAACAAAAGTATCAAGTAACATACGGTCACAGTGTGAGGTGTGATAAGGGGGTATTTGTTATTTATTTTTAAAATATGCTTATTGGTTAGAGAAACACACTCGAGGGTTGACAAGTAGAAACGGGAAAAGGCCCCCGGCACCATACCCTTCACTGAGGAACGGGGCAGAGAGGGTGGACGAGAGGAGAAATAGAAGCACAAGCCCCGGAGGGCAGCAGGGTCTGGGCTTGTGGCCAAAGGACTAGAGCAGTGTTTCCCAACCTTCTCTCATGATGAGAATCACCTGGTGGAGTTGTTAAAACACAGATTCCTGAATCCCAACTAAGAAGTGCTAAACTAGAATTTTTGGGAACATATAGGTAAAATTGTATACTTAACTAGTGCTCTAAGACAGATTTTATATACAGAGCACTAAGTTAGGTATGCAATTTTACCTATATGTTCTCAAAAATTCTAGTTTAGCACTTCTTAGTTGGGATTCAGGAATCTGTGTTTTAACAACTCCACCAGGTGATTCTCATCATGAGAGAAGGTTGGGAAACACTGGACTAGAGGGAGAGTGGGAAACAGTAGAGTGACCAGGGGTCCTCAAACTTTTTAAAGTGGGGGCCAGATCACGGTCCCTCAGAGAGCTGGAGGGCCAGACTATATGAACTACTAATCCCTACTGTAACACCTTGGCTGCGCTCACTGCCCAAAAAACCTGGCGGGCAGGATCAGACTCCTCTGCGGGCCGCATGTGGCCCGCGGGCCGTAGTTTGAAGACCCCTGAGTAGACAACATGAGGACAAAGAATTTCAAAATAGAATTTTCATCGCTGAGGTTGCTTGGCATTATGAGTCAAAATATTTTAAGACTGGCCATTATATGAAATATCTTAAAAACAGTCTTAGTGCCCTGACCGGTTTGGCTCTGTGGGTAGAGCGTTGGCCTGCGAACTGAAGGGTCCCAGGTTCAATTCCGGTCAAGGGCATGTACGTTGGTTGCGGGCGCATCCCCAGTAGGAGGTGTGCAGGAGGCAGCTGATGTTTCTCTTTCATCGATGTTTCTAACTCTCTATCCCGCTCCCTTCCTCTCTGTAAAACTGCAATGAAATATATTAAAAAACAATCTTAGAACTAAGCCTGAGCATTTCATGTCTATCTGGTAATTTAATAAGATTTTGTAGAAAATCTGTACAAACACAGAACCTCTCTCTTCTGTTCTAATGCAATGCTACTTGGATATTTTGCAACATCTTCACTTTTCAGTGAAGCCATTTTCAACCACAGATGTAATTGGAAATGCTATAAATAAATCATTGAGATCTTCCCCAAGAAGTATAAAAGCCGTAATAGATCCAATTCTTTTGTAGTTGCCCTAGTTAAATTATGCTTTATTCTCAAAGTCAATTTTTAGCTCAGTTAAGTCTTTCTGAAATGCTGGCTAACACGTTCCATTTCATTTTTAAAATGAATAAATCCCAGAAAATGCTATTGTAAAGATCATATAAATCTTTAAATGTCATTATCAAGTCTTTTTAACAGCTTTCAATTGGGAGTAGTATATTTTCAAATCAATAGTTTAAGCCGACCATTTTCTCATTACTGTAAAAACAGAAGCTCTGGATATTCTGGGGGGCAAGCTTACTTTAAAATTATGTAAAATTGTCTATTAACTCTTATTAGGTGTTTTTTCTTTTTCTTTAATCTCATTTCCTTCTGGCTTAAGAAGGATTTCATTTAAGCTTTTAAATCTATTTTAAAAGGGTTAATGTAATTTCATAATATTTTAGTTTTATTACTTAATTTTTCATCTGGTAAAATAAAAATCAATAATAGTATTCAACAATAGTATCAAATATTAAACCAAAACACTCAAATGATTTCCTTTGAAAGGTCAATTTATTTACTTTTGTAGGATAAGATATACAAACTCTTCTTTCTATCACTGAGCATTTTATAAAATAATCTATCCTCTAAGGGGTTAATCTTATGTTATAAATTGAGCTAGTAGCAACTATTGATTTGCTGAGTCTCTCAGTACAATTCTTAGTAATCAATTGTCAAGAAATAACATCATGAATTCTTAAAATATTTGGTGCTATTTCTTAAAAACTATAAATCTATTGTTAAAAAAAAAAAAAAAAAGACATGGGATCAAAATAGAGTCACATGTCACCAAAACAGGAGTTACATTTTCGGTTTTCCCAGCAATGGAATCCTAAACCAACCAATGAGGAGACTCCAGCTAAACACCAGTAAGAAATCTGTTTGACAGATCCTACCACCCCCTAAAGCAGTGTTTGTCAGTCTTTGTCACCTCATGGCTCAAAGTCTAATTACTAAAATTCTATTCTGACCAAAAAATATATTCTGACAAAAAAAAAAAAAAAAAAAAGGTATAATTTTGATTCATTCACAATGGATGGCAATTGTGCTGGCTGTTGTCATTTTTATATTTGACAATCTAAGGCAGTGGCTCTCAACCTTCCTAATGCCACTGCCCTTTAACACAGTTCCTCATGTTGTGGTGACCCCCAACCATAGAATTATTTTCGTTGCTACTTCATAACTGTCATTTTGCTGGGGTTATGAATCATAATGTAAATTTCTGTGTTTTCCACTGGTCTTAGGCGACCCTTAACCTTTGGTTCGAGGCATTAGAAGGGTTGAGAACCAGCGATCTAAGGGAAAAGAGATCAGTGCCCCAGACTAAGCAGTCAGGTACTGTGGGTGTTAAATGTCCATGTGGCACACCAGCCCTCGGGGGCACACTGATGGGAACCCGCTGCCTTGGAGGAAAGCAGCCTTGCAGTAACCAACCCAGGGTGTATGTTTTTTCCACCAATATAACGTGTCCCTGCTCCCTTCTGCCTGTAAACATCTCTCATTTTGTGCAACTTCTTGGAGCTCCTTTTTATCATTGAATTCTGACCACTTTTTCCATTGAATTCTGACCACTTTTTCCATTGAATTCTGACCACTTTTTCCATTGAATTCTGACCACTTTTACCATTGAATTCTGACCACTTTTTCCTCAAATAAACATTTTTAACATGCCTCACTTTACCTTTTTTTTTCTTTATTAAGGCATAACACATGTGCCCTTATCCCCCCTCATTGCCCCTCATTTTACCTTTTATACTATATTCTAACCAATTATAGTTGCAACTTTACCTTTTGTATAAATAACAAATCAAACATTGGCAACTCTTTGTATACATTGTCTGTAATTTTAAAAAAAATTTTTTTTCTCCTTAAAACTGTTACATAAGTAAAAAGCCTCATTATTTGCAGAATACATGTCCACCTGACTGCTAATTATCACACAGCTGAATTTTGCCATCTTTCACCATCTTATTGGTTATTCGTAAAATAGTATCACTCTTCAATGGAGGGCAATGCATTATTTTGGTTAGATTCCTCTTCTCCACCTTGTCCCTAAACCCCTTCATACACCTGGTAAGAACACTTTCTCTAAAATTGGGTGTATTACCCCATCTGTTATCATTAGTGCTATTTGATGATCTTTCTGATTAAAAGATTGTTTAAATCTTCCAATGCAGTATTAATAGCTTTCACACATCCCTTCTGACTCCTACAAGGATGATCATTCTTTTTCGACAATTCCATTAACGTGCTTTTTATAGAATGTTCAGTGGATCTTGGTGATTCATTGTAGACTCAATTTAAAAAAGAAAGTACACAGGTACAATTTGCAGGGCTGATGGATGGTTTGTTCCAATAACGATATATTAGTTGTTAAAATAATGAAATATTCCCATTCCAGTTGGAAAGTAATTTCTGTTCTGGATCTCTGAGTTTTTAAAGCAGTGTGTTCATATGTATTCTGTCTTCCTGTATGAAACAATTGGGTCTTGGCTCAGATATTTGTGAGCAGGTATAACATATGTTTTTATGATTCATATGAATGTCCGGAGAAATATCTGAACATTCAAAGGAATGTGGGTTATTTTTTTATTATTATTATTTTTTTAGGAATTCTGGACTGTCTAGCTTCTATTGCTCTACCTTAAATACCAATAGAATTCATCAGATATCAGCACAACTAAATATGTGCCTACTAGTTTCCAGAATTTTCCGTGAAGGGAAATACTGTCCTTGAGGGACACTGGATTAGCATATCTTATTAAATGCTAGTTTATCTTCTGCGTTGGCCCCGCCAGATGATGTGAGTAAAAACACTTACGGTAGCTTCAGTTGCTCTCTTTTAAAAAGCAGGACACAATAATGTCTGATTTCCATATAAACAGGGAAGGCGAGGCAACATGAGGCTAAACTCCATAGTGAGGTTCAGGGGAGAGTACTTAAAATAAGGACATTATCTGAACTAAACACATTGTGAGCACATGTGATTTTGCTACAGCAAGGTTAAGAAAATAATGATAATTTATTGAAGAATCGCATTGTGCCAGCTCTATGATCATTGTTTGACGGCTTTACATTTTATTTAAAACCCTCCAAACTTCCTAATCTGGGTAGGTGTTGCTACCCACTTCAGACGAAAGGTGTGTTCCCAGGATAGCTGCCTGCTGTGTGCGCTTAGCCCGATGGCTGGTGGCCAAGCCCATGGGCTCTCTGAGGACAGGGCTCTGGGGCTGGTGTTGAAGGCTACCACTTTGCTCAGACCCAGAGGATATATCATGTGAATGACTGAGGGCACAGCTAACGTCATCCTGGTGTTTTTTCTGTCCCATTGTCTCCTGGGACCTTAATTTTATGTGCAGCTTCTATTTTATAAAAGTCCCTCTCTATTTTCAAAATTGAGCTATTAACTTGAGCCAACCATGTTTTTTTTTTAATTTATTTTTATTTTTTTACAGAGAGGAAGGGAGAGGGATGAGAGCCAGAAACACCGATGAGAGAGAATCATCGATCAGCTGCCTCTTGCACACCCCCCACCGGGGAAGTGCCTGCAACCAAGGAACGAGCCCTTGACCGGAATTGAACCTGGGACCCTCCAGTCCATAGATGGATGCTCCATCCACTGAGCCGAACCAGTTTTGGCCCAACCATGTTTTTTTGTTTTGTTTTTGGGCTTGGGGTTTTTTTTTGTTTTGTTTTGTTTTTTGGCATTTTGTCCTACTAGTCCTTGAATTCATGGGCTGATTACCAGAGTTTTGTTTACACATAGGAGTGATTAAACTCTGTTTCCGATTATTTCTGTAAATAGGCTGAAATTGTTATTTAGAGATAAATGTTTTCTAGCAGAAACTTGGAGCATCAACATAGTGGATAGAATGAACCGTTTAGTGCAAATCTTTGTTGGGGAAAACAATGTCTTTGTTAATCCCCATCATTTGGAAATGAAATGTTGGTTCTTCTCCTAAATTCAGATCAGTTGCTGCATCATTGATGGTGATATTTGGATTCAGGAAAGGTGTGGGATACGGCAAAAAGAGTGTTATTTACACTTTCGTCAAGTGAAGCCTGGCCAGGCACACTGAGTAGAGCATGACCTATGAACTAGGTCACAGGGGTCCTCAAACTTTTTAAAGTGGGGGCCAGATCACGGTCCCTCAGAGAGCTGGAGGGCCGGACTATATGAACTACTAATCCCTACTGTAACACCTTGGCTGCGCTCACTGCCCAAAAAACCTGGCGGGCAGGATCAGACTCCCCTGGGGGCTGCATGTGGCCCGCGGGCCGTAGTTTGAAGACCCCTGAACTAGGAGGTCACGGTTCAATTCCCTGTAAGGGCACATACCTGGGTTGTGAGCTTGATCCCCAGTGTGGGGCGTGCAGGAGGCAACCAATCAATGATTTACTCTCATTACTGATGTTCCTGTGTCTCTAACCCTCTCTTTTCCTGTCTGAAATCAATAAAAATATGTTTAAAAGAAAAAAAAATAACTATGAAGCTGCAGAAGGCCTGTTAGAGCTTCCGTAGGAGAAGTTTCGGCAGGGTAGCCTTGCCCACGTTAACTGGGATGCTTCAGGTATGGAAACTTTTTTTTTTTTTTTAACCATAGACAACTTTTTACCTTAACTCTCACCTTACCTCTCCTTTGACAGGAGGGGCCTATATCAAAAAACAAGCAATAACAACTTTGAGTCACTTTATTTATCAACAAAAATAGATGTTAGTTAGGAGAGGACATGGTAGTTGGTACACTTATGTGCAGATTTGCTATCTGACTTATTAGAAGAGATGAAGAAGCTCAGACACAGTGTCTTCTGGTGATGACATCTGCCACTGTCAGCTCATTTCAGACTAATAATAAGTAAAGATAAGATGGTCAAGATGGGTTTCCAAAGGCTAATATACAGTAACTGCAAAGGTCAGAGACTCTCTCTGGAGTGGGGGACGAGGGGAAGGCCATCAAGAATCCTGAGATAAATTAGTCAAAGTACATGTGTGTGCATAACTGGAAAAGAAGTTTTATAAATAGTAAAGTTCTTTCCAAGTTAGGAGCCAAAGGCTGAAATTTAAGAGGATGATTGGAAATAAGGGATCTATTTTTAAATATTGGAGTTTCGGGGGCGGGGGGGGGGGGGGCGTATTTTAGCCCTGATTCTGTAGAAAAAGCTTGCATTCTGATACATTACTAGGAATTGCAATCCACAATCGCAGGAAGGATGGAAATAGAAAACGAAGCAGAGGAGGGAGGGCAAGTACAAGGAAGCACATTACAGGACTGGCCACATTGGGTAGTAAGAGTGAAGGACCATCTCCCCCTCCGCCTTCCAGAGCCATCTTCTGAGAGGCCAAAAGGACGATTGCATTTTAGGAAAGTTTTTCCGACAGAGAAAGGAGAAGAATTTATCTGACAACCCCCACTTCCCATGGGTCAAAGATGTACCCCACAGGATGTTAACTCTTCACGGGATATTAACTCTATAGGTCCCGGGTGCACACACTCGATCACTAAGAGGCTTCCTGGCTTCCCCCACTATAGAAGCCATAGCTGGAGCGGAGGGAGGGGCATGAGGCAGGGCACTGTGGGCCTGGGCCATGGCATCTACTGCAAAAATAAATGGCCAAGCGTTCTGGAGGGCAGCGCTGCCAAGAGAACCAAGTGTGAGTCCTGATGGAGGGGTAACTCGTGCCTGGACAGTCTACCCCTTGAGTGCGTGGCCCTGCTCCATATGAGTCAAGACAAAATTCAGTTAGCACTGTGTGTGGGGAAGCCCCATGATAAGGGAGGCAGGCTCTCTGGGGTCCCACTTTTAAGCAAAAGATGCATAGCAGGCCCTCAATCTTCTGAACAAATGAGGACCCCAATTTCTTGGCATGCCATTAAGATGGATTTGCAGGAAACTGACAGCAACTCAAGGTGGGGTGATACCGGGAAGTGCATTAACTCAGATAAGAGGAGATCCCGAAGTAGGTGAATTTAGCAGATGAATCACGCTCAAGAACTCAGCTTTCAAATTGGCTGCCATCTGCCCAGATTTTCTCCCCACCCCTTCCATTTTTTTTTTTTTTTTTGAGAAATGAACAGTCATGTTCCAACATCATACATTTCTCCTGTTTCACTTTATGCAACAGCTTCAGCACCCTAAGGTACTGTGGTGTCAGCCCTGTCACAGTCTCCTAAGAAAGTTGCCAGCTAGATGCATTAGTTGGGTTTTTATTTATTTCTTCCCGAGGTTTTCCAGTCAGATGCATCTACATTGTCCATTCCTCTGTTTGCCATGCCTCCTTTTCATATTTTGTACTTTCTATATCATACTTTTTTTTTCTTTCCTTTTAGGGTTCTTGGTTGCAAACAAAGGTGCAAATGTGGCTGATTTAAGCTGAAATTGAATTTATTAAAAGTATATCTAGGGTGACAGGATCTATGGGAAAGCTGGAAAAGAACTTGGGCAGGAATCAGGACAGATAAAGCACAGCCAAAATTCTGCCACAGAGGTGGCTGCTTAGGCTGAAGGGGAGCAGCTGTGAGCATTACTACCTCATACCTGCTCCCATACATCTGGACCCCCTGCCCCTGTTTTATCAACAATTATAAAAAGTTGATACTTGCATTTCAGAAGTAGAGACCTACCCTGTTTCCCCGAAAATAAAACAGTGTCTTATATTAATTTTTTCTCCCAAAGTTGTGCTAGGTCTTATTTTCAGGGGATGTCTTATCTTTCCATGCGCTAGGTCTTATTTTCGGAGGATGTCTTATTTTCGGGGAAACACGGTATATAATGGAACTGATTTTGTTTCCGTCCCTGTCACTAAAGACCTGGATTTTCGAATTATGGGTCTTAAACATTATCCAATAGAAAACTTATGTGAGCTGTTTCCCTATTGAAATACCACTACCAACAATTGATGTTCTCTCCCCATTGGTTTCACATCAGTTTTAATCAAACAGAATCAGATCATTTTGATTTTTCTGCCAGAGTATCTGGCATGTTTTCTGGCAACTAAATGAATAATTTTATTGAGCATGCATAGCTTGAAATTTTCTGGCCGTAGTGTTTGATTGATTTGCTCTTTTGTAATCAAATCAAATAAGCTAACATTTCTAGGTACTCAGGCAGAGAGAACACGGCTTAAACATGTATTGGACAGGATTTGTTATTTTGTGGAGCTTTGCTGATGGACACACTGAACCAGGCAAGGTGAGATATGAAATGTAATAAGCCTCACATATTATCCACAGAGCAAATCTGCTGTTATCTAAGTTGTCCAGTTTTTTAGCACCTGCTAAGGGGGAAAGGCCTGAGTCATGGCGGCTTATATCACCTGCATAAGTGTGATTACAGCTCCAAAAAAAATGCAATCTTTTCAGCCTCAAGGGTCTTCCCCCCAAGGAACCTCAAAATTGCAACTACATTTTGCAGATGTTTTCAATGTATTTAGTTAAAGAAAAACAGTAGAAGTCCATCAAAAATTTTAATTTTGGCCCTAACTGGTTTGGCTCAATGGATAGAGCCTGCGGGCTGAAGTGTCCCAGGTTCAATTCCTGTCAAGGGTATGTACCTTGGATGCGGGCACATCCCCAATGGGGGGTGTGCAGGAGGCAGCTGATTGATGTTTCTCTCTCATTGATGTTTCTGGCTCTCTATCCCTCTCTCTTCCTCTTTGTGAAAATATCAATAAAACATATTTTTTAAAAATTTAATTTTGGAATAAGAAAAACATTGGACTGATTTTTTTAGTCCTTAACCAGCTTTTTAAAATGTTACGTTGAGCTAGTCAAAAATTTTCATAGCTACTGTACACCTCCCTCGGGACTGGATTAGGGGCTTTCAAAAGGAAGAGACCAGCACACAAAGGCCCACGCACCACTGTTGACATCCACACAGCTAATGAACAACGTGAACGACCAGATTCTTTGCTTTTTGTGACGTGCAAGGAAACAACCCCCACCGGGTCCTGTGCCATAACCACAGGGCTGCCTAAGACACGCCGTCCAACTGACTCAATTCTGCTGGAATTCCATGTGGGAAATTCCATCTAATGAAACCTAGAGATGGTCTCTTTTGCTCTAACCAAGAAGAGAGACCAGGGCTTAAAGAGTGCTGTTTTGAAACTCGATGGCATTTGTACAGGAACTGTGTATAAATGGGATTGCGGCCGGTGCCAGGCCAGAGGAGGAGGAGGTGGTCCTCTCTCCCCTGGATGGACCGGGCTACTCCTGAGCGTGCATCCTTCTTTAGGGGTGCGTTAAACGAGCTTTCTGACAGGCTGCTGGAGCTCCTGGAGATCCTTCAGAGGAGCCCTGGGAGCCTGTGGCCTGCAGGTGTCCCCCAGGAACTTGACCTGGGCTGTGGGTACCAACCGCCCGAGGGTCTTGGGCCAGAATGGATTCTGCACTTGGCAGTAATGAGACTGGCCCCCTCGGATCCATTACAGACTCACGGGGTCCGTGGCTCTTGACCTTGTCAAGATCAGGCGCTCCCTTTCAAATGCCTGACACTGTAATCCTAGTGGAGAAGTCCAGATCGGGGCGACCTGTGATTTTCAGATTTCCCTTTGATCTCCCAGCCCCCCGCCACATGTGTGTTCCAGCACAGCCACGGTCCCGCACCCTCCCCAGGGAGCCGCCCACCTGCACTCGCCAGCCGCCCCTTTGAAGTGAAGGCCTCATGGCATGGGGCGCCCCCCCCTTCACCCTCCCACTCCCGCAGCCCCTCCCTGTCTCTTTAAACACAGACATTCACAGGCGAGGCTCCTAGGCCAGACCAAGCACGCTGATCTGGTCTCTTCCCATGCTGACTTCCCAGGACCCAGTGTACCGTGGCTCTCAGTGATTTTGTAACCGGTGAGAAGGATACCTGGGTGTCATTGAATCGGGCCTCTGTTCTGTGGGATGACTTGATGGTAATTTATAGGCACAAACAGCTGCCACGTTACAATGGAGCGCAGGATTAAGCTTTATGATCTAAGAACACTGTTGTGAAGTCCGTATGGATTCACCCATAATCTTAAAAATTTTTAAATAATTTATCAAATCACTGAACTGTTTATATCAAGCGGCAGGATGCCTGTTGTTCTGAGTGCATCTTTTACAGAGCAACTGTTAATGGATCTTCGTGTTATGTGTTAGCAGTTATTTAATAGCAAAACCAAACCCCGGTTTCCCCACTTCTTAATGACAACTGGAAAACAAAACCAAAGATCAATTTTTTTTTTTTTAAGAATGACCCATCTCCTTCATTTCATCAGTATCATTACAGAGCACAGAGCCCAGAATAGAAAGCAGAGCCTAGAAATTATGCTGAATGTGACCTTTTCCCCTGGGGACCTCCAACATTCCTTTACATTTTAAAACATGTTGCAGTTAAGGGGATAACAGGATGGGGTTAGCTCGGGGCAGTTTCTTTACTTCTGGGAGCCTCAGTTTTCTCATCTATGGAATGGTTATTTCTTCACAGCGCTGAATGAGAATCAGGTAGGAGCCTAAAAGTTTTGAAGCCTGCTTTTCAGTCGAGAACCCTGAAGCTGCTTGCAGGGCAGGCTGGAGAGTGGCTGACCCGTGCTGCCTCCCTCTCCCTGGGACTCAGGGAAAGTCTGTGAGTCAGGTCTTTCCTCCAGCACCTTCTGGCGGGCCACATCCCCCAGGCTCCTCTCCTCCTGCTCCCAAGCTGACTTCTTACTAACTAGCTAGTCATAGCCACCTGACCCAACAACTCCAAAGCAGGTTTTTAAATGATAGTATTTGTCACATTCTCAGGACAAGTGTATAACATTCTATATATACTATTTTGAATTTCACTTGCTTGCTTAACAATATAACCTGGAAATGACTCCTCACCAGTTCATAGAACTTTCTTCATTATGGCCATTGCCTCTCTGAAATTCAATTCTATTGGCCTAAATGGGTTTTTCTACCAATTTTAAGTCAGGAAATTTACTGTCTGTAGCCAGTGTCAATTACCCTTTATATGTTTTTCTCGGACAGTTTTGTGTTTTTTTCTTTTAATTATGGTCACCAAGATATTATTATTTTGTGATATTTCATCAAAAACAAAATTTTTTTATTAGATTTCAAAGTTTTGATTATAATTAAACTCAACATTTTAAAATGATGGGCTTATTTTTTGAAATATTTACTGGTAATTTGATAATTAACATGTGACTTATATTTATTTTCCATCCCATCTATGAGAAGGTTTTAAACAGTACCCCTCAGGATCATTCTGTTCAGGAGTAGAGGACAAATCAGTCTTACACTCTGTCCATCGCTTTGGTGATGTGGAGGGGCTGGCCACAGGGCTGGCTAAGCAAGGAGTGAGTGGCAGAGTGAAACCTGGCTGAAGGCCCGGTGTGAAAAGGCAAAGCGAGAGAGTGAGGCCTGGCACACCAGAAGGCCGGATAGAGTCTGTGCTGCTTCCTTACCAGCTCCTTCCCTTCTGGCCTGTAATGTAGACCAGGCATCCCATGTCTTATCGTAGGCAAGCGCCTCCATAATCACCACAAGTGGGAGTTTTCCAGTAGATTCTTAGCAAGAAGAATTTGGTGACTTGGTAGCTCGATTGCTCAAACCTGGAAATCTCTAAAACAAATCCCGACGAGCACTGGGGCTTGTGCAGTTACAGCAGGAGCCTTGACCTGTTGCGGTGGTTTCCTCTGAAAAATGCTTTTTGTGGGCTGTGGGCTCCCTGAGCAGGTCCCAGAGGTGGCTGCAGGAAAAGCCACCTGCACACCTTGGTGGCAATCCTTCCTCTGCCTTCTCCTCCCTCCTGACACTCATAACTCCATCCAGGCCTCTCTGGAAGTAACATGCGATGCAAACTGGGGGTGCTGGGGGTGGGCCAGGGAGAGTGAGTGGGAGATGGGGAGGCGTGAAATTCCCTCCGCTCTGGCTCACGTGGAGGCATAACATGCTTTTCCAGAGCTCAAGTTATAGCCATCTTAACTCAGGCACTTCTTTGCTGTAACAGCTTTTTCATCTGTAAAATGGAGGTAATAATGTTTATCCTATCCCCTTGACAAGGGTTGCTGCAAACATCTCTATTAAACCATGCCTCTCTACAGACAAATGATAGGGATACTTTAAGGACCCGTATGAATAAAGGAGAGGCATTTTTAGTTTTGCCGTAGCTGTAGAGCCCCATGACACTACCGCCCATGTCCCGTATCTGACTCCATCGTGATATTTTTACTCTGGTGCCTGGTGGAGTTTGCCAGGAAGTAATGCTTGAGAAGTGAGTATGATCTTCAGAGTTTGATATGACGTAATACAGTGACTCTTTTCAAGTCATGGTTTATTTAAAAACTGGGACGTGTCCAAGGAGTCACTCTCTTTCTTCCACGGCCAACAAATAAGTCATCGTGAATATCAAGCCATGCGGACAGTGGCCTTTTCATTCTGGGGAACGGGACTGCTGGAAGCACACGTGTTTGGATCAGAGACCTCTAGCCTACATGGAAGGTAACGAGAATGAAAATCCAAGTTCCTGCCTCAGCTTCTCCCCTGGGCATTAGACGTGTCTGAGGATGCCTTCGATTGGGGCGGCAGAGGCCTGAAGTGAGTATTTTCAGGACAAAAAGCGACTCCTGCTAAAAAATGGAGAGTCAGAGACCCGGGCTTTGGAGTGGAGGTGGGACCAAGGATAACCTGACAACTGTCATTGAGGGGTCTCCCTCCTCTGGCTCAGCCCACAGACTGATTTCAAGGGAAGGGGCTTGGAGCAGAGCGGAAAGAGGCAGTCACCAAAAGTCTCAGTACCAGTGCGACCCTGGGACCCGGGACTCTGTACTCTGGGATCCATGTAACACAAGCATGTCAAACCCAAAGGCTAACACGGGCCAAGTAAGCAAGGTTTAAGTTTGTGTGCTCCGCAAAAAAAAAAAAAAAAAGCTTCAATTTTCACAGAAATGGAGGTTTATTTCAAAGGAGACATGCTGAATACAAAGGGCTGAAATAAACGAGTCATCATCAACATAAAATAATAGAACATTTTAATAAAAATTAATATTTTTTTTCTTGAACATTAACTGACCAGACACTGAATAACTGCACAAATTAATAAATATAACACAAATAAACCTATTTTTCTTGTCCTCTGAAAGCAAATATTTCCCGTTGCACACACCAAACAAGTCAGTATGAGACTAATGGCGTGGCCATCGGCTGCTGAAATATTCGCTGCTGCTATTGGTGGAGAGAAATGGTGCACCTGCGTGTAAGGCGTGTACGGGAAATGAATGCAGCACGATTATAGTAATCGGTCATTAGCGAGCATTGGAGTTTGTTATTAATTATTATGTATAGCAGGATATTGTAAAAATTAAGTTATGAAATTTTTATTAGAATGTTTCTAACATACCATTATATTGGTTGGGCCACAAAAAATATTCAGTGTGGGCCGCATGCAGCCTGGGGGCCATGAGTTTGACATGCCTGGTGTAACAGGAAGAAGTAATCATGTGGTCTCCCTTTGGTGAATTGAGAACTCTGGTGCCAGGAACAAAGGCAGTGATGGAACATAGAGCAAGTGCCGTCAGCATCATCTGGGAATCATCTGGAAATGCAAAAATCATTGTGAAGCACAGTGTGTGTGTGTGTGTGTGTGTGTGTGTGTGTGTGTGTTGGGGGCATGTGTGGGAGGAAGCACTTAACAGGATCTAATAGTCCTAAGATCACAGGTGGAGATAGAGCCAGTCACACTATTTTGTTACTATTATTGGGACCTTCTATTTTTGTCCTAGATTAGTGCAGTGTTTGCTTAATAATCTAAAAATAAATGAGGGGGCACAAAATGTGACTGTACTTAATGTCCCTGAACCACACACTTCATTATTAAGATGGTAAATTTTATGTTATATGTATCTTACCACAGTTAAAATAAAAAACTGTGTGTGTGTGTGTGTGTGTGTGTGTGTGTGTGTTGGGGTGGGGATGGGGGGTTGGGGTATGTGGGATACAGGTGACTTTTCCTTTTACAGAAAAAAAAAAGTTACTTAATTTAACAAACAGAACAAAGTCAGGCAAAGAATAGCCTCAGGGGGGGTTTCTGCCAGCCAGGCTGAGTAATAATCCACTCTGGCTGGGTCATTAGCTCTCCTCTCTGGCCATTAATCCCCGTTCCTGGAAAAAAGACAAGCGCCAACTGCAGTCCTTTCCAATAGGATATCTGAGTCACACTCACTCCATTGAACCCCTTCCAGACCAGATGTTTGAAGGCTTTTCAGTCCTCTGGATAAAAACTGTCCTTTTTCTTCTTGATATATGACAGCCTTTCATTTGATGATCAAACAGAGCCACTCATAATTCTGCTAGAGATGTCTCAGAAGGCCCTCTGGAGAATATCAATACCCCATAGGCTTCTGGCCTTCAGTCCACTTTATTTTATCATCCGTGCAGGTCTCAGCCCGCTATGCACTCTCTTCCAGGTGGGAATATTATTTACATCATTGTTCTTTGCCTTTGATTCTTTTTAGATTGGGGCCTCTGTAGGGTGATGCTTGAAATGGCAGGCTCTTGGGATGAAATGCCTCAGGGACTCCCCCAAGCCACTCGTAATTTGACCCTGCTATTCTTCTATTCCAACACCCACTGCGATGTTATGAAAGGTTTTCTGTTTTACTTGACACATCAGGTTTGGGAGATGTAATTCTTGTGCAGTGAGAAATAAAATGACTACACATTATTTTTAAATTGGTATTTTCTTTCAGAAGAAAGGTTACGAAAGGACACCTTTAGAACGAGAAGAGTTGTTAAAGGATTCAAAAATAAGATGAAAGTAGTTGGAGCATTCGGAGAAATGCGCATTTAGGAACATGACTTGCTATTTCGACTTGCCTTCCGACCCCCACTCTGGTTATAAGAATAGCACCTCACAACACAATGGAGTAGTCCAGTCAGTTCAGTCTTTTCAGACACTAAATCACACAGCCCAGGCACGATTGATTGGAAACACTTGGTTTGAGTTGGGGTCAGGAAACAGACCAGTGAGAACTCATTCAAAAAGGTGGCTACAGGACTGGTAACCATGGAGAAGAATATATGCAATTTTGAGAGGCGAAGGGAACGTACACTCTCTCCAGAATAGCTTTCTTATCTATTGTCAGGCGCCTGAAATAATGTTATTACCTTTCCTCTTCTGTACTTAACACCTTCTGCACACATGTCTCTGGAAGGAGTTAAGCCACTTTTTCTAAGCGTGGGGCTGTTTTAAAATCACATAGGGCACTTGTTAAAGAGGAGATTTGGTACCCAAACTCCCTGAACCAGAAATTTAGGAATGCATGTTTTAACAGGCACCCATATTATCTCCCTTCCCCCCGCCCCCCCCCCCCAAAAAAAAAGACTGAAATCACTATTTTAATGTTATCAGTCATTTTTACATAATTGGACTGTTGTACTGAGGGCACCTGTTGGTAGAGAGGAGACTTAGAAGGCATTCAGAAGGAAAGGATGGGGGGAAGGGAACACATGAAAGAGAAGAAAAAGGGGAGGGAAAGATTGATGGGATATAGAGAGTCTGGTGGAAGAGATGTTTGTTCTATTTCACAGTTTGACTCTTGGAGTGAGACATGTGGAAGGGTCTGTAGGTGTTCCAGAACCTGCGACCCAGAAGAGTTAAAGAGGAAAATAGAAACTCCCACCACAGACAAAGCGAGAGGAACAGAGGAGGCAGCCGACTCCACGGTGGAGAAAGGATCACTTGAAACTCTTGAAAATAATCTAAGAAATCACAGATTGAAAGATGACTTAAAACACCATAGCAACATAACTTCTTTATATCTCAAAAAAAAGAAGATCATGAAGGCAAATGAGGAAACAAAAATATATAAACACTATTTACCAAAAAATATAAAGGAAAAACTATGAAAGAAATAGAATATGTATTGTCCACTTACTGTCTGCCAGGGACGTGCACATATTTATCTACTTTAATGCTTACAACGGCCCTACAAGTCCCTTATTTTTATGGCCAGATTATAAAGATGAAAACAACAACAGCAACTAAGGATTAGAGCGTTGAGGTGGATTTTCTGGATACGATAGTTAGATGGTGGCTGAGTCTTACTACTGAGCGCACAGGTCTCTTCCTGGATGAAGGCGGACAGCTGCCCTCCCAGCCCTCATCATCCTCTCCTTCCTAAGTGTGCAGCTGGCCTGCATGTCCCGGAATGTCTGTGCCGAGTCCTCCGTGTGGAAAAATTGGCCGTGGAATAAGTGTTCCACTTCCACACCTGGCCTGAACAACCCCTCCTGTCTTGCCCTCTTCTTGATGACTGGCATAGAGACGGGTAATATGGCTACTTCAGAGCTTGTGGGCGAAAGGCACAGCTCCCACCGCCTGGGGTCCCAGGAATTATCTGGAGCTTTATCTGCATAAGCGAAGAACAGACTCCTCATGTAGTAAAACCAGAACACATTGAGACCTATTGCTCACCCTGATTATCCTGTCATAGCTAATGTGTGTGCCAAGAAATCGAGTAACACTGCGAAAACCCCAGGGACAGATGACCACAGGGTGGACAAACAGATTGTGGAATAGGGGAAATGCTCAACAGTAAATGTATAGATCGGTGTTCTTCCCGGGGAATAAAGAACGGTACATTAAAATGTGAATGATGTCTGCTGAGAAGGCCGTGGGGACCAACACACTTTCACACGACACTGAGGCATTGTGTGTTGGTATACTCTTTCTCGGAGGGAAATCAGACAATGTTTACTAAGAGGCATTGTTATAATTATCCCTTTTGAATTGAAACGCAGTCCTTAATAGTATTCCTAAATAATTATGTGGGATAAAATCATTGGTAAACATCAATGTATTAGTCAAAAAATTCTCTAGAGAAATAGAGCCCTGTGTGTGTGTGTGTGTGTGTGTGTGTGTGAATGTGTGTGTGTGTGTATGTAAGAGAGAGAGAGAGAGTGAGTGAGTCAGGGAGGAGTTGCAATTTGAGTCCAAAAGTAGTCTGCTGGCAGAATTCCCTTTTTTTCTTAGGAGATTCATCTTTCTATATAAGGCTTCAACTGATTGGATGAGGCCCACCTATATATGGAAATAACATGCTTTACTCAAAGTCCACTAATTTAAATGTTAATCTCATCTGGAATACCTCAAGACAGTTATCTATAACTAGTAGCCCTGTGCACGAATCCATGCACCAGTAGCTCTCTGTGGGGCCTGGCCACTCAGTGCCCACTGCCCAGAGGCTCTCCGCAGCCCAGAGGCCCATCCATGGCCAGGTGGAATGCTTGTCTCATCACAGTGGCAATGAGGCAAGCATTCTGCCAGGCCACTCACGCTGCCCACTCTCAGTGGCTGCTCCCTCTGGGACTGGGGGATTCCAGTGGGGCTGAGAGGACTGGTTGTCCCCATCTTGTAGCTGTTGGTGCCACCATCTTTGTGATGGAGTCACGGTTAATTTGAATATTACCCTTTTATGGTAATATTTGACTAAGTATCTGGGAACCATGGCCTAGCCAAGTTGATACATAAAATTAGCCATCACAATATGTTTAGTTAAATATTTTTAAAAAATGAGAAATGCTTTATCAAACTATGGCACTTAATTTAGTGAAATATCATAGGCTTTCAAAACTATAAATTTGAAAACTGTATAGAAACATGGAAAATGTCACTTTCTCACTTCATGGAAGCTTATCGAATGCCCTGATTTCCAAGTTGTGTATGTGAGGATAGATAAGCCACAGTTCTCCATCTTAAAATGTTCACAGCCCAGTGAGGCAGGCATCCTGGGGGCAGCGTTTGGAGGGAGGCTGTGCTGCTGAAGATGGGGGTTAGAAACAAATGAAGGCGAGGGGGTGGACAAAGAGCAGCTCAGGAGGACTAGGTGTCACTGAGGCATTTGGGCTTTATCCAGAGCAATAGGGAGTTTAAACAGAGCAGCTGCCTTTAGAGAAGATGATTTTGGTCGCAAGATAGGGCTTTGTGTGTAACAAGGCCCACGGCCAAGAGACTAATGCAATAGGCCTGGTGAGAAATGACTTGAGCTTAAACTAAAGTGGTAGCAAGATAGAATGGAGAGAAGAGATTCCAGGGAAATGTGGGAGAAGCAGGATAAACGGAATTTCAGAACAGATAAGTGATGGAGGTCCAGAGAGAGGGAACACTTCAGACAACACTCTTAGATTTCTGGCTTGGTTGCTTCCCAACAGAAATAAGAATAGAGGGGGGAAAGGTAATTTGGGAGGGATGTGAAAGTGAGATTTTCAGTCTATTTTTAACTATGTTTCACTTCTTTGTTTCACATGCCTTTGAGACAACTGCCATCAGGATCCAGTCAGAAAGCAGAAACCAAAGCAATGACTGTAGCAGGAGGAAATTAATTTAAAGGATTAGTTAAGCGAGACAAAGCTAGTACAGGACACTTGGACAACGCACAGCTGGGACGTGCAGGAAGCAGCTTCCTTACAGGGCCGAGGGGACAAAGGGAAGAAATCCGGGGTCTTAGACCAAGAAGTGGGGAAAAGATACTCTGTGGATGCGGACAGAGCTGAGGAGTAATGACCTGGACTGACTGTCTGGGAAGAAGTTGACATTCCAACAGGTGCTGCTGGGATGCAAGGCTGTTGCTGGGGCGATGCTGCCAGGACAGGAAGGGGCCAGGAAGAGCCACTCCCTCCTCCCTCCTCATTTGAAATCCTCTTTGCAGAGTGTGACCCCCTGGGGGAGGGGAAATGTGGTTTGCATAGTGAAAGTCCCAGCATGACAGAGTACAGATACAGAAGGATGGGTTTAAAGATGAAAAACATAATTTTATTTAGAAAACTTAATGTTAGAAAGAAGAAAGTTTACAAATCAATGATCATTTACAAATGAATGTCTTTTAGGAAAGGCACCAAATTAAAAAAAAAGGAGAATAAAATAATATTAAAGGGCAATGATTCATGACATTGAAAATCAATCTATAATAGAGAAAAATCAACAAAGGCAAAAATTATATGTATTTTTTTAATAGCAAAATTGATAAACTTAGTACCAAGACTGATTATGAATAGGAGAACTGAGGCAAAATTCACTAGCATCTTGACTGAAGAAAGAATATTGCTACATATTCTAACAGCATTAAAGAGAGAAATAGGCCTGGCTGATGTGGCTTGGCGGTTGAGCTTTGACCCAGGAACTAAGAGGTCCCGGTTCAAATCCTGGTCAGTGCACATGCCTGGGTTGCAGGCTCGATCCCCTGTTGGGGTAGGAAGGGGAGGCGGGTGTGCAGGAGGCAGCTGATCGATGATTCTCTCTCATCATTGATGTTTCTGTCTCTCCATCTCCCTTCCTCTCTGAAATCAATAAAAACATATTTTTTTTTAAAAAAAGAGAGAGAAATAGGATACTTTGAAATCCCTTGAAACCAAAGAGAAGGATGTTTCTTGGATGTAATAGCCTTGGAGGCGGGAGCTTGTTGAGTCAGGGCTGCTCTGTCATTTCAGAAGGAACCGTCTGATTTAGAAAACCTAGTCAGCTGTTGCAGCTGCGGTTCTTTTGAGATGCACAAATAAATGCTCAATCACAGGGATAGGGAGACATTCATGGTGGTTTCATTGGAGAGTGACCAAGCTTGCCACACAGAACAGGGCTGAATCTCACTAGCATATGCTGAGCCAAAGGATCCAGACAGAGCGAGTGCACTGTGTGTGTGTGTGCAGAGATCAAGAGAAGCAACACTGACTGGTGATGGTAGGAACCAGAATCGCGGCTGCCCTCGGAGAACCTGGGTCTGGGGTGGAGCACGGTGGAGGCTTCCAGGATGCTGGATCGATATGCGGTCATGGGGGTGTAGTTGATTTGAGACAATTCATCAAGCAGGTTACACTTCAATAACAATATGCATTACTAATTCAATAGAGGGACCCTAGCTTGCTTTAGTCTCCTTTCTTTCCTGCTCTTACCTGATCTTGCGTCATCTTCTAATTCCCTTTCCAGCTCCCCTTTCCCCCAGGTCAGCAACCTCTCTAATCAGGAAGGACGTGAGGTCTGGTTTGCAGAGCCTGGAGATGTTGAAATGCAGACATACCTCTTGGTTTATCTCTGCATTTCATCTGTCCCGCCTGTTCCCGTTGATCACTGTTACTTTGCAAGGTTGTCAATAAATGAAATGCAGGAAGAAGGACTCGTTCCCAGCGCCGATGCGCTCAGCTAAGCCTTCGCAAAATTGCAGGTTACAAATGCTGAGCAGGGAGACATTGCTTGCCTCTCTCTAGCTTTAGACGGGAAGAAAGATGCCTCTGGGCTGGCCATCAGCCAGAAGTTCTTTTTGCTGTGGGAGCTTTCTAGTCTATCCCTGACCAATTCACCCCACACCCATTAGCAATCACTCCCAATTCACCCCTCTTCCAGCCCTTGAAAACGACTAATTCACTCCAAATGGCTTACCTCACTTTGTGTAATCCTCTCCAGGTCCATTCATGCGTCGCAAAAGATAAGACTTCTTTTTTCACAGCTGAGTAGTATTCCAGCTGTATACCACAGCTTGGTTCCACTCATCTGTTGATGGGCACTTGGGCTGCTTCCAGATCGTGGCTATTGTAAATAATGCTGCAATGAACATAGGGGTGTTAATTCTTTTAAATCAGTGTTTCAGATTTCTTCAGCTGTATTCCCAGAAATGGAATCACTGGGCCATAGGCAGTTTAATTTTTAATTTTTGAGGAAACTCCATACTGCTTTCCACAGTAACTGCCCAATATGCATTGTCACCAACAGTTCACAAGAGTGCCATTTTCTCACCAACACTTATTGTGGATGCATTGATGATAGACATTCGTAGAGGCATGAGAAGATATCTCATTCTTCAGACTTCAGTCATAGTAATTTTGAGGTTTGATTCATATGTTTCCATTTGTCCACAAAGTCCGAATGCTATTGGTTTTAATTGCTTCTGTAAGACAGGCTTCTGTAAAATATTGTCCTTATATCCCCTGAGCATAGGGCCATGTCACAGAACCTGTACTAAGCTCTTACAGGTATCTTATGAATTTTTACAGTCCCCAAAGTGCCTAGAGTGTACGTTAGATCACAAAAAAAAGATTTCATTCATCCAACTTTCCTGTGCCCCACCACAAGATTCTCTTTCAATTCCTTCATTTCTAGGGTTGAAGCAAGAGAATCTGTGGCTGTTCTGTCAAGATCAGGCAGTCAACTTCTGAGAAGACCAAAGGTAACCTTTGCTACAAAACAAAGCTGTGCAGTGGTAACCCCTGTCGGGCTAAACAGTTGGGGCGCACAGCCTGCTCTCCCCTGCAGCCCTCTCCAAGGCTAACCTGTGAAGCAGCACTGCCCTCTAGCGAGGAAACTTGAGAAACGACGGCCTGGAGAGGTCCCCTCAGTGCAACTGCCCCCTGACTGTCTGTGATCAACTGTGTAGCCCAATTGGAACCTACATTTTGCAAACCACCTGTTTTTACCAGGTTTCTACCACAGGTCCACAGAGCCCCTGATACTCAGTTTCATTCTGGAAGAACATTTCCCGTCCTGACATAATCAGGGTCCCCTCATCCTGCCCTCTTTACCCCCAAGTTATTTAACATTTCTTAGGTTTTGAAAACCTTCACCTGTTTCATCAAATGAATGTAATTGAATGACATCAAGTATGGTTTTTCCTCAGTAATGACAGTACAGATTTGACCGTATGGACGGAAGCAGGAAAACCCATGTAGATGGTCAAATTCTTCCGGAGGTGGGGGCCCCTCCTTTTTATGGATGACAAACCAGGGGTCCAGAGAACTGTGGACATTATCAAAGCACGTGATTTGGGATCCCTATCTCTCGAGCCTGGGTCCAGCCCCACTTTTGTGACAAGATATGGCGGGAGGAGGTTCCTCAAGGCAGCTTACATAACTCTTCTACATCAGCCTGACAGATTGGCAGTGCTAGGAGCATGGAACATGGAGATTCTCGGACCCATCAAATTCAAATCTCATTTTTGTTGTTGTTGTTGTTAATCCTCCATTGATTTTTTTTTTGAGGTCCTCATTCTTAATCTCTATTACTGGAACCTTATCTCTCCTCCCCTTTTCATGCTGGATTTTTTATTTTTATTTTTTTAAAGATAGAAGATCTACTAGTAACGAGGTAGGAGAGTTAAGAAGGAACCAGTGAACAGGGCATTCTGCAGGTCTGTACCTCACTTGGAGCTGAATGTGGTTTTAAAATTGGCAGTTGACATAAGCATATCATCTCTGACACAATTACATCATCTTTTCTCCAAATTAACCACATTTGTTTGCTTTTCTTCATTCTCCTACTCTATCTCCAGTGCTGAATCTGGTGAAGAAGCACACTTCATACGTTTCAGTTGAAATTTTCATATGACCTGGTCAGAAATTTGGGTTGGTTCAATGATCTTCAATGATGAGGGGTTAAGATTAAATGCCAGATTCCCCTGAGCTTCATTTTATTCATTTATTCACTCAATGGTGTGTGTTGAGAATGGTTTCTAGTGCTGTTGCTAATAGCTGTGTGGATTACGTTTGCACAACACTACTTAGCGACTCTTAATAAAACACCATCCTTGTTCACATAAAGTCTACCGTTTATTTGAAGGAGAACATATCTGACAGCCTATTTGGATGTCTTAGACACCTTAAGTCTCTCGAGACTTTGTCCACATGTGACTTTGCCCCCAGCATTAATTATCCTTGTAAATTAGTTGACTTCCTGTGTCCTTTTGGAACATCATGGGTGCTCAAGAAATGATTAATAAACAAATATACTGACTCTATGTCAACAGTGTTAGAAAAATCTACTCCTGCTTCTTCAGAGCTCCTGTCAGAGAGAGAAGGTCACATCAAGGATGATTGTTCCAATGGAAACACTTGTGTACAAATAGCCATACCAATCAAATGAGAGACATTGGGTGGGTATGTGCAGGTAGGCGGAGCCAGAGACAGAATCCCCAGTAGGCTGCCTGAGCTTATGCTTAGATCGCCAGTAGATGGGGACACACAAACAAATAGAAATAATTTTTGGGAAAAATTTTTTGATGTTTCAGAAAATGCATTGCGTTATTATCACAGCAAGGGTTTGAACTTGGTTGAAATTTCTTTACTTCAGAGATCTTTTAAGAACTATGATAGTACTTATGGTAGGTAGTAGAGGAAGGGGGTAGCATCATTTCTAATGCTTAGGACGTCCGTCTGAAGATTACCATCCAGCCTTGGGACAGCGTTGCATCCAATCATGGTCAGAATTTAATTTCTCAGCCTCTGATAAATCTTCTGTTTCTTAGCTCATATGGCAGGGCAGAATTTCATGCTTCTGGAATGAAACTCAAAGGGGTTGGAGCTACAGAGGACAGGCAGTACACATCCTTGCATTAAGGCAGGGCATCTGCTTCAAGCACTAGGCTTTGCTGGCGAGTGGTGAGCACTCAGGGACAAACCCCAGTGGAGAGCAGAGGAAAGTGACCTCCACTCAGGCTGTGACCTCCACTCAGTTCCTCCCAATGCTGGAGGTCAATGTTATTGGCTTTTCTCTTCCGGTCACCCATGCTGTCTTCATTCAAGACTGCTCTGGGGGCACCTTCTAACCTGATGCAACTTTGTACAGAATTTAACAAATGCCCCTGCCGTGAGACTTATTAAGGGCAAGAAATTTCTAAAGATGCCCTTCATTGAAATGATTTCTGTTTTTTGAAAAAAAAAAAGGGGGGGGGGGTGGTGGAAATTAAGACAAACATTCAGATGTGAGATCAAAGATCAGAGGAAATAAGAGGGAGAGTTAACAGACTCAGTCGTGACATGAATCAAAGATGGAGATGTTTAACTTTAAGAACAGAGGGGAGATTGAACCACTGGCCAGGAAGAAAACATGGAAAGACAGCTTACTAAATTAAAATTTCCACTGTTCAACAACTCAAGAGCTGCTTCACCTCTCTTTTTATTGGCGGAAGATTTCTCTCCGGTGAAATCATGTCCGTGACTAAGAAAGGCTCCATCCACTGGCCGTGGCTGGGCTAAGGGCCCCGGGGGACACCCGGCATTGTTTGCCCAGCTTGGTTTGCGTGATGCAAGAGCCAAGCAGCAACCTGCAACAGCGCTGGCGTCTCCGACCGCCCTGGGCCTTGTTGTAGACAATATTGCTTTTTAGGCGAAGGGGTGGCAGGCTGCCCACATTGCTTTATTCCCAGAACCAAACGAAACCTTCCTTAAGTGTGACTACATGTTAATAAACATAGTCAGTGAACCCCACTTAAAAAGAATGACCTGCTTATGAAAGAAACCTTTTGAAAGGCAGAATATTTTTCCCTGTGGGCCCAAGCTTAGGCAGAAAAACAAAGAGCTCTTTCAAAGGCTTAAAACATGACGGAGGATGGATTCTGACTTTCTGACTACAAAAAAATAATGATACTTTTAGCTCCAACCTGCTCAAGGGAGCTGTAAATGTACTTTACGGTCACAGGTTGAACCTTTCCAACTCTCTACCTCAAATGCTATTCAAACTTGTTCAGGGAGAGGGATGCTAGCCCCAACTTACATACCAAGAAACAGACAGTGGAAACTGAAGTGGTCTGTCCAGCACCGCCAGATAACTTAGAGGCGTGGTCAAGAACAGGACAAGCTGAGCCTGGGTGCTGCCGTGACAGGTCTCGTTACCTTCTTTCCTTATTCACTTCTTTTCTCTTTTCTCGCTGTCTTCCATTTTGTTTCGTTGATTCTTAGCTCCTGCCAGTGAGTTGGGTAAAACATGAGAGCTGGCACTCCCATGAGCAGGTCTGTGTTGGTCCAGGAGGCAGAGGACCTCAAGCTTGTATTGACCACCTTGTTCAATTTGTTGCTATTCCTATGAGCAATAAGATGTTATTAGCAAAATGGATCTTGAAAACAACACCTGTTAATCCTAAAACACTTTGCATTTCTAGGACTATTACTATAGAGTACAATACTATATATATTTTAATATCCAGCGTTTGATTGGAATTTTTCTATAGAAAATATGTCAAAAGAGGTTGTTTTTTTTTGTTTGTTTGTTTTTGTTTATTTTGTCTGAAGAGTTCATTTAAAAAATATATATGTTTATCGATTTCAGAGAGGAAGGGAGAGGGCGACAGAGATAGAAACATCAATGATGAGAGAGAATTATTGGTCGGCTGCCTCCTGCACAGCCCCTATTAAGGATCCAACCGCAACCCACTGACCAGGAATCCATCGTGACCTCCTGGTTCATATGTTGATGCTCAACCACTGAGCTATACCACCTGGCCTGATGAGTTATTAATTCCCTTATGATTAATCAGGTATACATTTACTCACTCATTTGTTAATGATTTCATTTGAGAGTTATAGATTTTAAGCTTACTTGTGGCACAGAACTGGCCTTTGTAATGAATGTTGTAGAGCAGAACTAAAGCAATTCATCTTTCTTAGATTTTTCTTAAGACAACCATTTAAGGAATGGGAGCTTGGGTGTGGTTAGTTCTTTTTCATCAGTTAGAGAATCGCAAGTTGGCTCAATCCCTTTGACTGACCAACCAATATTAATGCATAGTCTAATACTCTTTTGAAATAGATTAATAAGCTTTCTCTTGTACATGCTCAGTAGAAAACCTTCATTCAACCCAGGATCCCATTGCCTTGGGAAAACCAGGTTTCTAGAGATGCCTAAGAATAAGGGAAGAATCCATGCTCAGCCATAACACAATAGGACCAAAATATATCCCAAGAACAGTAACTGTTAAAACTTTCTATTTGAAAGAACTCTTTTGAGTGTATTTGAAACAGATTGTGCAAACAAAAACCAAACCAGAGAATATATATTTGCACAAAAAAACATGTACATGAGTGTTCATGGCAATAATATCTATCTTTGTCAAAAGGTGCCTGAAGCCCCAGACAGAGCACCTTTGGCTGATAGCAGGCTTGTCCTGGTGGCCTCAGAGGGTAGACCTAGCAGAGTGAGGCCCACAGTATCCCAGAAGGGGAGCTCAGCACTGAATCAGCATTCATGGCTCTTTTGTCAATGAATCACCCTATGTACAGCCAGTAGGCATTCTGCCATTAGTTCATCTTCAGCAAAGAGGGCAGGCAGAACCATGTCTATTATGGGTAAGTGACCCATGGCCTGTAGAAAGAAAGGGGATAGATAGTTCATGTTCCAAGTGTCCGAATATGGACAGAACTCAATCGAGGGTGTGGATGGTCAGTGGGAATTATGGGGCTAAAGTGGACATTCTGGACTGGCCTGCATAGTGTGCTGATCTACATGCAGTCACATTTGTGTGAGACTTCTATCCCATTTTAGCTGATGGGCTATTTGATAGGATTCAAGCTCACTGTGGGATGGCTCGTCTAACAATGCACATACTTTTGCAAATTAGAGCTTTATCTGGAAATACATGACATAAAAAGAACAATTGAATTTGAAGTCAATTTGCATTAATATGAATAAAATTAATATTACTCTGTCAATAATAGAAAGAAAGGCCCAGCCAACATGGCTCAGTGGTTGAGCGTCAACCTATGAACCAGAAGGTCATGGTTTGATTCCTGGTAAGGGCACATGCCAGAGTTGCTGGCTCAATCACAAGTGGGGGATGTGCAGGAGGCAGCTGATCAATGATTCTCTCTCATCATTGATATTTCTATCACTCTCTCCCTCTCCCTTCCTCTCTGAAATATATATATATATACACTGAATGGCCAGATTATTATGATCTCTGAACACATAATAATCTGGTCACTCAGTGTGTGTGTGTGTAGGTGTGTGTGTGTGTGTGTGTGTGTGTGTGTGTGTGTGTATTAGAGGCCTGGTGCATGAATTCATGCATGGGTGGGGTCCAGCCATACTGGCCAGAATGAGGAGACATGGGCTGTTGGCTGGCCTGCCCGCTGGTCCAACTCCTGGTCGCGGGGACAATTTGCATATTAGCCTTTTATTATATAGGATATATACCGAGTGGCCAGATTCTTATGCTTTCAGAGATCATAATAATCTGGCCACTCAGTCTGTCTATCTATCTATCTATCTATCTATCTATCTATCTATCATCTATCTATCTATCTATGAAAGGAAGACTGTATCAAAATGATAAATTTCTGTATGTCCTGATGCGGAGAGATTATGTGAGGAAAAAGAAAGTTCTCAACTCTCAGTGCCTCAGTTTTCTCTTCTGCAAAAGAAATGTAATGGCTCATAATTAATTTACACTGAAGCTCAAACATGACTCTTTTCTTGCCATGCCTTAAATTAATTAGTAGGTTCTTTGTATAAGACATGAATAACAAGTTCAGAATTCCCAGAGACTGATATCAGGTAGGAGTTGTCCTTTTATTCTTAATGAAGTCTCTTATACTCAAAACATCCATTAATATCAGACATTGCCCATACTTTTTTCTTCGCCTTCAATTGGTGAAGTTTCCTCTGCCTTGTTGCACATGATGGAATAGTGAAATTCTTTGTTCCAGCCACCAGTCCTGGGAGGCAGGCACGGAGAATCAGCCACAGTCCAGCTCCCAGGACATGGTGCACTCAGAGCTTCTGCCAAGGGTAAGGTAACTGCCTCCTCTCTGTACTGCAATTGATCTCCAGTGATGGTATCTGGTTATAAATGCTTTCCTTTCTCATTGGGGCTTTTGGGACATGATCTTGGAAGCACTCTCATGACACAGGGCAAAACAAAGACTGCAGCAATCATACACTCTCCACCCCTCCCATTTTTATTTCATATAAATTATCCCTTGGGAGTGGTAAGGCCCAAGCCTTGCAGGATGACACATCCTGGTGACGTCAGGGACAGCCTTTGCCCTCTCAAAAAGAGAATTGTCACAAGACAAATAGCTGCGAAGCCTTGGTCTACGAGGACATATGAGAATTTTGTGATGGACAATCTTCTGGGAAACAACATTACAGGGTTATTGTGTGGTTATGTGTGTGGGAGCGCTTGGCACAATCAAGTCTTACGTAGGTGCATATGTTTTATTATTGTTTTGGACATATGAAAATGTGACTATGAAAATCTGGTGACTATGAAAATCTTCTTCTTTCAAGATATTAGATTGGTCTGGAATGGGAATACTTGGGGATGTGACTAGAGGTCAGATAATGAAGGGTGATGGGCCAGAGTTGGTGGGGGGAGGGGAGTGGGAGAGATGCCGTTCTCTTGGACATCATGACTTTCCCCCATTGAACCCATAAAAGAGAAGTGATTTTAGACGATAGCAAGAACCTTGTTCTTATACCTCAAGATGGTTCTCAGTTTTGAAGACTTGTTATTATACCTCAAGATGGTTCTCAGTTTTGAAGACTTGTTATTATACCTCAAGATGGTTCTCAGTTTTGAAGACTATTGAGCAGGACGACTGCTGCGATGAGCAGTGATGCTATCACAGTGCAGTGCTAGTGGCCTTGGGTCTCCCATCCAGACTCGGATGAGTTACAGCGCGGGGAAAAGTGGACACGTTCAGTCATTCACACCACCATACCACTGGTGCTGTTCCAAGAATCATTCTAGCAATGCCTTTCTAAACCACATTCCCCTCGCTGTTCTTTCTACCTTACGGATGCTCTCATCAACTCTAGAAACATACAGCTCTCAAGGGAGCTGGGGGAGCTGGAAGGAAGGTCCTTCAGGGGAGCCAGGTGAGAATTCCCCTGATGCAAGTATCCGAGGTTAAAGTTTTGGACTCATATACTGACAGAGATCATCTGAAAATGTGCCAGTGCCTCTTAATGCCTAACGGATTTATTCTAACTTACACACATGTCTGCAAAGGGGGCATTTCTTGTTATATGTGTGCCATTGTTTCCAACGAGCCAGGAGCTGAGTCTGTAATCACCATTTCATCAGGATAAGACAGACAATGAGAGTCCGAGTAACTGAATCGAGACTCGTCTTCTTGAATTTTAATGATGAACGGCAATCTTGTAAGACATGTAAATGCTACTACACAGTAGGGAAGGAGTGTGTGGGCCAACTATATTATAATTCACATACCAACACCCTTGACCATTCCTGGAACCAGTGTCAACAATAGATTAAATCTGTCTCATGTGGACTTAGGTCTTGTTGGAATTTTTCCCCGTTACTGATGGATGGCCTGGTATTTGGCTGGCCCAGGCGTTATTTCTTCTATTTGTGTTTAGTGTTCATCTATATGTGTTACTCACAGGCTGAAGGAACACTGCGCTATTATTATTCCCTCATGTGTAAAACAGAGAGTTGTGTTAATTTCACTCCACCAAACAAGGTGGAAGAAATGTCATGATTCTTTTATTTGTTGATATCAAATTTAACCTATGTTCTTATTCTGTAAAATGGGTAGAAACTTCAATCTCTGTCATTTGGAGTATTATTTACCTTGACCCCAGGGTCATATAAAGATCCCATGTTCATCCTTTATCCAGAACATTTAAAGAAGGACTTATAGCCGAAACTGGTTTGGCTCAGTGGATAGAGTGTTGGTCTGTGGACTGAAAGGTCCCAGGTTCGATTCCGGTCAAGGGCATATACATTGGTTGTGGGCACATCCCCAGTAGGAGGTGGCAGGAGGCAGCTGGTCGATGATTCTCTCTCGTCGATGTTTCTGGCTATCTATCTCTTTCCCTTCCTCTCTGTGAAAAATCAATCATATAAGAAGGACTTATAGTTCCTTGAATTCATGGGCTTTGGCAATACAAGGAACCTTACTAAGCTATCTCTCAGCCTTTTTAACCCTCTTCTTGTCTTGAGATGAAACCATCAAAATCTTACACCTCCTTCTGACATGCCCACATCTTCAATTCCAAACCATCTGGCACAATTCTCCTGAGTGAGATAACTGTTCCACGAGGAATATCCAAGGCTGGTGTGGGGGAGGTAGGTTCTGGTAGGACATTGGTTTCCCTCTGAATGGCCTGGAAGAGTTCCTGGAATATAGAAGCATTAAACCAATATTTATTAAGTAAAAGAGAATCTAAGGCCAGAGTTGATGTTGGGGGAGCATCTTAGGCCCTGGTCCTGATTCAGTTAAAGTCTGTGGAAGGAATGCCGGGCACTGCCTCCAGACGTGGGTTGCATGAGATAATTTACTATGTTTTGCTTAAGCCATTATTAGTTGGGTATTATGTGACTAAGCACTAAAAGCAGTCTATTGTTTTCCTGATACACTTCCCAAGGTCGTAGAAATAAAGGGAAGAGCTATTTGACTCTAATAGCCAGCATGCCACACACAGAGCACAGTTAAGTGCCTAAACCCGCAGGCAGTACTGAACTACTTATGAGTGAGCAGAGACCACCCATAACTTGAAATACAGAATAAACCGAGGAGGTATTAAGATATTCCTAGAGGTGGGGTGACGCCCCCAGCACCTCACCAAACCTGAGCAGAGCATGAATCCTATGGTAAAGGTGGCTTTATCTTGCTTCCATGGGAAAATGATTTCCATTATCAAAATCTGTGAAGGCAGGGCAGCATAGGCATCTGAGAACTGGTGGGGTGACCACCATTTTCAACTAGGTTCTCTTTCTGGGTTTGAGTGGTTTGTTTGTAACCTGGATGGAGGAGGAGAACCTGAGTGTGCTTCATGAGTACCATGTGTGCTTCATGACGTAGAAGGGCTGGGGAAAACAGCCAGTTAGTTTGCATCTGGGAGCCACTTAGAATTCCTGCCAATTTATAGCTCTTTGGAGAGCATGTAGGAGGCCCACGGTTTTGAGCACAGTCATTCTTGTCATCTGCAGGGGAGCTTCCCTGGGTTCCAAGCCTGGTGATATATTAGCAATGAGCACTGCAGGGTCCGCAGCCTCCTGGGGGCAATGCTGGGGTCAGCAACCCTTTGGCTGTCCAGATTCTCCCAGTTCCCTCCCTGGCAGACCGTGGCCTGAGCTCGGGCCTGGCAGGCTGCTGGGGACTGTCTCTGTAATGCCATGCAGTGCCTTTTCTTTCTGCTGCAATTGCCCCTTCGCTGATAATTTTGCAAATCCACACGTTTCAATTCTCGGTCTTCTCTGCATAGCAGTGCAATCTCTAATCTTTTTCGGATGTCGTGACCTTGGAAAAACAAACTTAAATAAAGTCACACAATACCTTGAAAGGGGATGTTTAGATTGGTTTCTAGCATTTTTGGGTCAACACTGCCACCTAGTGGCGAAGCGGTTCTTCACCGTGTGTGACTTGAAAACTTGTGATTAAATATTTGATTTCAGGGATCTCCGAATGACACAGTTTTAAGCAATAGGAGACCTTATTATGATTCGAGTTAAACGTGTAATTTTGAGCAAGAGAAAATAGAGGCATCGGAAATCATGTGGTAACCAGTGTCCGGTACATTTATTAAGTTAATTATCGGGCTAACAGCAGAAATTCTTTATTTGCTCTCAAGATTTTGGTTGCTCCCTCAGTTTTCAATTCTTAACGTTTTAAAAAATCCTTACCCAATTTAGCCGCTTTCTGGTGGTAATCCTGAATCAAAACAAAACCCAAACAAACAACAGAACAATTTCAAATGAATCATGCTTCTGTAACTTTCCATTCTCGCCATGCTTATTTTGCTTCTTCCCCCAAATCTCTCTCAATGATTTGTCAGTTTATGAGCATTTCTTCCTCTCCTGTGTGTGTTCCAATACAGTAAAGATATATATTTTTAATTTTTATTTATTTCAGAGAGAGAGAGAGAGAGAGAGAGAGAGAGAGAGAGAGAGAGAGAGAGAGAGAAACATCCATGAGGAGAGAAAATCATGGATCGACTGCCTCCTGCACGCCCCCTACTGGGGATGTGCCCACAACCAAGGTACATGCCCTTGACTGGGAATCGAACCCGGGACCCTTCAGTTCCCAGGCCGACGCTCTATCCACTGAGCCACACCAGCCAGGGCAGTAAAGATATTTTAATACCTTTTGCACCACCAGCAGGATTTATGGTTGGGGGCAGGTCTAGGGCGAGGCCTGAGATTCTGCATTTCCACCAAGTTTCTCACAGAAGTCCATACTGATAGTAGACTTTAGAGAGCAATGACTATATCCTCAACAATTCAAAATCTCTCCTTAGAATGGATGAGAAAATGAATGAGGAACATAGGACAGACTGCCTTGTCCTACGCAGTGTCTCCTAAGACGTGGCTAATCCCCTTTCTGGCTGATGTGGGGGTAGGGGTTATGCAGCTACATGGCACGGATGCTGCTTGCACTGCCTAATGAGACAAGCTCAGGGTGTCACACCCCCTGCCCTCCGCAAGGACCATTGGCCTCTCCAGGGGGCCCGTGAGAACTGGGTCTGGCAGAGGGTCTTCCCACTGTTCTGAGTTTAGTCCCATGAAAGTGCTAAATTTGGTTGCACGTTAGAATCACCCAGGAAGCTTAAACACATACTGATGTTTGGGTCCTCTACGTGGAGGCCGGGGTTTCCAGTCCCCAGGTGATTCTGATGCCCAGCAAGCCTGAGAACCGCTGTGCACCGAAAGACCACCAGCTTGTCCCTCCTTTCCTTTCTCCTCATCAACCGTTCACCGGAGATAATGACTTGGGGCACCATCTGCTGGAGAGGGGGTTCAGCTGTGAGACGCGTTCTCTCAGGCCTGGACTCCCTGCCTGCACCCCCAAAGGATGGGTGTGCTTTAAAGCAAGACCAGCCCCTCCCCAGCGCCCCTTGGTGCTCTTGTATAATATTTCAGAGTCACACCCACCTGCTCCCCCTTGGACGGATGTGTATATATATTTGTAAAAGACAAAGCACAGGCTGGAAACTTTAATGGGTAGCACTATAAATTTCCTGGCAAGAAATGATTGGTTTTGTGAAACGATGGTTAAAGATCAAAAGAAAAATGCCCTGGTTCTTTAATCTTGTCTTTTTCCATTAGCTATTTAAGGGTTGGGGGTGGGGTAGGGGAGAGAGGGAGAGAGAACACAGAATGATGTGTGTGTAAACAACAGAGCATTTTCCTATCCTTATCCTCTGGGCTCTTCTGTATTTTGGGACTCTGTGAACCCAATCTCCTTGGAACTGTTTTCTCTCCAGCTTTCATAGCACCACTGCCTCCTGGGTCTCCTTCAACTCCTTAGATTCTCTTCAGTTGCCATTTCTTCTCCCTGAAAAGCAGACGGAATTCATTCTTGGCTCTTTCCCCCTTCACTTTAATTTCTCCCCTCGGTGGGACACGGCCCACTAACCCGCACCCACCTGTACTCATCACTGTGCGGGTGACTCCACAGCTGTGGTTCGGCCCAGGGCTTCTTCTGAGCACGGGGTTCCTGTGCCCTTTGCTTACCAACCTCAGCAAGCCCTGCAGAAACTAAAACTCAGGATGTCCCAAAAGGAACTTGTCATTCATTCACTCAACTAGTATACCGAGCTGCTGCACACGGGTCTCTGGAGATTCAGGAGTGAGCAGGACAATACTGGTTTTGCACGCGTGGAACTTGCAGCTGGTGCGGGAGGCTGACCCAAAGCGGTGGAGTGTGATGTTGGGAAGGGATAAATGCACCGAGGGAAACTAAGGCAGAGTAGGGGATGGAAAATGATGGTGTTCACCTCTAGGCAGATGAGAGCAGATGAGGGCGGATGAGGGAAACCTTCTCTGAGGAAATAAGTGAGAGTCACAGGTAGAGAGACCTGATAGGCAGAGAATTTCCTCCAGGTTGTCCCTTTGACTACCATCTACTTAGCTGTTCCAGCGAGGAATTTGGTTGTCTCCGTAGGTCCTTCCTCATCTCTCACTCCAGACATCCATAAAACCTATCATTTGTGTGACCTTACTGTTTCTCAGGGTTGTCCTCTTTTTTTTTTTGACCCAACTGCCACTGCTTTAATTTAGCTCTTTATCCCCCTCCCCCCCCCCAACCTGGGTAGCTGTGATGGCCCCGGAGGAGTGGCCATGTCCCCGTGTTAAGCCTGCGGTTCTCCATCCACTGTGGCGACACGTCTGTGCATCCCCTGATGCCTCTGTGACTCCTCGTCAGTTCCCCCGGCCTCCAGGGTGAAGTGCGAGCACCTTCCCTGGGCACAGGAGGGCTTTGATGACTTGGCCCTGACTTCTGTCTTGAACCTTATTTTTCTCTTAAGCAACACTATTGCTCAATGTCCTAGTCATGCTCAGCGATTTTCCAAATAAGCAATACTCCTTTTTGTTAGTTCCAGGGTTACAGTCAAACGACCCTGAACCTCTCGCTCAGCCTGTGCTTACCTCTTTCAAAGGGCTTCGCTGACTCAACCATCTTGACTTATTTAACTCAACCGCCCCCAACTTATTTATTGTGGAGGCTCCAGCCTATGACTCACAACCGGTCCTTTGTTGGATGTATGAAAAATAGATGTGCACTATGCGTTTTATATTAATATTTAATTTTCAATAGGTACTGTACTTTATAGAGTATGCCGTCACATTTCAACCTCAGACCAGCTCCTTTGAGATAGCTGCACTGTCCCCATTTTACAGATGAAGAAACTGAGGTGCTGACCGGTCAAGTCAATTCAGAGTGATACCTTACTGCCTTCCTGGAGCATTAGAAATGATCCTTTTCAAAAGCTGCAGAACTGTGTGTGAAGCACACAGACAGTAACCTTATTTATTTAGAGTTACCTTTTGTTGGAATGGCAACAATTCCTCCTCCCAGCTTTCCCTGTGCTGGGAGGGAGAGTAGAGAAGAAGGGAGCTTGTCTGAGGAGCCCACATCAGTGTGAAATGACCTCACTGTAATTTGGAGATGGGTGAGGAGGTGTGGACAGATGGCCAGTGACCAGAAGGCTCCCGCTACCCCGAAGGGGTCTTAGAACTACATAGGGTCCAGGGAAAATGCCACGAACCCGTGCCAGTTTGGGCTGCGTGGGGAACCCCGGTGACTCAGTTACATTCTCCTGCCTGCATGACCGAATGGGAGTGCATCATAAAATTGAATTACTTCATGGCTCAGTGGATAGAGCGTCAGCCTGCGGACTGAAAAGTCCCAGGTTCGATTCCGGTCGAGGGCATGTACCTTGGTTGCGGGCACATCCCCAGTAGGGGGTGTGCAGGAGGCAGCTGATCGATGATTCTCTCTCATCGATGTTTCTAGCTCTCTATCCCTCTCTCTTCCTCTCTGTAAAAAATCAATAAAATCTATATTTTTTTAAAAATTGAATTACTTCATAGCGAATAAATAATTGCAAACGTTCTGTGTAGTGATGGGCTTACTCTTCCCCCACCCTAGAGAGAGTTGTTTTCCCTAGAGAGAATCAAATAGCTTTCCCCCCCAGAAATTATAATTATTTTTCAATGATGCATGTATTTTCATTTACTAGATGTGCCATATACTTAAGAAGGATTTAACGTAGGGCCAATGGTGTACTTAACGAAAGGCAGGGTTTATCGGACTCCAATCTCTCACGCAGGCAGTCAGCCATCAGATAAGTCGTAGAACTAAAATAGAAGACCGTGTCACGGGGAAATGTGTGTGAAGCATTTATCTGCTCTAAGTTCCCCGGCAAAGCTTGTCTGAAGCCTGGCTGTCTCTCTGAGAGCTGGAAATTCTGACATTTCCCCACTTTGTATATCTTTGAGATTTAATTCCTATTGGCATCAAAGGGGAAAAATGATGGCATGCACATCAAATTCTTGTTCAGAAGAGGGTTTCAGGGGCTTGTCTGTCTTCCTAGAGAAAACAAAAGCCTTTCTGTTTCCTCGCTTGCTCTGGAGCAGCTACCACCATAAATGTAAACTCAGCTTTATGTTTTCAGTTAGGAACCCAGGACTGAAATGTCCTTGAGTTTTTTCTGTGTCCTTTAACTTTAAGCAAATACATATATATATATATATATATATATATATATATATATATATATATATATATATATATAGTTGATTTCAGCAGAGAGGAAGGGTGAGAGAGAGAGAGAGAGGTAGAAACATCAAGGATGAGAGAGAATCAACAATCAGCTGCCCCCTGCATGCCACACCCTGGGCATGGACAGTGGGAGTCCCAGGCATGTGCCCTAACTGGAATTGAACCATGACTTCCTGGTTCATAGGTTGATGCTCCACCATTGAGCCATGCTGACCCGGGTGTATCCTTTAACTTTTTAACGTAGGTAACCCCAAAACACTTGAGTTGATATCCGGTCATGGAACAATGAATTCCTCTTCTCCGTTTGTGAAGTCTCAGCTCGGAGGCTATCCCTGGGAGGGTGGGGAGCCGCTTACTCCTCTGCTCCCCAGAATTCCTGGCCACAAATATTACTGTGGGGGCTCTCCTGCCTGCCCCCCAGCTCTGGGTCAGTGTGTGGAAAGGCACTCATCATTAGATGCTGCCACCACTTTATTTCTTCTGCCCTCTTAGCTTCAGCTCATCCTTTCTGGGCAGGCTGTAAGCTCTGTGGTGATTACTCACAAAAGCTTTCTGTTTGTGGATCTAGATGAGACAAAGGGGAAATTTAACATCTCCTTTATTATTATTTAAAAATTTTATTAATCCTCAGCTGAGGATTCTTTTTTTCTTTTTGCTCTTATGGTTGGTGTTTTTTTGCTCCATCATATTTCAAATCATTGCTTTGATTCTTGGAATCCTCTAGTCTACTATTCAATCCTTGTCTATTAATCTGCAGAAAGATCTGCAGATTCCTCCTCCTTGTATTGGGTTTGGAAGTGCCCAGACAAGACCCAGCTATGAAGCAAGGCAGGCTGGTGCTGGTGCTGGTGCTGGTGGTGGTGCTGGGTCTTGGGCCTTTTATTGATAGGTTTGGGGCTCCCTGACCCATCTGCAGGTTGTTTGATAGATTTTAGCCTGAGCAAGTACAGGCCATTTGATGAAAAAGCCATTGCTCACAGATCGGGTGGGACTGTAAATTGAATGAGGCAGAATCACCAGGGTGGAGCAAACAGAAATGGCTGCCAGTTAGCTCTGTGACCAAGGAGGTCCCAGAATAAGAAGAATGTTCCCTCCATCTGGTAGAAAGCTGCCCCTGAGTTCCTGCCCTGAATCCAGACAATCCAGTTCCTCCTTGTATGTGTCTGTGTCCCTCAGAGCCTTGCCTGGTGCTGGACCTCAGGGAAAGCAGGACCTTGTAAGTTCTGTTTGTCTTGCTGGTCTTTTAAGAGGAACTGCTGGGTCTCCAGCAGCATCTGTATCATGGAGCCCTAATCTGCATTGGTTTTACAGCCTGTAGTTCTTACTGCCCAGAGGGACTTCTTTTCCCAGCTCTGGGAGCCTGGGCTGGGGGTTTGGAGTGGGATGGGACCCCTTGCTCCTCTGGGCAGCCTCTGCAGAGATAATCTCCCTCCCAATTAAAAAAGCAGCCCATGTCAATGCAGGACCAGCCTGTTCTGCGCCTCTGCACCTCCTACCAGCCTCAGTGTGCTTTCTTCTTTACTTCTCTAGTTGTAGGACTTCCATTCAATCAGCGTTCTGGATGGTGGCTGTTCTGTATTTTAATTGTAATTTTGATGTGGTTGTGGGAGGCTGTGAGTACAGGCATTTACCTACGTTGTCATCTTCCTTTCTCCGCCAAGCCTCTCCATTTTTAACTGGTGCTGAGTTCTCTTTTTGTTCTTGCATGGATAAAGCAAAACAAATTTCTTGGACCAAAACATTGTCAATCAGTATTGCACATATTTTTGTTCTTTTGCTCCTCTCTTACCCACTCTTTTCTTTTGTGATGAGCAATGATTACAAAGTGCTATTAAGGGTCTAAGTAACTCTTCCTTCCCTATGGATCCTTGAAAGATTTTTAAATTCTATTTTATTTACGGACTCCCTGTAGACTGAAATCTCATATGCCTACTGGGTCAGCGTGGCCTAAATCGAGGAAGATGACATTGGCTTCTACTAAGAGAGACCACATTCACATTTGATGTGGATCTATAATATCTTCCATATGTGACCACAAAACAGCCCCAGTCCTCCCTCCCAGGAGACATGGTGAGGACTCAAAATAAACCCAACACACAGCAGGTGATGTGGTAAATAAGGCTGATTGGTGGCTTCTCCTTGCCCCAGAGGCTTCCATTTAATAATTAATATGATTTTAGAAGCCACTTAAAGACACTGTCTGGGGATTATATTGATAAGAGCAGTGAGATGTACTATATAACTTGTTTTTTTTTTTTTTTCTTGTCCACTTGAATTCCCTCTGCCTGCTGCTTCTTGCAAAGTCAGGGTGACATTATGGCCTCATGTCTTTTCAAGGGTGTGTGACTAAGTAGGACAATATATATGATATTCCCTGGTACCAGTGTTTTCAGACCCTTTATCATGAATAAAGTCCAAAGAAAAACATTGTTTCATGTAATACTTTTTAAACTGGAGTGTCTTGAAATGAGTAGGATACCCCGTAGCTTTACAGTTAGAGACACCAAATGGCAGAATAATGACAATCTTCTAAAACAGCGATTTTCAACTGGGGTGCCACAAGAATTTTTAAAGCATGCAATACCTGACTATTTAGTCAGGGGGGACTGTCCTCTTTTCCCTTAAGTTGTCAAATAAAAACAAAATGACAACAGTCAATACAACAATAGCCATCTGATGTTCAAAATTATAACTTTTGTTTTTTTCTGGTGTGCCGCAGAATTTTGGTAATTAATTAGTTTATGTATGCCATGAAATGGAAAAGGTTGAAAATCATTGTTCTAAGAGAAAATGAATAAGAACAATACTCTCAATTCTCAGAAATCTCTAGGATTCAACAGAGATAACTTTCAAGGAAGTTATTTTCTCTGTGAAAAAAGAAGGTGGATTGGGGGTGATTCTGTGCCATTTTTTGAGGCCACAGGGTTTAGTGTGTTAGAAAGAGTAAATGCCTTATATTAATCATGTTTCCCTTCTTTTATTGTCAGTGTGGATTAATTTCATTATTCCTTATTTTTTTCTACTTTTTGTTAATCTTCATCCAAAGATATTTTCTCCACTGATTTTTTTAGAGAGAGTGGTAAGGAGGGATGAAAAGAGGAGAGAGAAAGAGAGAGAGAGAGAAATGTGAAAGAAATTCATTGATCAATTGCCTCTGGCAAGTGTCCAGACTAGGGTCAGGGATTGAACCTAAAACCCAGGTATGTACCCTTGATCTAGAATCGAACCAGCAACCCTTCTATAAGTGGACTGATGCTCTAACCATTGAGCATACCAGCCATAGCCCTTATTTTTTTTTATTCTTTTACTAGTGGCCCCGTGTAGGAAATTTGTGCACTGGGGATGTGTGTTCCTGAGCTCGGCCTGCACCCTCTCTAATCTTGGACTCCTCGAAGGATGTCCTATTGTCAATTTATAGGGATTGGGCCTAAACTGACAGTCAGACATCCCTCTCATAATCCTGGACTGCTTGCTCCAGCTACTCACCTGCCTGCCTGCCTGATTGCCCCTAACAACTCTGCCTGCCTTCATCACTGGGGCAACCCAAACCTTCTGTTCACTACAGCTCCATGGCTGCTGCCATCTTGGTTGGGTTAATTTACATACTTTCTCCTTATTGGCTGGTGGGCATAGCAGAGGAATGGTCAACTTGCATGTTTCTCTTTTATTAGTGTATGTGGGTTTTTCCCCCCCATATTACTTGCTATCATCTGGCCTATGTATTTACTTGATTGTCTCTGTTCTGTCACCCCAGTAAGATAGAAGCTTCACAATGGCAGGGACCATGTGCTCTAGTCTATGCACCTATACTTAGCACAGTGATTCGAGTGACAATAGCTAATATTCACTGGATGTGCCTGAGAATGTTCTAAAGCACTTGGCATTTATATTACTTGACTCCCACAATAACCTTGGAGGGAAGTAATAGTTTAATCCCCACTTCATAGATGAGAAAACTGAAGCTTAGAAAAATTAAGCAAATTTCCCCTTAACGGGGGCAGGAAACTTGACTGCCTTGTGTCCCATTGAGTCCTCCAGTTCCAACACCTACTGGGTTCTCAATAGATATTTTTAGAATAGATGGACGTTCAGCCTGAAGAGGGATGCTCCTGCCTCATCAGGGACGATGGCCATAGGAGACGGAGAGGAGGCTGAGGCATTGCTGGGATGAGCTTCTTCTCAAGCAGTCAGGTGGGGTCCTGCTCTCTAGGATGACACAGGGCTGCTCCCATCCCTCACCCGTGCTTCCCCCGTCTTCATCTGCTGTCTGCCCTTCCCCCACAGACAGGCGCTGGGGCGAGGGTTGCTTTGGAGTCAGTGAAGCTGAACTCTGGGGGAAGCCTCTCAGGGAAGACCTTCACATGCATCCAGGTCACCCATTCCCCGGGTGTGCAGCTGAGTTGGTGGTGCCAGCAGCACCAGATCATGCCCTGGATCTCATCCCAGAGCCCCACAAGTGGCTTAGCCCAGGCAATGTGGACTCCATTGACTCATGCTGTACTCCTCAGATGTCCTTCGTTAATAGCTCTGTCTGGGGACAAGCCTTTGACTTCTCCTTTTATTGTCAAACTGAAAAATGCTTTGATGTGTCTGTGTCTGTGTATATGTGTGTGTGTCTGTGTTAAATTACTGTGGCTAGGCCCAGAAAGCATTTGCATCAGATCTTAAAAAATTAGATATAAAACATTTAATTTCCCGCTTCTCTCTTTTGGCACAGCTGTTGAGGTGTATTCTCTTATACCTCAGCAGCAGCTTTGGGAAAGATCAGTGTGTGTGTGTGTGTGTGTGTGTGTGTGTGTGTGTGTGTGTGTGTGTGTGTTTGTGCACATAGGTGCGCGCAGGTTTGTGCACTTAGGTGGGAGGAAAAGGGCAAGAGGTGGAGGGTTCCATGGCAGCTAGGTTTAACTATCAAAGCGCAAAGGTGTTGCTTCAGTGGGGACTGTTAAGCTTTGCAGCCTATTAACACACACCATGGGGGGTCGTGCACTTGGAGGGAACATAGAGCACTTCCTACCTGGACACAAAGGCAGCCTTGGGAATCGGGTTGCTCACCACAGTCCAGGCCTTTCAACATGAAAGAAAATGAAAGAATAAAAGAGGCCTTCATTTGTGGGTAACCAACGAGCTGAATCCTGCCTCTGTTATCAGGGAAATTGGTTTCAGGATCGAGGTCTGATATAAGCCCATAAAAACTGAGCGAAGAAATTGAATTACTGTTTAACAATCAAGGTTCTGATAAATGTAAAAAATGCCTTTGGACTATTCCATGTTTCCAAACAACAAGCCAAGGGTGTAACAGTGTGAACCTCATCTGGCAGCCAAATATCCTTATTTTATATCTCATATTTTCATGCGTGCGTTTGTGAGCTTTTATTTGGCTGAATACATCTAATAAGGAAATGCCATCCAAGCTTTTCATTTATATCAGTGTTTTGGTTTTTCAGCTATCCTTGAATTCCAACATTCTGGTGTGTTGCTAAAAGCTCTTTAGAAAGGTGAGTTATAGGGCATGGTTGCCATAGACTCTATCTTAGAAGAGGTCTCAGGGAAGGGTCTTTACAGAATATTCATTAGTTTCCCAGGTGTGTCCTTCAAGAACTTGGTACTTTAAAATCTCAACAGCACTTTGAAAATCTTGAAAACTATGATGTTAAATAAAGACTCATGTACCTAATAGTTAATAGTCGATGTTACCTACTTTTTACATGCTCCAAGAAGATTATAATGCTCTTTGTACAGAAATAAACCCTTTCTACATTATTATTGAGAGAAGGGTAGTTCATTAGTCATTTGTTAAAAAACAAAGCAAAAAAGATACGTTTTTTTCTCTGGTAGTCTACACTTTTGGGGAGGAAAGGTCTAATACAAATAAATAAGTACAGTATGTCCTAAGCTAGAAGGTGATGAGTGCTGTGGATAAAGAGAAGTATTATGGAGAAAGAGAAATTAGGAACAGAGGTGGGAGATCTATGGCAATTTATAATATGATGCTCAGGTTAGGCCTCACTGAGAAGATGACATTTAATCAAATGTAGTAAGCAGACAAAGGAGTAAGTTATATCTGTGAGAAGGACATTTCCAGAAAAGGCAACAGCCAATGCAAAGGCAAATGTGTGAGCATACCCAGCATGTGTGAGTGTCACCAGAAAGGAGCTAGGCCAGGGGTGAGGCTGCTTTGGGCTGGCCTGTAGTTTTTGACTTCGTGCAGGAAAGATTTCACAACACAGGTCCAGGTGATGTTGCGGACAGTGAAACCAAGGATGGGCTTAGGTAAAAGGAGTAACAGGAGAGAGCGTAGGTAGTGCTCAGCTTTGGCTCCCTAGAAACCGGATAGAAAAGAAGTGAGCCAAAGAGGGGCTGCTGTTAGCTCACTGGGAAGTCAGACAAAAAGGGGGCCTTTGAGACAGGCTAGGGATAAGCTGGAAATGAGCTACCACTACCCGCTGCTCCTCTGGCTGCCAGTCTCCTGAGGATCCTTAGCGTTTCCGACAAAGAAGGTAAAAAGTTCACGCCCTAGAAAATGTGTGGGTAAGCTCCCAGAGAGCTCATGTCCACATCCTTTGCCTTGAGTCTTTTTCATCTCTCTTCTGCAGGCAGGAATCGTAGAGGAGGTCTCAGGAGAGGGTCTTGACAGAATATTCATTAGTTCTCCAGGTGTGTCCTTCAATATGTTGATTCCTCAAAATGAGCATATAGGTGAGTTTGGGGTTATTCTCTGGTCAGCTTCACTGCTTTACTTTTCTCTTGTATCTGTCTGGCTCTAATTGATTTTGTTGTTGTTATTTGTTCCCCTGACTTCATCTGTCCTTGGGTTTACTTGGCAAAAATGGCACTGTTACCTATATCCCCAACCAGAGTGATTTAAGCTGTTTATTCTCTTGCTAAAAGCCCCTGAGAAAGGTGAGTTATAGCAGGCACAGTCGCCATAGACTCTATAGGGTCAGGGAGGAGAATTAAACAATTTGCTCGCAAATGTCCTGAGTTAGGGAAGATAAGGTCTTGTGATTCACCAGCTGGCTATAAATTGGTCAAATTTGTTCATGTGTAATGATCTTGTCTCAGTTTCCCATTCCACTTGCTCAGGAATTTTCCCAGCTTCTTACTATTCTGACTCATGAGGGACAGTGAAGAAGAGTATGACGCTTGGGTTCAAGCAGGAGAGTAGGTTTAGTAGATCAACCTAAAAGATCCTACAACTCTCCTCTGCTCTGACCTCTTGGGATTAGAGGTCAGAGCAGAGGAGAGTTGTAGGATCTTTTAGGTTTTGTAAAGACTTTGATTTCTACTCTAAAAGAAAAGGGAGCTATTGTAGAATTTTGAGCTGAGGAATGACTTGATCAGGCTTATTTAAAAGAAGTAGTCTGGGTAAAACTCTGGATGGTCCAGATACAAATTAGAAGGCTATTACCATGTCTATGTCTTAGTTATCTATCGCTGTGTAAAAACTCTCCAAACTTGGTAGTTTAAAACAACAACAAAACAACAAAATATTATGTCAGAATTTCTGTGGGTCAAGAATTTGAGCATGGCTGAGGGTCTCTTGTAAGAATGCAATCAAGACATCAGCTCAAGGTTTGATTAGGAGAGGATTCACTTCTAAGCTTACATGGAATTTAGTTCCTAGTGGGTGTTGGACTGTGGTGTTTGGTTCCTCTCTAGATACTGGTCAGAGAGTATTCTTAGTACCTTGACATATGATACTCCCCATAGGGGAGGTTTCAACATGGCAACTTACTACAGAAGAGAAAATAAGGAGAGAGAGAGAGAGAGAGAGAGAGAGAGAGAGAGAGAGAGAGAGAAAGAGAGAGAGAGAAAGAGAGATCATCGTAACTTAACCTAACTTCTGAAGTGAAAACCCATTAGTTTTTCCTATTGTTTGTTAGAAATAAGTCATTAAGTCCAGCACACTCTGAAGGTGAAGAGATTGTACAAAGGTGTGAATACCAGGAGCTGAGGACCATTGCCAGCTATTTCAAAAGCTGCCTAACAAACTGGGTAAGAGATTATGCTAGAGTTGTAGCTGTAGAGATGGTTAGTGGTGATGACAAAATACACAGAAAATCTTGGAGCTGTAATTCATGGTCTATTATTCTGTTGGAGATTTCAGAACCTTGTGTAATATCTCTCAGATTCATTTTTTTCTACATTTAATTTCAAGTCTATTCGCCTACTACTATACAAGTGTTAGTTAAAACATAAAGAGTTCAAGTAACTAGTCAATGTTTACATACTTTATACATGATAGACCCTGTATTTAATCCTTAGCAATCTGTTTCTACAACTTTAATCTGGGGAGGATACCAGAAAGGATAAAGCAGCTGAAACTATTTTAAAAAATTCGAAGTGCTATACAGTTACAAGTAAATCATAGTCACCCACCATAAGCATAATAATAGAGATGGCTTGGTTTTAAAGAACGTTCACCCCAAAAGAGGATGCCAATGTCCGTTTTCCTGGGTGGAGAATTTCCGCAGTGCCGGACGAAGGATGGAGCCCTTCTGTCTTGCCATGTGTGTCTCATGTGTTTCCAGGGGGTGTGGAAGCAGAAACGAATTCCTGCTCTAGCCTGTTTCCACACAGTATGGCAGCACTTAGATGCTCCCCGGGATAAAGCTACATTAATTTTGACTTAATGTTCAATAATTGGGACTAGAGAAAAAAGGATTGTTGAAACAGATGGAAATTTGATTTAATGTGGGGCCAGTTCTGTTTTTAACCAAGAAAGCATGTGGCCCTGACAAGGCAGAATGGCCTCACAGGACCCTGCAGTGGCATGAGGTCCGGTCCAAAGTGAAATCCACCAGGGGATAGGAAGTTTAGGAAGAAGCTTAGGGGCTGGGCCAGGCTTGATAGTTGCAGTGTAAGTAGAAGGTAAGTCTACAAAGTCAGACCAGTAGAACAGAATGTGAGGTAAAGCCTAGGTGACACTTGGGTAATGGAATCATTGACATTATGATATTGATATGGAAATTTCAGCTTTCTCACGCACAGTTTTTTGCATGGTAGCTCTTTTTCCCTCCTTTTATTTTACACTATATCTTTATATTTTAAAGGAATTTCTTAGTATCATATACTGTAGTTGTGTTGTTTTTAAAAATCTGGCCTGACAATCTTTGCCTTTGAATTAGTGTTCAGATAAAATACAGTTAATGTACGTGGTGATGTAATTGATTTTAAATATACCATTTTGTTACATCATATACAAAAATAAGCCCAAGATGGATTAAAGATTTAAATGTTAGACCTGAAACCATAAAACTCGTAGAAGAAAACATAGACAGTCAACTCTTTGACATCAGTCTTAGAAATATATTTTTGGTTGTGTCTTCTTGGACAAGGGCAAGAAAATAAAAAAACAAAAAACAAAACAAAAAACAAATGTGACTATGTTAAAGCAAAACCTTGTACACAGTGAAGGAAACCATTCACAAACTGGAGAGGCTGCCTATTGAATGAGAGAAGATATTTACAAATCATATGTCTGAAAAGGAGTTAATATTCAAAATATATAACAAACCTATAAAACTCAGCATTAATCCCCCAAATAATCCACTTGAAAATGGGCAGAAGACCTGAATAGACATTTTTACAAAGCATACATTCAGATGGCAAATTAACATGAAAAAATGACCAACATCACTAATCATCAGAGAAATCCAAGTAAAAACCACAGTGAGATATAGTCTCACACCTGTCAGAATAGCCACCATCAAAAAAAAAAAGCAAGTGTTGACGAGAATGTGTAGAAAAGGGAACCCTTGTGCATTTTTGGTGGGATTGTGAGGTCACTAGGGAAAATACTTGGAGGGTCTGCAGAATATTACAATAGAACTACTATACAGCTCATAAATTTCAGTTCTGGATAATTCAGGTTAGGTGACGATTTTCTCAGCTTTTGCTTTTCTAAAAATAGCCTTTATCTTGCCTTCATTTTTAAAGATATTTTCACAGGGTATAGAATTCTACATTAACGTTTATTATTTTTTTTTTTTTTTGGTAAAAATGCATATTATAACATCCACTATCTTTACCATTTTTAAGTGTATAGTTTGGTAGTGCCAAGTATATTTACATTTTTGTGAAATAAATATTCAGAACTTATCTTTCAAATCTTAAATTCTATACCCATTAAACAACACTTCCCTCTTACCCAAGCCCCAAGCCCATTTTTATTTCCATTTCTATAAATTTTACTATTCTAGATAGCCCATATAAATTAAATATTAACCCCTTGTTAAATATTTGATTTGAATATATTTTCTTCCATTTCCTTGGTAGCCTTCTCACTCTGTTAGTTGTGTCCCTTGGTGAACAAAGTTTTTTCTGTTTAATCTGGAGAGGATACCAGAAAGGATAAAATATATCCCATTTGTCTATTTTTACTTTTGTTTCCTTTAGGTACTTGTTTATTATACAGTACTTTAATATGTCTTCTAACTTGTATAGTTTCTGGTGAAAAGTTTGTGCTAGTCTTACCTTTGTTTCTCTTTTCTCACTTATTCTGTGTTTTTCTCTTAGGCTGTTTTTAAAGATTTTCTCTTTATTACTGGCTTTAAGAAATTTGCTTATGTTGTCTTTTAGCGTAATATTCTTTGTATTTTCCTTCTTGAGTGGGGTTTTTTGAGCCCTTAGATTTGTGAGTTTTTGATATTTATCAATTTTAGAATATTTCCAACCATTATTTCTTTGTTTTCTTTCATTTTAGAACATTTTCAATCATTTAAAAAATTTCTTCAAATATTCTTTCCATTCACCTTCCCTTTCCTTTTGAAATTCCAATTATATTTATGCTAAAGCTCTTGATATTGACCCATAGTTCACTGAGGCTCTGTGAAATTTTTTTTCCAGTATTTTTCTCTCTCTATGCTTCTTATTGGATAATTTCTATTATGGTCTTCAAATTCATTCATTTTCACTTGAGCAGTTACTAATCTGTTATTCACTGTTAAATGCACAAATGGAGAATTGAGTTTTGCAATGACCTCCACAGGGAAATTTATTTTAAGCCAAAAGTTTTTGAAAATAATTAATTACTTGCTGTGTTTTTTAGTTTACCTATTTCATGATATTGTACAATATAGAACACATCACAAACATTTATAAGAAAAGGTGTTTTACAGATAATTGGATTGCAACAAATTTCTTTAGTATTATAGGATAATTACTCATGAGGATATTCTGTAAACTTCCTTCAAAGGGTATCACGGAGATGACATATGGCCCAATGGATTTGGCATCCTTGCTTCTCAAGAGTGCAAACCACCCTAAAATGTTGGCACCAGTGTTTACCAGAGAAGGTTGGATAGAGGATTGTTATAGGTTGGATTTTGACTCCCCCACAATTTATATGTTGGCATCCTAACCCCAGTATCTCAATGTATGACCTTATTTGGAGGTAGCATCTTTACAGAGGTAATCAAGTTAAAGTGAAGTCATTAACATGGTCCCGACCCCAATATGATGGTTTTCCTAATAAAAAGGAAACATTTGGACATAGAAATAAACATAAAAAGAAGATGACATGAAAAGGCATAGGGAGAAGATGGCCATTTACAAAGCAGGAGAGAAACATAGAAGAAAGATGACGTGGAAAGGCGTAGGGAGAAGATGGCCATTTACAGATGCCTCACAGCCCTCAGAAGGAACCAATCCTGCCCACACCTTGATCTCAGACTTCGAGTCTCCAGACTGGGAGACAGTTTCTGTTGTCCAAGCCACCCAGTTTGTGGTGCTTTGCTATGGAAGCTCTTGCAAAAGCATGCAAAGGTTAATGCACAACTACTTATCACAGACTGGCAGGAGGAAAAAGCACGTGAGAACAGTGGGCCGCCATGAAACTCCTCGGACGCTGTTGGAATGTTAGGTAGGGATCGGTGTGTGGATGGATACAAAAGTTGCCTAGACTGAAAAGTACAGGGCAAGGCAGCAGGGCTAGCCAAGGTTTACTAAGAACTCTCTACTTTGTGCTCATATGGGAGGGATTCAGAAGTAGAATAAGACTGGAATTTTCTCTGTGAGTTGTGAGGAGCTTTGATGGCGTCAAAAGAGATTATTTGGAGCACATAGATGGTTTGAAAAAAAACAACAGCACATAAATACTCAAAATTTTGCCACTGACGTTCAAGAAACATAATAGGCTGCAGCAGGCTTAAGTTTTTTACCACTGCTCTGAAGGATTATAAAGTGTATGGAACACACACAAATCTCATTTCAATGAAATGTCTAGGACTTCTAATGATCCACCTTACTTCTCTCTCTGCCTCTCTTCTCTCTCTGAATTGTGTGGCGAAAAGCATATATATATATATATATATATATATATATATATATATATATATATATATATATATATATTATCCCTGGCTCATTATTTTACCTACTGGCTCATTTTGTTTATAATGACAAATTTTGTGGCAGTCAAGATGGCAAGATGGTAACTTTCCCGATATACAAAACAAAGAAGGGGGTCCAATGTCACCTCCCAAATCGTGAGACTTTATTAAGAGCGGAAGTAAAAAGCCCCAAGACGCTCACTGAGCAAGTGAGGGAGGCAGCTGGGGTGTCCCAGGCCTGTCAGCAATCTGTCCAAATGGATGCCGGTCCCCTTCCTCTGACTGTGGTATCATTTACAACTCTGTTGGTCAGTGCTTCTTGACTTGATCACAACAGTTCCCAGGCTGTGAGGAGTTAGGCCAAAAAGGTTTTCATTATTTGCCATTTCCCTGACAATTTTAGGCTCGCTATTTCAAAGAAAGCTTGATCCCCCACTGGGCCAACTATTTGGTGAGAAGTTTCTCTTCTGGGAGAGAGCCTGTGGCTCAGATTCCAGCCTTCCAAATGTCAAGTGTTACTCATCCCCGCTCTGGCTCTTGTAAGCATGTGTAGTCCCTTTTTATTTTCACTTGAGAATGTTTGCTTCCACTAGTAGCTCAGGGAACTGTTACTTGCTGTTTGAAATCTAACCCCGATACACAAAACGTATGACTAATCCTACTTACTGGAATTTCAATGTTTTCATCAAGGCCGCAGTTTCCATTTCAAATTTTATATAACGAGGGCAAAATACCAACTGGCAAACGCGCTTTCTTTCTTTTTCTGTTGGTGTGCATCAAAATATCTGCTGTGATATAACAAAACGGGGCGTTTCATAATGGTGATTTTTGCAAATGAAAGAAAACAGTCTCCATCTGTATTTAAAGAGAGGAGAGCTCCTGATCTGAGTACCCAGGCAAGTTATTAACTACCCAATGAAGCACTCCAAGTTAAGCTGTCAGCTACTTTGTAATCTTCTGGACAACAGGGATACGGAGCTATCTCTAACCGTGAGGAATGGTGTATGCGCTGGAGTCGTGGCCAATGGAAAGACTTTAGAACAACATACAAATGCTCATGCCATAACAATGACTTAGTTAAGCAATCATTGTGATGGCCATTGAAAAGATGAAAGAATATCAGCTAACCAAAACCAAATTTTTGCCTTCTTCCACAGCAATCCTTTATCACTTCCTTATGCCGTTAGTTCCCCAAATACGGGTTTCTGTAATGCTGTGGGGAGAATTCATATCCGGAAGCTCCAGTGGAATTGGGATGAGATTTATTCACCAGGCAGCTCTTTTTATTTTTTTTTAAATATATTTTTATTGATTTCAGAGAGGAAGGGAGAGGGGGAGAGAGAGAGATGGAATCATCAATGACCAGAGAGAATCATTGATTGGCTGCCTCCCCACAGGTCTCATACTGGGGATTGAGCCCCTAACCCAGTCATGTGCCCACACTGGGAATTGAACTGTAATCTCCTGGTTCATGGGTCGACACTCAACCACTGAGCTATGCCAGCTGGGTCAGGCAGCTCTTTTAAGGCAAGACCTGCCTAGATGAAAGGGAATATGGATGTTTATTTGGAACAGTCTGAGACATTTTCAAACCCTTCTGCTAAAAAAAAAAAAAAAAAAAAAAAAAAAAAAAAAAAAAAATTCCCAGAGATTTAAAAAAAATCTAGATACCCAGGATCCATTCCTAGAATTTCTGGTTCAATGGGTCAGTATGTGTGTGTGTGTGTATATATATATTCATTTCCAGATTATTCTCTACTCAATCATGATAGAGAAACTCTGGGCCCATTTGCCAGTTTGCATAACTGTGGCAACAAATAATTATTCTGAATTATTGAATTACTTATGTAGATCTGCTTAATTTGGCATGGAAAGGCAAACATTTTTTTGTTTTTGTTTAATCTGTAGAACAGCTTCAAATCTCCTGCTGTTTTTATGGCTTCTTTAATTCCTCATGGTCACTTGTGTGTCACTGGATAAGCAATCAGCTAAAATCTTTCTTGTCCTGAGCCAGGCTGGATATCAGAAACACCTGTGGAGCTACTTGAAACTATATTTTCTTCAGACCATCTACATCATAATCGAGGTGTCTGACCTCCCTTCTTATACAGACCACAGAGTTGATTTGGAAAAGCAGTTAATTTTGAGAATCTGATTATACTAATGGGGAGAAGTCTGGTGTTGGGGTGGGTACTGAGTGAAGCTGAAATGCCTATACAGAAATCCTATTTATTCTATTGAAATAACTAAAACCACCCATTTCACTGTTTCATGATTAGCTTCTGCATTTGATCAATAAATAGTGGTAATGGTCCTAAGTCCTATTGAGAAGAGCAGGGGAGATCTGTAACACTTGGACATATATAAAAGCTTTCAGACACAGTTTACGGTGAATCTGGACATGTGGAGAGGATCTGAATGGGTGAGTAAGGAGCAGAGAATTTGAGGGAAGGAGGACAAAATGAGGGAGGTGACTAAGATATAAACTTGAATTTCATGCCAATAGGACAGTATTACAACATAGCAAAACATATGTAGTGGGAATAGGGGAATATAAAATTGCTTAAAGTTGAAAAAAAAAAATGAGAAACCATTACAGCACTTTGTGTGAGCACAGGGGTAAAATGGTAACATTTAGGTAGCGTGTGCCAAAGTTTGGGGCCTGGGCTGTGGCAGTAACTCAGAGTGAGGACATGGAACTTGACCTTGGCTAGTGGCTGGGGAATACAAGGACTGGTTTGGTAAATATGGAAGTAGCCTCATTTCCTTGGCAGATATTTAGAACTTTTTTTGTTTAAGAAGAAATCATATGATGCACAAGAAAGCATGGAATAACTATCTCCACAATTATTACAAAATAATCACAAAATAACTTCTTTGGTCAAATTGGCTGCTGGGTTAAACCATCAGCAAAACGTTCAGAGCTAGCATTAGCAAGATTTTTGGTTATGTCCATGGGTGAAACTTAATATGTGTTTGTACAGCAAGCAGACAGGCATTTAGGCATTTGAATATTATGATTAAGCAAGTAGAATAAAAGAGTATAATGATCTGCAAAGCTATTTGAATAGTCTCCCCCCCCCCCATTATGCATAATGTTTGCAAATGATTCTGTACAAACAGAGTGACATTTAACTCAAATGAGAAAGATCCTGGGTTTTTCCTGGCTTCGTTACATTATAATAATGCCCCAGTTTATTATTTCAAAAATGGCCTCACAGGTAAATCTTTTCTTGAATGCTCCTTTGTATACATCACCTCAAATCTCAAGGCTTCAATTGCTCCTGACCCCTCTTCTCTCACTCCCAGAGTCCTGATACCAAAGGACTCCGTCAGCCGCTGTCTTTGGCTCAAGGCAGCAGATGGCCTGTGTAAAAGTCAGAGGCCTCCTTCTGCTCTGACAGCGATGCAGGGGAGGAGACCCAGACCGGCGGGGATGGACCCCTGGAATCTGGATCTTACTGCAGAATGGGGAAGCAATGAACTTGCCAAGAACTTGGAAAAATATACTTTGAGATGCAAACATATCAGGTTTGAAAAGGATGAAAGTAGTTGCTTTCTAGGAAGAAAGTCCCCTGTTCAGTTCTACAGACACTCATGGCCGGGCCCTGGGCATGTGGCATTGACTGAAGCTGGACACAGTCTCTGTTATTATGGAAACTTGCCTCAAAATGAGCTCAGTTTATGATAAAAGGGGGATTTTAGAACGTATATAAATCCTCTACATTCTTTGACCCTATGCCAGTCACGTGGCAATAACTTGAGTCTTGCTGGAAGCAAAGCCTTCTGATTTTATGAGATTCAATACTGTGTTTCTTCATGTCCTCAAATGTGAAGATGGAATGGAAAAGAGGACCTATCTGAACATCAAAGATATCAGGGGCCAGTTCTTAGAGTTGAAGTAAAATACAATGGGGGTGGCGTGTTTTGTAGTCCAAGGGCTTTTTCTCAGAAGTCCCTGTCCATTTTTTTTTTTTTTAAATTAAAAACTCTCTTTGGAAATCCCCAGATTGTAATGCTAACTAATTTCTGGATTTTTATGTTTTATTTTTTTAGTATAAATATGTCTCCAATCACATGTCAAAGAATGAGCCTGGCCGGTGAGGCTCACTGATTGAGCATTGGCCCATGCAGCAAGAGGTAATGTCATTGATTTTATTCCCAGTCAGGGCAGATGCGCAGGTTGTGGGCTCGATCCCCAGATGGGGGCATGCAGGAGACAGCTGATCAATGATTCCCTCTCATCATTGATGTTTCTTTCTCTATATCTCCCTCTCCATTTCTCTCTGGGGAAAAAAACACACACAAAAAACCACACACACACAACAAAAAACATGTTTTTTTAAAACGACCCAAATTATCACTATAAATAAAACAGGAGAAAAAAAATGTGTCAAACATAGTTTAAATCATAATGTCAGTTTGAATTTCCCTTAATGAATGGTGAGTGCTGATACCTAGTTACAAGAATCTTTGGACTAAGTGGCTGCTGAAGATTGGACTTTAAGCTAATACTTAGGCTAATTGTGTCTCATGTTCGTAAGTCTCAGTGGGGGCAATTAAGTAGAATTATAGTGTATCCGTGTCATAATATGTTTTGTCTTCCTGATTCATCTGTGAACTCCTACAATTCCTCCTCCATGGGAGAGAAAACGCTAGAAGACTCCATCCCAACAGGGTGTTCTTTTATGGGTTAGGTTATTGTGACAGGGCAATGTGAGTGTTCATCTTCAGCAGCATCATTTCCTGGAAGGCAGAGCCACTAGACAGGCGAGTATTTTGCTGGAAGAATCATCTCCACATGCTTCTTCTACCTTTTACTTTGACCACACCCTCAATGGGGATCCAAGTATGAGGTTAAAAGATGTTCTTCAGCAGCCCTTGAGGATGTCTGACTTCAATTCATAGCAGCTGTCCCTTAAATATAAAGAATAATTAAGCTCAATCAATACTTTGATATTTTTGAAAGAAAATGAACAGTTTTCAACATTGGGAAACACGGAAGTATAAGCACAGGCCGTAAGAATGTTATATATTTCACACTGTTCTTTCCAGATGTATATTTAAAAGCTGGATAACACGGCGTTAGAAGGTTAATTTATGTTTTGGGTTCAGTTTCAGAGCTCATCATCTGGCGTTTATTATGGGTTCACCTGAGACTTACTTTATTTTTTAATTATTTTTTTAACTACAGTGCCCAGTGTAAAACACCACTTGAAACATTTATTCCACACTGTTATGTTCCCTTCCCCCTGGGCTGTGCTCTTAATATCAGATATTTTGCCTGTTCTGTCTTCCAGTGCCAGAAACGCCCAGCAGATGTCATTGTAAGGCAGATCTGTTTAGCAAGCGTTTTCCGGAATAGCAAACAGAATTGTTGCTTGTAGTAGTGATGGTGTATTGGGTACTGGATTTAATTCCTTCTACTCTCACTCGGGTGGGGATTTTTGTAATGATGTAAATAGACTCCTGGGATTCCTGCAGTCTCTCCATAATGTGAGGAAATTGTTTTACCTCGGTATAAATCAGAGAACAAGGAAGGGCAGCCTTGCATTTCCTGGGGTTCCCAGCTCCGCACAAGGCATGGCTGTGCTCTTTGTGGGGCACAGAGCAGTGTGGAGAGACAGCTGCTGAGGCACATAGATGGTGAACGAGAAAGTTGGTTTCAGAACGATGTAGCCTCACTCACTCTAGACTCCATGCCCTTAGTGTTGAAGGGCAAATACAAATGGGTATAAAAATAGGTGTCCTCACCATGCCCAGTAGAGGACACGATGGGTCCTCATCTGAATAAAGAAGGGGAAGAGTTATTTTGGAACTGCCTAACATTTTTTGGATTTCAAATCCAGTTAGAAAAGATAGTTTTCCCAGGGAAGGCCTGGGCTCATTTACTGACTTACTGTAAATATGGATGCAAGTCCATCTAAATTCTCATTAATTTCCAATTAGACAAATAGTGATAATTTTTTCCAGCTTTGCTGAGGTATAATTGAATGTATTAAAGTGTACAACATGCATCTAGCTGGTTTGGCTCAGTGGACAGAAGGTTGGCCTGCAGATTGAAGGGTCCTGGGTTTGATTCCAGTCAAGGGCACATGCCCGGGTTGCGCGCTGGATCCCCAGTGGTGGGCGTGCAGGAGGCAGCCAATCAATGATTCTCTCTCATCACTGATGTTTCTATCTTTCTCTCCCTCTCCCTTTCTCAATGAAAGAAATGTATTTTTTAAAAAGTGTACAACATGATTATTTGATGAACATAGAAAAATGATTCAACAATTAAGTTATTAACCCATTCATCACATCACACAGTTACCTTGTTTTTCTTTGGGTGTATGGTGAGAATGCTCAGTTTATTATCTTAACAAATTTTCAGTACACAAAATTATCAACTGTAGTCACCGTGCTGTGCGCTAGATCCCCGGACTTACTCGTCTTCCAGCTGAAAGTTTGCAACTTTTGATCAATATCTTCCCCATTCCTCCCATTGCTAAGACTCTAGCGACCACCGTTCTACTCTGCTTTTATGAGTTGGCCTTTTACATGTAAGTGACAATATATAGTATTTGCCTTTCTCTGTCTGGCTCAGCTCACTTAGCATAAAGTCCTCCAAGTCCTTCTGTGTTGTTGCAAATGTCACAATTTTCTTCTTTTTATGGCTGAGTAAGATTCCTTTATACAGGATGGGGCAAAAGTAGTTTTACAGCTATTCATGTGGAAAATAATAAATAATTAATAAGTAATATGAGAATAAACTCTGTGTTTCATGTGCTCACCACTGTCAACTTAGTTTTGCTCTATGTGTGTAGGTATCAGTATCACATTTTCTTTACCCATGTATCTATTGATGGATACTTAGGTTTTTTTTTTCTCCATGTCTTGGTTGTTATAAATAATGCTGCTCTGAGCGTAGGGAAACAGATATCTCTTTAAGATACTAATTTCATTTTGCTCAGATATATACACAAATGGGGAATTGCTGGATCAAATGGTAGTTATGTTGTTGTTGATGTTGTTTTATTAAAAATTTTGTTAATGTTGACATTATTGTAGGAGTCCCCTTTCCCTCCACCTCCTTTGTCCACTTCCACCCTCTCTGCCCACCCCTTCCTTGGCATTTAAAACAATTTTTATTGATTTCAGAGAGGAAGGGAGAGGGAGAGAGAGATAGGAGCATCAATGATGAGAGAATCATTGATTGGCTGTCTCCCACATGCCCCCTATTGGGGATTGAGCCTGCAACCAGGGCATGTGTTCTGATGGGGAACTCAAACTGTGACCTCCTGGTTCACAGGTTGACACTCAACCACTGAGCAACACTGACTGGGCGCTTCTTTGGCACTTTTGAGGAATTTCCATATTGTCTTCCACAGTGGCTGTACCTTCTCACATTCCTTCCTGCAGTATACAAGAGTTCCCTTCTCTGCACATTTTCACCTGCAGTTGTTATCTAACTTTTTTATAATAGCCATTCTACCACCTGTGAGGTAGTATCTCACTGTGGTTTTGATTTGCATTTTCCTAATGATTAGTAATGTTCAGCACCTTTTCATGTACCCGTTGACCATTAGTATTTCTTTGGGAAATGTCTATTCAGGTCCTTTATATATTTTTAAATTGTTCTTACTTGGCATGGTAAAATTGTTCATTTTATTGCTATTAAGATATATAAGTTCTTTATATATTTTGGATATGAAATCCTTATCAGATAGATGATTTGCAAATAATTTTCCCATTGCATAAATTGCATTTTCTAGGAATTTATCCACTTTTTCTAGGCCATCTAATTTATTGGCATGTAATTGTTCATAGTAGTCTCTTATCATCTTTTGTGTTTCTGTGTTATCAGTTGTGATATCTCTGGTTTCTTATTTTATTTGTTTGAATCTTCATTTTCTCTTAGCCCAGATAATGGTTTGTCATTGTTGCTTATCTTCTTAAAAAGCAACTTATAGTTCCATTCACCTTTTTTCTTGTTTTTTTTTTTTTTTTTTTTTTTTTTTTTTTTGGTCTCAATTTCATTTATTTTTGCTCTGATTTGTTATTTCCTTCCATCTGCTAACTATGAGCTTAGTTTGTCCTTCTATTTCTGGTTCCTTGCGTTATAAAATTGGGTTGTTTATTTGAGATCTTTCTTTTAATGTGTTATATTACTTATACACTATATACACTATAGCCTCCTCCCTTGCTGCATCCCACCCATTTTGGTAAATTGCATTTACATTTTCATTTGTTTCAAGAGAGTTTCTTAAATTTCTCTTTTGATTTCTCCAACCCATTGGCTGTTAGAAGTATGTTGTTTAATTTCCAAACATTGGTAAATTTCCCAGCTTTTCTCCTGTTATTGACTTCCAGTTTCATAGCATTGTGGTGAGAAAAGATACTTGATATGACTTCAATCTTCTATTTGTTAATACTTGTTTTGTGACCTAACATATGATCCATCCTGGGCAGTGTTCCGTGTGTGCTGAGAAAAATGTGTATTTTCGTGCTGCGGGAAGGTGTGTTCTGTATATGTCTGGTCTTCTGATTTGAAGTACAATAACTCATGGAGTTTTCTGGCTGGGAGGGGGTTCACTTTTTTGGGGGCTCTATCTTGCGGTACTTAATTTAATCCAGCTTTCAAAATTGCTGCAAATATTAAAAACAGGTACATGTTATTCATAATTCTGACCTCACATCTTAGCAAAATTATGACATTACTAATGATGGTGATGACAAAAGAGTATTTTTTATTGGTTTCCTTCCATCAAGTTTAGTTTTGGAATTGTTCAAGTTTAACCAATGCTAAAGTGAGAAGCTACTCTGTTTCAAAGACATGAGACTGCTTTTGAGGTTTGAGGAGATGAAGGTGGAGATGGCCATGGAAATGGAGAAAAGAAGATGAAAGAAGAAGAGAAAGAGAAAGAAAACAGCCTGGGTAGAAAGTGAAAGAGCACCTCCTAAGCATCAGTTTATTGTGCTTTGATTCCTTTTGAACCCTGGTGAGAAGACCTTTGCTTATTTGCATTACTCATTAAATTAAATAGAATAATATGTACGGATCATTACATATTCATATATGGCTATACAAACCTTTCCTAGACATTTTACATTAACTCCCCCCCCCCCCACACACACACACACACCTCTAATCCTTTGGTTTTGCAAAGGAAAAAATGCCGTAATCCGCTTGAGAATGGTAGTTGGACAAAAATATTCATCAGAATGAGTGTATCGTGTGGCAAACAGCGCACAGAAAACCAAATTCCAGTTGTCACTCATTCTCGGTCAGAGAAATTTAATTACAGTGCCTATAAGCTCATACTTCCAAAAGGCAACGTTTGCTAAAAGGATAAGAATCGTTACTCCCCTGTAACTTAAAGACTTTTTCCATTGCGGAATTTAAACATCTGGGGAGAATTCCCTGAGCAACTTTAAGGCGCATCTGAAAATGGGATTGATCTTTGAGCTTTGGGGCCACACGCCAAGCTGCTGACGGCCGCCGTTCCCTCAGTGGGATATTGCCTCGGGGTGAGGTCTAACATAACCTTGGCAGAGAGCCCGAGATTTCTGCTTCTGGGTGAGTGGCTGGGGCTGAATTGCTGGTGATCCTGGACTTTGTTCCAGCCTCACAACATTATGACCTGAGACAGCCGGGTGGGGAAAGAGGGCGAGCCTCTTTAAAAACTTTATTTTGCGAGTCGGGCGGCTCCCAGTGCTGGAAAGGGTGCCGAGCTGGGTGTCAGGCGATTTGGGTTCCCATCCTACTGGGTGATCTTGGCTCCAGCACTTGAATTCTAGGCCTCTCTCTTCAAGGCTTAGGAATGTGGACCGAGTTGTAAAAATTCTGTGGAGAGAAATTAAACCTTAGCTGCCTTTTCCTTCTCAGGAATTCTTCCCAGGGTTTTGGAAGCTTGTTTGCGGGACAGGGCAGGGGAGTGGGAGTCAACTAGACTGACATCTAAAATCCAGCTTGCACGATACATTTTGGAAATTCCGACCCTTAATTGCATCCTGGTACATCCAACGTGTCGATGAAGACGGGCTAAAAGTCTAGCCCACAGTCAAAATTTGAGGCCATCATGGAGCCCCACGTAGCCCAAGTTTTGGGTTCTGTTATTTTTAAATCTCTTCCTGTGAGGTTCCCTGTTTAGATTGGACAGGTTTGGTGCCAGGTGATCTGAATGTGGTGGAAAGGACAGACCTCTGATCACAAACCACAGGCTGCGGCCCAAGGCTGTGGCTGGCCAGGCCACCCTGCCCCCGGGCAGCCTTACATTGATCCTCCTTTTAACCTGAAATACTATTGTTTCCAGGAAGATACCAGCAGTAGCTTCTCAGGGCAAACCATAATGAAGGTCATGCTGAATGCACTGTGCACTTCCGGCTGTTGTTTTTTTAACCTATAAGGTTATAGGCACTTTGGTTCCACCTTCCACAGATCCAACTTCTGCTACATTCAGTTAAAAAAGGAAATAAAGTTTGACCTTGCAGCAGCAGATATAATAGCAGCTGCAGTTCCTCTCACACGGACAGACACTGGGAGGCTGAGCTCAGTGGCCCACACACGTTAACCCACAGGGTCCCCCTGAGGCAGGTCTGATCGTTATGCACATTTTACACACCAGGAAACTGAAGCTTCGAGAGATTAACTTGTTCAAGATCTTCTAAAACCACTGGTGTTTTTATCTTTCCGAAGTTTTTAAATCTACATTTTACCAAATAACCTTTTTTTAAAATTTCTTTATTGATTATGGTATCACGTAATTGTCCTCATCCCTCCCCATTCCCATCTCAAATCCCTCCCCACGTATGCCCCCACCCCCCTGTTGTCCGTGACCACTGGTTAGGCTCATACGTATGCACATAAGTCCTTTGGTTGATCTCTCCCCCTTTTCCCCACTCTCCCCTACCAAATAATCTTTTAAATGGTATTTCTATTGCCTACTATTTCTGCTTCTCTCTCTCTCTCTCTCTCTCTCTCTCTCTCTCTCTCTCTCTCTCTCTCTTCTAGCTCATTATAAATACTCAAAAAACAACAACAAAAAGTTCTGGTTCTCTTCCCTTTCAATTCCCTTCTCTCACACTTGAGGGAGATGGTACATTTAAAAAACAGGGTTGAATCCAAATATTCTACCTCCTTGTGGGATGCATTTCTCACCATCACACCCGCTTCCCAGAAAGCCAGCTCAGAGGGCAGGGAGAGAGGCCTGTCTGCAGAGGTCACTGGTGTGACCCGAGGCCCAGGGATGCTCACCAAGCTGCTACAGAAGAACTCCGCGGCCGATGTCATTAAGATCCTCCTTGGTAATTGTCATGGGCACAGTTTTCCAACCCTGTTTGGTTTCCCCAGAATCCTTCTCAACAGCCTAACTAAAGCTGTCAGTCAGGAGGCAATTTCTTAACATTTCACCGAACTGATTTTTCCGTGTCGGTCTTGCTTCCTTTGTGTATTTAAGTGTTTTTGACGTCCGTCCGAGTGGTTTCCAGCAGAGTCTAGCTCCGACATTCATTTGAAACATTTTGCAAAGTTGCCTTGTGGATCTGGGTGCACACCTTTGGAGGAGCAGGTCTGTTTTCAAAGCAGTTCTTGATGCCAAGAGGTTACAAAGTCTGTTTCACAGAATAAGTGTGCTTGCCATTTGGAGAAGCAAAATGATAAAAGTTAGAAGGGACTAGAAGAAACCACCTGGCAGCTCAGCCATTAAGCCATCCAGGAGGTAGGTTCCCCTTTTGTGGCTGTGGCTCATCCAGGACTAAAGTGCACACCTTTTCGCCTGCTGAAACCACTCGGCTTCCAGTCCCCGCCACAGACAGCAGAGCACAGTCAGGTTCTCTGATGGAGGGACTCAAACCATTATATCGTACCCCCGAAACGAATCTAGAATTGTATGCCACCTTCTTCAAAAGAGAAGTCATGGAACAGCAAAGGCATCTGCAAAGTTACTAGATAAACACCCTGCCCCTTGGAAGAAGCTCAAAACGCCCCGGATGACAGTGTTTCCTCGGAGAACAGTTTCTAGGCAGAAGCTGTCAGGCCTGCGGGCCTGGAGGCTGTGGTTGCCTAACTGTCCTCGGTGGCTCCTCAGCTCCAGCTGACCAGTGTGAAAGGGCTGTGGTGCGCATCGCCTCTTCAAAGCAGCAAGTGGGGAAACAATGACTCATATTGTCCTGTGGAACGGAAACAACCCAGGCCCAAACCTAAGCTATGGGGGGACTAACTAACCTAACAGAGCTGCAGAACTCGGAGGGGAGTGCTCCTGTGCCCACGGCTCCCGTTGGAGCTGCTGGGCTGATGGATGGAGTAGTTCCCAGGGCCGGGGCTCTGGTTGGACAGGGTCCCTGCTCTCTAGTTCCCTTTATCCCTCAGGCCCTGGGGACTCAGCCCGGTTCTCCTTTCTCTGTAAGCCCAAGCCTGGCTGTGGAGTAAGAACACCCCCTTTCTCCCCAGCCCAGGGCCTTCTCCTTGTGTCTTTGTTTTTGTGGAATGTTGGGAACAAGAAAATGTGCTAGTTTGGAACTTGCATTCCAGGTGAGACAGAGTTGGGTTTGCACCCTTTGCTTCTTTGTAAGCGCGGGCAAGGCACTCATCAGAAAGAGACCTTCTGTTTGTTCAACTGTGATAGTGCCTACCTACTGTATTATTGTAGGTGACTAAATAAAAATACCCACAAGAAACTCTCAACACAGTGTCTAGCAAACAGGAAGTGCAAAAATGAAGGTTAGCGATTACAGCGGATCTTGTTACAAGTATTTGTTTACATACTTGTCTCTTCTAGCAACTCACTTTTCCAGGAGAGAGATCGTTTGGCATCCAATTTACCTAGCAACGTAATTTGAGCATAGAGGTTGCACAGTAAATCTTTGACTAATGAATAACTACATCTAGGTGTGTATACACACTGTATGTGTGTCCACACATGCAGAAGCATTCTTAGCAAATGACATAACAAGGCCTTGTGAACCTCTATTGTACTTATGGATATGGAGAGCATCACTAGGAGAATTATAGATGGCACTATTAAAACCATGGAGAATTATTTTGGAGTTATTTTGGAGAATTTCCATCACCATAATTGGAACTTTTCCAAGTTTAGCTCCTCTGAACCTTCAGGGTAAGACTCAGTCCCCAAGAAAGGAGGAGGCTGCATATCCGTCTACTAAGGATGTGCTTTCTCTGGGCAGATTTGGGTTGGGTGCTTCCAGACAGCAGATTTTGAGGATCAGGAAGATCCCGCGGGTCCCTGTGTGATGCCAGAGTCCCCCACAGGGTCAGATTTTTTCAGAGTAGAAAACTTGGCAGGTGATAACATTGACCCAAATTGGAAACTCCAGAAAGGGTGTGGAAGAACCAGATTTGGGGGGAAGAAAAGTTAGCTAATGACATTCTGAGGTTTTTTTTTGTTTTTTTTTTAAATATATTTTACTGATTTTTTACAGGAAGGAAGGGAGAGGGACAGAGAGCCAGAAACATCAATGAGAGAGAAACATCGATGAGCTGCCTCTTGCACACCCCCTACTGGGAATGTGCCCTCAATCAAGGTACATGCCTTTGACTAGAATCGAACCTGGTACCCTTGAGTCCGCAGACTGACGTTCTATCCATAGAGCCAAACTGGTTAGGGCTGACATTCTGAGTTTTAATTGATATTGTATTTGAGGGGGCGTGTCCAGAAGACAGAGGCGATGATAATGTTATGGAGGAAAAGAACTTCCTGGCAACACCCACGGCGGTGAGAGATCCCAGAGCCTGAGGACTGAGGAAAGCTGTTTGTAGTCATTTAAGTCATTTCTTTCTGGTTATCTGTTCATCCCGGGTGTGCGTGCTTTGCTGTTGGTTGACAAGGAAATCACATAGTCTGGTTAAGAGAGAGCTTATTTTCATTTCACAAATAAAAGCGAGGGGTTGAGAAAGTGTTACCAAGGAGATCTACAATAGACTTCAGTCTCCATATACAGGCCAGTGTGCTTGTGCCCCCTTTGTTAGCCAGCAGTTTGCAGCAGAGGTCAACTCCTGGGAATGGAACTGGGACCTTCCTGAGCTCATTCTCATTTGTTTGCACAAACCCAATTTGACTGTTTGAGAGTTAAGAACCAGAAGCACTGAAGCAAACCAGGTGCCAAAAAGAGAGAAGGAAAAAGACTTGTAAAATAGATAGATGATCAAGGGAAGATTTTTATGAAAATGACAAGCTAGAATGGAAGAAGAGAACAATGGTGGAGAGAGAGAGGTGGCAGATGCTGGAGGAAACAACAGGGAGCAAAATCTAAGAAGGAAAATGAAGAAACAAGATGGAGAGATTGGGGGTTAGTGTGGGAAATGAAACCATCTTCCTCTGAGTCGTGAGGGGAGGATGAAATGGTACAAGGAGAGTCAAGGCCATTTTGGAATAAACAGGGTATTTGAGAAATTGTCATGTTATCCTGTATAATAAAAGGCTAATATGCAAACTGTCCTTTCCACCGGGAGTTCAACCAGGGAGTGGGGCTGGCCTGCCAACCTCCCAAATCCCCTTACCCTGCCAGCCCGCCCTGACAGGCCCCTATTGGGGTAGGCCAGCCAGACACCATCTGTGCTCAAATTCATGCACTGGGCCTCTAGTTGTTACATAATCATCACTAACCACTTATTGAGTTATTACCATTTGCCATGCACTACATTCACATTAAATCTTATGACGATCATCAAGTTGGATATTATTATTGCCATTTCATAGAGGAAGAAACTGAGGAAGAGGGAGTGTAAGTAACTTGTCCAAGGTTACATAGCCAAGCGGACAGCCTGAACCCACATATCTGTGCAACTTCCCAACTTGCCTTTTTGCCAGTTTCAAACAATCTTCGAACATCTGATGAGAGTGGAGCGGTCTTTCCTGTGATTAAAAAAACAAACGAACCCAAAGCCATGTGATCACACCACATTTTACATACATTTGCTGGAATTCCATGACTCCCCCACCCCGGAAACTCGTCTATGGGCCCCCGCAGATATCTTGACACCAGGTTAAGAGCAATGAGCCAATTTTCAACAAAATAACCTTTAAATATGTATCAGTCTTCCAAGCTGTCACAATATGATGTGATTCAAATGACATTTTTGTGGCTCCAAATAGTTCTGAATGGCTGGCTTTAGAATGTCCTCAGAGTCCGTTTACTGGCCACAGAGGAAAATCAGTCCCAGTTACTCACTTTTGTTTTCTCCAAGCAGTATTTGTTGTGCTGCCCTGTGGATTATCTCTGGTTTGGAACGACTTTTGGCTATTTTCAAAATTAAAAACCGTTCCCAAAGCATCCCATCGTTAAAGAAATACAAAGAATGTGCAATAGGCTCAGAAAAAAACAACTCTAATGGGACATTTTACAAGGGGTTCCATCTGAGGTGAAACCTTTGGATAAGGAACTGTTCTCAAACCCACCCATATGCAGCTACACATGCTGTCTATAGGTATGGCGTTAATGATAGTAACTCGTATTGCAGTGTAGGAGGTAAGGAAGGTTTGCCTTTAAAACTATACCAAGTTTAATTATCAGAAGTTACTTAGTAAAATTTACTGCTTTAAGGTTCTTGTTTTTTATTCTGGGAAGTAGAACTTGTCCCTTTGGATAGTATAGGTACACTGAAGTATCACTTTTGCAAATATAGTCTTTCAGTAAAACAGTGTAGAAATAGTACACATCTTAGACTCACTTGGCTTGTTGGTTTCTATAATCGGTTAATTTTCAATGCTCCTGAGGAGTTACTGAATAACTATACTTAAAATAATGGTTTTTAAAAACTATTTCTTGCATTATCCTTTTAAAGTCTGACTGAAATATATATATATTTTAAATTAATTTTTAAAAATATTAACTTGAAAGTATATATATATATATTTTTTTTTTAAATTAATTTCTTTACTTCTTGGATCATTGGAAATAGTTCTAGAATTGTTTTTTCTGAACTCACTTGGGCTGTTTATCAATTATATTGACTAGAGAAATTTGCTTCTTTCTGACCACATATACTTATGGTGCTTTAAAAGCCAGAAACCCTATATTTTGTACATAGACTTGAATATGTAGAAGGGTATGATTAAAACTTCTGCAATCTCATCCTGGCCCCAATCCCACTTAATTGATGACTGACTTTGCTGATGTATGTCCTTACCAACCTGATGGGCTCTTTTTCTGGAATGTACAGAGATGAGAACACTTCTCATACATAAAGCAGTGCTTCTCACCTTCATTTTCCTCTGCCACCAAACACTCATAGACACCCATTCACAAGTTCTTATGGGCAATGCATCGCCATCCCACATCCCCATCAGTAACCAACTGGTGGGCCATCGATCATTACAGGCTGTGGCGCACATGGGTGGTTTCAAGTCCAGGCACTTAAGTTCTACTTTCCTTTTCACGGAGCTAGAGGAGTGTACTGCGGTGATGTGATTGACAGCCAGATGATGTCCTTCATATCTCCTCAATACATTTGGTGTTGGTTATTGGTACTCAAGGTGTGATGCAGGCATGTGCAGACCTGGGAGTTTAGAAATACCGAAGAGCAGGTCCCAGTCCAAACCTACTGAATCAGCATTTGCAGTTTCATGAGACCCACTGCCCGCGTGACGTGTGCTCGCACTGGAGTTTGTTAGATTCTACATAAGCTCACACATGTAAAAGTTGCAGAAAATACTGAGCTTCTGTGTTTTGGGTTATGCAGATGGACGAATAACAACAACAAGCAAAACAAAAACAAAACAAAAACCCAACAACAACACACAAGTAGACCGAATAGACACAACAGTTCCCTCTTTGTCACGTGATGGGAATAAAAATGTGTAAAATGGCTAAATTCCAGATATTTGCTTACCCTCTTTAGCCTTTGGAATTGGTTATTTTTTCATTTCTATGGCCTTTCATGTTAAGTTTGGGCTCTGTTCACACTCCCGTAGTGAAACTGACTGAAGCTAATCATCCAAACAGGCATTTTAAATTCGCTTCTCCTGGGAGCAAGATTTTGTGGTTTCATCTCAGGCGAACTACAGTGTTTGGGAAACAAGCTAGTTTCATCCCAAATCAGTAGCAAGGTTAAGGACACAACCAACTAACTAAAAATATATTGTAAATTCAAGATGCAGCCTCAAGTCCGTGTCAAAAACAAAGCGCTGTGGCGCTGCAGAGCCCGGATAGCACTCTTACCTCCTGAGCCCTTACTTGGTGGGATGTCGAAGTGGATCCCCCTTGTCCCTTACCTGCTGCTGAGAGTGCAAACTGGGATAAGCCTCGTAGAAGACAATTGTGGTAAACATGTACAAAAGCCTTCAAAAATGCATATTCTCTGATCTAGCAATTTCATTGCTGCAAATTTAAAAATAATCATAGACCCTGGCTGGGTAGTGCAGTTGGTTAGAGTATCATCCTGATGTGCCAAGGTTGCCTGTTAGATCCCCAGTCAGGGAAGATACAAGAATCAATCAATGAATGCATAAATAAGTGGAATAACAAATTGATATTTTCCTCCCTCTTTTCCTCCCTTTCTCTCTCCCTCCCTCACTCCTTCCCTTCTTCCCTCCACCTTCCTCTCTCTCTAAAAAAATCAAATAAAAGTAGTCATAAGTATGGCTGAATAAGTGGAGTGGTATGTGAATTCTATGAAGACATGGCTATAGTCAAAAGAGCCCTTCTGTTTGGCCCGCATTGGTACCCCTCCTTCTGCTCTCTGTGACCATCCCCAACCCCCGCGCCACTCAAGTCATCTTCATAGTAACTGAAGCTCTTGTAGTTAAGCATTTCATCCCACTTGGGCTCAGTTTCCTCCTTTGGACAATACAAAGTTTGGGATGAAGGCCATGTTTCTCGGAATATTGTCTATGGAGACACCCCCAGCCAAATCATGCGTGAAAACCAGATTCCTGGGCTGGGATGATCACAGCATCTGCGAAGGAGGGGTTGTTTCCTTTGTATGGAGGAGGAGACTAAGGCTCCGAGAGACTTTCGTTTTATTCCTGGTGAGAGGTAAAGCTGGGATTTGAACCTCCACTGATGGAATTCCAATGCTTGATCTCTCTCTCTTGGTGCCAAGGAAACAGGTAAACAGAGAGGTGCAGTCCCCTGCCTGCCCTGTGAGCTCACATTCTAGAAGTGCAGATTTTTTAAAAATATATATATTTTATTGATTTTTTACAGAGAGGAAGGGAGAGAGATAGAGAGCTAGAAACGTCGATGAGAGATAAACATCGACCAGTTGCCTCTTGCACACCCCCCACCGGGGATGTGCCCGCAACCAAGGTACATGCCCTTGACGGGAATCGAACCTGGGACCTTTCAGTCCGCAGACTGACGCTCTACCACTGAGCCAAACCAGTTTCGGCAAGAAGGGCAGATTTTGAAGTTTATTGCCATGTGCCCCGCATGGCTGTTTAGAGTGGCCTTTTCAATGAAAATACTTTGTAAAATGTAGATTTACTACCATGGAAATAGTAGAAGATCTGGTTTTAGTTGTTTCTTCTTTAAAATTATTTATAGAAATTGAGATTCTACTCTCCAACTGTCTAATGCTCAGTAGCCAATAGAAGTGTAACATCTCACTCTTTAGCAGGAATGCCTATTGCTCGGCGTGGCCGGATACTGCTGCTGTGAACTGGAGCAGGACTGACCCCACCTGGAGGTTGCATAGGCTACATCTGCTCTAGTGGGATGTGCAAGCCTTGCCCCTTATTCTAGGAAAGTCCCTGTTTCATGGCGAGTGGTTGTAAGTTGGATACAGCCTCAATTCTGTGCTGTTTCTATCTCCATTATTCCTTCTGAATTGTTTCTCAACTGTAAGGAAAAAAAAATCTTCTAAAGCATTAATTACAAAAAATATTTACTGAGCACTTTTCACTACCATGTGCTTCACTTTGGGCAAATACAGGGGGCTAAGCAGTGAACAAATCCCCAAGGACCGATGTCCTCATCAATTCAGATCACCCTGTCTGCTTTCAAATTCTTTCCCTTTCATTTACTTAAGCTTCACTCTGAAATTTAGCTGAAAGAAAATGCTCGGTTAAAGTGACATTTTGTATGTAATTTAACTTATTGGAAGGGCAATAGTGTGCAGCATCCTGTATACTTAAAGCATTACTTTCAAAGAGGAAGACCCACAGCATGTTAACTCCCTATCTTAAAATTGTGAATTATTATTATTATTATTGCAAACAGAGTCACAAAATCTGGTTGCTTTGAAAATCCTGCCATGCTATTTAATGCTCCTTCCTTATATTTGAACTTCAATTTTATGGGCTGCTTTGGTTAGTGATGGTAATAGCGGAGAATTGCTGTAACCTTCAAGAGGATGGAATGAGGAATGGAAGTGATTAAAAGTAAGTTAGCTTTTTCATGTACAGGAAACAGGAATAGTAGAGAGCAGTAATGCATTCTTAAAATGATTAATTAACTGACTAGGGCATTTTGAAGCCTCATTAAAAACCAACAAATTGATCTTAGTGCATCTCAGCTTGTGTTAGCGGGGTTGCCCAATACTTTAAGGCTCTGGTAAAAATGGGCTCAGATGATAGTCTCCACTAAATGGCAGTAATCTAACATTTGAAAACCATCGTTCCTTTCTGTTGAGTTTAGTGAGGCAAAGACAGAAAAAGGTGGGCCCTTCCTTAGAGTGATTTTCATAAAATGTTAATTTTAATTTATTGATGGCACAAAGTAGAAATCTGCCAGAATTGCTATTGCATCTGGGATGTGTAGGGCCATGCTGAGAGTATAAATGTCTTTGCTGAACACCAGCTATATCTCCCTACACTTTAATAAATTAGAATCAAAATTCTACATCTCTAAGAACTGTTTACATTTGTCATCATAGTATGAAAGATGCAAGATCAGAAAGATGGCCTGGCCTGTGGCTCAAAAGCAGTTTCAGGTCAGTGCTGGGCCTTTGTTCCACTTATTCTTGCTCAAACAGCCAGAGTCCTTTGGCTGTTTGTTACATTCACATCAGCAAATCAAGGATACTGCTCAGTATTCATCTCCACAGGACACCAAGCTTCTCTTGTTGTGCAGGCATCATTATTTCACATGAAAATCATGGAATTAGGTAGTGTCCTAAAAGATTCTTATTCAAATCCATGCCTTTAAATTTGTTTCTGTAGCCCCACTTTAGGCTACTAGCTTACATGAAGGCATAGAACTAGAATAAGTGTAAGAGAGTCACACTGTCTCCTCCCTTTGCTCATCACTTCTCAAAGCACTGATCATATCCTCCCACCCTATTCATTTATTCAACTTGCAGCGTGCATAACACACACACACACTCACACACACACACACACACACACACACACACACCATTCTCCACTATTTCTAGTTATTTTTTAAGTGGTTTGATGATACTTTTGAAGCAATCTTCTAGACATGTCTTTAAAGCATTAAACAATTCCCCAGGATTTCCAATCAACTCATCTATACCTCGTATAGTAGCAGTCTTTTGTTCTGGTGGCTTGCATGTATGAATCTTTGCAAAGCATCCATTTTAGTTCTTACAGAAATTATGGAATACAGTTGTCGTTTTCCACCCTTATTTCATAGGTTTGCAGAAAACTTAATGGGTTGCCCATGATTCGATAATAAGTGTGATTGGAACTTGTAGTTTGGAGAGCATACGCACTGACACAACAGGTAGGAGGAGAAGTGCAAGGTGCCAGGGGTGGATGTCGTAGCCACAAGTGCCCAGCGTTCCATGGGGATCGGCTGCATCAGTTAGTCTGACGAGTTGGTTCAGAGGATGCTAAGAGAGCTGTGATAACTTACATTTATAAAAGGTTTATTCGGAGTCAAGCCTCAGTCTCTCATCTAATCTTTACTGCGACTGCAAAGATAGGCATTATCATCTCCATTTATACAAAAGCAAAGTACTTTGTCCAAAGTCACAATGTTAATGAGTAACAGAATAAGAAAAAAAAATGCAGATTTGGAAGGCTGCAAAGACTTTATGTTTAACTGTTGTGCTATGTTTTAATGTGTGTGTGTGTGTGTGTGTGTGTGTGTGTGTGTGGTTTTCTGTTTGTTTGTTTTTATGTGTTTTGTTTTCTGGTTTTTTTGTTTTTGTTTTTTGTTTTTTTACAATATAACAACCCTAAAGAAACCCATTCCCACAGAAAGAACATAGATATCATCAATGAAATCTCCATTTTAGTGAAGAGCCATCGTATTCCCCTACTTGGTATCAGTTTGTTGCTATTTCTGTTACAGGAATTCACCAGAAAAGCTTTGTCGAAGGAGCCTGGGAAAACACAGGCAAAGACTCCAGAGTTTCGCAGAAAAGAGGGCAAATAAACAAAATGTCTCCTCCTGCTCGAAGTTATTTATTAGGAAGTTTATAGTTGCAGTAGTGAGTGATGTCAAATTTCATATATCCTCGGGACTTGCCAGAGTTCTGGCAGCTTGCAAATTTCTAAGTGGGGAGCATGGAGACGTGAAGACAGACATTTGTTTTCTTGTGGTTTTCTGTGCTGTTGCTCCACCCTGTTCAGTTTAAGTCCCTCAGATTTAATGAAAGCTTTGATCTTGGATGAGAGAGAATAATTAGGCTAATTAAGGAATGTTTGTGGCTTTTATTGGTGATTTAGACAGTGATATGGTGAGGTTGTGCATTTCATATAGTCTTTTTTTTTTTTTTTAACTGCTCCTACCTTTAGGAATTTAAAAAGTATTTAAAAATCAACTTAAAGTAGAGAATTGACCTTGGCTTTCTGACTTAATTCTCGGACTAAGCCAGGCATTTGTTTTGGGAGGCTTCTAGAGCCCTTGAAGCAAACTGACTTGCCACACCCTTTACACTGGTCATCAGCAAGCGGGGAAAATACTCTTAGGAAGCTACTGAGGGACTGTATCCCCCACAAATAACATGTAGTTGAAGGAATTACAAGATTAAGAGCAGCAGCAAAACAAGGTACTAAAGCTATGCTGAACATTTCATTCTGTTTTGAATTTTAAAATGAAATGACAATAAAACAGCTCATTTTGTCATGCACATCTACCTATTGCTTTGTCAACAGATGTTTACTATGCAGATTTCTGAGATCTGAGCGCTTCAAGGCAATGCTCACGTGTCTGGAGTGAGGAGGAGGTACTTAGGTCCTTTAAGGTCCCTGTGGAAAGTGGGAGATGTCCACCAGAGGCCTCTTGAATAAACGAAGATCCCTCCAGGGAGACATGTTTTTTAAAAGACTTTTAAACATTGATTTTGAGAGAGAGAGAGAGCAAGAGCGAGAGCGAGAGCGAGAGCGAGAGCGAGAGAGAGAGCGAGAGCGAGAGAGAGAGCGAGAGAGAGAGCGAGAGAGAGAGAGAGAGAGAGAGAGAGAGAGAGAGAGAGAGAAGACAGCAAAACTATCGGCTGCCTCACTACTTAGATTGTCCTCAAAGCTCCTGGAGTCACAGCGATGGGGCCTCAAGGTAGTAGAATTAAGGAATTTCATGAGGCCAGAAGTCTTTCAGTGACAGGTATCCCTGTGCTAAGGGATATTGACTGTCCATCAGTTGTGGGGAACATTGCACTTCAGAGCTGGGAGGAGCCTTAGAATATGCTCTGGTCTGCTTCCATTGCTGCAACCTTGTGGACCCAGCCCAGGCTCTGGGGCTATTCAGGATACTCTATTTAACCAGCTTAGTGACTTTCTTAAGGTCATTTAAACTTTGTGTGCCTGTTTCTTCAACTGTCCAATGGCAATACTTGCTTGTAGGGTTTTCATGCCAGTGGATGTTTAGTCAGTTAAAATTCTTTTTATTAAGCATCTACTACGTGCCTGACTTGCATTAGAAGCTGGGAATACAAGAGTGAACAAAAGACCCCTAACCAATATGGCTCAGCGGATAGAGCATTGGCATGCAGACTGACGGGTCCCAGGTTTGATTCCGGTCAAGGACATGTATCTTGGTTGCAGGCACATCCCCAGTTGGAGGCATGCAGGAGGCAGCTGATCCAATGTTTCTCTCCCATCGATGTTTCTAACTATCACTCTCCCTTCCTCTCTGTAAAAAATTAATAAAATATATTTAAAAAAGAGTGAACAAAATAAATATTCTCATTACCCTCAGGGGACTTATAATTCACCTGGAAAAACAGATATTAAATAGTGACTGACACAGAGTAAGGTCTAAAAAAAATGTAGCTATCTTATTGTCCACTAAAAAGAATGAAGACATTGCAGTGCCGAAAGGTTCAGCAATATGCCTCCAATTTCACACTTAATGCTCGCAGAGTTGGGACTTTAAGCTGAGATCTACACTGTAAGTCAGGTACTTGTCACAGACACTGGACTTGTTGATTCACTTGGAAACTGCATTTCCCAACCAGCCATAAGGTAGCTTGGGTCCCTGCAGCATTTCTGGGTTAGACATAGGTCAGGTCAACTGGGATAATTTAAAAGCTGCAATCAGTTTATTCTATACTAGAGGCTCGGTGCACGAAATTTGTGCAAGGGGGGAGGAGGGGGTGTCCCTCAGCCCAGGCTGCACCATCTCCAATCTGGGACCCCTTGGGGAATGTCCGACTGTTTAAAGTCTCTGGTAGGAAGTAGACTCAGATGGCAGCCATGATGGAGAAAGTTCCATACAGAATAGTTGGCAAGGGTTCTCTTTTTAATTCTCACCCAATGATATTTTAGGGATCAGGCCTGCCTGCCTTCCTGATTGCCCCTAACTGCTTCTGTCTGCCAGCCTGATCCACCCCCAACCACTCCCCTGTCAGCCTGATAACACCCTAACCACTCCCCTGCCAACCTGATTGATGCCTAACTGATCCCCTGCCAGCCTGTTTGTTCCTAACTACCCTCCCCTGCAGGCCTGGTCACCCCTAACTGCCCTCTCCTACAGGCCTGGGTCCCCCCCAACTGCCATTTCCTGCAGGCCCAGTCACCCCCAACTTTCCTCCTCTGCCAGCCTGGTTACCCCAACTGCCCTCCCTTGCAGGCTTGGTCTCTCCCAACTGCCCTCCCATGCTGGCCATCTTATGATGGCCATCTTGTGTCCACATGGGGCCAAGATCTTTGACCACATGGGAGCAGTCATTTTGTGTGTTGGAGTGATGGTCAATCTGCATATTACTCTTTTATTAGATAGGATAGAAGCCTGGTGCATGGGTGGGGGCCAGGTGGTTTGCCCAGAAGGGTGTTCCGGATCAGGGTGGGGGTTCCCTTTGGGAATGGGGCAGCCTGGGCAAGGGGCCTTTGGTGGTTTGCAGGCTGGTCATGCCCCCCAGCGACCCAAGTGGAGGCCCTGGTATCTGGGGTTTATTTATCTTCTATAATTGGAATTTTGTAGCCTGGAGTGGAGCCAAGCCTCCTGTTCGTTCCATGGCTGCTGCCATTTCTGTTGGAATTTATTTATCTTGCATAATTAAAACTTTGTATCCTTGAGTGGAGGCCTGGGTCAGCCAGGGTATGTGGAAAGCTTGGCTTCCTCCATTGCCAGGGAAAACCAAGCCTTCTTCCTGCTCTTTGTGGTGGCAGCCATCTTGGTTTGGGTTAATTTGCATACTCGCTCTGAATGGCTGGTGGATGTGACTTGTGGGTATTGCAGAGTAATGGTTAATTTGCATATTACTCTTTTATTAGGTAGGATGCCCTTGTAGGTTTTTAAAAAAAATCTGCACAATGAGCATTGATTCGTACTTGACCGCAGAACTGGTATTGAGAGAATGTTTGTTATGTAACTCAATGACTCCCATTAAGGGACTCAGATGAGAAATTAAAAAATTTAGTGCCAACAAAATTTTCACTTCCTTCTTTCTTACAGTGAGAACCTTATAAGTATGTTTACCTTTTTGCCCAACCTGCCCTAAGTCTTGGTTTCAGAATTAATGCCTAGTCACAGGGAATGCATAAACCCACAAGGTTGGCATGTGTGTTTCCTTCTCATTTCCATGGCTCCTATTTCTATTATTTTATTGTTTGTATGTCTTCTAATCTCAGCTAAATACAAAGGTAATGTTTAAACAAACTGCTTTCTCTTGATGGGCAGATAATGCCTGTATAATGGGGGGCAACATGAACAAGGTTGACTTCTGGACGATCATAGAGTCAAAAACCCCTCTCAGTAGGTAACAGATGGGCTTTCTGTTGCTTTGGATGAAAGAAAGCCCAAGAACTTATTGACCTCTTGGTTGACATGGATCTTATCTCAGAACAAATATCTTCCAGCTCTTTCTTTTATCTCTGTGTACATTTCTGGGAATATCAGATAAGGCACGCTTTTATTTTTGTTACCTCATTTGAGGATATTTTCCCATTAATTTTTTTTTTTTTTTTTTTTTTTTACAGAGAATAGAAGGGAGAGAGAGATACAGAGAAAGAGAAACATTGATGTGAGAAGACACATAAATTGGTTGCCTTCCACATGCCCTTACCAGGCCTATAATCTAGCCTGCAACCAGGCACATGCCCTTGACCGGAATCGAACCAGGGACCCCTCAGATGCTCTTTTCACTGAGCCAAACTGGCTAGGGCAAGGCACAGCCTTTAAAAGCTTTTTGGTCCCATACTTATTAAGTGTTGCAACGCCAGTGTGGTCTTGGCTTTTGCTTTGATGAGGATTTTGTTCTCTGTGACCAGAGCTACCTTTATTTACCTCACAGTTCTCTGCCATGTGCACTGAGCCCACATCAGTTTTCTGCAGAAAGGCTGTTCTGTTCTCGTTGCTATCGAGAAGGGGAATACAAATAAAACATTTGGACTCCACTCTCAAATAAGAATATGTTTTGACTGAACAAAGTTATAAAAATATTATAAAACCCTCCAGATTTCCCCCAGATCTCCAGCCTGGAGACAGAATAAGGTCACAGAAAAAGTCACAGAGCGCTGGAGTTCTGGCCCAGCCCATTGAGTGATATTTCTGCAACTAAAGGTTTTTCCTAGTTGAAGGAGTCACTGGGGGCCCCATGATATAAGCCCACAATGACCTGTATTCTTTGTTGCCTTGGGGGTCCCTTCATTCTCTCTGAGGCCCCTATTTTATGTTCCCTCAGTGACCCTCTCTTGGCTGTAAAGCTTGCGACTCCTTTAGAGGATGTATTTTCCTGGCGCTCCATCTCCGTGGTCGCAGGCCTGGACCTGAGATTGTAACCACTCCTTTCCTCCTGTCCCTCAATCCCTTGAAGAAGTGTTACAGATAAGCAGTTTAATTCAATTGGTGCTGTCAAGTGCCTGTCTCTTAAATATTCTATGTAAGGAAATAGGAAGCATCAATTCTTCCAATGCACTCAGAAATGTTACTTTTTTTGGGGGTGGGACCGGGGGTGGAAATCAGCTTATCACTTCAAAAGGCAAAAATGGATGGTATTTGTTTCTAGTGATAAAATTTGAGTTTTCAAGTGGAAATTTGAATTTTGGAAATTAACGTATCTGCCACCAGGAACTTGACAGCATCTAAATATTTAAAAACTTCCGCTGTGATTGGTGGTGAAATAATTTTCTAGTGATGAGCATAATTTTCTAATATTGGCTATAATGTATGTCAACATTTGGAAGTTCTGCATAACTCAGTGCACCAATAATTTTTTTAAAGTACTAATGCCTAACACTACAAGATCATGCATTGGTTAAATGACCCACTGGAAGTGTAAAACAATAAATTTTGCTTATTGGTTTAATAAATGTTGGCAACTGTATTCAGATATATAATCGTCACCGTGCCAATGGATTTAAATGTAACAGAGTATGAAAAAAGTTTATTTCATGTGGTTTCAGATTCTATATTGCAACTAACCTTTAAGAAGCAACTACTTGCGTTCGATGTAGTATCCAAGAATAGTAGCTATAATGATCTGAAAAGGTTATTAAAAGACTCTCCCTTTTCTCAGCTATATAGTTTATGAGGCTAGATTTGTTTCACAGACTTAGCTAAAACAACTTATTGCACCAGATTGAATGCAGAGGCAGAAGTGTTTAATCATCATCATCATCATCATCATCATCATCACCATCATGAAGACTTCTATTATTGAGCCAGATATTAAAATATTTTTAAAAATATCAAATAATGCCACTCCTTTCATTTCTTTTTGAAGAGATAGTTATTTTATAAAATAAGTTAGTTTTGTTAGCATGCAATGGTTTTATCAAAGATGTGTTTTTATTGACTTGAGAGGGAGGAAGAGAGAGGGAGAGAGAAAGATAAAAACATTGATGAGGAAGAAACATTAATTAGCTGCCTCCTGCACTCCTGCCCCCACCAGGGATGGAGCCCACACCCAGGGTATGTGCCTTGATTGGGAATTGAACTGGCAACCTTCTGGTGCATGGGATGATGCTCAATCAATTGAGCCACCCTGGCTGTGTTTATCATGGTTTTAAAAATTACTAAATATTTTAAATAAAATTTTAGTTCTAATTTTGAATACAGTAAGCATCAATAGCTTTTGTTCACATAAACAAGTCTCTCTGGGGTCCTCCTAATTTTTGAGTGTAAAGTGGTCCAAGACCAAAACATTTGAGAATTCCCACCTTCAATGATGACAGCTACTTGAACTCCATCTGGACCACAGTCTCCTTGACTGGTGTATGAAAGAGAAATATACCTCTACTTCATTTGAGCCACTCACATGTTGTATATTCTGCTACAGCATCTTGGTTCATATCATATCATACAAATATATTGGCCTAGAGAGTGATCTAATGGATGCAATTAGAGTTGTTTTTCTCCTTCAATGCCCAATCAGTTTCCCCAAGTCAAGCTTGTGTGCCTTGAGTTTCCCAGGAATAGTCTGGATAGTTGAGCAATGTCTTTTTTAAACATTTTAGACAAGATCAGTCCTGGGGCAGTTGTTAGTCTTAACCTATCAAGTCAATTGTCCTTCACTGAAGGACCTCAGCATTTTGAAAAGGTGGATTTTTTAACAAATAAACTGTGCCTATATTCTGTGATCTCTTTTACATAAGGTTTTAATCTGCATTCTTTCTTTGTTCTCTTAACGTCAACATGTTTGGTCTAGTTGTTATGGTAATAACATTTTCCTGAGACAACAAGGAAAGCATGTGGTTTAACAAGTACACAGGGGGTAGTATTCAGGACAATGGAAGAATACTTGATTTGAATCTTTATGAGGAAATTCCTCATTATTGGTCATTGCTATATTAAGGTGATGTTTAATCATAGTGTTCACATTCTATTGTGTAAACTCAGATGTATGTACCCTCCAACTCCCAAATCCTGACTATTCAAGAGAGGAGAGAAAAACCTCCTGGTGTTTTCTTAATTTCCCTTTGTTTTATGAACCTTGTTCAATGTTTAAAAGTCGATCATGTCCTTGTTTAAAATATTAGGAATGACTATTCATCTTCTCCAAGATCAAATCTACTTTCCATCTGGGCATTTAAGAACCTATATAATTTGGCCTCATTCTAACCAACCACTGGAACTCTTAGCAGGCAGGACAAAGCCCTGTAGGCAGCTGAGTCTACAAAGGAGGGAAGAAGGGAGACTGTAGATTCATTGTCGATAATATCACCACTTTATTAAAAACTTCCTTTTTTCTCTTGCCTCAGTCATACTCACCCACACCATCACAGCCTGCTTAAACTCAACTCTGCCCACTCTGCACCTGATCTTCAGCTGAGCATTGTTTGAGAACACCAGGCAACACTGCTGAAGTTCTCCCTTTAAAATCATCACCACAGATCTCAAAGGGGCATGCAACAAAGACTGGCAGTTCTCCCACCTTCCTCAGACCTTCAGTCTCCCACTAATGGAGCTGACTTTTTTTTTTCTCTAACTTCCTCAGCTGGTGACCTTGACTTTTAACTTATTTTTAAAGCATATTTTATCTTCCCTCTGTTTAGGGAGATTCATTTTCAGTCCCTGTCTAAGGACAAAGCTCCCATGCCCGGTTCCATTATTTGTGCCTACATATTATTTCTGAGAAACAAGAGAACATATTTCTATGTTCTCCAGGAGACAATATTTATTACACACACTCCCCATTCATTGTGCCACAGACATACTGACTTTCTTTTTGTCTTAAGCTTTCTGTCACAGGTCTCTTGAGCTGCTCTTTCTCTACAATGTTCATTTCTTTTTTTTCTTTTCTTTTTTTAAATATATTTTATTGATTTTGTACAGAGAGGAAGGGAGAGAGATAGAGAGTTAGAAACATCGATGAGAGAGAGTCATCGATCAGCTGCCTCTTGCACACCCCCTACTGGGGATATGCCTGCAACCAAGGTACATGCCCTTGACTGGAATCGAACCCGGGACCTTTCAGTCCCCAAGCCGACGCTCTATCCATTGAGTGAAACCGGTTTCGGCTGCAATGTTCATTTCTAATTCAGACCGGACGTCACCTGCCATTTCCTCACAGAAGTCTTCCCTTACCATAGTAACTCAATTAGGTTTCTGTGTTATTTTCTAGGGCTCCCATAACAAAGTTCCAAAGACAATGTAGCTTAAACAAGAGAATTTTATTGACTCAAAGTCCTGGAAGCTGGAAGTCCAAGGTCAATGGGTAGGTAGGGCTGGTTTCTCCTGGGGCCTTTCTCCTTAGCTTGCAGATGACTGTCTCCTCCCCAGGTCTAAACATTTTTTTTTTTCTTTGTGTCTGTGTCCAAGTTTCATCTTCTTATATTGAATTAGGGTACAACCTAGGACCTCATTTTAACTTAATTACCTCTGTGGATACCTAAAACAGTCATATTCTGGGGTACTAATTATTAGGATTTCAATATGTGACCACTATTCCATTGTAGCATTTTTTCTTTGCATTTATTATGATATGAATTGATATAATTCCTCTGTTTGTGTATCTGTCTTTCCCACTAGAATGTAGGCTCTATGAATGGAGAAATCTAATGCCTGTCACAGTGTCTAGCACAGAATAGAAGTTCAATGTATGTTCATGGAGTAACTGGAAAGGCAGAGAAAAGAGGGGACAAGTTATAGATGCTTTGTTTCGATTTGGTGAGATTTTTGTTCTTCTTCACTATTGTTTTTTAGTTCTCCTTTTCATGCTTCTTTTTTTTCTCTCTCTTCACATCCTTCAAGACTTACAGGAAGTCATCATTCCTTTTGGACATCTTTCAAATTCCATAGCATAGACTGATTTTTCTGGTGTTTGAATCTTCTGCAGCAGTTATTTTTTTTTGTCACATCACATCATTGAATATTACTCTTGATTGTTCTTTAATTGTTTCCTGTCTTCACTGTGTGCTTCATCTCCACGGAGATAGTGATGTACCCAAGGGTGTCAACCATAATTTATTTATTTGTTTTTGGGGTATAATATAGAATCCTAAGTTAATTGAATCTGGATTAAACATGCTTGAATATAATTTCCTTCTTTATTTAGCAGCAAAACAGGTACCTCTGAGCAAGGAACCATGAGTGGATTTGGCAGCTCTGTGTGGTGTGATTTCTGAGGCATTAGGAAAAATCGTCTGCTCTGCCTATACATTTCTTCTCTGCTCTCCCCTCCACATTTGAATATAGATGTTTCATGGCAACTTTCTGAGAAATTGTTAGGCCAAAATAGAGCAAGGGTTTTTTTTATTTGTTTAATTTTTAACTGCTTTTTTTAAAGGTATTCTTGACATATAAAAAGCTTTAGATACTTAATGAACCAAAATTATGTTTAGAGATATGTATCCACCTTGTGAAATCATCATCATTGTTAAGAGCAAGGTATTTTATTTATTTTTAATTTTACTTTTCAATTACAAGTTTACATTTAGTATTATTTTCTATTAGTTTCAGGAGTACATATAGTGGTTAGACATATACTTTACAATGTTTTTCCCCTGGTATTTCCAGTGCCCACCTGGCACCATACATAGTTATTACAATGTTATTGACTATAATCTCTATGCTGTATTTTACATACCCATGACTATTTTGTAACTGCAATTTGTACTCCTTAATCCCCTTCACCTTTTTTACCTAGTCACCAACTCTCCCTCTGGCAACCACCAGTCTGTTATCTGTAGCTATATGTCTGTTTCTGGTTTGTTTGTTCACTTATTTTGAAGAGCAAGGTATTTTGAGTGCAAATATATCTCAGGGAGGCAAGATAGTGACATACACTCACATTTTATTGACTGATTCTTTTCTAGGAAAAAGGAGTGGGAAGGGATTAGATGTCTGAGTTGGGAAAAGTGTGCTAAAAAAGAAACCTGAGGACCTGATTTACATGTTACTCTAAGTCAGCCCTGGCATAGACTAGCAGGCTGAAGAATTGGAAGGTATTTCATTGAGTTAGAATCAATGTTGGCTGAGTCTCTGCTCTACGGAACCAGGCTTGAATCTTCATCCTAGTAATATGAGCCACACCACCTTAGGGAAATTACTTCACTTCTCTGAGAAGTGGTGTAGGGGTAAAATATTGGGCTAACCAGTTTATACTTGGGGGTTGATATTCCTTCCCTATATGCTACCTTAACAAGGGCAGTGGCCCTCCAATTTCTGAAGTGGAGGGGTTATTTTATTTTTATTTTTTCCCCCAGAAGGTTTAAAGTTACCAGGATATAAATGAGAGGAGAGGGGCAGATAATGAAAAATATCTGAGTAAGTTGAAGTGGATATGGTGTGATGGTGCTAATAACGGGCTCTGAGAATGCTGTTGCCCTAGAGAGATAGTGGAGGAAACTGGTTCCTTCTCCCCTAGGGATTACAGTGCGCAATGGAAAGGAGGCTGACCCTAAGAGAAAGCAGTTCTATGATTAACCCATTTTAGGATAAACTAAAGCTCAGTGAACTGACTCGAATAAAAGTTTCATGGATGAAATCCAAGCCAAGGGCTTTTTTGATGACTTTATACTGTCTTTCCCACACACTTCAGAAGTGAATTAAACTGCAAAAGTGCTGAAGCTCTAAGAATATTCTAGAAATCCACGTGGAACTTCTCAGAGGTAAATTTGACCTCTAACTTAGGGTGGGGGATGACCTTGTAAATAGTTGAGAAATACAATCTCTATGTTACATCAAGATTTCCTTAGTCCCTACGTACTTTGAGGCCAATTTTATGCTCTGTACACACACACCACTTCCTGACAGCTACCAACACAGCCTTGACATGATGGGCATAATGACTCATGGTCACATAACATTCCTTTTAGACACATATCAGCATGTTTGTTATTGCATGACTGCCCAAACATCCACAGAATCTAAGGAGTTAAAGTAGCTTTAATGTTGATGAATGTAGTCCCATTCACTTCTCTTTTATTCAAATCAAACTTGAATTGATCACTGTTTGGGAATTCATTTTTGCTCTAATAAGAAATAAGGAATAAAGGCTGGTTTCAGTCTTTAGAGTTAAACCATATTTTGGAACTATTTTATTTGGAAACCACACCTACATCATGGCAACGAAATCAATGACATGAGTCACAGGACCCAGGTTGCAGGTATTGGCATTATATAATATGACCTATTATAGGTCATCAGAAGATATCCTATAAAATGCCCATTAGCTACTCAAGGTGGAAAAATGGCTTGCTTATACATGAAGTAGGTAATATGGGTCATTAAAATGGTCTGATCCACCCATTTAGGCTGTAAATTTCATGCCATCAATCCTGGCCAATGACTGGATTTTTCTACATGATTTCCTTAATTGGTCTGCAAATAGTATAAAGTATATATCATATCTACACCAGACATTGGATTAAGGGAATGCATATTTTATGTCAACCACAAGGCCTAAAGTTATTAGTATACAGTGAGAGTCAAGTAAGTGTGCATTGATTAATTTTATATCATTTGTTAAAATGCTGAAAATGTTTTAATAGCCCTCAAAATATTTATATTTGTTTTTATTTTGAAGAATAATAGAGACATTCATTTATTTATCTACTCATTTAATTGATATTTAGAATATGCAATCCAAGCACTAACTCTAATCCTTATTAATTGAGTGACCTTTGGCAGCTACTGGACCTTTCTGCCTCAGTTTCCTTATATATAAAATAAGGAAGATTATAGTACTTACCTCCCAAGTTTGTTGTTATCATTAAATGAATAAATACCTATGAAGTGCTTAGCATATTATTTCAAGCATTATGAACACTAACATTTATTATTTTCAGCATAAGAGACACATTGATTATATTGCTGTGTAAAAAATATTCCTAGAATTTTGTGGCTTACAACAATACCTGTTTATTATTACACAGTTTCTGCAGGTCAGGAAACTCAGTGTGGCATAGATAATTTCACACACTGCAATCAAGGGTCAACTGGGCTGTAGTAATCTCAAGGCTGAACTGTGGAAAAATTTACTTCCAAGCTCACAGATAGTTGGCAGAACTTAACTCCTCAATGGCTGTTGGTCAGTGTTTGCCCTCAGTTCCTTGCCATTTGGGTCTTTCCAACTTGCCTTGCCAGAGCATGCAACTTGAGAAGTCAATGGATTAGAATTGGCTTGCAAGACTCAAGGCACAATCTTTTACAGACTAATTACAGAAGCGATATTTCATCACCCTGCCTTACTTATTGATAAGATGTGAGTCACTAGGTTCAGCCCACACTTAAGGAGAGGGTATTGCAAAAGAGTATGAATACCAGGGGTCAGACATCATTGGAGCCCATCTTACCACAATGGTAAAGGAGTTGATACAACCTATAATAGGTCACCAGACGGTATCTTATAAAATGCCCATTAGCAATATAAACTGAAGAATTACATATTTATTGGGGGAGAGAGATGATAAAAATAATTCTGGAATAAAATAGCAATAAAAATTGTGATAAGTACCATGAATTGGAAATATAATGTTGATGACCAATTGTAATATTGGTACCTGAATTGAGTTGGCATATATCAAATGAAGGCATCTCTGAGGGAAATAATATTTGTTTCAGATTTGAAGAATGAGTTGAGTAGCCAGGGGTGGCACACAGAGAGGCAAGAGCCCTCTTAGAAGAGTGAACAAATGACAGGTAGGCCCTAAGGTAGGTGAGTACCTGCAGTGGCTTCTGCATGTGGCGAGGTGTTATCACAGCATGGTGGCTAGTTTCTGAGATAGACTTATCCAAGAGAGTGCTCCAGGGGGAAAGAAGCAGGGGCAGAAGCTGCCAGGTCAGGCTGTAGGTCATCCCTTCCATGGAATTATATTGATCAAAGCTGTTAAAAACCTCGATCAATGTCAAGGGAAAGGATAATAAATTCTAACTTTAGAGATTCAACATGCTTGTACAAGAACTAGCAGAGTTATTTGGAAAATTATCAGCACAGTGGATGATTTTAGCAAGAGTAATTTAGATTTGAGTTAAAAAATTAGAAAAAGAAGTAAGAAAATGAAGAAAGTATGTATAGATAGCCCTTTAAGAAGGTTGGCCAGGGCTGGGAGATGAAACTTAAATGGTAACTCTAAGAAGATGGGTAAAGAAAGGACTTCAAAGTGATGTTTCTATGTAGCAGGAAATGATCCTCTAGAGAAGAAGACTGTGAAGATTGTATAGAGATGGGCTAGTGAATGAACTAAGTTTCTGAGAAATGGGAGGGGAAAATTTAGAACACAGATTTGGGAGATTGGTCTTTGATAGAATATTTAAAAAGGCACAGTAAGAAAGTGTCAAAATTCTTGGCATGGAGGGACATAGATTACAAATATGAACACAGAAGTTATTTATCATTAGCTTGAGAGAGAAAAAATGAGACACATCATTTGAGCCACCCAGAGATTTACTATTGTTGTGAAATAATTATTTCCTTGTTCAAACAAAGTTGATGACCTTATTTTTATAGAATGTTAAGAGAATTGATATGTTAAGTAGAAGATTGGAATAAATTCTCATGTCCTTCCAACTCTTAATATTCATGCACTGAGTCTGAGATTTCTCTACTCGCAGTATGATAATGGATTCATCTGAGAATAGGTGAATCATTTTGATTACATAGCAGGGTGGGTGTTGAAACATCCCAAACATAAGCAATCAGACCTTTCTCTGTATATAATAAATTAATCCCTCTGAGGCCAACTATAAGTGTTGCTTCAAGATTTGACTCTAAGTATGCATTCTTTCAGGTCACAGTACTTTTCCTCTATTTATAGCTCTATCATAACAAAATCCTGGTTGAGGGTCAGGGAGGTTAGGTTCATTTTTTCACAAAATCAAGGTTTGTTTTTTGTTTTTTTCATTTTTCATCTAGCTTGGCACAAAAGACAGATATAGTAGAGGGATTTTTTCTATCTGAGTATCAAGAGTTCACTGGATGCCACCCAAGATGTTGATTTAGGCTTGGGTCTCTTTACAAGATTTAATGCTTCACTTCCACTGCTATGATTATGCGGGTGTATGCTAGAATTTAAAGGCATGAATTTGGGTGAAATAAGGCAGTTATCTAGAGTCGGTATGGGTGTTATGAATCTTTACACCCTGAATCTGCCAGAATGAAACTCACTCCTGTAAGGGCCAGAATGCTGTATATTTATCAACACTCTGCTCTCATACCAGTCCTGTATTTGAAGTATCCAGAAGCACAAGATTCCATTTCCATTGCACAGAAAGGGGACACCTGACTTAGGTGTGCCCAACTTCTTGGTAGACGTTACATAACCACTAGAATTATAGACAGTCAGTGCCAAGGATTGTTTTTATTTTGGCATTGGAAAACAAAAGGGTCTGGGGTTTTCTCTTAGTCCTGACAATGTCAAACTTTCCAGGAAGATGGGCAAAAATGTATGAATTATTGGGTTGTTTCTATTATGCCTTCTACTAGGTTATCAAGTGGCTCCGCTCCCCCCTCCCCCAATTAAAAACAATGTTCCATATACTCATTGTTTAAACTGTAGACTGGAAGTATTTAAAAATAAATGAATGTTTAATGATTTTATTTATTTTCAGAGAGAGGAAGGGAGAGGGATAGAGAGATAGAAACATTGATGAGAGAGAGGAACATCATCTCTCTCATTGGCTGCCTCCTGCATGCTCTCTGCTGGGGACTGAGCCTGCAACCCGGGCTTGTGCCCTGACCAGGAATTGAACCAGCGACCTCTTGGTTACTGGGTCAATGCTCAATCATTGAGCCATACCAGCTGGGCAAGACTGGAAGCATTTTAATAGCAGGGACTGGGCTTCCTTAAACCCTTTTATATCTTAGTGTCTTCTCAAGACTAGGTCATAAGTAAAAAAGTAACTAACCTATTGAGACTTCTTTGATTGAAAGAGGATTTTATTCCAATTGTTAAAAAATGATTAAGGAAGACACATTAGTGATACCAACAAACTTATTTGTACTTCATGAAGTGGAAGGTTTCCATAGTGAGAACAGCAAAATGGGTGAAAAGCAGAACATTTTTATAGAATGAAGAGTGAAGAACAAGGAAAAGAAAAATTGAAAATATTTTCTTGGCTGAGGCCACATACTCAGCCTTGTTTTGGTTTTTGGGCTGAGAAAACAAGAAAATAAATATAGAGCCCCGAGTTGGCTTGGCATTTGGGGACTGGCTAACTGGTATACTGCATTCCTGGTTAAACAGAGCATTTGCAGGGGGAACACATTTGTCTAACTTTGGTTTGCTCATGTGGCAACATGGGCAGGGAAGACTTCATCATGGGCCTAGGAAGTGATTTTAACATACCCAATGCACTACAACTTGGACTTTAAGTTTCTATGTCTTCAGATTATTCTAGGTGCTCTAACAATTGAAAGATGTAGAATGAGGCTGCACTCTTTCTCCCCAGTAAAGAGTTAGTGGGCCAAAATGAGGGGGGCAGGAGAAAGCAGAGGCAGAGGAGAGGCCCAGGACTGCCATGAGGACTTACTGCCCTAGGCCATGGTGTATTGCCCACCTGGTATATGGTGGCCACTTGGTAAAGGTTGGTCGACGAATGAATGAATGAATGTAGGAAAGCTGAATTAATCTGGACAGACAAGTTGGGTTAGCTCCTAATTGTCCCTCTTTTCTTGGGAAAGCTGAATTAAGTCCAGCTGTTCTTCAGATTGCCAAGCCACTTTTGGGAAAGTTCCTTTCCATTTCTTCCATTTCTACTCATTTTCCCCTTGAGTGCCAAAGAAATAAGTGCAATTATTTATTCTTTATAGGGGTTGGCTCTTTGTATTGGTCATTTTCTTAATTGCTCACATACTGCATATTTATGTATTTTCCCCAAGGTTGTTTCATTCCCAGTAACAGCTTCTGTGACTCCATTGATGAAAATGCAGAGGGATTTCCTATCTGGGTTTCTTCAGATTTTCTCTAATGCCAGCTTTTTTTTTTAAATCTAAGCTGACAACACCATTACACACACACACACACACACACACACACACACACATGCACGACTCTGGAATTTCAAATGACTCAAAATGTGTCTCCTTTATTTAGAACAAACCATTTAAAAAATATACATTTACAATTCAGCTCTTTCTCAGAAATTCTGCTAGGCTGTTGGAATATATGCACATCAATCAGATTCATCTGATACCTAACCAGCTGAATGAGAACATATTTGTAAGTCAATTTACATAACAGGAGCAGCCTCCTGGCACCCATAGACCCTGCAGAATGCAGTTATAGGAACTAATAAGGAAAAGTAGGAAGACTCTGAGTCAGAGCACCCCCTGACACCACAAACCTTCCCACACTTTTAGCCAGCATAACTTTAAAAAAATAGTTGGCGCCAAAACCGGTTTGGCTCAGTGGATAGAGCGTCGGTCTGCAGACTGAAAGGTCCCAGGTTCGATTCTGGTCAAGGGCATGTACATTGGTTGCGGGCACATCCCCAATAGGGGGTGTGCACGAGGCAGCTAGTCGATGTTTCTCTCTCATTGATGTTTCTAGCTCTCTATCCCTCTCTCTTCCTCTCTGTAAAAAGTCAATAAAATATATTTTAAAAAATGGTTGGCATTAGAATCAATTTTTAAAAAAATACAAAAAAACAACAACATTCGTTTATTTTCCAATGCTAATCATAATATCTTCTGATTCTTGTTCACTATACTACCATCTTTAAAATAGAATGATTATAAGACACATGAAACTTTATATTCTGTTCTTTCTTTGACCTTTATATCACCACATTTTCCTTGAGAGTTTATCTTTTTTTTTTTTATTAATATATTTTATTGATTTTTTACAGAAAGGAAGGGAGAGAGATAGAGAGCCAGAAACGTCGATGAGAGAGAACCATCGACCAGCTGCCTCTTGCACACCCCCTACCGGGGATGTGCCCGCAACCAATGTACATGCCCCTGACCAGAATCGAACCTGGGACCTTTCAGTCCGCAGACCAACGCTCTACCACTGAGCCAAACCGGTTTCTGCTCCTTGATACTGTAGTTTATCTTGAGTCTTCCCTCTCACTTACCATATCTCCCCCTTTGTCTTAAATATTAGCTAATACTAGTCTTAATACTGCCTAACTTTTTAATTACTTTGCAATCCAATGGACAAAACCAGCCAAAGCACAGCTGTGTTCAAACTTCCTCTCCATTTTTCTTTTCCCCCTCTCCCTTCCCAGCCCTTCTCTGCCCTCTTCCTCCTCTTCCTCTTCCTCCTCCTCCTCTTCCTTCTCCTTCATTTCTCCCTCTCTCTCTTTCTGGTACACAGAATAAGATTAATTTAATGAGTCATACTCACAAGTTATTAAGAAAATAACAATGTGTTTAGGCATGGCCTCATTTTATTACCTTTCTTTACCTCATCCACAGACTTGGATCCCTGACTAATAGGCACTGCAGTGCTCCCGGGGCAAGTCTTTCCTTCTTTTTTGTATTGAGGAAATCTCTTCATTTTTTTGATGGTGGTGGTTTCGGTGAGAAATACAGTAGAACAGTGGTTCTCAAATTATAGGGTGCTTCTTATTACCTGTTCAGACAGATTTGGACCCGCCCCACCCTCGGAATCTCTCATTTGGTAGATCTTGGGTTGGGCTATTTGAATTTCAGATGATATTGGTTATGATGGCCAATTGCTCTTTGAGAGCTGCCTCATTAGAGGATTTTCACCTTTATACCAAGCACCAGTGAAAAAAGCATTGGAGATTATTTAAGAGAGAATGATTTGCCTCAGGCTAGAAACCCAAGGATTTACTCAGCATTTATATTATTCTAAATTTGGAGGACATCTCTGCTGTCAAAGCCATTTAGCCCAGGGAGGAAATGTGCACTTTTATTGTTTATTTAGCAATGAGAACAGGTATGTTTTTTCTTTTTATTTGTGAGTTATACATAAAACCCTATAATAGAATCCAAAAATTAATCGCATAAAATGTGGAATTCCCACTATTTCCATGTTAATGAAAGAGCCATGGAAGATAGGGGTGTACAGCCAATGGCCTCTTATCCAAATGTGTGTTAATTGTAGGCCAGTTATCTGTGGGATTCACTGTAACATTTTAGTTATTTCTAATCGTTGTCCTCTTCAAATTGGGATAATAAAAAATGAAAATTTTAGACATAGAATGCAAAAAAAAAAAAAAAAAGCTGATTTGGCTAGCAGTGAAATACGCAGAGGGAGGAGCAATATTGGAGATTTAGTAAGACAGGGAAAGACGCAGTTTCTGCAAAGTTATAGAGACCTTCACTTTCCTCATCCAGTTTTCTTCCTTTTCTAGTTCTTTCTTTTTACAAATATTTATTGCCGTGATGAAAAAGTGAACAAAGCTTAACCCAGAACCATGCACATAGATGCTCAATAAATATTTGCGGCATTAACTAAAAACCGAATGAAGCAGATACCACATTCCCTAGGAGTGGAGAATAGATGATGACATTACTGCTGAGCATAATTGCCCAAGCCTGAGGGAGCTCTCCAGATTTCCCTACATCCCATATTACAGCAGGAATAGTATGCCACAGTCCAAACTCATGTAGTGATTAGATCTTAGTATATGGTATAAGTAGTCCTGAGAGCATGACTGGAGAAACCAATCCCCTAATCATAAATTAAAAAATGAAGGTTAAAAAATAATGTGGTGTGTGTGTGTGTGTGTGTGTGTGTGCGTTCACAAATAATCACAGAGGAAAAGGAGACCTGTTGGCACTTTCTTTCTTTCTTTCTTTCTTCCTTCCTTCCTTCCTTGCTTCCTTCCTTCCTTCCTTCCTTCCTTCCTTCCTTCCTTTCTTTCTTTCTTTCTTTTTTTTTTTGGCACTTTTCAATAACACAAATGATTTAGATATGTGTAAGTCAGGTATATAATATTTAAAATTTCTATCTTAGCCTGGGAAATCCAGTATACAATAACCAGAAGTTTTTATAATAGTAAACTTCTTATCTTTTGTATCATTTTTATGTTTTAACAAGAGTTCCTTGAACAAACATTGACTCAGTGTTTTTAATCTAAGTGAACCCAGGCTTATATTTATTTTCCTTTTGATAAACAGCTCTGAGGAGAGGATGCTTTTAACATGAGTTCCATGAGAGTGACAAGAATCATAATTCATATCTGTCTCTAGTTATTCAGGATTTGGTTTTATACAAACTGCTGTTTCTTCTGATGACTATAGATAAGATGCTGGTATCCGCTCACAAATGTTATGAAATCACTTTGAAATATACAGAAATAGGTAGGAGACAGAGTAAGAAGCCAAATCTATTGAATAATATTCTAAGTAAATCCAAATTAAGCTATTATGGAGAAAAAAAAATAAATTTAGAATACTATAAAGACATCCTGATTCTCTGTTCCGTGTATTCTTCATTATGCATACATTTAAGTGTGATGGGCTACAACTTCCTTAGGGTCAGATTTACTTTTATAAAAGGGAATTTTGGAATTATGTACTAGAGGAAATTTCCCTGCGAATATATGTTTAAACACAGAGTATAATCGCTCAATCAGCTGCTTCTGTTGTGAAAAGGACGTAGAGTTAAAGAGCTTACTATAGATTTAAAACATAAAACAACACCCATTGTACTGATAGAAAGAAACAAAATTCCGGATTTTAAAATTTGTATTATTGTATTTCTTTTATATTTATTTTCAGAAATAAAAAAATTGAAAATCAAAAGTTATTTGGATGCTAAATTATCTGAAACAGAGGAGGAATTTTGGAGGCGTGTAGGGAACAGGAAAGGAAACGTGACTGGATCTTGACGGGGAAGTGAGATAGCAAAGTGGCTTTAGTGGAAGGGTCCTTTTGGATAGGTGATGAGGAGAGAAGAACATTTCTATGATGGTTCCCTAGAGTAGGCATTTTAAAAACCTCCACAGTCTATCAGGCCTACAGAAGATAGCAAGATTGTGGAAGGTCATCATTATTGTTGTTATAATTACTTGTCTGCCAGCCAGCTCTCCCTCTGTCCTTTCTTCAGCTACTGAGCATGTAAGCCAGATGTGGTCACTTACACTACTCCCCCCCTGGGGCTTAAAAACAATCTAAGTCGAATGTGTGATTCAAGAGAGCCAATGAACACCCCTCTCTGTGGTTCAAGGGGGTGCGAGGCTGGGACTGCTACCAGCCAATATCTCCTGCCAACAGAGAAGTCTAACTTCCAGGAAAATAAAAAAAGAATGAAGCCAGCACACGAGGAAAAGCAGTAGTGAACAGATACAAGAGATGAATGAGAGACAATCCTGGAGGCAAGGCATCCTGGGTGCCTTGGTTCCTGCAGCGCTGCTTTTGTCAGTCTTGAGCTGACCCCAGTAAGCATCTGTTACTTGCTTTTTTTTTTTTTTTTTTTTTTTTGCTTAAAGTAGTTTGAGTTGGGCCTCCATTACATAAAAGGGAACAAGTCCTAATCCAGCTGTCCTTCTTCCTTCATCTGTCCTCACCCGTCATGATGACTGCCCATTTAGTGTAGGAAAATATTTTAAAATATTGCTTTATGTAAAATTTTACTAAAACTGATATGGTCCTTTTCCCTACTGTATTGAGTCTATATTCCTTTGGCTTAATATCAAAGCCCAAAAAGATATTCCTGGTGAGCTTGCAGACTTCAAAGCACTAAGTGATCTAGGGCATAACCTAAGAATAACTATACACCCAGTGCCCTCAGCCATTTTGGAAGCTGTAATGTGTTTGTCTTGGGGAGGGACAGAGTTCTTAAGGTTGTCTAGTGGGAGGTGGTTACCATCCTTGATAACATCTGGGTTGAATCTGAATTAAAATTTTGGACTTAAATGTCCTCAAGAGTATAAGACTTTCCTTCGAGGGGACCAGTGAACTCTAGCATTTATCAGATTCGTTTACTTTCTGGTCAGTGGCAACTTCAAGTGGGAAAAACAAAGAAATTGGAAGATTTTCCCACTTGAAGTTGCTACCAGAAAGCAAACAAATCTGATAAATGCTAGAGTTCACTGTCTTTGTACATTCCTTTCCCAGGTTGCTGAGGGGCCTTTTCTTTGGAAGAACTTTGCTGTTCTCTGGACTCCTTTACAGCAATAACAGAGCACTGGAGTGCCATTTCCAAACCCTCAGCTGGTTTTTAGAAGGCTGGTGGTTTAGCACTTGTGAAAGTGCCTTCTTTAATGCAGAGATACAATCCAGCATGTGTCAGGTTCACAGACTGTCATGATTTATCACCTAAGTATCTGGGAATTGGCAGGCTGTTTTCTGCTAAGAAGATTTTCCTTTATTTTTTGAACCAATGCATTTTATTTGGTTGGAATAGAATTCATATGATATCCATTAATTTGCAATCAACTTATGTCAAGATGTTATTTTATAAGAGAAATTTAACATCCTTCAAACCCTCTGAGTATTTTTTTTTTTTTTGTATGCTCTGGGTTCCATTTTGTCCTTAGAAAACATTAGGCATGGTATCAAAGGCAACTGACTCCAAGGTGAAGACATGGGCTTGGCTCAAAGATGAGAGCAGAAGATTGCAGTAAATATTAAAAGGAAACCCAATAAAGTTTAACTGAAGAAGTAGTTAACTAGAAATGGAAGCCTGGGTTCCAATGTAGCTAGCTGTGAAACAAAGAAAGTGTCTTGGTTTTCTTTGCTATGCAATGAGACTAATGGGGAGTTTTAAATAATAAAGTGTGTAGAATTATAAAAACATCTTGGAAGAAGGTACACAATTCAATAAAAATAATCATCATGATGATTGAAGTCCATCAAACCTTTCTTTCTCAGTTGTGATGACAGACTGACTTGATATGGAGATGAATGCTTCCCCTGACATGTACTCTCCAAGGTATATTTACTAGCAGGGGTGGTGATTCCCAGACACTTCCCAGTTCCTTTACCTTGTATTTCCATGAATGCAAGCTTTTTTGTTCAGTTAGACAAGCTCAGGATTGTGAGTCAAAATGACTCGTTTGAGACAAAGAATTGAAGGCAAGTTTTCTACTCACTCAATGCTTTTCTCTCTCTTTGGATGAACACGAGGGCAGGTGGGGGTGATCTGAAGAGATGATGGAAAATTTGACTAAGAGATATTACTCATCTACCTGCCTGAATCAGAAAACCAGGACCATTTTTCCTTCTTAGGGTTGTTTATTCAATATACACATTCATGTATAAATATATGTAATATAATCTAACAAATGCATTGATGATGTAACTTTACTGGAAGTTGTTAGGTTAGTAATTATTGAACCTGCTTTATCCTCAGTACTTGGATGAAAAGAGATTGTTCTTTTTTAAAATATATTTTTATTGATTTCTGAGAGGAAGGTACAGGGAGAGAGAGATAAAAACATCAATGATGAGAATCATTGATCAGCTACCTCCTGCAACGGCTCCTGCTGGGGATCAAGCACGCAACACTGGCATGTGCCCTTGACCAGAATCGAACCCAGGACCCTTCAGTCCACATGCTGATGCTCTATCCACTGAGCCAAACTGAAGAGGGCAAAAGAAATTGTTCTTTTTCTTAGTAAACTAGGAAGATTCTTGTGACATCGTTTTACCCAGAAGAATCTGCTGAGTGGAGGGGGAAGGTGCTTGCAGCTGTGGGGAGGCGGGGCCTGGTTACAGCTCACTTCTCACTGGGTCTCCTGCAGGAGCCTTCTGGTTTTCCTCCCCTTCTGTCTTCGTTCCCAATTAGCCTACAGGCTGCTGCCAACCTTTTCCTTCTAAAGTACAACTCTGATTATGTAATTCCACAGAGCATACATCTTAAACTCCACACTGACTTAAATTAAATAAATATATCAAACTGACATTCTGAATTTCTAAAATACGCTTATTTTTTGGGAGGTACTTGATAAGATCCTTTAGTTTTTTTTAAAATGCTCCATTGAATTAGGTTACTTGGTCTTCCTCAGAGATAGCCTGCTTCCTTTCTCTGGGAAAGTCATTTTTTCTCTGATTATTTCTGTTGGATTACTTTATATTAGGTAAGGCCATCTCAGACTCCCACTGCCTCCATGAAGCCTGCTATGTTCTCTCAACACCTATTTGTGTAAATGATGAAGACTTGTACTCCAGTGTGAGTGAATGTGAACCTTGCAGAGACAGGCTTGGTGCCTGTCATCTTTGTCTTTTTTTTAGATTTTTAAAAGTAATTTTCAGAGAGAGAGGAAGGGTGAGGGAGAGAGAGAGAAACATTGATATGAGAGTGAAACATCGATTGGCTGCCTCCTGCATGCTCCCTACTGGTGATCCAGCCTGCAATCCAGAACCCAAGCATGTGCCCTGACCAGGAATTGACCAGGCAACCTTTTAGTGCTAGGGATGACTAACACCCAACCAATGGAGTCATACTGGCCAGAACCCATCTTTGTCTTTCTTGATATTGATAACCCCCGAATTGACCATGTCACAGACCTCCAATGATTATTTCTTGAATTGAAAATCGAGACTGAATGCTTTCTTCAACTTTTCTCTACTCACCTCATTATTGCTATTCTCTAGGATCGAGCTCAGGCCTTCACAAATTCTCTAATAAGCTCAGTCAATAGCTTCCCTCCTTTACATGATAGCACATTTTTATTTTACTATTCCTCCCACTGTTTGACTTCAGACTCTTACATCCTGCTTTTTGTTTCTCTTGCCTATTTTCTTATGCATTGGCCCCCCATGTTGCATTTTAAATTTCTTAAAAACACAAGCTAGTTGAATGCATAGCACTCTTCACGCCACCTGGAGAATGCCCTGTTTTGACAGGTGCTCAATTGCCCATTATTGGTTGACTAATCTCAACAGTAGGAGTAGTGGTCTGAGGAAGAGGTCAATTTGTCATCTGCTGTGATTGGACCTCCCAGAAAGTACAGATGCTGTAGACCACCAAGAGAAAGAGGGCTGATGATCTCAAGACCAGAATTTAGCCTTGATTAATTTACAATAAATCTTTATGGTACTAATCCTATTTCATATATTTTTTTTTTTAAGGTTCAGGATGCACTTAGATTATGGAATTGAAACAAATACAAATTAAAATTATTCAGAACAGTTTGTCATAGATTGCTATGTGAATGAGTGGAAGGCTCTCATCTTTAACAGGAGAGAAGGGTGGTGCTGGTGAATTAATTCTTCCTTGGAGGATAATCCCTACAATTTGGGTAGCTGCCACCAGTTGAGTAGACCAGGCTGATAATTTTAATGGGAGTTCATGTGACCCCTGGGGACATAGAATATTATATAACAAATTCCTGTACTCACCCCACCCCCCACACACATACTTTAGGATTTTCTTATTTACATGTTTTAAACTGAGAACCAAACATGTGTATTTTCTTTTAAGTCCCCAGATGATTCTGATGTGCATTTATAGTTAAAAGCCATTGGCTTGGAGTTTGGGACAACTTGATTCCCAAAAATAGGTTTTCTTCAGGTAAGGATAACAGAGACCAAAATTAGAAAACAAGAAGCACTTGACTTTGTTATTTCTATGTAGTTTGTTATGAAAAAATTATATGTATCTTGATGAGTTTATTGTGCCTTGTTATAATATCTAAGTTTGCGTCGAAGAGAGAATGGAGGATGTACTTGGCAAGTAATAACTAACCCAAGCTCTGTGTACTTGTTTACTTTCATTTTTATCTTGAAAGTTTTTGTGTCCTCTCGGTTATGGGAGATTTATGGCTCCAGCACCCTTTCCAGCTATATCTAATTTCCATTCAAAGGGAAAGTGTGATTTTTCTTCTAAAAAGTCCCCTGTTGTTCTGCATCCTTAATTACCCATAGTTCCTCTTTCCTTTGCACCCTTGACCTGTGGACGCCTGCTTAGTTACTGAGTTTTTGGACTCTTTCCCATTCTCTGTCTTTCTCTCTTTCTCTGTCCTCCCCCTCCTCCCCCCAAATTGCCTTCTAAAAAGAAAAGTGAGCCAAAACTGGTTTGACTCAGTGGATAGAGCGTCGGCCTGCGGACTGAAAGTCCCGGGTTCGATTCTGGTCAAGGGCATGTACATTGGTTGCGGGTACATCCCCAGTAGGGGGTGTGCAAGAGGCAACTGGTCGATGTTTCTCTCTCATCAATGTTTCTAGCTTTCTATCCCTTTCCCTTCCTCTCTGTAAAAAATCAATAATATATATATATATATATATATATATATATATATATATATATATATAGAAAGGTGATATTCTTAGACCTATACTTGTTACTAGTTTCTTCATTTAGAACCCTGTCCTGTTTGTTTATTTTATGGTCTTCTTAAATGGGCTACACACTTTTAAATCTGAATCCATAAAAAGCATCAAACAAAGCTGCTTTTAAACAGGATTATAATGACGTAGTACAGTGGTTATTAGTATGAACTATGCTTTAAAATTTCAGAGGAAACCACAGCATTACTACAGAGGGAGGTAGGCCTTCCCTATGAAACAGTCTTTCCACAGAGTCCTTTTGGTACTTATGTCCACTTCGATGGGGGTTACTGAGCAGACTTTTATTTTAGAAAAGCGTTTCTTCAAGATTGAAATTTGTCTGAGCACCTGAGTAGCTCATGTGCCCACCATTGCGGAAGACACGATGCAATCCTTAAAACAGCCTCATTCACATGTTTTATAGGAGGAAATTGAGGGCGAGGGCATTTCATAATGTGCCCAAGGTCAGCATAACTGTTTGGTGAGCATTTCGCCTCTCCCTCATTGCAGTCAAGTCAGCATCCATTGGCACCGAGGCTAGAAACAGAGACGTTAAAAAGGAGCCAGATTTGGAGCGTCTGCCCATGGTGTTTCTTCATTCTGATGAGGGGTGCTGCCACGGCACCCTGACGATGCCCTTAAAATGAGTCCTTATCAGCCGCTGATGTGTCATAGTGAACACACGCATTTCCTTTCCACAGGGAGGAACTGCCTCCAGGAAATGGACAGGCTCTTACAAATTTAGCAGGTTTCTGTGGGCTCTCAATTCAGTTCAGGAGTTAACTTCGCTTTAAAAAAAATCCAATTCTGCCTTCAATTTTGTTGAATGAAAATAGTGAGAGAGTGGACATCGTTGTCTTGTCATCCGTGAGGTCCGAAAGGTTGGCGACCACTGGATTAGAAGACTTGCTTTCTGACTTTAGAAAACACCTTGGGTGGATTCTATATATTTCTGGTCCATTTTGATGACTGTAACTCAGCCCAATTTTCAGTTTTCAAGTTCAGGTCTAACCCAAAGCTCCAACTTTTTCTTACTCCATCTTTCAGGCCCAAACACCTTCCTGGACCTGGAGGAGAGAGAGGGGAAGGAAGCGTCTCTTGATTCAGCTGGCCCCGAGTGAGATCTCCTCAGCTGGGTGGATGCTTCTCCACTGGCCTTCAGGGCCTCGGTGGGGTAGCATTCAAGTGTGGCCCTTCTCCAGGGGCACAAGGGCGTGTTCTCCCCACTCACTCTCTAGTTCTTAGATCTGGAATCCCATACTGTCCAGCTCTGGAGTATAGAAAGTGACGGGACAAAAGAGCTCTCTGCATGCTTCAGCGGTGGCCCCTACAAGACAGGCCACCATACAACTCAGCAGCACCATGGACTTGGGCTGGGAATGAGCTGTGGGGTTGGGTGCAGGCAGTTTGTTTTTAAGTCCTTCATTTCCAGGACAAATAGCAGACACTGCATGTGGTTATCTATTTATTTATTTATTTATTTATTTATTTTCTCTTTCTCTCTTTGTCCTCGTTTAAGAAGTGCATGCTGCTGAGGCTGTTTTGTTGTGGTTTAACTAGACATAGTTTGATTGTAATGAGATGCAAGCTGAGGGGAGAGAAAACTTCCATCTGTGAAAATGAGAAACACAACCAACTCTGACGTTTGGAAAGAAAAGGAAGCATTTTGATATAGAAATAGCAAAGAGGCTTAGTGACGGACCAGGAAAACCTGCCTAAAAGAGTGAGAGTGGACATCCTTATCTTGTTCCTGAATTCAGATGAAAAACACTCAGTCTTTCAACATATAGTGTGATGTTAGCAGTGGTTTCTTCATCAATGCCCTTTCTTGGTTTCAAGAAGTTCCCTTTTATTCCTAGCCTGCTGAGAGCTTTTATCATGGATGGAAGTTGAATTTAGTTAAGAGCCTATTCTGTATCTATTGAGCTAGTTATGTGTTTGTTTGTTTTTCTTTTGTAGGCTCTAGAACTGACGAATGGCATTGATAGCTTTTGAAATGTTAAAGTACACTTGTTTTCTTGAAGTAAAACTAGAATGATTGTGGTGTTTTATTTTTTTTAAATGTAAATTGATTTAAATTTGCTAAAATTTTGTTTAAGAATTCCATGTCCATGGTCCTGAGAAATATTGATTTTTTAAATGGATATCTTTCTTTGGTTTTGGTATTAATGTAATACCATAGAAGGAGTATTAAGTGTCTTTATTTTCCATAAGAGTTTGTGTATACATGACATACTAGACAACCTCTTTTATAACTGATCCCTTTGTCTTTTTAATTTTATTTTTCCTATTGATTGGTTAATAGGAAAAAAGCTCTTTAAGTGAATCTTAGTTTTATATTTCTGAGGATCGTGAAAATTCACATGATTTGAATTATTTTATAAACTTGTGCTTACAAACGGTAACATTTTTGTATTTTTAGAACACTGATATGTCCTTCAAAATACTTTATGCAAATATTATCCTATATAATAAAAGCCTAGGTGGTGTCTCATGATGTCATCACAAGATGGCTACCACAAGATGGCTGACAGGGGAGAACAGTTGTGGGAGATCAGGTCAACAGGGGAGGGCAGTTAGGGGTGATAAGGCTGGCAGGTAGAAATTAGGGGGTGATCAGGCTGGCAGGCAGGTGAGCTGTTAGGAGCCAGCAGTCCTGAGTTGTGAGAGAGATGTCTGATCTATGGGATTAGGCCTAAACCAGCAGTCAGACATCCCATGAGGGGTCCCAGATTGGAGAGGGTACAGGCCAGGCTGAGGGACAATCCGTCCCTCCTCCCCCTCACCCCCGGTGCATAGATTTCGTTCACTGGGCCTCTAGTATGTATATATTTTAGCAAGTGGATAAATTGTTATATACTATAGTCTTATCATGGTATTTTAAGATTTAAGAACAGAGTACACAGATAAATTGAGATTCTGGGTATTCCTTTTGAGTAGCTTTATAATACTACTAGAGGCCCAGTGCATGAAATTTGTGCACTGGTAGGATCCCTAGTGGCTGCTGGCTACCAGCTGAGTACTTGTTTCCTTTCCCAGGCTGCCTGCCACCACTGCCACCACTGACACAGGCCATGGTCTCCCTCCCTTCCCGCAGCCGGCCCTGCCTCTTGGTCAAACTCCCAGACAACTCCCGGTTTAGGGGACAATTTTCATACTATGCTTTTATTATATAGGACTAGAGGCCTGGTGCATGGATTTGTGCACCAGTGGGGTCCCTTAGCCTGGTCTGCACCCTCTCTCAATCTGGGACCCCTCGGGGGATATTGGACTGCTGGTTTCGGCCTGATCCCCGAAGGCCTGAGCACAGAGTTATCAGTGTAAATGGCTTTTAAATATATATAATAATAAGCAGAGGTATAAGAATCCGAGATCTGTTATATGCCCCCAAATAAACCAATTCTGTGGCTGATATTGTCAGGTTATATAGTAAGAAGATTACCTATTATGTCTAAATGGGTAACTAGTTATTTCTGGAGTGTTTAATGGAAAAAAAATAGTGGCAGTGATATGTGTAATACTTTAAAATGTATTGGTAATTTCCTCAACATCCTATGAGATAAACAGGAAGAAATTACCATTATGTAAATTTAGTATCTAGGGCATTAAGAGTCTAGGTAATTTTCCAAGTCTGTACAAATAGTCACAATCAGAATAGCTTTTGGGTTTTCAAGGCAAATTTATTCTCCAAATCCTGGTCTATTTCTGTGGCTATCCCTGTTTTGATTAATTTAAAACCAATGTTACATACTAATCTTTAATTTTAACACAATTGGTATAAGTGTCAGTTTACTATTCTTTTAAAACATATAATGGCAATGGCAGTGACGTGAAGAACCCCTATTGCACATATTGATTTTCTAAACAGTCAAAACAATGTTTTGAAGTAGAAGGTACTACTGAGAGAATTTTAGAGATGTGAAAAATGAGTTTCAGGGATCAGTAACTTGCCTGAGTTCTCACAGCTTTCATCGCCATGATGGCAACTCTGGCCACAATAAGAGTTGGGGAATAAATTTTCTGAACCCATTTAATGCATCTAACATAGTGGTACTCCACCATGGCCCACACTGAATCACCTACGGAGCTTTAAAGAAATACTCATGCCTGGCATCCATCCTATGAATTAATTCAAGTATCTGGTGTCTGGGCCCAGACATGGGTATTACAAAAACAAACAAGCAAACAAACAAAAAAACTTCCTTAAGTGATTCTCTTGTGCAGCCAAAGTTATGAACCGCTGGTAATGCTATAGATCTGAGGTCATGATTTACTGGGCTGTTGAATCAGGGTGATCCGAAGCCAGCAGGTTCTCAAACATTCAGTTCATGTGGCATTTCATGACCTGAAAGCAAATATAGACAAGTAGTTCCTTTTGTTTTATTTGAAATATTGTTGTCAGGTCCCATCAGCTCTTCTAGCCATTCTTCTCTTCTGTTTGCAGATGACTCATGCTGAACAGTACTCTTATTTCATGTTGCAGCTTGGTCCTTCACGTGGCTGTCCCAATGCCCATTTATCTCTGTGGTTATGGGCACAGCCTGGGAACGCAGAACAATGCAAGTTATTTAGAAATTTTAAACATAATTTCTGGTAATGCTTCAGGAAGTATTTTAAGTTTAATTTTGATTTCTAATGTGCTCTGAACTCTTTCCTGAAATAGATGAGAAAAAACAACAACTGGCTATTGACAGATAGGAGAATAGGTGGAAGGGACTTGGGCTAACACTGAAAGTTGTGTGATTAGTCCTGATTTAAATGATTTAAATACTGGAAATGACCTTTGTCACTAATGGCTTTTTAAATTCTGAATCTATTTTTACTTTATTTTTATTTTAACAATACCTGGATAAATTTTGTTAAGAGAGTTAATTCAACTCATTCTTTTTAAAGGAATCAGGAGCCTAATTTTATCATGACCCCCAATACACACACCCTACATACATTTTCTTCCTTTTAGATAAAGTGGGATAGGGGACAGAGACAAATTCTGTTTGCTATATTCTGACTTAGGACAAAGAGTCCAAACATTATTGTCATCCCCGAGCCATCCTCTGTTCAAAGTGACAAAGCAACCCACAGGTTGAGAACTGCTAGCAGGGTCACCTAAGACCATTGGAAAACACAGATATTTACATTATGATTCATTAATAGCAGCAAAATTATAGTTATGAAGTAGCAACAAAAATAATTTTATGGTTGGGGATCACCACAACATGAGGAACTGTATTAAAGGGTAGCGGCATTAAAAAGGTTGAGAACCACTGCAGCTTAAACAGACAATTTTCCATGGTCTCTGCTCTCTCACCCTCTTGAGGACATACCTTATTTGCAAAAGAAAATTTAGATTACTTGATTTCCAAAAACTTAGCATAGAGGAGCTAAAAGCAATATAAAGATGGGTTAGCAGCGTTAAGGTAGTCAGACTTAACTTGCACAACTTTTAAAAAGTTTATTGAGCCTGGCCAGTGTGGCTCAGTAGTTGAGTGTTGACCTATGAACTAGAAGGTCATAGCTCCATTTACAGTCAGGGCACATGCCTAGGTTGTAGGGTCCATTCCCAGTAGATTTTTCTCATCATTGATGTTTCTATCTCTTTCTCCCTCTGAAATCAATAAAAAGTATATAACCAGGCTTATGGAAGGCATTGTCTATGATTGACAAATGTAAGGAAACTGCTGTCAGATTTCTAATATAAATATTTGACAATACTTGTGAATGCAACCACATAAATAGAATACTACCCCCATCCTCAGTCAATGGCCACATTTTTCATTTGGCTGGAAGGCAGCATTTAGATATTATTCAAAATAAGATTTTGTCCCATGGAATTGCCATCTTTGTTACTGTATATCCTTCAGGTTTCCTGTGGCACTATGGGAAAAGTGTCACAGCCCCAGAGAACCCTGAAGTAAGTTTGCTCCATTTTGCTGATTTATATAAAGAAAAATACCAACTTTTATTAAGAATACCCTAAGACTTAATCCTTAATTAAGTAAAGTCTTAATCCTGTAATTAAGTAATGCCTTAATCCTGATTTAGACTAAAAAAAACTAAAGATTTTTTTTTTTTGCTTCTTTCTCTTTCTCTCTCTGTAGTATTTATATTTGTATATACATATTTATGTATGTATGCATGTATGTGTTTGTGTGTATGTATGCCTTTTCAAAAAAAGATTTGCAAGTTTATTGAGATCCTAATCACACAACTGTATTGTATTGAAACTTCCTTTGTTGCCCATTCTACCTGATTAGTTTCAGCTCTTTAATAGCCTAGGGCAGTGGTCAGCAAACTCATTAGTCAACAGAGCCAAATATCAACAGTACAATTGAAATTTCTTTTGAGAGACAAATTTTTTAAACTTACTAAACTTCTTCTAATGCCACTTCTTCAAAATAGACTCACCCAGGCCTTGGTATTTTGTGGAAGAGCCACACTCAAGGGGCCAAAGAGCTGCATGTGGCTCGCGAGCCACAGTTTGCTAGCCATGGGCCTAGGGGTTGTAGTAATTGATGTCACAGGAGTTCAGAATATTGTTACATGACTTCACACAAAAGATTGAAGTGAAATTTTAGAGGAGATCTAAGTGTGCTCTGTAACTGCTGGTGAAGAGTACCAAACTTTCATGATTCATTAACCAGATCTATATACACCACTTAGAACGAGGTGAATACTTGCTTTCTTATCTAGTCATTAATTTGTTGTCCACCTACACTGACAGAACACATTAATTATGTTAGTTGGTTAATGGACAGATCTCTACTTTGCTATTTGTTTTATAGGCAGTTCGAGCTTATTGATGCCAAATGTCTTGTTCTAACCTTGTGCACAATTCTTAGAATGACTTTTGGCCAGTCTAAACATTGCCTAGGAATTGTTTATCATGGCTGATTAAATACCCCTCCTCAAGCATGTGTACTATTCATTTCTGCTTAAGAATCTCCAACGAAGCAAATATTTACACAAAGAGGGTGATTCCCCTCGAGCTGCAAGGATGGATCAAGCCAGTGGTACCGAAATAGACATGACTGTGTACAGGTCCCCAAGATTTTAATCACATTTAATGACTGTGCAAGGTATGCCAGGAAGAAGGAAGATGTGGTGTTTCTCTGGGGCTTTGCAATGTAGCTTATTTTTTATTTACATGGCTGCAATAGAGGGGTTATATGATGGCTTTCTCCCCAACTCCACTTACTAGCTATTTGTATAAAGTTATATTTGGTGTCTTTAAAAACACTGAGAACAGGGCAAGGCAAAGGAAGAGAAAAGATGTTAGGATAAAGGGGAGTTTTCCACAGGAATTACCAAGAATTTATTCCATAGAGGAAGTCCTCAATTACTTCTTGCTCATGAAAATCTTTTCACTTGCCTTGCTAAAGCCTTGAAACTCATATCTGGGACGTATTAAGCAACCCAGAAAGTTTACTCATTAACTTTAATTTAACTAATTAATGAAAGAGCAGAGAAATCAAAGTCATTTTCCTCCTCTCCCCAAAACTCAGGGTTTTCAATGCTTAACAGCTTGCACACTGCTTAGAGCAAACTTATTAGTCAGATTGGATATACTGACTTATAAATCACATATTAGTGCCAAACATGTTCTGTTACAGAAAATTAAGACTCCCTCTTGACACGTAATTTGGCTCTGAATATAAACCAGATAAACAACATCTTTTTTTTTTTTTTAATGCCACATTTGGAAAGTAAACTGAAATATATAGGCAATAACTGACCTCTTCATCTCTCACATATATCACTGGATTCAGGGCAAGAACCTTTGTGTATATTAGGCTCCTCTCAGAAAGCAATACCTTTTTTTACCCAGTGCGTTTAAACTTGAGGTTGGGATAAGTGCTGATTGGAGTCTGCCTTAAAGAGACAGCTCCAGGTCCAGTGTGAGTAGCACCCCTGTTGCAGGAAATTGAACTTGAACCCTAACACCTCAGAGAACACCACGGTTTAACCATTGGAACTAAAGCATAAGATCTGGGATAAATGCATTACACATGATCTACGATCATATTCTTTTGGTAACTATGAATCAGCAATGCTGAGAAATACTTTTTTAAAACTAAAAAATGTTTGAGATCTGAAGAACAGACTCAGAGCTGACTCATTTAAAGGAAGTCTTCAAAGTAGTTACCCAATCAAGACCATGTATTTCCTGATTTCCTACCAGAAAAACAAAACATCTGCTACTTTTTCAGTTAATACTAAAATAAATCTAAAAGCAGAGTTTTCCACCTCTTGGAAATCAAGAGAGTCGCTTAAATTATGAGGGCATTATATTCATCTCTTTAATTCTTTGTGGGGATTTTAGTTTTTTTCTATCTTTATAGATTGCTTTTGATATCTTTATAGAAGTATTATAAATAGAGGTATTTTCAACTCTTATTAATGTCAAAGCAACACTTACCTGTGTCCTGTGTTCACAGAGGTCCTTGGTCCTTGCTCACTACCTCATTTTCCTTACAGGTTCAAGCTGAGCTTTGACTGCTTGAAACTGGGCCCCATTAGGAACAGCCATACTATGTGAGCAAAGTTATCATGTGACACTGGTCCAGGGATGCAAAATAAGAAACATATTGTGCCAGTATGTTCGAAGCAATTGAATCTAAGAATCAATTAATAATGTAAGTTGGTCACTCAGTTGTTTGATTTTGTTTGTTTTTGGCCTGACCATCTACTATGTGCCAGACACAATTCTATGCTACGTCTTAGCACCCTTGGCCTCTCACACTATGATACATTCTGAGTTCTTCCTTCATTACCTATACGAACAACATTATGGTCTCATGGAAAGCAGGAGGTCTTTAAATAAATGTTCCAAATTCACATTTGAGCAGGGGCCCTCACTTGTTGACCTGCGGCTACCTGAATCTCAGATTCCTGATTTGTAATATAAGAATAAAAACATCCCATGCTTAAAATAGTTGGCAAGCTTAGTAAACTTTTTTCTGGCCTTCCAATTTTATATATGAGGAAAGTATTTAAGGGAAATGGCAGCAGTAAAAATAACAATAATAAAAGAAATGAAGGTGAGTTTAGAAAATACTGTGTAGGAGGCTAAATGAAAGACCCGCTGTGACATAGGCAGCTGATGAACCAAGGTGGGATGTGTCACCCAGGAAAGGACATTAAAGGTATGCTAATGAGCCAACTAGGGTTCCAGATGTCCTCATTGGCTTGTATGGTTTGATTGACAGTCAATGGGCCATCTTGATTCTATTTGCCAGTGCATCTGTCATAGGATGGAGCCCATCCTTTGTGTATCAGGAAGAGCAGGCCTGTAGTGCAGGTGGTTGGTATAGAATCACTGTCCTGTGCTAAGTTTGGAGATTTGTACCTAGGGCCTGTGGCACTTGAATCAAAGTTGAGGATTGTGCTGTAAGGTGTTTTTGGTGATGGCCTTTTCTTTCTGCCAAGGCTGCAAGTCTATAAAACTGAAAGGAACAGGGGCCCAGGCAGGCAGCTTCTCAGAAGGGGAAGAGGTAAAAGAATATCTCCTCTTGTCTTGTTGGAATATTTTCAAAATTTCCTCTCCCCAGCTGTCATAATGCTTCTTGATTTATTTTGAAAAAAATAAGCATAGTTTCCTAAACTGTCTTAGAGTTCATGCTAAACTGGCCAGGAGTCCAGCCAAGGTGAATAACAGCAATGTGTCAAGTCTGGGCTATTAGCAAAAGCTGAGTGACTGTGGACATTTCTGGGATGCATAGAGGTGGGAAGGGCACTAAGTCTCTGAGATCAGAATTGGTAAGTGCCTGCTTCATAAATGGGTTAAATTATGCTCCCCACACAGAATCAGCTTATGCTCTGCTGCTTTATGCAGCCCTTTGGGGTAGGTACACGAGTGCAGCCTACAACCAGAACATCAGATATACATTTTACCCCAACCAAAACGTCAGATATGCATTTTAGCCCAATCACAAAACACTGAAATTGCTTTGATTGGCAAGCCAGAGGGAAGTGGAGACTATAGTCTTAATGAAGAGAAGGCATGTGCCAAAGGTGTAATAACACACAGAGAAAACTGAAAGTTGGTTATGTTCAGAAGGTTCATGGAATGCTCATTAATTCCAACAGTGATAGCAGCCAGTTCAATAGTGCATCCTTCAGGATGTGAGTCATGCTAAGAACTAGTTCACAACTTAGAAGTATGCATAGTTTATCTGTAAGAACAAGCAGGGAAGGCAGAGAACATGGACAAAGATAGTTAGGTGGGTAGACCAGTGGATGGAGAACGAGGAAGTTCTTTTCTTATTTCTCCTAATTTTAATGAAATAGGAAACCAGGCCATCAACTGATGGTGAGAAGGGCAGGGGCTGAGGGAGGTATGACTGGGAAGTGAATGGCAGAGAGAACAAGATCACTGGAGGTGAGGTAGTCAGGGGCTGCAAGGTTGAGATAGCAGGAAGATTTTCTACAGGGGTATGAAGATCACAAGTCCTGTGGAAAGACCAGCAATGGAGAGAGCTAGTGAGCCACAAGCTAACTCTTCAAGAAAGGAGGTGCTGTCAGATGGATCCTCTTTTGTGATCATAACAAAGAGAGATATTGGATGCTATCATTGCAATCATGACTTTTGAATTGCTGAAGGTTTTTAATTGAGATGGGAAGGAAATGCTCTGGAAACAGCATTAAATTGCAAAGAAGACAATTACTGAGCTTCCTGGTTTGGTATTTCATAGACAAAACAGCAACCCACGAAAAGGCTATAGGATAAGTATTGTCCTCCAGGGGATCCACATTTCAGATGTAGCAAGAATAGCCCCCAGAATGTTTTTGAACAGAGAAGAGCAAGGAAGATGAGTGTGGACTGGGAGAGTGCTTTTAATTTGGGAACACACAGAGCCATATGGAAACTACACTGGTTGATGAGGGATGACCTGGGGGGTCCTAGGAGAATAGAAAGATTCTTATGAGCATAGTTTTTCAGTGGGGGTTTGTGGACAAAAAAATTGAACTTTGACATCATGATGAGGATGATGCTCATCAGACCTGTTCAGCACTTGTCCCTTTGGATACAGTCTACATCAGGTTTGTTCTGTTAGTGTGGTTTCTGTCTCCCAGACCACGTTTATTAATATTGATCTGCTAGGCTTGAAATAATGTCAGAGGCTTTTTAGTTCACTCTTGGGTATTGTGTATGCATGTATGGTTGGTTTTATGGAGGTATCATTTATATGCAGTAAGAAGTGAGATTCACCCTTTTTAGTGTATTATTTTATGAATTTTGACAAATGGTTATACCGCCAAATCAAGATCTGTTTTCAAACAGTTCTAACAGCTCCCAAAATTGATTCATTCTTGTCACCAACACCTTATTCCTACCCTCAGCACCTGGTAACTACTGATTTGTTTTGGTCCCTATAATTTTGCTTTTTCCAGAATGACAACTAAATAGAATCATATAGTATATAGCCTTTTAAGTCTAGCTTCTGCCATTTAAACATGATGCAGTTGCAATTCATTCTTGTGTTTTTCAATGGTTTTTACCTTTTCTTTGCTGAGTATTATTTCATTATATGGATATAACACAGTTTAATTATGAATTTACCAAGTGAGCAATATTTGTGTTGCTTCTACTTTTTGGTGATTATGAATAAAGCCTCTATAAACATTTAGGCATATGTTTTTTTCTGGGAATGTAAGTTTTCACTTTTCCTGGGTAAAAATCAGAGATTATTTATTCTGCTTGGAAATTTCTGGGCTGGAATTTGTGCATTCAATGTCCTTATTATTTTTGTGAAGTTCTTAATCATCTTTCCCATTGTTTCTCTTGCCTTCTCAGATTTCAATTGGTGTATGTTAGACCATTTGATAGCATCTTATAGCCCTTGGATACTCTCATCTGTTTTACTCCTTTCCCTTTTGTGTTTCAATTTAGGACATTTCTATTTAGCTATCTTCAAGTTTGTTGAGGTTTTTCTTCAGCTGCATTGAATTTCTTGAAGTGACAGTTGAGGGCATTCTTTATTTCTGTTTTTGTGTATTTGTTTCTAGCATTTTCATTTGACTCTTTCTTATGGTTTGCATATCACCACTAAAATTCAGTATCTATTCATGCTTGCTGACTACCTTTCCTGCTAGAGTTTTTAAGATGTTTGTTATAGCGATTTTAAATTCACTATAGTATGGTCCAACATATGGGTCATCTCTGGTTCTGTTGATTGCCTTTTCTCTTGTCAGCAGATTGTTTTGTTCTTGCTTTTATTGCATGTCTTAGAATTTTTCGTTAAATTATGGGTAGCATGTGTCCATTGTCTTATGTAGGCTATTATTGTGGGGTGTTAGGTCAGTCTATTAGATGTAAATTGGCTTTGGGTTTTGTTATTGTTATGGGTACATTCACTGTATCCCTGGCTTCAAATTCCTCTCACATTACTTTGTGCTTAGGGTGAGGTCTCATTTGCCATTTTGTTTATTTAATGTTCCTGCTCCACCCTCACCAGTAGATGTTCTCTGTGTACCTGTACTTCAGAGAAGTTTCTCTCCATTCTTGCCACTCCCACATGGTAGACTGCTATTGTTTTTTGTTTGGTTCTTGCTACTTTAGCGGGGATAAGTGTTCTCTGTTTTATTATTAGAGGAAAATCATGGCGGCAGTAAGAAGAATGGATGAGGTGGTACAAATTGCCCTTGTGTCTACAATCAGAGGTTCTGAAATTCTTGCCCACCACTGAAATGTAGAAATATATGAAAAAATTTAACTGTGTTTGTCTTACCCATTTCTATGGCAGCTCTGGCTTCCTTTTGTTCCCATTAGTGAACCCATGATCAGATTCCCTCTGTCTCTTTTCTTAGTGTTTAAACTAGTTGGACTGCCCATAGCATGAGCTTTCTAGGGTCAAGGTAATTAAGATTTATAGTTTCTCAAGCCTTTTCTAGTTGATAGGGCAGGTGTGACACTCTTTCTACATTTCTACATCCCAGGAAGAAGACAGAAATAGGTACAAACTTTAAAATAGAAGACTTTTAGCATTTTTTACTTCTAGTCATACAAGAATGGACATTGAAAATGTTTTGATCTTGATTATATTGATTTGTATTTTGATAAAAAATAGATCTTGGCTTATGAAGCTCTGAGCCCATCCTTTACAGTTTCAAGAAGACAATTGTACATTCTACAGAAGGTGATTCTACAGGAAAGAATGACATCGTTGGGCGGTTAGTAGTCCCCATTGCCATTGGGGTAGTCTGCCCCTTATTTACTGCCAAATTATGAGCATAATGAGTCACAGGCCCGTTTCTAAATATATCAATAGCCCTGCAAAGTGTCAGAGGCACATCTAGCAATTATGGTCATGAGAAAGGTCATGATAGTACAGGCTTTCATCATAATTCAGCTCTCCCTCCCCAGTTTGCCTTGGGTATGTTGAAATATGTGACTGTTCAGTTAGAAGCATTGTTCATTTTTGAAGATGACTTACTGGAAATGAGTAAAATATCTGAGGGAGGCCATTCCATTTAAAGGCCCATTTCCTCATTCAAAAGCTTTTTTGTATTAAAAAAAAAAAAAAAAAAGTATCTCAAAAACTCTTCTGTGCAACACACCAATCACATTCATTCCAAATCATTGATTAGAATCCACAAGTCTGACTGACAAAAGATTCCCTGTGGACTTGGATGCCAGCCATGTTCACTGAATCCCCCTCCCATCCGCTCCTGGTAATAACAAGAGCAGTGTTAGAAGCTGCTGTGCCGCTTCTTCCCAGAATGGTGGGCATTTCTGACAGTGTGACCCTGGCAGCACTGAGCAACTCAGAAAGGCCTCTGACATTTTACTGTGGCTATAAAATAGGATGGAATCCTACAGAAAGCTACCCTCCACCCCCCCGCCACAGTAGCCTTGCATAAAAGAAAATTGTTCTGAATCCCATTACTTTGAATAGTATTCCCTAACAACAGCAAAATAAAATAAAAAAGCATTTTTTTTATTTCTTACAGCCTATCTAAATAAAATCAAATAAGAAGGATCCAAAATCAGAAAACACTTCAAAATAATTAAATATTCAAAATCTCCTAAACTCAGCAGTCTTAACCTTTTTAAAAGCAGTTCAAACTTTCCTTTGTGAACTTTTGCTCTAAAATCACTTGAAGTTGTCAAACCTAAGGAGGTTATTTTTTTTTCAAAAATGGTTAATATCAATAACCTGCTCCCACATTCTGTCCAGATTGTGGCATATCAGTTTTCCCCCTGAAGTTCAAGGGTCATATTTTCCACATACTATTCAGATAGGGAAAGAATTCCAAAATGAAGTCGCACTTTCTTCTCGACTGCTTAATAATTTGAAACTCATACATCCCCCCCCCCCAATTAATATGGAGTCATTTTTTAACAGTACTTATTCACTCATTGTTATTCATTTTCCATGTATTTATACTAATGATGGGTGTGAAGTTCTTAAACTACTACGCTTATGATCACCCGCAGCTCTGTGAGAGGCCTGGAACCACATCACAGGTCTTTTGACACAAAAGTAGAATCTATTTATTTTGGGAGAAAAGCAACATAAGTGCAAACAAAACCATTTGGATATGTTTTTGTTTGTACTAGAACTAAATTAATCAAGCCAGAAAAAAATTGCCTGGCAACATCTGACATTAAAGAAGATTCCAAAACAAAAACTAAACCACATGGAAGATGAGATAGAAGACAGCCCAAGACTCATCCAGATAAAGAGTCACAAGCTGCCTTTAGCCCTGAAGAAAGAAAGTAGAAAAGAAATTAGAAACAGGAAGAACTAAGTTAATGTAGGCCAACTCAATGAGTGCTTATGAGACTTCAGAACCTGCACTAGGAGCAATAGATCCATCTGATTTAATTCTCACAGAACCAAGGCATCGCCACTTGCAAAGGCAATCAACTCTTAAACTTGTTGGATTCTTATCACTTATAGAAACCTAGGAAAATTAATTATCTCCCAATTATAGCCAAGAAGTAGTGTTTTCAAAATATACATCTTTGAAGGTTTGAGGTAGAGAGTTAGTTACTCAGAAAGTTAGTTAACAAGGTTGTCTAAATTGTCAAACTCTCTAATTTACTGAGTTCTTTTTATTGAAACATACAGATGTGGTGGTGGGCCATCTTTATGAGAGTTCCATAGATGCAGCTCTGATGGGCAAAGCCATGGCTATACCGTCTCTCAGTGGGGAGGGTGAGGATCAAGAAGTGATGTTTGGTGCTGGGGTTGGAGAGGTTTCCAAAAGATAGACTTTAAATCTTGAAAATCACAAAATTAAAGTTATTGTCTTTTTTTTAATTTTTAATTTTTAATTTTTATTTTTTTACTGGTAAAACAACAAAGAGAGAGCAACACCATGTTGTAGCAAAGGAAATAAGATAGGAGCTAAAAAATACATAAAACAATGTTAAAGATACAGCATTTAGTAGGGTGGGATGTTAGGGGACATATTTTTAAGGTGCTAGTATGAAGGTATGCTTCAGTGATAGATGGAGACCCAGCAATGGCCATTACTTGATGCATACCTGACCTGGTTTCTGGTTTATAGGACATTGGTTTCTTTTCCATTGTTTTTGAGGCCATGAGGCAAATATGTATCCAGTGAAAAAATGGGAATTTTTTGAGAATTTCACACTGCTGGGTAATCTGCATACTCAATATTTGCCTTTTTATTCTTTAATGAATCCATTGTTATTTTGCCTCTTAATTTGGGTCTCCTAACTGGCAATATTCCTAAGATGCTAGTTGATATGAGAAGAATAAGCCAGGGAAGAAATTAATGGCATGTTTAGAGCTTTCTGAAACTATGACCATGATGGGCTCTTAACCATCTTGTGGTTTGCTTGGCTTAGATATTTACTTGACTTCCTTGGTTTGGTTACATTTTTGGTGTGTGGCTATGTATGTTTGTATATGTGAAGTTTTTTGTTTTTTTCTTTCCTGTGTGCCATAATCTAGGCCACTAAGCACCCAGTACATTTTTACCTCACCAGTCTCAAGGGATTATAAGGTTCAGAGCCAATTAAGAAGGAACAAATAACCTTACAAAATTACATCCTTCCCAACAGGTTTAGTTCTTCTATACAATTGTCAATGTCTCTCCTTAATGGTTACTTTGTTTTTTGTATTCTTTTTTTTTTAATTTAATCTTTATAATTGAAAAAATTACAGATGTCCCTTCTCCCTCCCACCCCATTCACCTCCTCCACCTTCCCCAGGCCTTCATCACACTATTGTCTGTTTTCTTTAGAGTGAGCAAAACTAAGCCTCCCTTCCGATGCTTTCTCTAATCTACATGGGCTGTCAAGAAGGTCATGTTTTCCAGGACAGAAAGAAAATTCAGAATGAGATAGGATCAGGATTTTAGAAATGCTTAATTCTACTCTTCAAACTTGGCAGGAAAAAAATTTTGTCTCTCTTGGCAGATGGGGTCCTCATCCTCTCTATTCATCTTCATGCTGAATTCATTAAGAATGAACAGGCTAATTAGTTGGCTCCCCTGCGAATCACTTGGCCTAACTTTTAACAGTATTGTGAAAAAAATCTATTCTTTCTACTGAATCTTCTTAGCCTTGGTCTTCCTTCCCACTTTGCGCTTTCTCTCCACTGGAAAAAAATACCAAAAGACATATCCCTCATCGATAAAACATTCCATGCTGGGTCAATGGGCTCAGGGACACAATTCTCCCTTCCCTGTATCACTCAGTACTCCTTGCAAGTTTTCGAGATGCTTTGTTAGAAACTAGCTTCAAGAAGTCTGTAATTCTCAAATCCACCCTAAGAATATTATTTGGAACATTTAGGTTCCAGTCCAAGAGAAATATAGTAGTTATGATAGTCTTTTACATGTTTTCCAAAAAGTACAGTTTCTAAAATATGCATATATTTCACATGGGCAAAAAATACATTCACTTTTATATGGATTAAAAGTAAAAACAGGGTAAGGCTCCATAGCTCAGGGGTTAGAGCACTGGTCTTATAAAAGTAAAAACAGTGTTCTGTAATCAGAGATCCAAAAGAGTTTTGTGTATAACAAGGTAAACTCTGCAACACTAGAAAATGTTTAGTCATGTTGTCTAAGAATCTTATTTTTTCTCCTGCCTTATTTATTTATATTAATTTGTTATAATAACACATAAGACCTACCCTCTTAGCAATATTGTAAGTATATAACACAGTATTGATAACAATAAGCACAATGCCTTGCAGTAGATCACTAGGGTTTATTCATTTTTCTAATGGACAATTGTACCCTCTGTCTAACACTTCCCCATTTCCCCTTCCCTAGCCTCTGGCAACCATTATTCTGTGCTCTGCTTCTGAATCCATTTAGATTCCTCATATGTAAGTGGTATGTAGTATTTGTCCTTCTGTGTCTGGCTTATTTCACTGAGCATAATGTTTCCAAGATTCATCCAGGTTGTCACAAATGACAGGATTTCTTCTTCTTACAGGCTGAATAAACATATATGTATGTAAATACCACTTTTCTTTCATTTGTCCATCACTGGACATTTAGGTTGCCTCATGTCCTGACTAGGATAAATAATGCGGGCACGAACGTGCAGACTCCTTTTAGATACATACCCAGAAGTGGGGTTGCTGGGTTGTATGGTGAGCCCATATTTTAGTTTTTGAGGAACCTTCACACTATTTCCCACAGTGTCTGTACCTATTTACATTCATACTAATAGTGTACAGGGTTCCCTTTTTTCCACACCCTGGTTGCTCAGAGGAAATGATTGTTAGAGCTTAGTACTGTGGTCGGCAAACTGCGGCTTGTGAGCCACACGCTTAGAAAAAGTTTAAGTTTGAAAACTTTGGCTCTCAAAAGAAATTTCGATCGTTGTACTGTTGATATTTAGCTCTGTTGGCTAATGAGTTTGCCAACCACTGGCTTAGTATAACTGATTGGATTTTTGGGTGGTAAATACTTGATGTGTGAAAAGCATTTTTTGAACATTCCATTTAGATGGACACAGTGGTTGATTTCTAGTGAACCAGTTTTAGTAGACTATTTTCCAACAGGACCAGCTGTGTGTCAGTGCTGGGCCAGGCAGGCTGGTATTGGAAAGTAGGTGGAGTTTGGTCTTGTCCCTGACTGCTTCTTTATGCATTTTTGCTTCCCTTTCCTACTGCACATCTTCCTCTCCTTCAGGGTGTTTCTGTGTGTGTGTGTGTGTGTGTGTGTGTGTTTGGTTGAATGGGTGTGTGTGCACAAAAGAGAAAACTGAGACATGGGAAATGTAGAGAAATGGAATGAATGGTGCCTGTGATCTTCAGACTCTCATGTTTCCTAAGTGACCACTGCTTATCTTCTTGCCACATTCTTCACACACAAACAGTCCTGGAGGGCAGACTTGTTAAGCACACAACCACAGGAATGCTGATTTTCTGTACTCTTGTTCCAAACTGACCAGAGGCCAATTCCACCTGGAACCCTAATTTTCCAAACACCACTCAGCAGCAAGGCCAGTGGCTTGGCTTGGTGAAGGGGACATGGCCAACAGGAAAGTCCCTGCTACCGAGGACTCAGTGTATTGTGGGGAAGGGAATTCGTCTTTGGAAAAATATCTCAATAGTTACATTACACTCCTCAGTCATTGACTATTCTTTGTTTTGAGAGCAGATACATGGTTATACTGATAAAAATGGGTGAAAAAATATCTATAATCTCACCACTCAAATGATTTTTATTAATATTTTGATGACTATTCTTCCAGTTCTTTTAAAAAATGTTCTCTGTGTGTGCAAGTGTGTGTGTATGTGTGTGTGTGTGTGTGTGTGTGAGAGAGAGAGAGAGAGAGAGAGAGAGAGAGGGTGGGGGGGAATTTATTTGTCATAATGCTTTGTAGACCCTTCTTTCATCTGTTAGCTAATTATGGACATTTCCCCATGACAATTAATATTTTCCTATAACTGCCATTCTCAACTGGGGGTAATTTTTGCTGCCTGCTGCCTGCTGCCTGCTGCCTGCTGCCTGAGGACATTTAGTAACATTTGAAAACAGTTTTTGTTTCTGGAATCTTTTGGGTAGAAGCTACATCCTACAGTGCACAGGAAAGTCCCCAATAAGGAGCGATGCAGTCCAAAATGTCAATAATGCTGAGCAACCCTCCTATATAATATTATTTTAAATAGTTACCTAGCATTCTATCCTAACGTAGGATCATCTATTGCTCCATTGATGGAAATCCTATTATTTCTACATTTTTGTTGGTATTATCAACAAAATGTTGAATATTCTTGGTCACATATATTTGAAGCGTTACATTTAGATGGAATCCATACAGTGGTTGATTTCTAGTGAACCAGTTTTAGTAAACTTATACCCAGCAGGGCCAGCTGTGTCAGTGTTGAGCCAGATTGAACTAGAATAAAAACACTTAAACATGAAAATTGGTGAATCAAAGAAAATGTACTTCATTGAGTCCTTAACTGCTGTTCTCAAATTTTTCTTTCTTTCTTTTAAAAAAAATATATTTTATTGATTTTTTTTACAGAGAGGATGAGAGAGGGATAGAGAGTTAGAAACATTGATGAGAGAGAAACATCAATCAGCTGCCCCCTGCACACCTCCCACTGGGGATGTGCCCATAACCAAGATACATGCCCTTGACCGGAATCGAACCTGGGACCCTTCAGTCTGCAGGCCGATGCTCTATCCAGTGAGCCAAACCGGTTTGGGCTGTTCTCAAATTTTTCTGAAGAAAGGTGATTTCATTTAATTCTCCCACTTTTGTGATAGTCCTATCTTTAAGCCTCTTTTTGTTAGTAAAGTCAACCTCCTGAGAATGTCTCCTAGTTATTTGAAGGGCCTTTTTAGCTCTTGTTTGAGTCACAAGATTCCTCAGAAAGGAATAGGAGCAAGCCAGTAGGACCCTTTTGCTCTGACCACTCACAGCGAGTTGGGGATGACGAAGACGGTATAAGCGGAGGTATGTGATGCTCTTCTTATTCCTAATCTACCTTGGACTAAACAGCTTGTGTGTCTTGCCCCTGCTGTGGCCAATGGACAGAAAGAACAATGGTTTGACCAGAATTTACGTCCAGGGGTTTGTCAGACCCAAATCTAAACCGTTGGTTTAAAATGAATGATATATATACCAAATGCTTGGTATAGAGCCCCAGCTATAATACAGGCTTAATACATTTTAGGTTACTTTTACTATTTTAGGGTGAGAACAATCAAGTCCGCCAACTAACCAAAATTTTCTGTTTGGTCCTGCAGCAAATCTAGTGCAGATGTATGTTCATTATTTCCTTGGTCATCCTTTGAGGCATGACAGCTCTCTATGTTCAAAACCAGCATTACTATACAGGGGTTCAAATCACCAGTCTGCAGCTGAGCTTAAGAAATGTTAATCCCAAAACAAGACATCCAGCTTTTTAAAAAAGGCATTTTCCTGTGACAGCATATTATATATTCACAACAGACCAAGTGATTGCAGGTCTGTTTTTCTACTTCAAATTAGTCATTTAAAAATTAATTCGTTAAATTATTAATTTGTGCTGTAGTCGAATTGTTTTTCTTGATGTTTCTCTTCCTTAGGAAGCATAGGTTTATCATGTCAACATTGACTGAAAATGCAATGATAAGTTTTTACATATCGTCTTCATAGCATTTTTAAAAAACCTCTCTTGACTGGTGCTCAGATGCCTGTGAAACGCCTTTCTGGCTGTCCGGACGGACACATAAAGGCTTCCAGTTTCCACTAAACTTGAAACCCCTTGAGAGAAGAGTTCATGCCTTTTCATCTCTATACGCAGTGCCCAGCACTAGGCCTAATGCATCAGAGATGCTCAATCTATGTTTATTGAAAGAAACAGAATATGATACATTCCCCAGTATCTGGAATACCGTATCTTGTAAAGAGTTAAAAAATATAAAGAAAATGGTTGTTTGTTTTTATTCTTAGCTTATTGAATCAATCCTTCCATTTTCTTTTCTTCTCACTCTCTGTCCTCCCTTCCTTCATTTCTGGGGCTAGGCAGGTAGTGGAATGTAGTAAAATATCAGAAAAACCATTTCTTTGGCTGTTTTAGATTGAACCAATTGTGTTTACATTTGACCTCCAATATCCTTTTAAAAAATATAGTTCAACAGGAGGTACAATACGTCAATGAATGCCATTGATGCTGTTTTTCCTTAAAGGATGAGAAAGCATTGACCACACGCAGACTTCTTTTCTCAGTGTTCTGAGAAAACATAGATGGCTATCACTGTTTTCAGAAAATGAAGCTAGTCTGATTCCCAAGAGTTCAAGCTATTATCTCATCAGACATCTTGCATTGCCCGATATTGCACAATAAACACCAACCTTCAGAGCTACTTGGAGCGTGTTCTTCTCAGCTCTTCTTGAGGTATTAGCAGTGTTTGCATGTCATCTGGAAGATGTGTCAGCTACTCCTGCATCTCTGAGAAAGTATATTAATGCTGAGGTCTTAAACCCCACTAAGTACTCTGTCCATTGCCTACATGTGTCTGTGCAGAAACCCTGCTTGGCTGAGATAAGCACTGTGCTGTGGTTAGCTTCGTAGGGTTATAGCAGGCATATTTGTCCTGTGGCTACTCTTACCAAAGAAATGCATTCACATTTGACATCCATTACCATATTGGACATAGCTTCTGTGGACACTGTCATGTTCCTTTGTATTTCCAGTGTGCTTACAGTTTTTACAAAATCATGGGTGGTACTATATTTCATCTAATACCTTTTCTGCACCTATTGGAATAATTATATGACTTCTCTCTTCTAGCCAGTTAATGTGTTGAATCATTGATCTCACAGACTCTAACCTTCTGTTTCAACACAAGTTGGTCATAATCTTTAGCTTCTTATATTCATTGCTAGTATTTTATTTAAGTGTAATATGTTCAAAAGTGAGCTTGACAATTCTACTTTTCCTTTCATTTAGGGATCTCTGGTATTGGTCTCAAATTTTTACTAGTTGCAGCAAATAAGCTTAGTAGGTTTTTTGTTGTTGTTTTTTTTTTTTTATCAGTATTTTTAGGATTTGAATATATAAACATTACATTGATTAGTAGTCCTTGCCTGTCATGTCATTAATCTTGGTGTTTTCCATATGGGATGATTAAAAATCATTGAACAATGTTATATATTTTAGTGTTTCTGTATTTTGAAAATTTCTCTTCTAGTGATTTTTTTTTTATTTTTTCAGAAGATTATTTATTTTAGTTAAGTTTTCAATTTTTGTAATATGAGGTCATTCCAAATATTCTCTTAATAACATTTAATCTCTGTCATTATGCCCCCCTTTTATTACTGTTTATGGATTTTTCTTCCTTTGCTTAATCAATCTTACCAGTGTTTTTCTATTAGTATTTTTTCATTAAAAAATAAATACAACTTTTGTCTTTGTTTTCTATTTGATTTTTATTCATGTAAGTAAACATGCCACTCAAACTATAGCCTTATTGATATTTTTTATCTATTAATTACTGAGGATATTATAAAAATCTCCCACTGTGGCGATGGATTTGTTAATTATCATTCGGTAGTCATATAAATTCTTGCTTTATGCATCTTTATCCATGTTATTAGTTTTCCACAAGTTTAGAACTTTCATCTATCTGGTGATTTAAGCCTTCATTATTATATTATGACTGGACTTATTTCTAGTAATATTTTATGTTTAATTCTGCTTTACCTTACATTAATTGTCAATTCACCCCTTTGGGGGGGCTCATGTTAGCCTGATATATTTTATTCTATTCTCCCACATTATCTTTTTTGAAGGACACAATTTAATAATTTTAGTAAAATTATAGAGTTGTACGTCCACCACCACAACTGGTTTTAGAACATTTCTAGCAATCTCCAAAGTTTCCCCTTGACCATTTGTAGTTAATTTCTGCTCCCAACTCCAGTCCACAACTGATCTTCCTTTCATCTCTATAAATTTGCCTTTTGAACATTTTATATAAATGGAGTTATATATTGTATAACCTTTTACATATGGTTTCTTTGACTCAGCATAATTTTTTACACTCATCCATTTTGTAGCATGCTCACTATTTTCATTGGTGTATATTATTCCATCCCAGATTATGTTTCTGTTTCAGGTTTTTTTTTTTTTTTTTTGCTTGTTTGTTTGTTTTTTTGTTTGTTTGTTTGTTTTTGCTTCAATGTTCTGCCATATTGTTATGTATCTTTCTTGAGATTCATTTAGGTTCCTAATTCTAAAACTCTCACTAATTCTGTAAAATTGTCAGACATCACTTTCTTTAATACTAACTTCCACCTTATTCAATCTTTTTTGTATTACTGGAACCCTGATAAGCATAGATACTACCATCTCATTTTATCCCTTCTTAAAAATCATTTAACTCCTCACCCTATTTTTCTACCTCATTTCTACTCTGAATACTTTCTTTAGATTTTTCTATTAGTTTAAATGTATTCACATCTTCCATTTCCAAGTTGTTGTCTAACCTACATATTGAGTTTTTATATCCAAATATATATATATATATATATATATATTATTTCTATAAATTTGATATATTTTTTTCAGAACTCCATGGTTATTTTTGTCTTTAAAAAATATGTCTTTATTACTTATTTCAGAGAGAGGGGAAGGGAGAAGCAGAAAGAGCAAGAAACATCTGTGTGATAGAGTAGTATCAATTGGCTGCCTTCTGCATACCTCCTACTGGGAATTGAATCTGAAACCCTGGGCATGTGCCCTGACCAGAAATTCAGTCAGAGACCTCATAGTCATGGAACAATATTCAACCAACTGAGTCATATAGGCCTGGCCTATTCTTTTCTTATTTATACATGATTTCTATAGACATATAAAACATTTACCTTGTATTTGATGTCAGAAATTCCAATATCTGAAATTTGTGCATATCTAAATCTGCTGCCTGTTGTTTCTGATAACTCTCATTCATGCTGCCCCACTTCCTTGTATGTATTGGGATTTTGGACTTTGACATCATGACCCTTGATTTAATGAACTCTTTGAGTCCTGATTGTAAGTATATTGCTTCAGAGCATTTTGTGTGTGCGTGTGTGTATGTGTGTGTGTGTGTGTTTCTTCTTGGGAGGTTGTTTTATTAATTAATTCAAGTGGTGGAACCAGGTAACTGTAGAGAGAGATTATATTGCCACTATCAGACATGACTTTTGTTTCTCTTTATTTCTTTCTTCTCCTGTCATTTTTATGTTATATAGTCTAGGAAAGCGCTAATGCCGTATCCACATTTTTCCCTTTTATGAACTTTGTTCACTTTTTCATTTCTTATTTAATGTTTTTAGTTACCAGAAAGAAAAAAAAATCAGATTTTAAGCCAACTGAGGAGGTTTGAGGCCAACTGTGCAATGGTAAATGCCTTAAATAGCAGGTTTTGAACAACTTGAATACAGGCCAAAACTCCATGATGAGCTAATAAAGCAGACACTTGTCTCTCTCTACTTTATAGGGCATGGCTAATGACTCTGCAGTGTCCTCTCTTTATATCCTGCATGTTGTAATGGATGATTCCATCAGAAAGTCATCTCTTTGTGCAAGGAGAGATATTAACCTTTGGATGTTACTCAACCCACAAGCTAATTAAATCCTTATTCTCCGCTTCTTTTCTTTCCATAATTGTACGAATCACTTAAATGCAGTATATACATATTTTGTAGGCTTATTGTTAGGGACATCCTATGACCAAGTGGTTTCTCCCACCCACTTGCTCATATATAGCAAAAGCAGCATTTTATATACAGACTAGAGGCCCGATGCATGAAATTCGTACATGGATAGGGTCCCTAGGCCTGGCTGGCAATCAGGGCTGATCTGTGGGGTGACTGGTGGGGCCATTGGAGGACCCACCTTGTCTGGCCTAGGGCCTGTTGGCTGGGGGCAGCTCCGGCATTGAGCTTCTGCCCTTGGTGGTCAGTACACATCATAGTGACTGGTCATTCCACCAGTCCTTCTGACATTTGGTTTATTTGCATATTAGGCTTTTGTAATATAGGATATAAAAATATAATTTACAGTAAAAAGGAGCAGAGGATAGCATTAAATCTGAGTCACATTCATATTTCTTATTAATTGCTTACACAAGACATGTATTTCAGTACTTTTCCAATACATTTCAGGGTTTCTTCTGGAAGAAAACATTTCTATGTTTAAGGTACTATCATTATCTGTGGATCATAGAATACTAAAATCAATACATTGAAAGCCAATGCTGTCATATAATACTGGAGGCTTGGTGCATGTAATCAGTGCATGGGTAGGGTCCCTAGACCTGGCTGGTGATCAGGGCAAATCTGTAGAGTGACCAGCGGGATGGGCACTCGCTGGCACCCGCCTTGGCTGACCTGGGGCCTGTGAGCTGGGGGCAGCTCCTGCATTAGCGTCTGCCCCCTGGTGGTCAGTGCACATCATGGCAACTGGTTGTTCTGCAGTTTGGTCCATTTGCATTTTAGGCTTCTATTATATAGGATAGTTGGGATTTTAAAGACAACTAATGTAAATTATTTTCTTTCTGTAAAATCAAATAACTTAAATTATTTTCATGAATATGGGGATTTTTCTTTACTATAATTTAAAAATATGTCCATCCCATGTAGATGTTTAATAAACTTTTGTCCTGTGAATGAAATGAATGTCCCATTTTTGATCTGAGAATTCATGTTATGTATTTATCTGAATCTAAAATTTTAGAGGCATAACTTCAAATTCTGTGTTCTCAGGAAAAACATTTTGTAATTCAAATAGTGACTCTTTACAATACATGTAGTAGTATGTGTGTGAGTGGGGGGGAGGGAGGAGGACTCTACTGGTTATGGCATCCCAAACTAGTATTGGAGGTAGAACTTGGAGGTAGTCCCAGTCCAAATTGTTTTTCTCCAGACCAAAAGAATAGGTGAATTATCCACTGTGTCCTTGAATCTCAAGGGTTGTCTGAGTTCTCGTGGAAAAGCACTAGGAAGATGGGAGATTGCTAGAGACGAGAGTGGCAGCTGCCCGATGACTCAGTGGTGTGCCTGGACCTTGTGTGTATCAAGGAACAAGGAAGTGAATATTTGTGCAACACAGATCACTCCTTCCTGGTCTTTGCTATCAGCACATTGGTTCTTGAAAACACTCTCTCCCCTATTCTTATATTTCATTACCCTTCCCAGAACAGCATAATTCATTCGTCCTGCCTGGGATGAGTAAACAACTCCAGAAGCCTTCCCTTGGACCCTCCTCTTCATTGCCTCATGGTCCACAGGGGGCTCTGTAATTGCTAGTGGGTCTTTTGTGTTTCATCATTTATGTTTCTGTCCGATGAGTAATCCTTTGTAATTTTTTAGGCAGCTGATGTGGCATTAACAGGCAGTTATGAAAACCAAGCATCCGTAAATCCTTTTGATAAATATTTGTAAAGTTTCAAAATCCTTATGTCTGAGCAGTGTAAGTCTGTCTGCAGGACAGTCTCCTAGGAAAGCCGTTCTGGCCACGGGACTTCCTCATAGGAGTGAGGGGTGGGGAACTCAGAAGGGTCTTCAGAAAAGATGAATTAGTCTTCACAGAAGGCAGACACTTTCAGACACTGATACTACACTTTCCTGAGATCACACAATAGAAAGTCTTCACTTTGAGGATTGGGGGATTTGGGGGATCAAAAGTCTGCTTTAAAAAAGTTCAGAAGAGAAGTCCCTGAAGTTTACCTTCTGTGTCCCTTTGAACAGAGGTGAAATTCTATATAAAGTATTTTTATGAGAAAGAAAGATTTAAATGAAGGTTATATAAATTAAAAATGATAAATTTGCAAAATAAATATACTTTAAAATAACTCTCATCTTTGAGATTTTTTCTTTGTTGAAATTTTGAACATAGACAAAATTCATTCATTCTTTTTTATTGGTTTCAGAGAGGAAGGGAGAGGGAGAGAGAGATAGAAACATTAATGATGAGAGAAAATCATTGATCAGCTGCCTCCTGCACAAGCCCTACTGGGGATAGAACCCGCAACCCAGGCATACGGCCTTGACCGGAGTCAAACCCGTAACCCTTCAGTCTGCAGGCCAACACTCTATCCACTGAGCCAAGCCAGCTAGGGCCCAGTTTCATTTCTAAGGTATTAAACGTATCGTCTGAATTGAACTGAACTTCTCACGCCCAGTTTCAAGCTTTTTTCTTTCTTTTGTGTGAAAACCAGAGTGGGGAAGGGATGTGAGGAGTCTCTCCTCTTTCTGGTTTCCTATCTTTTTCACTTGCCATCCTTTGCCTCTGGATTCTTCCCGATTGGATGGAACGGTGGAGTCAGATATGAAGGAAAGAAAAAAAAAAAAAGTTGTATATACTTAGCTGGTGCTGTTTGAAGCTTTATCTCACTGTCAAGTGCTCTGGCATAGCAGGCTTCTAAGTCTGGCTCTTCCTTTAATAGGGCACCCTGCCCTCCCCCATCCCTGACCTCACAGCCTCTTGCCATGGGAAATGTGCTCTCCAGCTAACGTATCTCATCTTGCTCTCTTTGCTGCTCTGGTGGTACCAACCACTCCACAGTTTTGCCTGTCCTGGGCTCACTCAGTTGTTGCCAAGTGACAGGTTGTCTTGGGTGAAGCTCTTTCAAGGCTACTCAACCCATTGTCTTCTCTAGTCCCCCAACTCTGATCTGATAATTGAGGCCACTCCCAAGAAGTTTTCACCTTTTCTACTTATAGTACCATATAGCATAGTGTAGAAAGAGCCACATGTTTCTACAGTTCGGGAAGTGTGAGGAGAGCAGCAGCGTAGGCATGAGAACTCGTTAGTATCCCCTTATCCAGTTGGATCCCATAGGAAGCACACTTTATATAAGTGGAACCAGGCATAGATAAACTAATTGGAGATACTTACATTGTTTTAGTTCAGTATCAAGACCAAATAGTCATGCTAAGTTTTCATTGGACAAATATGGATGGGATAGAGTGGGACAAATCAATATTTAAGAAGGCATTTAAGAAGATTTGTTTTGGAGACAAATGGGTGTGTTTTAAGACTCTACTAAATTTGGAATAAGGTCCGCCTTCTATATACCAAATACTATCAGTCTAAACACCATCAGTCTGAACACACACAGGGATTCCTGATAGGGTCAATTCAGTTACAAAAAAAGGGTTGAGAATATTTTTCTCTAAAAGTGCCTGTAGATGTCACTAAAGTAAATGACTCTTTTATCCTTGATGGTAGTGGGGCCAAAACCCCACCAAAAAAGTAAAGTTAAAAAAAGTGATATTTTGTCAAGTCCATCTTGCTGTTGGAATAACAACAACATCATGCAACATAGCAACAGCACCATAATTCACAGGAAGTTTATAAATTGTCCTTTCCTTTTCTAGCAGTGATAGCTATTAAACAACGAAAGTTTACTAAGTCTTTATTTTCTATCGGGGAGGGGAAATCATCACTCCACACACACACACACACACACACACACACACACACACACACACACTGCCTTCTCTCACAGATGTGCTTCCTTGAGGGCAGGAGACACATTTTTGTTTGCCTATACCATTACAGACACTGTCCTCTAAGCAAAGAATATTGATGCTCATGAAAGAGAAAGAAGTCACATAGGCATTCACTATAAAAGGAAGGTAGAGAACACATTTTAAAGCATGCTTGAAAAATGCATTTGCTTCTAAAAGCATTTAAATGTTTGTGTGTTTTTTCCCCTCTGCACTGGTTGCAAAGATAACTGTAAACTTTGATCATCTAGAAAAGATCACCTTTCCCCTCTCTCTCTTTCCAGGGAAGGGAAACAATGCAAAATGATCAACTAGGAACTGATTCACGGGGGTGGGAATGGGGTTGTATTTAATGTTACCCAGGAAGCACTGGGCACCTGTATTTTGATACAGTTAAGGGTATCTTTTCTGCTGGGACCGTATTCTGGGGGTCATTCTTCTCATTAAAAAGCTACATTTTACCACAGGAGGCCAAGGTTGAGACCCACGGAAAGAAGAATGCTCAGTGAAGTGGAATTTACAGAGACTCAGAGCCCTGTTAACAGAGTGTGGACAGACTTTCTTATGTTAGCAAAGATGTTGTGGGCCTCATTGGAAAAAGGAATGGTGCTTAAAGTGAAATCCAAACAATTGGAAAAGTAGACAAGGAGAGTAAGACTCTGAAGATTAGTATAATGTGTCCTGAAAGATGTCTTATGGCAGGAAAGATAAGATACTGAGCATTATCAGTAGAATCTAGAAAAAAAAAATATCTAGAGAGAACAGAGTACTCTTGTAGTTAATATAGAATAAATATTATCATCTTTTCCATGTGAGGATGGATTGAAAGTTGGTAATAAGACCCATTGTATATTTCTTATAGTTTTGATGGATAAGTATATGTAACTGTTAAAATTCAAACTTATATATTTCAAAGAAATATATTTAGATTCTAATTCTAAGGAAAATTTTCAGCATTTTAAAATCCTATTTTTGTCTTTATAAAGACCTATACTAAAGAACTCTTGTTGTACAATATTAATATTAAATATTTGAAGATAATGGACCGTAATGCATTATTGGTGAGACTACTACAAAAAGAAAATTATTTCATTCATTTGGTTTAGTAAAATAAAAATATTATATGCTAATGAGGTTTCTCAAAAAGTGAACAGAATTACCATATGGCCCAGCAAGTCCAGTCCTAGCCTAAGAGAACATATACTCACAGACACAATTTTTAAATGAATGTTTAAAAAAGCATTAGTTACTATCCAGAAGGTAGAAACAACCCAAATGTTCAGCAACTGATAAATGAATAAATGAAATGCAATACACACACAGAGAATGAAATATCATTTGGCAATGAAAGGGAATGTGGCATTGATACCTGCTATAACAAGGATAAACCTTGAAAATATTATATTAAGGGCAATAAATCATTCAAATAAGACCAAAGACTATATAACTCCTTTCGATAAAATGTCCAGAATAGGCACGTGGGTCTATAGAGACATAAAGTAGATTAGTGGCTACCAGCAGTGGGGTTGGGGATTTGGAAGCATAGGGAATAGGACACTAGGAGGTGACTGTTAATGAGTATGGGAGTTATTTTTGGGTGGGGAAAATGTCCTAGAATTAAATCATGGTGTTGCACAACTTTGTGAATATACTAAACAAAATCACTGAATTGTACAATTCAGCATAATAAATTTCATGATATGTGAATTATGTCTGTGGGGAGGAAGGGGAAAGGAGGAAGAGAGAGAGAGAGAGAGAGAGAGAGAGAGAGAGAGAGAGAGAGAGAGAGAGAGAGAGAGAGAGAGAGAGAGAGAAGAGAGAAGAGAGAAAAAGAGAGAGAAGAGAGAAGAGAGAAAAAAAGAGAGAGAAGAGAGGAGAGAGAGAGAGAGAGAGAGAGAGAGAGAGAGAGAGAGAGAGAGATGGATTTTCTGTTGGGCATCATAAAATCAATTTGAGGTTCCTTCTTTAATGCTTCCAGGAAGAAAAAGTTTCTCCTTCCATCAATTCAGATGAAAAAGCGTACTCATGAGATTCCATCTCTGTCCTTTTTCTTGCAGGGATTAGGACAAGCATCCAGGAGACATGCAACATGCTGGGGTGGGAAGAGGGATGGAGTCTTTTATTAGTCACTCTGAAGAGGACCATTCCCCTCTGCAGCCAGATCAGTGAATACAAATGAGTCACGGCCCAAAGTGAATGAGTCACATTTAATTTTGGGGTGGAAGGATCCTAAAATAGACAGTGGACTTATATTAAACAATAACACATCTGCAGGTTTTGTGTGTATATGCGTAGAAATTATATGGGAAACCAATTTAAATATTTCTTCTGTTTCTGTTTTTGTTTCTTTTGTGCTGAATATAATCACACCCCCCAAAAAAGCCTTAATAAATCACTCAAAATCTACAAGCATAATCATTTTAAGGACAATAATATTTTAGCAGAAATGGCTTCTGCAGTAACCTTTTCCTTCTAAACAACATGAAGAAATTACATTCAGGTCAAGACAAGCCTATCATTACATAGTTTACTCCAGTGGCTTTCAGTATAAAGTGTGTTTATAAAACCCGATGGAGTTAGGCTTCTAAATGATAACATGTGACGTCCACTCTGCAAACTGATATTTTGAAGTATTTTCTCATAGTCCTGGGACAGTTCCTTTGTGTTTCACCATGTGCTTTAGCTCAGGATGAATCTGTATGTTTCAGCTATTGGGTATCCTTATGCATTTGTAGGAAGCATTAAATATATGTCCAGAATAGGCAAGTGGGTTTATAGAGACATAAAGTAGATTAGTGGCTACCAGCAGTGGGGATATATATATATATATATATATATATATATATATATATATATATATATATAAAACTGTGCATCATTATCATTTCCCACTCAAAACTGTTTTAACTGTAATCTCTGTATTTGGGTGGTTCAGCTAATTAACAATCTGCTATTATAGTAAAGATGAGATTGTGACATTAAAAAAAAAAACTGTGATGGCACTTCATGCTTATTGGAGTGCTTGTTTCATGTCATCTTTAGTGTTTTTAATAGTGCACTTCAAAGGTATTTAGGTAATTTTTTTTCTTCTACGAACAAGAGAATAAATTCAAGAACAAAACTTCCAAATAATTAGTTGCATCATAACTCATTTAAAATATTTACTGATTGCCAGGCTGGTGTGGCTCAGTGGTTGAATATCAATCTATAATCCAGGAGGTCATGGTTTGATTCCCGGTCAGGGTAAATGCCATAGTTACAGGCTCGATCCCCAGTGTGGGGCATGCAGGGGGCAGACGATCAATGACTATCTCTCATCATTGATGTTTCCATTTCTCTCTCCCTCTCCCTTCCTCTTTCTGAAATAAATAATAAATAAATGAAATATTTAAAAATATCTACTAATTTATTATTTTTATTTCCAAAGGACATAAGGTAGCTGCAGTTATTTTACTGTGCTAATATCAAAAGGAAAGTGGGGAGTCATACAATGAATAAAAGTATCTATAATAATAAAAGCACCATATGCTAATTAGACTGGACATCCTTCCAAACGTCTTTCCGGATGAAGCCACAGCGATGGGGGCCAAGGCAGAGGTGGCAGTGGTGGGGGCTGAGCTGACTGCAAGAATTTCGTGCATCGGGCCTCTAATATATATATAGATAGATAGATATATACATACACAAATATACAGATATGTGAATAAATGAAATATAAAAAAATATATCAAATTTAATCCAATAGTCATATTTGAGAGATTTTAACCAGAGCAGGTAAGATGCTTTTTTACTTATATTAAACATCAATTTCTAATTTAAAATGGCAGACTTAGCAACAGGCATTTCTATTTCTTGAAACCCCAATATGTAATAACAAGGAATCAACTAATAAAATTGAGAGAACAGGGGGAAAGTTATTCTTGAAAAAGATTCCAATAAATTTCCAAAAGATGTGAGGAAAAGATAAAACTCTGTTGACAGATTAAAAATAAATAAGTCACAGCTGCTCAGAATACAAAGGCAGGAATGCAAAAGTAAAGAGAGGCCTGAGCAATGTAGCAGAACTCCAGAGATGATCCCAGTCCTGGAGCATAAAAAGGTGAATGAGCAGGGAAGCAAATCACGAGATTAAATGAAAGGCTGACCATTGAATGAAGAGTGGGATTGCAATGCCCCACTCCTCCCTGCCATCCCATATCCCAAGATAGTGGAACTCGGGGCATTTCTAGGCAGCCTGATGATATATATATAACTTGCAGGCAAAAACAAAGACAAAACAGTAACAGCAAAACAATCCTAAACTCTCTAAAAATATCAAATGCACTGAAGGTATAAAATCAGGTCTTCAAGAGAAATTCCTCATTATTTCATTTGGAAGCACCATCCCCACCTTAGCCTAAGTGGGTTCTCCTTCATTGCACACCCAAAGATGAAACCTGCTAGTAGTTCAGCGTTGCCTACATACAGAACGTTGTCAGACATCATCTTTGTGTGGGAGACCTAGCCATAATTAAAATATGTAAACAACTCCCTAGGACACTCATAGTTTTTAATCTTAGAAAATCAACCAATTTATTCTTCTTTATAAAAATTCAGCCAACAATGATTTAAAATATGAATAAAACTAGCAGCAAGGAACAACTCAGCCCTGGCTGGGCTGGTATAGCTCAGTTGGTTGAGTATTATCCCATTCACCAAGAGGTTGTGGGTTCAATTCCTGGTCAGGGCATATGCCCAGATTGTGGGCTCGATCTTCCATGCAGGAAGTAGCTGATCAATTTTTCTCTATCATTGATGTTTCCATCTCTCTCTTTGACAATAAAAGCACTTTTTTTTAAAGAGCAACTAAAACAAGAATATTAATTTAAGAAGAAACACAGATAATTTAGGAGATAAAATAAAACTATGAAAAAGTTAATTATCATCCTCATGAAGATTTGAAAGGATATTGTAACCAAAAATGAGAGCAGAAAACTATAGAAAAAGGAATAATAGAGAATAAAAATAAGTTCATTTATATTGAAGATATGATTTTAAAAACTTAAGCTATGAAGATGAAATTAAGAAAATCAGAAAAAAGAGAAAAAAAGTCACCCCACAACTGAAAAAAGAAAAAAAATGAGAAACTTGAAGGATCAATCCAGGAAGCTTGATATTGACCTAATAAGAAAAGAAGAAAATGGAGGGATGGAGGGGAGGAAGCTTACAATAAAAAAAATTGAAGAAAACCTTCCAATACTAAAGTACAAGAATTCTTTAAATTATAAAGGTCCACTGAATTCCCAGGAAGATGAAAAAATCCATATCTAAAATTACAGACAAGGAATTTTTTTTAAAGAAAGAGCTTAAAGTTCAGGGTTGGGATGCAGAGGACATCATATTTATGATTCATGAAAATGAGTCAGACTGATATCAGACATCTCACCAGCGACACTGGGTCCTAGAAGGGATACAACATGGTCTTTAAGGCTCTGAGAAAAATTCCAAGCTTAGTCACAATCCTAATGGAGGATGACAGTAAAATATAGCTATTTTCAGACTTTCAGAAACATTTCCAAGAAGATTATTTTTGAACTTGTATTCTAACTTTATGAACTTTTCTAAATTTTTCTATAGAATTACTTGAAGACATGCTTGAGCAAAACAAAGGTAAAAACCAAGAAAAAGACCTTGGGGGGAAAATACTAAAGAATTAAAGTTGGAGTTACCTTAAAACAAACCCTAGTGCATCCATTACAGAGATCTAGAAAGCTGGTGGCCCTAGTTCCAGTCAGGCATGGTCATGGCAGAGACCAGCAAACCTGGATCAGAGGAAATGCCTGCGGTCAGAGTGAAAGAGCAGAAAGAACTAGGCACAGGGGCTGCAGATGTGTATGAGATAAGTTATGGTTCATTCAGACTGTGTGATTCTTCTAAGAGCAAATGTAGGCCAGATTCTAGAATTGAGAATTGCTGACAGGTAGAAATAATGTGATGCATGAATTAGAATTAGACTTGAAAGCATGTGACAGAAAAAGAAAATAATAGTGGCTTAAAAAGTTTTGTTCTCTTCCCCAAACCAAATCAGAGTCCTACTACAGAATTTCCCTGAATTCATCAAAGCTGCAGTCTCCATTCACTTTTTTGTCTACTAGGGTGTGGCCCTTATTAGTATTGCCTTTCATCTAGAAAAAGGGAGAAAAATGGAGGTAACATGCCCTTCTTAAGAAAAAAAAAATGTTTTTTAATTGATTTTTTTTTTTTTTTTTTAAGAGAGAGAGGGAGGGAGAGGGAAAGAGAAACATTGGTGTGAGGATGAGAGAAAACCAACAATCTGTTGCTTCCCATGTGCATATCAACTGGGGATGAAACCCATAGCCTGGGCATGTGCCCTAACGGAGAATCAAACCAGTGACCTGGGCTGACACTCAACCAACTTAGCCATACCGGCCAGGGCATAACATGTCCTTCTTGGTGGAGATTGCTTAGACAATTTCTATGTACATCTCATTGACTAAAACTTAGTCACATGATTACATTTAAGGGTAGATGGGTGGGACTGTGTACCTGCTTGTATTTGGAGAGGTTGGGGGAAGCTCTTTGTAAAAAAATAATGGAGAATAGATAACTGGGGGCTACAGAATGCCTTTTCCTCGGATCCCCAGGAAAAGTCCTTTCTCTGGTACTTCTTATAGGTCTTAATGGCCTTACCCACTGTATTTCCTTTAAAACTTCCAGTGTATTTAGGAAGACTTGGGATGGAAAGGTCTTTAGAAAATAAATAGATTTACTAAATCAGGGCATGAATTGATATGAATAGAAAATATTTTTATTAGACTAAAACCTAGCACATATAGTACAACTTTTCATGCGAATACACTCTGATTGACAAATACAGTTTCACTTAACTGAATTTATTGTAGTTTATTCTTGCATGCTTCATCAATGGATACTTGCACAATCATAATTTTTTATCATGGTACGGAAGAATAAATTTTAGAAAAGATCTCCTCATACTAAAAGGTCTAGAAACCATTCTTATCAGATTTTATTATAAAGATTTATTTGTGTGTTATTTATTCTTGACTTTGCTTTGTAAACTCTACCTTGTTTTCTTTTTGCCTGAATTCTTTCACTTTATTTTAATTTTTATTGTCATGTTGCAATGTTTCTATTTTATTTTTGTAAGACACTTTATATTATTTTTAGAACAGTTGAGTATAAAGACAAAATCTGATAATAGCTTTCCTTCTCTCTGCAGTTAGGTACTGGCTACTGGAGTCAAAGACTTCCATGTCTAGGAATTGCAAGAGGCTTCTCATCCAGGTGTAAAAGAGGATAGTTCCAACTGATACTGACAGTGGACTTTGGCTGTTTAATTGTCCTTGAACCCATATTCAATGTTTCCCTCTTCTTCTTTGAAATGGCTTCACACTTGTAATATGTCCCCTTCTCCTCCTCCTCCTCCTCCTCCTCCTCCTCCTCCTCCTCCTCCTCCTCCTCCTCCTCCTTCTCCTCCTCCTGTGTTCTCCTCCTCCTCCTCCTCCTCCTCCTCCTCTTCCTCCTATCTCTTCCTTCTCCTCCTGTCTCCTCCTTCTCCTTCTGTCTCCTCCTCCTCCTTCTCCTCCTCCTGTGTTCTCCTCCTCCTTCTGCTCCTCCTCCTCCTTCTGGAGAGGAGAAAAAAGAGGGAGAGAGAAAGAGAAAGAAGAGAGAGAGGAGGTTGATTTGTTGTTCCACCCATCCATGCATTCCTCCCTTGAAGCTTATATATGTGCCCTGACTCAGGATCTAACGTGCAGCTTGGTGTATCAGATCAATGCTCTAACCAAGATGTATTCCCAGCATTTAAACCCTTCAAGAGTGTCTGTCCGTGCTCACTGACCCCAGACTTTGGCAGTGTTTTCAATTCTTCACCACCTTATTGATCATGCTGTTGTGTATTTAGTGTCCCTCCTTCATTTCTCATTTTGTTTTTGTCTAAATTTAATTATATTGTCATCAATAGTCAACTCCTTGAATCCTGAATGGTGTCATTTGCTTTGTCTCCCTTTTCTTCCCCGCTGTGATGGGTGTGAGATACCAAGTGCTTTCCCTCCAGGACTTTTCAGTGCTCTTTCCCATTTATTTTTAGCCTGCTCTGGGGCTATTAAATCCAGACTTCCTCTCGGCTAATCCTGCGTTTCTATGGATTATCTCGTCATCATATCCAAACATAACTGCCAAATATACAATCTTCCTTTTGGCTTGGGTCAATCCCCCTGATCTTTTATGAGCCGCACAGAGACCTTTGAAGTACTATTTCCTCTCTCCACTCATGGCTGCTGGCAGAGAGGCAGGCTGCCTGGGATTGGGGGGGGGGGGGGGGGGGGGGATGGGCAGGCATCAAGGCCAAATAGCTGTGGTATCATAAACAGTGCGAGGGCCTTGCCAAAGCCTAAGTGTTGACCTTGTTTGGCTCTCAGAGCAATGAGGTAAGGCTATCGAATAAGTTGGAGATTGCGAAAGATCAGATACTGTCAAATTCATAAAAGTAAGATAATCTTTCTCCACAGAGTATGCAAGGAAGTTTTAAAAGGACGAATGATTGTCATTCTGTACAAACTGGATTTTCTTTTGGCTTTGACATTTGCAGTGATCTATCTGAAGAGGTGTTGATGGATCCAGGTGGAATATAACCCGAACAGTATAGTAGATCTCATCTTGTCCACACAGGACCACAGAGTGCAGAGGAAAGGGATCTTGTGAAAGGAGAGAAAATAGACTGGGTGTTACATGTCTATAATTCACTTGACATAGAGAATGCAGGCTTTGGTAGGTTAAGCCATAACCCAAGGGCCAAGCAATGGAAAGTCCAGAGAAAGCCAGCTGGGGTTCTGATCAGGAGGTTCATGGCCCACCAGTGGCTAATATAAGTGCTTTTGTTTTTTTCCGTCTCTGTTGACAAATATGGGAAGCAGCATAATCATATCAGAAATGAGCTTTTATCTGTGAAGTTGGCAACTTACAATTAGCATAATAGCAATGCGTAATGAAATGATAAGTTTCAGGAAAAGTGATTTGGTTTAAAATGTTTTAGAGATATTCTGCACATTTATATGAAGGTTAAAAAAGAAACCAGCAAGGCCTATGCTATGTACTTTACCTTTCAAATCATACCCACTGCTTGATTCCTAAACAGTCCTGTGGCCAACCATTGTTTACAAGAGTTCAGTTTGACTATCAGGGTACTAGGTTCTGCTTCTTAAAAGTTGTTATAGATTTCACTTTAGTTAATTTTCCATGGATATTGGGGTCTGACCAGTTAAAAGGACAGAGCTGGCATTTTAGTGACACTATAGTACAAATTGTTTTGTTTTTGCCTACTTGCTCATGAATGTTTATTTACTAACTGATAAGTATGGGAGAATGTTATATAAGACTAGTTTTCATTGTATTAACCTGGTAGATCATTTTACTGAACGGTTAACTTCCAAACAACATCCAAAAACATAAGAACAAAATATGCAATATTGGCTATTCTTACTGTTTAAAACCTCTGCTACCCTGAAGAATGAAAAACATGTTATTTTCTTTAACAGCTTTTTTTACTTGTTTCATTATTTGTGTGGGAGAACATTATCTTAACATGTTAGCTATGTGTATTTCCAATTTTGTCAAGTCTCAGTCCTTGTTGAGTTATTGTCCAAATATTTTACCCAGCTGTTTAAAGTTTGTTGTGTTTTTTATAAATTTTATTTTAGATATTTAAATCTAGCAATCAGTTTCTTTGTTTTTGAGCCTAGGCTTTTGTTTTTCTTCCACAATTGGCAAATTAGCTTACTTAACTTTTTATTATTTTTTATGATGTAATTTATTATGATTATTTTTGCATGTAACTTCCATCATCCTGGAATTGTTTCAGAACTATTTATCAAACATATTTTCTCCTCCTCCTTACTCATTTGGAATGCCTTATTTATTACATGTTTAATTTTTTGTATATTTGACAGTCCATGTTCTTCACATTATTAGAACTTCATAACATGTTTTAACATTTGGTAGTTTTAAACTTCCTTCAGCCATTCCACTTCTTTTTCAAAATAAATAAATAAATAAATTTTTAATTGAGTGAGGGAGGTGGAAATAAATGATGATGTAAGAAGTCAAAATTTTCTTAACTCTTTTCATCATTCATTATTTTATTTTAAACCTAAATTATTTTTGTCTAAATGCTAGTGGGAATTGTGAACATGCTTTTTCTATTCTAGAATTTAATGTATGGGGTTGCCTAGTAGAGTTTCTCTATTAAGAAAATGGCTATTGATTTTAGAAAGAGTGATATTTTTACGTATAAATAAAGCTTTTTCAGCCTAGTGTTTTAAAAGATTCAAATCTGGGAAAGGAGATGACTTTTACCAAAATGATTTTTAACAGCTGTGTTGAGATAATCAAACATTTTGTGTTTGTTTTGAGTGGTTTGATATGTCAAATGAAAAATTCCCAATTATTAAACTTTATTTACCCAAAAAGAGATGTTTTCAAAGTAAAACTCAATGAACCCAAGAATGCATAACAATTTATCAAATCTCTTGCATAAAGAACATAATGTGATTTTACCTAAATGTTTTTTACTTTTATTAGCTTAATAAATTAGTTTATTACAATATAATTGTTCCTCAATATATTGTAAATTTGAAAGAAAACAATTGTTTTTCTCTAATATTAAGGCCAAGCTTTCCTCACCTTTTATTTATTTATTGTCTCAGACTCAGAAATGGATATTTAGTTTGGAAATATTTTTTCCCCCTCTTTTCAATTATATTTGGAAACTTTACTGTTTCTCAAAATGGTTTGCTAATGTTTTTCTTTCTTATTGCTTATTCCTTCTCAAACAGGTTTCAGGAAATTATCTGTGCCTAAGGCTGTTCTGTTCCTTTGTTATGTTATTTTCCTTCATTTACTTTTTTTCTACATCACCGTTTATTCCCTCATACTCTTTTTTAAACCCTTTTAAAGGAAAAGATAAAAAAAATTGAGTCCATACAGCAGTGATGACTTAAAAATTGATATTGAACATTAATATTAAAATAATAATTATTTTTGTATAAATTTATTACTTGTAATCCAGTTATTTTGTGAGTGAAAGGTTGTTATCTTTTAAGATAGAAATTTTTTGGTTGAGGATGTCAATAGCATCTTTATGGGAAACCCACATCAATCACATTTTTCTTGGGACTCATGTTTTTTGTTTCTTGGTAAGCATTCTGTACAAATTCAGTATAAGTGAATGAGGTGAAGAGAGTCAATGTGTTTTAGAAAGTTTCTTCACTAGACCACATATCTGGAGTAACCCAAAGACCCACAGATATATCTTTGTAGTGTACACATTATAACTCTTTAGTATAGTCATTTGTAAAGTTTAAAGATGGAGCAAGTATCTGGAAGATATATGAGTAACTGGCATTGAACATTATATTGATTAAATATAATCCATGAAATAGGAGAATCTGAACAGCTACTTAAAAAATGGAAAGTCAATCATATTATGAAAAAAAAGAAATTCAACACTTTTAAAAACCAGATTAAAATCTATAGTTTGACAATAACAACAATAGCAACTTCAGGGCTGCTGTGTCATGCAGTGGGAAGAAGACAGATGAGGTTGTAGATCCCTTCCGTCACTTACCTGCAGAGTTAGACACAACCTCATTCAGCTTCAGTTTCTTTTTTCTTTTCTTTAAAAAAAATATATTTTATTGATTTTTTTACAGAGAGGAGGAAGGGAGAGAGATAGAGAGCTATTATAGAAACGTCCATGAGAGAGAAACATCAACTAGCTGCCTCTTGCACACCCCCTACCGGGGATGTGCCCGCAACCAATGTACATGCCCTTGACCAGAATCGAACCTGGGACCTTTCAGTACACAGACCAATGCTCTACCACTGAGCCAAACCGGTTTTGGCAGCTTCAGTTTCTTATTGATGATATAGAGATAATAATAACCATCTCCTAGACTTGCTGTAATTATTTCCTAAGTGTATGTATATTTATTTTCCCTACAAATCTTTTGCTGTTCAAAGAAGTATCAGACCAGGCCCAGCCTGTGGCTCAGTGGTTGAGTGTCAGCCTATGAACCAGGAGGTCATGGTTCGATTCCTGGTCAGGGCACATATTTTATAACCAAACATATAGTGTATCTTGACAAATGTTGCACGGGCAGCTGAAAAGTAGATATACTCTGCTTTTGGTGGAACGCTCTATAAGTATTAATTAGATCTAGTTGGCTATTAATGCCAATTAATGTTTTTACATCTTTACTGATTTTCATTTTACTTATTGAATCAGTTACTGAGAAAGGCACATTGAGATATTTTTAAAAGTTATAGTCAAAAAGTAACATAGGGAATATACCTGTTCTTTTTATTTAAAAACTTTGAAGTCAAATTATTAAATATTAAAATTTAACTCTCTTTCAAAAGAAAAATGTTTATTTCAATTTAATAATATAAAAATCCAATAAAACTGAAACAGGGATAAATGAATAATGTGTAATTTGTTAATTTTTGGCCTTTTAAAATTTCTTTATGTAGCCCACATGGTTTCCTTGATGTAAGTCTGCTTGCTTGACAACTAAATTAAAAAAGTTCAAGGATAATTCTACCCCAAATTTCATGCTGAATAATTTACTTCTTTGTACATCTTTTGTGGACTATTTTTCCAATTAGAGTTTAATAAATCTCTAATACCAAATATTGTTACATATATTAGAACACAGTTTCTACAACATGTGTTTTTATAGCAGACCTTATTTTTCATTGATATGTCCTTGCTCATTTAGAGAATATGATGAAATTAGATACCAGCTGAATGAAATGCTGTCATTTGTAAACCTAAAAAGTATTAAGTTCTAAATTATATTTTTAGTATCCATGCCCATTGCAAACATGTCATTTTCAAGAATACAACATGAAAAGAGAGTTTTAATAGTTTTTCCCCCATGTAATATGCTCCATGTTAAAGGCCAAATTTGCCATTAAAAAATCCAATGGAATATATACAAAAATATTATTAAAACTAATAAATGACTTTAGCTGCCTGAAAGCCATGGTGGCAACTTCAGAACTGCAATTTCAAAACAGGAATAACAGAATATAGTGTATTTTGAGGCCAGGGAAATGGACACTAATTGAATAGACCATGTTCCATGTACACACTAAAATGGAATTACATTTATCTCCAAATTAAAGCTCCACAACCTGACTTCAGTACTTGCATGGATTGTTAGCTGATAAATATATCTGGTAGATGAGATGATGAATACATTTTGCGTTGGTTTCTATAATTTAATCCCATTAATACTTATAATCCCAGAACTAGTTGTTAATTCATATTCATATTTTGAGAAATAATGCAAAGGATGCATTATTTGTTGAAGATAGAATATTTTTTATAGTGAAAGGTACCATTTTTCTCTTTTTGGAAATGTAGAACTAACAGTATTTTTCACTCAGCAGCATTTATTTGTGCTTATTATTTTGGCCAATGTCAGAACTTGAAGTTAATAATACACTTAAAACACACATCTTGGGGAACACAGTATGGTGTTATTATAACCAACAGAAAAATGTCTTAATTGCCTAGTTGCATTGATATTTGTTTACTTCCATCATAACTCAAATACATTTTCAAAGAGGCTAAACTCCAAACATCTGTGGACATTCCCTACATCCATTTCTGAAAATAATCACTGTGCATCTATAGTTTACAGCTATTGGCATAAAGTCTGATTTCCCCCAGTATTTATATACTGTAAATCTGCCAAGAATACACGAATCGCCAGTGTTTGAAGGGATAAAGGACTGAAGACAAGAGTTAATGGTTAGAAACTGGTAGACAGTTAAAAGCTTCGTTGTTGGAATGAGATGAAGGGTCTTAGAACCCATCAACCAAAAAAAAAAAAAGAGACCAGCGCTTTGTCATTTAGTTGCTCCTATTTTATTATATATTAGCCATTTACCTAAGACAATATGAATCAAGTTTAAAGGCAAAGAACTGAGAGTATGATAGCAGTTAATAAATATTCAAAGAGGACCTGGACCCAGATAATAGTGTGGAGAAGGCCTGGGAGGGGTGGGTGCCGAATAGAGGGTGTCAATGGAAAAAGCAAAACAAAGGGGACATCTGTAATACTTTCAATAATAAAGATATTTATTTTTTTTAAAAAGAAGTGATAAATATAAAAAATATTCAGAGTATCAATACCATGAAACATTTTAGAAATAACATAGAACATGAAAACGGTGGTGGACCTTAAAGCAAAGCCATGCATTTAACACAAGTGAAAATGTAATTTAAGCATTTAGGAGACATATTTTTTTCGTGAATAATGATTTCCATTGATTATTTTGATTCAAAATACAATAATATGCTAGAGAACCTGATGTTGTCCTTGCGTACATCCTATGTCTACTCTTGCTCTTTAAGTTTTAAAGAGCTCTGGCCCATTTAGAGCTGAGTGAAGCAGACATTTGAGCCTCACGAAGCTGAACTGTAGCAGATTAATTGAACACTGACTATAAAATATGGCACACGAATAGAAAAAGCTTTTTGGAAATCCAGTTCTGGTGCTATTGTCAATAAGATACAATATTTACAGAGGGGAGAGTAGCATTTTAAAATGCTTCATAGCGAGATAAAGCCTACCTTGTTATCTATAACATAAGTAAATTTATAAGGCATTAGTTTTACACACTGTCAGAAATATCCATCAGCATGTGTATTTATTAAAAAGTTTTTCTGTGTCTTCACTTTTTTTTGAGTTGTTAATAATTTGTTTATGGGCCTTCCCTAACCCTCTGCCCCATATGCTTGTAGTTCCCTATAGTAACCACTCATTACTCCCTTGAGATTGTTTATCGCATCTATCCCAGAAAACTATGAAGTGAGTGAATGAGCCATCAGGATAAAAATGCTACAAGGCCTTACATGTGTCTACCTACAAGCTCTTTCCTTCTTACCACAATTATGTCACATTGGAAATCATAGCAAAAGCCATTGTTTCAATCATATAGCACCAATGTTAGTTACAAGTTTCATAAAATATGCTACCCAGAGCAGTTAAAGAGGAAGCCCCTATCATTCAATGCCAATTCAGCCATATCTGGGTTCTGTAATTGTATTTAACTACTCTCATTTCAAATGAAATTGAAGTGAAAAAGTAATTTGATGCAAAAAGATCCCATCCTACGGATTGTTTTAGAAGAATGTAGATGTCCTCGAGTCACTAAACATGAAGCATTAGTTCTTTAATTTTTCAACATTATGTTGTGTAATTTCTCTATATAAAATCACATGGTTTTCTTTGCATTTGAGGAATCATTAAAAGGAAAGCTTGATAGTACATGGGTCTAGAGAATTTAGAATTGTTAGCCAGCAATTTAAACAATGTAATATTTTGATAACAAATAACTGTACAACAACCTGACAGTTTTGAATGACAATGCATTCTATAATTAAAAACATACAACATCAGTCTTATAACTGGAGGGTATAGACTTAGTTGGTTTTTAAAACAAAGATGCATAAAATAATGTTGGCAAGTTAAATTTGGTCTGCTGAATTGGTAATAAAATTCTATTGTAACACTTCTTTTTTATGCCCACTTGTTTAGATAATGTCTGTGGTGGCTTTCATATTACAGTGGTTATGTGGGCTTTTTACAGAAAAGAATTTTCCAACTTCTGCTCTAAAACAACATTGGTGCATTAGGCCTTTAATGTTTAAAGAGAAATGTAGACTTAAAACAACCTTTAAAATTTTTCATTCCATTTCTGCCTCACCTATTCTTGCATTGATGCTAAAATGCGAATTTTGCAGACACATTAATAGTTGGATCTTACATTAAGCTCCCATAACTTGCCCTATATTCATTTTCTGTTCCTGTCATCAACACTAATAGTAGTTTTGGTGAAAAGGCAAGAAATTCAGCAAGAAAGTAGTAAATTTTTTTTTATTAAGAGAAAGTTTATTTAGAAAGTCACAGAAGTAGAAGTGAGCTGTAGAAGAAATGGGCTCAGGAAACAAGTTAGAGAGACAAAATAAGGAGTTTAGGAGAGAGAAGGGTCAAGGTAATGTTCCTGGGTGAGCAGAGAGGAGGACAGAAAAGGTGAGGGCATGCTCCCAAGAGGAAGAGCACGCTGGGTCTTCCTTCTTGAGAGTAGTTATTTGTTGATCTCGGAGGAGGATGCCAATAGAATATGCATCAGCTTTCCAGAGGCCGTTCAGGGTCATGGTCTCTACCCATTGGCGGTTGCCAGGGCAAGGGGTCATTAGTCCTTGCAGCTGGTCCTGAGGCAGCCAGGGCATCACTTGCTAAGTTTTGCTGCTTTCTGGACCTGCAGTTGAAACTTAACTGAGACCTGGATGTGATCATTAGGGGTTAATGCTTCAGGGAGTGGTCGTGTAATGTCCCCACGTGGGAGTACATGAGTCCACCATTCAGGAAAGTCTTCATAAAATGATTTGTGAATATTTCCTTTTATATAACCTGAAGTGATTTAAAAGACATTTAAATGGCCCATTTCTATTTTTTTTTAAACAGATGGAATTAAATCTTAAAACCAAGTGATCCCGAGACCTTTTTAATGGAGGAACTTTAACAAGTGTTGTAAAATCTCCATTGGTGATGGTAAGTTTATGCTTTCTACTCCTTCTTGGGTCAAATTTTATATTTGATATTTGTGGGGATATGCATTAAAATAATACAATATGACTAAATAGCTTTTACCTCAATAATTTTCAATATCAGGAAACTTGCCAATATAATTTATTGCAGTAAACAAAGGATAAAAATATAAATGTCAGAGTAGATACTTGTGGAACTCACTTTTGGCTGTCCCTCAGTACCTGTTTGCCACATCATCAAGGTAATAAAAGTCATAATTCCAGCCAAGTACATGGTTTCTTAGGATAAAGAATGCATTTCTGACTTAGGGTTTCTGGTACAAGAAACTTGGAGGTTGTCACTCCGTTCTGACAGCAAGGAACAGGCTGGAAATTGAAAAGCTCTACTTGGATCCGTAAAAGAGGAGAGGGCAAATGGTAAAGCACTGCCCCTGAGATTGGAGAGTCAGGCCACAAGTGCAGGGTGTCACTGCTGACCTAAGGAAAGAGTCAAAGCTGCACCAGTTCCATGCCTGCAGGAACTTGTGCCTGGGTAGGAGAGGCCTGAGCTCATTGTGGGCAAGTCTGAAAAACTCCAGGTTGACCCTGTCACAATATTGTGACATTTGGCTGCAGGAGCAGCTTGGGTTCCCATAGTGAATATAGAAGAAAAATCCCCTGGTGCTTCTGGCATGGGGAGGAAAAAAGGATACCAATCATGTATTCCATTGTGTATGTTTACGTATATGTCTTGTGTGTATATACCTATATTATATGCATATACATGTGATTATGCATGCCTATTAAATGAAATACTCCTGAATACTCTGTCCTTTTTAAGACCTGAGCTTAGGAGAAACTAGCTAACAGGGGCCTAACTGGTCTGGGGGAGGGGAATACCCAGTTCTGGGCCACAGTAGCCATCTTTTTCATCACAGGGGGAGGGAAGGACTTGGGATACACTTGTGACATTCATAGTTCAGAGACTGAGACCTATTTATAGGACTATAGAATGCTTTCCCTCCCCTACTACTTCACCACCATGTTCCAAAAGGCATACCAAAGGCAAGACACACGTAAGAGACGGAACCAGACAGGGCAGGGATGTTGGAATTAGTAGGCTGGGAATTTCACATAACTATGGTTAGTATGCTAAGGGCTCTCGTGAGTAACGTAGGTAGCATGCAAAAACAGATGGACCACGGAAGCAGAGAGATGGAAAGTCTGAGAAAGAACAAAGAAGAAATACTAGAGATAAAAAAATACACTAACCATGGGCTAATTGGTGGACTGAATGCAGCTGAGGAAAGAATTTCTGAGCTAGAGACCTATTAATAGAAAAGCAACAAGAACAAAGACCCAAAAACAGGGGCTGTGTGTCCAAGGACTGGGAGTAGGTGGTGGGAAATGACAACTACAGGAGATGTAACATGCTAATGGGAGGTCCCCAGGAGGTGGAATAAAGGAACAGAAGAAATATCTGAAACAACAATGACTGAGAATATCCCCAAACTAATGCCAAACACTAAACCACAGATCCAGGAAGCGTAGAGAACATCAAGCAGGGTAAGTTCACAAAAATTATACCAAGGCATATCATTTCAATGTACAGAAATTCAGAGAGAAAGAAAAACCCTGAAAGCATCCAGAGGAAAAAAACACCTTACCTACCCAGGAACAAAGACAAGAATCACACCCCAATTCTCAAAGAGCATGCAAATAGGAGGGGAGGGGAGTGAATTTTTTGTGTTGAGAGAAAACAAAATAAAACACACCAACCTAGAATTCTGTGAAATTATCCTTCAAAAGTAAAGGAGAAAGACTTTCTTAAACAAATATTAAGGAAATTTGTTGTCAAGAGAGCTGCCTTGCAAGAAATATTAAAAGAAGCTTTTTAGAAGGAAGAAAAATAATATAAGGCAGAAATTCATATTTACATAAAGGAAGAGTACCGAAAAAGAAATATGTGAAAGTAAAATAAAAACTTTTATTTTTATTATTCTTAATTGATCTAACAGGTAACAGTTTCTTCAAAATATCGATAATAATAATAGCAATAAGCAATAATGTATCCCATTATGTACGCTTATGTATATATTTTGTATACACACACTCACACACTCACACACTCACACACTCACACACACACACACACACACACACACACACACACACACACTGAGTGGCCAGATTATTATGACCATCTGACATTTGTAGGCAGATTATCCGTACACTGCATCTTATGGGATATGGAAGCCAAAGGCCTGTCTGCAGTTACCAAGATAAAATCACAAGGATTGGACAGTTGAGCATTGGAAAAAAGTCATGTGATTGGGTCACATTTCCAGTTGCATCATGCAAATGGCAGAATGAGAATTTGGCGGAAACAGAATGAAAGCATGCACCCTACATGCATGAGTACAACCTTTCAAGCTGGTGGGGGCAGTATTATGGTTTGGGGCATGTTTTTCTGGCATGATTTGGGCCCTTTAATTCATGTGGAACAACGTCTGAATAGCACAATGTACCTAAGTATCCTTGCTGATCAAGTTCATCCTATCATGTTGGAGATGGCTTCTTCCAACAAGACAATGTGCCATGCCATGGTGCTCGTGTTGTGCAGAGTGGTTTCAAGAACATGAGGGAGACTTTACTTTGCTTAGGTGGTCCCCACCATCACCAGATCTCAATCCAATTGAGCATTTGTGGAATGAAGTTAAAAGAGCCATCAGGCAGCTGGTTGCACAACCATCAAATCTCACAGAACTGGACGGTGCTATTCATCAGGCATGGTGTCAGATTCCTCACATCACCTTTCAACATCTCATGGAGTCAATGCCAAGAAGAATCACCACAGTATTGAAGGCAAAAGGTGGCCATAATAATATGGCCACTCAGTGTATATGTATGTATGTGTGTGATTATGCATGCCTAATAAATGAAATGAATGATAGCAGTGCTACAGGAACAGAAGAGAGAAGTAAGGATTATTTTGTACTTATAAGGACTCGCATTACTTGTGAGGTAGTATAATCTATTTGAAAGTGAATTTGGGTTAGCTGTAAATGCATACTGCAAACTTTAAGGCAACCACTAAAACAACGCGGGGGCGGAGGGAGAATGTTAGGCAAGGAGAGAAAATGGAATCCTATAAAATGCTCATTTAAAACCATGAGACAGAAAAAGAAAAAAGAAAAAAGGCTGATCTCCCAGCCTCCCCTACAATTAGGCATGGCCAGGTGACTAATTTCTGACCAATCGAATGAAAAAAAAAAAAAAGTGGTGTGTGTCATCTTCTGGCAAGGTTTGTCTAAGGGTGGGAACTTGCCCTTTATTTTGCTATTGTCTTCTTCCAGCTGGAATTACATCAGGGCGATTGACCCTGAGGCAGCTCTGGCACCACAAGCTACTTGTTGAGGTTGCAGAACAATAGGCTAGAAGGAGCCTGTGTCCAATTGCTTGAGATCTGTCCTACCACACCTTGACTGACTGCATTTGTACAGCAGAGAAAAGTAAACTGCTGTGTTTTAGGGCTCTGTGAGTTTGGCTTACCTGCTATTCACAGCCGAACTTGATCTATATAATAAATACAGTGAAAATAAAAAGGACTCTAGACTCTAGTTCAGCAGCTGTGGAAAAAAAAACAAACACTCAAAGTAAAGAAAAAAAAAATTTACTTAAATTAAGTAAATACCATTCACCAGTATTTGGTAAAATACTAAAATTTATTTAAATTATTAGAGGCATGGTGCATGACATTTGTGCACTGGAAGAGGGGGGCGGGGAAGGATCTCTCAGCCACGCCTGCACCCTCTCGCAGTGTGGGATTCCATGGGGGATATCTGCCTGCAGCAGAAGCAGGAGAGGCTCCCACCATTGCTGTTGCACTCGCCAGCCGTGAGCCCGGCTTCTGGCTGAGCGGCACTCCCTCTATGGGAGTGCACTGACCACCAGGGGGCAGCTCCTGCATTGAGCTCCTGCCCCCTGGTGGTTAGTGTATGTCATAGCGACCCTTTGTTCCACCCTTCAGTCAATTTGCATATTAGGGTTTTATTATATAGGAAAATCAGAGACTAGATAGTTTGATTACCATAGCATTGTTGGTCCTTGCAGATGTAATAATGCAAGAAAATATAATAAATTGTCATGAAATAAGATACAAATTTCTCTATTTTGCTAATGACATTATATATTTGTAATGAAATCCCACTGGCTACAAGGTAAGTATAAACAAACCAATACTTCCCCTTCCTGCTTTGGTGCCAGCAGTAACAAGATGGGGAAAAGAGGAAAAATGTTTCATTTACAATAGTAATAAAAACTGTAAAAAAATACTTAGCAGTAAATTTAACCTGGAAGATTTAGATCCAGTTGTATAGAGTTTTATTAAAGGTCAGAAAAAAATTAATCTTAATTAGTAGAAGGCATACTATATTCTGGGATGGGAATACTTACTGATAAAAAATAAAAATATCAGAGTTATATTTGCATAGATATATGAATATAATACAATTCCTATTAGAAATCTCAATGTAAATTTCTGTAATTATTTGCCTTAGATTATTTTAAGAATATGTGAAAAAATTAATAGCCAATAATACTAAGGAAAAGAGAGCAATAATAATAATGATGAAAGGGGAGTTGCCTTACCAAATATTAGAATACAGATTAGAACTCCGTATGATATCCAAGTGGTTTTGGTATAATACATAGAAATGTAGATAAGTAGAACTGCATCAAGAATGATCTTCATTATATATAAACATGTATCCCAGTTCATAGGGAACTAGATAGCTTTGTTATGAAGTTGTGTTGCACACTGACTATCCTTATGAATTAAAGTACTAGGACCTCTACGTTTAGTCTGTGGCACAAAAGGGCTTGAGCTCATTTCTGGGCACACCCCAGCCCACCTTGCCAGGCTTCACCCACAGTCCACACATACATCACACTCTTGGCTACCTCTGGGACTTATGGGATACACATTCCTCCAGACAAATCTGGACCCTTGAGGGATAAGCTCAGGGAAGAGTACACTTGGGCAGGAAATCTGGAATCCTGGTACCTACAGCACGGTCCAGATGGTGTAGACTCAGAAGGGAGAGAATCCTTTGGCCCTTCTGAGAGCCTGCTCCATTAGGAGCATGTGGCCAGCAAGGCCCAAGTTAGTGTAGTCTGAAAAGTGTAGACGAAGACAGGATATCTCTTGTGTGGGTCTTAGCTCAGTGGTGTCGCTAAATTATTTTTCCTTCTGTAACAACCTCTCCAAGATCTAGGAGTAAAGATAAATTGGAAAAGAATTTCCTAAAATGGAAACATATCATGACCAAGAAATAAATCATTATTGTTAATATTGGGGTCATTTGTTATAGCAATATAACTTAACCTTTTCTTACACACACACACACACACACACACACACACACACACACGAGCATACGTTTATGAGCAATATATAATCATGGACATTTATCAACTAGTTTGTTAATGTGGCTTATGCATCGGAAATGAGGTATTGCAAAGGGTGGAAGAATAAAATGAAATGGGAAGAATACAATAAGCAGAAAAAAAAGAGGAAAATAGTAAGTCAACAGACTACATTTAAAACCATATATAAGATACAATACCATTTATCTAACATGATAGATCTAGGGGTATTTGTGCATAAGGGGATGCATGAGAAGATGGACAGTAAGTGTATCTTTTCAAGGCTGGGATACCAAGTGATAGCTTGCTTAGAACTTTATGTCATTTGAGTTGTCTAAACAATTGTGTTGTTTAAGTAGCAAGAGAAAAACAATAAAGCCATTTTCTTTATAGAAGGGAAAAAAAAAAAGATTCTTTTGGGAGAGCGTGAGCCAATTTCTCTCCTTGAATTAAACTGCTTGACTTCCAATGATTGTGACCTTCTTTCTTCTGGTAGACTGTGTTTTCCCAGAATCTGTTCACAATCCAACTGTTTTGTAGAATGGAAATGGTGACATTTCCCCAGTTTCCCTAAGCAGATTGGCGAATTTGTAATGCAGGTATTCATGTGTGCTGTCCCTAGGGACACGGTAACTTAATGTTGAGAGGGTACTTTTGGCTTTTCGGTTGATTCAGTTACCTCGCATCAAGCGTTCCTGATAATAGTCAGACTTACCATTCAGACTGATTTCACAATCAAAAGATTTATGTAGGGAGAAAATGTAGGACTCATTTGTGGAGATCTGGAAAAGATGTTATAAAACCCATAAGAGGGAAAAATATCTTTCAACATTCCTTGCTTAGGGCCTGGACCGACCTCCCAGATGCATGCTTTTAGCCAATATTTATTTCTGTTTGCCAGTTTTAAATGTTGGGTAACATTGAAAAGAAAACACGAACTCTTTAAAGGAAGATAATAAAATAATCAAGATAATGTAATAAAGTAAAACAGTGAGATAAAGTGGTATAACATAAACACTATAAAGTGGCAAAGATAAAAGTCAAGAATTAAATCAACTGTGATAAATTTTAGAAACGAGACAACCCAAACTGGAAACTAAGAGATTAAAAAACAAAAAGCAAATGCTATCAGCTAGAGGAGAAAACTCAATGAAGTCATAAAAGAGAATGCATAGATGAGCTTACAGAATATGATAAAAATGGTTAGAATCATAAATGGGGACTGAATCCAGCGATGGACTGGATCCTTGGGTCAGAGGCTGCTGAAAACAGACTCTGAGCATCCGGCTTGATTCTTCTTCTTAGGCTGGAAGATGTCTGGGTCTGAAGGTCCCAGATGGATGATTTCAGGAGAGCAGAACCCTACGGTTTTGGCTGTGAATCTCTCTTCTTGTACTTTCCCTATCATAACCTCAGCCATCATTTCCAGTCAGGCGAAGTTGACCCCGGTTACTCCCCAAACATATGACTGATGCAATCTTTATTTAAACACATACTCAAATATTTGCATTTCTTTGTACTGGTTTCTTTGGGTAAAAGGAAAGAATAAAAAAAAAAACTTAGCAAAAGCCCCTAAATTTTACATTAAGCCTTTCCTCCCATTTAAAATTAGATTCTCCTGGTAAAACTAGTACTTCTGTGCCAATATCAAGTCATATTACAAAATTATAATGTTTATTTCATTTCATATATATATATATATATATATATATATATATATATATTTCTTAAAAATCTGTTTTTTTTCCTCTCGTTATATACTGTATATTGGTTTGGGTCTCAAAAATCTATGCATAATTTAACCATAATATGAAGTCATCATTTTCATTTCAGTTCTCTAAAAAAATAGAAAACAAACTTTTCTTAAATGGAATTGATATCACAGAGGTATGAACAATTAAGTTTTTTCTTACTTGGACTAGCTTGAGATCATTTTATTTGATCAAACTGCAATGATTCTGTTATAAGCAAAATGGTTTGTATTCAACAAATGCCTTTGACTAAAGTTTCACCTTGACTTGATTCCCATTTAACTAAATCTGTTGTAGTAAACCCCCATTTGCATGTAAACAAGACCACATGCATCTATTCCCTATAAATAGGCAACACATGGTAAACATCAAACAGAAAGTGACACAGAAGAAGGATTGTGGTTTAGAAAGATCATGAAATCTGGGCACATTTGATAAAGCCTGTTGCTCAGCAGGCCAGCAATGGGGCCATTTGGAGAAATATGCATTGGCTATAGTCTCTGATTCATTCATTTCTGAATTAGTGACCAACTTCCTTAAAGTAAGATTTCAGCAATGGTATTATCTATCATACCTCTTGGGAAGTATTCATTCAAGAGCAACGGGCCCACCTAGGTTAGTCTCTGAAGGATTAGCTAAGTTAATATTTTAGTTCAACATTTCAAACCTAGAATGGGCTTATCTCAAAACAATCCAAACTGGTTTAAACTGGTTTTGAGGTCTCAGTTCTAAGGCAAGTAAACATATTGGTGGGCTTATGGAAGCTGAGAAAACAACAGATATGGCGGTGCTACCACACACATCCTGACAATATTGCCAGGCAGAGAGCTCTGGAGATGCTCTAAAAGAACCATAGAATTCACCCATATTGTCAGAGTCCCTGGAGCTCTTCCTATGTCATGAGTCATTTTACGGAACCAGGTTAACATGGATTTCAGACGCTTCTAGCTCAAGCATGCTTAAAAAGATACATGTATTCCAGATTCCCAAGCACTATGGGAAACGGTACTGTTAGAGTTTATTTTTTTAAAATAAAATATGTTTTTATTGATTAAAGAGAGAAAGGGAGAGGGAGAGATAGGAACATCAATGATGAGAGAGAGTCCTGCATGCCCCACACTGGGGATCAAACCCCAAACCAGGTCATGTACCCAGAATAGGAATTGAACCATGACCACCTGGTTCATAGGTTGATGCTCAACCACTGAGCCACACCAGCTGGGCATAGAGTTTATTTTTAATTCCCTTCTATTACGAGTACTTGACATCATGGCAAACATGGTGGTGAACTGAACAAGAAGGTCTGTTTACCCCTTTTATAGGACACTAGAGGCCCACGCACTGGTGGGGTCCCTTGGCCTGGCTTGAAGGGTTTGACTGAAATTGGCTTTCTGACATCCCCTGGGGGGTCCCAAATTGCAAGAGAGGGCGGTTCTCAGGTGATGCACCCCAGAATTGGAATCAGGCTCCCTCCTCTCTAGTTCCGGGTGCATTACCCAAGAACCACAGCTGCCAAGTCACTGCAGCTCGGCAGCTCCTGCATTGATCTGCTCCCTGGTGGTCATTGCGCATCATAGCTACTGGTCATATGGTTAAAAGATCATATGGTCACTTAGGCTTTTATATAGAGGGATTATTGATCTCAGACAAAACAGCAAACTTCTGGCAGGAAGCATTTAGCTCTACAGCATACTCAAAGCTATTGTTTTGAACCCTGGCTTCTTCATCATGTCTTTGTTTCAGAGGAAGTACTTGAACTAATTTGAATTATGACTTACAAATTTTTCTACACCCTGAAGCAGAACAGACCCATCCACTGAAATTATAGGTATTGCTGGCATCACCTGTAATTTCCCTGCTTTGCTCAATGAACTGGATTGTGTCCATTGCTTAGAAAAACTCATATGCAGGCAGTCCTCGGGTTACATCGGAGATCATTCCTACTGCGATGTAATTCGATTTTCACCGTAAGTCGGAACCCACCTACATAAGCACCTATGTCACTCACCTGGAGCACACGCACAGCAGTAATGAAATGAAACAGTAAAAAGATTTAAAAGAAAGATACCAATTCCTGACCTTTACTTTGGTAAATAAATAAAAAAAATAAATAAAGCATACATGTACCTACGTCAAAATGATGGAACATTAAAAAAAAAAAAATACTGTAAATGGGAGATGATGACGTAACCGTGAAACAATGTAAGTCAAGTCTGATGCAACCTGAGGATTGCCCGTGCTCTCCTGTTTACCCTGCATTGCTGGCACCCCACAATGGGGAGAATCCATTGGTTCAGAAGGCCAGATGTCTATTCTTGTTTTGTCTCATTTGTACAGGTCAGTCCTGCCACAACTTCAAGAACAGGTCTCTAGGCCTGTGTTGACTAATGTTACTAATATTATTGTCCTGCTGACTGCTTTGCTCTGCCTTGAAGCCAGCCCTAGTGAGAAAGAGGAAGCCGGAAAGTGTAGGCCAGGCTCCCTGGGCTCCCAGAGCTGTACAGATATAGAGCCCGAGGGAGCAAGAGGAGCACTCCACAGAGGAGTGCATCTGAAAAGCCTGCTCTAATCTACCCCTTGATTTTTCCGTATAGCTTTGCCCAGCCTGCATTAAAGAATAATGCTGAGTCTAACTCACTTCTTTAAAAGCCTGGCAATGACCCCACCCCATCCCCCAAACTAGGCTGCTCATAAAACAACATCCCGGTGGATGCTCAATGTTTATCAACTAAAATTCCCTGTTTGTATTTTCTTCCACCGCTTGGATTTCCATTTGCAGATTCATCATCCCCTGGCCCTGCCTCTGTGAGCACCAGCTGCCTCTTTTCTTGACTTTTGGTCCCAGAATTTTGATCATCTCTTGCATTTCACATAGTCCTTCCACCCCCCCCCCTTTTTTTTTTTTTGTATTATCAGTATACCTCCATACCTGTGTACCATTCTCACAGGCAGTTCATTCCAGGCATGCCTGGCTTGACAGGCTGGTATTGTACAAGGCTAAGACCAAGAGAGGATTAGTGAAGATGATTCAGTCCAACGTAAGTTAGTTCAACCCAGTTCTAACTTTAGCAAACCAGGTTCAAAAGGATTCAAACTCAGTGAGAGTAGTTCAAACTTGTCTTTTAACAGCTAGCACAGTTCTAATTTGAGATGCACTTCATCTATTGATAGTTTAAGTTCCGGTCAGTAGCCTGTTTAAGATGCAATAGGGGTCAATTCTCTCACAAAACATTAAGGTGCTTCTTTGGGCACCTTAATATTTTGTGAGAGAATTATTACTACAAAATATATCATCAACCTCTTTTGAATATTAGATAGTAATGTAATTTTGAGAAACATCAGGTGAAATAATGTGGTCACTTAAAGAGGAAGAGGTTACCTGAAGTCTTAGAAAAATAAAGATTAGAAAAATGGATACCAGTTCCAGGATTATTCCTTTGAATATCTAAATTTAAAGGTGAAGCCATTCATGTTCGAGAACATGAAGACAGAAAGCAGAATAACTTTAAAATCCAATGTTATTAAGGGAAATGTGGAAAAAAACAGAGGATGTTGAAGCTATGCAAACTATTTCTATTTGAGATAAAATTCTTAAACTTCCCAGCTTTGACCCACACTTAAAATATTGAAACAATATAAAAAAGTCTATACTTTTAGATGCCAAGTTGTTCCAAAGTCTAAGGAAAGGAGTCTTTTTCTATTAAGAAGATAAATATGGTGTAAAAGTTATTTTTCTTTTAAGCAATGTTCATATCCAGGTTTTTGTGTTGTTGTTTTTTTAAACCCACCTAAACATTTTTTTCAGGCGCCATGTTTTTTCAATCAATTTTTGGCAACATATCTTAAATTTAGAATTGAAACTGTTCCATTGAACGCTCCCAAAAAAGAGAAAATGAAATATTAAGTGCTGATTTCAGGCTTATTGAAGTCTCTGCCTAAATCTGCTTTTGAGAATTAATAGTGCCAAAGTTATTTCACTTGTAACTTATTTAACATTTGGCTGAAATGAAAGAATAGAAATTATCTTATCATATCTTCGCCTCTGGGGCCAGCAATTTCCTTCAGTGAATGCCTCCTAAGACAGTAATTTTTTTTTTTAATAGAAAAGTGATGTTTATATTAGGAAGCAGATTTTCCCTTGGTCTCTACTAGAGATGTTTCTTCACACTTAGTGGATAAAAAGATGCTTAAACTTTGTGCTGTCCTTTGTGAAAAGCTCTTCAGTACTTCTTTTATACCAGGCAAAAACAATCAAGTCATTGTGAAACTTTTTTGCCTTTAAGACGTGACCTAAGGAAGGAAAATAAGTGGTATAACCACATGACTCTGAGCGATCTCTGGGCAATGCCTGGGGAAGAGGGAGAAAGCAACAGATCATTGAGTCAGAACATTAAGGGATGGAAAATATCTTTGAGATTATGCAGCCCAAACTTGTTTCAGTTAGGGTCAACAACATTAAAATCTAGATAGTTTTGGATTATGCTCCAAATCCCACAGATTGTTTAAGGCAAGCAGCAAACCCAGCTTCCAGAGTCTTGTTCTGGAAATGAATACAGTAAATGTTCACAGTGTACTTTTAAGCAAAAAGGAATCTCTAAAGTTGTTCAGTTGCCCACAAGCACTGTCAGTCAAGCTGTATATTGTGAATATCACAATTCAGTTAGAAAAAGACAACACTCTACTTCTGTTTTTATTTGAAGTTGGGCCACAAATACTCAAACATGCAGTTGGCAGAAAGCTAAATTTCCATCAAAGAATTGTGGGGTTTTTTTTTAGCTGATTTTTCCCATATGACCCAATGGCCAAGCCAGCCAACTTTGAACTTCATTTTAGGGCACTATTGAGCAGCCCTAGATAATAATAATAATAATAATAATAATAATAATAATAATTACTACACTTAATTTGTGAAGCTTACTACAATTCTTTGGATGTAGTTTCATTTCTGAGATATGGCTAACAGGCATTTTCAACTTTGAGTGAATATTAGTATCACGAAGGGAGCTTTGAAAGAATGAATGGTGTGCAGCCTGTGTGGCTCAGTGGTTGAGCATTGACACATGAATCAGGAGGTCATGGTTTAATTTCTGGTCAGGGCACATGCCTGGATTGCAGGCTCGATCCCCATTGTGGGGCATGCAGGAGGCAGTTGATTAATGATTCTCATTATTAATGTTTCTACCACTCGCCCCCTCTCTGTCTCTGAAATCAATCCTCCCATATAATAAAAGGCTAATATGCAAATAGACCAAATGGCAGAACAACCGGACAACCAGTTGCTATGATGTGCGCTGACCACCAGGGGGCATGCGCGGAACACAGCAGGCACCAGTAGCAGGCAGCAGAGCATGGTGGGCATTGGCCATGGAGGGATGGTGAAGGAGGTGAGGGGGGGCACCAGACCAAAGCGAAGCACCAGTTGCTGTCATTAGGTGGTTACTGAAAATTCCTTGGTCCCACCCAGAATTTACACCTACTGCCAGCGCAGACCCTGCTCACACCTGCTGCTGATGCCAGAGCCACTGCTTGCATTTGCTGCCTGTGCCTGGCGTCTTCCCTGATCACCTGGTGCCATCAGTGGGTGCGAGCAGTGGCTACTGGCCCTGATCGCCCCTCAGAGCTTCGCCACCTCCCCCTGCTCCTGAGGGGTGTTTGGGGCAGCAGCCCTCTCCCTGCCCCTGAGGGGTGATTGAGGTAGCAGCCTTCACTCCCACCCACTGATGGCACCAGCCCTAGTTGCACCAGCTGCTGGCGCCAGCCCCAATTGCTTCAGTGCGTGGGAGTGGCAGCAGTGGGAGCGGGGCTGCTGGGTGACAGGGGACTGGGTACTGGGGACCAGGGGCTGCAGTGGGAGGGGCTGGGCAGAGGCACAGAGGATGAGCCAAAACCTGCCTCTGTGCCCACAGCAACCTCTTGGCCCATATCCTTTCAAGGTGCATGAATTCATGCACTGGGCCCTAGTAAAAACATATTTTTAAAAAAGAATGAATGTTTGGATCCCAACCACAGATATTTTTATTTAATTGTTTGGGAGTACCACATTGGCATTAGATTTTATTTTGAAAGCTCTCTGGGTGATTCTAATGTACTAAGTTGAGGACCTCTGGGTAAGGAAATATGGTTATTCTCATTATAGTTAATTAGAGGCCCTTGAAAATCCCAGTTTTTCCTCTGGTCTTCTTAAAACTCTATTTCTGTTTTTTGTGGCTCAAAGTTAATGTGTTTGGGGTCTTGAAAGTGGCGGGGGGGGGGGGGGGGTGTGGTGATGCTGATTTCACTTCTCCTGTTGACCTTTAAGGAGCCTGTTCCGGAGGAATTGCCATTGGATTCTAGTATTCTCCCATCCCATTGTAGCTTAAGTGTAGGAATGTTCAGTGCAGTGTCATATTGGGCCAGAATTCCCCATGTCATGCTGCCTGGCCATTAAGGGGCACACATTGCTATTCTGCAGGATACTTAGGCCAGCAAAGCAGTGCAATGACACATCCGTTTTCTATTTCTTTTAGACCTTGGACACAGTTTTATATTGTTTTGTATATTGTTGTTGGTTTGCATGATTAAGCTACTTAATCCTATGAGTGACAAAGAGAAATAAAAATGGATAAGGTGACAATGTGAAAGTACCTCCCAGTTGCCAACGTTACAAAAGGGGCTTGTTGAATTTTTCTCTATTCTGAAACTATCTCTAGAGTGTGTGTGTGTATTCTGTTCCATTTGCAAAATAATCCCTTCCAGACTACTCTAATTTTATGCTAGCTAATCTCCAGGTCAGCCATAGTAAATAAATATATCCCTGATACTAACTTTAGAGCTCTCTGGGTAAAATTACCTGTGTGGAATGGCACACCTTTGTAAGTCAAAACCTACCCCTGCAACTTGCAAGATGGGGTTTGTACTAAAATCATATTTTGTTTGGTTCACAGTATTTTTTTTAAGTTTATTTTTAAAATTTGTATTGTTGAGAGTATTACAGATGTCCCCCTTGCTTTCCCCTATTGCCCCCCTTCACCTGGAACCCGCCCCAGGCCTTCACCACCCTATTGTCCGTGTCCATAGGTAATTCACATATGTATGTGTGTATATATATATGATCTTCAATTAATCTTCCCGTCCCCCTTAACTCCCTTCCTTCTGAGATTCATCAGTCTGTTCCATGTTCCCATGCCTCTGATTCTATTTTATTCATCAGTTTATTTTGTTTATTAGATTTCTTGTTCGTCATAATATTTTATATTAATATCACTTCCCTCCTGTTTGGCTGTCCGCAGGCCTCTGGTGCTGTCTTAGTTTTGGTTTCCTACAGTAAATATTATTCATGTCACACGGGCTGGCTTTCAATTAAAGAATTTGGGGGAAAACTAAACTTTTATTTTATAGTAAGGTAATAAAAATTAAGTAGCCACCTATGCAATTATATTTATATTGACGATAAGGTAATTAATTTCACAGGTTCTAACAGACCCATTGACCTCTCTTTCTAACACTATTTTGTAATCTCCTTTTTACTTCTTTGGAATGAAATTCATGGAATACATAAATATATTCACACCTTCATTTAAAATAATACATTTCTGCCCAATATAAAGAACATGAAAGAAGTATCAGAAAAGAGCTTTATAATAAAATCATATATATATGCCAATATGCAAATGCAGTCACCAGTTCACTAACTGTAAGCAGTTCCCCCATTTCCCAAAGGTACCAAATGGCCAGTCTTACCTCTTTGAGAGGCATTGCCTGTGACGTGTGCTTCCTACTGCAATGCCCGGTCCCAACTTCCCAAACGTCTCCATCGTTTCATTCTTAAAACTATTCCACTCCCCACCACTGTGTCCAGCTTTTCTCTTTTCACAGAAACAATATGACACATTGGTCCGGGTCCTTCTCCCAGTGTTGGTAGACAGCCCATTGAATTCGTACATTGGAGTTCGGTGCAAAGGTGTTCACTCAGGTAAGGGAAGGCCGTGCTCGAGTTTAAAGTCATAAAAGGAAAATGGGCAGTTTTCTAAAGATAAACTTTTTTTTTTAAAAAAGTTTAGGAACATTTTTTTTCTAAAAGTTCAAGTTCTTAGCTTTCACTGTTCTAACTCAGTGAGAAAGAGCTGGGGATCTCAGTTCCTACAGGAAAGTTCCAGTTTCTTTTGCTAGGCTTCTGATTTGACAGTTCTGGCTGAGGCAGATCTGGGCAGCCAAGTTTAACATTTTAACAATCTGACCTCTTTGACAGAAAACAAGCAGATCTGTTACAGATTGAAAGAGAATACATTTGAAATCCGTGTGAATGACTGTTTTTTTCCAAACTATTTACTCATTATATATTTAAAGGTCACCCATACACATCAGTGTTTCAACTTTCTGGGAATTTATTCACTGCTAGTAACTTCAATGTGGCTGCCCTGTTTTTCATTACTGGCTGGTATTTTTAAGTCCGGGAGTTCTGAACTTCTAACTTAGAAGGAGAACAGAATAAATAGCTTGGTTGCAACATTCTGAATCATAGTAAGGAGGTTTCGTATTTCCAAGAAAACCGTCAGAATCGGATGCGATGTTAGCCTCCTTCGGCAAGCAACATTATCCCAAACAAGAGACTCATATTTTTACCACATTGGGCTAAATCTGATGGGTGTACATTTCAATGAAAACTGCCAAGTTTCTGTTTGAGCAGGATGAAATGCGCTCTTTCAATAGTTTGTTTTTATTCTCTCTTTAGAAGCACTGTTATTTGGATGGAGGAATAAACAGTTATCAATAGTTCTCTCCACATGATGGTCTCGTGTGGTTTCCATTTGCTTGATTAGGCTTTGCCATATTTTAAAATGTATCTGTATAAACAAGATTTTCTTTTTTTGCAATTGAAAGGATCCTGTCTCTCTCCTCTCCCATCCCCCTGGTCATTCTGGGTAAGGGTCTTGAGGAGGAAATTGGCTGAGACCCTAGTGTTTCTTATACTTTCATATGCACGGACATCACCTGGGATGTTATGAAACTGCAGGTTCTAATTCAGTAAGTCTGCAATCCTGCTTTAAGCAGATACAGTTTTTGGTGATGCTGGGGCTGCTTCAGGAACTTGTAAGCAGTTCTCCCATTTACCAAAGGTACCAAATGGCCAGTCTTGCCTCTTTGAGAGGCATTGCCTGTGACGTGTGCTTCCTGCTGCAATGCCAGGGCCCAACCTCCCAAACTCACTGCTCCAGGGCCCTCCTCAGCATCCCCTGGAAGCTTGTTAGAAATTCAGATTCAGCCCTACTCTAGACCCACTAAATCAAAGCCTGCATTTTAGCCCAACTGGTGTGGCTCTGTGGTTGAGCATAAGTCTATGAATCCAGGAGGTCATGGTTCGATTCCTGGTCAGGGCACATGCCCGGGTTGCGGGATTGATCCCCGGTATAGGAGGCAGCCAATGCTTCTCTCTCATCAGTGATGTTTCTCTCTCCCTCTCTGAAATCAATAAACACATATCTATTTTTTAAAAACCTGCATTTTAACAGGACTCTCAGATGATTTCTGCAATACAATTTGAGAAGCACTACCTAGACAGTCCCCAAGTTACTCTAAATCAGTGACTCTCAACGTTCACCTCCTGTTATAATCAACCTGAAGCTTGATGCCCAGGATGAACCTCAGCCTAGTTCCAACTGAACCTCTGGGGGTGGGCCATGACATCATTAGTTTCTAAAACTCCCTAGGTCATTGCAGTGCGCAGTCAAATTTGAGAACCACACCATAGATGGAACTGGAGAATGAAAAGCAATCTTGGTGTGTGATTTTTTTTTTTTTTTTGCCAGTAGATGAAGGTTTGGAGGCACTTGTTTTCTATGTTTTCTATGTTGCCACCCTATTAGACAATGAGTCATCAGTCACTGAGCCAACAGGAAACAGTTTGGGCCAGAGCATTACATTGCATAACCCTGCTGAATTTCCGGAACCTACTGGTATACATTTGGCAGTGTGGCCTCACTTTACTCGAGCTTTGTCATACCTAAAGAGGAGCTAACTATTCCTGCGCTCTGCTCTCTCTGGGTGAAGACCTTAAAAATACAGTCCATAGGCATTTAGGTTATTTCACCCTAAACTGGTATGCTCTGTTCTTATCAGATCTTAACGGGAACAGAAAGATCTCCTGCATGGGTAATATGTACCAGGATGTGGATTAAGGTACTTTAGAATGATAAACAGTACATTACTTAAAAGTTATGGGTGGTATTTTATGTGACAGAGTAAGAAGAATAAAATGCAGTCCTTGACTACATATGGGTCATTTTCCCTAAAAGCAGAGGTTAGACTTGTGTGGGCATGTGAGTTGGAACACTTGCTCTGCGGGCCTGTCCTAATATCCGCAAGCCTTCAAACCTTTCCTGGGCCAGCCAAGTGTTTGTGGTTGATTGTTGATTTTGGAAAGAACTCATGCATTACTCACGTATGAAGAAGTGTTAGATTGTCATCATTCCTAGGGGTAACAAAGACTGCTTTTAATTCTGGATAATGTTTCTTAATTTCATGTTCCAGGAAAGGGTGAACTGCATTTCCACATACTTAGCATAGGAATTTCTGTGTGCAGCGGGGCTGTGATCTATGTTGTTCTGGCAAGAGCTGCTTAGCTTAAGAAGAGGGTGGAATTTATTCTAAATCCCTCCTCAGAGATGAGGAATATGTTTGAGCTCTTTTTTTTTTCTTCCTTTATATTTTTGTCAACTTTTAAAATTTATTTCACTCTCCGATTCAACAAATACCACCCATCAGGCTAAACCACCCATCCGGCCTAACGTTACCACCTGTTGTTTGAATTTGTATTCCTTTCATTTGCCCTAAATTTCCTTACCCCACTAAGGCTGGATCTGTTACCTCCATTCTCCCCTATGATCCCGATTCCGGTCCCCGAAGGGGTCTCTCCCAACACCTCAGCAAATCTTTCAGAGAGTGGGGTTTGCTGTGGGATACCCCCACTCCATGCTGGCTTTCCTGAGATGGCAGCACAGCTACACACAGTATTCCTGACATGAATGTGGCTGTGGTCAGGACACAGCCTTCTTCTTGGTTCCTGTCTTCTTTCTCCAGTGTGCCCTGGAGTGTATTGGTTTGCGGGTAAAGAGTTTTGTTTTCCTAGGGAGTGTATTCTGTTGTACAATTGTGATGTGTTAGAGACAAATCAATTCCTCTCAGCTCTCTCTCCTAGCTGTGGCTGGGGAGTCCAATCCAATGGCATCACCCTGTAAGGGCCAGAGGGATTATTTTTTCCTAACTCTATTACCCAGATTAATCAAGTTAACCAAATGATTACCAAATGGCCCATTCCCTGTGGCTGACGGGACCCAGTCACAACTTCCTCAGAAGCTGAAGGAGGTGAGCATCATGTAAAAGATGGGTGAGCACTCAATGCCCTATTATAAACTACAGAGGCTGGGCACCCATCTCTAGGATTTATTAATCTAGCACAACTGAAGCTCTATCCCCAACTGAATAACTTCCCATTTTCCTCGCCCCCAAGCCCTGGAAATCACTGTTGTGTTCCCTGTGTCTATGAGTGATGACTACTTTAGGCATTTCATATGAGGGGAATAATACAGTATCTGTTCTTCTGTGACTAGCTTATTTCACTTAGCAGAGCGCCCTCCAGGGTCATCCATGTTGGCACAAATGGCAGGATTTCCTTCTCTTTTAAGACTGAAGGATATTCCATTGCATGTATCATGACTTTTAAATGTCCCCTTATCTGTGCATGGACACTTGGGTTGTTTTCAGGTCTCGGCTATTATAAATAGTACTGCCATGAACACAGGCGTGCAGAGCTGTCTTCCAGAGCCTGATTTCAATTCTTTTGGATATACAGCCAGAAGTGAGATGGTTGAATGACAGAATAGTTTTGTTTTTAAATTTTTTTTTATTGTTGAAAGTAATACAGATGTACTCTCCCCCGCCCCCGCAACCCCCGCCAATTAACTCCTTCTAACCCACACTGCCCCCACCCCAGGCCTTGCCACTCTATTGCCTATGTCCATGGCTTATGCACACATGCATACAAGTTCTCTGATTGATCTCTTTCCACCATCCCCACTTTACTTCTGAGATTCAACAGTCTGTTCCATGCTTCTATGTCTCTGAATCTATTTTGTTGTTTTTTCTTTTAATTTTTAAAGGGCCCTCCATATTGTTTTCTATTGTTTGCTGCAAGGTAGGTTGCATAATAAGTGATCTTACCATACACACACACACACACACACACACACACACACACACACACACACAAAAACAAACAAACAAACAAAAAAACACAAAGCTCCCCAAAACAAACAAAATCAAGTCACAAAAACTAGGGAACACCAGAAACTCTGGGAGGTGGTGAAGATGTCTGCTACTTTGACTGTTGGTGATGGTACCAGGGGTATTTGCATTTATCTAAACTTACCAAAGTGTACCCATCAAATATGTGCAGTTCTTTGTATATCAACTATAAGGCTATTAAAGAAACAGACAGATGTATAAGTGACTCCCATGCATGGCTTTGTAGCTAAGGGTGAAAAAAGGGACACGATGAATCTCAAAAAGCAAGTCAAAAAGTTGAGGGAGACTGGATACATGGGTGTTACCATCACCTTTTAGGGAATACTGGACCTCTGCAAGGAAAACCCTGCCAGTATTAAAAGCTCAGAGCCCAAGCCGAAACCGGTTTGGCTCAATGGATAGAGCGTGGGCTTGGGGACTGAAGGGTCCCAGGTTCGATTCCAGTCAAGGGCATGTATCTTGGTTGCGGGCATATCCCCAGTGGGGGATGTGCAAGAGGCAGCTGATCGATGACTCTCTCTCATCGATGTTTCTAATTCTCTATCTCTCTCCCTTCTTCTCTGTACAAAATCAATAAAAAATATATTTAAAAAAAGAATATAGTAAAAAAGCTCAGAGCCCCAAGCCAGCTGGTAGTCCCTGGTTAAATACTCTCATCCCGTATTATCTAAGACCTTTCTCTGCCAACCATAAAAGTAGAGGTTTAATCCTTAAACCACTGCAAAATATCATAGGGACACCATTTCTTTCAGCTTGAAAACAAAACCCCACCATAAATATAATAGAGATACTTACTGAATAAAACAGTAAACCAGGGCATTTTTATTACCTGGAAGACTCAAAAATAAAGGTAGTCCTCCTTGTTTCCATAGTGTTAGTAGATGCTAATAATCATGTTTGGAGGTAGGGGTGAGGGAATTTGATAATTTGATAATTTCTGTGTTATAAAGACTCCCATCATGATTGATTTCAAGCTAGTGAGCTGTTCACAATACACTCTTGCAAGTACAGTCTATTGCCCAGCACCATTGTATACTAGGAACCAAAATATTTGTGATTTTTTTTCTTTTAGACCTCATTTTCCCATCACTTTCAAATGCCACAGAGATTTATTCATCAGAGGGTGTCCCAAAGATACATTTTTCCTGGCAGATGTTATCTTTAACATCTACTCCACTACTCTCTTCTTTTTCAGGGAGGCGTGGGGGTTAGAATCACCAAGGACTCTTCAGTAAAGTGTATTTTCCCACCTGGCCAGCATCCCCAGAGTTCCTGCAAAACTCTGCGTGTAAAAAGCAAAGCAGCCCAGTTAGCATCCGACAGTATGTTCAGCAGTCAAGGTGCAGAGCCGGTACCATAAGTTAAAGTACCAAGAATGTGTAGGGCTGATTTAAAAGTCATCTACAGCCATGTTTCTAAAATAAATAAATAAATAAATAAATAAATAAATAAATAAATAAAAAATTTCCTCTTAAATCCATGTATGTTCATGGCTATTAAAAATGAACAAAAATATGATGGCTGCCTAGAAATGACATGTCCTCTACCTCCTAGATGAAACCTTAAACTCTGTAAATATTGACACCAGTTGAGATTTTGCCAATTTTACGGTCTGTAATTTATTTTTATTTGTTTTTTTAAATATTTTTCAATTGATTTTTTACAGAGAAGAAGGGAGAGAGATAGAGAGTTAGAAACATCAATGAGAGTCATTGATCAGCTGCCTCCTGCACGCCCCCTACTGCGGATGTGCCCGCAACCAAGGTACATGCCCTTGACCAGAATTGTACCTGGGACCCTTCAGTCCTCGGGCTGACGCTCTATCCACTGAGCCAAACCGTTTTCGGCACAGTCTGTAATTTAAAATGTTTGAAAAAATCTCTTATACTTAACATGATTTTTAATTTTTTAACATTTCAATTACAGTTGGCGTTCAGTATTATATTAGTTTCAGGTGTACAGCATAGTGGTTAGATCACTTATGAAGTGATCCATCCCTCTGATAAGACTAGAGCCCCCCTGGCACCATACATGGTTATTACAGTATTGTTGACTATATTCCCTAACTTTCTCCAACCTCAAGACTCCAAAATGCTTGAGAAGGGATGGATAGGGTGTGATGGATCCCCACTTGTACCTCTTCCTCCTCCTGAGAAAATCTGACCTAACCTGCCAGAGGTCACCTAATACAATAAATGGTAGGGTAGCCTTTTCCAAGCTGTAGAAACAGATAGAACACAACTCTTCGGTTAACTATATTTCATATTACAAAATTTATATACATATGTTTACATTTTATTTGATCCTTCTGAATGGTGAAGTCTTTTGGAAACTGATTTAGTAATTTGGAAGGTAACACATTCAATTAAAAAAAATTGTTCTGCCGAGACTGGTTTGGCTCAATGGATAGAGTGTCGGCTTGGGGACTGAAGGGACCCGGGTTCGATTCCGGTCAAGGGCATGTACCTTGGTTGCGGGCATATCCCCAGTAGGAGGTGTGCAAGAGGCAGCTGATCGATGACTCTCTCTCATCGATGTTTCTAGCTTTCTATCTCTCTCCCTTCCTCTCTGTACAAAATCAATAAAATATATTAAAAAAATTGTTCTTATGTTCAAAGACAATGGTTATGGCTAGGTAAATCTCTGTCAGTAGCCAATACAAATACAATTGCTGAGGAAGTTAAACACATTAGAAATTGTATGGTATATACGGCATGTTTCTTAGGCTAATATTAAAATTGCATTGAATTTTTGGACCCACAAAATAGGCATTCTAACTGTGAGCAGGATCTAATAAAGGCAGAATTGGCAGCAATACATTACATCACAAAATTCTAATTTTCTCATTGTTAATCTAATAGCATTGTTTGGATAGCTCAAAATACTGGGGGACTAGAAAAATGAGGTGAACAAAGAAAAATTACCTAAAGTGATCCACCAATTATGTTCCATCTGTAAATTCTGTTTTTAAAGTTGTAAAATGGGACATACAGTACAGCATTTGTCTTATAGGTTTGTTGTGAGAATTATTCTATGTGAAAATGTATATAGAGCACTTAACACAGCCCTAGCATTTAGCATATAACATATTATATGTGCACATAAAGGCATACTAGTAAGTTTGGAGGTATACATAGATACATACCTGTATATGAGTGAATCAACATATATATATATATGTGATTAAAGCCTTCTGCATATTTCTCAAGTTGGCCTATTTCTCTTGAAATCTTTGGGTAGGTTTTTAAAAAATATATTTTCATTGGTTTCAGAGAAAGAGAGAGAGAGAGAGAGAGAGAGAGAGAGAGAGAGAGAGAGAGAGAGAGAGAGAGAGAGAGAGATGAGAGAGATCGACTGTCTTCTGCACTCCCCCTTTTGGGGACCAAGCCTGCAACACAGGCATGTGCCCTGACCTGGAATTGAACCTGGTATATGGGACAACATTCAACCAACTGAGCCACATGGCTGGTCTGGATAGCTTTTATAGCCTGACTGTCATCAGAGATGATGTCAACTGCTAAGAAGAAGGAGAATACATTAATTCTTTCATGAACAGAAAATACCTTTTTGCCTGGGAATAGACATGACAAAATTTGGATTCACAAACCTGTTTGATAGATTGCTATGTATAAGTGCCCAGTGACCACAGGAACAGGGGAACTAGATGTTTAGAATGAGAGCTGTAGGGGTGACAAGCATCATCTAGTCCAACTTAATTTACGCAGGAGGAAACTGAAGCCTTGAGAGCTAGAAAAACGACATTTGAGGTTTCACACGTTGAAATCAAGTACAGAATTATTTGCCTTTTCATGTTGACAGTTCTGAAGAATGCACTTCTTGTTAGGACTTGTATGATTATAACCCAAAAGCATTTTGAAGACAATGGGAACTATCCAATCAGGGGGAAAAAAACAAGTTCTAAAGATGAGATATCTCAGAACCTAGTTCATAGCTTTCAATTGGAAGTAAGAAAACAGCAGAAGCAGGGACAGATCTAGCCACTTTTTTTCCCCTGAAGGTCATGTGTGGTGGTAGATTAATTAGTATGGATTTTGTGAGGGTAGGCATGGAATCTAATCCCATTTTGGAACCTGGCTAATAGGAGGCACCTCAAAGATTATATAATGAAGCAATTAAATATTCTAGGTTTCAAATTAATGTGTGAAGCACTTAGCACATGCTGGATAAATGTTTGGTAAATTAAATGTTGGGGTTGTAGTAATGCCAGGCTTTTTGGCATTATGGTAATTATTTTTGCACCACCATGCTCCTAAATTCTCTGATGTGGAAGAAAACAAGGGAAATGATGAAGAGAGTAAGGAAAAAATTTTCCCCCACATCTGTCTTAGTCCATAAAGTACAATTTACATGCAAATGCATAAAATAAAAATAACACAAGCTGAAGAATAGCATTTGGAACGCCATTAAAGAAAAGTCCATTTGTGATGTGTTTGTGTTTAAGAGTTTTACTCTTGGCAAAACCAAACTTATGTTTGAAAGATAAAAGGTTTATTTTTCAAATGGCTTCAAATGCAGTGAGTCTGCAGAGCACTACCAATAGCATCGTAATGTCTTAATATAAGTGAATACAAAATATGTAAACCTGAACCTCCTGAATTCCCATGTGGCACAAAATGAATGGAAAAGATATTTGGCCCTAGCTGGTTTGCTCAGTGGATAAAGTGCAGGGTTGTGGGCTAGATCCCCAGTGGGGGTGTGCAGGAGGCAGCCAATAGATGATTCTTTCTCATCATTGATATATATATATATATATATATATATATATATATATATATATATCCCTCTCCCTTCCTCTCTAAAAGCAATAAAAATATTTTTTTAGAGGAAGGAACACTTTCAATCCTTTTTTTTAATGAGGCCAGCAGTATCTTTTAAAAAATATATATTTTATTGATTTTTTGCAAAGAGGAAGGGAGAGGGATAGAGAGTTAGAAACATCATTGAGAGAGAAACATTGATCAGCTGCCTCCCGCACACTCCTCATGGGGTATGTGCCTGCAACCAAGGTACATGCCCTCGACTGGAATCAAACCTGGGACTCTTGAGTCTGCAGGCCGATGCTCTATCCACTGAGTCAAATCAGTTAGGGCAATAAAAATATATTTTAAAAATAGTTTAAAAAATTTAAAATATTTGAATAAATACTTTTGAATCTTTAAAATAGACTCATTTTTGTAAGTAACCTGCTATTTAAAGGATCAAAAATGTGAATAAATGTGATATCCTTGGTCAAGCACCCATTCATTGCTTCTACACACTGTCATTGAGAACCTGCAGTGTTCCAGGGCAGCAAGCAACTGCTACTGAGGCATGGAACAAAATTTCCCATGAAGGGCTTTGAAATTCAAATTAAGAAAGTGTTCTCTTGATCTTTTGTAATGGGGTGGGAATGTGCATGTAGCACAAAACTCCTATAATAGTAGTTTAAACAAATAGGGGTCTTATATTTGTCATGTAGTTCAAGTCTACAAGTAGACAGTCCAAGACTGGTGGAGATTTTTAAGGATCTCACCAAACACCCATGATTCCTGTTTCATCATTCTTGCATAACCTTAGCCTGAGTCCCCTCAGATTTCCGTATTCTAACTCTGGGCTTACAGCAGGTTTTCTCAACCTGGACACAGATGTATCCGGGGCCTGATAATTTGCTGTGGGGGCTGCCCTGTGCCTTGTAGGATATTCAACAGCACCCTGGACTCTATCCAATAGTTGCTGATAGCAGCCCTTCCCCATTTCCTGCCAGTGTGACAACCAAACATGTCTCTAGACATTGCCCAACAACTCCTGGGAGCGTAACTGCTCCAAGTGGAGAATCACTGGGGTGAAATAGAAAACTTGGTGATTGCCCATCCTAGTGGTTTTACTGAATTTAGCAAATCCTACTCATGCATGAAGACAGGAAGCAGGTCTTCATGTGGGAGCTACAGGGGACCCTTAGAGTGTTCATGTTTGCTTAACTCCAGGCCTGAGAATACAGGTGAAAGCACGCCCCTTCCTTTATTTGGGGAAACTATCATCAGGAAAGAGAGAAAAGCAGGAAAATGGCAGGTATACCAGAATCAGGGCTGACACAGCAGGAGAAAGGCCAATGAGATTGTCTTCTCTTTTTGGTGAGTCACCATTTTTTTTTTTTTTCAACAGAATCATTTCATCTGAGTTGGGAAAGCAGTAAATAATTAAAAGAAGCCTCCAGAAACCGCCACTCCATAATTCTGAACAGTGAAGTGGAGCGCAGAGGCGTGGCCTCATCAGTGTAATGGGCTGGATGCGGGGCTTGGGGAGAATTGACTTCAATTATTCATCCTTGACATCTGGAAGGTCAGTTTGGCTTTTACAATTTGATTACATTTCAGATTAGCATACACTTTGTTGTCAAATGTTTCTAAGGCCACCCTTAATTATTTAAGCACTCTTAGATTACTTAAATCCATGGCTAATAAGTATAGCATTTTAGGCTGGGGACAATGGCTGCACAGGGATCCCCTTTTCTTGCATAGTCTCTCTGCCCTAATAGAGTTTCCACATCTTTCATTTTTTAACTTTTAGTTATTTTTTCCTCCTTTGATCCTTCACCTCCTGATCTCTTTGTTCTTGTTGCTTTCCGTGGTTACTGTCACTGTTTCTCATTAGGGATTGTATCCTGTCTTAGGAGTTTAGCCATTGGTCTGCGGAGCTCTAGGTAGTCTGTGGAAAGTCCTCTCTAGGCTCCTTAAAACCTGTAAAATTATTTGCCACAATTTGAGTGGATGAACCTGCTTTTGTCTATAAAATGGGTTCTTAGGGACTCCTTTCCCCAACCAACACAGATTCCCAAAGGATCCTTGACCTGAAAATGATAAAAGCCAGGGAGGAGCATTTGCCACCAGCTTTCAGCCTAGAAAGTAGAGGGCATGTGTATGGGATACTTGCCATTTGGCAGGGTCTTTGTCCTGTTTTCTCATTTAACTCACACAACCTCTAGATGCTATAGGTGTTATTGTCATAGGTATTTGAGGATTCAAAGACCTGGAGAGACTACATAATCATCAAGGTTATCCAGCTTTCATAGTGGCTCAGACTTTAAATGATTCTTTTCAAGATTAAATATAAAACCCTTTTTCTGGAACTTCAGAAAGATTGGGCAATTGATAATCAGGCTGAAGTGGAGGAGAGGGAGGAAAAAGAGGGAGGACTCACGTCCTGTACATTTCCCAAGGACACACTAAGCAGGACTCAAGTGGGCCAATAAATGGGCAAAGGACCTAAATAGACACTTTTCCAAAGAATATATTGAGATGGACAACAAGTATGTGAAAAGGTACTGAGCACCACTAATATCAGGGAAATGCAAATCAAAACCACAATGAGATACAACCTCATACCTGTTAGGATGGCTATTATAAAAAAACAAAAACAAAAAAACCCCGACAAGGTATAGCAAATGCTGTCAAGGATTTGGAGAAAAGGGAACTCTTGTACACTGCTGATGGGAATGTAAACTGGTACTACAATATGGCATTTTCTTAAAAAATTTAAATATAGGACTACCATATGAGCCAGTAATCCCACTTTGGGGTCTATCTGTAAAGGAAAAAAAATCATATTTAATTATATCTAAATTCCCATGTTCAGAGAAGTATTATTCATAATAGTCAAGGTATGGAAACCACCTAAGTGTCTATTGATAGATGAATGGATCAGTAAAATGTGGCATATACCAACAATGGAATATTATTCAGCCTTAAAAAAGGAAATCCTGTTTTTGCAACAACATGGATTAACCAGGAGGACATTATGCTAACTGGAATCAGCCAGACATATAAAGACAAACACTGCACTTATATATAGAATTCTAAAAAAAAAAAAAAAAAAAGTTGAACTCATAGTAACAGAGAGTATAAAAGTGGTTACCACAGACTGGGGGTTAGGGGGTGGATAAGAGAGATTGGTAAAGGGTATAAATTTTCAGTTTTAAGATGAATGAGGTCTGAGGATCTAATGTATAACATAGTGAATATAGTTGATAATTTGCTAAGAGAATAGAACTTAAATGTTCACACATACACACCAAAAGAATATTTGGGAGGGATGTAAATGCCCTTATTGTGACTAAATGTTACAGAGCACACTGTAGAGCTATTTCATCTGTGGCCCTTTGAACAATGGCATACAAAAACAAGTGTCAACACCAGTAGGCTGCTGCCAAGAGTGACATTTGGTATCATGGAGGATGGATTACAGGCTACCACAGCAACAGCCATGGCAGAAGTGTCCCCTGTTGGGATTACAGGAACCCCTTGCCTGTCATCTCTCATCTCAGACAATGTGGCACTGAGCCTGGTAGCTATTCCGGGGGAGAGTGAAGGCTGTCACATCTAGCCTCCAGTGCTTCCATGTGATCTTTCTTTTCTCTTCTCTTTGCTTTTTCTCTACAAAAAGTAGCAATGAACTTGCCTATTGAAGGGGAAAATAACAAATCATTGCAAATGAAAATAAACCAGTTAATGGACACGAGAAGCTGATCTGGAAACCAAGGGATATTGTGTGTACAAGGAAAAGTTACACTCGTTAAAAATAAAACTTTCTGGTTTTGTCTTATAGTCTTTGTTTTTTATTTTGTTTGATTTTTTTTAAGTGCATCTGATAGCGTTCCATGTGTTTGATGAAAAAAATATTTTATAAAAGATGAATTAGAGGTGTAAAGAAAACTTTGAATCTAGAGTCTTTTGACATAGATATAATGAAATGTACTGAATCTTGAAATAGGGAGCTAAGTAGAAGTTATTTTTATTATATGATTATTTTATTATAGCATATAGTGATCATCAATAGTGACAGAAAATGCATGGGCTTGGCCTTTAATTGTGTGAGAAGGTTGTTTATAAGACTTAGAAAATCTCATATGCCAAGAGAATATGTGTTCTCTACACTAGGAGTTGATGATATGAACTGACAACTCTGGATTCAAATTTAGTGGGTTTTTTTTGTTGTTGTTGTTGTTGTTGTGTTGTTTTTGTAAAGAAAAGAGAAATTTTAAGCAGAAATAACTAGCTCCTGGTACATTGATACTTAATTTGAGATCCATTTTAATGCCTCAAGTATAAATGAACAAAAACCACATGGATTACATCTTTCTTCAAATATCCAAGTGAAAAAAAAGAAAAAGAAAACAGAGAATACGTATTTGACAAAATGATGGAGTTTATTTCAAGTTACTAACACCCGCACATGTTCTGATTGATTTAACCATTTGAAATGGATTTCATGCTTCTATTTGTGGAATTTGTTTTCTGTCATTTATATACTATTTTAGAAACTCTGTGATCATCATTTTAGGATATTTAAGTGGACTCAAATATCTCCTGCATTTAATTATTTTCAATGCAATGCTAAAACTAAAAGGAATAGAAGAAGCTTATTTAAAATATAGGGGATTTGGGAGTGTTTTAACTAACACCTTATCTCTGTTAATAAATCTATTACTTTTGTTTCTTCTTCAAAGTTTACTTGTCTTAGGCAAATATATTTATGGTCCTTTCCTGATGACTTCACTCCCATTTCAGATACGTTTTTCAGGTTACATCTGTGTGTGGAACCATGTTTTTCCTTTGTGTCTCTCTTTGATCTTGAGAGTGGCCTTGGGTTGAGAATGGCTGTTGGCCCAAAGACACATTAGAGTTGTACATCTAGATGTGAATGCGAGAACAGTGTGTCATCAACATCTTTTGAATGCTTGGTTATGGAGGAATAAAAAGTCCTTTTCTGAAAGTGGTTGAGAGAGCCTAATTATTATTATGGCCGAGAGTCACACAGAAATTTTTGACTTAGTCAACTATGTCAGTGTGCAAGAGTTTTGCCACATTGTCTCTTTAGAACCCACATATTCAAAAACAAATAGAAAAAAAAAAGGCACATGTCCTTCATTTGCAATAAATATTAAGTCTTTAAGGAAGCAAATATATTCCTATGTTCAAGGGGTTATGAATTTTTGCAAAGCTTTTAGAAATCATTAATCAGATATCTCAATTATTATATAAACATAGTGTCATAAAAATTAAACTTTGGTCAAGACGTACCAGACAATGTTTTTCTGCTTCTTTCTTCTAAAAATAAGAATTTAAATTATCTGAATTCTTTTACTACATAAGAAAGTATAGATACTAGATAAGAGTCCTCCCACAATTATTGGCTTAATTTCTGATAAGATGCCCTCCTCAGTCTTACTTTGCAGAATCTTAGATAACATTTTTATGATTAACATAGAAACATCTGTTAACTTTTTTCTTAAAGAAGTCCAGAAAAGGATTTTATTGAGTTGACAAGAATACAGGAAGAAGTTAAAATACAAAATGTAATGGCTTTTATTACTGATTGTTATTGTTTATTACTCTTAACTCTTTGTGTATTTATAGTTGATAAGTATTCTGATCTTGGAACTGAGTAGTAAGTTTTCAAGTTCTATTTTCAAGTACTGATTCTACCAATTACCCAGTGAATGATCTAAGCCTAGGCACCTGGTGTATCCTTGCAAACATTTTTTTTTTTTTAACCAAAATCTTTGGTCTGATAGAACATACTTTCTTGAGGTAGAAAATATGGATAAAAATAAAAGTATTTCCCTCATGGTATTGTTGAGAATCAAGTAAGGGATATTTGTGAAAGAGTTTAGTTAATTTTAAAAAGATAATATTAATGGTTGGATTAAAAAACAAAATTGGCTACACCAGTCTGCATTCCCACCAGCAGTGCAAGAGGTTTCTTTTTTCTCCACATCCTGGCCAGCACTTGTCGTTTATTGATTTAATGATCGCCATTCTGACAGATGTGAGATGGTACCTCATTGTTGTTTTGATTTGCATCTCTCAGATGATTAGTGACTTTGAGCATGTTTGCATATGTCTCTCAGTCTTCTGTATGTCCTCTTTCAAAAGGTGTCTATTTAAGTTTTTTGCCTATTTTTTGATTGGATTATTTAACTTCCTTTTGTTAAGTTGTATGAGTTCCCTATAAATTTTGAAGATAAAACTCTTATCGGAGATAGCATTGGCAAATATGTTCTCTCATGCAGTGGGCTTTCTTGTTGTTTTGTTGATGGTTTCTTTTACTATGCAGAAGATTTTTATTTTGATGTAGTCTTAATTTTTATTATCTCTTCAGTTTCCATTGCCCTAGGAGCTGTATCTGTAAAGATATGGCTACGACAAATGTCTGCTATTTTGCTGTCGATGGCTTCTTCTAAGATTTTTTAAGTCCATTTTGAGTTTATTTTTGTGTATGGTGTGAGTTGGTGGTCTAGTTTCATTTTTTTGCATGTATCATCCAATTTTCTCAACACCATTTATTGGAGAGACTGTCTTGACTCCATTGTATGCTCTTGCTTTCTTTGTAAAATATTAATTGAGCATAATAGCTTGGGTTGATTTCTGGAAAAACAGTATGGCATTTCCTCAAAAAAATTAAAAATGGAACTTTCATTTGACCCAGTAATCCCACTTCTAGGAATATATCCCAAGAAAACAGAAACACCAATCAAAAGGGATTTATGCACTCCTATGTTCATAGCAGCACAATTTACAATAGCTAAGATTTGCAAACAGCCTAAGTGCCTATCAGCAGACGAGTAATTTAGAAAACTGTGATAAATCTATACAATTAAATACTATTCTGCTGTAAAAAAAAGAAGAAATTCTTACCATTTTCAACAGCATGGATGGAACTAGAGAGCATTATGCTAAGTGAAATAAGCCAGTCAGAGAAAGATAAATATCACATGATCTCATTTGTGATATATAATGAACAACATAAACTGATGAACAAAAACAGAACCAGAGTTATTGAAGCATTAAATAGACTGCCCAACCTATGCGGGAAGCCAAGGAATGAGGGGGCAAGAGATCAACCAAAGGACTTGTATGCATGCATATGAGCATCACCAATGGGCACAGACGGAGTGGGGAGGGAGGATAAGGGAATGTGCTGGGGGTTGGGGCAGCTGGGGAGAGGTCAATGGGAGAGAAAGGAGATTTATATAATATGTTAAACAATAAAAAACTAAAATTTAAAAAAACAAAACAAAATTGCACTGAATAAATTGTAAGGATTTTATTGGCTTTATTCAGTGATTCATGAATGGGCAGCATCCAATCTCTCAGATAGAAAGGAGCTCTGAAGAGCTGTGAGCACTAGCTACCAAAGGATATATAAAATATATTCATCCAAGACTGGATTTTCCTTAGATTACATTGTTAAATATTTATACTGTAGATCAGTTGTAATATATGTAACAATCCATTTTTAAAAAAACCAAAATAATTTGGATTGCCTTCTGTCCCACTGCCTACAAATAAGTATCAGTTTTGGACAGGTAAACTATTGGATGAACATGCTTTTATTAAAACATTTAAACACTGTTATTGTTTTTCTCTTTTTGGCTAAATGATAATTTAGGTTTTATAAATTAAGAGACAATTTGTCTTTCTTAAAAGTAAATATGTTAGCAGGTATTTAATGAGATATTGTGAATAGACCCCATTAGTTTCTATATGACACATACAATGTCTGATATGGTCTGAACCTACAAATCTCTTACCTTATAATTGGAGAGTGAGACATACATGCCAGAAAAAAATCCATACTAATACAGGGTAATATGTGATAAATATCAAACATATGTAATTGACATTAAGGTGTGTAGAGTTTAGGGAATACAAAAAACACTTAGACCACGATGCAAGAGACATTCGGTTCTTTATCTTTCATCCAATAAATATTTATTGAGGACCTTCTCTAATCTTGGCATTCAGCCAGATAATATCCCTGTTTTCATGAAGCTTACTTCTTTTAAGTGAGGTAGACATAATAAAAAGAAATAGATAATTTCAGATGCTAAGAATTTCATTAAGAATATGAAACAGGGCAAAGTGAACTAAGTGAGGGATCTGGATACTATTTAATCAGGGAGGCCTCTCTGAGGAGGAGACATTTAAACTGAGATGGGTCAGGAGTCAGCCATGATGTATAGAAAGAGAATAGTAAGCAGAGAGACCAGCCAGTCTAAGATGGGAATACGTTTAAGGTGTTCAAAGTTCTGAAGGAAAACAGTGTGGCTAGAAGGATTGCAATAAGCAAGGAGAGAATGGCAGAAAATAAGGTTAGATATGTCTAGATCATAAAAGATGATGGAAGTCAAGGTGAAAGATTTTCATTTTGTTTTAAATGACATGGAGAGACATTTCAAGATTTTATGGGAAGGATTAAAGTAATATATATGTCTACTAAAAAGATAATTTGGCTGGTAAGTGGAAAAAGGGGAGGAAAGTCAACAGTGTCAGTGCTGTTGTGAGCACAAGGAAGTGTGATATGGAAATCATTGGGACTTTGACAAGAGCCACTTCAGTGGACTGGTGGCATGTAAATTCCCAATAGGAGTTGGTTGAGGAGAGAATACAAAATGAGGAATTGGAATCCATGAAACACGCACAAAACAACACATTTTAAAGCAATATCTTTTCAAAGTTAGAAGAAGCTGTAAAATGATGTAGCCCAACTCCTTCAGTTGACAGGTAGCTTAGACAAAATCTAGGGAATTCAATTACTAGTTGCAGAACCAAGGCCAAATGCCTAACTTACAGTTTGCCGATCTTTTTTGTAAAATTGGATTGATTGGGGTGAACATTGGTTAATAAGATTATATAGGTTTCAAGTATATAATTCTACAATACATCATTTGTATATTATATTGTATATTTACCACCTCAGTTCAAATCTCATCACCATTTATTTCTTTTTTACCTTCTATCTTCACCACCCCCCACCCCTTCTCTCTAGCAATCACCCTACTATTGTCTGTATTTATGAGCCTTTTTTTTCTTTGCTTAATTCCTTCATCCCTCTCACCCTACCCTGCTAAAATGATAATAATTAAATTTATTGAGTAATGACTAGGTGCCAAGTACTATTCCAAGAGCTTTACATTAATGCATGAATTTGATCTTCACAATAAACCTACGAAGAAGTTCTATTAAAATCTCCATCTTATAGCTAGGAAAACTAAGGCACAGGATATTGCAGTATCGTGTTCAAGGTCATACATCTAGTAAGTTCTGGCAGAGCCAGAATTTAAAGCTCAGATACTGAGATGCAATAGGTCATATTCTTAACTACTATACTATTCTATTTATTACCCCATTTGGTCCCAATACTTAAGACCCCTTTTAAATTATCTTCATAATTTACTGTGTTAAATTTCTTAGGTCTCCATCCCTTTTAATCTCAATACATCTCACCATTAATTACTCTTTGTAGAAAATACTATTTATGTTTAAATTTCTGATTGAATGTTCTTAATTTTTATTCATTTTTATCCATGGTAAAAGTAACTACTATATTGGCATGAAGTCATTGCTCATTGAATCAAACTTTCGGTGAAATTGCTTCATCATTTACTGACTACCATAAGAAAACTGTGGAGAAACTGATACAAAAAATCATTACTCATGTGTGTGCTTGCCTGTCTCTGAACTTCACCTCTAACAGGTTACTCATTAAATTGCTTCTTTGCTTCTTGTCAACATTTGAATTGTAAAAGAAGTAATATCTCTTAGGTCAGTGTTTTTCAACCTTTTTTGGGCAAAGGCACACTTGTTTCATGAAAAAAATCACGAGGCACACCACCATTAGAAAATGTTAAAAAATTTAACTCTGTGCCTATATTGACTATATATAAAGTAATTCTCTTGAATAGGAATCAAATAAACACAAAGAAAGTATTTTATAATTACTTTATTATGAAATATTAAGTAAACAAAATAGTGAAAAATTATAAAATTCTTGTCTTGTCTGCACCTACGGCACACCAGGCAACATCTCGCGGCACACTAGTGTGCCACGGAACAGCGGTTGAAAAACGCTGTCTTAGGTCAGTGGTCACCAAACCATGGCTCACGAGCCACATGTAGCTCTATGGCCCCTTGGGTGTGGCTCTTCCACAAAATACAGTGCAATTGAAACTTCCTTACCCATGCACAGAAGTCCGTTTTTGGCCTGGGTGAGTCTATTTTGAAGAAATGGCATTAGAACACTCAAGGGGCCAAAGAGCCTCATGTGGCTTGTGAGCCACGGTTTGCCAACCACTGTCTTAGGCAGAAACTTTAGAGCAGGGGTCTTCAAACTACGGCCCGCGGGCCACATGCAGCCCCCAGGGGAGTCTGATCCTGCCCGCCAGGTTTTTTGGGCAGTGAGTGCAGCCAAGGTGTTACAGTAGGAATTAGTAGTTCATATAGTCCGGCCCTCCAGCTCTCTGAGGGACCGTGATCTGGCCCCCACTTTAAAAAGTTTGAGGACCCCCTGCTTAGAGCATCTACCACATGGTAGTAAGCAGTAGAGATTCAAAATTCTTCCTAAGAATAAAGGTTGTTGTTCTTTTTTTCTCTTTTTTTAAAATAAAATAGGGAAATTTCAGGAAACAATAGAGCTGCTCTTCTGTCCCTTGATTTTTTTAAGATCTGAGCTTCACGATCCAACTGAATTTTCATTGAAATTTCCATGCTCCCCTCCCCAGCTGTGGTCTCAAAATATCACTTCCATTTATTTTAGCCCAGGGAATAACTGTTCAGCAAAACCACAGTCAATCAGACTCAAAGTGCCCCAAATCCTTCCTGCCTTGGAATTTTCCATCTACAGATCAAAAGGTTTTATGCCCGTCAGCAAATTTTTAAACGCATTTGCTCCTCGTATGTATGCACAACTTCCATTTAAAGACTCTCCTTGGCTGACTTCTCTGATGAAGTTGTCCGCTTGCCAAGAATACAACGTTATTGCAGGAGTTTCAAAGGGGCCTTCAGGTCCTGTTTGACAATGACCTGATGTTTCAGATAACGTCCACCTTCAGTTCTGGAGAAAACCCCGTTCTTTGCACCAGGGGCAACGGGATTGGTTTCCAGTGTGTGCAAATTGTGAGGTAACAGAAACAAATATAAACCTCTTCAATGAGCAGGTCATTTAAAAAGAGAAGTAAACATACAAGAGAAATCACTGTAATCTATCAAAATAATGTCATGTCATTAACAAAATAATGCCATGGTTTTAAGAGCAGTTTTAAGCTTACATATGTGTAGTGGGGTTGAAAGAACTTGGAAATGTTTGTTTTTTTCTCTCATTTTTTTAAACTCTGAATTTATTTTAATAATCTCAATTGCCTTCTTTTAATGACAGAAAATACAATACATGTAATAATAGATTTGGAAAAGAAAAACAAATTTGCAAGGGTGGTAATCTTTTGGAAAAAGTTACTATGCATGAATTATGGGAAAGTGATGGGAGCCAATATATCACTTTTCTTTGCTCCAAGTTTTCAACTCTCTGCTACAGCCAAACCAGGCCTTATAATAAAATCATGATGACTTTTCAAAGCAGGGAGGGCAGGAAACACATATTATTGAGCCTTTATAACCTCAACAATAATAAAACACCTTAAGCCCATGCTGTCTTCATGTTAAACTTGCATCTATTTTTTAAATTTTTATTGGATTTATTGGGGTGACATAGTTAATAAAATTATATGGGTTTCAATTCTATAATACATCATCTGTATAGCATGTGTTCACCATCCCAAGTCAAGTTTCCTTCCATAACCATTTATCCCCCTTTACCCTATCCTACCTCCCTCACCCCCTTTCCCTCTGTAATCACCATGCTGTTGTCTGTGTCTATGAATTTTGTTTTTTCTTTGCTTAATCCCTTCCCTTTTTCACCCAGCTTCCCCAACTTTCCTCCCCTCTGACAGCCATCAGCCTCTTCTCTGTGTCTCTGAGTCTGTTTCTATTTTGTTTGTGTATTTTGCTCATTAGATGCCACATATAAATAAAATTGTACCATACTGTTTTTTGAAGCAGCTTTTTATTGCGTTTCATCAAATCAGTATGTTGTACCAAAAAATGGGGTTGAATAAAATTTGACCTAAATATCCATCTTTTATTTCTGTATTTGATTTAATCAATATACCAAAGATCAGATAAGCTTGCTAATTTATTTATTGAGTACTTGTTCTGTACCATATAGTATTTATACTTATACAAAAATGTAGAAATTATTTTCTGCGTTTCTCAAGAGTGCTAGATTAAACAGATCCATTTTCATGTTTTTTTCCTTTCCTTGGGAGAAGAGTTATAGTTTCTGAAATGATGGGAACTTTGGGGGAACATTTTTTTATGAAGAAAGAGGGAATGAAGAAGTGAACAGTAGGGACAGCAGAGCTTGCTTGGTTGGCAGTGTGGAGATTCACTACACAGTGAGAGAGAGGGTCCCTCTTAACTTTACATAGATCATTCTTCCAGGAAGAGATACATATCCTTGGGTTTTGTTTTGTTTGTTTGTTTTTTTATCTTGTTCTTAGCAAAGAAAAAAATGTGTTCACAGGATCACTTTGACAACATACAATGTTCTCATATTTTGTTTGTATAATGGAGTCTATGAAAGTACAAGAAGCTTAAGTCTATAAAATTAAAGCTTAAAATCATGAGGGTTAATCTTAGCAGCAGGTGAGAAAGAGATGTACTTTGTCTAATGTCAGATGGGATTGACCTAAAACTAATTGCTGATTACCCAAAAACATGTGTATATATTTTTAGCAATTAGTGGAGTGATCAATAGAAAACATATATTTAATTAGCCATATGGTTTGTTTTACTAGAATTGAAACTGCATGTCTCTCTCACTGTGTCAGGCTTTTATGACTTCACAAATTATATCTATATACATACTTTTATTTCATCCATTTTGATTCAGAAAAGTGAGTAGAATTAGCATGATATCCAAATCATATTTAGTTCTGTTACTAGAAAAGTAATTGAAATATAGCAGAGGTATTTTTACTATTTTAGAAGTAGTAAGAAGTCTGGAAACTTTATTTGTTTCAAAGTATTTTAATTCCTTTACATATAATAGGTAATACATTAGAAATAAATGATTTCAAGAATATTGGCAAATTCAAGCTCAATAGTCAGGTTCTATAGCATTGACTTTCAATTTAATTGAACATCTAAGAAATCTCTGGTGCAATGTGTATTTTTTCCCCATGCCCAACAGAAGCAGCCATGATCACAACTATTTTAATGCAAGTTACCTCTTGAAGACTTATAATGAAGAATTTACTTTTCTACTCATGAAATATTAGTCCTATCTGCTCTGAAAGGCTCCTTAGAAATGTGAGAAAAATAAGTTATTTTTTTTCTGGATCTCATCATCAACCTTGTCTTTTTAAAATGCCAGACAGGTACCTTCCCTTGTCAGGGCTCCATTGTAGAGCCATCAATATCAGCTTTGTCTGGATACAGAGGCAATGATGCTATCTTGGTATAATTAATTAGGTGATCCTTTCTATCAATTATTTTCTTCCTGTTCTTGATATCATATCCTTTTTCTCCTATAGAACAATCAAACCAATCATAGAGATACTGAAATAAAGTTTCTCAGGCAAGAAAACCTAAATAGGACAACTCTCAGATCCATTAGCCCCTTTTATATAGCAAAATAATTGATACGTTCTCTAGAAAATTAATAATGTTCACTCAGGCAATTTTTTTTTCAGAATGAAGGTCAAGTGTTATAAGTCAACATAACAATGAAACTCATAACAATTGGACCAAGAATTCACTCCTGATTCTAAGACAGTTTTCTTGAATTGTTCTGTCTTTAATTAGTCCAAAAACTCATGGTGCCTTTTTCTTGCTTCTTCAACAACTGTAATTCATCACAGAATTTGGCATTAATCTTTCCACCAATGCCATGAATACTCTTTGAATGAATGATGATTTTTTTGTGTTAAGTCTTTCTGCCCTGAGGCTATCAAAAATTTCATAGTTGAATTTCTTCACATTCTTCAAAGCTTTCTTTCAACTTTGGCTAAAAACAACATGATGGGACAAGATTCATTAAGTGGGCCTTTGAGTTAATCTGCATCCAAATACTTTGTGATTAAAGCATTTAAAACTGTTAATCAGAGCTCTTGGCTTTTGGAGAGTCTTTGAAAGTTGTGTCTGTGAGAAAGGTAGAAAAAAATATGACTTGGTCAGAGTTTGGGACAAGCAGGCATCCATTCATATAGACTTTTGAGACTAGGATCAGCCTCCCACAGATCAGGCAAGAGAGACAAGAAAATCAGAAAATAAAATTAGTTGTCTATTTTTGTTATTCTGGGATTCCATTTCTAGATAACCAAAGAATCGAAGTGATTTTCACCTCTTCCTGTATTGATATCTAGAATTTATTACCCAAGTGGTGTGGCAGGTCTTAAATGATGAAGAAGATTCAGTATTTCCTATCTGGCTTTTAAACTTATTGTTTGTGTAAACTGACTCTCTATCCTCCCATTTCACCTGCTTGAAATGGAAACCAGCCAATGGTTTCTTAATCTGATCTTAATCTCTTTGTATAAAGCAACAAACTTCACAATTATTGCTCTTTTTTGTTTGTTTTTGTTTGTTTGTTTGTTTTCTGTTCTCCAATTTTCCTTAACCACACCTGAATTTCTTCTTTTCTCTTCCTCCATCCTTCCTCATCTCTTGTTCTAAATGCCCTTTAGGGGGCTCCATCACACTCCTTGCCTTTTCAGTTGGCTTCCCCAGAGACTTCTCAGCATAAAGAAGATGATAGATGAGAAAGGGAAATATAGTTAAGCAATTTAGGGATTTTTTTTTTTAGCTTTTGGAGAAAGTTCAAAAGGAAGTTGCAAAGCCTATGGGAAAGGTTTAGAGAAAGCACGATAACCTTGTTGATCCAGAGCTAATGGGAACTGAAGATTGTTTTACACAGAACACATTGAATTAAAGTGCCTGAAAAGAAAACTGCAGATTAGTTCCCAAAATAATGATATGTAGGAAAAGACATGGTCTAATTGATATACATTCTGTCATTGTGATAAAAAGAAATATTTTGGTGGGTAGGGAAACAAAAGGTAGGATGGATTCAAACTTAAAATGAACCATTCAGCCCTGGCCGATTGGCTCAGTTGGTTGGAGCATGGTCCTGTACACCAAAACATTGTGAGTCTGATTCCTCGTCATGGCACATGCCTAGGTTGTGGGTTCAATACCCTGTCCAGTTCCCTGTGGGAAGCAACTAATCAATTTTCTCTCTCACATTAATGTTTCTCTTTTCTCTCCCTTCCTCTCTCTAAAATATCAACAAGAAACATATCTTCAGGTGAGGATTAAAAGAAGAAGAATCAATCATACATAAAGATAACTGTATTAAAGGCCAAGCAGAATAAATCCTCCATAGGAATACTTGTCCATTGCATTTTAACATTACTAACTTAGACAATTGTTTCAGTGCCTACATCTACGTTATTTACCTGACCATAGATTATTCTCACTCATTATATTTGTTGTTCATTCTGTTACATGTCAGGTGCTTGAAAATAAGTATGGTTTTAAAATTAATTGACTACTCCCTGTACAGGCCCCATATCAGAAGCTTTATATTTGTTAATGTAACTAATCCTATCCTGAGAAGTGAGTTGGATTATCCCTGTTTTACAAAGGATGAAACTGAGGTTCAGAGTGGTTAAACAAGGTCGCATGCAACTAAATATTAATGACTGGACTTCAATATGCCTATCTGATTCTATTGATAAGCATTTCACCAATTACTTATATTTGCAGTTCTAAGTCCATTATCAAAAACCATGGTGTCCTGCCAGGAGATTTGGGGTTTTTAGCATCAAGTCCAGGAAGGCTCAGAAATATATGATATAAAAGGGAGTTGTAATTTCAGGTCAAATGTTGTAACAAGGCAAACAGATCATGCAATCTTTACTCACTCGTCTAAAACTGACCCTTCTAACTGGGGTAGGGAACAGTGAAGGTTCCTTAACTGTGTAAGGATTAATCGCCTACCTTGATTTCCTTGATTTATATAACAAACAGTTATAAGGAGCCTATCAGGGCAATGTGATAGACAATGGCAATACGAAAGAGAGAGAGAGAGAGAGAGAGAGAGAGAGAGAGAGAGAGAGAGAGAGAGAGAGAGAGAGAAATGAGACTTCAGGATGGGGGCGGTTGGAGATGGGCAAAGGGGGTAAATAGGAGACATCTGTAATAGAGGCAAAAGAAAAAGAAGAGAGTGTGCTCCAGCTCTGTCACTTCCTCTTTGGTTATCAATGGGGAATTTATTTAATCTCTTTTAAATCATGGTTTCCACACCAGTAAAAGGGATATCATAGTTCAAGCTCTGCATATCTTGAGGATTAAATGAGTCAGTGTGTGTAAAAGAACTTTGTAAACACCAAGACATCACCCAAATTGGAGGTGCTTTATAAACAGGGTTGCTGACATGTTATTGGCTCAGTAGACCACATCTACTGAGTCATCTGGAGGATGGCTATTTGACAATACAGAGATCCTCCCATAAGGAGACATCTGGCCTGCTAACTTAGGTGCCAGGCAAGTGTGTGCCAACCAGAAACTTCCCAGTCTACCCTGGCTCATTCCAGGCTTTCCTGTCTCTGGCCCTCTGTAACAAACTTGACTTTTAGAGAAAGGCACCATAGAGAGGAGCATACATTTAACAAAAATAATTTTTTATTGATTTCAGAGAGGAAGGTAGAGGGAGATAGAGAAACCATCGATCAATTGGCTGCCTCCTGCATGCCCCCCACTGGGAATAGAGTCCACAATCTGGGCATGTGCCTTTGATCGGAATCGAACCTGGGGACCCGTCAGTCCACAGGCCGATGCTCTCTATCCACTGATCCAAACCAGCTAGTAGAGCATACATTTTGACCACCTTCATCCATCCTCCCTCCCTTTTCTATGTCTGGCAACAACCAACCTGTTCTCTGTTTCTATGAGTTTGGAATTTTAGAGTTCACATATAAGTAGGATCATATAGTATTTGTCTTTATTTGCTTGACTTATTTGACATAGCATAATGTCCTCAAGTTTCATCTATACTATCACAAATGGTACGATAGTATAGATTCTTTTTTTTTCTTTTTATGGCTGAATAACATTCAGTGTGAGTGTGTGTGTGTATACACTAGAGGCCCAGTGCACAAAATTTGTGCATGGGGGGGGTCCCCTCAGCCCAGCCAGCACCCTCACCAATCCAGGACCCTTCGGGGGATGTCCGACTGCCAGTTTAGGCCCAGGATCAGGCCTAAACTGGCAGTCAGACATCCCTCTCACAATCAGGCTCCTAACTGCTCACCTGCCTGCCTGCCTGATTGCCCCTAACTGCCCCCCCATTGGCGTGGTCACCCCCAACTGCCCCCCCTTGCTGGCCTGGTTGCCCCCAACTGCCCCCTCCCCAGCATGATCACCCATCTCTGCCTCCCTCTGCTGGCCTGGTCACCCCTCACTAACCTCCGTACCGGCCTAGTCGCAGCATGCAGTCTGTTCGGTCATCTGTTTGGTTGGGATGGTAGCTTAGGCTTTTAATATATATATATATATATATATATATATATATATATATATATACACACATTTTCTTTACCCATTTATCCCTTGTTGAATACTTAGATTATTTCCAAATCTTAGTAATTATAAATAATTCTGCAGTGAACAGGGGGGTACTTGAGATAGTGGTTTCATTTCCTTCAGATATATAGCCCAAAGCAGAATGTCTGGATCATATGGTAGCTTTATTTTTAAATTTTTGAGGAACTTTCATATTGTTTTCCATAGTGACTATAGCAATTTGCATCCCACCAACAGTATAAAAGGTGCATCCTTTTTTCCCCCTACATTCTCTCCAGCAATTGTTATTGCTCATCTTATATATATATATATAAAAGGCTAATATGCAAAGTGTTCTCTAGGGAGGTCCATCAGGAGTTCGATCACTTGCCATAATGTGTACTGACCATTAGGGGGCGGCACATAACGAAGGAAGGCCCCTGCAGACAGCAGGAAGGAAGACCCCAATTGGCCCTGATCACTAGCCAGGCCTCAGAACCCTACCCATGCACAAATTTCATGCACCGGGCCTCTAGTCTTTTTTATAAAAGCCATTGTAATGTGTGTGAGAGGGTATTTCATTGGGGTTTTGATTTGCATTTCCCTGAGGACTGATTACTGATGTTGAGCATCTTTTAAGATACCTGTAGTCCACTTGAATCTTCTCTTTAGGAAAATGTCTGTTGAAGTCAGTACCTTTCAGTTAGTGTGCAATTCCCTTCCACTTCTGTTTTTGATGAATCATCAATTGCTTAACACAAACAACTGGGAGAACACTAGGAAAGAAGAAAGATATGTGGTAGTGGCAATTCATGTATTTATAGTCTACGATACTATTTAGTCTAATGGTAACAAGATTGCATTTTCTTCTGCTTGGAAGCAAGTGGCAAATGGCTGGAGTGGGTAGCAGATTTGTGTGTATTTCTCTGCTACCATCCTAATTTAGGTAAAATAATTAACTCTAACATTAATGGCATTGAAGTGAAATGGAGATGAACTTGCATTTATCAATTTTTGACAACCAAAAATATTAATCTTTCATTGATCATTAGTTTGCTTTTACTCACTACATCTATTCTTTTGTCTTAGGTCAAAGTCCCCAGAACACAGCCTCTGAGACAGAGATTTGCATGGGGGGGGGGGGGGGTAATGGGGAATAGGGCCACCAGGAGTGCAGGGAACCTGAGAAGCTGACTGCATGCAATGCAGCTGCAACAATGGCCACAGCCAATCAGCTCTGGAGCTGATGGCCCTGTAGAGATATCTTGAATCCAGGCCATGGGCCAGGTCCTCTACCCTGTATCAACCAGCTGAGGGATACAGGTGCATCCTGTGAAGGGATGCAACATTAGTAGCCCCCTCAATGGAGGGAAATTTCAAAAAAGGACTCTGCTCTGAGCCAAACTTCAAGTAGCTGGGGAAAGTCATGTCTCTGTCTTTGTGGGGAGGTACACACTAGAATAATGCCCCCATATGGCTAATTAATATATATATATATATTTTTTTTTCTATGTAAAGAGGAAATATGCTAATTGACCCTCACACTGTTGCAAAGATGGTGGCACCCACAGCCAATGACAACACATTATAGCATCCACTGCAACCACTAGGAATGTGCATGTTGGTCCATGTGTGAGAGATGCTGTGCATAAACACAATATTTTATTTACTCAGATATTCTGAGTAATAGCAACTCAAAGTTTAATTGTCACATTTCAAATCATTCAAATTCAACAAATATGCTTAAAGCCAAGGTTATGTGAGTTCTAATTTTTTTTTCCTGGCTGTCAGAGGGCAGAAACAATCCCACCCTCCTGGAGTTTTAGGAACAACAGTGATTAGGCAGGGGAAGCATACAGGTGCCCATGAATAAGAGAACTGCTTACGTAACATATACACATGTTATTCGTTCTATCACTGCACTGGTCTGTGTGCGATTGTTTTTGTCTCTTGGTTGCTATTGTTTCTCTGGTTAATCCAAGAGTGGTTATTGGTGCCTCTGTGATGCGGGCATTTCAATGGTGGCACCCAGAAAAGTTCTTGGGTAGATAGGTGGGCTTGGGAGGAGACCGGGCCACTGACAGATTCCCTGAGCTGGAGGATCCCTTCTGCTTCTCTCTCAACACCTGTGCTACATTCCACAGGATCTTTTTGAAAATTCGTTTTTCAATTAAGGCTGACATACAGTATTATATTGGTTTCAGGTGTACAGTATAGTGGTTACGTATTTATATACATCACTCCATATGCTAGTACACATCTGACACCATACACAGTTTTTACAATGCTATTGATTATATTCCTTATGCTGGACTTTACATCTGCCTGACAGGTTTTATAACTGGCAATTTGTACTTCTAATTCCTTTCACCCTGCTGTTGGTTCGCCTCAGCCTGAGGGGATATCAATAAAAGCTCTCCTACCTAGAGGCCTCTATGGTCTCAGGAAACTCATGCATTCTTTTGCAGGATAAGACGGAATGGAAAACATGTCCCACATAGCTAGCTGTTTTCTTTTCTTAAATATATTTTATTGATTTTTTTTACAGAGAGGGAGCGGGAAGATTAGAAACATCGATGAGAGAGAAACATTGATCAGCTGCCTCCTGCTCACCCCTTACTGGGGATGTGCCTCCAACCAAGGTACATGCCTTTGACCAGAATTGAACCTGGGACCTTTCGGTCCACAGGCTGATGCTCTATCCACTGAGCCAAACCAGTTTCGGCTGATTTTTCTTTTCCCATCTCAAGTGTACATACATCACCAAGCCTAATGTAAGGACAATTATTGGGCAAAGGGGAAATATCACTCAATATATTGGTTTCTGTGTCTACAAGTGAATAATTATCAGTTCATCCTGAGACCTTGATACATTACCCAAGACAGAGGAGGAACTGAGTAGATATTGATTGAACAACAACGCTTTACAAAAAAAAATTTTTTTTAACTCTTTAAAAATATTTCCTCAAGTTAGAGCTAGCATGCTTCCACTCCATCTTGTACTCTTTTCATTGGGGAACAACATCTGTTCCCCACCCCCTTTAAAAGGCGTATTATACACACCAAGACTGCAATTAAGTAACCCGCAGCCCTCTCCTCTCTTTGGCCAACCAACATTATTTCCGTGATTCCTTCCTCTTAAGCCTGGGTTTCCAACTCTTTAATCATCTCTGCTCTCTTCTGGATCCAAATGTCCCACTTACTTTTAAACTGCGGAGACCCAAATGGAAATCTATCATAATGATGCTGTAAAAGTTTGGCCAATTTCAGGGGAAACCAACATCTGCTCGGTCTTTCCTCATTATCTTCTTGCTGCCTTTTCATTAAGGAGTTCTCAGGAAAAGCTGTAAAATTTCCTTTTAAATTAATTCAACAATTTTCCTTCTAGCGTCAGTCTTCCTGTTTGTATGCACACAATTTCTATGCAAACATGGATGAGTAAATAGAGGGTTTTTAACCTCACAAACATACACCTTTGCACAATTTTTTAAGATATCTTATGCATATTTTTAGATCTAAATGCACAATAATAGCCTTTTTAACTCTTTAAAAAATAATTGTTTTTGTGTATTAACTCGACTGTGACATTGTTTTTGCATAAATTATTTTTCAACTTAAAAACATTTTTGTTTTCTTTTCTTGGATCTTTTTCTATGCTCTTGGTATAGATCCGATAACTAAAAATTAAAATAATACTTGGGCCCTAGCCGGCTTGACTCTGTGGACTGAAAGGTCCTGGGTTCGATTCCAGTCAATGGCCCATGCCCAGGTTGCAAGCTCAATCCCCAGTAGAGGGTACAGGAGGTAGCTGATCAATGATTCTCTCTCATCATTGATATTTCTATCTCTCTCTCCCTCTCTCTTCCTCTCTGAAGTCAATAAAAATATATTAAAATAATAATAATAATAACTAGTATTACATAGCACCCACTATGTGGCAGGCAGGTGTTTTTGAAGTATTAACATATTTAATCTCCATAACAACCCAATTATCAGGTGCTATTGTCATTTCCCAATTTTCGAATGAAGAAATTGAGAGACAGAGAAGAAAGACTTGCCCAAAATGGCACAGCAAAGGAGATTGAGAGCTGGGACTTAAACACCAGAAGCCTAGCTCTTGAGTCTATGTTTTTATCATGACCTACTATCACATGTTTATAAATATAAAAAGGTGAACTGACTCTTTTGTAGGTTTCTCTTTTTTAGTGGCCATTAATATACACAGAAGTTTCCTTTGTATTTAAAGATGGTTATTCTACTGTAGTTATTATGCTTAAGTACTGATGCTGATTTGACTGAAGAAGTGGCTCATGGTAGTTTCTTACTGGTATACTTTCATTGCTCCCTTACATTAAGGAAGGTTTCACTGGATAAACATGGGTGCATCTAATTTCCTCTAGGAAATATTGAGCCCATCTTGTCGTCATGAATTGCAAATGCGACTTCCAGGTGCCCTAGAAATGTACCCAAACAGCTGCAGCTTGTGTCTTGAGCTACTCACAAATACAGAAGACTTCTTGATCTTCTTGTCTGAGTATAACTCATCTCAGAGTCAGTTTCCCAGAACAGATGGTTCCATTGTTATCTCGAAGGAATTCCTGTGGGCTTTTGGAAATGGGACTGACCTTTCAGAGAACACTAGAGACCTTTCCAAGAGAAGTGTCCATTAAATTGGTGGTGTATTGAGACTTCAGCAAACTTGTTCCCACTTCAACTGTTTGGGTTGTTCTTTAAATGTTTCATTTAAACTTTGGGGACAATAATTTCCTGCCGAAGAAAAATAATTATATTCCAGTTTATTTGATTTGGACAAAAATATTGAACATAATATTCAAAACTGCTCCCAAACCCAATTCCACAAGCAGGGGCTACACCTATTTAAGAGAGAAAGCTTACCTGAGAAAAGCTATGGGCCCATTTCCAAATGTACCTTTATCCTTGCCCTCTGTGCACAGGACAAGAGACAATATTTGCAATCAGATGCAGGCATTTTAAAGGAATTTTAGCAAATGCTCTTTCACCACATCCTAATGTTTTAAATGTTTTCAATAACAACGATTTCTCTTAAAATATGATATGCATGCAGTTTTGTGGTAGGACATACAAATAATTGGAAATACATAAGTAATACATATATTTCCTAGTGTTCTATAATTTTCTAAAATACAGCAAAATATTAGCAATGTTTATCTCTCAGGAAGTAGGATGGGGACTGTTGGGGATTCAGATGCAAACTTTGACTTTTTGCTTTATTCATTTCCCCTATTGTCTAGATTAAAAAACAAAAAACAAAAAACAACCCTGTGCATGGTATTGCATTATAAATAGTTATCTGAGCAGTGAGATTATGGGCCATTTTATTTTCATATATTATTCTATCTCAAAAATAAATGTTATTTTAAAATGCAAAGTGCTTGAACTCTCATGCAAGTTTAATCAGTTGATATAGAGAGTTGGTTAGTTTTATTTGGAAAGGGAAAGGTGCTTACTTGATCACTTTAAAAGTTTAGCATGAGCCGGGACCGGTTTGGCTCAGTGGATAGAGCATCGGCCTGCGGACTGAAAGGTCCTGGGTTCGATTCCGGTCAAGGGCATGTACCTTGGTTGTGGGCACATCCCCAGTAGGGGGTGTGCAAAAGGCGGCTGATCGATGATTCTCTCTCATCGATATTTCTAACTCTCTATCCCTCTCTCTTCCTCTCTGTGAAAAATCAATAAAATATATATTTTTTAAAAAGTTTAGCATGAAAGGATCCATCCTTATGGCTTTACAATAGGAACTGAATTTACATGATTTAAAATTATTTGTTCGAGGGGCTGTTCGTGAGTGGCAAAACTAGAACTACGATCCAGGTCCCCTAATTCTAGCCAGTACTTTACTTATGAAACCTTCCCTAACTATTAATTATTTATATTTTCAAAATAGTATTGTAATTTGCAACTCTAAAAATTTCCAAATATAGTCCTTTCATTTAATTGTTCCGTAAAATCAAGCTATAGAAGAGGTATAATTACATGTAAGTGATAAATATGACTCACAGGTCAAGTGAATGCCAACCATGTTAAGTAAAGTATTGATATAAGTGCTGGAGCACACACTCAAGTTTGTAAAGGAAATGGTTCTTACTTGGGGTAAAACTCGTTATTGGGGGCCAAAAGATTCTAGGTGAAAATTATGATTCCACCTCATGACCTATTTGCTGCTCTTCCTCTTTTGGGATTATAATGAGACCCATTTAGACCTCAGGAAAACTCTTTCATTCTAAATATATTCTCATTTTATAAAAGGCTGGTAGAGTGGTGCCACACATATTCATGCCTAAAAAAAAAAAAAAAAAAGCCTGATATCTGTATGTTTCATTCAAAAATTTTGCAGTCACGAAAAGAAAAAGCAACTAGGTAATTCTAGACTAGAATGAAGCAAAAAGCCTGAACAATTATCAGCCCTGATGTTGAAACCTAATTCAAAGGTAGATCTTATTACTAACATATCTTAGTATGGAGAACGTGAAATCACTACTTTCTCCTACTGGCATCAAAGGCTTATTATGTTCTTTACTATTTTTAAAAAAGGCTTAGCTCAGCTCTTGGAACCTGTGAACAGGGATATAGGAAGCGTGGCGTATCCTCTCTCTTGGCGTAGCTTATGGAAACATATGTGCTCTGTTCCTTGGACTGCTGACCTCTCTCAAGTGGGGGAGCTTGTCACGGAGGGGTAGTTTCGTTCCTCATAGACATCCACATGGTGGACTTAGCCACATTCACGCAGCAGTGCAGCACTGAGAAGGCAGAACTTGCTGAATGTATGAATCAACAGCTGTTAAAATGTTTCTCCTCGTACTCTACACCCACAAGTAAGCTTTGAACGATCTTAAGAAAATTTACTTCAAAGTCTTTTCATTCTCCTATCTTGAACTGGGAATACACAAAGGAAACTAGCTCCTGGATGATTTTAGACCAACTCTCTGCAGGAAAAAAAAATTATATATATTCAAGAGAAATTGCTACTTATTTGTAGCTGCCTGGAAGTTGAATTATGTGATAAGATAAATTCTCATTATTTTACCATTACTTTCTTCTTGTAGAAGATTATCACTGTTAGTAACTATTCTTTGCCCCCCCCCACACACACACTTAATATGCTCCAGTAGGATGATAAATTGTGTTGTTTTTATTTTATGGGGAAACTGAGGCTTTGAAAAAATTAGGTACCTGACCACGCAAGGAAGTCACTGGGTTGAAGATGGGGTTGATATAATGGGCTTGAAGAACCTGGATAGATAAGCAGGCGCTGAATCACTGAGATGTGAGGCATTATTAGCACTGAGCAAGGAGACAAACCCCAGAGAAAGAAGGCTGGCTCACCAGGAAGTGGAATTAGCACAAAAGGTCAACTTTCTCTCACAGATAAAGGGAAACTCACAAATCATATCCCTGAAGCAATAAAAACAAAGCCTAGACACTTTGGCAAAAACATAGCATGCCCAGGGTACAACTTTGCTAGGAAAGTCACAGAGTAAATTTTTTATAGAGCAAAATAGTTTTTAAAACTGGGTACCTGTTGGGATAGAAAGAATTTCCAGGTAAGGCAAGGATTAACTCTCTATCTTCTGTTAAATCTGGGTACCAATAGGAGTAAAAAAATATTTTAGGAGTTTTCATTTGAAAACAAACAAAGGAAAATAAGAGAGAACTCTGTGAACATGATAATGTGAAATTAATTTTAGCAGTGAAATATCATTGCTATCATTACAAATGAGAACCAGTATTGCTACCAGAGGCTCAATTTATTCCAGCTCTGTGTTGGGACTAGGATAATGAAGACAGGGGAGCTAAATTTAAACATCTTCAGGAGGACTTGGGGAAACCATTAAATTCATTGGTTCAAGCAGCTCACTAAAACATTTCCAGCTACTTATTGAAGCTGTGGAAAAATTTGGGAATTCACATTTCTCCCTCTCAGATGTGGAAAGTTTAAATTACAAGAAGATGGAAAGGAAGGAAATGGCCAAAGGAAGGAAAACCATGATTGAGTTATGGCTAATCTGAATGTATTGGTGTTTTTCAATTTAAGAAAATGCAGATGATCAGGCCAAAGGATGGAAACAATAAAAAACTGCAATTTGTTTGTGTTCCAAAAGAGGAGGAAAAGAGCTTTCTTTAAAAAACGTATAAAAATAAAGAGAAATGGTCACTGTCTATACTTCATTAATCTATTCGTTATTACAATAGATGCCTAGTGAATAGGCTCTTTATATAATGCATGTGCCAGTTCGAGGGCATGAAAAATCCACTTGGCCATTCTGAACATGTGACTCTCTCTTAGACACTAGAATTGCTACCATCCATTTCTTTCCATGTTCTAGGCACTCTGCAAGGCAAATACATTAAATTTCATTAGATTATTCTAATAACTCTGTTAATTAGATATACTGGCAGATGCAGTAGCTGAGAAAATTAATGTTGAGAGAGGGTAACTCATTTAGTAAATGGAGGAGCCAAGCTTTAAGCCCAAGTATAAGTCTATCTGAGGCAGAGATCATATTCTTTCTGATGCTGCACTCTCCGCCACTGCTATCTTACCCTAAAAGGCATTTGTGGTTTGATGAATAAAAGAAAGCTTTCTGAGAACATAGAAACTAAAGGCAATACTCTTGATGGATAGGGCGAAATAAGAGAATCGAAGATAATTGGGAGAGTACATGATGTGAGCTCCTAGCGCAGAGCTTGCATATCCAAGATGTTCAAGGTATGCTGATATTGATGAACGACAAGAAGGAGAAACAAGGCAGGCTGAGGATGGATAGATTCAAAGTTGGCCAAGTAGAAAGTCTTTTCTTTTCCTTTGAATGAAATTATAGGGGTCTCTTAGAATCATAATTTCAAAGAAATGGAAGGAAGCATATACAACTGAGGTTGTGCCAGAGGTAAGGTTCCCACAGGAATGGAAAGGAACGTTCCATTAAGATATGGGAATGGGAGGTATGGTCTCCAAAACTCCCCAAATAAAGCACATCCCTATTCCTTTCGTCATCATGCCAGAAGGGCAAGGCGTTTCAAAGATTTGGGATTTCCAAAGTTAGGGCATGCATATTCTTTACAATTGTTTGTTTGGTCATTGATCTGACATATGCATATATTTCTTTAAAAATATAACTTAGAATTGCTAGTTTCGCTTTGTCATTTATTTCTGTTAAACTTATAAAAGTGGCCCTGTGTCAAGGTGCTTAGCAGAGAGAAATTGATTGCTTCCTCATCTTTTCTCAAGAAAACTACAGATTATAGGAGGCTATTCATCAACAGTACAATCTGAGTTTTCACCATCATCTTGTAATAACTTTCTCTTTTTTTCTCATGACATTACTGAAAGGATTTCAGGGCACTCATCATTGCATTGAACATATTTTTTTTTAAAGAAAATATAGACATTTGAAATTAGGATAAACCTTAAATATGTTGAGGTAGTAGATTTTGATCACACAGATTCTCCAGGGGAGAACTTCTATTAAATAGCATAGCCATAGAAAGATGTAGTCAAGCATGAAAACACTGGTGATATGAAATAGTAGGCAAATAAAAGTTGTTTTTTAGCATCACATTTCTTAAGGTATCTTAACATGCCTGAACCATGCCTGTCCATCTTATCAAAGTTATGACTAGAGAACTAGCTAAAGTTCTTCAGATGTTTCTAGGGTGAAACTTTCTCTGGTTCCATTCCTTTACAGATTGGTAGAAAATTATTGGTAGAAAAACATGTATATTTTTCATAGGTATGTAAGAAAAAAAATATATATATACGTATATATATTTATATATGTATTTCATGATTTCTTATTGTAAAAATTCAAGCATTAATTTCACCTTTCTAGGAGTAAAAAATAAATAGCCATCAAACTAATTGTACTAGAGGAAACAAAGTCACTATCCAAAGAGAGCGATTTTGTATATTTCCTGCAGGGCTGTTTGCATGTCTTTGGAACTTTTTTCAGGCTCCTGATTTTTCCCTGAGACTGTTGCCCTATAGAGAAATATATTCTAGAAAATCCACTGCCATGGCTCTAACTTCTTCTAAGTCTGTACTTCCACAGAAGTAGGAAAGGAATGATTCTTGTCACCCTATGAAGAAAAAATCCCCTTCCTAGAAACTGAACAGCTAACTCTTTACACTGTAGATGATATATAAAATGACTTCAAATTTTCCAAACTCAATCTGCATGGTTTTGCATAGTCATCATTTGTAGATAAACTCCTCAGTGACTTGGCCTCTCCCTCCTAAATTGGGTCTGGGTCCCAGGTTTTGAGTATCATTTTTTTCTTTTTTCTTTTTTTTAATATATATATATATATATATATATATATATATATATATATATATATATATATATTATTGATTTTTTTATAGAGAGGAAGGGAGAGAGATAGAGAGCTAGAAATGTCAATGAGAGAGGATCATCGACCAGCTGCCTCTTGCACACCCCCTACCGGGGATGTGCCCGCAACCAACGTACATGCTCCTGACCGGAATCCAACCTGGGACCTTTCAGTCCGTAGACTGATGCTCTACCACTGAGCCGAACAGGTTTCGGCAGAGTATCATTTTTTTCTTTTAGGGAAGATGTACCACAAGATTATTTTCATACGTATACCTAAGGATACTCACAGATTTCCGATGTGCATTTCCTGATCTAGATAGAGGCTGTTAATTACCCCCTATTTTGAAATAGGTTCTTTGTGCCTCCCTTTCAAAAGAACCATTGGGCTGTGCTTTAAACTGCATAGCCTCATTTTCAGCAATTATTTAGACAGATATTAGTTTTATTGGTTCCTTGCTCAACATTATTTCTTATTTCCATTTTGATCTCTCATTCTTGAATTCATGTTTCATTCACTGAAGTATGTTTACAAATGTGTTTTTTTTCCTTGCATACACAAAAAGTTGAAATTGGTTAGTTTATGGGTAATATCTAAAATAGGTCTCAGAATAGGTATTCCATGAAGTACACTGGAAAACAATGTTATATGTTTACTACAGTTATGTTGGCTTAAAGATTCCATTTCTGAAGCCAAACTTGATTTCATCATTAAGATTAAACTTTCTCATGACCAAAGAACCATCATAAATCTTATTTTAATTGGGCCACACACAAAGAATTACCAGGAATACATATTTCCCTTATTTTAATATATAACATTTCAGTTATACTTTCTCCCCCTGTTCTGCAGTGCTGAGTTACAGACTAATAAATACAAATAGGAAATTAAACATTTCACCCAAGATCTTAAAGATAAAACAAAAACTCAGAAAGTAAGTAAAGCTGTAGGTTTATTAGTGTCTCTTCTTTTCTGTTCTTCCTACCTCTATAAGAGGGAAACTGAATCATGGTTATATACATAGGGCAAGCAAACACACCCTCTGCTTATATGGCCAAAATTAACTTTTGTTACCATCTTATAGAAAAAAAGAAAATGAGATTTGGCTAAAAATAAACGCTAAAGTAAGGAGCGCGGGAAGAAGCCTAGGCCAGAACAGCAACACTATTTTTGAATGAAGACTTCCTAAATAAAAGCTTTTCATTTGCACCCAGAAATTTTCACTCCTCCCACCACAGCCCAGCCCAGTTACTTATCCTCAAAATTCACCGCTGGGGATTCCAACCTGTAGTTTGAAGGTTTTAAAGAAATCATAAAGACAATGAACTCTGAAACTATAGAGGCAGAGTTAAAAGACAAATCTCTTGTTGAAGACTGGTTTTATTGGGTTTTTCTGGATATGGAAAATGGGTATCACAGCCTTCCCCTTCCTCATATCCTGAGCTAGCCCTGTCATGGCCACCGGAATTCCCACTTGAGAATTTGAAACAAGATTGGATTTCAGTCTGGACAAGGAACACATGGTAGGTAGACAAGGGCTCCTGAGGCTTTTGATGTTCGTTAAGAGGAAGGAGTGGGGAGCTGTTTCCTGGAAGAGTATGGGGCACTGGGGAGCATTAAAGAAGGAAACAATGGCAAAGGAAACGCCAGTCTTCTGCACTCATTATGTTTCTGCAAACAATGAATCTCGTGAGTTTTGGGGCTTTGAATGGACATGTTTCAAGTTCCAGTCCTGTTCTCACCACTGTCTTGGCCACCACACATAATACTTCTAAAATGTAGATTTACTCTTGAAAAAAAACAACCAGCATCATACTCACGTCCCCTTGTCACCTGATGGGCATACTGGATTGTTATGATCACAGACAACATGAGAAGCATTTTGAAACATATGCAGTTAGAAGATCTATTAAAAGGCATGATGGTATCAAATCTTAATTTTGCCCTCTCCCAATTCCCCACGTGCATTTATGCTTCTTACAGATTGAGAATAGTAGGGGAGTATATATAAGAAAATAGCAAAACTCTGTATTCATATCACCAGGAAATAACCTCTATATAACTTTGAATATGTATATTTTAAAAATTGTTGACATATTACAGATGCCTCCATTTCCAACCCCACATTGCCCACCTCCATCAACTTAGCCCTCCGCTCATGCCCTCACCACATCTTTACAGTTATATATATGTGTGTGTGTGTGTGTGTGTGTGATTTTTAAAATATATTTTTATTGATTTCAGAGAGAAAGAAAGAGAGAGAGAGAGAGACAGAAACATCAATGATGAGAGGGAATCATTGATCAGCTGCCTCCTGCAAGCTCCCTACTGGGGACTGAGCCCACAACCCAGGCAAATGCCTTTGACAGGAGTCAAATCTGGGACCTTTCAGTTTGCAGGCTCTATCCACTGAGCCAAACCGGCCTGGGCATGTATATATATAAATAAGAATTAAGTTTTGCTTTTTTAATTTATAACCGGCCTGGGCATGTATATATATAAATAAGAATTAAGTTTTGCTTTTTTAATTTATAACAAATGAGATTGATTTTTTTAAAATTAAGTTTAGCTATTCAAATAGAAGTCTATCATGGTTTTATTTCCCACAAAACTTTCTATTTTTGCCAAATGACTACCTTGGTTTTCATTTTCCCTGACCTTAGGGCACAGTCGTACCTCACAACTTTTTAAATTTGATATGACTCAAACCTTTCACATGATTACCCAGCATATATCATCCAAACCCTTGCATTGTTCCATTGTTACTGAAGGAAAAGTCAGTAGTCTGGACAATGCCTTACTTAGAAATTCATACATGAGCTGTTCCACTGACAAGGTCCCAGTCAGGGACGAATCTGCTCATAAGCTCTTTACCTTTGGACTTTTAATGACCAATATGATGAAACGGCAAATAATAAGCTGGCAAAGATCTACCACCTATAATTTCTGAAGAACTGTGTTAGAAACAGAAGGTACAGCCATGGTTCCTATAACTGTAAAGGAGTGACTCCTTGCCCCTGTTATGTTTTCAAAGAGGTCCCTTAGGATAATTACGTCATACCCACCTTATATGTGACTGTATAAGTTAAATCATTCAGGAATGAGAGTTAATTAAACTTCAGGTGTTTCCAGACCTGGCTCCTTTCTGTATTTAGGGTTGTATAGGGTTTTCTAATTTCAGCTCCTCTTTTCCCATAATTATCAATCCCTTAAGAAGGATAGAAATAAAGGCAGGAGAAAGCTTTTGTTCATTGAGTAAGGCACTCAATAATACTCTGTGTTAGAATGTGCTTAGCACTTCAATAAAATCAGCTTATTTAATCTCTACATCTAGTTACTGACCTTAGTATTTTTGGTTAATAAGCTTTTTGTTTTTAAAATCCCATTCTCCCCTTTTTCCTGGGCCCAGTGTCTTCCTGTTTAAGATTACATTTCTCAGTTTCCCATGCTCTTTGCCTCACATCTCATTGGTGAGAACTTAGTCACATGACCCATGGGAAGAGCAAAACCTCTGTGTGTGCTACTGAAAGAATATTACTCCTCTTGGTCGTCTGCTTCGCACCTTTTGTGCAGGCTGGCTGGTTTTGCGAGAACCAGCCTTGCCCTTGTAAATGTGGAAAAGGCCTTGGAGATGGCTTAGAGGAGCAGAACCGCTCACCAAGTTTAGAACGCCCATCTGAAACTGTTTGTTTCATGAGGAGAGGTACACATCGCTGGTCTAAGTCATTGTCCTTTTTAAAGCATTGTATTTCAAGATCTCTTCTTTCTGTAGCTTAGTCCTTACTTCAACGAACAAATCATTGACCTCACTGTACAAATTAAGAAAAGTGAGGTGCATGGAAGTAAGTCAGTGAGGTACTGGGATTTTCCCAGTTTCCCCTCCTTACTCAGCAGAACACATTTCCACTGAAACTCAGTGAGCCCCTCTAGAATGGGAGCAGAATAAGACTCGAAGCCGAGTAGGCTGAGGACCAGAGAATGCTCAACTCCTATCAGATGCAAGTCCAAACTCTATTTACCCTCCCCATTTCTGAGTATCAAATAGCAATTCTCTTCAAGAGGTTTGCTTTCCCAGAACAGCCTGTCCTCACTGCAATAAATTTTTTTTTAAGCTTTCAGAGTTGTAGGTTCTGTGGCATCACCCCAACTTACCTCAACACCTCTGACAAACGGCAGCAGGGGAACGAACGCTTCCCACACGAGCTACTCATGTGTCCCTGTCCCTTAAGGAGTATATTATTCCTTACAGAAAAAGAACCTATCATCTTGTGCTACAAAGGCCAAATAAATGTAATTAACACCAAGTTGTGCTCTGCTGACCAAATAGCACGGCCTTAAAAAGATAATCTTTGTGCAATAAGTGACGAGGCCTCCCCCAAAGCCAATCAGGCAAAAACCTGGAGAGTAAATCAAGACAAAAGGGAAACCATCTGGAAGAAATCAAACAGGCGAAGCAGGTGCGTTGGCCTGTGTTGGGGAAGATGAAACACAGCACGAGGCATTGCACATTTACACAAAAGCAAGATCTATAGCCTTTGTCAGGCTTTGAACTGAGCTAAATGCATGACTTCTTTAAGAAGAGCTGGTAGCTGGGAACTACTTGAACTAAGAGTGTCAAGACCAATTCTGAAGATGTTTTCTTATCCTTAGCCTGTTGTTGTGCGCTGTGAGGAGTGCCAAACAGCAGAGGCAGATGCTTCTTCAGCTAAGTGTGATTTTAAGTGATGTGAGAGATGGGATGATGGACTCTTTCCCCGGAGGAGAAAGAAGAAGAAATTTTTGCAAAAAAAAAAAATTGTAAATAAAATGCCTCTGTTGTGTTGGTGAGCTACAAAAACAGAACTTCAACAGGCTGTTCCTTGGTAGGATGAAAACAACACTGGACCAAGTAGCTCTGAATGACTACAACACACATCTGTGGACACTTCAAAGGGACGAGAGCTCAAAAACGGAACCCCAGAACCACCTGGAATACATACCATAGGCAACATAATCTTGTGTTCAGCAACACAGGAAAGGCTGCCTTGCTGTTGTAGAGGTGGATTTAGACATCACAGACAATTTCAGCTTGGCAGGGTTCATTAGGCCAAAAATAACTGCCTCCTTCAGTTTGGGCCTCTGAGAATGCTTCAGAAGTTGTAGTCCAAGATTGCACGTACACACACACACACACACACACACACACACACAGTAGTGCCAGAAGTCTGATTTCTAGTAACTTCTGGCTGAGATCCCCAGAATCAGCCTCTCCTGATTTCTCACACAAAAAATATAAAAACTAAGGAAAACTTGAATTTGCAGAACCTTGGAGCTTCTTACATCCAACTGCAAGATGGGTAGAATTGGATTGAAAAATGCAATTGAGACCCACTGGTGCCAAATCTTTGCAATAAAGCAAGCTGTCCAGCTGGAAGATGGCAGAGAAATCTCCAAACCATTTGTCCTTTGGCTCAAAAATACCAGAACTATACCAGCAAGAAAACTGAGCAGCTGTCCTTCTCCTGAACAAGTTTCTGCCTTACTGAGTGGTCCAACATCCTTCTGTGCCCACTGAACCCTCCTCTTTTTTTTTTTTTTTTTTGATTTACCTCTGCATTTTATTCACTCAGGTTCTATAAAAATCTGAACAGACTGTACAACTTTGGCCTTACATAAAACATTGAAAACAATTGGAACTAAAAAGTTAAGTCATTTTCCCTCCCTTTTGTGCTTTGCTAAGAAGCTGAAAAACATTCCTTAGTATGCATGTCCTTTTTTTTTTTTCTAGATAAAACCACCATTAGCCTTAAAATATGCTTCATTATAACATGGAGAAGAGTGTAAATAAACCAACATACAGTATTTAAATTCTCGCCTAGAACATATTTGAATTGTATATTTATTTTTGAACATATTTTGGTTTAGGCCAAGAAACAAAGTCATTTTACTCTGAGATTTGTCCTCTAAATGCAGTAATGAAGTGATCTGTAAAGTGTATGTTTTGCTAATTGGAAGAGTAAACCTGCATATTTTCCATAGACTGCTTATTTTGAAATTTGTTCCTAAACCACAACTTGATCAATTCTTATGGGTAATCAAGAATGTGGTCAACACTGAGTTTGTGCGTCCATCAAAGGAGTGTTGCGTGATCCATTGACTGTATCTTTAGGGAGTGTGTGAAAATAGAGCCCAATTCTTAACTGAGGAACCAAAATCTTTTACATAATCACTTTGCACATTTGGAAATAGTAGAGAAAATCTACTTTCAAGAAAGAAAATAGTTGGTAATTCACTGCACTCCCAGGAGAGTCACTCAGATGAAGTTTAAAATACTGTGTTCACCCTTAGATCCGGCAGCAAAATTGTAGTTTTGTTTCTTTGGCAAGTCAGCCTATGAACTTGACTTCCTCATCTGTAAAATGGGGATAAGGAAATGTGGGCTCTTTTCCAAAGACTACGTATGTAAGAACGGGATGAGATCGTAGAGTGTGAAAAAGGCTCAGAAAACATACTTGGTGAACCCTCCTCTTAATACTTAATACCACTAACTCAGCACTTCCTATGGAGAGACTGGTACTTCCGGAAAACAGAGGAGCGTGGGGGTTGCCAGATTTAGCAATTACCAACACAGGATGCCCTGTTAAATTTGGATTTTGTGTAAACTACAAAAATTGTTTTATTGTAATTATGTTCCAAGTAGGGGGGCTACAGATTATTTTTAGTGTAAATATATCCTAAATATATATGGGACATATTTAACACTAAAATTTATTTGTTGTTTATCTGAAATTCTAACTTCACGGGTATCCTGTACTTAATCTGGCAACTCAAGGAAGGGGAGAAAGAGAGAACAGCATTACCACATTACATCCTGGAGATGCAGAGCCTACAAATTAGAGTGTGGTGGGTTGAACAAAGACACAAGACGCCCTTGCAACAACACCATCTGGATGTTAAAGATTTACATTTATTAAATTTGCTCAGAACATAAATTTTGGAAGGATAATATCTCAAATCATCCTGACACAAACAGTATCACTACAAGGGAGATTGATTCTTAAAAATGAAGAATTAGGCTAGAATGTATATTTATTCATCTGCTTACTAGCTTATTGATAGCCTGATTCCAACAGAATGTCATGAAGGAAATCCATACATCCATCAGTAGACAAACATTGAGTCTAGAGCTTGTTTCATTAAGAATAAAGAAAGGAGGGGGAGGAAATAAGGGAAAATAGATTTCAAAATATGGAAAAGTAACTACTATCCCAAGAACATTTTCCTGCTTGAAATAACCAACCTATTGTATCAAAAATGATATAAACTCCCTGAAATAGGAGCTGGAATTCATACAATTGAGAACCAAGATCTGCCACATAATAAAATTTTAGGAATTTAGAATTAAATATAGTAGGAATATTCAAATTTTTAGAATAGTTAATAAAGGAATAATGTATAATGTTGAATCAGAGTTTAAATATGAGATGCTCTCTCTGAACTCATAAGAAAAGTCAAGCCCAGAGGGTGTGGCTCAGTGGTTGAGCATCAATCTATGAACCAAGAGGTCACAGTTTGATTCCTGGTAAGGGCACATGCCAGTTTCAGGCTCTATCCCACCCAAAACATCTTTCATCTTCACTGCCCTTTCCTGACAACTCCAGCTCTCAGTGACCTTCACAACAACTATATAAACTTAGTCATATTTCCTAGTACGCACTTTATAAAACTGTGTTATTTATTACTGTGCACACATTTGCCATAAGTAAGCTTTAATTTCCTGTGGATGGTGTAGAAAGAAGAGAGAGGGATCTGGAAAGAACACTCAACAATGTGCAAAATGCTCATGATATGGTGTTGAAACAACAAAAAAATAAGACACTAAATTGAATATACAATATTGACTCAATTAATGGAAAAATAAACCTAGGAGTTGGCAGTGGTTATCTTTTAGTGGTCATATTATTAGGACTTTTTATGACTTCTTCATATTTCTCTACATTTCCCATGAGCTCTATTTATTCTATAATAAGTCAAGTATGCTCTACAAAGAAAAAGAACTGTGATACAAAATGGCATATATAAAAGAATCAAACTTTGCAGAAAACATGTAATATAAAAATATAAGAGAATGGTGAATCAAAAATGTTAGTAGTATACACCAAAGAAGATATATGAATGGCAAGTAGGAGGATAAAAAAAGCACACCTTCCTAAATGTCATTATTTATCAAGGAAATGCAAATTAAAGGCACAATGAAATACCACTGCACACATCAGAATGTGACTAAATCAATACCAAGTAATGACCAATATGTGTATCTGTGTTCAATATTAATAGAAATGACTATAAGAGTAAAAAATTGAAAGTAACCTGCCTATCTAATCCTATAGGGATTCTTGAGAAATTATTGTATCACTTCAAAACAGAATAATTTATGACAACAAGTTATGATTTTTAAAAAATATGTTTTTATTGATTCCAGAGAGGAAGGGAGAGAGAGAGATAGAAACATCAGTAATGAGGGAGAATCATTGATTGACTGCCTCCTGCATACCCCACACCAAGGATAGAGTCTGCAACCCAGGCATATGCCCTAGGAATTGAACAGTGACCTCCTGGTCCATAGATCAACACTAAACCACTGAACAACATTGGCCAGACAACAAGTGATGTTTTGAGAGAATTTTAAATGACAGGTTAAAACTTAAAGTATAATGGTGAGAAAATATGTCAAATATCAACAATAGTTACTCTGTGGTATTGGCAGGAGATAGCTCACTTTTTTCTTTATGCTTTCCCAAATGTTAGCATATATTACTTATATTAGAAGAAAAGAAAACAAGCATATTTTATGCAATAACTTGTTTCTGGAATACAAATATAATTCCTTCAGCTAGGAACTTTGTTCTTTATGAACCAGTGAACCTTGCTGCTGCTGTGTGAATGATGTGTGTTTCTGGGCAATAACTTTTCTTATTATATTGTGTACTTTGGTTTAATTATTGGTCCATTTGTTATTCTATATAGGTGTGGTGCTTAAAATGTGGTATACAGTATCTCTGGAAGCCCCTGGATTCAAAATGGCTTTCACAATAATACTAAAACATGATTTGCCTTTTTCATTTTGTTGTCATTTGCAATGGCCGATAAAACTTCTGGTGTCTTCCTGTGAAACAGGTAGTGCCTCCACATATTCACTGTAAAAAAAAAAAAAAAAAGAAAGAAAAGAAGTAAAAATATAAACTTCAGAATGTCCTTGAGGAAACAGTAAAAAATGCTTTATAAAATCACAGTCCTTGAGTACATATGTTTTTAATATTTTCTGTGACACAAAAGGAAGGAAGCCTAAAGAATTCCAAGTATGATGATGTCTTAAAGACAAGAACTTGAGTTCTGAGCTGAACTGTCACTTTTTCATGAAACATCATTTTTACTTGAAAGAATGACTGACAGACGCTATGGCTATTCATCTCTAGGTATTTGACATTTGCTTGAAAATGATCATGGTGAGCTTCTTACTCCAAGGTAAACAATGGGCAGTATTTGTTGTCTTTGATAAAATCTGAGGTTTCTAGTGAAAATCAGACCAGAAAACTGGTATCTATTAGCATGAGTTTAACAGCTTCCCAATACTTAAGGAGTTTTCTGATAAAATTAATTTACAATTATTAAATGTCATCTTTTTATGTTACATGATGAAATGTGTTGACATTTGGAAGAGGTACATAACTCATGAGACCAATATTTTCTAAACAATCAGTGCACAACATTACAAAATTGTATGTGGGTAAAGGATCTATTCAATGTGCAAGATGGACCAATGGCCTTTAATGTAACAATGTAGAAAGTTCACTGATAGTTTTCAGATTCCATATTGCAACTAACTTAAAAAAAAAAAACTATTATTAAATTATTTCTCCCCTTTTAACCACATTTGAACATGAGGTGAATTTTCTTTAATATTTCAACCAGAGTAATATATTGCAACAGGTTGAATATAGAAGCAGAATAATAATCCAATTAAGTTATTCTCAATAAAGTCCTGAATTGGGTTTATGAAGCCTTGAATATAGAAGCACCTCAGTTACTATTTAGATAAATGGAGATTACCATCAATTTTCTGGTACCTATATTCAACAAAACAAGGGAAACTGCATTTTCTTAAAAATTATCTTAATAAACATTTCCTTTATTAACTTACATATCAGAGAGGAAGATATTAATTGTAGCTCTTTGTATTTTGGAAATCATCCTAGCGTTACTGAGTCTAACACCAACAATACATTACTTCAATTTATCAGTTAGAGTTGTGTTTAGCAGCAGATAATATATAAGTAAGTGTACAATATAGATATTTTTTTTCTTACATAAAAAGAAGTTAAGGTAAGTCCTCTAGGGCAGTGTTTTTCAACCTTTTTTGGGCAAAGGCACACTTGTTTCATGAAAAAAATCACGAGGCACACCACCATTAGAAAATGTTAAAAAATTTAACTCTGTGCCTATATTGACTATATATAAAGTAATTCTCTTGAATAGGAATCAAATAAACACAAAGAAAGTATTTTATAATTACTTTATTATGAAATATTAAGTAAACAAAATAGTGAAAAATTATAAAATTCTTGTCTTGTCTGCACCTACGGCACACCAGGCAACATCTCGCGGAACAGCGGTTGAAAAACACTGCTCTAGGGCTAGTTAAGTGGTCCCACAATGTGGTCAGTATCTTAGTCTTGCTACACCTTTTTTGCCTTGCCATCCTAGCATATGTTTTTATTATTCATGTTCGCGAGAAGGACACTCTACTGTCCACACTCCAGGCAGGAAGAAGGAGACAAGGGAATGAAGGCATCAGCTGTTGCTAATCAGCTTTGCATCTCATTGGCCAGAATTGTGTAACTTGACCACTCACAGCTGAATCAGCTGCTAGGCAATGGCATTTTAACTCTTTCTGTCCTGTGCTAGTGGTGGGCAAAGGAGAAATGGGGTTGAAATACACATTGGATCAGCCAGTCCAAGTGTCTACCATATGTAGTAATAAAAGCTCTCTTTCAAGGAAAAAATTGAAGTAGGTATATAATATTTCTTCCTGGGTGAAGTGAATAACAATAGCATTGACAAGGTGGCCAAGGTGTTATTAACTACAAATATACTCTGTATATCATTTTTTAAATATATTTTTATTGACTTCAGAGAGGCAAGGAGAGGGAGAAAGAGAGAGAAACGTTAATGAGAGTTATTGATTGGCTGCCTCCGATTGGGGATCGAGTTCCCAACCCTGACCAGGAATCAAACCATGACCTCCTGGTTCATAGTCAATGTTCAATCACTGAGCCATGGAAGTCGGGCCTACTCTGTATATTCTTAAAAACAAAGAAAATAAAAGAGTCATCCTTTAATTTTACCCATAAGAAAACACACACACAATCATTTAGGACCAATAAGCTAATCACAGAATAGCAAACTTAGCAGCTATTAAGCTTCTTCTTGTATGTGGCTTATAGCATATACTAGTGAAGAAGATAAAAGAAGGGAAGACTCAATGATGTTGACTGGAGATAACACCACAGGATTATAATCAGTAAGGAAGGCTTCATTTTTTTCACATTCTCTGTTTATTGAGCACAACTATGTATTGTAGCTGGCTCTTTCTGACTGGGATAAAAAAAAATGAGTAAGGCATAGTACTCACCTCAAGAAACTCAACATCCCCAGTAAAATGTGCTTTGAGTTTTTTCCCATTACTTCATTTATGGGAGGTTTGATGAGCCAATTCATATAAAACTATATAAAAAATGGTTCTGACACCAAGACCTCGGCCTTTATTTTATATACTTCTCAAGCTATGAAATACATTTTGCTCTGCAGTGAGGTTCTACATACATAATAAATGACTCATTCTTATTGGATATGAGCCTGGGGATAATATTCTTGAAGCCAAATTTTTAGTAGGCAAGAGAGAGGAAAGCCATATATCTTTGCTTAGAATAGGTTAATTAATTGATCCTGTACCAGGAAGGGTAATTTGAGGAGCAACTATTAGACTGGAAGTTTCTTTTAACTTAAAGATTAAATTTTATCTTCTTTCGAAAGAAGATAGGAATACATAGATAAAATTTACTATTTCTGAATCAAAATTGGATACTTTTTGAGCTTTCCAAAATTTCAGTGGTAGAAAAATAATTGTATATATAATGCATTTTCATATATTTTTAAGTCTGGTTCAAAATTTTGTTATTTTAGATCAAAATTTACTTAAAGCTGCTGTTAAATTTCTTGACAAGTTATTCTGGTTTGCAGTCTGCTGGTAGTCCCAAATAAGACCAAATGCCTACTCAGATCTTTTTAACAGTTTACCAAGATTAAATATACCCAAAACCATAACATTTTTGTGGGTTTGAAATGGTAAATTCTGCTTTTAATCCTACTTCCAGATCTTTAATTTGGGGAGAAAGAAAAATATTTCCAGGTTTATGTGCCATTAGGGGAAGTCAGACAATAGATTTGCTTTAGCCATGCCTCCATTTAAGCATTCAGCTCTTTTAACCCAAAAGTCCCTCTAATTCACCAATTCTGCTTTTCTGTAACTTCAGACCCAAGGTTTTAGCATTCAGTCCTTTAAACAAGTTATAATATTAGAATATGATTGTATATATATAAACTTATTTATTATGAAAATGTTGTTTTGGGGAAATGGGGAGATCAGTTAAGTATTTTATTAGAGAAACTTTATAAATGTCATCAATTCTTTGCTTAGTTTTAAGTCTCGGCTAATATGATTTCTAGTTTGGGATTCTATTACTCTAATGACATAATTACTTTTCCACATGAAACTTTATTGCCTTCATTTTTTATTTTTTAATTCCATTAAAGTCCATTCCTCTATGATAAAATTTAAACTTCAACTATTAAAAATCATCTTGTTTGTGTGTAAAAGCCAAAGTATTTTATATAGATATCAAATGATAGTATAATGAATAGTTTTTTAATGTAAGGCAAAAGAGAAGGGGAGAAAAATATAGGCCTGAAGTATTCTGCCATCAACCAATTGTTACTCTCTCTTTAACTCCCTTTGTTTTTTTTATACAAAACTAGAGGCTCAGTGCACAGATTCATGCACCAGTGGGTCCCTCAGCTGTACCTGCAACTGCGGAAACTGGCAGTCTGACATCCCCTGAGGGGTCCTGGAGTATGAGAGGGCACTCCGCAATGTTGCTGTCACTTGGCAGCTCCTGAGTTAAGCTTTTGCCCCAAGTTGGTTAGTGTGTGTCAAAGCTACCAAACTCAGACAGTAACTTAGGCTTTTAAATATATAGATTGTTAGGAGAGTGATGCAAAATACCTATGAGGTTTTGTTTATTTCTAAAAATTCCATAAATCTCATATCTATTAGAGAACAGGGCATAATCTATTTACTGTTTATGTATCTTTAAATCTCATGCTCACATATCACATACACTATTAGATTATTATTTATCTCCTCTTTAGACATATCTGCTAGGCAGACTTAGTATATGAACCAGAACAGATTATCTAATGAAAAATGCTTCTATTGAACCATAACTAGATCTGTTCTTCCAAATGTCATCTACTATTTTTTTTTGTAAAATATATGAGCTGTGAAATCTAAATTCAAATACTTAATACTTATTATAATAGTTCATCTGGTTATGAGATTAAAAGGAAGTTACACACTACAGATGGAAAAGCAAATGTATAAATCCTGCAAAAATTAAACCAATGACACTACCCTTCTTCATGAGCTTTATATCAAAACACAATTCCATCCAGGACCCTGCTGCTGGAGGCAACATCTGTTCTGTATTTATTTTACTATTACCAGTCCTTTTAGGTTTCCTGAAACCCTCTTCTAAAGATAAACTCCATTTCATAAGACTCTAATTTTCAGCACTATAAAACAAGTCTTCCTTTGTTGAATTCATAGTCAATAGTGATTGGATTATGGAAGTATGTTTTAAATGAAAAACTTCATAGGAGATATTTTTATATTATTATTTATTTCAGAACGTAACAGTGGGAACTATATAAGCATTTCCCCCTTCATTGCTGTTCACAGAGGAATCATGTTGGTTTTATCCCTTCCATTTTGCTTTATTAATTTTTCTACTGGCTTTCCTGAGTTTCAGAGTAACAATAGATCTCACCAAAAACCCTCTCAGATGAATAGACTTTGTGACTGCCCCCTGGGACATTAAAAGAAATTAATAACTCATGCAACACACACACACACACACACACACACACACACACACACACACACACACATTCATCACTCATCCAAAAATACAACACACAGCTGTCTTTCCATCGCTTTCATAATCCTTTCCATTTGTTAATATTACTCTATTCCTTCCATTCATATTTTCAATGTACATTTACTGAGCAACTTTTATAGACTGGACACTATGCTGCATATTGTAGACATAAAGGTAAATATCACATTCTCTTTGTCCTGAAGCAGACTGCAAGCTAGTGGCTAAGGCAGACATACATATAACTCAGTATTACAATGCACTGTGATTAGGTGCCCTAGGGGAGGTAAGTGCAAAGTGCAGAGATAAATCACAGGTGGAAGATAGCTAGGAAAAACATTTAAAAATGGACAATAAGAGTGAAGGCTGGGGGCTCGGGCTACCACATTTGAAAGCATTATAGAGCGGGGGCCTGGCGTTCTCTGTATCCTCAAGGGAAGTCAGGTTATTCTCCCACACTGTACCCCATGCAAAAGATGGTTATTAAAGCTTCCTCTCTTCACAACACAACTCATTCCTTCTCAAAAATTCATCAGACAAAAGCTTCTCTTTCTTTGGGGCTCCTGCCATCAGGTTACCACCTTCCACCATACTCCTTGCTCTTGTTTACCAAAACCCTTGTACCTCATTTATCAGGTATGTTAGCCCTCTGATTACTTTATTGCTACCTGTTTCCTAGCCAATTTCAAGTCAATGCAGATAACCCCAACCAAGAAACTTTCTTCCCATTTCTCTGATCTCTTCCATTCCAGGGGCCAGACCACCCACCTGACCCCTTCCAGACTTTATCACAACTCTCCTAGTTTCCTGTTTTGAATTCTTAAACTCTTGGCTATTCCCTTCTTATCCTCACATTTCTCTCAACCCCCTATTTTCAGCTCACCAGTGATTGGACCACATTAAGACTACTAAAACATTTACTCTTCGTTTCCCCTTTATCCTCCCAGCTTTTCTTGTCTTCTCTTCTTGACACATCTGCCAAAACCCCATTCATCCACTTGAGCCCAGGTATGCCTGTTGCAGCCCCTGCTGAGGACAACACAAAGCTTAGCTCATTCCAGAACATTCTTCTCTTCTTACACCTGAAGAACTTGGTACAGTACAGAGAAGGAACAATGGATGTGATGACAAACTCATGGTTTCCACCTTGATGCAAACCCTTAATGTGCTCTCTAATCATTCTCCTTCATAGCCTCACAGAAACCACCTCAAACTTCTACCTGTCTCCTCCATGCCCTGAGTTGCTATTTTACTTGTCAGTTTGAACAGATAACTGAAATTCTAATTCACGACAAAGTGTTGACCATCAGTCTAGCACCTCTTTGACATCTTGACCTGCTTCAGCCAACATCTGCATGTATCATAAACTTCAAGTTTAGTAGAAAAGAGACACCCACCTCTGATAAAAGCTATTCTCACCACCTTCATCTGGTCCTCATTTCCTCCTATATCCTCAGTCACCTGATTCATCAATCACCTCTCTTCTATAGTCAACATCTCCCTTTCAATATACAGGTGTACCTTGTTTCATTACACTTTGCTCTATTGAGCTTCACAGATGTTGCATTTTTTACAAAGTGAAGGCAAGACTCCCCACTAGAAAATAAGTATATGCCTCACTTTATTGTGATACTCACTTTATTGCGATGTTCTGGACCAAACCCACCGTATCGCTGAAGTATCCCTGATTTAACAGAATTTAAATCTCTCTCAACTGAAAATCCAAGGCCATTTTCTGACTCTGTTTTCTACTCCAGCTACTTCTCACCCTTCTCTTCCTTTCATACCTAAGTGTCCACAAGGGTGTTAGCATGCACATTCAGCCTCCACTTCCTCACCTCTCACTTAGGCTTTATCAATTTTTAATATAAAATGCTTTATATGTGTAAAATAATATGGTATAAATTATCATTAAAATGTGTCCACAACTAATCTTAGATACAGAATATTACCAATGCCTTCAAAGTAAACTTGTGCTTCCCTTCCCAACCCATCTTCCTCCCCATAAAGGTAGTCATGAGTGTTTGCTTGGTGTGCATTTGTTTCTCTATCATTTATACATACCAGTACTTCAACAATATATAAGTTGGTTTTACATGTTTGAATTTATGTCAGTTCCATTATAACATCAGTATTCTTTCGTGATTTGTTTTTGTTGCTTGCATACTAGCTTTGTGCAGTTTATTGATAAACATAGCAACTGTGGTTCATAATGTATCATTAATGGGAATTTACCATAAATAAACACTTTATATTTATTGCTATTATTATATTGAACTACAAGAAATTACAGCTTTTATAGGTTTAATATATTTGGTTATCGGGGTTTCATAAGGTCTATTCTATACAAAAACTCTGCTGCGAACTTTCTCATACATAACTCCATCTCTGTGTGAGAAGTCTCTAAGCCAGAGTAGAATGAGTAGTTCTAAGCATCTTCATATTTACTACATAATGTCAAATTATATTTTTAAATTATTGTTCCCATTAGTATCACCACCGTCAGGGTATAATTCTTCACATCCTTAAGAGGAAAGTAATTGCAAATATAATAGGTGTAAAATTATATTTCACTATCAACACTTTTTAATAATTTTTACATTTTTAGAGCACTTACAGATTCACAGCATGACTGAGAGGAAGGTTCAGAGATTTTCCATATACCCCCTGTTGCACACGTGCACAGCCTCTCCCATCATCAATGCCCCCCACCAGAGTGGCACCTTTGTTACAATTGATGGACCTTCATTGACCACGTAATCACCCAAAATCTATAGTTCACGTTATGGTTCCTTCTTGGTCTTGTAAATTTTTGAGGTTTGTACAAATGTATAACGACACGTATCATCATTATTGTATCAGCAGAGTATTTTCACTTCCTGAATATCCTTTGTGCTCCATCTATTTATCCCTCCCTTCCCCCAATCCCTGACAATCATCAATCTTTTTACTGTCTCTATATTTTTGCTCTTTCCAGAATAAAATATAGGTGGAATCTTATGGTATGTATCCTTTCTAGTTGGCCCCTTTCACTGAGTAATATATACATAAGATTTCCCTTTTTTTATGGCTTGATCATTTCTTTTTAACACTGAATATTAATTATTCCACTGTCTAGATCAGTGTTTCCCAAACTTCTCTCATGATGAGAATCACCTGGTGGAGTTGTTAAAACACAGATTCCTGAATCCCAACTAAGAAGTGCTAAACTAGAATTTTTGAGAACATATAGGTAAAATTGCATACCTAACTTAGTGCTCTGTATGTACCACAGATCCCACTGAAAGACATCTTGTTTGCTTGTAAGTTTCGGCAATTATGAATAAAGCTGATAAAACTTCTGCAGGAAGATTGTTGTGTGGAAATCAGTTTTCAACTCATTTGTGTAAAATACCAAGGCCTGTGATTTCTGGATGATATAATTAGGAGTATTTTAGTAACACACCTTCAAAATGTCCTCCAAAGCGGCTGTACTATTTTGCATTCCCACCAGCAGTAAATGAAAGTTCCTGTTGTTCCACATTCTCGTGAACATTTGGTATTTCCAAATTCCAGATTTTGACCATTCCAATAGGTGTGCAGGGGTGTCTCATGTTCACTTGCCTCTCGTTAGGGGCATATGATAGGGAGCACCTATGCTTCTTTGCCAGCTCTACAAGTTCTTTGGTGAGAGTCTGTTGGCTCTTTGGCCCAGGTTAAATGGGGTTGCTTATTTTCTTGCTGTTGAGTGAGTCACCCTCAGTCTGTTACTGAGCCTATGCCTCTGCACTGTGAACTTCACCAGTACTTCTGTTCTTCCTTGTTTTGTCTCCCTGCTTCGGTGCAATAGAGCTGCTAGAGTTGGCGATCTCCTTGTCCCCCGTGGAAGGTACAGCTGGATATTTCCTGGACCCCAGGTTTTTAGGCCCCGATTACCACCCCCAGCAGGGTAGGCTCCGGTTAACTAGTTTCTCCTGAGCGCAGGCTTGTTAAGAAGAACACAGGTGCTCTGGGGTAGGTCCAAGTGGCTCCTTTACTCCTCCCCCTGACGTAAACAGGACGGGCTTTTTCTCCGATGCTTACTGTGGGAGCCTGGGAGCTTCTGGAAGTAAATCTCACAATAGAGTGAGGCCCCGCCACGACTGCCTTCCCCTGGAGCTTCTAACTCTCGGGGTGTCCACACCGGGCCTCCAGCAGCGGCACAGGTACCGCCGAGGGTTCCCCCTTTCAGGTAGGCGATGACACCCCTCTGTGCGCCCCTCTCTGCCCGGTTCAAGAGGAAGCCTTAATTTTTCAGTTTGTTCAGCTCTCTCTTGCTAGTTAGGATGAAGTGGTGTCTTCCAGGCTCCTTACATGTAGAACACTCTTTTATTACGTTTTTAATTTTTGTTTTCCTGATTAGTAAAGATTGAGTATCTTTCCTATTTTATTTGGCCGTTTGGGTTTCTTCTTCTTGTGATATTTGTGTGCGTATTTCTATTTAAAAGCTGTTTGGTGAGAGTTATCTCCAAATTCTCGTTACTAATTGGCTTTCATGATACTTACTGCAAAGGTATCTTTCCAGTTGTGGCATATTTTTCCTCCTTGATATGTGTGGTATTTTTTTTTTTTATGAAAACCATAATGTTCTTACAGTGACTAGAGACAAATTCGCCAGTTTCATTTTTGCTGCTGCTGTTTGTGGTGGTGGTGGTAAATTCCTATTCCACAGCATAAAGAGCAGTTCCTGTTTTGCATGTAAAACTTATGAAGTTTTGACTTTGACACTTAATTTTTAAATCCATATAGAACCGAGCTTTGTGTACGATGTGAAGTAGGACCTCATTTTCATTTTTTAAAAATGATGGGTACCAATTTCCAGAGCAGTGCCTATTGAATAGTTTGCTCAGACATTTCATTGCGGACTCCATCAGGTGTCAGGTTGCCTTATAACTTGATTCAGGTCTCTTTCTTCACTGCCTCTGGTCTATTTGTCTATTTGTGCACCAAAGCCAGGATATCTGTTAGGGCAAGTCTCTGCCGCCATTTTTATTCTTCTTGATTCTAACTCCTTCAGTCCTTTAAGTTCAAAGAAAACCTAGCTGAGATTTTAGAAGAAATTTTATTGACTATATCAATTTAAAGATAAGTGACATATTTAAAATATTGAATCTTGTTATTCATGAATGTGTATTTCAATTTAGTTATTTTAAAATATTTTTTTAAATTGATTCCTAATCTATGTTTGGTTCGACAAATTACACTTTCTGTTTAATTTTTGTATATTGATCTTATGGTTATTGAACTAAGCTCTTTTATTAACTTGAACTAAGCTCTTTTATTAATTTTATAAAAAAACCCATTCTTTTGGGTTTTTTATAAAGACTTATGTCTTCTATAAAGAGATTTTCCCCATTTTTCTCTTATTCTTAGATATTTATTTCATTTTCTTATTTTAATGTGCTTTCTGGGATCCTGTTTAAGGTTAAATAAATGTGGTAACAGTGGGCATTTTTCTTTTATTTCTCTTTTAAAAAGAAAGTACTGTTTTGCCAATGACTGTTTCCTATGAGATTTATATATATATATATATATATATATATATATATATATATATATACTCTATTGTTGGAAATATTCCCTTTAATTACCAGTTTAACAGTTTCTAATATGGATGAATATTGTGTTTGTTTTAATTCCAATTTGCTAAAAGTTTTTAATATAGATGAATATTGTTTATCTGCACAAAATGAGATGACTTTATGGGTTTTTATCATTTTTATGTTAACTTATATTAATAGTTTTTAATGTTAACTAGCCTTTTATTTATTGGATAAAGCCAAGTTACTAATTTATGTGTATTTGTATATTTTTAATATATTTATGGATTTAGTTTGCCAGTATGTTATATAGAATATTTGAATCTATGGTTTATAATTGAGGCAGACCCTATAATTTTCCTTTTGAAACTTTCACTATTTGGTTTTGGAATCAAGATTATAAGAATGACCTCATAAAACAAGTAAAAGGAGGAATGCATCATTATTTTGTATGGTGTGGACAAATTTATGTGATATTGGCATTATTTGCTCCTTAAATAAATGGTAGGATTTGTTGTCAAACTGTGGACTCGGGTTTTTTCATGAGCAGGAAGGTTTAATTTCTTCAGTGTTAATAGGGTCACATACGTTTCTTAGTTTATTTTGTAAGTCCAGTTTTTGTGAGAAAGAATTCTCTGGAAATGTGCCCATTTTCTCTAAGTTGTCATTGTAATCTGAAGTTCTCTACAACATGCTGCTCTCCTGGTGTTTGTTTCTTCTGAAACGATGCTTCCTTTTACTTTTGCTGATATTATTTGTATCTTTCTGCTTTTTTTTTTTATAAATATATTTTATTGATTTTTTACAGAGAGGAAGGGAGAGAGAGAGCTAGAAACGTCGATGAGAGAGAATCATCGACCAGCTGCCTCTTGCACACCCCCTACTGGGGATGTACCCACAACCAATGTACATGCCCCTGACCGGAATTGAACCTGAGACCTTTCAGTCCGCAGACCGACGCTCTACGGCTGAGCCAAACTGGTTTCAGCCCGTTTTTTGTTTGTTTGTTTGTTTGTTTGTTTTGTTTGTTTGTTTTTTATCATTTTGGTCAGAGGTGTTTTTTTTTTGTTTTGTTTTTGTTTTCTGTTTTTTTTGTTTTTTTTTCAAAAAACAAATTTGGTTTTTCTTCTCCCTATTAGAGCTTTCTGTTCTGCTTTATTAATTTGTTTTTATCTTATCACTGTCTACATTATGGGTTTGTTTTGTCAATGTATTTTTAAAATCTAGATACTTAATTTATTAATGTCCAGCTACTCCATTATGGGTATATAAGGCTATACATTTTTTCTCTATGAACTATTTTATCTGTATCCTAGAAGTTCTGATAAATAGAAATTTTCATCATTGTTTAGTTGTAAAATTTTCTAAACTTCTTTTTGATTGTGTTATTTCAAATTTATAAACATGAGTTTTTTCATTATTTTATATTTAGTTTTGTTGTGATTAGAGAACATAGCCTATATCATATCACATCTTGCATATTGGTTCAAATAAGTTAGTTTTATAGCTTATTGAGGGTTTCTATATATTTAGAGAGTCCATAAGTATCATGTGAGCTTGAAAGTAATGTCTTTTTTAATAGTTTAGTGTTTTATTCTACATAATGCAGTTAATTCAAGTGTGGTCTTTGTATTCTCAGTCTTTTATATCTTACTGATTTTTTGGTATGTTTGATCTATCCCCAAGCAATATGTCTCAAAACACTAACTTGTGAATCTTTTCTGCTAATTTTACTATATATATTTTGACTTGGGAAATTTAGTTTTTTATCATTATATAGTGACCTTCTAGCTGAAATAAGATTTTTACCTTATGGTCTATTTTGTCTGTTAGTACTGTACCCACATTAACTTATGTTCACCCTTTCATTTAGTCATGTTTGCGTATTTATATTTTAAACTCCTGGTACATTTGGATTAATTTTTGCCATCTTATTTTGTACTTTCTGTTCTTGCTTAGTGCAGTTTAGTTTTAATCTGTATCATTCTGCACTTCATACAAGGCCTTTAGCATGATTTAACTATGATCATGCTCTGACTTACCGTTTTATTTCTACTCCCTCCCCCACAACCAGTCTGTGCCAAAATACACTTTAAAATGGCCCCCCGATGAGTCATACTTGTGCATAATTGTCTTTCCTTGAGTGTGGATAAAACTGTGACTTGCTTCTAACCAGTAGAATATTGCCGAAGTAAGGGATGTGCCTCCTGATGTTACATTATATGGCAAAGGTAAGGTGATGCCATTTGTTACCATGTTATGTTGTACAGTTGGAGAGTCTCTGTAGGCTTGAAGATCGTGGCTGTTATATTGGGAAAGGGTCTATGGCTGTGGTTTGCAAACTGCGGCTCACAAGCCACATGCGGCTCTTTGGCTTTCCAACAAAATACCACGGCCTGGGCAAGTCTATTTTGAAGAAGTGGTGTTAGAAGAAGTTTAAATTTAAAAAATTTGGCTCTCAAAAGAAATTTCAATCGTTGTACTGTTGATTTTGGCCCCATTGACTAATGAGTTTGCCGACCACGACCACTGGTCTGTGGAATGGGGAGGCCTCTGAGAACAAAGGGCAGCCTGCAGCTGACAGCCAGGGAACGGTCAGGGCTTCAGCTGTAGACCCTCAAGGCAATCATTGCTGCTAATAACCGAACAAGCTTGGCAGTGGGTCCTTCCTCAGTTGCCCCTTCAGAGGAGAACAGCCGTTTACTAGTAAATCAATCATGTCAAACTCAAAGGCTAACACGGTCCAAGTAAGCAAGGCCTAAGTTTATGTGGGCCGCAAAAAAAGAAAGCTTCAATTTTCATAGAAGTATAGGTTTATTTCAAAAAGTATAGTATTAAAAAAAAAAGAACAGGAGCACTGATAAAATTAATATGTTCTTCCTGACGCTTGGCTTCTCTTCTCTGCTGCTCATTCCTTTTCGGAGGAAATCTTGTTCTCAGTGATTACTTTCAAAACTGACTCACGGTGAATGTCAGTAATTCTGGATCTGACAGGAGACTCACTTCCTTTCCTAATTGTAAATAACTGCTCACACTGTTATATTGGCTGGGCCACAAAAATATTCCTTGTGGGCTGCATGAGGCCCGAGGGAGGGGGTGGGGGGCATGTGAGTTTGGCATGCCTGCTTTAAGCCGTGATATGCAGCCCAGGGAGACCCAGATCAGAACACCCATAAAGCTGTGTCTAAACTCATAGTCCTCAGAAGCAGGAGAGCACATATATGTGGTTTTCAGCCACTAAATGTGTGGTACTTCATTACATAGCAATAGAAAATGAAGACACTTCCAAATTAGACTCCATTGTTTTTGTTTTATACTAGGGGTGTCGAACTCAATCAGAGAAGGGGCCAAAATCTAAAATCCAGCCTAAATTGCGGGCCGAATGGTTTACTGAACAGTCATAAACTGACAATGTCATAAACTGACAGCGGAGTGCAGTGATGACAGCGCGGTGCGGGCCACATTGCAAGGCCTGGCAGGCTGGATTTGGCCCGCGGGCCTTGTGTTTGACACATGTGTTTTATACAGTTAACATTTGTTTAGATTCCCTCACATTTTCCACTTTATTTGCACACGTTTTCTTCTTGAACTCAGTATTTTTTTCTGAAATATTTTTTTTCTTATTTTTGAAGTATGTATTTTAGACGTTTCCCATAGGAAAGAATTGCTGGTGGGAAATTTCTTGATTTTCTTTTATCTCAAAGGAACATTGTATTACTAGATAATTCTAAGCATGTAGCTATAACTATTTTTTCATAACTTTGATATTATCTCACAGTTTTTTGGCTTTCATTGTTTCATTTAGAATTAGGTTACCATTTCAACTTTTTCTTTGGAGGTAATTTGTTTTTCTCTCTGGATACTTTTAAAATATCTTTGTATTTATATTCTATAGTTAGGCTAATATTATGTAAAATAATATTACAGAATAGTCACAGGGATGTAAAGTACAGCATAGGGAATACAGTCAATAATATTGCATTAACTACAATATGTATGGTGCCAGGGATGTACTTGAAATATCAGGGGGAACACTTTATACACTAGATGATTGTCTAACCACTGTGCTGTTTACCTGAAGCTAATACAAAATATTGTTGAATGTTAACTGTAATTGAAAAATAAAATTAGAAATAATCATTTAAAACACACACACACACACAGAGAGAGAGAGAGAGAGAGAGAGAGAGAGAGAGAGAGAGAGAGAGAGAGAGATTGGTATTGTTTTGCTTCCTAATCCTGAAGACTCATGTAATCTGGAATTCTGAAATTTCTTGGTTGTTTTGCTTTTCAAAATCATCTCTCTCCTGTTCTTTTGTTATTTGTTTTTGGAATTCTGATTTGATTTATGTTCCATTTTATCACTCTGCTTTCATATTCCCTCTGTTTCTTTCCTCTCTCCTCGGCTAATTGCTTCACAGCTGTACTCCAGGTCAGCCTCTTCAGTCATGTCTAATAGGCTAATTTGCACAACTAATGAATTTTTATTTTAAATGCTGTATTTTTCATTTCTGTATGTGCAATTTATTTTTCATATTTATTTCAAATGCCCAATCATCTTTACAGTCATTTCTTCCTTATTTTATACATTTGATTTTCTTTTTACTTTAAACAGATTACATACTAATCTTTTATTGTGACCATGACAGTTGCAATATCTGAACTCTGTTTAGGTCTGATTCTATTTATTGTTTGTGCTGATTTTTACTCCTATTTCTTGTTTCTTTAAAAAAAAATTAAATTCTGAGATGCTTAAGGACTGTATATATGAAAATTCTCTGAGGTTTGATTTGATTCATCTAGAGAAATTATTATTTGCTTTGAATAGGCACTTAGGGAAGATCAAGCCTGGAGTTGCTTGAATTTCTTTCACACCATGAAGGCAGCGAAATGCTACTCTCTCTGGCTTATGAATTACCAGGAAACATTTTGTGTTTTTTTTTTTATTCAAGGTATATTTTGTTTTATTTTTTTATATTTTCTCATTCCCACTTTTACTGGAGATACAATTCTTTATAGGTCCCAGAGTTAGAATCCAACTCTTTCATTGCCGCAGATCTGAGTTGGTTAAGGTTAAAACTGAAGCTCCAGGTTTTTGGAACTCACAGGTGCTTTCATTGGTTACAGCTTTGAATTTGATTTTCCTAGAACTTTTTCTCTCTGCAACTCAAGCTTGCATCAACATACGTTTTTAATTTTGTATCTGCTCCTTTTAGGAGCTTTGCAGCAGGATAGTCTTTCAGGATATTCGCTCTGCCAATGCTGTTGGAAAAGGAAGTCTCTGTCTACTCTTCACCTTCCTGTAACCAAAGTTTGCCCTTAGCTTTTCACAGAATGTATCCTTGCTCAGGTCACCAGTGACATCATCATTGCTAAATAAAGTGAATGCTCATCAGGTCTCCTCTCACTCTGCGGCCTTTGAAACCGTTGTCTGCTTTCTGCATGAGACTCTTCTCCCTTATATTACCTGACACCTTCCTCATGTTACATATGTGTGCACACAAACACACAAACTTGGCATCTGCCATTATCAATTCTCACAATATTATTTTCACACTGATTTTTAACCTAATGAGGTCTACTAAAAAACCTTACCAAACCAAAAAACAAACAAACAAACAAACAAACAAAAAAACTTTACCTACACCTTTTCTGTCTAAGGGGATATGGGACATACATCTCAACACCTGTTACCTATTGTAGGAACTACTTGTCTCTCAAGGCTACTCTGTCAATCTATTGCAAAAATGCACCTGTCCACCTTGGAAGATGCTTGTTGATTAAAACACTATTACGTGCTGATTTTATTGCACCTTTGCTTCGTAGTTGATTCATTTGCTTCAAATTACTGGTGAATAAATGGCAACCTTCCAATTTTCTAGAAGCCATACAATTCAACTTCAATAAAGCTGCTGTTGGAATGACTAGGGTGGAAGGTTCTAGAGCCATACGTCATTTTACAACCAGAATATCAGGTCAAGGTCTGATTTTTAGCTGCATCCTTGAGGCAGGATGCAGGCATAGCAGTGACCCTTCAGGATTAGCTAATAATACAGCAGTAACCCTTCAGGATTAGCTAATAATAAGAGTACAGCTTGCCTTGTCTGGTTTGGCTCAGTGGATAGAGTGTTGGCCTGTGGACCAGGGGGTCCCAGGTTGGATTCCAGTCAAGGGCACATGGCCAGGGTTCAGGCTTGATTCCCAGTAGGGGGCGTGCAGGAGGCAGCCAAACAATGATTCTCTCTCATCATTGATGTTTCTATCTCTTCCTCTCCCTTCCTTTCTGAAATCAATAAAAATATATATATATATATATATATTTTTTAAAAAGAGTACAGCTTGGTACCTGAATTCTCCTAATGTTCATGGACCTACTTCTCCATGTTTTGTAGTAAAATGTACTTTTAATTAAAGTTTAAAAATAATGTCTGAGTGATATTTAATTGGAAGAATTACTTTCCTTCAGCAAACTCCAGGGGATCTCGGTGAACATAAATCAGGTCAAATACCAAGAACTGGACTTGCCTTAGCAGTTGGCAAGACAATGGGACAAATATTGTCAGTCATCATCTCTTCTCACACTACTCATTTCCTTTTGTGTCACCCATCACCAGATGACTGACCCTGGTGACTCCAGAGATGTGTTATTAGCTCTGATTCCCAATCTCAATTTCTTCCTGATGGTCTAAAATTCCATATGCCTGAAAGTGAACTCTCCACCCTACAGCTCAGCTGTCAGTTCTCATTGCAGCAGCACCGGAAAAATCTCTCACTAGCCCACTCCTTTCAAAATATCTATCTATCTATCCATGTATATATATTGTATAAAGCCAGCGACCTTATTGCCATAACGACCAGTTGCTATGATGCACACTGTGGCCAGGGAACTGCCTGATCAGGTGTGGGGCTGGCTAGCCACCCCTGATTAGACTCTCCCACCCCATCAAAGGAGGGGCCGGCTGCCAACCACCCTCCTTACCCCTTGCCCACCAGCCTCACCCTGATCAGCCTGCCCCACCATGATAGGCCCACAGCCCCTTCCCCTGGCTCGCCCCACCCCTGGTCACCCCCCCAATAAGGGGCTGGGCTAGTAGGTCAACCTCCCACAGCCCCTCTCCCAACCCAGCACTCCCCCATCATAGTCCCCGCCAACCCCAATCAGGGTTGGGGACCTGCCAGCCAATCACAGTAGAGCCCCTACTCCCAGCTAGCCTGCTCTAATCTGGCCCTGATCAGGGTGGGGTGGGCAGATCAGCCAGCCTCCCACCATCTCATCCTTCCAACAGACCCAGGCCTGATCCATCCCAATTGGGGTGAGGCTAGCTGGACCCCACCCGTGCATGAATTTGTGCACTGGGCCTCTAGTGTTACATAAAACTAAAAAAAAAAAAAAAAAAAAAAAATGCCTAAAGTGGCCAGAAATAACCAGTCCTGCTTAATTAATTCTAATTTTGTCTACAACTTCAGTAGTTTCTGAAATATGAGATGTTCCATTTTCACCTCAGTAAAGAAGTTGAAAAAGTGTTGTAATTTTCAAATTCCTCTTTACCTTACCTAGCTATAAAGTCAGCGATAAAGGCTTCCTCCAACATTAATGCATGTATAAAATAAATCACCTCATTAAAATGGCTTAGTTTGAAAAATACATTTAGTGATAAAGATAAAATCCAATATTAAATATATAAGTCATGTAGATGAGAGGCAAGGAGAAAAATGGCCCTAAGCCTTTGGCTTCCCAGAACCCAGAGACCAACATCTCTCTCACTTCCTGCTTGTGGTGAAGAAATGCAGGGGGACTTCAGTCCTATATTGCCATGGTCAAAAAAACAAATATACATTATTTTTAAATCAAAGAACTTTCCACCACCCCTTTGGCAACTTTCTGCACCCACCACTTCCCCCTAATAATTCCAGTCAATGGTTTTCACATCTGAGCAAAATGAGGTGGAGGGTGTTACTGGGAACCCCTGCTGCTGAGGTTGCCCACATTTAGGCAAAAGCTCGGAAAATAACTAAACCTCTGAAAATCTACTCCCGAGAGACAAAACTAGAAAGAATGTATACATATAAAAAAATAAAAAAAATAAAAGGAGAGAGAGCAAGAAGTTGAGGTGCCATGGAGGTGGGTGAAAATCAACTCAATAAACTTCCTCTCATGAGAAAATAAAAATAAAATTGAAGTGTCCACTGCTACCTTGGCAGAAGCCAAGACCAGTCTTTTTATAGCCCCTCAGAAAATATCACCAGGATTTCCAAGGGTTTAGATATTTTCAACTTCAGTATCTGGAAATGGGAAGGGAGTGGGTCAACCCTATCAGCACCCATTGGAAAAGAATCTGTGTCTGCTCTTAAGGACTGATTGTCATTTTCCTTCTCTGAAGGCAGGCAGAATCTCGTGACCTTTCCATGTAGCTTTATTTGACTTCATGTGAGAGCAAAAGAGAAAAATGACCACATTTATTTTTGTAAGCTCTGCCTTTTGAGAGATGACCCAAGGAGGACACAGTAGTGTATGTGAGCAGCATAGTCTCACCATGTACTCTACCAGCTGAGATGGATGTTTAGATGGATGCTAACTTTGACATCCAGGTTACTGGGTATTATTTCTATATCTTCTAAGTTTTATTGTGTAGATGTTGAGTAATTGATGAGAGAGAAACACAATGAGAGAAAAAATAGAGAAATTAAGTTTCAAAGTAGTCCGCTGTGGTTTGATTTTATTTGGACTGGAAAAAGCAGAACATTATTGAATGGCAAAGTAAACAGTTGGAATAGCTCCTCAGGGCAGAGAGATAAGACAGGAACCAACCTGGGCTAGACGAAGGGAGAGTTTGAGTCTAACTGAGCAACAGGAGGCAGCTGCCTTTCTGGTCAGACAATTATAGGAGTGAAGGGAAAAGAGAATTAAAAAAAAATATTTTTTTTGCATCATGATCAAATGTCCCTTGTGTACTTTTCAAAGTGCTTCCATAGAGAAACTGCATTTCCATTGTTGGACTGGACACCCCTTTAATGACTGTGAGATAGTAAAACGGGCTGTGTTGAAGAGGTAAAAAGTTTGATGTATATGGATCACATAATTTTTACCCACCCTACCTCAATGGGGATTATATTCTCCTTAGTAATAATTAAAAATACTTGGGAGTTACATAAACATTTTAGGCCCTGCCAGTAGAGAGTTAAATAATTCAATTCTTTGGACATAAATAATTTCTTGCCTCAGTTGTTATTCTAATATTTATTATTATTGGGTGATTCTAATGTATAAGGAGTTGTGCTAAGTGTTAATGCATGAGATAGTTTAATCCTTCTAAGAACTCTGTGAGATTGGTATTATTTTTATCCCAGTTTAAAGGCTGGAGACACTGAGACACAGATTTCATGACTTGCCCAGCCATACAGTGAATAAGTGGCAAGGTCAGGGTTTGAATGGAAGCTGCCTGATCCTAAGCCTGGGATTTTAATCTCTGCCTCAAAGAAATCTGCTTGACTTACATGTATTAATCTAAAAATGGAATTATGCATAATTCTGTGTGTGGAGTTTTAAAGCATGTACTTAGATTTTAAAATTACAATCATTGGTAATATATTCCCAAATTGCGTCTCTGAATTGACTGACTAGTTTTCCACTGGAAAAGTTATATTGCTGTCTTTTGGGAGAAAGATGATACTTTGATCCTGTTACTAGAGCTTTCTCTTAAAGAGATGTTTCCAGAAAGGGATGTAAGATTGAACATTTTTACTTTTCCTTAAGGTTATTCTACACAGCCATCTAATTAAAAGGGAAGATTTTATGTTGTAAGATTGACTTATTTGCTTCTCTTCCCAAATCTAAGTGACCGCGGAACAACTAAAACACCAGAATAGGATCTCTATCATTCATCATTTTTTAAAAGCATGTGTCATGATGTGTGACATCAGTTATCCGAGGTGCAGGAACATCTATTTGTAGCTTCTCAACCCACAGTTTCAAAACTTGGGATATGTTGATCTACAGGTGGACTTAGAAAACAATATCACATTCTTCCAAATGGCTAAGAAAAAAAAAGAATGAATGTGTGAAAGAAAAAAGGTGTTTCTTTCCTTTAGATCTTGATATTTTAATGAATGTCTATCTTTCCACTCATGCATACACCCATGCACTCATACACATACATATTCTTATAGTTGTACTGTGATTTTTCCTTAATGATGCATATTATACACACACACACACACACACACACACACACACACACATATAAGACAACACTGTTTTATGAATTTCACATTTAAGTCACTAATTTTTAATACTCTAAAGCCTACAGCAACACTACAGAAGACTTCCAATTGCAAACTTCTAGCAGACTAAGAATGTGAAGTCCTGGTAAGTCTCAATGAATGCCACAACATGGATAAATTCTGTACTGTGAGCAACTGCCTATCAACAATATCCCCATACACATTATTTACAGGGATTATCTGACAACATGTAAGGAGAAGAAATAGCACTTCAAACCGATTAACCTTAGGAGAGCAAGAATGGCAAATGCTGCCATAAGGGACAGTCTATGAAAGAAGACTGTAATTCACCTCATGCAAAACAAGCAATGTGTATTCCTTTATGGAAATAATACTGAGAGGAAATAAATAATTGCAGCTAAAATTAGATATCTAAGATTATAACACACAATATACATAAGGTGTAAAAGTCAGCCGACCCTAACCTCTGAAATTCTTATGTCTTGCTTTCCTCTCTTCTAAGTACTTTTTGACATGGTTGATTTGCCATTTATGTTCAAAGACAAAAATGACTTTTTTAAGGACTTGGGAAGTGTTTTAATATCCTGACCGCAGAAAATACATGTTACATTCATGTATACACACACATCTTCCAGCTTTGACTCTGTCTCCTGCCTCTACTATATATCACTCAACAGCCAGAGTAATTTCTTCAAAAATATAAATTGCATCTTGCCTACCCCATGCCCTCCTTGGCTTCCAGCTTTGCTCAGGGTCAAGTCTAATCCTTCACTGTGGTCTTTAAGGTCTGGTGTGACTGGGCTCCATTTACATCTTCAGCGAATGTTGTTCTACCCAACCCTCGGCTCATTAGCTTCAACCATTGTGGTTTCATTGCCAAACTTGTTTGTCTCTGGGCCTTTGGTTAGCCTAAAATGTCATTTTTCTTAAAATGACTGGCTTCCCCTCATTTTTCCTTGTTACTTTCTCAGAAAGGCCAGCCATATTCATTCAAATTAAAGTGAGTCTCTCACTATAATAATAGTACCCTGTCCTCTTTCTGTATGACTCTTGTTTAAGTATGTGTTTTTGCATCTACTTGTTTAAGGTCAGTCTCTTCTGCTAGAATATCAGTTTAAAAAAGGCAGGATCAGTATCTGCTTTATTTTCCATCATATGCTCAGAACCTAGCACTTCATTTGATACCGGTGCTTATGTGTGTGTGCGATAATCTTATTTAAGCTCCTTTCAAATAAAAATGTTCTGGCTTCTAATTTTCCTCTGTCTCCACTTCACATTGCCTCCAGATAGCTCACAAGAAACTCTGAAGTCATAGTGAAATTGGCGATGCAGTGAGGCAATATGAGACACCCAGCTTATCTGTTGGTCTAACTATAAGACAGAAAAACAGCAGTTAACTAAGGATACTACCGTGTTTCCCCGAAAATATGACATGCTCCGAAAATAAGACCTAGCGCAACTTTGGGAGAAAAAATTAATATAAGATACTGTCTTATTTTGGGGGAAACAAGGTAGTAGTTAAACAGTTAACTAACCTATAAACCATCCATGTAATTTTCCCAAAAGAATTCCAACCCTAAATGTTGGTCAGTCTCACCATTGAAATTATCTGAGATATTATTGTGGACAGGGTCAGCCCAGATCTTAAAAACTCAGGTTTTATTTCACCATAATGTCCACTTTAAGCACAGCTGTCAACCAGATTGGCTCTCCAGCTTAGTCTGGTGACAGGCAAGTAACAAAACTAGTTAAATTGGTGGTTTTTTTTGTTGTGTAGATCAAGAGACAAGTTGGCCAAATTCTTCATTTTTCACTATTTTGGTGTCATTATTGACTCTGCCTTTAGTTTTAGATACTCTGCAAAGTGATCATATTACAAAATGTTCACATTGGTGATGGCTGCTACTCATCTGTCACTTACTACATCTCTGAAGAATCTTAGAGAAGGTTTTCATCATTTCAATGAAAAATGTTAGATTATTTTACATATTTTCAATTGCCTTATTGATTCATAAACAGAGTAGCATTCCTCACTGTGTTGCAAACATTTTCTGAGTGAGCTTTTGGAAAATAAGAAATAACTCTTGATGTACCGCAGATCCATTCCTCAGAAATGGCTTCTCTTTCCTTCACGTTGTCTTCTCACACTTCCTCCCCGTAGAGCTTTTGCTATTGCTATCTCTCCTGCAGTTACTAGTTCAGTAGTCTTTGATTATTTTCTTGTAGTTAAACCTACTTTTCAGACCAGTATGTAAGCCTTAAAAATAAACTAGTATTTTCTTATAAAAATGTGTCGAATAAATTGATTCAGATAATATACAAACCTTAGAGAAACGTACCCAGAATCTTTAGATAAGATTTTGACCACTGCTTAGTAAGCTACATTTGTTGATAGATTTTACATATTATTTAGATGGTTGAGAAAATTCCCCAATTATTGTTCAACTAGTGTTTATGTGTACATTTCAATTTGTAAATAAAGACACATAGGATTAGCCTTGTAGCTGGGTTAATAAAGCAAAAAGCAAGGTGCTGACTTAAACATAACTGCATTTTGAAAAACGAACAAAAGAACAACCAATAGTCACTGTGTTGGATCCATAAGCAGCACATTACAGATATAGTACCAATAGAAATTGTCACAAAACTTGTCTAATACCAGATAAATTACACTTAGGAAAAAAATTATGTTAGTTGAGGAGCATATCTCAAAATTTTGGCTTGGCACAGTACTTTTCAAATGTTAGTAATTGCTTTTTTCTTTTTAACTCAAGGTCATAGATATATGCATTTGTTCTTTGAATTTATATAAAAGTGGAAAGAAAATAGTTTATTAGTGTTGGATGCTTTTGTGCTTATGCAATAAAAAAATCTGGCTGAAATGCTTTGGCAAGTATGTAATGCATCATATAGTGTAATAACTTATGGTGTTTGGAAGAAAAACAAAAGCTGCTAAGAGATTGTGGTTTTGAACTTGGCAAAAGAGTTGTAGAATGAAATTGGCCCATGCATTTTCACAAGAACTTTCACAATGGATAACAGACTTTCTAAGTATCATACATAATTCGATGATAAGCAACTTACTACGTTAATTCTACTGTAACCTTTTAAGGGTTCATATCTAAAGAGAGATTGTTTCATAGAGGAGGATCCCCAAAACATCCATAAATGAACCTCTTGGATGTATTCAAAAGAGTCACACTTTATCTTAAGTTATATTCAAGAGGAATTGCAATATAGCAATATTTTAATTACTTTAGTATTGATAAACATCTAGTGAATACTTCCTATGAGCTGGCATCTACAGAAGTTACAACTCTTAGCAAGAAAACACAAACCCTGCTTTTGTAGAATTTATGTTCCTGTGGTCTCCAAGGTAGGCATTTCTCCACAACAATTCTATAGGCAACATATGTTTTATAAGAGAAGTAAAACGTTATGTTCCAGGTAGCAGGTTAAGAAAAAGCTTTGTTGGTGTCAGTCGCGAACCTCTAGGAAAGAGCTAACTACTCCCGTTCTCCTGATACAACCACCTTCTCCATAAATGGGAGAGTAATATGATAATAATGATTATAGGACAGAGAAAAGTAGGACAGAGAAAAGGACGTCTTGAAATACACTTATTTAAGATACGACAACCATTAGAGAAGCATTTATTCATTCCACGAGAGAGCAGAAGAGTTTCAATCTCCTGTTGGTGTCATTCCCTTCCATCTCATATGGCTGACGTGGTCATTATGGGATGTCCAATGTTCTGGAGCAGCACCCATGACGAGCCCTTTTGGAAATGGGGGCCCCTCTTCCTCTTGATTATGTAATAAAGAAATATACAGGCAGTGGGTGGTGTACAAATGGCCCAGCTCTTTGTGCTAGAGCAGGAGACAGCTCAAGGTTTGTTACTAATCCCTACCTGGAAATCAGGAGGATATCTTTTTTTTTGTACTGAAACTCATGCAAATAACCTTCAAAAATCAAGCAGAGATGGTATTATATACCACTGGCAACTCATAAAGGATTTTAGGATTTGGCATCCCAGCTGTTTCTTCTTTATAAGCTTTGTGTAAGAGCTTTTGAAGTTAACCTTGAAAATCACAAAAGATTTCAAGTGGCAGAAATAAGAGGAACATTCTAGAAAGAGGAAATTGTGCATATACAGGTGTGCAGAAGAAAGAGGCAGGTGTGGTTAGTGATTGTAGAGCTGAAAAAAAAAGATGAAAGTATTTCAGAGAGAGAATGCTGGAAAAGAGGTTATGGTCATAGTGAAAGCCAGGATGAAAAAGGTGTATAAATGTAATGTGTCCCCAACATTTCTGCTTGAACACATGACCAAGATGCTTTTCAGACCTACAGGGAGATGTCTTTTTTCTTTCTTTCTTTCTTTTTCTTTTTTTTTTTTTTCTTCTGTCCCTTTGAATATCCGGTATGGACTTCATTCTCCTATTCCCGTTGGAATCATAGGTAGATCTGATAACTTATGCAGGTAATAGATAAGTAGTCTCCTTGTCCAAATATTAAATGCCAGGTATTGAAATATTAAAACTTAAAGCTGTCATCCAATTTATAATTTCTCTTCTTCATTAGGCTGAGAATCTTTTAAAAATATTTTATTACACTTATTTTCATTCAGGGTAACTTTCATTTCAGGGTTACTGAGTTATAATGTACATAACAACACATTTCTATACTTAAATGTACATTTCAGTGAGTCTTAACAAATTTATGTTGTTCTGTAATCACCACTGTCAAGTTATATGTCACTTCTGCTACAACAAAAAGTTTTCTCTTGCCCCTTTACAGCCTTCTCTCTCCCAGTCCTGGTCAATCACTGATATGATTTCTGCCCTTACAGTTTTTACTTAAATGTTATATAAATGAAATCTTAGAGTACTTCTTTTTATTAGTTTGTTTGTTTGCTTGGGCTTTTTCTCCAGCATAATGCTTTGGATATCAGCCCAAGCTGTTGAGTATGTCAGTGCGTTCTCTTTAATGCTGAGTAGTATGTCATTGTATGGTGTACTTTGTACTTCTTTATCCATTTGCTGGTTGACAAACATTTTTTTTATGATTATGAAACAAAGCTGCTTTGAACATTCACATATAGGTCTTTGTGTATAAATAATGCTTTCAGTTCTCTTGGTTTAATAAGTAAGGGGAATTGCTGGTTCACATGATAAGTACTCAACTTTATATAAGAAGCTGACAAAATAGCCTCCAAAGTGTCTTTATCATTTTATATCCCCATCAATGATGTAAGAGAACTTTCAATTTTAGCAGAGGCAAGGGCTTTGTAGATTTAAAAGGGATAGAAGAAATCATAATTCAAAAATCAAAAGATAAAAATTTAACTTTCAAATTTCTAGACAACTGAAATAGTCAAATTATCAAACAGAATATGTAGTAATTCCAACAGCTATTATATTATACTTCTATTATATAGTTCTTTATCCAAGCTGATAAAAGAAGACTAAGATGTTCAATAAATTAAGGTGCAAAGAATTAGAATCGCCTTCAAAAAAGAGAAAATATAAAAAGGCAACTGCATAAAAGTATTTATCCTCACTAGCAATGGGATAAATACAAATATATAATAGTAAAAGGCTAATATGCCAATTAGATGGAACATCCTTCCAGACAACCTTCTGGACAAAACTGTGGAGGCTGGGGCAGGAGCTGAGGCAGAGGCGGCCACCATGTTGGAGGGGGCCAAGATCCTTGCACGAATTTCATGCATCAGGCCTCTAGTATATACATAATAATACGTTTACCCATGTAATCAATTAAAGTTATTTTAGTAAGTCAGTGTTAAGGATATGTGGTCACTAGAGTACTCCAGTGACTACTCTAGGAACTATGGGTTTTAGAACTCTATTGTCTTACGTTCATGGGTTATGTATACATGCATACAAGTTCTTTGGTTGATCTCTTTCCACCCATCCTCTCCCCTACACACCCCCAGACTTTCCTCTGAGATTCTGAAGTCTGTATATGCTTCTGTGACTCTGAATCTATCTTTTGATTTAACACTTCATTTGGATTATTACTTTATCTTAAAAAAATAAGTCTTGGGCACTAAAATGATAGTTGCAATGCAATTTTAAATGACAAAAGTAGAAACAACTTACATGTTAATATCAAGAAAAAAAGTTAACTGAATTGTGGTATATCAACATGAGAGAACAATTTGCTCCTAGTTAAAATATTTGAGTCTTTTAGAAAACAGTATTATCTCTAGCCTGCTATTTTTCATATCCCCACTTATTAGATGTGTGCCCTAGGGCAGGTAAGGAGGATAAAAATTCCAACTATTGCATATAGTTCTTGTGAAGATATTTAATTAATATATAAATAACCTAAATCAATACTTGACTTATAGTAAGCATTTTAGAAATATTAGCTATTGTTGTTATATTAATATAAAACTATTATACATATTTGGGAAAATCGTAATATAAATGCATTGTATAAAATGCTAAAAATAAATATCTGCCAATTTAAACAGGATGTCTTTTATTGGTAGAACAACGTTTATGTTTCTAACATTTCATAATAATTGTTACTTTATTGAAACATTAATTTAAGAAAGAAGGTCATGATAGCTGCTCTCATGAAGCTAAGAATTCAGACCAAAGTCAAGAATAGGAAAAACTATCTTACAGGGCAGAATGTGTTAAGTACCAGCACAGAGAAAGTAAGGAACTGATCCACCAGAGGACAGAAGAGATACTTGACAGGGAAAGAAGTATTTGATTAAGGCCTGCCCGAAGGAGATTTAAGCACATAGAAGAATATATACTTTTCAGACTGAGAAAACAATGAAGGGAAAGGCAAGACCATGAAAGGAACAAATGCCCAATCACTGGATCTATTGGGTCATATGATACTTAAAGGAATCCGTAGTGGAAGGTCTTAAATGGCAAGTTATTGTCCAACACCTCTCTATAATACAGATGAGGTTTAACTCTTATTGCAATACTAGAAGCCTGGTGCACTAAATTCATACACTGGGTGGGGTGGTGTCCCACAGGGATTGGGCCTAAACCGGCAGTCGGCATCCCTCTCACAATCTGGGACTGCTGGCTCCCAACCACTCGCCTGTCTGCCAACCTGATCACCCCCTAACTACTCCCCTGCCAGCCTAATCAACATATAACTGCTCCCCTGCCAGCCCAATCGCCCCCAACTGCCCTCCCCTTTTAGCCCAGTAACCTCCAACTGTCCTCCCCTGCTGACCTAGTTGCCCCTAACTGTCCTCCCCTGCCAGCTTGGTCAACCCCAACTGCCCTCCCCTGCAGGCCTGGTCGCCCCTAACTGCCCTCCCCTGCTGACCATCTTGTGGCAGCCATCTTTGATCACATGGGGGTGGCCATCTTGTTTGAGGGCGTGAGGGTCAATTTGTATATTATCTTTTTATTATATAGGGTTGTCTTCTACCTAAAGATATTAAACCAAATACTATTACTTAACCCTTTGATTATCAGTAAACTTGCTCACAAGGTCCTTGAGGGTCTGCCTGCACCAAACTTCCCCAAACCTTTATCTGTATTTATCCACACCTGAAGGTCTACCGCCCATCTGTCCATCTCCTGAACACAGACTCCCTCCTACTTTTCCAAGAAACTCTTGGCCCTCTCCCGCCTCTTTACCTTTTTGACTAAATGCTAACTCCATTCAGCTCAGGTCCTGGTTCCACCTCTGCAAGCGCAGTCATACCCTCTGTGCTTGCTTTATTCCTAGACACATAAACTCAGGTTTTGTATATTTCCTTGAGTTCTATCAGTATTCTTGCCTTAAAACTTGTTTTGGGGACCTGGTATTATTCATAGCAGTTAATAGTATGTTTGGGGTTAGGATCCAATTGTGATGTTCCTTGTTATGTTCCACACACCATCTTTTACAGGAGTCAGTGATCAGTACATTTTGCAGGGCTTATTTTTTTTAACCAAGTCAATGAATGACTGAGCAACACTCTGGACCCACAAGAGGAGCTCAGTTAATCCATCCCATTCTATTTCTGCTCAGGTCATTCAGAAAATAGACTTAATTTTCTCATTTATCCCATGTGATTTTCAGATGTTATTAGTGTTCCTGCAATTCTTATGAAGAGTTTAAGATTTAGCAATGAACTCCAAGTATTGTAGCCAAACCATTTTTTTTTAAATTTGGCCTAAGATTTATTTCTCCTTATGTGATTTTTTGATGTAAATAAAATAACGAGATCTATATTTAGAACATTACTGGATTTAAATGCATTGGGTAATATTTACAATTTAAAGCAGTTCATTTGGAGATGGTTGTAAATCTGAAGCTAAATTTAACTAATTTAGAAGGATGAATAAAACCAAGGAGTGGTCCAGTTTTCAGTAGAAAGATGCTCAACTAAAGGTATGTCATGATGAATGTCCCAAGGAGCAACATTGAGACTTCTGCCTCATCACATTTCTTTAGTGCTACCTTGACTACCAGCATGTACATTAAATATTATAATTTCAACTCAGTTTTTATTTAAAAAATAGTACTGGGAAAGATTTTTAATTGTCAGTGCTCAGAGATTGGCAAGGATGCAGTAAATGAGCACTCTCCTAATTTGGCTAGAGAGAGTGTTGATTGGTTCCATATTTCTGCAGTATAATTTAATACATATTGTCAGAGGCCTTAAAAATGTGCACTGTTTAATATAGCCATCCTCCTTCTAGGAATTTTTCCTAAGGAAATAATCCTGGATGTGCACACAAATGTAGCTATTGAGACGCTTATCACTGCATGATTAGCATAGTGAAAAATTGGAAAACACCAGCATGTCCTGCAGTTTTAGAAGGATTGGTAAACATAATTTATGACATGCAGAGCTACTAGCTATAGCCATCCCCATGGTATCCTGGGAAAATCTTTCCTGACGTGAAAAAAATGTTCATGGTATGGTCAGTTCCAGTTAGCAGACCAACAACTACTTCCTGAAAAACAAAACTGTGCCTGACACTGGCTAGAGGCTCTGGAGATGACAGTTGACACAGACATAGAAACACAATACAACCACTAACCAATGGATTCCAGGTACTGCTGAGGACAATAGAGAAAGTAAAGGAGTGGGATGTGATAGAGAGGGACTGGGAAGCTAGGGAGGACTGCTTTGTCTAGAGTGGTCTAGGAAGGCCTCTCTACAGAGGTGACATTTGAATTGAGACCTGAATGAGGCAGGCATGTGCAGAACTGTGGAAGAGCATTCTAAGCTGAAGGGACAATAATTAAAAACCTTAGGAGAAAGGTGAGCTTTTAATAATGTCTGGAAATAAGTGGAACAGAATGCTATTGGTGAGGTTACAGATCAGTTTTTATTTTACTTTGTTTGCTTACCCGTAATATTCTTATTCTATAATTGACAGGGATTAATTTTAAGGAAAAAAAAAAAAGTGCCCTGGCTGATTAACTCAATGGTTAGAGCATTGACCTGTAGACCAAGGGTAGTGGATTCGATTCCCTAGTTAAGGGCAGGTACCTCGGTTGTAGGTCTGCCAGCCCTGGTGGGGGCAGGTATGGGAGGCAATCAGTTGATGTATCTCTCTCACATTGATGTTTCTCTCTCCTTCTCCCCTCCTCCCTCCCTCCCATTCTCTGTAAATCAATGAAGAAAATATCATCAGGTGAAGATTCAAAAGAAAAAAAAAGGAAAAAGAGAAAGTAATATAATAATAAAATACACTTTCATCTACAGCACATGTGTCAAACACAAGGCCCGTGGGCCAAATCCAGCCCGCCAGGCCTTGCAATGTGGCCCGCACCGCGCTGTCATCACTGCACTCCGCTGTCAGTTTATGACATTGTCAGTTTATGACAGTTCAGTAAACCATTCGGCCCGCGATTTAGGCTGGATTTTAGATTTTGGTCCCTTCTCTGATTGAGTTCGACATTCTACAGCTTTAAATGGCAATTGCCCAAAATGATTGCTTACAGTAACAAAGATAAAGCCTTAATCTGAAAGCAGGTAGGGTGTGCTTTGCCAACTGTATGCTTGGAACAGCCCCTTTTATAGAGCATTCCCACCTCGCCATGGTGTTTTCTATGATTGGGAAGTAACTCATTTAACCTGGGTGGAACAGTCTATGGAAGCATGAGGAGGGGATTAATTTTAAGAAATTAAAGTTGCACATTTGCTAAAGAAACTAAGTCTGGACCAGTGGTCGGCAAACTCATGAGTCAGCAGAGCCAAATATTAACAGTACAATGATTGAAATTTCTTTTGAGAGCCAAATTTTTTAAACTTAAACTTTTCCTAACGCCACTTCTTCAAAATAGACTCACCCAGGCCTTGGTATTTTGTGGAAGAGCCTTACTCAAGGGTCCAAAGAGCCACATGTGGCTCACAAGCCACAGTTTGCCAACCACGGGTCTAGACTAACATGATGGCCCTGTGCATGTTGGGGCAGATTTATTTGGGTTCAAAGTTATGATAAATGAAATGCAGCCCATTTTCTGTTAAAATCAAATGGGAGTGGTATGGCAATCCTGAACATGACTTCCAATTACACAAATCTAAATTTAGATGCATACATGCTGTATGATCCTAGAACAGGATCTACAGGCAGCACTGACTGCCAGGCAGGGAAAAGAAACCATCTGCCTTCTATTGATTCTGCAGGGAGCAACTCACTGAATCATCACATTTCTTCCCAGTGAAATAAGAACTTTGGTCTCTGGTCCATTTTCTGATAAGAGGTTAATAAATGATCCAAGGGAAAACATATATTTGAAATCACGCTATGTTGCTGTTCTCAGTTTCTTTTTATTCAAATCAACTTGATTTAATCTCCAAAGACTGGCTGTTTGCTGTGGCAGCAGAGAGAAATGTGATTAGAACCACACAGCTGGTTAATTCACTAAAGATGCAGAAGGTCTATGGAAAAAGGAGCTATAGTCCTTTGCAAATGATGAAAAGTGAACAATTCAAACTTTCTTTGGCAAAAGAAGGGAGAGACTTTGAACTCCACCGGGCTAAATTTTTATGAGCAGTTGCACCACAAAATTGAAATTAAGTATGTGTGGGATCTGGATTAAGTATACCTTCGGGGTATATAGAAGGAGGATGGTTGAATGCTTTGGAGGAAGACCAGCGGGGAAAATCACTTTCTGTAAAATGTTGCTTTCATTGGGCTTTGCCGAAGGGGTTTTTAAGATTTATCTGATCTCTGCAGTTCTATCAAAACTTACCTCTTAATGAAAAGCAGGGTGGATTTAGAGTCATCAGGGGCCCATTTGGCTGAAACTTCACTGAAAACTGAGGGTTTGTAAGAACATTTATATTAAACATTTCAGCCTCCTCGACTTTCTCTCGGATGCGTCTATTGTTACAAAATAAAGTTTTGAACTGCTCTGAAGATTCTGAATCTGTGATGTAAAGCAGTTTATGAAGCAGCAAGTCTGTGTGCTTTCTGTACACCAGAGGACCTCCCAAAGTCCGGTAGGACAGATAACAAAGACTACTGTTCGCATGGGTTACATGTAAATCAAATAAACGTGCACCTGACTAACATCTTGAATATTAGGAGAGACAAAGCATTTGTATTATTTTGAAGTGCTAATAGGGGTCAGTTCAGTTATTACATTTATAAATGAAAAAGGTTTGCCCTTCAGAGAGCATGATACAACTATGGTGTTCTTCCAATAAGGGAAATTTTATAGAAATAGAAAAACCATTAAATACATTGATGACTCAGATCTAATTTTACAAAGGTTTCTGGGGAAAAGATTCAAAATCAGTTGTCAGTTATCAAAAAATATATAACAATTTATTAAAATAATTGGAAAGTATGAACAAAATAAAGAGTAGTAATTAGAATAGATTAATTAAACATCAAATACAGGTCCTTGAGTGCAGATTCTGCCCTGGATATAACAAGCATCAGTCAATTGATGATTCTTTTGCATAGTTATTAAAACAACCTATGAGTGATTTTTAACTTCTTTCCCACCCAGCTAAAAGCCTTCTATCTGTGACTTTACTCATCAAAGAGGCTTTGGACAGCTGTACCCTGCCATTGAACAACCGGTGACAGTCATAATTAGTCTTGATTGTTTGGCTGTAATGAAAGGTGCAGATGGTATTCTCTTAAATTCATTTATGAGTAGAATATGTCCATGAGCAGCTCATTCTGTAAGTTTCAGGAGAGGAAGAGCCACTCCTGGATAACTTGACATTATAGACCAGTTACATATTTTTACAGCAGTTACATATCTATATATTCTTTTCAAGTTGGTCTTAAAAACTGAGTATTTTAAACACAGATGCCAAATTGGATTTTCCTTTAGAGAATCTATAACAAGATGCTCTGCCCATTGAATAGGTGTTTAGGCCTTGGTAGATGGTACAATAAAATATATTTTTCTTTTTTTGTGACATAATTAATGTAGAACATATTAGTTTCAGGAGTACAACATAATGATTTCATATATGTATAGGATGCAAAATGACCACTATACCAAGTCTAGTTGCTCTCCAACAGTTACAATTTTTCTTTTCCTGATGAGAACTTTTAAATATATTTTTAAAGACACAGAAGAAAATCTCAAACTCAAGATATACCATTTACTTTAAAAGTTGATAAAGCTCAAATGTATGATTTTAAACTAAACTGCAAATTGTAAACGTATTTTGAAAACTTTCAGTAAAACAAATGCAAAACTACATATTTTTGTCATTACTTTTTAGAATGAGGGGAATGGAGAGAGGGACTTATTTATTAAGGAGCTGAGAGAAAATGTACATAAAATTATTAGACTATAAACAAAAGCAATAAAGTATTAGTAAAATCAACATAAGTGATTCTGACATCTGGAATAATATTTTAACAACATTTTTCTCTAGGTAAACTGCAATAATCTCTAAATTCTAATAGGCAGTAAATGACTAAGAACACAACTGGGTTTGTGGCGAGCCCTGCCAAGACCTAGGACAGTCACATGCTGTCCGGACTTGTGTCTTTTGAAATGCTCTAAGAACCATGGCATCGGTGTCAAGCTGTGGACCACATATTAGTAGAGTGTATTATAGCTTGGTTTCTATTCATGTAAAAAGTAAGTTTAATCTAAATTCTGGTAATAACTTCCTGACCCCACTGGATTCTTCAGTGCATTTTCTGAGAGGCATGAATAGGACTTTAGAGACTAATGCTCTTAGGTGTTTTAGTGTGTTAAAACCCCAAGATCTAAGATAGGTTACTGTAACTCTTCAGTCCATGACTGACTCATTGGGCTCCAATTCAAATAATCTTAATTATTCATCTAATATTCTTTCTGTGAATAATGGTCAACTCTGCCTTAATATGATTATGCTAGCCATTTAGCTTACATATATTTTTGCTTTGGTCCCTGGAGAAAAAAAATCAAGATGTTGGACTGACTGTTTTTGTACGTAATTTGCCACAAACACTCTCCCTAAGTTGATAGAATTCGGGGGCATATATGTTAATTTATAATTAATAGGAAGACATCATTAATAAACTGTACTTCCCATAGAATATTAACACTTTGATTAGCTGCATTGGGAGAGAGTGCTTTGGGATAAATCTTGGGATTTGTCATCGAACCTGCAACCTAAGGGCTGTGCTGTTAGAATAGTAAAACACAGCCTGTTAGGCATGCTGCCCACCAGCTTTCAGAACCGAATATAATGCACAATAGGACGTAGTGAGTGCTGGAGCTGAGAGACTGACACTTATCCAGGTGAACTTTGTGATTCCCCTTGATATGGTTAAATAAATTAGACTTCTACACTTCCCTTTCAGGCTGCCAGGCTGGCCATTAAGATAGGCAGGTAGAGATCTAGAAAGTTTATGTGCCTTAATGTTTGATAGAGAGAAGCTTCACTATTTGTTAACCTTGGGTAATTTCCTTTTAAATTACATTTTCAGCTTTGACAGTCTGTGTTCCAAGGTCCTATAGAGGCCTATTCCTGGTCCAAATGCCATGATATTTTAAGTAAACCAAAAAATTATGTTTCTTCAGATGCACCTGATTCATTTAATGGCCATTAGATAACATATTTATTGCCTTAAACGCTTTCCAATTAGACAATTTTCATTTTGCAGCACCTCAGAGAGTTCCATACCCACCATCAGAATCATTCCTCCACCCCTCCCATAAATTTACTTTTCCTTGAGAGTCATAGGAAGTCTCAGACAACATGGGGTTAAGGTAGTAGATAGGCCTCAGAAGGGGTAAAACTTCCATATTTAGTAGTTTTCATTGCTCGGTCAATGTTAAATCTACCTGCCAGTTTAAGGGGATCTGTTATTTTATGCCTTTAATCCCCTAAGTGGAGAATTATTTACTTTATAATTCGAGGCACAATGATCTAGAAATTTGTTTTAAAAAGGCCACCAAGAGGAAGTATGTGCTCTACTAAGCATGCCATGTAAAGTATATGTATTTTACTTTTGGGGGGGAAAAAATCATCTGTAGTTCTCCTAGACATATTAATGAACAGTGACTATCACCTTAGGAAGCATCTTTTGAACTCTTAGGCACCAATATAAAAACTTAACGATCAATTCTGGAAGTGGCAACCAAATGAAAGGTATTGCTAGGTCCTTGCAAGAGCAAGCCCACAAGAGGGAGAGAAGGGAAATGATCTCCAGTGGGAAGACATGTGCACACCCACACGTTCACAGACAGCCACACACACACAAACCCTTCATAATCCACTCAGGTTCCTCCACATATGTGTGTGTCTGAACACCTCTGATTGTTCTCATTGCTAAATTTAGCTCTATACTTCTTTTTTTTTTAAATAGATTTTTATTTCATAGAGAGGAAGGGAGAGGGGGAGAAAGATAGAAATGTCAATGATGAGAATCATAGATCAGCTGCCTCCTATACACCCCTTCCTGGGGATTGAGTCCGCACCCAGGCATGTCACCTGTTTGGGAATTGAACCATGACCTCCTGGTTCATAGGTCAATGCTCAACTACTGAGCCACAACAGCCAGGCTAGCTACACATTTCATAGGACCTATTCATTTAGCTATTTTTTCTATGTCAACAACTTATACAGAGCTCTCCACTCTAAAACTTACAAGCCCTAGAACACACCAGACAGTTCATAGTTCATAGGCCATGTGCACTTTTGTTTCCAACAGTGTTTCTTGACTGAAATTCAGTTTTATGTACTCCAAACTTGTAATTATAGGAATTACAAATGAAATAAGCACCACAAGGAAGAAAATTTCCCTGCCTTTGAAAATTCAGTTAAAAGTTTTAAGATGTTTTGAGCAAAGAAGTCATTTTAAAAAGCTTTTAAGTTTGTGCAAGCAAGTTGGAACAGTTTAGGGAGGAAAATATCAACCTATAAGCTTCTGCGTGTCTCTGAGTTCTCATTCCATGAAAAAATGGTTTTAGTGGCTAATTACAAATATGACAGATACAAAATGACAGGGACAAGCTCCATGGGTAGCTCTATATCTAAAGGCAAGGCTTGGCTGTACATCAAAGATCAATGAAAAGATGCACATTTGTATGTTTTAAGTTAAAATAACAATTTTAAGGTGTATGCATTATGTTTTCAAGACTCCCTACACTTAACTGCATTTTTCCCCAATTAACCAATTACCTAATAGTCTGGATTTTATCACAAAAAAAATTGCTTCTAATGTAATTAATTTATGCTGGTCCCTTTCCACAAAGTTCATGTGTCACCTTACAAAAACACATTTTATAAGAATATGTAAAATGTATGTAAAATGTACATAGATTTTATAAAAAAAAAACAACTATAAAGTCAAAGCTAAGATTTTAAGAGAAATGGGGGGAAGGAAGGGGAAAGAATAATCAAGTCAGTTGTATTTAGTTCTGAGGTTTACGCCAAAGCAAAGAGAAATTGACCACAAGACCTGCAAAGAGAGAAATTGACCACAAGATCCTTAGCATCCAAGTTAAAATAAAAGTAACATGAAAGCAGACTAGATGCTCAGGCAAAGCACAGCTTCTCTTATTGAGAAAAATCATCTGATAAATAGCAGGGCTATCTGATATGGTTGTTTGGGTACTAAAATATAGCTGACATAAAATACATGTACAAAGTGCTTAAAAAAATAAAAGGATTTTATCCCCTGGCAGTATTTTAATGTAAATTTCCAAGATAACTTTATTCTAATAGCACCTCCTTTTTTGAGCACTTACCTATTACCAGGAACAGCTCACAGCTGCTGGGCATGACCTAAGTATTCCTCTCTGCAACACAGAGGGTAGGTGGTATCACTAATGCCATCATAACAGGAATCTCTGTCCCAGAGGTGAAGGTTGTAGGACTAGCCAGCTGAAGACCAGCCCCATGATGCCATATTCTCCGCCAGGCTGAAATTTACCTCCTCAAGCATTTTTAGTTCATATCACTGATCTTCATCCCTGGACAGTTTCTTTGAGCTGCTTTTGCTTGTAGCTATAATCAAAGCAGCTGGGCAGTTAAAACAATTTTTTTCACCTCCCCTTCCTCCCATCCCAGAGATTCTGATTCATTGGTCTGGAAAGGAACTTGGCATCAGCATTTAAAAAAAAATACTCCTAGGTTGAGAACCTGGAGGTGAGGCAAGGACTTCTTTATCTTCTTTATTCTTGGTGATAAATGATGCTTGTGCAAAATTAATGTCCTATTTCTCATCTTCTGGGCTTACTGTCATCACAGGATGTGACATAATCTTTCTCTCCTTTCCACCACCACTCCTACCCCTATTACCCCTAACTGTCACCCCCCCCCCCCCCACACACACACACAGATGATCGGGCAAGACAACTGAAGTTGGTTCAGTCTTCTTTTTGTAGGCACTGTCAACATCTAGAAACAATTTTCTTAGAACCATTGTTCACCTCAAAGCCAATGTTCTGTGGTATTTAATTATCAACATTTCTGATGAATAGAGTGAAGGTCTGGGTTTTCTGGATAGTTTTTAGCTTTCATTTTATTTCCATGGAACAAGTTAAAATTACATTGATGTTGTTAATACTTGATTGCTACACCAAGTATCTAAGTTGTTGGTTTAGATTTCATTGATGACTTGAGAAAATGTTATATATGTCCGTCTTTAAAAAACAAACACAACAACTTCTAAGTAAAATTAAAAATTAAAAAAGTCAGATAGAAAGGTGGTTAGTCATGTTATCAAAAGATGTTTTGTTTATTGAAGGCTAATGAGTCTTAAATATTGAGCCACACTAAGACATTTCAAAAGCGAGTCAACTGAGAAAATTACAGATTACTTCCAAATTTTGACATTATATCTATTGCATAAAGAAATCAAACAAGGAGATAAGTGATTGATAAGGGATAGATAGAATAAAAAATAAGAATGAAAGTAATTTTAATTGAGCCCAGAGAACCCTAAAATAGGCTTGGTATTATTAGCCTGAATGCTTTGCCTTATATTTCAATAGTGCCCAACAAGATTGAGTTGTAAAAGTTAAGTCATGTGGAAGTGCCTGGATTTGTGTCTGGCACATGGTAGGAGTACAAGAAATATTAGTTGAGTGTGAATAGCGGTGGTGATTGAGCTGTGTTTATTGGAAACCAATGGATGTCACCCCTACCTTAGTTGAGAGAGACCAGCTTTTCCTTTTTTTTCCTAGTAAAGGATAGGGTCCTTCACCTGGTCCGGTGCCAGGACCCCAAACTATTAATATCAGCTACCATAAATAGTTTGTGTCAATACTGACATACTCTAGACCAGGTGTCGGCAACCTGCGGCTCCGGAGCTGCATGCAGCTCTTTTTGTTAAGTGAAAAAATCCTTTTTCTGCACGATCCGGTATATAGCATAAAGGTAAGAAACAATATATGCAGTGTTATATTTGTTTTAAATGTCGCAATGGTTTTGCGGCTCCCAGGTTTTTTTTTTCCTTTGAAAACAGGTCCAAGTGGCTCTTTATGTCTTAAAGGTTGTCGACCCCTGCTCTAGACCATCAAGTTTTACTAATGTCAGAGAATCTGTGAACATGCAATGCGTTTTTAAGTACAGCATATGTACTTCGAGTTCTCCAAGTTCTCTGAACTATGAGACAATAAATCTAAGAACAAATGGTTGTTCTAGTAGATCATTGTTGCTCAGCATTTGCCAAAAGGCAAATAGCTGATTAATTGCTCTCCCCACTCTCTGCTATTGTCAAAGGAGTGCTAGGAAAAGGCTCCTCACTAACACTGCCATCGGTCAGCCTCTCCCCAAATCAGGTAGAGCCATGTGGTAAGCTGATCTACTGTCACTGAATGTCAACACAAGCTGCTCCCAATTCAGCTGGCTAATTAGATGCCCAAGCCACTGTGAGTAGGGGTTGGGGAATTTATCTTGAAGAGATGTTTGTACATTTGCACTTTACATAAGACTGAAGACATTTCACAATCCTGGTCCCTGATTAGGGATGTGTGGGAGTCTCCAAGCAACTGTGGTTTCAGTCTCTCTAAGCTTGTACTGATGACAATGGGGAAAAGCATTAATTGTCTCCCAACCCCTTTCCTCACCACGTTAGAATAGACTCAGTCTAGACATAAACCTGAGGTTTTGCTTAACTCAAGTTTGTACCATTGAAAATGTAACATTGATAATATCTGGAATTCACTATTTGTACAGAAGCCATTGTGTCTAATAATAGTAATGGTCTTTCTAACCTAAATTCAATCTGTGACCCCAAAATGCAGCTGAGCTCTCTAAGATTCCTTTTAGATCTTTAATTGTATGTTTTCAACTACTTGTCTTTTTCAATATAGTGTTAGTTTTTTAAAATAGTGGTTTCCAACTGGGAGTGATTTTTCCCTCCTGGGGACATCTGGCAATATCCGGAGACACTGTTGTCACAACTGGTGGTGGGGTGCTACTGGCATCTAGTGGGTTACTGTGGACTAAACATGTCTCCCCAAAATCCACATGTTCACATATGTCTTTCATATGTATTTGGAGGTGGGGCCTTTGGAGGTAATGTGGTCATGAAACCCTATGAAAAGATTAGTGCCCTGATGAAAAGAGCTACCATGTGAGGCTACCATGAGAAGACAGACATGTCTAAGCCAGGAAAGGGGTCTTGACCAGAAACTCAACCATGCTAGCACCCTGGTTGGAATCTTCTAGGACTGGGAAAAATAAATGCATAGTGTGTGAGCCTCCCAGTCTATGGTATCTGTTGTAGCACCCCAACTAGACAGACTGGAGCACAGAGATGCTGCCAAACATCCTACACCGCATAGGACAGCTCCCCCCCGCCCCCCCCCCCCCCCCCCCCCGCCCCGCCAACAAAGAATGATTTGCCCAAAAACATTAGCAGTGCTGAGGTTGAGAAACCATGAATGATTTGGTACATGCCGTAGAGAACAATGTGGGTTTGGGAAGGGAACTTGTTATGAGCAAAAGCTAGCAGTTACTTTTCCTGGGAACATTTTGCTAGTTGCCTATCTGCAATTTTGCAATGTTGATTATTACTTAAGAGGAAGCAAAGCATTCTCAGACTGAGTGGGAGACACAGATGTGAACCTTCCTAATTATGAGAAAGTTGCTCTGCCAAGGACACTCAGGAATACAAGTTGTGCACTTACACAAATAGAAGACATTTAAATTACCCATCCTCTCGGGTTTCCTTTTTTTCTGAAAGAAGCGCCCACAACCAATTCCTTTTGCCTTAGGCACAGCAACAGAATTCTCTGAATGGAACTCCTTACCATACCAGGAAAGAATGAATTCCTCTGGAAAGTCTGGCATACCTCTCTGCTGGAGCCTCAGGTCCCCACACATCAGGCCAAGTTGTTGTCTGTAAGTGCTTGGTATTCAAAAGCAAAGGCCAGCATCTGGGGTGCTACCTGTTAGCTAGTTAGAAATGCAGATCTCAGGCCCAGCCCAACCTTCTAAGTCAGAACCTGCATTGTAACCAGATGGGAGCAGGAGTGGGGTCGGGTAGGGGGGGGGGGATTGCTCTGTATTTTAAAGATTAACAAGTACTTCTTGATGGTCTTCATTCTATGGCAATGAAGCCATAATTTTTGAGACTGAATAAAATGGACTCAATTATTATTAAAAATAGGTAAGTGTTTGCTTATGACTAGGGATGTTGTATGGGGCAGCCTGGTTCACCTTTTTGGCTTCAGTATTCTCATTTGTAAAAAGAGAGTCAAGATAAGAGGACCTTGCCGAAACCGGTTTGGCTCAGTGGATAGGGCATCGGTCTGCGGACTGAGGGGTCCCAGGTTCGATTCCGGTCAAGGGCATATACCTTGGTTGTGGGCACATCCCCAGTAGGGGGTGTGCAATAGGCAGCTGATCAATGATTCTCTCTCATCGATGTTTCTAACTCTCTATCCCTCTCTCTTTCTCTGTAAAAAATCAATAAACTATATTTTTTAAAAAAGAAAAGATAAGAGGACCTCTATGTTCTTTTCTGCTTTTGACACTGTGGGAAATATGACATTTTTCCTCCAATGTAAACGTGGTTTTTAACTGAGTTGTCTTGGTGAGGGTAAACTTCAGAAAAAGAAGGTCTATGGCCAGTACATAGATGCCCAGACCCAGGTTGATCACCACTGATTCCTTATGCAAAATATCCCATCTCTAACCTTGAATCTGAGCCTACAAAAGTCAGGGTGCCAACTCTTGCTTGGCACTTGGGCCTACTCTTTGCAGTGGCAGTCCTTGCCTCCCCTCTGCCCCCCTTCCCCCACACTCATGCCCCCCGTGGCCTGAACATCATGGATTATTGACCCATTGTCAAGCATCAGCCTTGGCTGTGCAAGCAGGCTCTGCCCGGGTGTGCAGGGTGGGCTCCTGTGCAGTGCCTACTTGTTCCTGGGCATCCCAATAGAGTCCTGAAGGAGAGGCTGTCCAGCTACCATCTAGCCAGGGCTGCTTGAAAACAGAAAGGTTAGGCACAGGAAGATCACAAAGATGAAAATTGTCTGCGATCCCATGTCTTCCAAGAGCTTCCTCTGGAGAGTGCCTGGGGAGGTGGTGCTTTTGATGTTTTTGTTTGCACAGTTAAAGAGACTGAAAGATCTCAATAGCCTACCAAGTCACAGAATTACCACGCCCTTCTCTTCCCATGAAGGACAGTGTGTATGTGTGTTGGGGTGAGGCGGGGGGGGAGGGAGGAAGAGGAGGGGTGCTCAACGTGATTAAAGCAGAGAAGTTAAACTTATTCTTACTATAAACCAGGGCATAAAATAATAGCTTATTATTGTATAGGTAGCCAGTGTAAACTGCTCTATGATCTAGCAGTGAAGTAATGTCCCCTTTCTTCATTTCCTGAATCAAATTAGAACCAGGCTCAGTTGCCAACCACGAGGCCAGCAAAAAAGGCTGGTATTACTCCCTTGCCCCATGCCCTGCAAGACCTCAGAGGGCTTCTGCCTTGTTTCTCCAGCAGGTGGTGAGGTGGGAGGCATGGGTGGCGTCCGGACTGGTGGCTCCTGTAAAGCTGGATCATTCCTCCCATTGCCTCTGCTCTCCCACACGCTGGCTGGCCCTGTAGCCCCATGTATAGTCAGCTCTCTGCCGGCTAGGGGGCTCTCACAGATAGCTTAGTTCATTCTTCCTGCCCCATTAGGAAAAGTTTAGACTCTAGAAATAGAAAAGAATAGCTCTTCCACCCCCACAAGAAGGAGGAAGTATCTTTCTTTCATTCCTTGCTAATGAGGCACGATGCTGCCTCCTCAAGCCCCTTCATGAATAAGGCTCAGAGATGGGCACATACAGAAAAGACTAGCAAATGGAGGTTAAGCTCCCAGGGGTCAGTCTGCTCCACTTAGAATGTCAGGTTTAGAATACCGGTACTCTCCACAACTGACCATCTGAATCAGCTGGAGAATTAACACATACAGACCCACCTATGGGGGAGCTCCTCTGTATCTTCTCAGATTTCCACGGGTGTTCCAGATGCTTGGCCTGGCTGGGGAATCACTGGAGAAGGAGGAAAGCATGAATTTGGGAACCAAACAGTCTGGGATTACTATTCAGCTCTGCCACTTACTATCCTTATAAACTCAGGCAAATAACTCCATTTCTCTGGGACTGTTTCTTTTTCCTTTTTCTTTTTAATTTTTATTTTAAATATATTTTTATTGATTTCAGAGAGGGAGGGAGAGGAAGAGAGAGATAGAAACATCAATGATGAGAGGGAATCATTGATTGGCTGGCCCCTTGCACGCCCCCACTGGGGATCAAGCCCACAAACCTAGGCATGTACCCTTGACTGGAATCGAACCCGGAACCCTCTGGTCCACAGGCCGACGCTCTATGCACTGAGCCAAATCAGCTAGGGCAAGGAATTGTTTCTTTTTTAAAATATATACTATGTGTTGGGGGTAAAAACAGTCTGTCTTCTATCACAAAGCTAAAAATTGTGAAGTGATTATTAATGCTTGGTGCATTTTAAAACACTAGTTGGATTTGCATGCTACTATATTTTGGAGGGCAGTCTGGCCATTGTCCTTCAATATTTTCAATGTGCATACCCTTTGATGTTGATATTATAATATGAAGGATTTACCAAACAGAAATATTTCCAGAAGTATAGAGGATGTATGTATAAAGGTGATTATTTTTGCATTGTTTGTAAAAAAAAACAAAAAAACAAAAAAACACACATGTGTAAACAAACTAAATTTTCATCAATAGGACATAGATTGAATAGTGTGTGGTATATGAATACAGTAAATCACTACCCAAATCCTAAAAAGGAAAAAGTGAATTATTATATGTACAACCATGCAGTTGGGGAGTGGAGTGAATTCTCCATCTTCCCTTCTTTAGTGCTTCTATCTGACTAGTCCTATCGAATAAAAGGGTGATATGCAAATTAACCATCACTCCAACACACAAGATAGCTGCCCCCATGTGGACACAAGATGGCTGGTAGGGGAGGGCAGTTAGGGGTGACTGGGCTGGCAGAGGAGGGCAGTTGGGGGTGACTAGGCCTGCAGGGGAGGGCAGTTGGGGTAACCAGGCCTATATGGGAGGGCAGTTTGGGGGGAACCAGGTCTCCAGGGGAGGGCAGTTGGGGGTGACCAGACCAGTAGGAGAGGGCAGTTAGGGGTGACCAGGTAGGTAGGGGAGGGCAGTTAGAGGCAATCAGGCCCACAGGGGAGCATTTAGGCATTAATCAGGTTGGCAGAGGAGTGGTTAGGGGCAATCAGGCAGGCAGGCAGGCAAGCAATTGAGAGCCTGCAGTCCTGGATTGTTACAGGAATGTCGACTGCGTGGCGGGATTGGGAGAGTCAGACATTCCTTGAGGGGTCACAGATTGGAGAGGGTGCAGACTGGGCTGAAGGACACCCCCCCCCCCCGCATGGATTTCATGCACCAGGCCTCTAGTTATAAAATAATATAATAGACACAAGTCTAGATTAACAGGAGAGAAGAACAATTTAATACATGCTCACAAGAATCTCGAAATAATTCTCAAATCAAAAATGAGGCTCAAATGAGGGCATCTTTTTATACCTTTTAGATGAAGAAACAATAAACCTGTGAGAAATAAACAGGACAAAGAAAGTGCTCATTAGAAAGGAATCTAAGCAGATGGGTATTCCTTAGTGAGGAGTCTAAACAAAGTTTGGGCTTGAGCTGTAAATTAGTAAAGGCAGCATGAGGCTTGCTTGCACATGCTTTTGCCTCTGGTTTTATGATTTCTCTGATAAAGTTGTCTCTCAGACCTTCAGGAGTGGGGAGGACACCTACCCTGTTTCCCCGAAAATAAGACAGTGTCTTATATTAATTTTTTCTCCCAAAGTTGCTCTAGGTCTTATTTTCAGGGGATGTCTTATCTTTCCATGCGCGAGGTCTTATTTTCAAAGGATGTCTTATGTTTGGGGAAACATAGGTATCATGGATATTTATTTCCTGCTTTTCAGGGGGACAGAGGGTAACATAGAGTTCTTCCTGCTCTTGCTGCTTCTCAGGTAATTTTGGTTCAAAATAATCAATATGCCAGCCCTTGGCAGGTGGCTCAGTTGGTTGGAGCATTGTCACGTACACCACAATAATCAATATGCCATTCTGGGATAACTTAGGTCAGCCTGCCCTGGGCCCTGACAATTTCAACAATATGTTGACTGAAAAAGCTTTACACATACACACACCCACACACACACACACACACACACACACACCACACCACACACTACATAGAAATGATTGCATACGAATAGAATATGAAAGTATACATCAGGCCACTAAAAATGGTTACCACTGGAGCATGTTTTGGGGAGATATGTTTACTGTTGGTTTATGCATTTCTTCATTCTGAATTTTTTGCAATAGCAAGTAACTACTTTTTGTAAACATGCTCAATGTTTGGCTTTTTTACATTGCGCATATATTACTTTGGTAAGCTAAGATGAACAATGAAGGCAAACACTTTTTGATTACATAACATTACCCATCCCACTACTGTTTTGTAATCAACATATTATCAAGCCTTACTCACCGTGCATAATTTATTACATCAAAGGCTTCTCTTCTTGGTCTCTGTATGAATAATTGGCTCCCTTCTAATCGACTCTCTGCCAGGTGATCTATTCTAGGTAGGCCCCACAGAGCAAAGAACTACTGCCTAATTTCATGGGGACAGTTGGTAAAGAGAAAGATACAGGAGTAGTTAAAACCTCTCAGAAAAATCACCATTAAATGCCATTTCCTGGACCATCTCCAACACATGAAACTGTGTTCTTTTTCAAATGTTTCTTCTGTTAGTGATTTTTCAACCAAAGACACCCCGCAACACACACACACACACACACACACACACACACACACACACACACACTGCCCAGGGGCATTTGGCAATATCTGGAAAAGTTTGGGATTGTCACACCTGGAGATAGGGTTGTTACAGGCATTTGTTGGGTAGAGGCCAAGGATGCTGCTTTTTACCCTACAAGGCACAGCACAGCCCTCCACATAGGGGAGAATTTTCTGTCCCAAATTGTCAATAGTGCCATGAGTGAGAAGCCCTGGTCCACAGGAAGACAAAAGAGGCACTCTATTAAGCTGGTTTGCCTCATAGTCAGCTTCTACCATTCAAAACTATATTCTGCGGCCCAGCTTTATTGAGGTGTAATTTATAAATACAATTGTAAGATACTTAAGTATACAACAATAGGAATTTATAAAAGTATACACTGTTTAAGGATTCCCACTATCAAGTTAGTTAACACACCCACCACCTCACATACCCCAGCACTCCCTTTTCTCTCCTTTGATAAGAACATTTAATTTCTACTCTTAGCAAATTTCCATTACACAATGCAGCATTGTCAGTATATTTCATATTAGATCCTTAGACTTCATTCACCATATAGCTGAAAGTCTGTACCCCTTTACCATCCTCTATTTCCCCCACCCCTAAGCCTCTGCAACCACTTTTCTACTCTTATTTCCATGACTTTTGACTTTTTTTTTTTTAAATTGATTCAATATACAAGTGATACCATGCAGAATATTTCTTTGCTTGGCTTGTTTCACTTAGCATAGTGCCCTCCAGAGTCATCCATGTTGTTGCAAATAACAGGATTTCCTTCCTCTTTTTAAAGGCTGAATAATAATTGAATTTATATATACTACGTTTTCTTGATCCACTCCTCCATCAATGAACACTGAGGTTGTATACACTCCTTAGCTATTGTGATCAATGCACCAATTGAACAAGGGAGTCCAGATAACTCTTCAAGATAGTGGTTTCATATCCTTTGAATATGTATCCAGAAGTGGGTTTGCTGGATCCCATACAGTGCCCAGATGCAGGCTTAATGGAAGGGACCCTTGGGCAGCAGCTGGGAATGTATGTAGTTAAATTGCTCTCAGGGAGGAACTTGTAGATGCATATTTTCCCCCTTTTCACTGCACCAAGCCCAGGCGATCCTGATTGCTATAGTCTCATTGGACTTGCAAATGGAGGGCCCACCGGCTCTCAGAGCCAGACATTCCGGGACTCACCCCTTGGGTGGCAGGTTCAAAAGCTGGGGCACAGGCATGTGTACAAGCTCCTTCCAGGGACACCCTGGTGGCGTGGGGCAGACTTCAGAGAGCCAGTGGGAGAGGTGTCGGTCAGTTTCCCTGGTCTCCAGGGAGGATTGCAGCCAGCCCTCGTGTGTGCACTAAATTAGAAGCCTGATCCATAGGCAGCAGCTTTCAGAGTAAGTAGATGGACCTTTTTCTGGGAAAGACTAGGACAGTGGTCGGCAAACTCATTAGTCAGCAGGGCCAAATATTAACAGTACAACGATTGAAATTTCTTTTGAGAGCCAAATTTCTTAAACTTCTTCTAATGCTACTTCTTCAAAATAGACTTGCCCAGGCCTTGGTATTTTGTGGAAGAGCCACACTCAAGGGGCCAAAGAGCCACATGTAGCTCGTGAGCAGCAGTTTGCCGACCACGGGACTAGGAGATTGGCAACTTTGCCTGTTCCCTCTGCACTGAGCCCTGGGGAATAGCCATACTTACCAGTACTTGGGGCCCCTTAACAGTTGCCCCTTTGGTGGCTGTTGTCTTATGAACAGACTTGAAGGACTAGATGTTTTGGGAAGCCTGTCCTGACCCTCAGTTGGGAGTCTTAAAATTTGGGGTACTATGTGTTGGATCCAAAAGCAATCCTGTTTTACTAGCTGAAGTTTAACCCTCAGTTAAGCAGCTGAACTTCAAAGGAAATTGGACTACCTCTTGCATGTATTATACTAATGATTCAGCTGAAACCGGTTTGGCTCAGAGGATAAAGCATCAGCCTGTGGACTGAAAGGTCCCAGGTTCGATTGTGGTCAAGGACATTTACCTTGGTTGCCGGCACATACCCAATAGGGGGTGTGCAAGAGGCAGCTGATCTTATGTTTCTCATCAATGTTTCTAGCTCTCTATCCCTCTCCCTTGTTCTCTGAAAAATCAATAAAATATATTATAAAAAATAATAATAAACTAATGATTCAACTCTTGTTATGGCCTACTGAAGACCATCCTGAAATACTAAAAAATGTTTGGACTTGGAAGTCAGATGACTTGCATGCAATCTTTGCTGCCACCAGTTATTAGCTATGTGGTGTGGAACAATCTTCATGGGTTCTTCCTTTTCCCTAAAAACTCCCTGTATAATGTAGTGATCAGAATCAATTCCAGTCACGGATGTGAACTGCTGTGCAAACAAAGCAATGAGCAAGTGTGAGCGGCTCTGTGTTCAGAAAAGAAAAGCTTTTCTGACAGTTTTGGGTCACACATTCTCTTTTTAATGGTCTTTTTGTAGAACCAACTAGGTGATAACATAGTATAGGTAATTAACTTTCTTCTATATGTATTGATATGCTTAGCTACAGAAAGCATCCTCAAATAGCTTTGTTGTTTTAAAGTGCAGGAAAAAGAACACTTAAAGATGTATTAACTGACACTGCTTGTATAATGTCTAACTTACTGTAGTGAAGCCCTTTTCCTTCTAGGAATCAGTTTTTCCTGAAATAAAATTCTTTAGGGTCATTTTCAAAGACCAGAAACATTTCTTAAAACCTTCAGAAGCACGTGTGAGGCTGTAAGCAATATTATTCCCTGGCTTCTGACATAACCTACACACTGGAAAAGGCAAAGTGTACTTCTTTGAAATTCCAAGGCAAGACTGCAACTCATAGGCACACTGTCTTCTCATAAAGTGAAGGTTCTTTTGCATGCCCAGATGCAGCTGAGAATAAAGAGGAGGGATGGGGAATACACCAGCCCTTCCTGGTCCTCCTTCACAGAATGTCCAGTGAGAGGTACAGAGAACAGCATTTCTATTCTTTAGAAATTATTATAATGGAGAAATTTTTTTTTTTCCAAATGCCTCTTGTCTTCTTAAAATCTAGAACCACTGTATTAGTTTTCTATTGCTGCTATAACAAGTTACCACAGACTTAGTGGCTTTAAACAAATTTATTATCTCACGATATTGGAGGTCAGAAGTACTAAAATCGAGGTGTGTGTAGGGCCGTGTTCCTCCTGAAAGCTCTAGGGAAGACTTGGTGCCTGTGACTTCCAGCTTCTAGAACAAGCATGTCAAACTCAAAGGCTAACACGGGCCAAATGAATGAGGCATGTGGCCCTTGGGCCACGAGTTTGACGTGGTTGTTCTAGCGGCTGCTTGCATTCCTGGACCTGTGGCCCTCCATCTTCAAAGCCAGCAAGCAGAGCATGTTCAAATCAATCAAATGGGTGTGGGTGTGCACGTGCACTTATGTGGTATGGTGTGGCATGTAGTATGTGTGTGTGGTGTGTAGTGTGTGTGACCTCTACTTCTACAAAGCCAGCAGCAGGGCATATTCAAATCAATCAAGAGGTGTATGTGTGGTGTCCTGTGTGGTATGTAGTGTGTGTGTGTGTGTGTGTGTGTGTGACCTCTACTTCTATTATCACATCCCCTTCTCTGACCCTTTGCCTTTCTCCTACAAGGACTCTTGTGATTCCATTGGGTCTACTGACATAATCTAGGGTAACTTTCCAGAGTAAATTTAGGGTTCTCTTGCTAAGAATAATAATGGTGTGGGCAAATCTCTGCCATACACAGTCAAAAGTCTGTGGCAAGGCTCATTTTTTCACTTTTGTCATTTTTTTTTCTAGCAAGACTGTTTATCAGAAAGTGTTTGGTCAGAGTGATGGGTTAGAGTGGCTGTTACCAATAAGGGAGTGGGCAGCTCCAGAATAAGAGCAGAACTATTGCTGAAATCATAATTCTAAGGCCTAGGCTAATGGATAATGTGTGTTCACGGCCTAGAGCTCACATGGAGTGAAGAGCTAGTTGAACAAAGAAGAAAGGACAGGGAAGGGAGAAAGAAGAGGCTGTGATTAGAAGAGGAAATTTCAAGTTGACGTAAGGCAGTTAGCAATGCTCAGTCTGAGGTGTGGCTGTCCTTAACTGGCATGGAAAATAGGTTATTATGGTTGATGTATAGGCACTATGGAAACAAGATAATTGACAAGAATTATAGCAGGAGATCACAGTGGAAAGGACCATTGAATTGAGATGAAAAACCAAGATACTCATCAAATCAACAGTAAACAGAAGAACGATTGGTGTCAGTGCACAGGTTTACCTCCAATTGAAAAGGGTGATTTAGCTATCAGGGAAATAGTAATGGCAGATATTTATTGTGACAGTCAACAAACTATTTTTTTCAACTCATCCATTGATGGGCATCTAAGTAGTTTCCATGTCTTGCTATTATTACTAGAAGTGTTGCAATGAACATAGGAGTGCATTTATCTTTTCAAATTATTGTGTGTGTGTGTGTGTGTGTGTGTGTGTGTGTGTTTTTCCTTTGGATAAATATCTAGAAGTGGAATTGCTGGATCATATGTAAATTCTATTGTTATTTTTTCCCCCCAGAAATCTCCATGCCTTTTTCCAGAGTGATTGCATTAAATTACAATCTCATCAATAGTGTACAAGGATTCTCTTTTCTCTACATCCTTGCCAAACCATATTTGTTGATTTATTGATGGCCATTTTGTCAGGTGTGCAATATTTCTTTGTAATTTTAATTTGCATTTCCCTGATGGTTAGTGATGTTGAGCATCTTTTTATATGTCTGTTGACCATCTGTCTTCTTGGAAGAAACATCTCTTCAGGTTTTCTGCCCATTTTCAGCTGGATTTTTTGGTTTAGTTGTTAGAATTCTTTATCTATTTTGAAAGTTAACTCCTTATTGATGACATCATTTGGGAATATCTTCTCCCATTTAGTAGGTTGTCTTTTCATTTTGCTGATGGTTTCCTTCTCTGTGCAAAAACAGTCCCATTTTTTATTGATTCTAAGGTCTAGGCTAATGGATAATGTGTGCTCCTTTGCACAGAGATATAGCCAAAAAGATACTGCTGAGAGCAATATCAAAGAGTTTTCTGCCTACATTTCCTTTTCGGAGTTTTATCATTTCAAATCTAACATTTAATTCTTTAATCCATTTTGTGCTTATTTTTGTGTATATATAGTGTAAGAAAGTATTCCAATTTCATTTTTGTGCATATATCTATACAGTTTTGCCAATAATATTTAGTGAAATAATTATTATTCCATTGTTTATTCTTGCCTCCTTTGTTATAGATTGACCATAAAAGCAGGGATTTATCTCTAGGTTGTCTCTTTAATACCATTAATCCATACATGTATATTTATGCCAGAACAATACTGTTTTAATTATGGTAGCTCTGTAGTATAGTTTGTCATCAGGGAGAGTAATATCTTCCACTTTGTTCTTCTTTCTCAAGATTGCTTTCACTATTTGGGGTCTTCTGTGGTTCCATATAAATTTTAGAATTAGTTATTCTAATTCTGAGAATGCCACTAGTATTTTAATAAGCATTGCATTGAACTATATATTATTTTAGATGGTAAGGACATTTTGACAATATTAATATTTTCAATCCATGTGCAACGTATATAAAATCATTTTAAACTATTTTAAAATAATTTTAGTTACATAAAAGTTGTCAGGATATAGAGAACTTATTTCCTTCATCAAGTTATATGTAACGTAACATCTTATATAACCATGTTATAATGGTCAAAACTAGGAAATTAACATTGGTACAATAGTATTAATAAAACTGAACTTCATTCAGATTCCTGCAGATTCCTTAATGTCTTTTAGAGGATGAAGTCCAGAATGTTGTATTGTATTTAGTCATGTTCTTGGTCTCCTCTGACCCGTGACAACTCAATCTTTCTTGTTTTTCACCCCGGTGATACTTGAGACTCCTCTCAGGAATTTTGTGGAATGTGCCTCAATTTGGGTTTGTCTGACGTTTTTCTCATGATGAGACTGGGTTTGTGGTTTTGAGAATACACATAGAGCTTAAGTGTGCTTGTCATAGCATCATATTAGGAAGGCAAATTGTTCCAGTTTGGTCATTGGGCACTAAGTGGTTTTACATGAATTACTTACTGATGACTCCAACCATCCAATGAGGCAGGAATTACCATTATATTCCTTCTGTATGAAGGAAACTCAAGCTCAGAAAGAAACCTTTCCAATCATTCACATCCTATGTGTGTTGAAGCCAACAGTCTGACTCCAGAGTCTGTGTGCTTGGCTTTGCTATGCTCTCAAAAGAGAAGAATGCTCCATAAACATTGGAGATAGTTTCTTTTTATTTCATGTTTTTAAAGAGGTGAAAGCATTTGTAGAAGGGATGAGTTTCTAAAGGACAGTATGTGGAGGTAGAGAAAGAACCACAATCGTCATAACTAAGTCTGTTGCTAGTTGGGAGTGGTGGTGGGGGTGGTGGGGAGAGTAACAAAGAAAAGTGAAAGGTGCAGGGCAACTAGTATCATGGCAGTGAAAAGGGAAAAAATGTTCATTGAGGGTGTATTTTGGTTGCAGTGCCATTGAGAATCAGCCTATGGTAAGAAGGGCATTATTAAGCTTCAACGAAACCATACATAGAAAGGTAGAAAACAAACCAGATTTCAGGAGATAAAAAATTGTTTAGAGACAGGAGATAAACAATTTAATAAGAAAAGGGATGTAGGAGGGACAAATCCCCACCCCCCCCAGGGTTCTAGGGAAGGAGAGAAGGCTCTGTACTAGGGAAATGTGGATGCTAAATGCATGAGAACTGCAAAGGAAGGGTGGGAACCTTGCCTCCCCATCCATTGGAAGTGAGCCCAACAGACCAAGGATAGTGGTATTGTTGAGGTGAAGGTACAGGCACACCTAGGATGTCAGGATTTTTATTCGATGGTCTTCATTAGTAAAACTGGAGGCAAGGCCACCTGCACACATTGGGAGAAGACTTAAGAAAGGTGTTACCTAGTCCTGGAGGCAGCTAACATCCCTGGCCAGTGCTGGGCAGGCTGGTGAAAACAGGGCAGACACCATTCATACTGACAGAAGGCATGCGAGGGGAAGCAGATATCAGAAATAGGAATAGGACTACCTGGGTTTTTACTTGACAAAAAGGCTCAGTATTGTTTTTTCTAAAATGTTTGAAATTAAATATGATGCTAACTTGCTATTAGGTTGTTGAGAAAAATATCTATTTTAAAGGATCAGCCTACTAAACCATAACAAATATAATTACTGCTAGAATAAAATACTGTTTTTCTCAGAAATTTTTCTTAAGACAATCTTAATTACAGAATTCTTGGTGAGTGTTTAGCAATTATAAATTTAACAGCAAAGGCATAGTGTTTCCTTTGTATGTTAGAGAGTATAGGTTGTGGACAGTATACTCTAATCAAAGCACTAAATATAACTAACACAGGTTAGGGTTAGATCACCCATTTCAGAAGCATTTTAAATCTGTAATGTTACTGAAAATGTTTTTATATATCCAAGGGCAGAACTTTTATTAATTACAGACAACATACCTTTCAACATTATAGATTGCCTTTAGCATAGTTATAATACTATAGTATACCAACATCCTTTATATAAACTGGAAAGAATTTACATTGGACAGTATTATTAATATTTGGTGATTATTTTATTACCATATATTATTACATACAATTTTATTTAATAGTAAGGATATTATAAATCATATATATATTTTTAAATGTATGCATGGCATATGTAAAGCAGTAACATTAGAAGGAGAAAAGCCCTGAAAGCATTTACCTATAAGTTAGTAATACTGAAAAACACTACGTTTGTGCATAGGAACGATTGAAAGCGTCATAATACAGCAGAACACTGGTACACGTTCAGGTACTGTGAGAACCACTGGTGTATAGGAAACGTTCCAGGTTCTTAGAAGTGCACTCCATCTAAAAAAAAAAAAAAACCCCTCAACATAACAGAGGTTTGTTTTGGCACACCCAGCAATGTACACAAAGATGTATTTGGTTTAATGTGCTTTTATTATTCTTAGATAAGCTTTAGTAATTTTATGGAGATATACACCTTAAAATGTACAATATTACTTTATAAGTTTATAATTGCTTGTCATCACATTCACAATTCTAAAAGCCCGTCTTCCACTAACCAGTTCATCCAGTGACACAAAGGAAGACTAACAAAAATGCTGTAAGACTTTCAATGAAAAGTTTTAAATGTAAAAATGGATTATTAATCTAGACTCTCTGGTCTAAATCTTTAGTGACACCTCATGATGGAAACAAAATATGAAATGTTTTAGGCAAATTTGTTGTTTTCAATACTTATATTGATTCTAGATTCAAAATTTTGACTGAAAATGCATAGAACAGATGGTGGCACTTCTTTTAAATCACCTGAGGACAGCAAGTTAGGAGGGTGATTAATTTGCCTTACTGATAATATAAGGTCCCTCTACCATAGAAACAACCTAATGTTTGAAATTAATAAAATTGCACAATTATCTTTTTTTTTTGTAATACCAACTTAAATGGGTTGCATTCACTATTTGATAAAATGTGTAAAACTCATTTATATGCATATAAAATATGAAATATTTTTACATGAAAAAATTAAAAATATTTTACAAATAATTTTGTTCATTGTAAAGCATTCAATGCACCATTCATAGCAATACTTTGCACCAAACGTTGCTATATTCAATCTTAACACTTCACAATCTATAAATTTCACTTCTTAGTTTGCACTGTATTAAGAAGTGAAATTTATATAAAAGTCAACACACTATTATCTTAAAACGTTACAGATGTAAAACAGTTGGTAAAAAATGTACACACACTGAAATGGGTGCTTTATTTTTCCTCAGTGGCCCTGCTCTTCACTGTAGGCTGAGAAATGTGGTCATTTGAGCAGATTTTCTTGCAACTACCAGGGTGGAGACTTTAGCAGAGGTAAAGGGCGGTATATCTTTCTTCTGAAAACACTGTTGACATTTCAGTGCTGCCATTAATATTTACATAATAATTAAGAAATAACTTGAAAAGACATTTTACTTTATTTTTCAGTGTAAGGCACAGAGCAACATTTACAATCTAGAAGCAACTAGTTTATTCATAAGAAATAAATTATCTTTTCAGTCATTATTTGTTCTTTACCTGAAGAAAGTGGGGTAAATAGTGCAGTTAAAACATGCGTAGGTTAATAAAAATTATTGAATTTAAAAAATGCAAATGATATTTGTGTAAAATGTTATTAACTTTAAAAAGAAAAGGCATTATTTTATATATAAAATATACATCCTACAGTGTTATAGGTAGAAAAAACTTTGAGGCACTTACATTAACAAGGAAGGAAAGCACCAAACCACTTATTTTAATATAAGAAATAGTTTACTTTGGTAACTTCGGGTTCATAAGTTGAAAACTCAATTGCCTTTTTATTCTGACAGAAATAATTCCAGTAGAGAAAACTTTCTCATTGAAGAGAATCTTAAAGTTCCCGTAAATAAAATTTGCACAACTTGTGGTGTTCAGAATGTGAAATGTATTGATAGATGGTATCTCACCAGCCTGTGGCATATAGTTTCTACTGAAATGAGTACAGTCTATGTAATTTTGATGTTTTTAATTCTCTTTGAAAAACTGAAAAACATTAAAATGTGGTTTGGTAACAACAGTGGGAACAACATACATCAATGCCTCCATGCGAACTTGCTGATGTCCAACATTGACAGTTTAGTAACCGTAACCTTCCACCTTTTAAACCAAAACCAAGGTAAAAATTGGGCGTGGAATTATAGGAATCTACTGGATGTCAAGTCCGGGAAAGGTCTGTTCTCTGATGGATGGTGAAGAGACTGAAGATGTGTAGTGGTCTGAGAGTTATTTATAGTATTTAACTCAGCTGGATAGGTTTCATTTAAAACTCCATTCGGAAACTGAAAACAAAAACAGCAATTTATTAGAATGGATCTTTAAAGTATCTTACTTAAATCATTAAATATAAAAAATATTTTAATATTTAATGATTTTAAATCTTCACTCTACATGTTAAATTTCAAATTACTGTATTACTGCTTAATTTTAAATCATTCAATGAAAAATACTGAGCACATATATTTGGTGTTCCATATATCAGGAGATCATTTGATCAAGGCATTGCCTTCGAATAGAAACTAATAAATCAAAGAGTAATAGTAATAAGTAATACGGGGTGAGGTGAAAGTAGGTATACAATATGATAGTTTATTCTTGCATTATTTTCCATCTGAACAACTATAAATTTACTTTGACCAGATTTCATCTCAAATTCTGGGGACCAGGGAATTTATTACACTTGAGATTACTACATTGGAACTGCAAATGACCTAAGTATTTCCTACTACTCAGACCATGGGTAAACCAATTTCTTATTTGTACTATACTTTTAATAGCCTGATTCTGTAATTAGGACCACTATGATTACTGTCCTAATTTGTCTTGCCATCTTACAATGAAATTGGTCTGGGTTTTATAACTACTATGGGAGAGATGGACACAGAGATAGTTCTGTAGTGTTTTATAAATACCAGAGCCTTTAGAGTACCTACTTAGTGAGAGTTATAAAAACTTTCAGATTAAAACCAAACTCTTAATTCCTTCAAATAAAATCTACCTTTAACAATAGGCTTCAGTAATCAAAATATTGATTACTTCAAAGCCTTCAAAACATATAGTAATACCCAAAGCCTTCAAAACATATAGTAATACCCACATAATCTAGATCTTCAATGATGGCAACTGTCAATTCTTCAAATTGCCCAGAGAATGTTGGATCTTAAAGAAATTACTCTAAATGTATTATCTAGAGCAGTGCTGTTCAATGGAAATGTGAGCCACATTAAAAAAGTGAAATTTTAATATATTTTCCTTAACCTAATCTAGCTGAAATTTCATTCTTTTTTTCAAATTAAATCTCCAATATTAGCAGATATTTTTAGTACACCTCATCTGGGACTAGCCACATATAGAGTGGCTACCCTGCCGAGAAGGAGAGAGATATAGGTCTACAAAATTCTTATTATTCATTAAAAAGTACTGAAGGGCCAAAACTGGTTTGGCTCAGTGGATAGAGCGTCAGCCTGTAGACTGAAAGGTCCCAGGTTCAATTCTGGTCAAGGGCCTGTACCTTGGTTGAGAGCATATCCCCAGTAGGGGGTGTGCAGGAGGCAGCTGGTTGATGATTCTCTCTCATTGATATTTCTAACTCTCTCTTCCTCTCTGTAAAAAATCAATAAAATATATTTAAAAAAAAAAAAAAAGTAGTGAAGGGATCACTGCAGAGAACGCATGAGTTCAAAATGTAATATTACACAAGTAAGTTCTTTACTAAAGAGAATATGAGGTAAGGTACCTACCTATGATTAACTTCACAGCAACGTGAAATAGACTATAGTGACTAAAGGATGTTAGGAACGAGACTAAGAAAAACTTTCACTGCCCTTTTCTATTACATAACAATGAACTTAATTTTGGTCAGGATGTTCTTCAAAAGTATGAAATGCATTTTTAAATGAACTATTTTATAATGGAAAAGCATAAATGTAAACATGCTGTGTTCCTGGATGGCCAGGGAGAGCAGATATACTCACGTTAACTTTTTTTTAAAGTGATTTAGATTTAAAGTGTGCTTGCTGCTAGAAGGGCTTTAATGACACATTTAAATAGTAAAAATACATCAACCTCAAGGCCCGTGATAGAAAGCCAGCTGTATTGCCCTTTTAAGAACATCAGAAAAAAACATTTCCCCTGATGGGATAAAAGGAGGCTATGGCACATAAAACAGAGGGATTGCTAGAGAATACAAGGAGCCTGGGGTTAAATTCCAATGACCTTCAGAGGCAATGGCATGCGAAGAAATACCTTTTAACCCAATTTCAACTATATATCAAAACACTGGGAAAATTATTTTTAAATATCAAGAAAGATAAATCAAAATCTCTATTCTAAACAATAATACTTTTAGAGGGTAACTTAAGGCAGTGGTCGGCAAACTGCGGCTCTTTGGCCCCTTGAGTGTGGCTCTTCCACAAAACACCATGGCCTGGGCGAGTCTATTTTGAAGAAGTGGTGTAGAAGAAGTTTAAAAAATTGGGCTCTCAAAAAGAAATTTCAATCGTTGTATTGTTGATATTTGTCTCTGTTGACTAATGAATTTGCCAACCACTGACTTAAGGACATATTCAGCGCTTGACTGCTTTTTCCTTTACAATTCAGCTAAAAAGGATATACTTGTACTTGCGTTTGGAACATACTGGCTTATAAAAAAAAAGTAGTCACAGACATAATTAGACATGTTCTGATATAAATGCTGTAGATAATAGATTAAATGAGTCCTGACATATAGATTAAATGAGTCCTGACATAAACTAAATAAACCCTTTTAGTGATTCTTCTTACATGATAAATACATCGTTTGAGAACATCCTTACCTTGGTTAAAAATGCCTGTGGGCCAGGCATGGTTGGACTGTACTGCATCTGAGCCATGTTGCTCTGCTGTGGTTCCAGCCGATATGGGTACATGGACACAGCTCCGGCATAACATGTCTGTGGAGTTACTAGCGTGGACTGTAGATTTAGTTCATGCTTTTGGGTTTCAGGAACTCGTAAACGTGTGACAAAATCTTCTAAGCTAGAAGTAGTGGTAGGGTATGGGGATGGTTCAAAGTTCCCTAGGGGAAAGTCTAACTGTGTCCCCTGGGACTGTTGTGCTAACACAGCCGAGTTACACGGAATAATGTTCTCTGTGTAAGGCATAGTATCGATCTCAGATTTGTAGGGAAACTCTTGATTGGTCCCAGGTAAGTCTGAAAAGACACTGTACTGCTGTAGGTCTTGCTGAGGACAATTAAAAGGCACAGATTGGTTAACGCTCCAATTTGCAAACATGCCATTGACTTGCATATGCTTCATTTTCTGGCACAGTTGCTGCTGCTCCATGGCCACCTGCGTTTGCTGATGCTGCTCCAACTGCAGGTGCTCCTGCACCATACAGCTTGAGTTCAGCGCCCTGGACGGCTGCTGCTGGTAACCTGGACACGCGAAGGTAGACTTATCTGGACACGCGAAGGTAGACTTATTTAAAGAATCTTGGACGAACGACAGGATTTCATCTGTTATGTCAATGTCTCTGAAGTCGTTCTCATCAGAAAAGTCGGCTCTGAAAAATTCCTCATTCTGCTGCATGTGTTTAATGTCTTCAAAATCAACCCCTAGGTGTTTCATCATGCTGTACAAGTCACTGTTTTTGTCAGGGAAGAGCCCTCCCTGAGCTTCAGAAAGGGTCAGGTTCATTTCCTGAGAACGACCGATTTGCTCATGTTTTAGGATATCATTTCCAGCTGGTGCAATACTGTCCTGCCAACTACTGCATGTGTCCATAGTTTCGTTTAAAAAATTTTTTAAAGGAGTACTACTGGAAGCAGGACAGAGATAAATTGACTCATCTTGTTGCATAATGGCACTGAAGACAGAACTGGGATGGGGAGAATCCTTACTGAGAGTTGACTGGGTAGCAGAATCTTTTCCACTAGCACTGTTTTTAGTCCTTATTGGTAGGGAGTCCGTTATGGTAGGAAAGGGGTTGGTTACCTCGTACAACAAAGCTTCTCCAGTGGCAAACATAAAAGGCAACTTCATAGTTCGTTTCTTTAGATGCTCTGTTCCTTCTTCATCTCTAAAATTATAAAAACAGCAAGAGAAATACAGTATATGTCAAAATAAAAGTGCTTTTCCCTACTATCAATTATTTTCCTAGTGCCATAAAATTTAAATGATTTAGAATTTGTTCTAAAGACTATACTGTTTTTTGGGACAAAGATCCCAACATGAGCACAAAAAAACAGTGAACTGCAAGAATTTGGGAATGTGAGTAGGGGAGACATCTCTAAATAAAAGCCAGAAGCTATACAGGAAAAAAGATTAGCATGATTCACAATATTTTAAATGATGTGAACACACAATTTTCATATCAAATATCGAGGAATAGTATTAAGATATACAGGATTCAGTCCATTATTGAGATAAAGACATAGGCAAATATTTTACACAACCATGTATCCTGATGTATATGTTCATGAGTTGGATTATTATTATAAAAACGTTAATTATCTCAAAATGAGTTATAGTCACTGTAATCCCTTTAGATTTTCTGGTGGGAACTGACGATTTCTAAAATGTATTATGAAAATATAAAGTGGTCAAGAAGAGCCAAGGCAATTTTGAAGGTAAACAACCATAAATATATCATCTGATCAAAATGCAGTATAGTAGAGGAAAGATGGCATTTTCGGCATTTTCAATAAATACTACTGGTCAACTGGACATATATATCCAATTTTTAAATAGACAAGCTTTCATTTTAATTCAAAAATGGAACTTAATCAATTAATATACTCATCAGAGATGATTTGGGAGGTTTGATTCCCCCTGCAAAAATTATCTACTACAACCTAAAATATAAACATAAAACTTTGTGGCACTGTAAATTATGGCTAGAGGCATTGCTTCATGAATATTGTGGAGCTTTAGTAGATATGAAAAGGAAAACTGATTTCTTATCTAAAGCCACCTGCAAAAATTTACAATGCACATACTTGACAAAAATACTCATTTCCAGAATATATAGGAAACTTAAAATCAATGCTTGCTTAGAAAACCTATGTTAAGCAAAGCAATGATATATTTACTTCACAGGTGGCACTAGCTTTTCATCTTTCCTCTACATGCGCAGGATAAAACCCTCAAGTTTTCTTTATTCTCCTGCCATAGATCTACATATTTATTCAGTAAAATGTCAATTCTGTCTTAATGTTCTTCACCTATGCCTTCTCCTTTTAAACATACTAGTCTTATTCTAACTTTTTATTTGCAGAGTAAATTCTCTTAAAGTTTTTAAAGTGTTGTTAGAATGTTTGCTGCTATCGTTTTTATTTTAAGTCTTTGTGCTTACGTTAGAGGTCTCTGAGTTGCAATGATGTAATCTGGTCTTCCGTTTTTATAAACCAAGCGGGCGTTAGACTGGATCCAAGCCCATCGGTTGTCTTTGGTGAGAAGCCTGAACACTATCATGCCACTCTCTCCGGTCTTGATCACTAAAATAAAAATAAATAAGTCAAACTTAAGTTTGATCATTTATCACCAAAGATCAAATATATTCCTGTGGCAGCTATAGAGTAGTTTATCATAAAGGATGATATTGAGTAGACAATTATTCAGTTTCCTGAAACATGCACTAGGGCTGTGGTCAGCAAACTGCGTCTCTCGAGCCACATGTGGCTCTTCCACAAAATACCCGGCCTAGGCGAGTCTATTTTGAAGAAGTGGTGTTAGAATAAGTTTATTTTGAAGAAGTGGTTTTAGAATAAGTTTAAGTTAAAAAAATTTGGCTCTCAAGAGAAATGTCAATCATTGTTCTGTCGATATTTGGCTTTGCTGACCACCGCACTAGGGTATATGCCCCTTTTATGGACATGTTAACAAGGAACTACAACTTACTCCGCATATGGTACTCAGCACAGTAGAGCATATCAGCAGCATGAAGAAACTGATACCCTGATCCTCTCATGCATAGCTCTGCTTCAGTGTAGCCCAAAACAATTTTTCCTCTGGGAAAAAGATAAATGAAGTTGAAATTACATTGTTATTTCATTCATATTAAATGGTATCAGCTATATGCTATTTGCTGCAATAGGTTTTACTTGACTCTCAGAATTTTACATTAGCAGGTGGAAATCTCTGTAACTGCTCTTTTGCTATGGCTACAAATTTCAGTTTTAGATCATTTTCTTCTCCTGAAAGAAGATTATGCAGGTAAACAAAACATTTAGTAAAAATCTAGAATGCTTGTATTCCATTTTTGAGGAGCAGGGTTTTTCAAACATCTCTTTCTATATTTGAAAGGAGAAAAACAATGACATGAATGTGATATTAAGCATTCATATATCAAAACATAATTCTCTGTAAGTTTACTAAACTTCCAGGGCTAAAGTTCAAAAAAAGTTTGTATAATTTAAAATGTAAAACAAACTAACAATCTTACTCCTTAAGCACATCAGCGTTATGACATAGAAATTGGGGCAAGTAGTATAAAAAACTATGAAAGAATAAAATGACTTGATGAACCTGAACTTATTTTAAAGATGACACTGAAAGAGTATGAAATAATAGCTACTATAATAATGTACAATATTATCTACATTATAGTTTTACATTCTATGAGAGACTTGTTGCATTGTATAATACATACATCTAATAAAAACTTTTACTTTAAGAAAAGTTTTACTTACTTGGCATCACAACCAGTAGGTGTAAAGTCTAGTTTGTGTTTTGTTCTAAAGATGAAGTTTTTGGTTCGGATTTCAAGTATGGAGGGTGGCTGAAGTGGAGTCGCTATGGCAAACAAGGCTAACTGAGGGGGAAGCACCGACCCATCTTTCCCTTTCTTGTTCTGGCCATGCAGGTACTTTAACCTCCCTTGGAAATTCATTGCCTAAAACACAAAAGATAGCTCATTAAAATGAACAATTTAAAAATCATTCCTTTTTAAAAGGCTCAGTCTTGGCCACATCTAAGGTTTTTAAAGCTGACAAATGCTACTTTCTTTCGTTCCTTTCTCCATAAGAAAACAATTCCAAAGTAGTGTGAGGACTATTCTGAAGGGACAGAAAGGTGAAACCCTCCTGGCTTTTTAATGGTCACAAGAATACCTGCATCATTTTCTAAGTGTGCAAGTGACCATGCACTCATGTTTCCTGTCTGAATAAATGGTGATCTAGTACATACTAATTTTCCAACACACATGAACTGTATTCCACATCTCAAATACAGTTTCATTAAAACGACTCATGATATCACAAAGAATGCAGAGCTCTATCAGAGGAGAGAGAGAATAATTGTAGAAGACAGAAAACAAGTGCAATTTAAGCAGGAGCATGATCTATTTAGTTGTTTAAAACAGTAATAACCAGGCCAAGGAAAAATTCTAACATCAGTATGATAATTGCACAAGAAAGAAAAGACCCAATTACACTCCTACTCCATCTTAGAAAATACATACTAATCGATCATCAGTACTATGAAAACTATCCCAAAGCAATTCTAACTCTGGGTCAGCAACATTATGACAAACATAAAAATCATTGTTTGCTAATGTTTAAGATTTGATTGTTTCAAATTCCTGCTAACTCACCAAAGTAATATGCAACGACATACCTTGTAGTCTCTTTCTCCTGTGCTGGTGGGGTGTGCTATAGTTTCTGGGGAGCTGGGGGTACACTTTGGGATACTATGCTGCCCTTTATTTTCTAAATAAAAAAACAGGGCAAGTTTTGACACAGGTTTGCATGCCTCTCTCATGTGTCACAGGCAGCCTAGGAAGCCAAGTATTGCAATTTGATGAAGAGCTCCAAGATGAATGCAACTAGACTTTCTCACAAAGGTTTTAATGACCATCTCCACTGAGGATCAGAGCATAATATGTACCTTTGGTAAAGGCTCCGAAAAGTCCTGCAGTTAGAAAACCCACCTAAAATTTGATTACTGGCTCCCAAACTTAGTTGGGCACTTTCTCTTCTGGAGTGTACTATATTAAGGGTGCAGACCATCTGCAGCCTCGGTATCCTGCCTAAACTGCTCTGTGGTTATCCTACCCAGGTATTCAGACCACGCAACAGCATCTCCTGCTACATGATGATTCTGCAATCATGAACGAACAACCATTTCTCTACGTGGCAGTTTTTTCTAGCCATGTGGAAAAGGCCAGTATAATTTCTCTGTCTAGCAGGCATTCCATCTAAAGAGAGTAAGCCTTCTTCTATTAAAGAAGGGCTACATAGTTCTTCATCACATACCTAAAAAGTCCTAAAAAGTAGGCAAAATACAAGCTTCTAGGTTATTTCCCTCTCAACCTGTGTGGATTCGGAGTTATAGAAAGGATTAAAAAAAATCACAAAAAATGATATTTTAAAAGTTATTTTCCTTAATTATTTGATGAAGTAGATTTTTTAAAGCCAAACTCAAATATAACCGAAGAATACTGGTTTCATTTCAACTATTTTATTTCTATAAATTAATAGTAAATGACAGGGTCTTAAGATTTTGCACTTTACCAGAAAACCAGACGAATTATCCAGCAGACACCGCAGCCGGCAAATGAAGCACCTCTCGATAAACAGAGAGTTTTCTGGAGGGAGCTGGTCTGGGTCATAGTAGACTTCTGGATGGGGGAGGCCATTCGCTTCTGGAGAAATAATAGCAACACATTTATTTTCCACTTTGTTGTAAAATTAAGTGTTTAGATAGTTGAAATCTGTGTTAATTTCTAAATTGGAGTCTGTACAAAAAGATAATCATTTTCAGTCCAGAAGCTAATGAAAAACTAAAATTTACTCCGTTTTTAATTTCTATTGACCAATAACTGCTAACAGTTTCCCCATTTTTTAATGCCATTTTATTTTCTTTCTAATACTTCCACAAACTTCTGGAAACACTATTTACATTGAGAAAAGGTTTTTGTGTTTGTTTGTTTTTATACTTGGATATGCTAGTTTGCTTTTTAAAAATTGTGAACTTTTGAAACACAGAACATTTTACAAACACTCCTCCCCATTTTTCACAACAGTATGAGTAATTTTATAAAATGCATTACTGAGTATGGCAACACTTTCCCACTTGATAGTCATCAATGGCTGTCACATATCTTAGATACATTCATTTTTTTATTAATAACAAATAAAATCATTATATAAATAACAAAATAAATAATTAAATAATTCATTTTTTTGTAGAATAAAACATTCTGTAGCTCACTAGCCTCTGTGTGAACTACATGTACAGACACATGGCTTTCCACTACTTTCCTACCCTCACCAAGGAGTTCTTTGCCCCCATAGGCTCTCTGCCTCTTTTCATAGAATTATATAAAAAACACCAAAACTACCTTTTTTACATTTTACTTATTTTAGAGGGAGAGGGAAAGAGAGGGCGAGACATGGATTTGTTGTGCCACTTATTTATGAATTCCTTGGTTTCTTGTATGTGTCCTGACAGGGGATCGAACCTGCAACTCTGGCATATTGGGATGGCACTCTAATCATTGAGATACCCAGGGTCCAAAGCTATCTTTTTATAAACATTCTTACCATCAATTCTTTGTCCAGAGTCTGTATGTTGTGAAGGGTTTAATCCCCAGTGTAGCTGACGCTGAAATTCAGCTCGGTCTTCAGTATGGATAAGTTCATACACACTCTGATGTATGACATCAGACTAAGGGGAAAAAACACAAATAAGATAGTACCAACTAAAGAAATAAACATGACATACTAATGTGATTTCAGAACCTAGCCAGATTAATGATGAATAAAGCAAATGACTTGCAAAATTGCAAAGCTCTCCAGTTACCCAAGACAGGAAAAGCTAGGAAGAGACTAGTTCTAATTGATAAGCCAGAAGTTATTTGCCATATAAATATTCTTCAGTTAAGTAAGTCACTTCTTCACTTATTTTTACCCCTTTTTGATCTTTTAAGTCCTACGTTTTTAACAAAACCTTATGGAAATACCCAGTTGTCTCTGACTTCTCTAAGCTGAATAATATTCATTATGTATTTTCTTCACTGTTTTCTAACAGTTTTCTGTAATTGAATTATCCTAAATAGACTCCAAAAAAGTAAGAAATATGCCTTTACCAGGGTAGAATTCTTCCTCTACTATTTGCCTCCCAGCATTTATTCCAGTGATGAGCCCTTAATCCTTAAGACAGTATTTTTCATTCATATATATATATATATATATATATATATATATATGTATATATTTTTAAATTTATTTTTACTACAACTCATGGTACTGAATACATTTTCCACCCATCACATATGTACATATACACACATGAAAGTTTCAACAAAACACTTTGTGCATTCTATTTTATGCCATACTAAACAACTAAAAAGAATAGTTGATGGTGAATCACTATATCTATGTCATTGCCCACTAAGGAGTGACAACTTGCAGTTCAATGGTGCCTAAGCCTCCACCCATGTCAGATACGAATGTCTTCTTAAAGAACATCTAGGCTCATGTGTACAAATAGGGGAAAAATAGATTGGGAAATAGCTAATCTTGTTGATTTCATGATGGATAGGAATTACATTATCAAATAATTAAGATAACTAGGTAATTAAGTTTCAAACAGGCCTTTCAATAGACATTAGTGTATTTTCCTCATAATTTAAAAAGTCTGAAAGCAGTTTTAAGGTTGGGTCAGCAAAATTATCTTCAGGAATATCTTTAGAAACTGTGGTAACAGCTAGATTCCATTAGTTTAGCTCTTTAGTGAAATCTCCCTATTAACTTGATCTTCTAGCATTAAGCCATCTCTATGACAGACATTACACAATTGCCAGAGTTATCATCTGAAACACAAGCAGGAGTATACACATTCCCTTTAAAATAAATGTTTAATGGCTTCCAGGGTGTATAGAGCACAGATTAATCTTCAGTTTAAATACTAGTGTGAACAAGCAGTTGACATCACCTGTGAGCTTGCTAGGAATACACATTCCTGGGTCCTGCTTTGATCTACTGAATCAAATACTGGGGGGGGCGTTTAAGGCCTAAAATTTTATATCATTTTATCAAGTTCTTCAGGTGAGTCTTATGCAGGTTAGAATTTAGGAACTATTGATACATAATATACCTAGCATTCAATTGTGTTCAAATAACATATTCTTTTCCCTCCAATACATCAAACACCTTAATCACTAGTCCACTTACTATTCATTCAATAACAATAAAAAACAAAAACCAGACACATTCACCTCTTTGAAAGCATTCTAGTCAATTGCTTATAGTACTTCTGTCTTTTCTTCCCTGTGTCCCCTCCACAATTGTCAACCCATCTGAATCCTACACTTTCCTTAAATTAGCTTAAATACCATTTCCCTCAGCAAAGATTCCATAATCCCCATAAATCAGAATGAAAGGTATAAACCATGGTATACCTTTACATATTACCTCATTTATTTCATAGTTGCCATATATTCTCCAGTGGATATCCATATGAATTAGATGGCAAATATCCTCTTGCCTGCTCCATTCAAACCCTATCTGCCCCTTCCCTGAATGTTTCTTTTATATAAGAGTTCCTTCATAAGTGAGCGGAGAAACACAATATGCATAAATTGCATAAACTTTTAAGGAAATTATAATGTAGTAAATTATTAATAGTATAAAATATATTAGCTGAAAACACATAATTTTTATTTTATAGCACATATCAATATTTTGATATTTTATATGTAGCAATTATCCATTGTGTCCCTAAAGTATAAGGTACATAAAAAGTACAAATTTTTTTAATGACCTGAGAATATTTACCTGCTGAAATCCCAAATAATCTTGTATAGTAGAAGAAGCATAAAAGACCAAGGCATCTGTAGTGACAACCAACACAAAGCCATTCAGAGCCTACCGAGAAAAAAGTTATAAAATCAGTATGTGACTAATAATATTGTCACTCATAAATATTGACTTCAATTAAGGCTGATACTTTTATTGCTAAAAACTCTTTAAAATGGCTAAATGATTACAAATCTCTCACTCACACACACACACACACACACACACACACACACACACACACACACACAGACATACCATACATCTGGGGAGTGGAGCATTACATGCTACTGCAGTGCAAACAGAAGTGGAATGCGACACTGGGTGACTTCTACCTCAAAATGAACTGGAAGTAATTAAACGACCCATGAATGGACTCTCCATTTACAACTGTCATCCTAATTATAAGGAACTATATTTATTAAAATTTACCTGTAATAAGAATTCTCCTTCATGAAAGTTCAGGCCTTCCCCAAAATTTGTTCTACAGTTATCCTGGATTCCATTTCTGTCAGTTGGGGAGGATTTTAGTGCAACTTTGGAAAAACCAGAAAAACAATGATACAGTAAGAAGTTTTAAAAATAAATGGTTTCCAAGGGCTGTGAAGAAAACCTCTATATACCAAACCAAACAAAAAAAGGAAATACTGGTGTGTACTATAATGACAGTAAATAACCCTTTGCCAATGGGTGATTTCCAACTCAGATGACAGAATCTTAAAAATAATTTTTGATGGTTCCCTATATAATTTTTGGAATATAACTTAGTCTAGGAATTTCAAAGAATTGTATGGTGCTGCTATAAATACTCCTCCCATTCCTATACTAGTATTATGAGAATAAGGTTCATCAAAACATAACCTATAAAAATAATTTTAATACCTACAAATAATATTCTAAACATCAACGAACTAGTGGTGGTCAAGAGAAAGAATCAACCATACACCTTATCAAGAAATATATTTCCATTAAATTTAGAATGTCTTGTCTGGTTTGGGGGTAAACTGCTGTCAGTATTCTTATTAGGTGCATGTTAAATCTACAAATTAACTCATGAAGAATTATATTTATGATGTTGAATTATTCTATCCAAGAACATGTGTGTTTTTTCCATTGGCTCAAGTCTATATTCTTTATCCCACTAGAGTGTATTGAAGTCATCCACAATAAAGATTTGCACATTATTTTTTTGTTTAATCCTAAATTTCGGACATTAGTAAAGTGGCTTCTCCTTCATTACTATCTTCTAACTGCTTGTGAATAATACAGACTGTCCCTCAAAAATGTACAAACACTTTTTTTCTGATGGCTCAGTTGATGTTTATTTCTTTTTATATTTAACCCATGGAATTAATAATTATTCAAAGTATGTGTACATTTTTGGGGATAACCTATATAAATAAAAAGAAGGCTGATGGCATGGTGAGATGTTTACTACTAGCAGTGGCATACTGTAATGTTTTTCTCCTTTATTCCCTCCCATATCTTTCTCTCATTGTGTGTGTGTGTGTGTGTGTGTGTGTGTGTGTGCATGCACACATGCATGTATGTATTTGTAGTCTGGGAGGCAACAGCTGAACAGAAATAACTACTATTTACCTATATAGAATTTTTCCAAGCACTCTCAGATATTATCTTATTTTGGAGCATGTGAACGTTGGTGTCTGATATAATTAAATTCACATCTTAGCTCTGCCACTTAACGTGTGAGCTCTTGTAGCCTATCTCCTAATATGTGAAGTGATAACTGAAATCAACCAACCATCCTGCAGGATTGCTGTGAAGAATAATGAGAATACAGGTCAAGTTCCTAGCATATGTTCAATAAATGGAAGCTTTAATGATTAGCCCCATTTCCCAGAGCTTATGGATTGAAAGTATAACCATTCAGATATAGCCACAATATCTTTCCATTTGTCTATTCTCTTTTAACCTGTGATAGTTAAATAAGAGAAACCATTAAACAAAATGGACTTTGACTTTACTTTAAGACTTCTGATTTCAGTAGATTTATGTGAGAAAGATAACGAGGCTTGGTGAAAACTGGAGACTTACTAATAACCAGCTTTTCTCTCGATCTGAGTAAAGCATCCTATATAATAAAAGCATAATATGCTAAGTGTCCGACTGATCAGTGGACTGCTGGACCATTTGTTATGATGCACACTGACTACCAGAGGGCACATGCTCTAACTGGTAGTAGGTTAGCTTGCTACTGGGGTCTGGCCAATTGGGAATGAGAGGCCGAATGGGGACTGAGTAAGAGGGCCAGGCACACCCTGGGACCCTCCCACAGTCCCTCCCCTGCCGGCCAGCCAATCTCCCATGGGCCCTACCCAGCTGGCCGGTCCCATTGGCTTCAATCAGGACTGGGTGAGACTGCCCCTATTGCTGACCAGGCTGAGGGACCCCACCTGTGCACTAATTTGTGCACTGGGGCACTAGTCATATAAAACCATTTCTTGTTTGAAGTTCATGTTCTGGTAAATCATCAAGTGCCACACTGGGATCTCATGCTAAATTCTTGCCTTTGCAGAACCTGAAACATATCTCTTTGAAAGAAGAGGCCAAAAGTCTGGCCTCTGAATATAACAACTACAAAAGGCCAGACAACAGATTTCCTTAGGCCAAAACACATTTTTAGGTAAATTAATCGATCTAACAGTCAATCAAGACCAAAGGGAATGCTTAATCTCTTCTCACTGAAAGGGCTTCTTCTCCTTTTCTACTGTGTAGTTTTGTTGTTGTTTGCTTTCTAATGGCTCTTTGCTTTTTAATGGACAAATTTGCTTAAATGCATTAAAACTTCATGATGTCAGGGTTAACTCCACTTTTTTTTTTTTTTCCAAAATCTCCAGTATGTGGCACAATTTAAGTTATACCAAATATCAGTAAGTTTTCTATGAAAATAATAGCAAAAATATACACACAAAAATAAAACTCTTACATTAGGAAACTAGTGAAACAATCTTGAAAATTGACACTAACAAGTGTAAAATTTAAACTCTCTAAATTATCCTAGTAGGAATCTTTTAAAATTAATTTTTAATCAATAGAATTGATGTTAGTTCCAACTAGAGTTATTGGCCCACTGAGAAGATGAATAAGGAATGAAAGAAACCATTCATCTCAGAGTAATTTACAATTTGTTTTGGGCCTCGTATTTGGGATATTAGCCAGTGTAATTATGCATTAGGCAGACTGCCTTTAAGTAGGGAATCTAAGCCATGGAAATAAAGAACTAGAAAAGAATGTGAAAAATATTAAGTACCAAATGATATTTAACTAAAGTATTACAGGAACTTGAGACAGAAAAGAAGAAACTTGTTCTAAACAGCAACGCCTACCATTCTAAATGTTGGAAGGACATTGTATGTCAAGCAGTTTCCATGTATTATATCTTATTTAATGTTTATAATAGTCTTATGAGAGTGGACGTTCTTGACCTTTCAATATTTTTGGAAACTGAGGCATATATAACTACTGCTTAAGTGGGAAAAGTGACAAGTGCATTTTGGGGAAGGATCACTGGAGGGAACTTGGAAAAACAAACGAATGTTTCTGTTGCTCTCATGTTTAAGGTTAATAATCTGTAAAGGATTTAAGTAAATATTGTGCAAGGATGCGTCCAGGAAGGGTGAACTCCCTTTCCATTGTCATCTAAAAAAATACAATGTGACATTTTAGAAAACTTCTTTGATGTCCTGGCCTTTCAACCCTAGTTATGTAATTTATGCCTTCCATGAAGTTTGATCTCTCTTTCTTTATATACTCACTACCTCTCCCTTCTTAAAATTATTAGAAGCTATAGTAACTAATACTACTCACTTTCACACATACATCTCATGCCTTGGTTAGAAAGCAGCAAGAGTCAGAAAGTGACCTAGGATGCTGTCATCAGTGCCTCTCCCTAGCATCTGAGTGGCCTTCAGTAATTTCCTTAGTAATAATATACATACTGAGCACACATTGTATGTCAAGCAGTTTCCATGTATTATATCTTATTTAATGTTCACAATAGTCCTATGAGAGTGGACATTCTTGACCTTTCAATATTTTCGGAAACTGAGACTTATGGAGGTTAAAAACCTTTCCCAAGGTCATAGAGCTCTAAGTGGCAGAGCCTGGATTAGAGGTAGCCTGACCCTGAATGTGTTTGCTATTATTAACCAGCTACCAGACATCTCCCTCTGCTAACTCCTTTCAACCTTTAGTTCCCTCATCTTTAAATGAGGAAGTGATAGATCTGGAGACAAATTCTTGTGAAGCCTAAAATAACATGTTGAGTACCTGGGTAATAGGACCTGGAATCTATAACTCACAGCTATATACTGCATTTACACACCCTCAAACCATTATGGAAAACTAACACTAAGTGCACACCAGGAATAGTGGCGTATTTTCTCATCTCTAGAGAGTACTAAGTATCCAGTAAGACTTTTGTGATACCCACAATGCTATCTACAACAAAGACTTGAAAGTACTATACAACAGCAAGTTGCTATAAAAACTATATGCCTATTCAGATGCATAAGGACACTTTTAACATATATCATGGGAATTAAATATACGATAGTTCGTAGAAAGAAAATGTAATCTCTGAAAAAACGTCTCTAGCTGATTCTGCTACTTGGGGAGGATTTGCATACTAAACAGACATTTGTTAAAATCCCATGTGTGCAGATGTGACATTGAACATTCAATGAAATATTAATAAACTAAAAATATTTCAACTATTTCTTCACTGAAAGATCAATGAAGTACAAATAAAACTTTAACTGATGATGGAATTTAAGTGTAAATATATTAAGCTTATCAAACTGTCCCATTACAGACTGATTCAAGTCTTATTCCCACATGCATTTAACCATATCCATATTTCCTAGTACGGCACTTTTCTTCCTTATATATCTAAGCTCAGATTTCCATGTTTCCCTATAAGCCAAGTATTTCCTCTCCAGAAAATAGACTCTGAATTGTTAGAGAAATTCAAGAGGAAGAAATATTGGCATGTGGTAAACTATATTTTGTATTTTGTTACTATAGCTTGCATTTAAACAGAATGAGGAGATGATAAAATGTCTTGCCAGGGAAAATCATAAGCCTTTTAAATCTAATTGAATTCAATTTATTTTATAATATTTATCATCTTCTTTAATACTTCTGGAAGAAAAAGTTAAATTCCATTCCCACACTGATATAAGCATAAAAGAGAGCAAAGCTATAACTTATAAAATCCAACTACATAAACTTTTGTAAATTAGGTAGGGTTAAATAATGCAATATTTCTTAATGAAAAGGAAAACATATTTGGTTTAGCAAGCATACTGTATCCACACTTTCTACTCTCACCAAAGCAAACTATGTCACTTGTCCTTGAATAAAGTGTCTAAAGTTGAATGTGTGCCTCTTCTGAAACAGAGAGGGGGTAATAAATTATTACACATTATATAAAAAAAAGGCTGAAAATTACAAATTAATTCAACAAAGGGATTCTCAGGTTATATTAAAATCAGGTCCATATGCCTCTACGTATATTCAACAATGAAGTTCTCTATTAAAAAAATAAAAAGTAAAATATTATTTTGCAAAAATTGTTTATCATTGATATAACAGTTTTAATTGTGACACTTCCTTCACAAATCTCTTATTTTTAGGACAAATCCACTGCCAACTCAAAACATCAGGCAAGCAAGCACTTTTCCTGTCCTGAGAGGACGAAGACAACGTGGACCGTGGAGGGTAAAGGTCTTATCTAAGGCCACAAGATTAGTGAATGAATTCCCTTTACATCTCCTGCCTGCAGGTGCTTTGCTTACATGACACTCTCCCGGTACCAGGCTGAGACAGAGAGAGGGAATGCTGGCTTCATCACACACAGACTGGACACCTCAAACTAGACACTGTCAAGAATCCAGCTGACACTGAAATAACCTCTAAAACTGACCAAAAAGGGCATTCCCACATCAAGTGGGCAAACTGAAGGCTCGAAGAAACAGAAAGGATTCAATAAGGACAATTTTAGGTTGAGTTGAGCCAATTTGACTGCTTACCACCCACTGCTGACACTTGAATGGTTTGATGGCTTCTATGGACAACCAAGAACCAGAAATTACCTACTTCATTTAGTATTATTATTCCATTTTTGTTTACACTTTCATGTGCCATTTTCTCTTTGGCCCTCTAAGAATTTGAAACACCAAATGAAAGCAATTTCAAGTGAACACATTATCACATACTATAGTTTCAGATTTCACACATGCACAAATTTTCTTTCCTCTACCTCTGACCATCATTAAGACATTTCATCTTTGGTATTCTTCTTCTTACTCTATATACTTTCCCCTGGAAGTTTTTAATAGCTCCTACGGTTTAAAATATTAGTCCAACTATATTATAATGATTCCAAAATCTAAATCTCAGCCATGAACAAATAAATTTGAGCTGATTAATACTGGTTGATCAAAACATCAAAAAGCTGTAAGAGCAGGATTTAAAAATAAAAAGATTAATAAATAAAAATTAGTCATAATGTGTGTCATTACAGGCCTTAAAATGATTAATGTTATATGAACACAATTTCTAAAACACTGTTATGTGAAGATGTAATTTTCCATTAACCAGGTCACAAAACATCGTAAAAGAATCAAGTGATTTAATTATAGACATTTAAAACATATATTTGGGAAAAAATAAAAACAAAAAATCGCCTTTTAGTATTATCTCTTCCCTCCCCCCAAAATAAGACTAAAGGTTAAATTTATGACCAACTCAACCATTCATAGTCAAGCAATTAAGGATCCTAGTCATAAAACACTTGGTAATGATCAAAGAGAAAACCCATTAAAGTAATAAATTTAAGACAGGAAAGAAGCAAAACATGTAATAAAGGATGTAATGAGTTTGAATTAGTTTGAATCTTTGATATATATTTGTCACATTTTTTTAAAATGTGTCAAAGCAAACAAAAAACTCAGAGATGAGAGTAACCTGTAGAAAATAATATTAAACTTAATCATAAAATCTAATGAACTTCACACTTTAAATTAGAATATGGGATGAAAAAGAGATATTTTCTGATCCAAAGAGTTTATATTATTGAGTGTAAGAGCCAAGATTTGAATACAACCTTAACCTGACTCCATATGAATACTATTATTTTTATTCATATTTCAATTTACATGGATTTGATTTTATAAAGTCCATAAATTAAAATTCAAAAGAATCTCTAAATTTTATCATTTTAGTTACTGAAGGTGTCATAAATATTATAGAGTTTCATATTTAAATGTGAATTCTGGGGGGGAAATACATAGCTGAATTACAATGTAAAAAGGCTAATGCCATGGCTAAATTAAACTGAATACTATTTGATGATTTCAAATGTGCTGACCTTTTATGCAAACAAACCCACTTTGAACATTTCTAGAATTAGGAGAATATGAGGGATAAATTCCAGTTATAAATTAAATAACTTATGGGGATTGTAATGTATAGGGAATATATATATATATATATATATATATATATATATATATATATATATATATATATATATATATACCCAGCGACCAGAACACTGGAACAAATGGTTGCTATGATGCCCACTGTGGCTGGACAACTGGCCTGATCTGCCGCAGGGCTGGCCAGCCAGCCTTCCATGTTCCCTTCGCCCAGCCAGCCCAGCCTTGATTGGCCCCCATCAGGGTGGACCAGCTGGACCCCACCCATGCACGAATTCATGCACCGGCCCCTCGTATAGTCAATAATATGGTAATCACTTTGTACAGTGACAGATACAAACCCATTTAACTTCATACAATGTCAACCCTTCAAACAACTTTTTCCTTCATTTTTACAGCTCATTCTTGGCATTGATACAAGTATATGTGTGTGTGTGTGTGTGTGTGTGTGTGTGTGTGTGTATATATAGTTTTTCAAGATAATGTTCTTGTTACAGATACCAGAACAGGACTGAAATCCAGGGAAACATGCAAGTGAAAGCTGAATAAACACAATAGCTCTCTTTTAAAAAGCTAATGAACCAGAAATGAACTGTTAAAGCACCTACCAAAGGAAGACTAAGAAGGGAGCACAAATAATTTTTAATTTAAAATGAAGTCAGCAAAGACCCAAGGTAATCGGGGAAGTTGAATAAATGTTAAGATCATCACATAATATCAACTGTTCTCATCCTCTCCTCACACAGCATATTTTACAATTGAGATTTGAAATACTCTAGTATGCAAATAATACACTTTATAAAATGGTGATTATTTTAATGATTCAAAACTCAGATTTCCCCCTACATTACTAGTTTACAAATTAACCAGAAAACTATTCCCAATGACATTTGCAAATGCAAGATTAGGAATTAGAAACTCAGATCCCTAAACTCACTTTTGTCAGATTTAATGCATTTGCACAAAAGCATGTTTCTGTTTCTCGGAAAGAAAAATTATTTCCTTTCTACAAAGTAAATGTATTCATCTCACTATTTAAAGGGTCATATGGAATGACCCATGACTCAGACAGCATGTTGGAGGTAAAAGATTTCTCAGTTAATGATTACATTTTAAATGATGCAATATTTACTCTGAATATTTTACTAAATTATGTCATTGATCCCTACTACTGTCTCATAGAAAGAAGACTTTTCCGTCTTTTTATCTCAGATATTTGTGTCTCAACAGAGAACTTGAATTAGTTATTCCCAAGTTTTTAATTCTGGGGATTGCTGTCCAAAATGAGAATGATTTAAACATACTACTTACATGATGATAAATATTTTAAAAGACAATAATGAACTCTAATTCAAATTTTCATATGAAAATTACTCTTACTAGCAATAAAACATTACTGTACCTATTCAGATTGGTCAACAAGACCAATGCCCACTGTTTCATCCTGACACTGAGAGAGACAGTATAGAAGGAAACTACCCTTTCTCTGAAGATCAACCAATTTCAAAGGCTGGAATGGAACTGCCCACATCCTACTCTCTCTTAATAAACTGTTATTGATCACAGTCATGAAGTTATTTTATAGTAAATGTTTTCTATCTCAGAGGTATTTGAGTTTAATACTCATTTTGTGGTTTGTTTCTTCCTTTTATGTTCCACTTTTTTTTTTTTTTTTAATTATTATTAAACAAGGCCAGTATAATCTTAACATTCTGGAATTTGGTGAGAAGGTTTAAAGATGACTTTAAGGATTTTAGGGCCTCTTCCAGTCTGCATCCCCAGCACGGAAGTGCACACACTCCTCAGGTCATAGCTCCATTTGCCCACTTATCTGTCGCCGGGCTCCCTGCTGCTATGACTTAATCTCTCCTGAGAGGTGAAAACTTGCACTTAACAATGTTTAATTGCCAACATCAGAAAACAGCAATTTTGGATTTCTATTATTTGCTAAAAACGAAAGGATCTCCAGAAATACTTCAAAAATACAATAATTTAGAGAAGTCTTTAAAAAATAAGAATAAGCAAGGAGGAATATAAGGTAACACAGAAGAGCAGTGCTACCGAGGAAAACTGACTTAGAACTTATGCAGCTTCTACTGTTTTAATTATTATTTCTGTTATTAGTCTATGATTAATCCCAAAATGTGTCTAAATGTGTCCACTGTGCAGAAATAAAAAAATAAATAAACTATCACCTTATTCTTAAACTTTTCATGTCTCAAATTTGCAAAGGTGATTTTTTTTTTTAAACTCCCGAGGCCTATGTGTACATCCCATCACTGCTGACAAAATAAAAATGTAACAAGACTGCCAGCCTGCTGTGAAGTACAAAAGGAGCATCTAGCAAAGAAGAAAAGGTGCAGTGGCCCAGGAACAAGGTGATAAATATAAAGTGATGACAAAGGAATGCAGAGGATGGCTAAGGAAGGCACTGGCAGTCTGAAAGCACCAAGGAAAGAGAGAGTGATACTAACAAGTTCAAAAGAGGCGACAGAGATTTGACATTTGAGACCTTGAATACATCAACATGTCTCACTGTCCAACCCAGCCAGTCACAGACCATGTAAGAACTCTGACTGCAACAATTCAATAAAACAAATTATTTCTTGCATCTGGATATTTATAGCCAGAGAATAAACTAATTGGTACAACCAACAATGGCAAATTGGCTATTAACAGAAATATTATCTGGAAATAGTAAAAAGAATATTAATATCTTAAACAAGCCCCAGAAATGTATGTCTAAACACATCAATCTAGAATATTCTATATGAAATTTACATTGCTTTTCAGACATAAGTTAATGAAATAAAGTTAATAAACATTTATTGAATGCCTACTATAGGGCGGGCATTGCTTTAAGTGTTTAAGCTATTATCAAGGAACTTCCATTCTAGTGAGAGAAATAGGCAATTATCTGGCATGGTGAAGTGCATCCCCCAATAAAGCACTATATTGTAACATTTCTGAAATGACTATGTCATCTGTAGCATCAGCAAAGACTAAAACTGAAAAATGATTCTCTGAGCTTCATTGCCTAGAATATATATGTAGTTCAAGAGTTTTTAAGGATTAAACATTCAAAGTTTCCGTCAAGTATGTCTTTAATTTAAGCCTGAACTAATAACACATCCCTTTAAAATACTTCTTAGATGTTGCATTACCAGTATTTAATGTACATTAATAATATACTGTATGTCAGTTTCTGAGACACTAGACCTTAAGCTATTAGGGCAGAAATGTTTTTTCCCTTTATTTCTTCTTTGTGAATTCAGAACTCATGCAGGGTTTAGAAAAAAGCACAACCTTGAATTACAAAATTTATCATAAAACAATTTAAATTTAATAGTATTAAAGAACTGCTTCTAACCTTAACTGAGAGAATGGTTGTCTTGTTCAAGCACTTCAGTTATATTTTAGGATGTTTTAATTAAATATGTATAAATGTTAGTGTTGTACTTAAAAACTTTTAAGTATTGCTTAAGCAGGATAGCAGAGCCCCAAAGTTTAAAAAGATCCATCCAAGTTAGATTATTTAAACTTGCAATAAATAGATGTATTTTCTTGGAAAAATATCTATTGTTACAGTAAAACTTGAGTTTCCTTTCTAACAAGATTGTATGATTACTCGTTTATATTGTCCTTTCCTCAGGAATTCACACACCCCCTGTTTGCATCCTGTTATTCACTTGGAGCTTCCCTTAACTTCACTAGACTGTTTCCCTAATAGTGGTTTTAGCACACAGAAATCCTACTGACTGCCAACAGTTTGCATGTAGTATGCCTTCAGGTCTAAGGATTACCTTAAAATTTTACCCTGTGTTCTCTCAAAAATATTGCATTGCCATCCTAGACCACTGGACACAACTTTGGGATCTTTTTTTTTTTTTTTTTTTTTTACTGATTTTTTCCCCCTTACATTCCATCTAACTCTGTTCTTGTATTTGGCACAACCTAAGAAACTGTTTAGTGTATGCTTGCCACTGAAGCTCAAGCAAATTTATTTGTTGTCTTCCTCAAATTTTGTACATTTGGATTTCTCTTTCTGAAGGTAAACAATGTTTTTAAAAGTTAATTCAGTGTTTTATCAAGGCCATATTAAATCATTGCCTCAGATTCATCTAGGCTGCTTATTAAAAACTAGACGCCTGGTACACAAAATTCGTGCACTGGGAGGGGAATGTGTGTGCTTAGCCTGCTCTGTGCCCTCTTGCAGTCCAGGAGCCTTTGGGGGATGTCTGACTGCTGGGGAGCAGGCCTAAGCCAGCAGTTAGACATCCTTAGCGCTGCCGTGGAGATGGTAGGGGGTCCCACCACCGCTGCTGCGCTTGCCAGCCATCAGCCTGGCTTCTGGCTGAGTGGCGCTATCCCTGTGGGAGCACACTGATCATCGGGGGGTAGCTCCTGAATTAAGTGTCTGCCCCCTGGTGGTCAGTGTATATCACAGCGAGTGATTGAGCATCCTTAGCATATCGTTAGCATATTATGCTCTGATCGGTTGAATGGACGACTAGACACTTAGCATATTAGGCTTTTATTATATAGGATACAGATTCCTGATTTCAACATAGAACTTATGTAAAATCAGCATAAAAGGGGCATGCCCTAGAACACATGTGTCAAACACAAGGCCCGCGGGCCAAATCCGGCTGGCCAGGCCTTGCAATGTGGCCCACACCGCGCTGTCATCACTGCACTCCGCTGTCAGTTTATGACATTGTCAGTTTATGACTGTTCAGTAAACCATTCGGCCCGCGATTTAGGCTGGATTTTAGATTTTGGCCCCTTCTCTGATTGAGTTCGACACCCCTACCCTAGAATGTGCATTTTTAACAAGCTCTTCAGGCTATTCTGAAGCACAATAAAAACCAGTAATACAAAGGACCTACAATTCAAGATAATATAACTGATTAAGAAATGATGCAAATAGGGGAATAAGAAACTACCACCAAATGCCCTGAACCAGAACAAAAAATAAAGTCATTAATAGAGCTAAGAAAATCCTTTGTAACAACTAAGAATTCCATAATCAGCCTGCTAAACTATGACATTCTTTGGAAACTCCTTAAATTGAGGTACTGAACATGACACATATCTAATCATGAAAAAAATATGTATGTAAATGTATACATTAAATATACATATATATTAGTATGTGTATATGTGTGTGTGCATGCACACACAGCCTAGAAAGCAGGAATTATGTAAGTATTAAATAGCACACTGGCTATACATCCACTAAGCAGCTCGGTTCTGCTCCACTACTTCTAAACAGGGAACAACTTGTACACTTTTTTTTATTATTATTATTTTTTAAAATATATTTTATTGATTTTGTACAGAGAGGAAAGGAGAGAGAGAGTTGGAAACATCGATGAGAGAGAGTCATCGATCAGCTGCCTCTTGCACACCCCCTACTGGGGATGTGCCCGCAACCAAGGTACATGCCCTTGACCGGAATCGAACCCAGGACCTTTCAGTCCCCAAGCCGACGCTCTATCCATTGAGCCAAACCGGTTTCGGCTGTACACTTTTTTTTCTCTCTCTGTAATATCTAGTTTGATTTCTCATTGTAGAGCAGCAGGAAATGAAAAGGCAAAATGACTCACATCAATAAATCTTTATCAGAGTCAAGGAATACTAATGCTTTCCTGGCTTCCAGAATGTTCACTAACTATCTAACTCTTAGTGCAGACAGAGACCACACCTTACATGTCATGGAGCCCGACCATAAGGCCAAGCAATAAGCACAGCAAGTGAAGAAATGCTGGGGATCAAGGCAGCATTCCAGGAAGCTGGGAATGGCCTCGGGGTACAGTCAACCACAGGGGCTCCTAAACTGCCACATGCAGCATTTAGCCCCACCACCAGAATGTATGATGCCCTAGGTCTGGGGTGGGGCCCAAGATCTGACACTGCTCAGAGTTCCCAGGTGATGCGAATCTGCTTGTGTGCAGACTACACTTGGAGCACTATGGATCTGGAAATCCCATGTTTTTACCATGTAAATGGTTCCCGTTAAAGAGAAGTAACTGAGACATGGTCAGGAAAAACAACATAGGGAATCTGGAAACTTGGGTTCTAGTTCCAACTCTCCCATAAAATGGCTATACAGCTGATACACACACACAACATACACCAATGACTATCACATAACTCATCTAGAAGATGAAGGGTCTGATACAGATGAAAACAGAAAATTCAAAGACTTTTTATATAGATCAGAGAAAATTTAAATGTCTACTTTGAACCCTTGAAATTATTAGCTTCAAACCCATGTTTATTGCCTTGATCACAACCATTAAACCATATAGCTTTTATCCAAAATAAAAAATAGCAACAGCAAAAGATAAAAAAGATGCTCAGATTGAACACTAACTCTGTTCTAAATATAACCATCTAAATATAAACCTAAAAGGTAATAACTGTTTTTGCAATATTCTAAACACAAATTAAAAATTCAAGTATATGCACATGTGTCCAAGGCAGCAGTATCAGCCCCATCTGAGAGCATGTTAGGAATGCAAAGTCTCTGGGCATACTTCAACCTCCTGCATAAAAACCTTCCTCTTTCAAGATCCTAAGTGATTTGTAAGTACACTGCAGTGTGAACGCACTGACAGGCCACTGAGATTTTATTAATCCTTTACTGTTTGTAAAATAACATTATACATATAAAACACTGAACATTTTCTGAAAAAAATCTACTTCTGACATATGAACAGATAAAAAGAAATCAATAAATGGTTTAACATAAAAAGACTCATTGAAACATTTCAAACAAAAACTTCCATTTTGCATGTTTCATGAAGAGAAAATACTATATGATTAAAAGGTAACTAATATCAACTAGCTCTAATCCCTAACTTTGCAGCTGCATAAAGTGAGGTAGGGAGTTGCTAACTACAATAGTTTGAATGGAGACTGAAGTCCAATTCTATTAACTCCTATAATGAAATGCCTTTTTCAGTGGAAAAGAAAACTTTTAATTACATGTTCCTAGTTGAACATACAGTTAATATAAAGCAGAAGTATACATAATTTTGAAAGGATAAATGAAATGATCCATCTATAAAAACATACTGAAGGAAATCCATAATAGTTATTATGTGTTTTACTCTTTCCAGTAAAAAAAAGAGAGAAGGAGACTTCCAAAAAGCAAATTGGAAAAAGAAGTGGAACTGGAAACTGACATACTTAATATGAGCATAAGCTCCAAATCCATAATTATCAAAGAATGACACCACATTATCATTTAATGGCAGCATCTGTTTAATGAATAAATCTGGAAAACTGACTTTTGGAAATATGAGAATTTTGGCTTTGCTACTTAACTTTTATCATACAGCAATAAACAAAACTTTTTCACATATGGTTAATTTTTGCAGTTTCAACACAGAGCAGCCAAATTCAACGTAAGTATTTTATAAGCGACTATAGAAAAATTAAACCCTTTTGTCTTACCATCAAAGAAGCTCTTGGCTCTTAGGTAACTGACACTGAGCCTAAGCACGGAAAGTTTGTCCAGCTTATTAATAACATCTTGTGGGAAAGGCAGCAGGTTCGCCAAACGGTCCAACTCTGTATTGAGTCGGTCTCTATGTCGCTTGGAAGGATTTGACTTGATTCCTTCAGCAGGGATTGGCTTGATGCTGAAAAACAAACAAAATGTCATGAAATACTCAAAAATATATAAAGCAAAATTTTCTATTGTCTTATAGCATTTTCTCCAATATTTCTCTCATAAAACTTTTGGTTGACATAAATCCTTTCAAAATTATCCTTTTTAAAGTCTTAAGCAAAACAAGGGAATGGGTAAAATTCTTCATAATGTTTTTATTAAAAGCTCATGAATCCATGATAGGACTAAGTATATCGTATATACTTCATATAATTCATACATTTGCGGTACAGTGATTTCCAACTAACAAATCTACTAGGATTTTTATTCCCTTTAAACACAACCATTGTTAGGGAAAAAATCTGTAATAAATTATGTAAAAATCATGCTTCGCAATCTTCTGGAAGAAACATTTTGGTATCATTTACGTTTGTAGATAAAGAAGAGCAACCCTAAATAAAAAGCTTATATTCATCACCCCAGCTTCCTATATTTAACAATTTCCTCCTGTTAGTGACAACTTCTCAAAACTCTGACACCTCCAGATGGTCCTAATGCCATCGAATGTGTCTTCCAGCATTAAAATAAGAAAACATTTGACTTTAGATATTTACATTTGTTGAATGACAAATATTGGAAGTTAACTGTGATTACCGGCAAATCTTGCTTTTATGGCTGGTCAGTAATTCTACTTTATTAGCATCCATAATTTATGCCCCAATTAGAAAATTCAATGACATCCCAACATTTAGTTATGAATTTTCATCATAGAAAAAAGAAACTATGATTACAAGTAGACCTTGAGTTTAGAAATGAGAATCTGGACTACTTTACATCAAGGCCTTAGTCAGAAATACACTATGAAAAGAGGATTTACAGATCCTTAAGACACTGATGCTGAAATATAGAGAAGCTATTAAAAAACCAAACAAAGTAATTTTAAGATCATGTTTGCACCTTTTCATTTGACAGAAAATAAAGAATTATCTTGAGTGTTCTTATAACAAACACCTTTTCCCCAGTGTTATTGAGAAAACAAAAACATTTTTTACAGTTCAAATGATAGTACAGTTAAAAAGCAGAAACTGACTTGAATATAGTGTTATTTGATGCAATAAAAACATTTATAGATAATTTATTCTCATTGTTATATGTGAACTAGTAATAGTTTATGCAAAAGATAAAAAATACAAAATTTTAACATTTTTACATTGTCCCTAACATGTCATTTCTTCAGAACTTGCCTATTTCTATTTTTTCCAATACAGTTCAAATTATTTTTACAAAAAAGATTATCTGGTAAAATGGTATACATACAAGTCAGTAGAACTACCTCCAGACTATTTGTGTAACTGCATAATTAAATGTGACTGTTCATGTATTTTCCCTTAATCATATTGCATGTATAATCAAACTGAAATCATACCTAGTTACTACATTTCTCCAATTAATCAAGTGAATTTCAGTTTTTGCCTACAATGCATGTGTACCTTCTTGAGTAATTCTCTATGGATCAATCACTTGTTATTTATTTGTACCTGTCATGTCCTTGGTAGGTCAGAAAAACTCTCTTCTACATATTTCAAAAGTGTTATGGGAGCTAAGTATCGGGAACAACTACCAGAAAAAATATTTTTTACAGAAAAAGTGGTATATGAGATGGATCTTGAAAGGCGAGCCGGATTTCAGAGGTGACAGTACTGGGGAAGGGTGAGCTTTGAGAAGTCCCCTGTCTGAAGTGTGAAGCAGAGTGCGAGAGAAGGGGTAAGCTTGTTGCGGTTCCTGATGAAGTGGGGTTCTCTTCCCTGCTGGGTGCTGCTGGAGGTGGAGTTCTTAACAATAGCCCCAGAAAATGAATTTTCTGAGGCCTAAAAGGAAAAACGAGTGATTTTATTTGTGTGGAATTAGATCCCTGCATTTCTAAAGTCCCATTTCCCTTAGTCCAGTCATAGACGCGCATGTGGGGTTTCAGTAAAGCTAGCAGCAAAGCCAGTGTCCAGAGTTTCCCTTCCATGTAGGAACCGGGTCCAGTTCAGCATCAGGCTAATTCCAGCCCATTAGTCTGCTGTGTGTGCGAATGCAGGGAAGCAGGAGCAAAAGAGCCCCACAAGCCCAGAATCACAGGAGTCCCAACAAAGCCAAGTGCATAAGAGGTCAAACTCCTCTGTTGAGGAGATTATGTACCCCAAATCTTCCCACCCTTACAGTGGTCACTCCCATTTTGACCCATGATCTCTGTGCCCAGGTATGACTGTCGAAAGCACCTCCTTTAGTCCCCCAACTTTTCTGGGCATGCACCTATCTTCCCTTTGTCCACACCCTTTGCCCCAATGTTTTGTAGGGAACATGCCTATAAAGTCTGGCCTTCCCCCTCTTCCCTTCCTGTTATCAGTATCAGTTGGGGCCACATTCTTTCAACAAATATTGACCACCCCTCACGTGGGGCAAACACAACACTCAGCATGAACAAAACCCACTAAAGCTGCTGTTCCCATGAAGCAATACATCCCAGTGGGAGGACACATACATAAACATATAACTTTTCGGGTTGTCAGTGTTAAGAAGAAAAATGAAACAAGGAAAGGAAGTAAGGAGTGACAGGGTGCTGGTTTGGACAGCTAGTGATGTTTCAGCACAGACACGCAGACAACAAAGGATGAGCCATGTGGGTGTCTGATGAAAAAAAAAAAATGTTCAAGGTAGAGGACTCAGCAACTCTCCTCACAGAAATGGCAACCAAACTGGACTTTGGCATCTGGAGTCATCCTGAGCTTTCAGCTAGGATTGGCATGCCAAGTCTAGTATTTTTATTTTACTAAGCTGACTGGTGACAGTGAGCACAGAATGCACAGCAGATCCCTCTGAGCACTTCTTTCTAAAACGTAACTCAGGATCATTCCTCTTATTTAACCTTTCAGTAGCTCCACACAGTCCACATTCCTCAGCCCAACAAACAAAGTGCTTCTTGATCTTCCTATGGCCCCTAACTATTCCTCTGGCCCCACTGTTTCCAGCTAAAACCTTCTTTGTCCATTATATGCCAGCGCTAAGAAATGGCTTGAAGTTGCCAGAATGTACTTGGGTGCTTTCATAGTGCTACTCCCCTGCTGTGCCACCAGCTTTAAAGCGCTGCTCAATTAGATCACCTTTGTGAGGTCTTCCCCTACCTACTCACAACAGATTCCCCCTGTACTACTGCAGTACCTTATGCACCTTATGTAAATATCTTACACAACCCTTCCATTAAGGAATAGTCAGTGCAGATAACATTTCCCATAAATTAAAAATCAAATCCAGCCCTGCACTCTTGGTAGCTGTCCAGTAGAGATTATGAAACACTGGGGAGAAAAGAGTAAAACAAACACTGAAGCAAGACAAGACAATCCAATATGACACAGGGACAAACTTCAACAGTACAAGAGAGACTTAGAGGTAATCTTCCAAGTAGTGCTGCTGCCTACTTTGTGCTGGAACTAGATGAGACTGATTCTTTATACAATGCAAACTTGTCCACAGCTCTAACATAGTAGTGTGCACGTGATGGAATATTTACCATGAGTTCTCATTTCCTAAATAAAGCTTTCTGTAACCTATATTGCGTATACTTGTTTGTTGCTCTTACTATGGAAAATTAACCATTTCTGTAACCCCACTGCTCAGCATAGTACCTGGCACAGAGTGGACTCTCAATTAATGTTTGCTGATCAGAAATGTGCAGAAAAGAAATGACAGGAGCCTGACTGAAGGCAGTAATAGTAAGGATAGTAAAGATAGATGGCCTTGAGATATTTAAGCACATCACTTTGTGTCTATCAAAAAGCTGGGTACATAACCAGACTCAGATGTTCACTGAATTAAACTCACTTGCTGACCAGTCCTATCTAATAAAAGAGTAATATGTAAATTGACTCTCATTCTAATACACAAGATGACTGTCCCCATGTGGACACAAGATGGCCTCCACAAGATGGCCAGCAGGGGAGGGCTGTTGGGAGGGACCAAGCCTGCAAGAAGGGCAGTTGGGGGCGATCAGGCTAGCAGGCGAAGGCAGTTGAAGGAACCAGGCCTATAAGGGAGGGCAGTTGGGGATGATCAAGCCTGTAGGGAAGGGCAGTTAGGGGTGACCAGGCCTTCAGGGGAGGGCAGTTAGGGGCAATCAGGCTGGCAGGGGAGTGGTTAGGGAGTGATCAGGCTGGCAGACAGAAGCAGTTGGGGGCAATCAGGAAGGTGGGCAGGCAAGCAATTGGGAGCCAGCAGTCCTGGATTGAGAGGGATGTCCCTCAAAGGGTCCCAGATTGGAGAGGGTACAGGCTGAGCTGAGGGACACATATCCCCGTGCACGAATTTCGTGCACCGGGCCTCTAGTTTAAGTATAGGAGGTAAGGGAGAGGAAAACCCTGAGTTAGGGAAAGACTGCAAATGACTAAAGTCTGTAGCTTAGGATAACAACTGTATTTCCCAATGCAAAGTACTATATCAAACAATGAGAAGAGAGATTTGAGCACACACCTCAGTAATAACAACATTTACCGGTAGGTGTAAGGTTCAGGAAGAGATTCAGGCAAAGATAAAGGAGGAGGAATGATGAGATGAAAAGGAACAGGGTAAACTATTTTGGAGACTACAGAACAAGGTTAAATGCACAGAGGAATTAAGTAAGTTAAAGACTGAAAAGTACCCACTGGACTTGGCATCACCAATCCAATGTTGTTAAAGCTAAAGTAATAGCTTTAACATACTTTTCCACTGATTCTGTGAGAAATATTTTGTGAAAATATTTCATACTTATCCATAATACTGAAAATGTACAGAAGAAAAAAAATATATATATATATTTTTTTTTAATAAATTACACTTGTCTTGGGTTATGCTGGTAATTTTACTTTTGCTTTGTCTTTAAACCTATGCCAAATTATACTGCCAAGTGTCTATTTAAATAAAAGGCTATATCTGAAATATAAATAACTGTCCCAGTAAGATTGGATTTCAGAAGTCAGCTGAAATAGACTGTAAGATGTTGCTCAGGCAAAGAAAAAAATGTATTAGTTTTTCAACCTGAACCTCAAAAATCTTGTCCCAACCTGCAACCAAAATTGTTGTGAAAGCAAGACTCCAGCTGACTGCATGCCATGCCTCTGTCTTAGAAGCCTGCACGCTGTAAGTACTGGTGGTGACAGGCCCAATGGCATGCCCAATGCCAGTTTTAATGTTATCTTTAAAGCCTTAATTTTTCACATCCCAGGCTAAAATGTCTGGTAGACTCATCACTTGTGCTCAGTGTTTGAAATAACTTAGCAACCCAGTTTAAGTTACTGAAATTGTATTGGTATTTTTAAATGAGACTTATCATAAAGTCTCAAATGACATGCAAAGATATCACTTCAGTTATCCTATGAGAATAAAGGGACATTTTCTAACAAGAGATTACCTATCACAGCACTGAGTATGGTTTATCAGCTTTTCCTCTAGGTGATTTACTCCACCGCCACTGCTTCAGGCTACACACCGATCACTTGTTTATATTTCCAGCCCAGGTACCTGGACGTCCTCTCACTCCTCTTTCCCAGGATCTAGGCACTCCTTCTCTGCATCTACTATGATACCCCTCTCCATCCAACAGGCAGGAAATCGAAGTTTCCCTCCGTGAATCTCACTATCATACCGACTACATCCAGTGAAGCCCAACTTTTAAACCTATCCTTTCTTCCTTTTCTCCCTATGGTTTCAGTACATAATTATTGATTCCTGAATATAAATGCTAAATGTTTACAGTCATAAATTACATACTTAATATAAAATTGGCAAGGTGATCTGTGGCACAAATAACATGAAATTCCATTGTTAAGCTGAATACACCTGGATATTTTGCTTCCTCATATGAGGCACAAAAAAAAAAAACAAAAAAAACATGTTTCCAACTTCTGAGAATCTTGGCTGGATGTCACCTGTAGTGAGTCAGAAAACCTGGAATATGAAATATGCCTTAGAAATCACTGTTACTTGCATGATCCTAAAAAAAATAATTAAGAATGTTGTTCCCTTTCTCCTCCTATATGAATATACTTTTTTTTTCAGTATTTCCCTTTAAACCCACAAAAATGTATCTATTGTACTATCCCCAAATCACTAAAATGTTAGCAAAAAAGTCTTAAGTAGTGGTCAATTGTTTAAAAAGTGAATAACTCTCCAAAATGTACCATGTGCACAGTACTACAAATCTCGGGTAGATACAAACACAAAAGACAGGTCTATCTTTAAGAAGCATATCTTTTGTACTAGGAGGAGATTCATTCTACAAGACAAAATCAAACATAACGTACTGCTCAATAATGTAGGTGCTATAAGGGTGATGCTCAAGAGTTCCGGAAAGTAAGAGCTCAGGTAGAGTGCTAAGGGAAGGTTTCATGGTGATGTGGTGTCTAAATCTGGTCTTAAAGACAGGTAAGAGTCACTTCTGATTTCATGATGTCGGAGTATATAGTTTTCTGCAAGTACCCTTCTCTTAGAGAAAATCACAAGGAAGCCCTAACTGGTTTGGCTCAGTGGATAAAGTATTGGCCTGTGGACTGAAGGGTCCCGGGTTCGATTCCGGTCAAGAGCACATGCCTGGGTTTTGGGCTTGATCCCCAGAAGGGGGTGTGCAGAAGGCAGCCAATCAAAGATTTTCTCTCATCATTGATGTTTCTTTCTCTCTCTCTCTCTTTCTCTCTCTCTCTCTCTCTCTCTCTCTCTCTCTCTCTCTCTCTCTCTCTCAAACCAATAAAATATATTTTTTTAAAAGAAAGAAAATCACAAGAAACAGAAACACAAAGTTTATCTCCAATAAACTTAAGAGACAGCTAAACCCAGATGCAAATAAATATGAAGATGGAAAATAGGTAGAAAAGATGTCAATGACAATAGAGAACAAGAAGGGAAGTGTAATCATAGTACATTACCTAGCTGAGCTGTAAACAATGCTTACAGTTTTAAAAAAATTATGAAACTCTGAAAGTAGACTTAATCTAAAATTGTGATAACATTATATTGGGAGGATGAAGAGCTGTGAAAGATAAACAGCACTAATTATCTTATCATAATGAATGTCAGATCATACCAAGCATGCTAACCTAAAGACAACACATATATTAATGAATGTTTTAATGTGCATGTATTATTTAATAGAAATATTTTAAATAAAACAAAAAAAAACAAGAAAGGAGCAAAGTGAAAATGACTAAAATATATAATACAAAACATTTAAAGTACATCTCAAGTAGAAAAACCTTCAAACAGACACTACTACCACTCCACACAATATACACAATCCCAACAATAAGTTCAATTAGTTATCCCACCATTTTTTGTGGAAAGTCAATCGTCAAAATTAACATTTTTAGGCAAAAATGCTAGGACAGATTACCAATGGAAATGTAAACATTTTGCAAAGCAATTTGGCACCATGTCTCAGAGCATAATATCTGACTCAGTCTTAAAAGTATGCATACCTTTGTGCCCCAAAACTTCATGTATGGGAATTTTTCCTAAGGAGATAAGTAAGAATTTTCATAGAAATTCACTAACTCAAAGGTATTCTCTGAAAAACTAGTTAAAATATTTGAAAGTTGGAAAAAACAGAACTACCCCGTAAAAAAAGAAAAATAGTTAAATTATAAAACACAAAGAGAACAGAGTACTAACAGCCATTAAATGCAATGTTTTAAAGGAAAGAGGGAGGGAGCAAATCAGTAAGATAAGAGGGAAGATACTTCGAGGGAAGGTTATGAATGCATATACGGATTTAAATATGGAAATCTTATTGCAAAGTTGGTAAAAACGTAAGTTTTGGGATCTGGTATTCAAACTCAGCTTTTCCATTTCCTACCTGACAATTTTGAATTTGAACTTCAGGTCCCTGTCTATAAAGCTGAAATACTACCTTTTCATAATACTATAATAAACCTTTAAAAAAAAAAAGTATACAAAACACAGTGCATGCTTGTATAATAGTAAATGCTAATAAACAGGAGTTGTTGTTTTTTTTTGGTTTTTTTTTTGTTCTATTAAACCACTATTTGGGTTAAATCAACTTTACAGAAGTATGGAAGTAAAAAAATACTGTTGTTAAAGATTTGCTTATTTCTAAGTAACTGTCTTAATTATTTACATCAATAAGCATGCACTCTGTAAGTTTATTCACATTTCAGCCATACCCAGAACTGAGAACATAATCATCTACTGCCTCTTACAGTTTCACAGGAGAACTGATTGTTCTGGGATAACAGTAAGCTAAAATTATTTAAACAATAGAATTGTGTTTCTGTTTAATTTATACCTTTAGCTGTCTTTGCAATTTATAAAATGATTTTGTTCTGCTAATTTTAGTTGTGAGAGTGGCATTTTAGTTTTAGGTTTTGACTATCCTGCAACATTGGTCAAGAATTTGCCCAAATCTATTTTAAAAAAAAATAGACCTTATCTTTTAGTGTAAATCTAGTACACTTTCCATTTATATCTCATTGTTTCCTCTTCTTGACATTTTTATAAATGTTACTGATAACTAAGCCTTTTTACTTACTCATTTTATAGCTCCAATATGTAAGAGCCTCTATAGTCACTATGTAAAAGTTACCTAAATAAAGCCATTTGAAAGAAAAAACTACAGTGGAATAAGAATTATGTGACTTTGAAAAGACATCCTTTTATTTTAGAGGCTACTTGGAAAATGGTATCATACTACATTTGTATGAAACATTTTCAGGAAAACATTGCATAATTTTATTTAAGTAGGTATTACCTAAATGAGGTTCCTGAGATTTACATAGAATGAGCAGCAACTTAGAAAAAGCAGCAAGGAAGACAATGCTTTTGTTTTATGGTAACATTACAAGGATGTTAACGAAGTGGAAAGGATCAGCTAAGGCTCACAAGTCATTTCCAGTTCTTGATGGCTGGTTTATTCACCACTACTCAGGAATCAGGGTAGAAGTCATTAACTCTTTTTGCCAAGCCGGTACCAAAAATAATACAATAGTGAGTGGAATACCACTAAAACTTTATTGTATTAATAAAACTTCAACAATACAAAAATATACCAAAAGTTATTATCACTAGGGAAAAACAGATTCTATTCAATGGTACATTTTTCATTTATCTCCAGGAGGCAACAGAACTAAACAAACAGACAAAACATTATCATCTCCAAAGAAAATGAGACAAGAACAAAATTTAAGTTAAAATTTTTTTTTTTTTTTGAGGAGGGTTGTTAAGTTTGGAACATTTTAAGGAAAGTTATAGTAGAATCTATGCCTAAGGTTATCATGAAAATGTCTTCCTGAAAGTAGGGTGGAATATGGATCAGATGCAAGGCTGCTTCAGATCCTTTAATTTCCTCACTTTCATTACTCAGGAAAGAAAGAAAACGTTTACTGAGCATTTACTATGTACCACACGTGTCAGTGGGATTAGAATTAACACATTTCAGATGCATTTCCTACAATAAAGATAAATTTCAATTGCCACTAGAGGGAGTTTATCTTGCTTAATTAATTCAATTGAAGGTTAGAAGAGCTTCAGATTAAAATTGTCACATACTTAATCCCAAAACTGTATGGAATTGTATGTTTAAATGGGCATCTATAGCATACGTCTTATACGTATGCTATAACATCTTTTCTCTTTAAGTAAATTAAAATGGCCTTCACCTAAAGGATCAAAGTTCAATCTTAATAGCGTTTTCAGCTCAAACAAGATGTATTTTTCTGACAATGTTGGCATATTTTTAACTTCATTAGCTACAAACTATTAATTTAACTAAGAAAACATACTAAGCTTAATATTAGGCTTACTGGCCACATTCCTAAAATGAGCTTTGACTAATTGCATTGTAAAGCTAACTATTTTTCATTCAGGTGAAAATAATTTGTAAACAATTTCTTTTACATGACTAAAAATGTCAATACTAAGCTTTTTTTCTGGAGCAATGCAGTGACATTTTAAGGCATTTACATGACTAGAAGTAACGCATGGTGCTCAGTAAAGATCTGACAAGCATATACTAACTAAATAAAATAAGGGTAATGTGGGAATGCATTAGCCGACACTGTATTACAAGAGATCTTTAAATTCAAATATATTAAAGTCTTAGGAAGTATAATAACTACTGAGATAAATTAAAAGGTACATCTTACATAAATAAAAGGAAAATGTAGTATGTTTAAAAGGAAAATCACTAATAAAATGTTAATTAAAAGTCCAGAATGTTAAACTTTGTAATAAATACAAAAATAAGGCATCTGACTTTTCTTTCAAGTCATCTAGGCTCTTATGTAACATACTGACATGAACTCAGTAACTTAAAAATCCATTAGGGAGATCTTCAAGTTTTATGGCTATACACATAAAACCCATAATACGTATATTATAATTTAAGTGTACAACAGCTATGTAAAACAGACATTTGCAATGCCTCTCAGTTTTACCCAAGAGCAAAGTCAAACTAGACAAAAACATTTCCATATAAGAAATCACTCCACAAAGTGCAAGTTTGTAAATCAATGTCACAGAACTGCCAAGAGAGAAAATTGCTGACTCGGCAGTATTCCTAATGTCAGACACACTGCAGGATCAGACTTCCAAATTATAATCAGTCATATATACGTTAATGTCAAATCTAGATCTGAAGAACTATGATCTTCAGATTAAAATTCTAAAAGAAAAACAGAAGTCCAGAATAAGGAAACTTTTAACCAGTTAGTGGTTTTAGATATAAATCTTAAACTGCTTTTCCCCGCTCTGATCTGAATTTTTGACCTAAATTAAGTGTTAAGCAGAGTGCACAACATACTTCTAATTGGCTCCGAATAAACTCTGTGTTCTTACACTTGTTTATAAAAACTTGAAAAATGCCAAGCAAAGTTAACTCAGAGATTATAGGAATAAACACACACACACACACACACACACACACACAGCCAACTCACAAGAATAAATCTGTCTCAAGCATGGATTTATTTTCCTGGGGGGGGAAAAAAAACCAAAAAACTTTTTAAAGTATTTGCCATCTCACACAAATATCCCACCAAAACAAACAAACAAAAAATCTGTTTGCAATCACTCTATTAGAATTGACAAGACTCTGGAGTAGGGGAAAGGGAATGAAGAGAAAGTTACCAAGACTGAAAACGTCTGTTTCACTGATTCCCAGTTTCAAATCTGTTCCTTTACAGAACCTAAAACTACCGCAAAAGTGATAATAAACTGTCCAAAAAAAAAAAAAAAAGTAGCTACAAAACAAACAAACCCCCACAATTTCCCCACTGTACCTTGCCCACTGCATTCACTCATACCTGCTACCATCCCTATTCTTTTTGCCAATAGGGTCAGGCTGAGCATTGCAAAATCCCTTCCCAATGATAAAAGCCAACAACACACAGCTGGCTGCACCTAAGAGCACCTTCGGAGGCCGCGGCCCCTCCTCGCAGGTGGCGCGTGGTCAGCGCCCACAGCCATCACCTGGCCCCGCCAGGCGTGAGAATCACACCGTCCTCCCGCCTCCCCTAAGAGGAAATGAAAAAGGAGAAGGGATCCCAAGCCGGGTTTACGTGAACTAATCCACCAGCCCCACAGGCAGAGAGACCAGAGCTGTCAACAAATCAGGACCCCAGAAGAGAAAACAGCTGCAAGGGGTGGGGTGGGGGGTGAGCGGGTGCTGGTGAGCTGGGCACGGGGGGCGACTCTTTCCGTGCAATTGATTAAAAATGGCAAACACCCAAGGCCTGAGCGTCTGCACCGGGTCCCGAGGCTCCATTCCCCTGGGTCCGGGATGGACCCGATCCGCACGCCGCCGGGACTGGGGGGGAGAGGGCGCCTCCCGCCCCCGCGGCCAAGACGCACTGGGACCCGCACTCACCTTTTTTGCACGGGCTTCCGCCGCTTGCGGCTGGCGTAGGTGATGTTGGCGCTGCCGCCGTTCATGGTGCCCGGCAGCCGGCAATCCTCCAGGGGCTCGGGCGCCGGCCGCCCGGTCTCCGGCTCCGCGAAGAAGCCGCGCGCTCCACCTGCGTCCTCCCGGGCGGCGGGGAGACCGGCGTCCGAGCCGCGGCTCCGCAGTCCCGCGCGCCCAGGTGCGCCGCCCGGGCCGGCGCCGGGGGAGCGGGCGGGAGGGGCGGCGGCGGGCGGAGACCCGGAGCGCGGCGGCGGCGCAGGTGTCGTCTCCACCGGCGGAGGCGGAGGCGGAGGCGGCGCGGCGCTGCCCGCCCGCAGGTGAGTGAGGCGGCCCGGGGCGAGGCGGGCGGAGCCGGAGCCGCGCGCCTGGAATCCCGGCCGGGGTCGCGCGCAGCGGTGCCTGGCCCTGTGACTGTGACCGTGACCGTGGCCGCGGCCCCTTGGGTCAGGGAGGCGCCGCCGCCGCACGACTCCCTCCAGGGGCTTCCCCAATCCTGGGTGCTTCCAGCCAGGAGCCGGGGCTCCGGGGCCGCCGCCACTCCCGGTGCCACTGGCTTCCGCTCGGCTTCGCGGCTGCCCCGGGTCCGAGCCGAGGATGGTCCAGGGCACGCTCGCTCCCGGCCGGACGTCAAGCAGACCCTCCCGGCGCCGCCTCGCCTCGCACCGCCGCGCGCACCAGCCGAATCCCTGAAGCGCCCCGGACCCCTCTCCGGCCACGCCCAGTCCCGTATAGCCCCGCCCACTCCGACTGGACCACGCCCCCTCAAGCGCTCTTAAGGGCCCCGCCTTCCCCGCACGTGATGACGTAAGACGTAAAGACGGCCCGCAGAGGCCATGTTCTGGAGGTCAAGGGGTGGCTTCTGTGGCCACAGTTCAGACCTGAAAAAAGGTGCAATAACAAATGGTGCGTAGCCAAACTCTTTGTGGCTGGAGGTTCTGAAGCATAGACGTGCCAGGGCGTGAGCTTAACTTCACCTGCAGGAGAGGCAGTGACTCACACCTCTACTTTTGGCTGAGAATTCCTTGTAGTGAGCTTCCAGGTAAACACACAGGGGCTCCAAATTTTCCCAGAGGGAAAGGCTTCGGAAGGCCACAGAGTTAGCATTTAACTGGAGAGCATCATGCTAAGCGAAATAAGCCAGTAGGAGAAAGATAAATATCACATGGTCTCACTCATTTGTGGAATATAATGGACGACATAAACTGATGAACAAAAACAGAGGCAGAGCATGGATCAGACCATCAAACCTCAGAGGGAAGGCAGGGGAGGGTAAGGGTAAGGGGGAGAGATCAACAGAAGGACTTGTATGCATGCATATAAGCCTAACCAATGGACACAGACACCAGGGGCGTGAGGGCATGAATGAGGAATGGGGTGGGAGGCAATGGGGAGATAAGGGCACATATGAAATGCCTTTATCACTAAAGAAAAAGGGGTGGGGGGGGGGGAGAGAAGCTAGGAGTTTCCTTGGCTTTTATTTGTTTTTGGTCTCTATACTTCAAAACTGCTTTTCCCCAGCCAGAATCACTTTTGCTATTTGTAGTCAGATTTCAACTAGGTTGAAGGGAAGGAAGCAAGAAGAGGGAAGCGGGAAATATTCGGGGATAATAAGTAGTCAGTTATAGCTGGACAGAGGGACTGGAAGGGATGTTCGGCAATTTTAGGGTCAAATCATAAATTCTTGTTGAAGGGCCTGGATTTCATTCCCTAGGCAGCAAAAGCTTTTTGAAGATGTTCAGCAGGAAAGTGACATTCTGTTGTCTTGCAAAAGTCACTGGGAAGAAAGTGAAAACTGGATGACAGGAAATCAAGACTGGTTGCAGGGAGAGTAGTTAGGGATTTGTTGAAATAATGCAGGTGTTAAGTGCATGGGAGTGGCAGTGGAATGGGCAAAAGACAAAATATAGAAAAGGATAAGGTAATAGAGGAAGCGAGAGCAATGTTAAATGGCTCCAAGATTCCTGACTCTTTCTGTGCTGTTGGTGAACACAGAGCTTGTCAGGAGCCAAAGGGCACCAAGGTTTGCTTGTCAGGAGCCAAAGGGCACCAAGGTTAAGATATCTGGATGACAGTTCACACCATGTCCATTCCTAAATTGTAAAGTATATAAGCCATCCCCCCCTGGTAAGTCTGTTACCTCAAATTCTGTGTAAATTAAATTCATTGTCTGTAGCTGAGACTTTTTCATCGGCTCTGCCATTCTCCTGATCAACCCATGAATCATCTTCAGTCCCTCTACAATTTATATCTAAATATTCCAGCAAATGCTATTAAATTTTGTTCTTTGTGACAGTCATAATTTATCTCCCTTTGCCTTATTATTCAATAATATTAGAGAGAGCATGCCCAGCTAAGTGTCATACCATTTGGGATTCCTCACAAGTAATTATCCCCTCTATACATTAAATCAAGAGATGTTTTGGGTGGTAACTCCCAGTGTGCCTGAAATTGTGCTTAGGACTGGGGAGGCAATGGTGAGTAAAAACAGAAAGGGCCCGTTCTCTTGGTGAATGCTGTCATGGAGAAGTACATGATTGAATGATTTTCTCGTAGATGAGTTCGACTTACTCATTGAGGTGAAAAGAGACTTCCTCCCAAACTGATGATTAAGCTGAGGTCTGAAGGACAAAGTAGACTTCGCTAGAAGAAAGAGGGGAAGAGCTTTTCAAGCCAGTGAAACGGTAAAGTGATGTCCCTTTAGGCAAGAGGCTAACAGGTATAAGGGAATAAAACACGTTCAGCATGATCAGGGGAGAAGGGCACACATGATCATACTTGTGTTTCAAAAATAATACCATATTGTGAAGAGCAGATTAAAGAGGGAGGAGCAGGGTAGAATGGGCGGAAGTCATATTCCTTAGAAAAGTATTTATGGCAGCTTAGCCAAGAAGTGGCAATTATTGATGCTATGGTGGAGGTGATGGAGGCAATAAAGAAAACTGAATTGATTCCCAAGGTATTTGGGAGGTCTTGGAAAATGGAGCAGATAGATGATAGTGAAGACAGAGCCTGGGTCAAAAATATAAGGTTGGGGGGGGCGGGGGGCTATGTGTCTGGTTAGGTGATAATGGAATGTACTGGTGAGAAATTATTAAATCAGCTTTGGATTTCTTACCTATGAGACATCTGAGATGTCAAGTGGACCATAGCATATACAGGTTTGTAACTCAAAGAAGGTGTATGAGCCGGAGACAGATTCAGACATCATTTACATTTAGGTGGCAAGAGCATGGAAGTTATAGGGTGTGACTATACACTAGGAAAGAAGAACTGGGCCCCAAAGAACTTTACTGTGTTATATCTTATCGGGGGATAGGGGATGATGGTCCTGCAAAACCAACAAGAAAGAGTTGCTAGTTGCTAGGAGAATAAGGGGACTACTGTGTCATAGAGGACAAGACAGAAATGTCAGAACTGGTTAACAGTATTGAATGCTGTTGAGAGGTTCCAATGAAATGAGAAATGGAAATATATTTTTTGACTTTTCAACATGGAGGCATTGGTGACTTTTGTGACTATGTTGGTGGCTGATGGACCTGCAATTCAGATCGAATTAGAGAGGAAATGATGTTGGCAAACACAATTTCTCTTGAAAACTTTGGCTATGAAAGAGAGAGAGAGACCTAAAATGGTAGCTAGGGGGCGTAAAGAGTTAATTTTTTTTTTTTTTTTTTTTTTTTTTTTTTAAATGGGTGATCTACTTAAGCAGTTGAAAGAGGAGAGAAATTGAGTTTGCTGTGTAAGAAAGACAAGGAGCAGTAAAGGGACAAGATATACATAAAAACAGGAGGGATTGATGCCAAAGCACAAACAGGAAATTGGGACTTTAGTGGGTTACAGAAAGCAGAAATAGGTCATCTACTGCTTCACTCTTCAAAGCGGTCCACAACTTCTCTGGATGTCCTTACCAAGTCAGACAGAGTCTCGCGTTAACAAGTTCTCCCAGGTGAGTCAAATGGACATAAAGTTTAAGGAGCGCTGCTGTCCAGAAGCTGGAGATAAGGAGGGTGGTGGGTGAAATGTAGGTGGCTGGCAATGTAGGATCAGAAAGACGAAGCTGTTGTGATGGGGGTATTACAGCGTGAGCTACAAAGAAACAGGTGTGTTTTATGGTTGATGGGTTTGCTTCATATTTTAACTCTGCAAACTATACAGGAAAAGGGATCTGGGAGTGGTAGCAGGGAACTAGGTGGATAGCAACACTGTATGGTGGGTGTGTGATGAGGGAAAATAATTAGGCACCATGTGGGAGAACTTCCCAAATGTTAGGACAAGGATAGCCTTAGAGAGAACCAGCTTTCAATTAAAGGCAAAAGATGGAGCCACTTCCCAAAGAAAACAGGGGTGTTCACTGTTTATGGATTAGCAAGCCCACAAACACGGAAACAATGGTAGTATCAAACATATTCCTACCCTCTTAGAGCTTACATTGCAATGGGAGACACAAAAATTAAGTAGTTATGCAAACGAATCCATAATTGTAACTGTGATAAGTGCTAGAAAATGAGTACTCTGAGAATAAAACAGGTGAATTTGACTCTGTTAGGGGAGGTTGGCCTGAACAAGCTCGAGCAGAATTCTGAGGCATGAGTAGGCATTTTCCTTTTAGGTAAAGTGGGGAGGAAACGGTATTCCATCCAGAGAGAACATTTATCACAATTTTTATCTCCTCTTCAATCCTGCAGCTCCTTTCCCCAGGCCCTTAGAATGATCTACTAGTATTCCATTCATATTCTTTTACATATTAGATTCACATATTATATTTATAGTTAACTAGAGGTCCCATGCATGAAATTAGTGCAAGGTGTTCCCCCTCCCCACCACCCCACAGCCTCTGCCTAGGCCCCCTCCTGATATAGCTTTGTCGGGAAGGGCATCCAGTCTAATGAGCATATTACGCTTTTATTATTATCGATATTTTAGAGAGCATACCCTGTGCTTTACAAAGTGTGTACTGAGGCACCCCAAGGGTGCCACAGCCAACACCAAGAGGCATCATCATAGGTATTTAAATTTTTCAAGG